>NC_083646.1:27772752-29023871 GCF_963576545.1 Limanda limanda
GGCAATGAAGGGGTGGGTGAAGTGTTTGAGTCCACAAAACACTTCTGGAGTTTAGGGGTAAACTTTTTTGCAGCAGAATACAATACAATTGAAGTCAATGGTGACATACACTTCAGACGTAATAAAACACAGAACAGAAAACATGCATCCATGAAGCTTGTTTGGTGTCATCCAAGTGTCCGCAAGCGCCAACATTCAAATTTGATTCCAAAAGGCGCCATTTACACGGTGTTATTAATCCTAAAAGTCCTTTGATATCCTCCTACGAGGTGGGTTCACGGACCCTAGGACACACCATCTTTGTGCTACGTCCGCTAGCTTAGCAGCTTCCAGTGGACTTTTAGGCTTAAAAATGGTGTAAATTACCTTGTTTCAAGTTGAATATGAATGTCGGGGTGAAACCACACGAGCAGTATGGAGGCATAATGTGTTGTATCTGTTTTATTACGTCTGAATTGTATGTTGCCATAGACTTGTATCGGTTTCGGCTGTAACAAAGTTTTCCCCTTAAACTCCAGAAGTGTTTTGTGGACTCTGACACTTCACCACCCCTCCATCCGCATAGTTGTAAGTAGATGATGAGTGAATTTAAATTTTGCGGTGAACTATCCCTTTATTGAAAAGCACTAATAAGTGACTGGGTAGGACAGTGGCGCACAGACCATCAGGAGAACTTCGACTGTTCATCAATCGGAACTCTTACTTGAGCTTTAAATAACGTCTACCTCACTGAACTGTTGTGGCTTGCAGGCATGTGTGTTTCCACACCGTTGCTGCTGCAGCGGTCCTGCCAGCCATGTCTTTCAACATTTAGTTTGCTATGGTCTGCCTTGGAGGATGGCCATCAATAATAACAATCATCCATTGTTGATGAGCAGTTGGAAAAATGAAGCGTTTTTAACAGAAAGCAGTCGCATGGCTTTTGTTTACCCTCCTTTAGGATTGAGAGAGTGAGCACACTCTAAAGCTAATGCCCTTCACCCAGTGATTTATCAACTTATTGACATTATTATAATCCACAGTTCAATGTAGCAAACATTAGCCTATATTTTCTCCTGTAATATGCATTTGCTATCTTGTAAAAAAAAAGACAATTTACAATATTTATTTTGTGTCTGTAGATAAGTTACAAATGCTTATATTATCTCATCTGAATAAGGGAATAATCTTTATCACAAAAGATGAACATAGTGACCAACATTATAGCAACTCTGCTACCTGTTAAATCATCAAATAGGGTAAGCCTAAAAAATTAGTGGGCTGAGGGTTTGCGTGAGGATGACCAGGGATGGAGTTGCATTCCCAGCCTGAATTATTGTTTCAGTCTGCCCGGGGTATGAGAAACTTGTGTGTCACTAACCAAAGCAACCTTTCAGTCACAAAAAGTTGGCTAGTATTCCTACTGTCTAATATTCAATGAAGTCACTGAAATTTCAGCAGTTGAAAACACGGATGACTAACATTCTTGAATGGAGCAGCTGGTCACAACATCGAAAGCTGTTCAGTTTCAACAATTATGTGAAGAATTATGAACTGAGGAGTTTGGCTGCTGAAGTTTTGTATGTGACCATGTGTTTGAATGCTGGGAGGAGCTGTTTGTCCAGCGGTGTAGGTAGATGTTTAGTGCTCCGTAAAGTGATTTTGTAGAATAGCTCAACCTCTGTCTTCAGAATCTCATACAATGGTAATGACCATCAGACAGTTATCAGCTAAGGAATGTCCTCTTAATGAACCCCACCTTATCCTCTCCCATGCAGACTTTATAGGGCTTCTTCTCTTTATAATCTCACTTATCATCTCTTCTTCTTCCCTCTCACCATTTAGTATTGGTGTGACGATAAGTAGGCCGTTGAATTCAGACCCCTATTGACATGTTTTTCAGAGTTGTTTTGTCTGCTACGTAAGATGCCCTGAATATCTATTAAACTTTCAGAATATACATGTACTGTATACACAAGACCAAACATACACTCAGTACGTGACAAGAACAACTGAATACCTGATCACTGAGCCACAGCTCAGTGATCAGGTATTCAGTTCACCTCTCCCTCTATAAACATGGAGGGACATCTACTGGCCTGTGAGGGCACTGCCTTTCTCAATCCTCCCTTCTTACTATCTCTGTCACTTAGCTCTGGACTAACTTGCACTGTCACTCCCTTGCAAGCTCAGACATACACCACTGCCTGCAGACTTTGGACTCATGGAAACCAGCTTTGCCCTTACATATCCTATTACATAGTGCTTTATGGTCTGTGCATGGACACACTGATGTGGCTTGTTGTCCATTGTTGTAATGCAGTGAAACTCTGATTGCTCTCATGGTCAATTAGAAACCAGTTTTGGCTGTGTGTTACACCTGTAGGGTGATAGAGCTTTACTTCGGAGCAGCATATATTTTGACCAGCCCACATCACTCTCTGGGAATTTTTCAGTCACTTCTTTGGATTAATACTTCAAAGTCCCCTTAAGCCGGTCTGTTTTGATCACTTGATTGGTAATTGTGCTTTTATTTTGATTGCCCTGCATTTCAAACATAGGCTTCATCAGGCAGTGATGTGAAGCGAAAGAGCTTAACTTGTTGAACTGACATCTCAAAGGCTTCGTGGAGTGAAAACAAAAAGTAAAAAAGAGAAAGGACAGACACACAGGACAGGGATGTATGAAGGGGTTGACTAATAAACTTTAACACAGGATTTCAAACTGCCAATTCACAAAGTGAAAGATTGAATTAAAATTTTTCACCGCCTTAGCCTCTGGGATTCCTAAAATGTGACCTCACGGACAATATTGTTTTCACACAGAGGACGTGAGGCCACGAGGAATGGGATTGCACATACTTGTGTATTGACATCAGCTTCCTCTCCCTGTGTGTATGGAAACAGACACGATGGGATGAGTTCAGAGGAAGGAATCAGGGACTGGGGCGGTACGTGGTGGTTTTGGGGAACCTGTGAACCCCCAGATTGCTAAGAAACGGGAGAAAGAAAATAGAAAAGAAAGGCTTCTACAAACTTCTGCTTTTCCTTTGTTGTGGACACCACTACACTGCCAGTCCACTGACTAACATTCTATTGGTCATCCATATACTTACTTCCTTACGTTTGCTTATGTTTTCAGATGATGACATTAAACTTCTTTTTCTTAAGTCTTTGTTTTCCTAATGTCCCATTTTGTGCATATTTATATAAACTAACCCTCTTCACCTGATGTGAGGCCATTGCCTTACAGAAGCCAGAGCTTCATTCAAACCCTTGCACTCGGTCTAGACGTAGACAGTGAGACCAATCACCCCACCTCCTTCATCTTAGTTTGTCTAGTCCCACAGTCACCTTCACCCTCAGCCAAGCTCAACTTGTGCTGATGACCATAGTAACTCAGCCTCTCTTTTGGTCATTATTTCAGTCTGTTGGTTCTGTATAAATATATGACCCTCGTTGAAAGCGTTTGTGGATGTGGTGTTGCTGTGTCCACCTCAAACAGCCCTGACCACAATGATCCACTGGGCCCAGTCAAGGCTCACCTCTGTCAGGAGGCTGGCTGACAGGCTGTTCCCTCTGGCCTCAACTGGAATGGGCTTCCCCACGCTCTCTCCGTAGAGTTCATGCAGCACAAAAATACTCATGCACATCTGCATTCTGGAGCATTGGCAGCAACTACTGTGGAACTGCCTTTGTTGGGCTGTGTTTGTGCATTCAGTTGACAGCTGAAACAACTTGCTTGTATTAAACTCCCCTGAAGGCATGGACAAATTCATCTAGTATGCTGCATTGGGCAAAGACACTTCATTATCAACAACTTTGTCTGTGTTTGACCAATTTGTTCTCAGAATTGATTTACATGTATCTGTTGGAGTTAAATAAATGGGACTTGAGTGATCTTTTATCTGAACCTTGATTTAAATGTAATATAAATTTGGCAACTCTATGTAACACTTTTCTTTCTTAGACAAGATAATGGCCCTCGGTTTTTGTCTGATTCTTATTTAGGATACTTATACACATTTGTATACATACTTTATACATTGTCTACTTCTAGTGATGAAAGTGTGACTTTTGAAATATTTATTTTAAGAATCTCAAAATGACTTTACTGAGGTAAAAACCGACCTACATGCACTAACCCTGACTCATTAACTGCCTACATTTGCATTACAACTAATTATGACTTCTCTCCTCTTCAGTGATGGATGTGGATGTTGAAAGCCCAGAGAACACCACAGACCTTTACATGCTGTCTGGGAGTCCTGAAGATTCAGACGAAGGCTGGGTGTCCTGGGCGTGGTCATTTGTCCCAGCCATTGTAAACATAGAGGAGGAAAGTGAGGAAGATCTCTACCAGCAGAGAGAGGCTGGAAGCATCCCCAACAGCCCTCAGCCAAACGCACACAAAGATCCCATTGTTTCCATAGGTTTCTACTGCACCAAAGCTTCTGTCACCTTTAAGGTAAATCAGCTACAGTTTTATATAAAGGTTTTCCACATGTACACTTTTTTTAGAACAAGATAGGCTTTATGTCAAATATAAGTAAATTGCTCAGTATTCTGCATTAAGCTGCATAATGATGTTGTATGAATGTTATTGAGAAATACTCTGGAAATAATAAAATGTATTTCAGTTACATATTTCAACATACATTATATACTTCATTGCAAAGAATCCACACATTTTCACATCGAAACAAACGTTTGGCTAGATGGTGAAGACGAGAAGGTCAATGTATTTAATTTGTTCTTTGCACAAATGGGGCTTTCATGATAAATATATTCAGCAGATGATGATATATAATTATTATTTACAATTTCCTGAATTTAAGATATCATTGTGATATATTCTTTAGTTTACGTTGCTATATTACCATTTATTTACTCATACTGCCCACCCCTACTTACATTTTGTGGTTATTTTAAGTTTGAGTCTTTAAGACGATTTGATCATTGAAGTTTCATTCCTCTTTGTCTCTGTCTGAGGTACATGGGTAGTTTAACAACTAACTGGCGTCTTGGGTCACGTTAATGCCTTAAACATTATACATGGTAAGATGACTATTCGGAAATGGATCCCAAACTTTAATCCTGCCGGCTCACATTTAGAATGGTTGGAATTCATCTGTGTTTCCCCTCAGGTTCAGGCACCTCAGATCACATTACTCACTGTGTGTGTGTGTGTGTGTGTGTGTGTGTGTGTGTGTGTGTGTGTGTGTGTGTGTGTGTGTGTGTGTGTGTGTGTGTGTGTGTGTGTGTGTGTGTGTGTGTGTGTGTGTGTGTGTGTGTGTGTGTGTGTGTGTGTGTGTGTGTGTGTGTGTGTGAGATCAGCTAAGGGGAGGTATGTCTCATGACAAACAGACCTTGGTACTTTTCTAATAATGTTTAAACTGTTCCTGTATTGTTTGAGTTCTTTTAATCAATTAATTGCCTCTCATCTGGAGTAATTGCAGACAGCTGAAAGGATGGTTTTTTAAACGCTCTTGCTGCTTTCCTACAAGGAAGTGTTTAGTTTTAGGGAATTTCATGTCTTTGAACAGCCACTGCCTGAACCTGAGTTTGACATGCACGTGAAATCAGAGAGGTATTTTTAGATTGCTGACGCATTACTCCTTAGATCTGTTTGATCAGAAAAATTGGCAGTACACTGTTATGACTTTTACACACATAATGCATAGTTTTGCACTAACCATTTCCCCCCCATTTTTTTATTTTTGCAAAACTGCCAAATTCTCATTCAATGCCAGACATCAAACCATATTTTACTTAATTTGGTATTTTCATTGATTTCCACAATCGCAAATTTCTAGTATTTTTTTTTTTTCTAAATTTTCCTCCATGTGACATTTCTCAGTAATTGATAGAAAGACAAACTATACACTTCCAACATTATAACATTTTCAAGATGCTTCTTTCATTTATGTTGGACTCTCATAGCCTTTAAATGGGTGGAAAAATAATTAGGAAGAGGAAGCAGTAGCAGCAGCCCTGTATGTTGCTGACCATATTAAACATTTGTGTCGGTGAGCCAATGCTATACTGCTGCTCTGTCCTGTCTGCTGTGTTGTTTAAGGCCCAAAATGCCCTGCCAATCTAGTTTGGGCAATGCTGAGGTGACCAGATTGTTATGGGATAAACATTAAGGATGTATGTCTCTATCTGATTGGTTTTAATTCTGTGTCAGTGCCACTGTGCACTAACGCTTTGGCTGCTCCCAGGAACGTTGGGGTGGGGTGGGGTGGCTCCTGCACGTGAGTAAACCATCAGAATTGAAAGAGGGGAAGGGAGCGAGAGTGAGAGAGTCTGCTCCATCACTAGGGATAATAAGGCACAGCTGCCTGTAGCTCTGCACCTGCTTCCTGTGTTCAAGTTGAATGGGTTTGTGCCTGCAAAGTTCTACACGCACATTTGTAGACTGGCCAACCTCAAAATCATCACAGCCATGTACCTTTCTTATTCTAGCCAGCTAAATTTAGCCAAGCACTCTCTCTCTCTCTTCATCTACTTCCACACTATCTCTACACACGATGAACAATTCCTCTTCTTTTATCAAGTTGTATGAATTGTCAATGACCAGTCCCTTGTACATTATCATTTTTCCACTTGATGTTTTGAGTGCTTCAGACATTTTTGATTGCCATCCTCAATGAAGCCAGAGAGGGCCTCCCCTTAAAATCATAGAGGAACGACATGTCATGTGGTTTGATGAATGTATTTGGCCTGAATCCAAACTTGGAAGAGAAAACAACCAAAAAGTCCCAAGGCTCCAGTCCAGTTTCTGATCTAAGAAAATGTCATCTGTACTTGTTTGGTTGTCATTGTTTCTGGTTTTAAGCATTCGTTTTTGGGGGCCTCATTGTCCCTCACATCCAAAGAGTTACAAAGCTTTTTTTTTTTTTCAAATCATGCATCTGTTTCAGCAGGGAATTGTGGGTACTCACGCACACACACAAGAGGTATTTCCAGTTTAAGTGTTGCTTCGGTGTGACATCTGTATTGTTGCTGCTGATCTATTTTGAGCTGACACAATTTACTCTTTAATCATTTAGTGCTATACATTTTTCTATTTAGTTTTGATATGGTTTAATGTTTGTTTTAATCACGTAATCTTCTTTTTGAATCCTGTTTGGTTACAAAGCGTTTTGAACCAGGGCAAGCTTAGACCTTTTATTTCATATTGGTTTTCTGTTTGAGTTCATCTCTAATCAGTTTGAGGAATATTAAATTGATGGGGTCTGTCTTCCTTCTGTCTCAGCTGACAGAGACTCATTCAGAGAGCAGCTACTACAGTCCACAGAAGGTCAAATCCAGAGAGGTCCTGTGCCTGGAGCAACAGGGAATCACTATTGAGGTAATTATTTCCCTGTCTGCTTTTAATTGTACGACTGATTGTGATTTATGGATTTTTATCTTTTACAATGTAATTTATATTGCAACTTTTAAAAGTCATTTGTCTTTTTTTGCATATAATAAACAGTGATTTGCTAAATAAAGATGGACAGCTTTTTGTTTCAGTAAATAACCAACAGCCACATATAAGATGTGCGAAACTCTCACCTGGTCCTATAACTAGCTAAAGGCGAATGCAAAAGTTTACATATGTATTAGTTCATTTTGACCATCTGTAAGAGTAGAAACCATATTAATGAAGTTGATGAAACTTATAATTGTAAAACATTTTTGAAAAGCATTGTTGTTGCCCATCGTTAGAACAGACAAACCAAGTTCGCTGTCCTTTCGGTTTTTCCATCAATATTAATATTCTCCCTCCTTATATACTTTTAGACAGGGGTTCCCTCCCTCAAGGTTCATTTATAAAGCCCATCCAGGTCACTAATCTGGGGCCTGTTGTGGACATATTGTAATCTCTGTTTGAATGGAGCCCTAGTCTGATCATTTCCGCATTTCCCCCTCAGTGTAGAAAATATTTTAAACCTTTTTCTCTGATTACCTGGTTGGAGTAGTAAAGGGGTTTTCTGTTCCTAAGCGTTTTACCAGATGTGAGAAATCGGAGAGATTTCCAATTCCAATTTCTATAATTTATGCTTCTTCTTGAAGAGAGGGAAAGCAATCTGAACTGGGACCAAAAGTGAGAGCATTGAAAGACAAAGGGATGGCTAGGAAAACTAAGCCTTGTAATTATATTGTGGTGAAACGTAAAGGTTTATTGGCGTGCTCTCCTTTGACATGTCTGCTGGGTAAAGAAAAGGCATGGTGAGTTAGGGACAACCCCACCTTGATGGTTACAGGGCCTGCTGCCCTGCTACCACACACACGTGCATATCGAGGGAACATGGGAGCTGTCTGACCCCTGCTCTTTTTATTCCAATCAAATGAACCCCCGACCAAGGTCATTGTGGAAAACCTTGATTGGGATAAATAAATAATTGAGCCATAAAATGTATGTTTTATTGTGATTTAAAAAGGTAAATATGTGAAATCAATTTGATTGGGGAACCGCAATGTTACTCAGATCCTGTGTGTTCTCTTTGGAGAAGAAATAGTTTTGAAGCTCCATCTGTTCAGGTCTGAAGTACCTCATACTGTATCATCCTCCATTCAAATTGATTTACCTTCCATATAAAGTTGTTCATATTGTTTAATTTATTACATTTTCTGTTTTGTTTTTTTTTACCAGCTAAAGTTTTTCCTTCGGTCTTTATTCCAGGTTCTGATGATGGGGGAGCCCTTCTTTGATTGTCAGATTGGCATTGTTGGCTGCCGTGCCCTTTGCTTGAAAACCATCATGGGAGTACGAGATTTTGAAGAAAACATGAACCGAAGTGAAGAGGTAGAAACAATCGAGTTACACCTTGTATAGACTTACACCTAAACAGTGTCTCCTGCTGCATATAAGAGATTTCAGAAGGAATTATGATGATGATTTAAAATTCATCATATTGAATAATTTAGCCACATATAATACTGTGTTAACATCAATTTCATTGACATCAGTGTATTTAATCAATTGTGTTAATTATGCATTTCAAAGGTCGTTATTTTTAGCCAATATTTATATCCAATAGATTTGGGAAGATTTTTATGTAGAACGAGCTGGTTTGTGTTTTTGCAACATCTGAAATAATATAAATTTTATTCTCTGAGTGTCCTCTTCTTTATTATTCTCCTCATTTTCCTCTTTTTCCTGCTTCCCTTCAGGATGCAGTATTCTTCAGCTGTGGGGACAGCCTAAGCAGCAAAGGAATGACTTACCTGACCAACTCCCTGTTTGACTACCGCAGCCCAGAGAACAACGGAGTCAGGGCTGAGTTCATACTAGAGACTGCTAATCACAAGGTTACAAAATAAAATCCTTAACACTATTGCTACCGTCCCCCTGCTGTACAGAAGAATGTTGTTTTAGTATTTATTTTAGAATCTTTGGTGGTTGAAGATGCTGTTTTTGCTCAGATTGAAATGTTTTTGCATACAGTGTAAATTGACCAGACATGAAAGATTCAGAGCAGCTCCACAGCTTCATCAGAAACAGTTTTCCTGTAGTAACTCCAGCCAATATTACAGGTTGTCAGTGACATCACAAATTCACGTCAGTTATGGTGAGAGAACTTACCACAAAACATTTGAAAGACACCCACAGACTTAATTATATGGCAAAAATTAAGCAGACAGTTCCAAGCCAGACTGTCAACTCAACACACACCTTGCAGCTTGGCAGACATGCCTTCACAGTAGCTCCTGTGATCAACAGTAATACTCCAAAATACACAATATATTAATTAAATGTATTATAGAATTTAATTTGCTGTTTTTTGAACAGCACTTGCCATTAACACAGTTCCAACTAAATTAAAGACCAGAAATACTCATCACTCATGGTTAATTATCCGACCTTTAAATATCACCCCTTTCTTTCATTTCAGGCACTGTCCTCTTTGTCGTACTTATTCTCACTCACTGTATTAACCGCATCAGCAACACAATACCATTTTATCAGTGATGTCACTGCTGTGGCCACCAAACAATCGGCTTTCTTCATCTCCACCTCACTAACTAATACTTCTATGCCGATGTCACAAAGTTGCGCTTCTTCTCATCAATTGATGACATAAGTCACCATAGAAAACCATTGGTCAGCAAGATAACTGATTATTTATGAGTAGCTTTGAATTGACCATGTATGAAGTGTGATTTATTAAGGGGACAGATATTATGAGTTTCTCAGTGGTCAAGTAAATATTCATGATGCATCAACATTTTAAGACATACTTTTCCCTGTTATCATCTATATAAAGGCTCATCACTGCCAAAAAGAGATTAAAGATTCTTCCTAACACACATCACTATTGATACGATAAGCTAGTGGAAGTGACCTGATAAACAAGCAAAGTTATTTCTTTGAGTTTAATCTGAAAAAAACAGAAATGTAATGTTTAGCAATATCTAGTGGTTTTCAATGAAAACAATATATTTTTTAACTCTAACACCTAACCCTTACCACTATTTTAATTTCTATTTTAAAGCCATTCCATTTTAAATGCCCACCACTTGATAATTTCTGTCAGTCAACCAGCTGCTGGCTGCAGTAAAGTGTTGCTATCTGAAGAGTAGTGTTAAAGCCATTATTCCTGATAACTCAGCTCACTTCATCAGTCTCACAGCTCTTATGTTGACTCTGCTAGGAAACGCTCATGACCCTCAATGAAGCAATTGTTTGGAAATCCACCCATCCATCCATCTATTCATAGTTGATAGTAGAGGGGTCAAAGGTTTAGTAGTACTTCATTAGTGGTTTTGAAACAAGCTGTTGGCTTTGATCCAAAAGCATGCCAGAGCCATTAGATATCCCTTAATAAATATTACTCATTAACCCGCTTCTCTGATAAGGCTCCATTGAAATGTCTGTTTAGAGATCTAGTGGGTAAGTCTGGGGTGGAGGTGTTAACTGAGTGTCATTCAATCCCTCTTGTTCTTTTCCTTCCTTGTTCACTTTTGTTGTGCAGGAGAAAAATACTTTCAATTATTGCTCAGAATAGGGTCAAAAGCTCTTGACCGTCAGACAAATAAATGATGAATTATAACATTACGCACTCATTTAGGTCAAAAATAAGATAAATGCAGAATGCAGGTCAAATGTACACACTAAATTATAATAATATAATAAAAAAAAAAAAAAATAGCACATTTTCAAACCCATATTATAAAGTGCTTCAAGAGAATAGATATCACAAAGATATTTAAGATCTCAGGCATCACACTACCGTATTTGTGACAAAAAAAACTCAGATATAGAGCAAAGAGAGAGTCCAAGAAGAGCGTTGTCTGAAAACTTAAACTACATGTTTTCAATTAAAAACTTGTATTTTATATGCGCATTCTTCATTAAATTAGTGGTTTTAAAAGATGCACCCTGCTGTCTCATTAAATATTTCCATAACGTTCCACAATTTTAGGTGGAAAGTATCAGAATTGATTTCTTATGAAAAAGTCCCATCTTTAGTTGATACTTAAACCTGATAATAATAGGATATTGAGATACATATTTTCAGTGGCATGCATGCAGGCACCAGCTCAATAAGGGAAATGTTAAACAATTTTTAGAAATAACTTATCACACAATAATGAACAGACTTAATATTTAGTTATTACTTTCCCATCCACGGTAAAGTTTTGCAAAGATGGTAAATTATAGGTACTTGAACATTTTAAATTTTGTAAAATATAAAAAATATTATATCCAACTCAGTAGATCAACCACATCAAAACATGTCCAAATTGCTGATTAGACCCCCTTTGCCATATCCACTATGACCCCCAGTCCCTGCCACTCTTGAAGGCTATCAGCTTGTTTGCTACCTTACTGCTGAATGTTTACCTAACTCTGCCTTTGTTTGACAGGAGACCTACACGGAGATAGCGGGCATGCAGCGCTTTGGTGCTTTTTATATGGATTATCTCTACACAATGGAGAACAGCAGTGGCAAAGGTATTGTCTGACTCATTCCTTCTCACAGAGCTTGTTTGCTCACCTAACCACCTTACCTTTTCTTTATATCCATCTTGTTCTCCTGTTCTCTGACTTGTACTCTCTTTTTTGCTCTGTCTACCTATTCTCTATCTCGCGCGCTCTCTATTATGTCTCTCACTCTTCTCTTCTCTCCCCTCTGTTAAACAAGCCCCCTGGAGACTTGAAGAAAGAGCTTGTCTTGTTTGAGTCACAGCCACCTGGTCCTTGACCCTTCCTGTCCTCACACTCACCCCAAACTTACCTGGAGGGCAACTGTCAGAACTGTTTAGTCTGTGTTGACACGTATTTGAGTTTCTTTCTCCCCGCTGCTTGTTGAAACACTGTTTCTCCCTGTCTCTTTTACCTGTAAGCTCTCAAGAAAGTGAATAGGCTCCTTTTGCCTAATTAGGTGTCACTCTCCCCGGTAGAGACCTTAAGACGGCAGGATTTCTCATTCTAAGCAGCAGCACTCAAGAATGTTTATTCAAGACTAAAAGATCTGAAGTTCCCATTAAGAGATAAAACATTCTCTCTGCAGTTTGAAATGTTAGATGTGGCCCAACAATGTCTCTGTGCTTAAGTGTGGTTGAGCATTTCATGCTGCTGCTCTTAATGGGACCCTGTATTGTGTCTAATTGCAAAAGTGTAAGAGGATAGATGTTTCATGGATGTTATGCAAATATGGAGTTAGATAACCATGCTTCCCGAGGTGTATATCACCAGGTAGTGATGATTCAGTAACCTTTCAAAATAATACAAAAAAGGGAGAAATGTTTGAACCAATTCAATAACATGAACATAAATTTTGATTTATTAGTCCAGTCACCAGTGTTGTTTCACCTGCATTCATCTTTCTTTCATTTTGCTTCTCACTGCCTTTCCCCTTTTCTGACTAGGCTATTGTTTCCTCCTGCTTTCAGCTATAGATAATAATCTAAATTAAAAACAACATCGATACTTTCATACTGAGATGTCAATGTCATTTCTGACAGCAGGATAAGTGTCAGCCTCTTCTCTTGTGGTTACCCTTGACAATTGGAATGCTTGTCTTCTGTCAGTGTTTCTCTTCTTATAGGATGTGCACCAGATACCTTGAAAATTAAAGAAATTATTCTCCATTGCCAAAAAACAAACCTAAACCTGAGGCAATTGGAATACTAACTGACACCTGATCACTCTTACCATTGACTTCATATGAGGGTAAAAGTGCAGATAACTTCACTAATCTTGGGATGTTAATTGCCTCAGTTTTAGATAATTTCAGCCTCTTTCCATCATCCCACTGATCATTCTAATTTAGGCCTAATCCACTACAGCCAAATCTCAATAAAGAAGGAAAGGGGAAGTGGCATTGCCCATTGCCCTTTATAAATCTCGATATTTCATGGGGAGTTCCACCCCATCCTCCAGCTCTTTCAGCTTAAAACATTAAATTCATAGTATTGACTCTCGTAGTTGTAATACTGTTTAGTGCAGTTGTGGAATGTAATGGAAATAAAGCAAGTTTTGACCCTTTGTCCTCTTCCTCTCTCACTGCCAATCATCCACCCCCTTCTTTTATTTGTAATTTCTCCTTTTTATTGCTGGGAAGCTAAGTCTTTTAAGTGGACCCCTGGAACAGGGGCCTACGATGAATGAAAGGACAGCTGTGAGAGAAAAGCGGACATTTGGCATATTCATCATTCAAGTTGTTCACAGCAGTGTGATCTGCTCCCTGCTGCTGCATTACAACGCTTACAAATAGTGGTTTAATGAAGCAGCATTATAAAAATGTACTTCTGAAACACAGATGATACTATGCTATACTTGTACTGAAAATGTTATATAACAACTCATAGCTCTGTGCATGTAATACAATAGTGGATATGTCTACTGTACTTTCTTACTTTTTAATTTGGCTAGAGATAGAAGAAGAATCTTCATGTTTGTATCAGCCTACTGTATATTATATATATTTTAGATATTTAAATGTATCTTACTATGTTTGTGTTCATAGGCACCCAGGACTTCTCAGTGGTGAACATGGAGGAGGTAGTGCCCATTGTTCAAGAAACATCCATCAAGAGGATGGTGGTTGGACCTCTGGATGTCAGGCTGCACAGCAGTGCTGTCCACCGCATCCTCAAGATGGTCACCTGCTCCATGGACCACGAGTATGAACCCTATTATAAACCACAGCAAGGTAAGACATCTCACTCTAACATCTGCTCTCTCTGTTTTAGTGGGCTGATTTTACAGCTAATAGTCAGGTAGAAACTAGTAGTACACTGTAACTAACAGTTCCTTACACTTAACTAACACACTCTTGAATGCTGTCGCTTGACTTTGCTCGTCTTTTCTGCTCTATTCTTTTGTCTTTTATTCTATTCTATTCTACAGCATTCTTTTCGGACCATAATCAGAAACCGCAACCGTCTGCACTTTACAGTATTCTCATCACATTGTTATTTCCTTGCACAACTCATCTTTCAACACACAGCTGTACATGAAAGTAGTGGCCTTTTGGACCACATGAGGGAGGTTAAGCCAAACACCTTTGTTAGTGATCGTGTCTGCACAGCTATTGGTGAGCTCATTCCTGCGATGTTGTGAAAGAACATGGAATGTGCGTCTGTGTGTAATATCTGTAGCAATAACTCTCATTTTTGCGAAACGATAACATCCGTAGGTTTCGGTTGTTTCAGCATCTGTGATAGATAATAGATGATGGGATAATTATGAAAGAGCTTTTGACTAAAACTGGGTAGGTCACTTTGTTCTTTTATGATTCTATATGTGTCTGTGCTCTCTTGCATTCTGGAAAAAGGTCAGTGTGGGGGAGGGCAACTGCGAAATTGAAAGTACAAAAAAAAGATGAAAGCAAAGTAGCTAGGAGTAAGTAGCACATGCCTTATGTATTCTGCTGAATGATCCTCTCCTCAAATTTGATGCATTTTGAGTACAATAATATTTTATTTAGATTTGCAGAACTTTTCAGTTCAAAAGAAAGCATCAGCCTCATAAATAACTAAAACAATGTGATATCAATGCATTTTTGAAATGAGAAGTAGAAATTTGGCATCTTTACTACCACAGTTTGCACCCATATCAATGAGCTGCTCTGAACTCGATGTCTTGAGTCAGTGTTGGTGTGCTTGTCAGGAGGTCAAAACGTGACTTTCTTTTTACTCATCTTATCCCCTCTTTCTCTGCTCCTTTTCCTACCTGCCATGAGCTAAGGAAAGTTTACTTTCCTTCCAAAAAATCACTGTAAGTGGAAGCCATTTTGGCTGGTGTCAATTAGATGGTGTTTTTATATTATCTTGCTCTACTTGAGGCAAGATTTTCAAGGTTTCAAATAACTTAGTGTATTCATTTGTGCGAATGGTTTTTATAAATTTGATAAGAACAATAAAAAGCACGAAGACATTGAGAGTCAGATCTGTGAAGTTGAACAGTAAAGTACAGGGCATGTTTAGAAGGCAGCATTTAGTTTATGCAAGCCTTCAAGCACATTATATTGACATCGAATCTGTGTGCTTTTGATAGGGTATGTTCTTATGTATGTAACCATGCCCATGTGAACCATGTGAGCTGCATGTTTGTTCCAATTTGAATGTTGACTCGATTGGACATGGCATTGTCAGTTGAACCTGATGCTGGCTGTGGCAATAGGCCAAATATCAAAACAGCTTTGGGTTCATGTTCTCAGCCCACCTTCGAGCTGGGAATGTAGCCCAAAAGAACATTTGCTGAACGGAATCAAGACTTGTCCTGGGACCTGAGCCATGGCCGTTCAGTAACTTAGGGCTCAGGCTTTTGTCCACCTCAGCCCCTGGACATGGTTTAGTGGTTTAATGCTTTGGCCACTCCTTACTTTGGTTAGCACTGACCTTACTAGCCTCTATTCCATGTTGATCTGGTTCACTTCATTTTCTGCCTTTCCGGATGTTTCTGGTTATTGATTGAATGAGTGGTTTTATGAGAGGGATGAAAAACAAAGCTACTGGGAAACAGGCACTGTAATGAATCTCTTGGAGATATA
Source organism: Limanda limanda (assembly GCF_963576545.1). Classification (NCBI taxonomy): domain Eukaryota; kingdom Metazoa; phylum Chordata; class Actinopteri; order Pleuronectiformes; family Pleuronectidae; genus Limanda; species Limanda limanda. The sequence continues at coordinate 27,788,726 of NC_083646.1, forward strand.
AGTACTTTTATAGTGCTAGTTTATTTAATTTGTGTATAAGGTGGTGGTTTATGTTGGCAAAGACATTTTTATTGTTTTATTGCTGCAGGCATACAGGAGAGAAGAAACTGGTGTGCTTTCTCTGTCAAAAAATCGTTGGTTTTCAAATCTAAGTGCCTTTAACCTTTCTCACTCCCTCACTTAATTTCAAATTATACACCACAGGGCGCATACTTGTGGTTAGATTCACTTGTTTAAAACAAAGGAAAACCACTTGTTTTTGTAGTCTTTTGAGGATTCTTACACTCTACCCTCTCCTGTAACTTTGCAATATTTTACGATTTTTGTTCCAAAGCTAACATTTTTCTTTTTCTTCTGTCATAATCACAGAAGTGAATGAGGAGACCCATGGTCCAGCTAAATCAGAAGATATATCAAGCTTGGAGGAATTCATCCCAACGAGACTCACTTGTCTTACTCTGCTCCAAGTCTCCGTCACTGTCTCCATGGCAGAGTTCAACCTCCTTCAGTCACTAATGCCTGTAATCATGGGACACAAGGTAATGCACACAGAAATACTTCCTCAAATTAATAATAATATGTATTCAAGACCTATGTCGATATTTTGGCTTTAGACTACAAGAAGAGAATCATGTTTGACATGTAGTCCCATTTTTAATCCATTGTCGCCTTTTTTATATTTTGAATCACCCAGGCAGCACCAGGACCAGTCTATGTGCCAGTCTTTCAGCCAGTGCGTCCTCTACCTTCTGTGCATTTTGAGGTAGAGAGGGTGAATGTTGAACACTCAGTGCCCATGTATGCTCCAGAGTTGGTCAGCACTGTCAGCAGCCTCAGCCAGCCTTCTGACAACCTGCTACATCACTGCTATGCACACCTCTACCTCAAGGTGAGCAGGACAATATTACACTCTACACTGATTCATAGTGAGAAAACCTTCCTTTTCAAATCCCAGCTCTCTTTTATTAGGCCTACAGCAAATACTACACAAATGATTCCTGAGCATTTTTGTTATTCTTTTATTCAACATTATCAGTGTGGTTTCAAGTGAATCATATCTAAATTGGAGTTCATGTCTTATATCTGCACCTGACTTTTTGTAACTGCTCAGTTAGATCTGTTTATCTTCTCCTCAATTGTCAGTTGCTGTGATAAGAAGGTAATCAGATGAATGTTTTTATTATATTTTTATTATTTTATTTGTTCAAACCTGTACATCTTGCATTTGTTTTATATGTACTTATTTTGTTGTCTTTGATATTTGAGACTGAAACTATAGTTCGTATTCGATCATGTGCATGTAAATCTTATTCTGCTCCAGCACACCTATGTCTCTCCTTTGTTTTTGTTTTTTTTAACTTTTGTTTCTATTTTTTGAATGCTCTTCCACCAGTTTGCTCTGTTTGGTTTTCGTGCAATATACAGTTTTTTTTAGTTTTATATACTTGCTAGGGAAAACAAAGCATTTTCTGCAGCAATTACAACTTGTAATCCCTCCAAAAACCCAGGAAGGACCCAGCTATAGCCCAAATCCAGAGGTCAACCGCATGGCCACAGTCTTCAGTGTAACCTTACATACCCCTAATGACCCCTTTAACGACCTTGATGACCCTTTTTTACATGGTCATAAAAATCTCACCACTGAGCTTCCTGATGAGAACCAGTCCATCTCTGTTCTATTTCATGGTTTTCACTTGTGGTGTTCAGCTGAGCCTTAACCATGTTCCTGTGTGGATCACATAGTTTTGACTTTGGTAGTGTGAGGTTCGGATGATAATATTAATTGTCAATAGACCGTTACTTAGATAAAATGTTAACGCAAGTTAAGTGTATTCTTAAGTACTGATTTGCACATGGTACTGCTCAGTTCATGACAAAGCACATAATATATGTGATATTTTATTATTATCAGCATTGTCTCATGAATTGTTCACATAAGCACATTTGATTAATCCTATAATCATTGCAATTAAAGCTGAAAGTAGATACTTGTTATGGTATCTACAGTAAAGGCACTTCTCTAAACCACTTTTCCTTTCAAATGTACTTATAGATAAATATGCATTAAAGAAATTATAACCTTTGTCATAAAATAAAAATATATATATATATAGAGAGAGCAGAGTCAGCTAAGCCGCTTTTAGGAAGCTTGGATAACAGATATGGAGTAATTTGGGGTTTGTTAAGTTGTTTGCTGGATGTCATGCTGGTAGTCCTTATCACAGGGTCACTGTAGGGTTAACAGTCAGTTTGTCAGTGGCCAGGGATCATTCTGACCTATCACCCAATCAGCAGCTCTTTCTGCCAAAGCACTTATTCTACCTCTGGATTTTGAAAGTGGGACCATGACAGGGTGAAGGCCTTTCCGGCCATAATTCACCCAATTTAGAAAGTGATTTTAAAAAGCTACACGCTGAATCTGTGTTTTATTGATATTAGTTGTCAGAGTTAAGGTGTCTGTCTTGTGGGTAGCACTAGGCAATTGTTTTAGGCTGATAGACCTATCTATTCCATCTATTCAAGTATTCAAGTATTTTAATAACTAAAATGTGTAATATGTACTTTTATATTATTACATCTATTGGCCATGTGTACAGTTATAAATGAATATGCATCTGGGTCTTTATGAGCACAGATTTAAGCTGCAACTGCTCAGGTGAAGACAGGGTCAAATAAGTTTGGTTGTGATTGAAATGAGTGAAGAGAATTGTTGATTTTGCGCTTCTGTTTTGTTTGCAGAGGTATAATATATATCTATTTAATTGATATACAATATACGATGCTGAATTTTCATGTATATACCCCGATATCTTCTACTTCCAGGTGTTTGGGTTTCAGGCGGGCTTGACATGCCAGGATAGTACAGGGGCTTCCCTGCCACTTATACCCATTATCCCTTCCTTCAGCACTGCATTCTATGCAAAGCAGATTCAGATGCCTGCATACTGGTAAGTTTGTAGCTCTTGTACTATGAATGGGAATTTAAGTGGGCATGGATGCATGTAGAGTCTGCTTTATGAACACAATTATTAGATTTTAACTATCAGTAACTGAAATTGAGTTGTATTGTAAATATAGGGGGAAAAACAATAACACGTGAAAGGAAAACAACAATCATTTATAAGAATCTATTTGCACTGGCATCAACAGACTGGCAAAATATCTGCAATATATTGCTGCTCACATAAAAGCTCTCCCAAACATAGAGTCTGCTCTCTTGTAGTTGACTGTCACTCCAGTCTGTTGTTGAGTTGGACTTGTATACCTATACTTGTATACTTTAATATTGTCCATGTATAAGTAGTTTACTGTTCTACTGTTCAGAAAAACAAAATTGGCTGAGGACATTTTGTTAGATCCAAGAATGGTTTTGTATCAAGGTGATTAACTTCTTGACTAATACAATGACCAACACAGTCATCAAATTAGAAACTAATGCAAATGTAAGGCAATTTTTTTGCTGTGTGATGACTAAACTTACTTGGGTAGACTCAGCTACAATGAATGGAGGGATCTATTATCTTCTTGAAGTACCGAGCATTAAACACAGTGGGTGATTCATTTTTTTAAGGTGTGTACTTTCTGTGCATAATGGTGCTTGGGAGTATTTATACGGATGTTTGGCTGACTGTATACAAGTATTTGTTATTGTGTGCGTGCCTGCGTATTGTTCTTTGAGTAACAGATGGCAGCCTCTTGTGCCCAGTCCATCAGTAGGTATTTAAAGTGATAGCTGAGACATTTCTTTAGCAGTCACTGGGGTAAACAGAGTCGTTGGGTAACAACTGCAACAATTTCTCACTTGTTTGAAACACATGAAAAACATTCAAGAGGTGAAGAAAGGTTTGGAGTTGATGACAGGACATGAAAAGAAGTTGGAGTTGGAACAGTTGGACGAATGGAGGATTTAAAAGTAGATAATTACAGACAGAATCGAAAGAAGAAAAAGGGGACAACTTGAGTAGCAGAATAGATGCATATATGAAAGATGAGAGGATGATGGGGATACTTTACAAAGGACAGTACTATGAGACTGCAGGTGCAGTGAATGAGAATAAAGTTTCGTAGCACGAATCAAGAGAGATAAAAAATGGAAAAACTATTTCAGATGATAAATTGTGTCACAGTAAGTTTACAGTATGGCTGTACATAAAATATGTTCCAATGAAAACCTGTACACCTCTGCTGTTATATAATGGTGACTTAGTACTGAATGGCTCTGTTGAGTGTATTTCTTTATAGTAGCTGCCTCAGTTTGCCCTCTGCAACCTTTTTCAATGTCAATTTTATTTATATAGCACATTTAAAACACCTTGGTTGACCAAAGTGCTTTACAGGTGTTATGGTACAACAAATAGACAGTAAAATGTAATACATCATAGTGCAAGTAATGCAAATAAAATACAATTATAAATATAAAATAATACAAATTAAATAAAATATAAGATATACAGTAAGATAAAAAAAATGACTACTACTGCTTAGAGATTTAAAAGTCAAAAGTAAGATTTTAACACACACACACACACACACACACACACACACACACACACACACACACACACACACACACACACACACACACACACACACACACACACACACACACACACACACACATTTCTTTTAAAGCTGGAAACCTGTGCGAGAGGCACTGCCATGGGAATATGATTTCCACCCATTATTTTAGATCGAAACATGTCTATTAGCTTTCAATGGTTTTGACTTCTCCTGACTTCTTCTCCTGGCAAACATTGTGTATACTGTACAGTGGTCAGCTGGCGTATAGGGAAACATAATACCTTCATTAAAAAATTGGAATGTGAGTGAGTTTGTACAGAATGTGATTCCTCGTGTTATCTTCTCCCAATAAGAGACTGCTAGCTGCTTGTTTGAGCTCTAGTCCCCCCTTTCTCAGCCCTACCTGCCTCACATAGTGGGTTCAGATGTCAAAAGGATGTTATTTTTCTTTCTGACAGCATTAGATGTTTCTCCAGAGAACATTACAGATCCATGCCCTTCCATGGATTTCTTTCAGCTGGGACCAGTCCTTGGGAATAATACACTCAACCTCTCATAGAGTCTCCATGACACATTAAGAAAGTGTTTTTTTTTCTTTGTTGGAAGCAGACCTCTGATGGAATACAGTATGCACATGTCCAGTAACAGTAAACATCAGGAAACCCTATCCAGGTGTAAGATGTTAGTCTACATGATGACATTATGATCATACCTTAAAATATATGGACATTTTATTTTTGTAAGATAATGTTGCTGCCCTTATTATAATTTCAACTTCATCTCATTTTCTTAATCCCCAGTTTACATTTAATTTGATATTTCCGACTCTTGGACAGGTTATAACCCCTTTTCACATTTTCAACAGTCTCTTTCCTGTAGATGAAAATGGGACTGGGTGCATTGTGCCGGGTTAGGAGTTGTCATTTCTGACTTGGAGTGACTCATATTTGACCCTCTCTGTCTAAGCGGAAGGAGGCTGTCTTAATGTTTTGTTGCTGCAGTCAAAATCTAATTAACACGACCTGACAGTTTACCCTCAGAGGATAGAATAGAAAACGAGGACCTGCGTAACAACCAGCAATGGTAGTACATAAACAGTATTATGAACTTATTTGTCTTATAGCGCTCTTTGTGTATGGATGTGGATCATCCCCAAGTAAATTCATCTTTGATACAATCAACTTTATTCTGAGTATATTTTAGACATTGGATTCCCTTTTAGTACTCACAGCACAAGTGTATTACAGATCGCACATACAGTCAGACAATCGGTTCCTGTTGAAAGCTGAGCCCCATAGAGTGACACACTGGGTCACTGGACCAGCCAAAAGATGAACTCCACCAGGTGGTAGCATTTAATTTGACTGTACTGATGTTTGCTTTGGGACTGCTCCTAAGTGCTGACGTAATTCCGACAACACCCCTTTCCATGATGTTTTGTTCTCTGAGCAGACACTGAGCAAAGCTGAACAAGCATTTGAAGTTTTTAAGAAATATGAAAGAAAGGGGGAAGCCTGAAACTTTAGGGAAGTTGAAGGAGAGAGAAATAAGAGCTGTCTTCTGTTGGTCTGTCACTCTTCAGTAGTTTTCTTATGCTGATCAGCTTTTCCATTACCAGTAGAAAGGTAGCTTTAGATTTGTCTCACTGTGGACTCAATTAAAGGGGAATTGTGACTGACAGAAGAGAAGACTGTAGCTTTGAGAAGGGAAGTAGAGAAAGTGATGTCATATGCACACATTTTGCATCCCTCTCGTCTGTTCTCCACTCTCTGTCTCTTACACTCTATCTCTTTGACACACACACATGTACACACAAACATTTCTGTTACAATGCAGCCACGATGGAGAGGCACTGGGCGTCTGTGAAGCACCTCTCCTGATGAGCTGGCCCGGAGTGTATACTGTAGCTAATGTTTCCTTCAGTCACACCACAAAGGCTCCTGCTTCTCTCAGTGGGCAGCAAGAGGCCTTTGTTGGGGAAAGTAAATTGACTTGACATCTTCTCCTTGCCAGCCTTGTCTTTTACTGTACATTTAGAGATGTGTGTGAGAACTTTGATGCAATCAGTTAGACTAACTTTGTTTTCTCACTTTCAAGCAAATTTAAATTTTAAGAAATTATAATTTTTTCAGAGTGATTGCAGACTCTAACCTGTGGTTGCCCATATTGAAACAATAAAAAGTCACTGTACAACAAAGCAGTCGAACCAATATATCAGCAATAGATTTCAAGAGTAGATTATCTGTAGGGACACAAGCCTTGTTTTGTCAATGTGGAAATGTCTGAATAGACACTGGACACTGGAAACTGAAACTGTCACTAGATCCTCGGTTGGGGTGTAGAGGTAGATTCCTCCAGTAGGAACCAGACACTAAAATACGATTTCTCAACAAAAAAAGCATCACTAACTCAGCCAAAGAACAATTTTCTTAAATTGGCATTTACTGATTATTTTACTAATTCTGAACAATTGTAATGTGGCATTGTAGCAGTTTCATGTAAGGCCATTTATGTAGTCACATAACTTTTGCTTCCTGATGCAGTGCACACAAATATCTTTAAAAACTGAAGACAAAAGAAGAGATATGATCAAGGGATAATAATTTAGAATGATATATTGGACGCACAGATATCTGGTCCATTACCATATTTAATACCTTTCCTACCAGTAGATTATGTAGTACTGCTAACCATGAATAATCATTAGTAATGTTGATGTTTTTAGATGTTAAACAAATAGTGTGGAAATATGTCAAACTCTCCTCTCTGAGTATATGCTATCATGAACTAACCAAGCAGTCTTTTTTCTTTTTTTTGTGCAAAAAGCCAAACTCCTCAGAAATGAACTTTTTTCCTTCTTTTTTTTCCCTTTCCCAGTAAATTAAAGCACAGCTGAGATGCATCAGGCTGTACTTATCCCTAATGAAAGGCAATGTATGGGGCCACCAACCCCACAGGGACTCTACAGAGAGCCTCAACTGGCTTGGCTGTTAAACCTGTTATCCCAGATAAAATCAGTTCCTGCAGAAGGCAGGCAGAGGGAAGAAGGTGACGTTAAGGAGTGAAACCTGCATCGATCCCCCCAAATCCAAACCTTACTCAGACACACGCACATATATGCACTCACACCATATATCCTTTATGCAGGGCCACCTGACAGCCAAGGCTGGGGCTCACCAGAAAACCAGCAGCAGTACAGTGTGGCTTGTTGCACTGCAGGCCATAATTTAGCCCCACACCAGCTTTTATATGGCGTTTTTAGCAGCCTCTGTTCCACATTCAGCTATTTCTGAGGGGATAATTTCCTAAAGCATGTGGCAGTACAGGTGCATGTTCTATAGGCACAAAAAACTGACTTTCCTTGTGAATGTTTCTGAATAGAAAAGAATGTTGGTTTTCCCTTGATATCTAATTATTGGTCGAGTCTAACTCCATTACCTTGTTAATAGTTAGTTCAGACTTTAGCACCACCTGTAGGATTTTTTAATGGGAAGTTAAGAAGTCCATTACCATGTCTGGACCTGTAGTCTAGACTTCTTTGATTTATGAATGCTGCTTTAGGCATCTGAGGCATGAGGCTCCTGGTGTGATTGTAATGCCTCATTACTCCTGTTCATAGTTAGTCATAGCAAGCAGCTCCTGGTCTATGTCTCCAAGGACAGCCAAGTGCAGGAGGACAAATACTTTCTGTGCCCTTCAGTAGTGAACTTCAGAGGTTGAAGTCAAATTTACATGAACAGCATTCATTGGTTAGAACACTGACGTTGGCTGTTAAATTAATCCACTTGCAGTTTTCGCAGGCATTATCATCAACAAGCTGAACTTGTATAATGAGTTTGGCTGACGAAAGCTTATTTGAGAGTGGCTGTCGGATCGCGAAGTCAGTTTCTATCTGCAGTTCTCTGACATATGACACATTATGTGAAAGATGACACACACACACACCGCATCAGTTGTTGTGGTTTTCGCATTGATTTTGATTTATAATGATCTAATCACTTGCATCACTCATTAAGGTATTATCTGACATGTCTGTGTAGCTAGTGTTAAAGCTTTTATGATTAAAGATAATTGAATGACCTTAAATCATCGTGTGGCAACTGTGGTCATGCTAAGCTGTGAGTTGTAGTTCGGAGGCATTAAGAGCAGCAGAGTATTTATTTTGTTAAACAAGGCAACACATGGACCTTTCGCTTTATTTGAAGAAACATGGTACTGTTTTCAGAAAGAGTTACATTTTTAAGCTGAATTGATGTAGACACTCTGTGCCATAAGTAGGATTTATGTATTAGCAGGTGTATATTAACAGCCTGGAATGGTATATGATGTCATATTGTTCCACTTTTCACTCTGAATCAGTGCAAAGATCTGTGGGCTGCAAGGTATAACATTATATTTTTGTGGCGCAGTATTTTGGCCAACTTTGTGGTAAAGATTTTCTTCTCCTCTACATCTGGTGTCAGACAGTTTTATTTGGTTTTATGGCTGACAGAGATCAATGGAAGTATTAAGAAAACCCTAATTTTAAGGAAATTGCATCAGCGAATGAGACACTTGTGATTGACGTTTCAGTTCTAATAGAAGCTTCCACGTAATTCTTGAATTATTCAAATGCTCAGTGCTAAAGAAATCATAGTCACTCTGCTGCAGAGGCATCTTACTTTCCCATATGATTATAACTGTCATTTGGAAGCTTAAATCCACATGGGTTTTAGCTCAGCCCTTAAGTATATATTATAGACTATAATGTTTTCAAGAGGCAATATTTTTGCTGCCCAAGAATATTCTCTGAATTTTAACAACACTAAAAAATATAATTGGATTGTATTGGTGAAAGGTAAGATAGTAGGTTAAAAAACAGCATCAGTTGACTGAAAGACTATGCTTGAATTAGTCATCTGAGGAACTGAAGTTTGAGGGAGGGAAAACAGTGGGAAATAAGGAAGGATAGATGGATTATCAGCTCTGAGTGGATTATCATCTACTGTGGTATGCGTTCCACTGTCCTCTCCACCAGGCCTCAGCACTGCTCTATCAATGCCCAGAAACAAGCTCATCCAATTTTCACTGCTTAAGCAACAATCTGCTGTTGGTAATGACGTACAGGAAACATTGTTGTCACCCTGATAAAATATGAATCCAAGCTTTATTTAACCAGGCAACTTGGGAGAATGAAAACTCACTGGAGTCTGTATTCTTACTGTGAGTGACCATCTGCATGAAGGTCAAAGGCCTTGGGAGAATAATTCTGAAAGCATCTTATCTGGATCCAAATAACGGACAGCCGGTGCTTCCGTTGAGTGCTAAGTTTGGTGTTATGGCAACGGCTCATAAAAAGCCTACAGCAAAATCTGAAAGTATAAATGTGACATTAGGCCTGTAGTCTCTGGACAGAGATCTACTATCTCTGTTGTCCTTATAAGGAACCGCATATACTCCACAGCTGGACATGTTGGACAGAGGCAGGAAGCTACATGCACACATAGACACACCATTATACACACACACACACACACACACACACACACACACACACACACACACACGCGCGCGCATAAAGACCTCTTGATGTGTTTTCCTTTAACGCCTGATGAACCACGTCATTGCCATTTTCTCGCCTTCTAGTCTGCAGCTGTCTGCACAACTTGATTAAAACATTTCTTAGTAGTAATCCCTGTGTAATGAAGCCCTCTCCTGAGAATGCATCTGACAGTGTGTGTGTGCGTGTGCGAGGTTACGCACAAATGCGTTTTAGGTCAAAGTTGCTCCAGATGGGAGGAAGAGAAGAAGTGTTTGTGTGTGTGAGATAGAGAGATAGAGAGAGAGATAGATAGAGTGTGTGTGAAGTGTTTCTCTCTATGAAGAGTGGGGACTGTGAAGGACTGATGACTGAGAAATGCACACATGGAACACCTTTGACCCTGGGGAACCACAAAACTCTGAGCTGTGGGCAGGAATACAATCGCTACCACCCACTATTTCATACACAGCTCCAGCACAGATACTTTACAGTTGTGGTAGTTACGTTAGAAGGTGGTTATCATTATTAGTTTTGGGAGATTAGATACACTTTTAATCACTTAATTGTAAATTTTTGAAGAAGAATAGTTTTACATTAAGAAAAACTCAGTCTATAGAGTGCAATGTGAAGTAAAGACAAAACAATATCTGAAGGTAACAGAATAGAAAAGAAAATAATAAAAAATGAGGCAGGAGCTATTTATTAAGCCAAGGAGTCTACGGTGATGCATCTCCACTGTGGATTGACTTTTTCCAAATGATGTGACTCAAAGGGCTGTCATATGTGTGCTGGAAACATTGCTTTAATATTACTTAAACTTGGAAAAACTCTCTCTTGATCCCCTTCGTTATTTACCTCCTAATATGTTTGATTGGTGTATGTCAGTTAGAGCTACTATTGAAAACAGCATATACAGTTTTTTAAATCATGCTCAGCTTCAGCTGATAGTACATTTCACATCAAACTAAATACTTAAACATATATCATAAGAAACTTTAAGACATAATAATAAATGAATAGTAAGTAGTATATACTGCAGTGAGTATTTTGTAGTTAGATAAAAGAGGTGATTTGAGAGAAGCCCATAATTCACTTGGGTAATTTTCAAGAAGGGTCACGGACCTTGACTTGGAGGGATGGGATTTTCTTCAACACTTCAAATCAGTCCACACCAAAAAGAGAAAAATACTAACGGTACAAGTTGCCAGTCTTTGCTTCCCTCCATTCTACTAACAATTCCCTCCAAAGACACTCAAAAAACCTGGAAACAATAGTGGTAAAGGATTTTGTTGATTTTTTTCAGTTGGGGAATGTTTGTTTAGATTACTTAAGATTGGGTGTGACAGTGAATGATTTGTAGAAACTGGAGATAACTTATCAGAGGTCCGAAGACGGTGGCTATCTGTTGTATCTATTAGACAAATATGTCAGCCCCTAATGAATTATATTGATCTTGCTGTCAGACAAGTTAAAGTTCAGAGAAAGTAGCACATTGTGAAGACGGTTAAGAGTGATTAACTATTTTGTTGATTTATTTATTTTTATTCTGCCATCTTGAATCTGGTGTATTATTATCTTTCAAAGTTGTTTTAACTTTTCATTTTATTGGCGTAGCATGTTCCAGTTCCTGTGGATTTTTTCATTTGTACAGGATATTGGTAATGGCAGAAGTGCACACAGGTTCCATGCTTGTGTTCTAAAACACTGTGTAAACTATTTGGTAAACTATTTGGTAATGTTCCTTCAACATATAGACACTTCCACACCATCACGGGTAGCAGCCTGCCACAGACCCTCTAATTGGGCCTAATTCACGAACAGTGCGTACACACAAATATGTGCTCAAACATTGTGTACGAACGTTTGATGCACAAATCTGGAATTCATCAATATGTTCTTTCCTCAGACCATGCATATGCACAATTGATGAAGGCCCGCCTGTCCTCCAAAATGTAAACCCACACCCTTTTAATTAAATGCATAGTATATTAAAACTCCATTTATTAAAAAATAAATGTTATAGACAACAATAATTTGATTTAATAATACATTGACCATAAAATAACCATGAAAGTGACGCCCTCATCATTTATTTTCACAGTTAATATCTTCAACTATACCAGTACCAGAGTTAGTTTACTTTGTTTACAAAAGAATATATGATAATGTTCATAATAACATTATGGGCTTTCGTTAAATTCTTTATATGCCTTTAATTGATTGGTCATTCCCAACAATTTCTAGTTCCATGAAAGTATGCATCTATAGCTGATATTTATTTATGAATTGGTAGCATATTAAAGGGCATGCAGAGTATATAAATGACTCTTCCAGGAGAGATAAGAAAGAGAGAGAGGGGGGTTTATAGGCTCAGTGACCTCATACGTCCTAAGGGACACAGTAACCAATAGTAGCCAAAGTTGGGTTCATGGCAGGTGAGAAACCCAAGGAGACTGAGTTCTGGAAGCTCTCCTTTGTCTTCAGTACAAAGTAGACATGTGGTCAAGCTTTGGGTACACAACTCGGTCCGTATATTGTTCACCAATAGTAGGTCCCAACAGAGACTTGTTTACATCCCTCCCATGGCTGCTGCATCTTGAGCTTCTGACATCATCCCCTCAGTGTCCACAAGACTCAAGGCTCTTATAGCTTTAAGCATGATGTCCTAACAACATATCTGCCCACTTTCAAGCCATTTTCAAACATAACCTGCGGGAATTAGATATAGTGTTACCTGCAGTGTGCAGTTTCACACGTGCACAGTTTGCCTGTATTCATTTCTGTCCTTGTGTTTGGCCTCTATAAAGCAGCAATCACAGTTGTTTATTGCTGTATTGCTCTAAATCAGTGGTAATCTACCTTTTCAAACCCAGGATCACTTTTTATTTCCAAATGTAAGCCGCAATCTACTTCCCCAATATCTTCCAAAAAACCCACTTAGGAGAATTATATTTATTATTTTTCCAATTACAACAGGCTCGAGCATAAAGACACAAAAGAAAGACAGTTATGTGACTTTATCTTTTCGATGCACAATATTCACATTAATTACTGTTCAATGCAAACTATTCATATTGACAGCATCTGTTCAATGCACAATATTTAGCTCCTCAGTTCAGCAATAGGTTCTGCAGTGGAGCTGCTACTGACAGGGCTATGTTTTTACGTAGGTTTTTGCCTTGAAAATTGCCATAAATGTGACTAGTGTATTTCCTTGAATACAAACAGTCCTATGTAATCAAACACCAGTACTACACAGTATGAAGCTGTGCCTCCCCCACTCCCTGCAAATATTTAACAATAACATCCTTTTTTAGATAAATGAATGAATTTAGCCAACAAAGGCTGGAGTGCTTTGAAATGGGTAGGCTACATGAAATTTGTATGTTTGTGACATATTCTACAGATAAATATTAAAACTCTGGTGAAAGGAGGTTTTCACTGTCTATTCTGTTGTGAACCACGAGGAATGTTCTGTCAAATACATCACAAGCATACAACTTAGCAGACTTCATGTACCCGTTTCAAAATAAAATCACTCCAGCGTTTCTGTTGACTGAATAAATGTATTTGTGTTTAGCAAGGGTTTAATTGTTATCGCAAGAACGGAAGATGCACGTCTTCATATTGTCGAGACCTGGCAATAGTTGAGAACATAACCCGACTTTTCTTCCGAGAAAATGCAGTAGATATGCCAGCAGACATGCTGCCAGTGTAGACAACAGACAACTTCACCTGTTTGCTGTTTCAAAGTGTCAGAACGGAGGTACTGTGGAAAAGGACATGGGTGGGCGAGACCTAAAATATCCCTCTGAAAAATGCAAACGGCATGAAAGCCGCCACAGTCACTGGTTGAGTGGCACGATGAAGGATACAGGATTGACATATTGTGTGTTGTAGTGAAAAACAACAAACTGAGTCCCTCAATTCATTTAATTTATTATTAACATTTTATTATTAACAGGCTATGAGCCCTTTTTGGAAGAAACAACAAATATTTTATAGGTCACATCTGTGAAGTCTACTTACTTGTAGATATCAGTCAGTCATTTTAATTACAAAAAATAATTTGCTGTCCCTGTATTATGTCCACATTTGAGCATGAACATAGAGGAAACAGACTATGAAAAGAGCACCACAGCTGCTATGGTACTCATGAGTCTGACTCATGCCATCTGCACAACACTTTGCCCTGTTTTGCCTGAGTTTTAACAGGGACACTGGACACAGAAAGACTTTGTGCCAGCCTGTCAGCCAGTTACCTAGCTAAGCAGTCAGCAAGTCAGGCCAACTGGCCTGTCCTAGCCCCAGTCTAGTTCTTCCTCACTCCGTCATGGCACCAGCAGGGGACAGGTCAGGAAATGAGGCCTAATGTTGTTGAAATACACCAGAGGAAAGTATATTTCATCCGCTGAAACTGAAACACCTATTTTTTCACAACTCTTGACTAATTTTGATTTCCTCTTAACATATTCTTGGTGGCCTCTGTGTTCTAATGAAACAGGTATTGACTTAAAGGACTACTGTGAGTTCACAGACTGCCTATTCAATGAGGCACTAAAGTTCAAGCCAAGGAACTGATCCCCTAAATTATGAGCCAGGATCCAAAATGGATTGTGGGTCCAACTCTGGGGGTCTCTACTTTATGAGACCAGAAGCATTATTTAATTATTTTTGCTCCCTAGACTACAGACTCTGTTTCTAATGTGGATACTGCACTGCAGCAATTTATGGCATTTTGTTAGTTACCCCATGCATATATGGTTGTAGTTATTTGTTTTCGCTGTTAATGCTACAGGTATTTGTACTGCTTTTTTTACTTCTTGGACACTTATTTCCCTCAAGGTAACAGTGAGAGAGTTGCCTGCCAGAACGATGTTTACCTTGTTGCAGCAAGAAACACTGACTGTGCCATATGCTTAATGAAATCCAATGAGCGCCTGGCTGTCCTCCCATCCAGCATTCCCAAAACACCCTAATGAGAGTTTCTGCTTCTCATTTAGCTCCAAGATTCCAGTTGCTGTCCGCAAAGAATTGGGCATAATAAAAACAGGTGCATAATTAAAGTTTTAGACGACCACATGCACATGACAGCTCCACTAAAACGCTATAAACACTCGAATAAGCCAACAAACTTTCATCCCTTGCCAATCCTTCCATTGAAGTGGCTTTGCCGGCACATTTGCTCTGCATGTGGGGACATTGTTGTTACTGGGTTTCTTTCACTTTCTTTTGTTCAGCACTGAAGTGTACAAAGACACACACACACACAGATGTGCAAACATACACACAGATGCAAACACGCACACACAGGCATGCAGGCAATTGAACACCAGAACACACGTGAAAAACGACTTGATTGATGTCTTGCTGTATAGAATACAACAGTAGTAATTTTTAATAGGAGAGAAGCATGACATTGCATGGTTCACCACGGTGCCAAATGCACCACATGTTGCTTGGTAATTTAAAATGTGTGCTATCAAGGTAAACTCATTGACCCTGTCAGTTTGACCCTGGAGTTTCTTTTTTTGCTCACTGCCTTTGTTTTCTCTGCACGCTTACATCTCTCTTTATCAAACTCACTTTCTGTCTCATACTAGTCCCCCTGAGACAGCAGGCAGCTCAGAACTCTGGACCTGCCTGTGAGCAGCTAACAGCTCATGTCACCCTACTGAACCACCCAGGAGCAGAAGAAAGGAAAAGATAAAGAGACGTGGAGAGGAGAGGGAAGCAGAGGAATTAAACGATTACAGATTTGCTGAGCAGAGTGAAAGACCCTGTGACATATCCCGTACTCTGAACTGGGACCAGACCAAAATGGATGTGTGATTAAATGAACTGTGATGCTCGTTCCTGACACGATGCAGCCATCCCTAGAATTAGTCATGGTTCTATTTTCATCAAAAGTACCACTCAGAGGGCAGTGCCTCTTGGCTTCCATTACAGTTTATAGTGAATACCCTCTCCCCACCCGCAACCTTCAAAATAATACATGTGTATTTGGAGAGGGGGTACTCTCAAACTCTCTGCACAGCAAAGAAGAATATATAAGTGGAACCAAGGAGACTTGTTTTGAAATGTTTCGAGAGTTCGGGATCACTGTGTGTTTTTCTTGAGGACACAGAGGGAGGGAGGGACAAGGGGAAGGAGCAAAGTAAAGATCAGATCAATAGTCATCACCATGACTACTGATCTCAAATTCCTCAATCTCTACGCTTGTGTATAATGCCATGCCTTCGTTAGTGTGAGTATGAGTGTTGGGAAATCCCTCGATCTGCTGTTACTGATGTCATAGATGGGATCTTAAGAACTAAGGAGCCTCAACTCCTTAACTGTGTGTTTGTATGTGTGATTGTGATGATAGATGGAAGCATGGTCCACTGAGGTTCTGATAGACAGGGGCCTGGAGGACTCCGTCTGACTGTGCTGTTACCTCATCCCCCCAAACACTCAACTCCTCAGTACACACAAACTCCCTCTCCACACTCTTGGAGACAGATGAAATGTCAAATGCGTAGAGATTATTTTCAGGGTCTGGTGTCTGGGCTGGATGTATCTTCAGATAAATCATCATCACAGTTTGGACAGAGGGGAGAGAAGGGTCGGTGGCAAAGAAGCAAACTATGCCTACCTGCCAAGTAACTAAGGAAAGCTTGGCTTGAACTAAGTGCTCTCAATGTGTTGGCATGTACTTCTACCTATTTGGCCCTTTATGCTATCGGGATGTTTTATACTGCGATGTGATATTGATGGATTTTTTGATTGTTTTATTTATTACTGTTGTGTGCCTGACTTTGTGTCTCCTTTGCTCTATCAACTATACTTTATCTAACCACTAATTCTTCTCTCTCTTGTCCTTTGTTTGCAGGAGCAAAAGATCTTTGGTCCCCACCACAGAGTGTATTTTCGAGCTTCCCCATTTCACTGTACAGTCCACAAGGGCCCAGATGCTTTTGCTACAAGCAATCTGTCAGAGTTGGACACACAGCATGACGGATGGAACCCCACTGACACTCAGCGAAGGCCTGCTGAATGAGGTGTACAAAGCTCCAGGTAAACAACCAGCTACATGGACATACACCATATGAAGTTAACTGAGAATCCCTTGTACACTATCATCAATTTTCAAGATTTTGTTTTACCTGACCAAGTAAATAATCTGCTGAAAATTGTTGAAATCGTAGCATAATGGATGTCTAACAGAAAGCCCACACAACAGTGAGACAAGACGGTCCCCACATATCCTCACTGCATTCAAATTCACATTTGTATACTTGAGACTAGTGTGTAGTTAATGTGTCTGTTTGTAAAATGACCTCTGACCCTTCCACTTGCACCATGCTGTTTGGGTGTGCATTAGATTTCCTTCCAACAGACAAGTGAATACTGTAGGTGTCTAAAGAGAAAGTGATTGAGTTCATCTAATAGAGGAGCAGAGGCTGTTTTCCAGTGCATGTGTTTGTCATTGCTTAGCATTGCAATAGGCTCATAATCCAGTTCTCATAATGCAGTCAATATTTGAGCAGAGCAATTATAATTCTTCTATTGTAACTTAGAAAAAAAAAATACACCACACAAGATTGTTGTGTTTTCTAACAGCTTGTTCTGTGTTTGACTATGAAAAGTCATAGAACAAAGAACAGACTAAATCATCTGGTCTCTTTTAGACCATTGTATTAGATGTTAACAAGTTTATCATAGTAGATGATTTGTTGAAATCTCCTTTTTCTCATTAAATACATTCACTACTTTTTGTTTGTTTAGTCCTATATAAACTTAAGCTTGTTGTTCATACCAGTACATTTTCAAAGGAGATATGTGGAACTGGATAGAGCTTGAAGTGATATGACCCTCTCATGAAAAGCTTTAGTTGTTTCTCAGGACTCAGCATATCAAAGACTACCATTCAGTCAGAACAAGTCAACCAGACACTGTGCAAGTAGCTCATGGATTCTATACCATTGATGCAAACACATCCAGAACTCAAGGTCTCTAATATACTCGTTCAGACATTTTGACATCATCTTGTCTTGTGCCTGTTGTGGGGTAAAGGACTTGCAGCCAAGTGTAAATTGACTCAGTTTTATTTTTTATGTCCCCTAGGATGCCTGTATGGTCAAATAATACATTTTGCCCCTTGTTAAAGAAAGGGAGGGGAGCCCAGATTTAATAAAACAGTAGCGTTTCTCATGACGGTAGCATCTGGACAGTCCTCTGGAGGGCCAGGGATTTTCCAACTCATTAGGATCACGTTGTTTGGTATGCCGTCAACATTCTCCTTTGGCCAAGCCAGTCAAGCTACCTTTTTCACTGTTGTGTAGCCGCCAAAATTTATGAAACTGGTCTCCCGTGGAGTGAAGTCAAATATTCCTCTCTCCTCACTCTGCCTTTCTCTTGGAATGGTGCTTGACTAGTTACATAGAGAAACATCTGGTTCATGTGCTGGCAGGTTAGATAAAGCGCACTGGGGGAAAGAGTTTGACTTTAGAAGGAAAGAGTGAAGGGGAATAGGTGAAGTGTTGTGTAAGTAGATGTTTAGATGGAAAAAACGCAGCAATAATTCCGATGATATAACCAAAGATGTCTATACCATATCTGCTTTTGAAATTGTCACACTCATAGGCCTTCAGGAAGATGTTAGCTGTTCCAGGTTCTCTCAGTGGTTGTTGTGACAGGTTAATTGTAAAGGAGGAATGGAAAAAGATGAGCTGAAAGAAGAGAAATGAGCAAAGTTTACAGAGACTCAAAGTGTGTGGTATCTGGTGTATCTGCCTCACAGTTGAATCGTTTTGATTCCTGTGGGCACTGTGAATGTGTCCACACCCTAATGTCATACTAGGGCATTGCAGGCTGTTCTCTGCCGACTACCTGCCTTCCTACTCACTGCTCTTCCATGCTTTGCTGTGAGTTGTTTCTTTAACTTAGACTTACTGCGTATAATTTCTATAAAGCACTTAGTATCACATTTCCTGATGAAGATCTTACTTTACATTCTTTCAATCTAAAGACAAATAGGGAGACGTGACTGTCAAACTGCTGACACTGTGCCATTTGTTTGGCCCTGTGTGTGGTAAAAGTGATTAACAAACAGTGGTTGTTCTCCAGAGTGACTTTGCAGGCTGACCGGCTGCAACTGTTTGTAAGTCTTGAAAACGTTCACAAGATTCAGATTTGCATCCAGATGTACGTTCTGTGTTTGTTCTTGCGTCTGCAGCCAGCAGTCAACGGGGCCATGGCCAGGAGAGAGCTGACATCCGCACACACACTCAGCAGGACAAACAAAAGCTGTTAGTTTTGAACATGTGCTTTTTTCATTCCTTTTGGAATTTTCCTCCTTTGTATTCCTTTTGATGTAAGACGGCTTTTCAATAGTGAAAGGTGTTTCATATTGAGGTCTAGCTGATAACACAGATGCTAAGTGTTCTTCTGGGGGGGAGCCGTTTGGGTATGACATTTTATTCCCTGTCCAAAGAAAATTCTTTAATTCAGCAAGGCGGAATAACTAAGATAACACCGTTTCAGTCTTAATCTGAAAGGACTGACGGATTGTAAAATGTTTTTCAAAATAATTGGTGAACCTAGATTAAAGCGTCAGTCAGAGACTTTAAATCACCACAACTGACTGGAACACAGCTGCTAGGATTAGTCAAACTTTGTGTTTGTACTGCTCACTGACAGCTAAAGCAGCAATCCAGTGAGCAGCATATGAAAAATTGTCTCTGTTGGTCTGCAATTCCGGAGAAGAATGAGGGAAATCAACATTACAATAAACATAAAATCGTAATTTCTTGAAATCATGCAGTCACTCTCTGTCTGTTGCCTGACAGCTTGGTTTGTCAAACTACTGTCTGTAGGACAGCGTTGATTTTGTTATTTTCTGTGGTGACGCTTTATTCCAGCTTTCTCCGTTTACATTCCATTGAAGCTCACACTAGTGTTGTATTTTATTGGGGAGCTCTGCAGAAAACAGTATATCAAATTTTATGTTTCTGGGTGTCTGGTAAAAATGGAGAGGGGTTCATAGGGGTTGTGTGTTTGTGCACACATTAGTGCATTCCTTCTTACAGTATGTGCCCCCTAACCGTAAACCTCTTTAGCTATACCCTGCTGCAATCCCTACTTCATTACTACCATTTCTTTATTTAACACTTGTGTTTTATGCTGTTTTATTATATCCTGTTTTCTTTTTCTTTTCTTTTACTATTTCGTATCTGCTCAGTTCTAAAGTATTAACCTTATTTAATTTGATTCAACTTCATCCATCTGTCACTTTTCTGTCTCCTTTTTTTCTCTTTCCTCTGTATTTTAGAATACATTTTTGTCATGTCTAATTCTTTTTCCTATAATCCTCTTTTCCTCCTCTTCTCCTGTGATTGTAGTGGCCTTCCTTTCCTATAGAATTTCTCTGTTTTTATTTCTAGGATCTTTTTGTGGTTTGCAGTAGGAATTATTGTAGTAACATCACCATCAAAAGAAGAAGGGACCAGCAAGTAATTATTCCTACCACAACCACCATAACTGTATGAGGATTGTGTTTCTAAAAAGCAATTTTGTTCATTACTCACTCTTAAGGGCATTGTCTCAATAACTATTTGGACAGTCAGTAACTCTGCAAATTTTAACTACCTTTCCTTGGTTTCTGTAACAGATTACATTATCCCAGAATCATGTAGAAAAAATGCGTACAAAAACCATTCAAGAGAAATCTGGAGGTTTTCAGATTATTGACAACAGTGTCAATAAATTGCAGAATAATGGCTGACAGTCATAGTTCTTGTTTCATTTTTTTATATTTTTAAAGATGGTTATAACCTGCCAGTTTTCTCACTCAATGTTTAAATATATGTACACAATCAAATTTGATCGTAGATGCAAGTGAATTACATTTTGAACAAATCTAATCTGCACATTGCAGTGAGCAATAGGTTATATGTATGTTTTTTATTGCATTCTTCATCTTTTGCCTGTTGATGATAGCTTTATTGGATTTTGATTCATGTACTCACGTCCCCAATGGACGTAAGTCTTTCAATTTCAACAGATGTGTTTATAGTTCAGTACGCCTTGATGATTCACAGAGTACACTTAAACCTGCAGATAGTACAGCCTGTCTTGGAGATTCTTTGTCTCGCTGATCAAACACTTACAAAAAATGACAAGTGTTGGTTGTGTCCTTGCAGCCGTCACATGGCAAATCCCCCAGATGACACTAAATTGGCCTGAATGCTGGAGTAACTTCAGACAGCTCAAAAGATGGATGCCTATGACTGTCCATTCCTTTTAAACACAAGGATTAAACAATTTTTCTTGAGGAAAATCAATTTAAACTTCAGTGCTATATCAATGTGACAGTTTAAAGTTTTATTTTAGTTTTTCACTAAGTAAGCTTTTCCTGAGCATTGGCCTCCCTAAATTATGTAATATGGGCTCAGTGCAGGATCTACATCCAAGTTGGCCAAAGTAAGCTGAACAGAAACTATGATCTGGGCTACTTACTCAAAGTAATTTAAATACTTCCCTATAGATTGGAAAGGCTTGAGCACAATTTTTGGTCCTTGCATTTGCTTCCCTGTTTTAATGTCTTGTGAAAGGGTGTTTTTGAAAGACAAAGGGTAATTTAAATTGGTGCTTCCACCATTAATGGACTCAGCCTAAATTCAGCTACCACCACAGCTGGTTTCCTGACCACACAGCTCCATGGTGGTCTAAACTAGGATGGCGGGGGCTAGAAGTTGGTTTGTGGTGGTCACCAGGCATGCTCCAGATGATTGCTGGGTGATAGACGAGCTGTGACGTTAAACTTTAGCTTGACAGATTTGGAGGGAAAGAACAGTTAGTGGAAGAGAGAGTAAATAATATAATGAGAAGAATGAAAAATGAGAGAGTGAAGGAAAATAAAGGGTGAAGGGAAAAGTGAGAGAAAGAAATGGAGAAATCTCGCTGCCCAAAAGCAGAACTGACTTTTGGTTCTCTTTATTAAATCCAGCTTTTGCACCTAATTCAGTGGTGAGGTTCTAGACGTGACACACACACACACACACACACACACACACACACACACACACACACACACACACACACACTCAGGTGCATTTGCACATAGGCATGCTTAGCTCCCAATTTCGCAAATCCGATATGTACTCCTTAACTCACAGCATAGGGACCCATTTAAGGCAAATAACAACAAGAATGTTTGGATACAGAGAGCTTATGCTTCCATTGCATAGCGACTAGAAACATGTTAATAATAATAGTACGGGACTTATGCTCTCATAACAGGGTCGGTATTATAACAAGTCTTTTGTTTTAACAAGTTCCCCCTACACAAACAATAGGGGATAGAGTGGTTGGAAAATAGAGAAAAGTGTGGAAAAACAACAGAAGACTCTTCAAGGTTAAATCAGGGAGCCTTATTTAATATTTTCTTCACACTGATAGCTCCCATTCCTTGGAAACAAATTCAGTTCCCTAGAAGTCCACGTCAACAACAGTTTTTACGCACTTTTGCACTGCATGAAATAGGCTGCTCCTGTCACGGCCAGCAGTCCACTGCCCTGTGATCTAACTGCTTTCAGGAGCATGGTTCTGACGCAAATCCCCCTGTGACGCTGTGGCATAATAAGTGTCGGTAATTGCTCTGTGTTATTGGAGGGGAAGAAAGTGTTCATTTTCATATCACTCTGTCACCTCCATAAGCTGATGCCTGGTATGCTGCACATTTAATGTTGTCTGGTTGCAGAACTTACCCGTCTATCTTTTCTCCCTCCTTGTTCCCTATCTTGGTGGGATGCAGTTGATTATAACACAGTCCTGGCTATGAAACTCAGCGGGCAAGGATGCGGTCCGCTCAATTTTCCAGTGTTTTCTTTTGCAGGTTTTGGTTGACACGGTTTTCTTACTCACACCCTGAATTTGCAGGTTTGCCCTGTCATGGAATGGGTTCATACACTTACCCTGTGAAGAAAATGTTGATAGTTCCCTTTCATTGTTCCACAATGAAAGTGAAAGAAGGAAGGACGAGAGCCTTTTTTTATGGTCTGTGGTTGTCACAAATGTCAGTAAAGAGATGGGAAGCTTAATGAAAACCCTGAGATGTCTGTTTCAGAGTAGCCTGGCCCCTCACTGAAGTATCCATACTTCTTTGAAGAGGTAAGTTATTGGTTTGAGAGAAATTTCTGCCTGTCTACTTGTCTGCTTCATGGATTGACATCAGAGTAGGAAGAAAGCAGGAGCAAAAGGAAAGAGAGAGGGCTAGTTTTTCCATACACAACCTTATTTCTAACATGAAAAACACGTTGTGTCAGCATTAGAGAGCTGATAAATAAATCTTGGATGGAACCTGAGACGATTCTTGTCAAAGAAAACTTCAATGCAGACGGTGCTCGCCCCACTCCTGGCAGATTGTGATGATGTTTTAAGTCAATCCAGACTCAGACCCTCCTCTTTTCCTTTGTCTTTTCTAAGCTCTCTGCTCTTTATCTGTCGCTCATTTCATTCCAGAGTAAATTAGAGAAGCCAGAGGATTTAAAACAAAAGAAAAGTTTGATGTGTTGTCTCACAATTAGTGGTTGGGTTACATTAATATTTATATGTTTAATGGAATGAGAGAAATGTCAAGTGACTATGGTTTGTTCCAACAAACACTTTGCACAGTGTACTGTGTACACACAAACTCCTCTCATAGTTAGTGATTTCAAAAACTCATCAGGCTTGCAGTTTGTCACCATGATTTTCCATTCATTATTCCCCTTTTCCTCAAAGTGTCCACTGGCTTCTGGGGAAAGATGATACTCAAAGTGGAGTGTGCAACTGAGAGTGTACCAAGATTTTTTTTCTCCCCTGTAGCCCACTTTTCTGTCATTGGAAATACAATGTGATTCCAGGCATGTTGGAGAACATGGAAGGGAATCTGGATCCTTGAGTTTCTCAACGACTTTTTTGGTTCTCCCTGATATGAATCATTGATGGTTTTTGAGAGAAATCTTTCCACTTACCACTAAATCTAATATACCATTGGCACAGTATAGCCAGTAAATGGTAGTTGAGATCATCATGATATATCATGCTTTTTAGAAACCTGGCTGGTCGTTGGTAGTTGAGTAGGGCAGTTTACTTAGCTGGCCAGCCATGGGCACAGCAAAGTCAAATTAAGCTTTCGTCATTTAGAACTGGAACATTCTACCCCTCTCCCCTGTGGAGTGTAACCTGAAATATGATATGAATTACCCCAGCAGTCATCATTTATGAAACGTGACCACGGTAAACAATTCTAGGTGTGACATCAACACGTGTTAAACAAACCAAGGAAGACAAGCCATGCAATGCAGAGTGCACTTGTAGTATATATGTTGTGAATTGAATCAATGACAACCCTTAATATATCTGTTTGTGTTTATGTCATTTGGTGTCTGAACAGCTGGCTCCCTACTGTGAGTCAACAGTCCAATTGGAGCATTGCGACTAGTGCCAACTAAACACATAGCTCCATGCCATTTAGGCCGTTTTATAGTCGGGTTTTACGCACGCACGCATGCAAGACACGCGACGTGCCCCTTGCGTGCCCCCTCTTGCGGCTTGCGTGCTTCTGCCAATTTTTCGAACTATACGACATAGCGACGCAAGCCTCATGCAGCCCGCAAGGCTGTGATTGGTCTGCTTACTACATCCCGTCGGGAGTGTAGTTTACGGTTTCATGCCCCATAATACCGGCAGAAATCACTGAAGATTTAGAAGAACGAATATGGACCAATATGACCACTTGTATAACCCGTCACTGACTGGCGCATTTGTCCGCCTGAAAAAGGCTATGGAAGCCGCAGTGGCGATGTAAATAAACAGTCTACGAAGAAGAAGACGTTTTTTCTTTGTGTGTTCTGTCTTCGACAAAACACGTTATTCAGCCTAGTGTTCTGGCGTGGAATTAACACGCGCAACCCTTGGGGAACTATTAACCAAAAGGAGTCCGTCGATAAAACTGCGTGGCCAGCCACAGTTGCAGTCGCAGTACTATAAATCGGCCTTTAGGCCATACATTTTATTTGTAACTCCCACTAAAGTGCCTTAGCAGCACCAAATCACCAGTCACTTCTTGGCTTTGCATTCAGCCTCTGCACCGCTGACCCATAAATATTGATCTCTTAGAGTATTGACAAACTCTAAGAAAGAAAGAATGCTGGGCTCTGTTTCTCTTTAGTTCTCATCCATAAGGCTAGAGGAGCCTGAGAAAAGGAGCAAGCGTGAGTTATAGAGATGCAGAGATCTTGAGAGTCGAAGAGAAGAAGCAGTAATCCAGAGTTACATTTCAGTGATGGAGGGGCTGGTTTAGCGTCATTAGTTGTGGTCTGTATGTTTCAGGCGTCTCTCTCATGGTGGAACCACAGTGGCATTCCATCCTGGCTGCGACTTCAAAGTCAGAATGCCCCTGTTTCTTATGCTAAACAGATTTGTCAGGGTAGCATTAGGCTGGGGATATGGGAGATTGAGAGGCAGGCCCTTTTATACAGAACTGTGTTTTAATGGCCTATCTTACCACTGGCTAATTGTCTTCCTACAAGTGGCTCTGTGTCACAGCACATGTTTTGCCATGACTCTTTGCACATCTGTCTCTCCCCTTTTCTCTTACCCTCTCTCATCTTTCTCACTTGTTTTACACATGGCCCATCCCCCAACCCCTCCACTGTCTTCCAAACCCCTTTGCCTAGGACCATTAGTGTTGGCCAAATTGCTTCCGCATGATGACTCCTTAATTGTGGTAATTCAGTGGCAGAGAGAACCATGGTTTGAAAGTACAGAGAACATGTGTCACTGCTTCAGTGGGCAGACAGAAAGACAGTTATCACCTGGAGGGGATGATAATCATGAAAATTAGACCCCCAGCCTCCACCACCAGCAGCTCTTACTCCTCATCACTGTCTTTACACCACAACTTTTATAGGCAGCGTGTACCACTTGCACACCCCACTACACTACAACCTCTGCCCAGCGAGCTGGAAGCAGCTTGGCTGGGCTTCATCATTTGGGGAAGCATTTATCTCTCCCTCCCCCTCTCTGTCCATTCACGGTGAGGGTTCCTATGTTAAAAATATCAACAGTCTATGAGAAGCCATTCGTCTGCTGTGTTTGTGGTCATTTAGCAATGGAAGCAATCACTTCTTATGTAAACTGTCCAGTCGCTGTACCATTCATCTAGAAACAGCTGTTGCTGCTACATGAAATCTGAAATGCATCTCTTCCTGATGGCAAGTGGAGTTTCCCTGCAATTACTATAACCTCGCCCAGCATCAGGATACCACATTAACTATAACTGCTTTTATTTATTGGCTGTTTTGTGTGTTTTCTATGAAAATATTAAAAGTTTTCTTAACCAACAGAATACCTTTAAAGTACTCGTTACGTTACCTTTATGTTTGCCCTTTAAGTCTGCTCTCAGAATCAAGTCCTGATCATATAAAAATTGGATTTTGTTACAAGTGATAAGTCTCCCTGCAATCTTGTGTTTGTCTGCTGCCAGAGCTGCTCTGTTCTCAGCTTTAACTGCAGAACAAACCATTCACCTTTTCTGTTTTCCTGTTCCACTCTCTGCATGTGTCTGTATTTTTTTCTATGTGTCAGTACTGGGCAAGGTTCCAGCAGACCTCCTGCTCCTACTTACTGTTTCTACTTCAGCCCCTCCTGACTTGGGAGAGACAGTTATTGTTTCTACATCAGCACTTAATGGCTCAGCTGGCTGCTTTTGGTCTACCCAACTTGTCAATGTCAACCAATTTTTTAATACGCCCCCTAGCTGCTGTGGGACCAATGCCAGACTTGGTGCTTTTCGCGCATTATGGTCTCTT
The DNA here is from genome assembly GCF_963576545.1 of Limanda limanda. NCBI lineage: Eukaryota > Metazoa > Chordata > Actinopteri > Pleuronectiformes > Pleuronectidae > Limanda > Limanda limanda. Next base: position 27,815,606 of record NC_083646.1, read on the forward strand.
TGTCTCTGTCTGTCTACCTTCCTTTTAGGGTTTGGTTATTGTATACATCCTCTTCTCATCCTCATCCTCATCCAATCGTCATCACATATACAACTGATACCTAATGAATTCATACATGCCAAGGACCTGTTTTCTAAAAAATATTGGAATGATGCTCTCACGTCTGGTGCAGTTTGGGGTGGAAACTTGAATCAAAACCCTGATTTAATGTGGTTTTTTTAGCAGAAATCCCAAACTTAATTCTTCTTCAGTCTCCAGTCTTGTGCATTAGCTCTTTGTAGGATTCTCTTTCCTTTTTTTTATACTATAACATTTTTATGTTCTCACTTGAACTCCCTGTCTTATTCATCGAAACAAGGTTCGAGGTTATTATTATAATGTTTTGTTAATGTAGGCTAACACAAACATTGTAAATGTAGAATTGTCTGCTCCAACATCATAGGAAGACAATTTTCCCATACTATTCTTCAAAGCATTGAAGGCAGGACATGTTGGAATGTGTAAAGCATGGCTTTTAAGTCTGCAGATGTCCTACACATATGCACGCCATATATTGAAGTATGCAGGAAGCAAAAAGGCAGCCTCCATATCCCATCAATTTTTTTATATTCTTTCTTTCTTTTCTTTCGATTCCTTAGCATTTATTGCCTGACTTCACATCCCTTCTTCAATTCATTTTATTTCTACACTCTTCTCAGTGTTCGGGATGGCAAATCCAGCTGCCCATGACTGCCCTCTCAGTCTTTGATGGAGTGCTTTAGCCTTTGGCCCCTAGCTGTGTGGTTATGTACTCTTTGCACCTGCCCTTGCTTGACAAGTAACAGCACCACACACATTCACTCACTTACTCACTCACACACAGAACTGCACCAACACATACATCTGGCTGTAACACACACTCACTACATAATAATACACACATACCGAATACCCCTCCTCAAGGTTACAAACTACCAACCAATGAGTTTTTTTTCCTCCATTTGTACCCCACTTGTTTTTATAGTCCAACAGCTGGACAAAACGTTGTCCAGAGTCCTCCAACCCAACAGCCACCACCCCAGCAGGTGTTCTGTGCCCTTTAGGACATCTGTGTGGGCAAGAGGGATATGTTATAGTGATACCCCTAGTGCCATTTATCAAAGAGCAACCAGAGTAGAGGGAATGGCCCTTGGCGTGTTCCAGATTGGCTTGCACTTTTAACATCTCCATCCTAACAAAGAATAAGGGATCCAGGGAATAGTTGCTCTGTGTGGAACCTTCTCATCGCTGTTCATTTGTCTTTGTCGGCACTGTAAAAAAAGGCCGAATCATCACTGGATCTCGTTAGCGTCCATTATGGTAGATGTGTTTTAAGGTTTGTTGAGGCATAACATCAACGAATATCTTCTGCGGTCCTTGTATTTAAGCTTTATTATATCCACTGGGAGAGGGGAGCTTTTTTACATTAGTGTCATTTGTTTACAGTAATTATACAAAGGTTAGTTTAAGCATGGACAGTTAATTCGAAAATTCAATAATATTAATGCCTGCAATATACACTGAATAGAACTGTCAATCTGGTTCCAAGTTCCAGTAACTTAATTTAGTTCTGAGAGGAAGAAATTCCCAAGGAAAGGTTGTCTTAAAGACAGAGGAAGCTGAAAGAGAGGCAGGTAACCAAAGCCTCAGAGAGACATGCAGCACTTCTCTGTTTGACATGCAGATATATGTTAAGTGGTAAGTGGTAGGCAGGGATTCAGAATGAGGGTTATTAACATTCCTATCTAACATCTCGGTTGATAGATGACCTCTCAGACAGCAGGTGAAGAAGTTGCTTGGTAATTTGTCTGCAAGAGGGAAGTCAGTGGTTAGGGATTTTAGCAATTGCCAGTAATTCCCCTGGTTAAATGTGCTCCGTGTATGTGTATAGTTGAATCTCACCCTTTTCCACATCGGCTGGTGTTTAACATTAAAACATGCATTTTAACTGTTTGGTTGATTTGGGATTAACAACTGCAAAGTGTGGTATCAAGCAAACACAGAAGTTATCTTTATTTATGCAACATTTAATACAAATCTTAACAGTAATGATTTGTCTGAACAGGCAGAGAAAAGGAGGAGAAGATATAGGCTAAGATGAAAGTACTAAGAATTATAAGAGAGCTGAGAGTGGTGAGTGAAAAAAGTCTTACGATGTCCAGACTATAGTTTCAGGGACGGTTGCCAAATAATGACCTGTTGCGCTTTCATAGCCTCTCTTGTGGCAGCACTCATCTGTGCCTTATTAATGCTATACCTTCTCACTCACCGGTAAGCAATAAATCCATGGTAGCCAATAAATCTGTTCCATTTCTTCTCTATCAATTTTTTATGCGTGTATGTTTATATTTAACTTTTTGAGCTTCTCTCTGCTGTTTGTTCTGCCACTATGTCTTATTGATCTTAGTGTCACTGGGCCAGTTTACATCTGCTACAGTCTTTATTTTTTCAGTCTTGAGCATCAGCTGACTGGCAGAAATCATTAGTTCCTTTTACACTGAGAAGTGTCCTTCATTTCCATTCTTTATCTGATAATATTTCCATGTTCTCATGTGAATGCGCAGTATAAGCCCCACTCAGCTGTGAACTCAGTCAGAAAGTACTGTGAACACTTTTAGGAAATGAAGTGCTCACTATACGAGTGGATTATTCTGAGAAGTAATGCCTTATTGGAACAGGTGATGTAAGAATTTAATGTGATTCCCTCGGACAGTTCCAGCTCACTGGAAGAATGTAACTTGATGGATGGATCCTCTTCTCTCTCAACAGGCGGTTTGGCACAGAACTACCTTTACGCCACAGTATCTTTCCCCCATCCAGTTATTTCTCCTTCTTTGTCCTGTTATGTGTTTGAAATAGCCTCTCACCATAGAAATAACATTGACATATCATAATGGCAAGTAAGTAATCCCCCTCTACTCCTTACCACAGTGCAAACTGTTTCATTTTGGAAAGATGGCAGACGAAAGGTTCCTCCAAACCAGACTGTAATTAAGAGAAATAATCATAGAGTGAAGTGCAGTTGAGGCTCCTGTGATGTAATGCTGGTGTTAGGTGAGTTGTAGTTGACACAGATGGATACAGACAGAACTGTATTGGATATTCTTTTGGAAATATATATCCTCTAAAATGGCCTGTTACTCAAACACCCAATAGTCCCTGTAATTGAACCTAAAATGTTCAAGTCATTCTACCCAGTAGATTTACTTGGAGCCTATAAAACATTTGAACAAACATTTGACAATTTAAAGGTTTTTACCTCTTTTAATATCCTTCCTGTGCATGTTTAAAAATTAACATGTCTATGATGTTGAGACTTTACTGTAGTAAATCAAAATCCCATCATTGTACTGTAAACTCTTTCACAGAAAGCTCTCTATATCTAGAGGAATTATTTTATATTTTTGTTTGACATATTTATCCTGCTAAGACTGAGATTGGAAACCTTAAGACATCACAGTTGTCCTGCGAGAGCAGATAAACACAACACACTTCATGTCATAATTGTCATATCGCCTTTAAAGAGCACCTGGTTTTTCCACAACGTTGGGAGAGAAGGAAATGGAAAGAAAGGGGTCAAGAGTAATTAAAGGCCAATCAAGTGTTAGACTAAGTCACAAGCAGCAGTGTTTACACCTGCTGGACTGCACTTCATTTTCACTTCCCCCCACCCCCTTTTTTTATTAGGTGTGAAATCTCTGGGCCCGTCACCGACTCTCGAGGGCTCGATCCAAAACCTGGAGCTGAAGTTCTGCAGCCGTGCGACGGTGAAATGCGCCTCAGGAACCCTGGGAGCTGTAAAAGTCTGCGCCAGGACTCCAGGTGTGTGCAGCTGTGCCCTGTTAAAACTTTACTGCCTGTGTAGGAGGGATAGAGTGAGACCGGCTAAACTCTTCTTTTACTTTCTTCAACTTTTATGTTTACACATTCAGTCTCTATGCCTTTTTTTTGTCTCCTCCATCTTAATGTTAATTTCTGTCTGGCAGTGTGATTCAGTCGTTGTTTTCTCCTAGGTTACTGTCACTGGCCAGGGATGTTGTTGGAGCTAGTGTCATCACAGAGTTTACCGGGTCAAACTTGACACGTGATGTCAGGCAGATGTTAAGATGTATTGTAGCTCTCAAAAAATAAATACAAATACTCTTTTTAGCTTTTTTAGCATGTGGTTGCATAAAATGATTTACAAATAAGGAGTTTTAAGGTAACTAAATCACTTTTGAATTAGTGCATGTCTTTCCTATTCTAGTTGTTCCGTATTCTTCTAAAATATATTTCACTGATATCTAGGCCTGTCGCGATATGCAATAAATCAATTAATTGCGCGATAAATTAAAATGAGCGATAATTTTTTGCCGGCTGCAATAAATTCCATCCGCACGCTTCAAAGTAACTGGATATCAAAAGTTTTTAATCCGGTGTATCTGCCCTCTCGGCGGATTGGTGTTTTTTTGCCCCAACTGAATTCTTCAAGGCAGCGCGCAGGGTTAGGCATTCAGTTGGTGATGGTTATTATTTCCTGCAGCGCAGCCTTAAAGGCCGAGCTGAGGGCACAATAAGTTAACCCCCTCGTCACGTGTCAGTCACTTGTAGCATTGGTCTCTATGTGGGAGGCGGAGCCCTGGCGTTGCACAGTGCAGAGTGCAGCATGAAAGTCCCGAGAGGAGAAGAGCAAGAGAAAAAACATTTGGAAGAATAAAAAGATGGAGTTGGTGTCTAAGCCGAACGCGACAGCTGCCGTGTGGGAGCACTTCGGCTTCAAACCCAACGGCCGGGGCGAACCAAATAACCTATGCGAGCCGACATGTCGCATTTGTTTGAAAACAATATTGACAAAACGCGGCAATACAACAAACCTGCATCTTCACCTAAAACACAATCACCCGATGCAGTTTTCCCAGCTTGGGAAAAAACAAACAGATGGGAAGTCTCCGTCTTCCCAACAGTCCACAATCACTGGGGCGTTTAGTCGGCAAACAAAGTACAAACTGGACAGTGCAAAATGGTGCGCGCTCACTGACTGTGTAGTTCGCTTCATTGCTAGAGAGATGATGCCCTTTAGTATCGTGGAAAAGCCTGCATTTCGACGAATGCTGCAAACATTTGACAGCCAGTACGAATTGCCTGGGAGAACATACGTGTCACAAACGGCAATTCCACAACTGTACAACAGTGTAAAAGACAGCATACTAAAGGAGATCAAAGACATCCCATTTTACTCTGCCACTACAGATATGTGGTCAAGTACAAACATGACTCCCTATATGAGCTTGACCATACACTACATAACTGCGGACTGGACCCTGCACTCCAAGTGTTTAGAGACCAGATATGTCCCAGAGAATCATACTGCTGACACCCTTGGAGAAAACCTGAAGTCTGCTTTAGCAGACTGGGGACTGGATGAGCACAAACTAGTCTGTATCACTACAGATAATGGTGCTAACATTGTTGCTGCAATAAGAAATCTTGGTCATGGCTCAATTGCTTTGGCCACAACCTCCACCTTGCTGTGTGCCATGGTCTGGACAGCGACAAAGATCGGACAGCGCGTGCATTAGAACTCTGTAAAAGTTTGGTCAACACATTCAACCTGAGCTGGCTTAAGAGGAGAGACCTGAGGAAGGCACAGAGTGAGGCAAATCTCCCCCAACACAGTCTAATACTGGTGAGTGATTTAATTCATTGATAGTTTAATTTAATGCATCTAATGCATACAATGGCACTAAGTTGATGGTACAGTGTTTGACCACATGAATGTACTGACTAAGTAAATGAGACCATGAGAATGTATTATTTATTGACTATTTATTACTCTACTTTTTTTTAATGAGTCCAGTAGTGAGTGCAGTGCATTGAATTATGTTGTATAATGTATTACTGTGCAATACATCTATATTCTATTGTTTAATTTGCAACACAAAATATTTAAAGAGTTGTTATTCTTATTTTAAAGTAGCCTCTAGACCTGTTGAATTTAATTGAGACTGTAGTCGTATGCACTGGCATTAAAAAATAAAATAAAAAATAAAACATACAAATGAATAATAATGGAAATGTAAAATGTAGTATTTGTTTAAGAATGTTGATATAGACTAACTAATGAACAAGAACAATATTATCTTTCCCACAGGATGTTGTCACACGATGGGGCACTAAGCAGAAGATGGTAGAGAGGGTGCTCGAGCAACTCCCAGCCATAAGAAGTGTCCTGGTTCAAGACCGTAAACATAGCCACCTCAATCCAACCTGGCAAGATGTTTCTGTGTTGGAGTCCATCAACGCAGCAATGAAACCACTAGCTGACTTCACAGACGTCAGGGGAAAGATACGTCACAGTGTCCTCAGTTAAACCTGTGATGGAACTGATAAAAGACGACCTTCTCTCTCCAGGCCCTGATGACACTGCACTGACAGCCAGCATTAAACAAAACATGTGCAGGGTCCTGACTGAAAAATACAAATCACCTGTAATCCAAGTCCTCCTGAGAAAGGCCACCATCTTGGATCCAAGGTATCGTGGCAGCATGGAGGAGGCAGAGGCATTGGATGATGTCAAACAACAGCTTGTCCAAGAGCTACTGGACATAATAGGGCCAGAAGAAAGTGGAGAAGGTGCCAGTGGTGAGAGCTGCAGCAACGCTGCTGGAGGAAACGTGGATGAACCTACTGCTACCGCACCCACCAAGAAGATGAAGCTGAGTGACCTTCTTCAAAACAGAAGAGCTCATCTCACAAGTCAGACCCAGGCTTCCTTTCCAAAAAGAGTGCAGGCTGATACAGAGCTGACCAAATTCCTCCAAGAAGATGCACTTGATGCAGCTTGTGATCCCTTGATGTGGTGGCATGACAATCAAAGAAAATATCCTTTGATGGCCAAGTTGGCCCAAAAGTACATGTGCATTTGTGCAACAAGCACCAGCTCAGAGAGAATGTTTAGCACAGCTGGCCACATTGTTACTCCTGAGAGATCCTGCCTTAAGCCACACAAAGTCAACATGTTGGTATTTCTTGCTCGGAATCTGCAAGACTAAAGAAGCTACAGATTTGCATATGACCTGTTGAGGCATCCGCTTTCAGTCATGTTTTTTGTTGTTAGTTTGCACTTTTTTTGCACAAAGGTCCTAATTGGCAGTTTTGCCTGTATGTCTGAGCCTAATGTTTATTATTTGTTGAAGTGCAATCTGGTTTACATCCTTTTTATTTAGTGTTTAAATTGTATTTATTGTTTTTGGTTGTGTTTGGTTTTTATTCAAGAGCATTTTTGGTTAAAATAATTTTATTTATTGTTTTTGGATGTTTTGTTAATTAATTCTGGATATTTTAAATGTCTTCCAGATGTCCAGTTCCAGTGTTCTTTAAAAATAAAAGTTTATTGATCTTCGAAAGGGTGTACTTGCATTATTATGCCATTATCATTATATAAGTTGAAAATGGTGTCAAAACGGCAATATTATCGCTTATCGCAATAATTTCTGGGGCAATTAATCGCACAGAAAAATGTGTTATCGTGACAGGCCTACTGATATCACCCGTAGTCCCAAAAATGTTGACACTAATTACTGACTAGTACGTCAATTTAGTTTAACATGGATACTATTTTTTTTGTGAAAATCATACCTTGAGTCACTGAGTGATTCAGGTCGAAGGGATTTTTTGATTACATGAAGCATTAAAGACAAGCTCTCGTTTCTGTATTTTTAATGCTTATGGCCACAATTTTAAAATAAGACGTTTAAATTGATTTTGTTTTGTTTTTCAGGTTCAGGAGATGGGGTGAAGGACAAGCTGGTTCCTCTCATTCAGGGGCCATCTGACACCAAAGAACTCCATATGAGTCGCTGGCTTAATGAGATCCGCAAACCTGAATCTTTGCTTGCTCCTGACCTGCTCGCCTTTTCTGTTCTGGTCCCTCAGCAAGGAGACAGTTGCAGGAACTCAGGTAGAAGACATTTAAATCTCCTGTCCTGTCCTCTCCTCACCTCTCCTGTCCTATTCTCTACATTGTCTTTTTAAGCTCATTTTTGCATTGTGGTTCTGTTGTTTGAATTTATGACAGGTACTAGTAATCCATATTCCAGCTTAGTCGTTGGTGATCTCATGCCAAAGTCTTGGTTTGTTTAGATCATCATATTTTCATATAATGTCACAAACTCTTTACTTTCAGTTATCTGTTTAGTAAAGCCAATAAATGTGTTTCCTGTCGAGTATCCTTGAAGCCAGGTTGGCAACTCAGTGTCCCTTCACAAGCAGCACAAGTTCTCTAAACAGCCGTTACTCTTTGTCAGCACTGGGCTGAGCGGGCTGACAACAGCTAACCACTCGAGCATACCTGTTGAAGGGTGCAGCATGTGATTTTGTCTCTAGACCAGTGGTTTCCAAATGGTGTGCTGTGGGATTTTGAGAGATGTGTACAAAATTATTATTGCAATACTATCATGCTACTACAGGGCTTCAGAGTGTGACAGCTTCCTTGTTCAGTTTACAGCTTTCCTTCTTTGAGATATCTTTAATATCCAGGCAAATTATTGTGCAGTGAAATTTACTTGACGAAATCGATATTCGAAAAAATTAAGTGTAATCAAACCTTTACTTATTCTTAGTAGAGAAGTTACCAATGCATATGGGAGCTATCGAGTAAAAGGTATAATAGGTGTATTACTGCAGTGACAAAAGGCGCAGTAACATTCCTGGTTAGGGCAGTGCAACCAATGATAAAAGTTAGTCTGGAGCCCTGATACAAAAGGTTATGAATTACTTTGTATATATTATATCAGTTATGATACAGATGATAGTGTGACGGAGATGACAGTGTGAAGGAGAGCAACTTCAAAAGAGAGGAACGCAGGTAAAGTGGAAGAAAACATTGGTTTAGCATGAATAAGAATACAGGTATGCCTTGCGATTTTTGCTTGGCCTGCGGTGGAACTTGGGCAGAAAAAGTTTAAAATCCACTGCTCTTGACCACAAATTATTATTCTGGGCTCGAAGTGTAGTAGTGTCAGAAGCACTTCTAAAAGAATAAAAATACTATTCATATTTCAAAGCTCAATGTTTTAATGTACTTTATGCCATCATTGAATGATGGCAAATCAGTGCATCTCTGTATCTACAGCAATAGCCTGGTTTGTTCTAACCTATTCAGGAAAGTCTCCAACATGTTTAGGCTAACATTGCTCCAGATGTGTTCTCTTCTGTGAATAAGGCCATGAATATCATAAGGTCATCACTAACTTCTCCTCCCCAACTGCAAAGAGTTATTTGATATGCCAGTCCTAGATAAGACCAATAGCTTTGGATGTAGTAATGGACTCTCTCCCACTGTCAAAAAATAGATAAAAAAATTCTCAGAATGGTCCCAAATGTATTGTAGTATCTAAACAATGAATAAAAAAAACAAGATTTGCAAATGTGTTTTACTATTTGTGTGTAATTTTATGTTCAAATACCAAGTGGTTTGAATGCATGTTCACAAATGAACACACCAAAAGCTGAATAACAAATATTTACTTACTTATTTCTAACTTCAACGGAACAGGTCTGATCATTTTTGATTTTGAAACACAAAGCTGCCGGTTTACGAAATGATTTGGGACAATCTTATTTTTAAACTTATCAACAAATATGAACAAATTGTTCAATGTGTGTGCACGGATCACCTGACATGCACAGATCAGATTACATTTGTTTGATCAGTCTCCAGCTCCACTCAGATGGACTGTGCATGCTGTGTTCACTTGCGAATGGTAAACCGAGAAATCTTTGCTCTCGCCTAATTTGCGTGTTCTTTCAAAGTGGGAAATTAGTTTTTCTAGTTGCTTGTCACCCCACTACAGACTCTATAACTATGCAGCTGTCTTTAAATGTATTTATGTATATGGTTTATATAAGCCACTGCTAGGTGGGGGACAAATAACATACAAATAATGCACAAATCATTTTACACAATTGTAAATACATTTTTTATTTGTAAAATACATACGTCTTATGTCTCTGTACTAAAAGTCAACAAAGGCGAGTGTCTCTAAGTTTGCTGCCGCTCCACAACCCCTTCCTGCCCCAACAGCAGATACAGAAGAAGCTTGGGATGAGTGTAAAACAATACACCTCCAGTACTTCCAGCACTTGTTTTTAAAGTTGTCTTCAGAGTCACAACTGTACATCACTTTTAATACAGGGATGTGGAGATTCATTGTATGGCCTTGACTCACGTAAACCCCGATCCGGGTGCTGAATCATATCAAGCCCATGCACTTTAAACATGTCAGTGCTGAGATGGAGATAAGGCTGGCCTCAGCTGGTTTCAGACTGTGAGGAGAAGACACAGCTGTAGTTCAGGGTGTTGTGAAGTAAAAAGATAAGTACAGTTTAGAGACAGTAGAACTGGGAGGTCATCCCTAACCAGGACTTCCATTGCTGTTTGAATATCACCCAGTCAATCATTTTCCCATTGCTGTGGAACCGAGCACCAAGACAGTGCTATAAATTGAAAAAGTAAGGCAGAGAAAAGCTTACATTTCATAGGCAACTCATAGTTTGACGAATGTGAGCACTCACAGAATATACTTTTCAGGAAGTCGCAATGACATGGGAGAAGATTTTCGAAAGTAAAGCTGTATGTCTGACGAGGGTTGTTCCACCCTTCACAGCCTCACAAACAGATATTTTTAGGAACACAGCACAGCCTCTTACTTTGATTTAGAGAGCGTATTATTCTGGCTCATAAAGACAGTACATACAGTACATTTTAACATTTTAAAACCTGATCTGAACACAAACCAGAAGGCCAATGAGAAGCCATAAAAGGGTGAGAGCGCATGAAGGTGTAAGAGAGGCGGGGGCTGAGTCCCAGAAGCACTGCTTATATCTCCAGCAGATGTGGAGCAGTGGAAGCCTGTACTCCTGCTCATCACTGCCTCAGTACTCCCTTTTTTTCCATCATCTACATTTAGTGTTCTACTTTTCTAGCTGGTTGTCGTTTTGATTTAATTTGATTTAATCACAAATCAATAATGTTCTCCCATTATCTGTGTATATGTCTCTGTTCATTTATATTTAGCAGTTTGACAAGAGATTGATTCATCATTTGGTGGCTTAATTTTTGCATTTATACACAGAAAAGAGACTAAATGAGTGCAAGCATTAACATTTTATTGTATAACTGTTATATTTTGATCAAAAAGCACTTCAGTATAGCTGACACAGACACACACACTCTGCCAGAAATCTTTCTTTTATCTACAACATACCTGTCAATGCAGTCAAAGCTGGAAACAGCAGTGTGGCTTGACAATAACAGTTTCACCAGACTCTGTGTGTGTGTGTGTGTGTGTGTGTGTGTGTGTGTGTGTGTGTGTGTGTGTGTGTGTGTGTGTGTGTGTGTGTGTGTGTGTGTGTGTGTGTGTGTGTGTGTGTGTGTGTGTGTGTGTGTGTGTGTGTGTGTGCGTGCGTTTGGTGTGCTGCTGATGGAAAGCCTTAGTGTGTCTGCACACAGGCATTGTTGGTGTCTACTTCTTGGTCTGTGTTTTTTATGATGGTGAGACTTACATCAAAGCCTTTGGTAAGTCCACATGTCCCATGTCCCTGCTGTCAAGCAGTGGGTGAGTGGGAGCCTGTTAGAGCAGTGTTAATGGAATGATGGATGTACCGCCTCATTTAGCCAGAGATGAAAAGTGGAAATGCACCATTCTAAATGGGCTGAACCCTTTTTTCCCATAGGACTGACTCAGAGGTTCAGCATTCTGTGCTCATGACATTTCTGAATTGTTAGGGCATTTGGCCTTGACATAAAGCACATTTTGTTCGTCCCATATGGCTCTATTGATTCCATTGAGCAAAATCGTAATCATTTATTTAATCCTTATACAACTTTTATATTCTATTTTACATTTGATTAGTTGCTTCTGGTTTTTGTAAGAGACCAACGTAAAGTGCAGTGCTGTGGAATGTGTCAACCCAATTCTCAAAGTAAAATGTTTACTGAAAGAATGGCAGTTTACATCAAGCAAGCTACCAGTCAGTGAATTGAGAGTTGTGTTTGAATATTTATGTGTATATATATTATATATGATATAATGACTTGGAGCTTTCACATACGTCATTTTCCCCCCATTTTTTAGTATGGGATTAATCCTGCCCTTTATTGTTTTCCTCACTGGTCATGTATTTGTGATTTCTGTATTGTTTCATTTCTTAGGATGTGACAGGTTCTTGAATCACCAGGACCTCCCTTGTGTATCTTCTAAGCCAGCACAGAAGCTGTTTCTCAATGGCTTATTTTTTCAGTTTTTACAGATCAGAAGTCAGTATCTCTGAGGTCATTTTTAATGCAATATGTTTGGTGAAATAGCCTTTTATATGAACAGGCAATCACACAGTTCCCATTCAGGTCTTGAGCACTTAGTCTGGGCCGCTTTCTATGACGCAGTTGCCTGTCTGAAATATTTTTAGAACAAACCTCAAAGCAAATTGAGGAATGTTATTTTGCTCTGTGCTGAAACAGTTGTATTTTAAATCATTTAATGCATTGTCCAGCATTTTGAAATGCAACATTGAAACATTCAAATTTTTATTCTCTTTTTACTCTCCTTCTGTCTTTCACTCTTTCTAACTCTCACATGCAAAGTTCATTAACTAACGGGATTAGCTGCTTTTAAATATGGCCAGTGACATCTGTTTTCTGTCTAATTGTTTACCAGTGAATTAAAACGAAATTCCAATTTACATAGAAAAGGAAGAGAGGGTTGAGTGGCTAGGGCAGGCGGTTGGATGTTGGAGTACATACACACTTGTAGAGCTCCTGCAGATCCAGACTCATGTGTTTTCATTTAACAGAGTTGAGGTTGTAACATTCTAATAAATTAAACGCTATTAAAGGCGTGGGTTTAACGCAGAAGAACTGAGCAGCTCTGCTTTGAAATAAACTCTTTTATAGATCCAAAGGCCTAAAGTAATTTCAGATCTTGCTGTTAACCCTTTGCCTTGCAATGCTATAGTCCCTCATGATTTCTCCTAATTGAGCAGTTATTGCAGATGGACCCAACAATGATTAGATGTTTTGGCAGTTGTGGATTCCCACCATAGTAAAATATTCACCCAATTTTAATTCCCATATTCTCCCCTTTTATATGATGAAACATATTTCATGCCTTAACTTTGTTATGAAACATTGAATAATGAGAAATTTGTGCCATTATTAAATTTAGATGATAAAACAGTATGGAGCAAAACATAGAGGAAAGCGAGCCAGCTGTAGGAGGAGTCAGACTTGTGGTGCTCAGGAGGTGAAGCAGTTGCTGCAATACGACTGGTAAGCTTGATCAGAAGGGCACGGGTTATTCATCCACATGGACTATGTTATACTCTGACTGGTATTAAGTCTATAAATTATTTGTGAATTTAATCATAGTAGAGCTGTGCCTTAAGGATCAGTAGGGCTAGAAATCCTTGGCCGTATCCCTCATGCTCCACTGCATGTAAATTATCAGTGCTACTCAAGAGACAGCTTGATCATTTTGATCCCTGGACAGTGGCTGGCTGGCTGGCTGACGATCCTCCTTGGCTTTGTCTTGGGCCTGTCACTGCTGATGGATGGGAAAGACTAAGGGGGCCTTGGACGGGGCCACTGTGAGGGAGCAGAGGGCTAGAGGGTGTGTAAGGAGCTGGGGTGTACGCTGAACTTCAGTGCAAGCGGCAGGCTGCAGGTGTTCCTCTCACCCTCCATCACCATGACTTGCACTAAAGAAGGGGGGACCAATGGGTTGGGTGGGCTTTATGATCATAGAGAAGACGAAAAGAGAGGGAGAATAAGGGATAGCATGTGTTTTCCCCAGGCACGGCAGCAGCTGTGAGACAATGATTTATGCTTTTCTCAGAGCTCTGGGATCTCAAAATGTTACATTTAATCAAGCACACTGAGAGCAGAGCAAATGTTAAAGATGTTCCCTATAAAACCCTCCAGTTTTGATCTCTTTACCATACCATGGGAGCTGTGGGAATAGGGGAACAAAGTGATCTTTAATCGTAATTTAAACATATTGGAGGGAATTATGAAAGCTACATGGAATTAATCCTCTGAGAATTTCCCGGGCATTGTAATACTGAACATATTTAGTTATCTAATACATATTAAAGCTGTTTTCTCCTCAATTACTGTTTGTATAGTAGACAGATGGATAGAAGAAAATATTTTTTAAGTGTGCAGAATTAAATCCAACCTTCAACAGGTCGGTCTTCAACACTGACATAAACATAATTTCCAGTATTTAACTATCCGACTTTAAAACTGCATGTAGGTGTTTATCATTTTCAATCCAGCTTTTAATCAAGTTTGTTTGGATACATTTTGCCATCAACAATGAAATACAAAAACAACAGAAAAAGCCTCTTTTTAAAGCCCGCATTCCAGCACATTGTCATATGTTGGATTTTCAAAACGTATCTTTCCTTTGGTTCAGTTTTATAACCCTCTAAGTAATCGGTTTTCACGGGTTCAAAAGGCCTGCAACAGTCTTTTGCAACAGAATGCCACCACTTTGATGTTTCACAGTAGACAAGTACAGTAGCATCTTATTTAATGTTGACTTTAATGTAACCTTTGAATGGGATGCACTGACACCGTAGATGGGTGTGAATTTTGGGATCTCCCTTGGTAGACGCCTCCATTACAATCTTTCAAAGGCCTGCCGTACTTTCATACATCCATCTATCATGCTCTTTTTTCCCTCCTTTGCATGTGTTCACTCACTCCATTAAGTGTTAAATCAACAGTCTGGCTTTGTCACAGGCAGCAGCTTGATGTCTTTAAGCTGCTGGCCTGTACTTTTTTGGCTGTTAGATCCACAGTAGACAAAAAGGTACTAAAAATACATTTATTGTACATGCTTGTGAGAAAGTGCAAGTATGTCATGCAAATTTGCTGCTGTTTAAAACCCCATACATATTGAAATGGTTCCACACTATTTTAGATAGTTCAGGTACATAAAACTATACCAATCAACTTTGTTTATTTGTCTTTGTGCACTGTATCTTCCTCAATAATCAGTTAAATCTCCACAGCAGCCACTCTCACCATGCCTCTTCTGATAGTGTGTGTGTGAAGCAGAGCAAGTAATGTGGAGATTAGACCCGAGGGAACCCACTCAGGATTGGCTATTGGGGTCAATCATGGCCCATTACTGGAGCTGTTCATCTGGGAAGTATTGAGCTACTTAGGCCACTCTCACAGTGCTTAAAGCCTGACTGGAGTGTGAGGCTGAGGGGCAGGGGGCAGATATTCGGTACAAGGGGATGACAGCTAAGGCTAGAGATAGGGTCGGGGTGGAGCGTGACTGGGGCTAAAGCTGCTGCTCAAGCTAGCCTCCACTCTTACATGATATCACAGCTTCCATGTGGCCATTTGGCACTTTCAATTATAAATCCTTCCTGAGAATCATTCAGTTTATTGCAGTTAGAGATTCAAATTGGACAGAGTTCTTGGATTGGAAAAGAGATGAAAGCAAATGCCACTTTAACTGTGTCTGTGGGGAAGTTGGTCATGGCAACAGTTAAGCAACAGAATACATCGATAATGAACGGATAATGAAACTCAGATAATGTACAAAAAACTGCCAACTGAGGAACTTTCCATGCCAATATTGAACAAACACCAGAAGAAATAATGTAAACATAAATCAAACTGCAAAATATAGAATGTCATAGGGTGGTGGCAATAAAGATTGTTTATTAGTCCTTCATCACACAACTGAAGCTGCAGAGACACATGCCTAAGGTGCATTTAAAGAGAACACATTGGTCGAAGCCAGAGAACCCTGATGTTCTCTTGAGTTAGCCGTCAATAGCCAGTCTAAGACATAATCTCCAGAGAATGTGCACATAATCGAGTATAGACTCTCTTCAGAATAAGCCTTTACATTTGAATAATGTAGCAGGAGATTCTCCGTTCAGACACGTTTACAACAACACAAATCTCCTGAATTTTCAGGCTAGGTGTGGTGCAGAATGCAGAGGTAGAATATAACTTATTAATTCTGCTGTGGAAATCACATATAGCACATCAACACTGGAATCGATATAAACAAAAGCTCTTGATTCTCGCTGTCTGTCTAATCGGACATTGTTGTCTGTTGTATTTTTTTTCAGTTTTGCATCTGTTGCGTGTTTTTACACATCAGAGTTTTTACCAGGGGGTTGGCAGTAGTAACTCCAGTGAATGTCGTGAGCCTCTCACTCTGCCATTTGTGTTATGTCACATACAGCTCCTCTGGAAAGTGTCAAGCGAGTTAGAATAAGGAGAAAGTAGTGTAGTATTTTATAACCATATTGTCTATGTTGTGTATGTGCCGTCAATGAGAGGTGGCTTTCTGACTGTTTGCTAAAGCGGGCACTAGTAATCCCTCGTTCACGAGCTGTTTATACTTTATCCAGTTCTGAGCTTAGTAGCATGGGTGGACAAGGTCATTTTAGTTAACCTTATCTAATTGAATGTTGTCACTGGATCAGAGGTCGCCACATTCCACACACTCAGATCAAACATCACACAGCACAATCAAAACAATTGGCTTCCCTGGATCACCTTATCAGAGGCTTGGGGTTTTATTCTCACAAATTAGAGGGGATAATGTCCACACTATCTTAAGGGCCTGAACATTTCCTTTAGTTATCTACATTTCTATTAGTTTATTACATTTAGTTGTATATACAAAAGTTTCAAACTATCTGGATACATTTTTTCAACTTATATGTATTCTTTCTAATAAGGTACTTATGCAAAGTAATTGCATATGTTTTCATTAGTTTGAGATAACATAATTTATATCACTGATTTATACGTTCTCCTTTGATGCTTCATGATAGACTGTAAAGATTACTGTACAGGCGGATGTGATGAGCTGTGGTTTATCTGTTGCCCTGTGATGAATTTCCCTTTCTCATGCCGTCCCATCTTTCCAGAGATAAACAGTGATTTGTGGTGGCTCCCTGTGCATTTTACCACTGTTTATCTGTGTAACTGTGTGTCTGCAAGCCATGCCTATTCCTTTCATCTCTCATTATTGCTGTTCACACTGAGAGTGAGAGCAGCCAATAGCTCCTTGAGATAGAGGTTGGTTACTGATTCATACTCTGCCAGGCCTAAAGTCAGATGTAGGCTAACCAGTGTTCAGGCAGATGCAGTATTGACCTAGCAAAGCAGTATTGAAGCAAGCTGGCTGGAATTCTCTCCCGGTAGCCAAACCACGATGAGTCTCACCGCTTGAGTGCCCGTCAGAAAACACACTGTGGGCGTGGGAAGGGGATGAGAGCCCATTAGCTTCTTCACAGCTCAGCTGCCATGCATCATCTCCCCCCTCCAGCCCTCCCATCGTTGTTTCTCCTGTTCCCCTTACAGTATACTCCTCTACCTCCTCTCCCCTCCTCTTTTTCACTTCACACACACTTTCCCATGCTGCACTGTTGCTCAAATCAGTGCACACAATGGCCAAAGCTTCACTGAACTGCAGCAGCACTAGCTACTCCGAACAAAAAAGGGAAAAACTAAAAATCAGTGGCCAGAGTCACATATAAAACAGTAGTATGGAGAGTAAAAAGATGATAAAAGGTTTGGGGGGAAAGGGCAGTTGAAATGTGCAGGGTAGGGGTGATAAGTGTAAGAGCTCATATTCTTGGAAATTTCTTTTGATGCTGATGTGGGGATTATGACTGGATTACTGTGTTAATATGCATTCAATTAAGATAATTAAGCCTATGGTAGTTGTGGGGGTTGTGATGTATGCTTGGCAGGACGGTGGTGGTGAGAAAGATTTCTCACAACTCTCATAGAAAGAAAAAGGCTAAGTAATTAACACAATCAGCCGGTAGGAACCAGACCGGGGGGTGGGGTGGGCGGTGGGGTGTTCAGTGAGGCTCAGTAAAGAATGGAATGCGACACAACCCACACTAATGTTGAATTCTCCCATATTACTGGCGTATTCTTTCATACTCTCATTCACACACTAAGGAGGTTCTCAATAGTACCAATTACAAGGTCTTTGACCTTTTTGCAGGGTTGGCTTGTGTTCAGAAAAACTATTGGAGCCAGCAAAAAGCACACTTAAGCATCATCTCTTTCTTAGTGGGAAAAAGAAGAAAAAAACCATAAAGTTAATTCTGCAAGTTTATGTCTGCCGTATATATCCTGGTTCTCTGTTGTTCAGACTGTATTTCTTTTAAACTACCTTAAACCATTGTTT
The DNA here is from genome assembly GCF_963576545.1 of Limanda limanda. NCBI lineage: Eukaryota > Metazoa > Chordata > Actinopteri > Pleuronectiformes > Pleuronectidae > Limanda > Limanda limanda. The sequence goes on from NC_083646.1 coordinate 27,833,848, forward strand.
TTTGTGTCATGACAGACAGACTGAAGAAAGGCCTCTCGGAGTCCACACTCTAGCATCACGTATTTTCCCCCCTAAATATGGAAGCAGTTCCCCTCCTTAGAGTTCTGTAACTCTTCTTGTTTTGTATGCAACATTCTCATTTGTCTTCAGAACCCGTCTTAGACCACACAAGAACATCTTTTGCCAACCAAGTGTGATGCCATGGACTAAGTATATGGAGGTTTAACCAGCTGACTAAGTGAGAATGAAACATTTTTTAAAGCTCTAATTTTATAAAAACTCCAGCAAAGATGAAATGTGCATGCGTTAGTTTTTATGTTACAGGTTGTGTGTCCAGCTAATATGTCATGAATAATTTACTAACTTTACAAATCCCAATGCGGAGAGCATCTTCAGTTGCACATTACTTTGTAAATAATTATGCACATGTGTAAAATGTGGTTTAAAGGTTTAAATCACAACAGAAGGCTTTTATAGTCTGTTTTGGAGCTACACATCTATTTTTAAAGATTAAACTCAGGCTCATGTCACTTGTCCTATGTCATCAACATCAGCAGTTCAACTGAACAAGCTTTGATCTAACAGTGTTACTGCCTTGCAGCCTGTAAGACCAGGTATATGTAAGTTTAGACGTAGCGGAGTTTAAATCTAGTGTCGTAGTTAAACCATAACTTAAGATATATTCCACCGTACAGCTTAGTTACAGTGTTGTGCTATAGCTATAATTCAAAATGCCCACCTCCCTCAGCAGCTGTAACAAATCCTTTATATACTTTTTTCAAGCTAGATTCATTGGAACACACCTCATGGGTGAGGGGAGCATCCTGCTCCCTTTGCCCCCTCTGACACTCAAGGTAACCGGAGCCTGAGTGTTTCAGGAGGCCACACAACGTCTTTGACTTGGTCATTTTCAACTCAAGTAAACTTTTATGGCCAGTTGTCATTCTCTGACTCTCAGCACTTATTTTGTTCTCTGTGCCTTCTTTTTTCTTTTTAGTTTTTTTCTTCTGCTCACATTATGAGCCATACCACCACCATCAACAACTAACTGACCTTGTTGTATGGTATGCTTCACCCAAACCGGTATTTTTTTTTTATCACTCACTCTGGTCACAGTTGGCAGAATCAGCACTTTGTGGTGATAGATTTCTTTTGATTATATTTTTACAGATTCATTTTATTTTCACAAGAAATAGTAAGGCCAAAATATTTTTTTTCCAAAACCAAAAGGATGTCATATTCTCATGATTCATAAACACACTTTTGACATAAAGAGGGAGGGAGATGGAGACAGGCTGACAGGCAACATCCTCATTACCAATGTTAAATAAGAAAACATTTGACCAAGAAATATGATCTGATGTTTTGAAAGCTGTGGCTAATATGTGTCTGTATCCACAGTGTGTATTAACTTAATCAGCTCAGACTGCACAGACTGTTTCGACTGGTTAGTGCTGTGACCCCTAGGCTAGAGGCTACATCCTCGCTTCTGTGAGGCTGAGCTTCACAGCCAAGGTGCTGTGCTCAGGGACCTTGGACCTCAGAGTCTCCTTTCAGCTCTGTGGTTGCACCATTAGGGCTTTGCCTGAGAAAGGTATACAACGGCCCTTACAGGGTTCATACAGAATGTGTGGTTTGACACGTTTGTGTCCTCATGAGCTGTTTGGGTATATTGTGACTGTTAAATACATGGTGAACTTTTCTGGTTTCAATATGTTCCTGTCAGATCTCTAAGCACTCTCTTTTCTCTTGGGGGAGAACCAGGCATAAACTTAAAATTAGGAGGAACACTGGCCTATAACTAGTAGGAAGTGAATTAACCTGATTGAAGGGGCGATGAAAGGAGTGAGATACACTTTAAGCTCCCGGTTGTTGTGTGTCTTTATATGTAGAAAATGGGTATGTGTTTTTTTACCAATGCGTTGAACAGTATTTTAAACTACTACAGATGGTAGCAATTCCTGCTGTGCCCCTGTTGGTCAGTAGCAGCTAGAGGCTCCTGCACAGAGTTAAAGTGTCAGGTTTTTACTCCACTGAAACTCATTCATCGTCCACATTGCTGCAGAATGGAGCACTTGGAATCATTGTACAAATCCACAGGGTTTTGTTGTGCAGCACAGGTTATCTGAATTTGGATGTGGGATCAAGTATTGGGAAAAAGCACAGACTCCTGATTGACTGCTGAATGAGTCTGCTCTGTTTTAAAGTGTCACTGTGAGGCCTGCATCCTGGAGAGGCAGACGATCTCTGGCCAGGTGCACACACTAAATCCGGTCTGCTTCTCCAAACAGGGAGACAGATGACTTGTCTACATGTGTGGTGCATGCAGTGGTCCCAAATACACAGTGGCCTGTTACCTCACACAGAAAATTGGATATGACTGTGCTCTTACTCAATAAATAACCTATGAGTTATCAATGGGTACTAGATATGAGTGGACATAGATGAAAATCCTACATCAGTATTGATAAATAAGATTTAAAAAAAAAATTTTCATGCACTTCTGTGCCGCTTGAACTGTTATGCTACAGAGTTGAAGCTGCTGTCAGTCTTTATCCCGACCAAACACCATCTCCAATTCCCTGAAAAGCTGGCCATAAGTTCAGGCCTTAACACACTGTGTTACATTAGAATACAATTTAGTTTTTGTTTCACAAGCACTTAAAATAAAAGCTTTTACCTTGACGACTTAGTTTTTAATCATGTCGTGTTTTATCTCTACATAAACTGTTTGCTACCAACAAGTATTGTATACCAACCATACAGATTCAACATTTTAAAGGACACACTGCCCCTTGTGGATTTGATGGAAATCCATTTGGTGGTCTAACCGTTAGTTGACCCCCATCCTGGTTACCATTACACTTTGGCATGTGTTAAAAATATGACTCTCTTTCAGTATAAGTTATAGGTTTTTTGCTTCTTTATTCTTGCTATATCTACACATTGATCTCATTCTCATTTTCTCTCTGATAAATTGCCATATTTAGTGACTGCACCATTGTCCTCTTAGTGCACTTTACATATTTTTCATATGCCATCACTTTGGTGCTTGTTATAAATCATTAGAATTCAACAACAAAAGCCTTTTATCTATCCAGACATGTTCTAATGCTGAGTTTTGTTGTGGTGCAGTCTGCACAAAACTGTCTTGCTTTGTCACATATATGTCTGCGTATATTTTGTGACGCAAGTGTGTTTTTTCCGGGTCTGTCTGTTTTTTTGTTGCTAAGCTTCCTGGTTCTTGTTAAATTTACCGACATTACAGGGTCACTGAATCATTCTCACCCTTTTACCTCCATCTGTGTCTGACAGGCAGACACCGCGCCTGTATGAGAAAGGGCTGAAACAGGCAAGGAGTCAGAGCAACGTGTCACAATCCTAAGAAGGTGCAGGGTACCTATAATGAACTAATAAGCCAGGCTAATCTGTAAGCCCTGTGATAGCCAACACTCTCCCACCAATTCTGCCACCTCCAATGTGTTGGTGACGGCATTTCAGCGCCACTGCTTCTGGATCCCTCTTAGCCTCTAGGCCAGTCAGTCCGTCGCCCTGTCAGACAAATCTTACCATTTCATCAGTTTTGTTTAAGGGACTCTTTAATGCCCATTGATTAAGGTGTCAAAGGTCATACTGTCATGCTTGTCCACAACATGTTAGGGGGGTGTAAGGTGCGATGGTGGAGTGGAGAAGGGGTGCAACAGTGTGATAAGACACAGACAGGGGGAACGCGGTAAAGGGACCTAGTTGCAGTTGACTTGCTGTATCAAGTTGCAGCAACCATTAAACTTCTATGGACCCAGACCGACTTAAATGTTATGCAAACAATTTTGTTCTTATGTTTTTAGTTTTTTGTCAAGTTAAAATAATTAAAGACAGTCTACGCAGCAGACAGATTAATAATGAAACATTCTTGCATGAATGCATTGTTATATGTTATTTTATTCACTAAAAAAACAGTAAATGTTGCATGTGCAAAATTCTTACAAAGCATTCAAAACTTCATTGACATTTTTGGTATTAAGTAATATACATTTTAAGGTAGAATTGTCCAGAATTGTTTTGATGAATTGTCAGCTGAGCTTTATACATGTTTTCCATGAGCTCCTCTAAGCAACTGACTGAGGATTTGAAAATGAAACTAATTTATGCCCACAGAGAAGGGGAAGCTATGAAAAGAAATCAAAGCTTGCCAGCCTGAAATTTTCTCTGTCCGAGTGTCAATTAAAACAGCAGTTAAGAGGAATTGTTGAAGTCTTCATAAGATCTGAAACACCTACAAGGTATTCAGATAAAACTGCTGGACTTTTTGTCAGAAAGGTGAGGGACATGCCGGAAGGTTTAGCTGACACTTGAGTGGTTGTGCACTGTTTACTTAGCAGACTTGCTTGCACAAAAAGGGCTTTATATGGATGAGAAAACATAAGAAGGAAACTGTGGTTTTATCTTATAAATCATATGAGAAAATAGCAAAATGTATATTTTTTGGAGAAAAGGGCTGTAGACAGATGCAATTAAAATGTCTTGGGTTAAAGGTGTATTCAGACCAGGGTTTGATCAAAAGAAAACCTTGCCAACTTCTGAGGTAATGTAGCAACCAATGCAGGATTCCACTAAAATCAGCAATTTCTGGATACAATTGTAATAAGATCTCTCAAGAGAGTGGAACTGAAAAGAAGCAGGTATCAGAAATAGGACAGTACCCCATCACAAGTTATATACAATCATTTTAAATTTTTACTAAACTGTGTTTTTTTTCCTTTTTTTAACCGTATCCATGTAAAAGAGGAAAATTAAAGAAAGAATGTGTAATAACACATTACATCCTTTTTTTGATCTAGGCCTATTTGTTGATGGATGAGTGATTGGATGAACAATCTATCACTGTCTAGATATCTGCTGCTGAAGCCTTTCAGAGGAAGAACAAAAACATATTTTTAATGCCATTCGTTGTTCTTCTTTCAGTGAAGAAACAGTCTACAGTTCTGATATGACTGATGCTCGAGTTGCATCTACGCTGGTCTGGCAGGGCTGACGTTGCCCAGTTCTGTGATGTCCAATTCTCTTGCCTTGTAACCCTCTAACCTCTACTGTCATTCTACCCCCCTGCAGTGACAAGCTTACACTGCTGTTCACACCTCCCTTATCAGCCATTAATCTGTCTCTGCTATCAGGAACCTTCACAGAAGCTTCCTCTGTGGTCACTGGTCACAGAGACAGAAAGACAGAGATGGAGCCTTTACAAGGAAGAGATAATTCAGAAAATATACGTATCTGTAAATATAGAAGCATAATATACGTTAAGATGGTTGATACAATATTGAACTGTTATTAAAAAAGTTGAAGGTTACCATGATTTAATTCTGTCTCTCTAAATCCAATATAATCTTTAAAATCCAGTGATCTGAGTTGAGAAGAACTTGTAAAAGGAAGTTGCTTTAAGTCGGACATCCAGCAGATCCTCTCAGCTGGTGCCCCACAGTAGACGGTAGGGTGAACTTGTGAGGGCAGAGCAGCCTGTCAGGGAGCTATAGTGGTATCAGAGATGTAGAGTGGCATTTCAGACAGATTGTTGAACCCCTGCCCTTGTCCCAGGTGTGAACATGAGGTCACCTCATCAGGGGAGGGAAAGCAGCAGGGTACTGGAGACGGTTGTCAGACAGACAATGATTAGATGGGCTCACTCCATTGGCTGAAGGAAAGTATGGATAATGCACCACAGCTTCACACTGGCTCATCTCTAGTACTAATTATACTGTATATTGTAAGCTTTACTCATGTATGTAAATAAATTACCTGATATTTAAAACCTTTTGCAAGGTACCCAGACAATTATGACTTACCTTAATATGTTACATTATGAGTCATTTAAATCATTTTCAGCTGTGACCTTTGGAGGATCTCCAGAAATTGGTCCACACTATCCCTAGAGGTTGTCTTTCAAACATGCAGGAGGTTACTCTCAGCACGGCAAGGTGTTCAGGTCAGGGTTGATGCAGCAGGCAAAGGCAGGAGATAATGTATTTACTCCGCTGCCGAGATGATTTGTTTATTGCCTACGCTTTGTTGGGATGACACAGCGTTTGGGTGTGGGGAGTGCGTGCTGAGTTTGGTTGGCATTGGTTTTGTTTTGGTAGCAAGTACTACAGTAATATTACAAGGGTTTATATGAGTGTGTGTCTGTACTTTGCCACATGTGTTGCACCAGTCACTGTGCTTTTCATCTTTGTGGTTTGCGATTTGCCGGCTGCCATTTAGACAGGCAGTTTGCAAAAAGAGTATGAGGCAGAGATAAATGTTAAACATTGGAGAGTTCAATATGGGGTATCAGGGCAGACATACAGAAAGTCTGAGAGATTTGGACTGGAAAAGTATCACTGGAAACTGGGAATTGGACAGTGTGTGTCTTAGTACGAACCAGTGCAGAATGTTAGAACAAATACATATGAGCAGTAAACAAGAGTGTAACATGGATATCTTTTTGTGAAATAAAATTTTAAAACTCCCATCATTTTATTTTCCATTAGTGTCTTCCTGTAATATTTGTATCCAGTACAGCTATTGGTTGCCTTTTATGTAGTGGCCATATGCTTGAGGCTTACAGAGGTGCAAGAAAGTACCCAGATTTAAGATGTAATAGGCAAAACAAAACTACACAATATGTGTGATAGGCAACAGATGTGACCGTTGTGGTTGGACGCCAGTGTCACTATCCAGGAGGTCATAATAACTTGTGGTATTTAGAGAAAACTTCGCCTTATCCAGTTCATGACCCAGCATCTTGCAGTATCAGTATCATCTTCAGGCTTGTTTAAGGAACTGGTCACTACAGACACACCAGGATGCCTCCCTCTGGGACCTGTGGTTTTTAGTAGGACAGCTCCGTGGGGGTCCAGTAGTTCTTATTTTGTGTCTTTGTATGCTGTGTCATTCAAAGGACAGTGCAGGCTGACAGGCTTATACAATTGTAGTACTTGTATGGAAATAAAAGTTTGATTGTTTTTTAAATGCTTTCGCTATTGTTAGTCTCGTGATTTGAAACTTTGATAATTCAATCCTTAACGTCTTTAAGCGTACAGATAAAAGTTAGTTAGGTGGTCTAAAGGAACATCTTTAATTTGATTTCCTCCTCTCTCAACAGTTGTTTATGTAATAACATCATAAAAGCTGTTCTTATTTCTACTTTCTCCTGTCAAACATTTTCCCCTACCTCTTTCTTTTCTTCAATCCTTCTTTGAAACTCAAATTTTAGTCTTGCCTCCTCTTTCACCTAAACTTCCCTATTACTTCCGCCCCTTGTCCCTGATCGATTCCCACTACACCAGAGGTTTTTAATGAGTAAGCCTCTGTAAGCTTTTTCAGGTCCTTGCTACATCACTGCCCCCTTGTGGCGTGCTCTTCATTGCCCCCCCCCCCATATTTCTCGCCGTAATTGAGCCACTTAATCATATGAAACATTCCAATTGTTGTTTTCCTCTGAAGAAATAAAAAAGACATACTGTCATAACTTGTTGGGAGCTCAGTCATAGTTGATGAGACAGACTCAGGAGCATTAAGGGTTTTTTTTTAGGAAAAAGCCATGATCCTGTAAATATTCAAAGTCAATTTCCAAATGGAGTGGACTTTCACACAGGGGAAGAACAAACATGCGAGATGCTTAATTCTCAAAACACATATAGCCTTCACTCTCTTTTCCTATCTCTATGTAGGTGTGTGTGTTTGTGTGTGTGTGTGTGTGTGTGTGTGTGTGTGTGTGTGTGTGTGTGTGTGTGTGTGTGTGTGTGTGTGTGTGTGTGTGTGCGTGTGCGCACATGCATAATGTTGTATAAATGCTGCAAAGCAGAAGGAATGTGGCCATTCAGAGGTCCTCAGCTCTACAAATAAATATTTGGTGATGACAATATTGGAGATATGTTAAACATGAGGAGGGTAATTTTCTAGTCAAATAAACCTCTACTCTGGTGGTTTTGACGGGGGCACAGATGTGTCTGTGTTTCTGACAGATGTAAAGAAAGCAAGAATGATGGAGATAGATAGAAGGTTAGAGCTCTTCCCCATTAGCCATTACTGAAATTTACAGAAAATATATCAGTGTATTCTGACATTAAATCATAGAACAAATAAATAATAAAGATTTTTTAAATAAATCAACCCTTGAGTTTTAAATTATATAATTGAAATGATTAAAGATATGTATAATGTTACTCACATCAAAGAGTGATAAATCCTGCCTGTTTGTTTCCATGCACCATCCTACCACCAAATGTATTCTTGCAAGTGCATAACTATAGACTGCACCCTCAGAAAGGACTCTGTAGACTATAGACTGTCAACATTTAGCTTCAGTAAGTTAACGCTGAATGAGCTTTATACAAGAAATTTCATAAAATCTAAAGATATATCATAATCTATACAGACAAAAAGATGTGAAGGGAAAATGAGAAACTGTGCGAAAGTGGGGTAGGCTTTGGGTGATGTCAGCTGTCCTCTCTAAAGTTCAGGTATACCATTATGAGCTTTAATTTTGATCTCCTGTTTTGTTAACTCTGACTCTGATAAAATAGTTACTTTCCAACCATGGCTACTTTTTGTGGGATTTAATTTAATTGGTATATCTTATAAGATGTGTCCCTCTAACTACGTAAATTGAAAATGTGCATGCTGTGTTTCTCTTTCATCAAATGTAATAAGAGCATGTTATTTTAGTTAAAATAAATGTCATGGTAACATCAGGGCAAATATCTTCCTGCAGGTCTTACAAGGGGGACCTCAAGCCCCCTAGGGCAGGTGATTCATGTAACTCCTCTAGTATGACCTGGGACTACCCAGACAGCATCATTGTCAACATGAAGCATCAGTGACTTAATGCAGAGGTCCTCCTACATTGTTAGACACATGTCTCTGGGATCTATTGCAACATGCAATAGGTAAGGGAAAATATTGAAAACTGATGACATTTATTTGTAACTCTGTTGCTTTTTACTTTAATTTGGATTGCTGCACACAATATGTTGTGTATTATTTACCATTTAGCCCCCATGGTAATGCATTTTAAGCAGGTCATATAGAACCAGCCAGTTGTTTTATTTATTTTCACACTCCCCAAACTAAATGTTAGATTGCAATGAGAGGGGTGAAGACCATAAGACAGCCTGAGTATCAATGAATCCTAAATCTGAAAAGGTGATGATATTTTGTACAATTAGGATTATTTAAAGAATTTGTAAACATCCCAATTTTCATGACAACAATTCTTAAAAAACGTTTAGGAAGGGTCTGAAAAGCTCCTGAAGATTGCCACTAAAAGTATAACCAAAGACATTTATTTCATAATTTTAAGTTGACCCATTATTTTGTAATTTAGTTTCTGTGCATAATATGGATTTGTTCACATATCCATATTATGTTACATATCTGTATGTATGTAACAGTATACAGTATGCCCACCCAAGACCGTGTCAGAGCCAGACATTGCATTATAAATGGGTGTATACAGCTGTAATGTACTGTAATGAAGCTGATGTTTAGATCATTTCGCACACAGGCACATGGAGTAATCAGTTCTGTAATGCAGACTCCTATGTTCATAATGTCCATTGGTCATGACTCAGCGAGTGAGTAAAACATTTAAATGTGTCTTAGTTTATATTTGTTTTTATTCACAATGAATGAGCACCTCTCGTGCCCTGTCCAGATGCTCTCTGGCCCAGCAACAGACCTGCCCCGCTGCAGAGGGGTGTATCGATGATACAGCTGCCCTCACATACACTGTATGGATCAAGTGGTCTATGGGTGGGAGGTGGTTATGGGAAATGTGTCAGACGACACAATAACATGCGTGCCTAAGGAGATACCATGGTTTATTTGAACGGCTATTCTACTTAACATTTTGGAAAGTGTGAGTAGCTATTTATTGTTTAGCTGTGAGTCTGTCAGTGATATTCTTATTTCATGACATAGGTCCAAGAAAAATAAACCCACACCTGAGCCGGGTTTATAGGTCTGTCTGACGTCAGGCCCATTATCCACTGCACTGACTGCACATTTTATATGACACTACAATCTGTCGTGTGTATGAGACTATACGTAATATCTGTGTGTTTGTGTACTAAATGTGTATCTAAAAGTATAAGTTAGTTTTTGTTCAAGTGTAAGATTCATGAAGTTTGTCAAAGGCTACAGAGCAGCAGAAAAATCATGTGGCGCATAGTGAGACTACCGTTTTGTTAAGTTGAAGCATCTCTGAAGTACAGAATATAGTCTACAATGATACCTATCATAAATAACAACAAGTGGAAATTTGTTGTCCCCTGCGTCTGTGTGGAACATTTGTGTACAATATCATGTAAGTATGTACTTGTACTGTTTGAATACTGTATATATCTGCACATTGCACATGTGGATTTTATGCAGTGTGAAAATCTGTGCATATAGAAGTGTCAAAATATATATTTTGTAATGCATGCACAAATTATTTGTCAGTGTATGTTCCTCACTGTTCTGGTCATGAAGCTGAAGCCAGGTACATGACATCATGCGGGTCAGGTCCATGACTTGGATGCTTTGCTGCGGCAGAGCTCTCTATTTTGCAATACTATCTCCCCTCTGTTTCAACATTGTTTCAGGGTCCTGACCTCCCAGCAACCAAAACACGAGCTGAATACAATCCTTTAAAGTTAGGTAATGCACAGAGGACCCTTGTTGATCATCCCTTGGGCCTGAAATGAGAGATTTGTTCATTTTATCCTGTTGTCTAGTCTTTATTATTTAGCTCCTCTGGAGCTGAAAAGATGACTGGCTGCACCAAACCCAGGGCCTGGATTCCCAAAAGCATGTAACCTCCAAGATCATATCAGCCCATTTACTTACAGTGAAAGTGAGACAATCCTCACACTCAAATCATGGTTTCCCCTGGTCCCGGAGAGACTTGCGTAGTTAATTTGCCAATGCACGCTGAACAGGATTTCAGAGATTGTCTAATGTAATGTTATACTTTCAATTTGAAACACTGGAGCACAATGCACCAAAAAGAGTCAGTTTCCGAAATGAATCTACTCTGACTGAAAAGTCTTTCCTGGTGTGAAGATCATGAATTAAAACTCTCTGCAAGATGTAGAATAAACTCTGGAATGGGGACCACTCTCTCACACAAGTTTACTGTTTTGACATTTAATCAATAGTTGCTCGAATGACAGGGCTTTTAGCGCACAGCGTGAGTAACAGATCTGAAAGTGAGACATTTTGATGGGACTTAGAGGCTCTGATGGACAGATAATTGAATGAATGGAATGGATTGCTTGTGATGAATGTCTCAATCAGTGTCTGAGTTTTTGTGAACATTACCGTGTGTACTTGGGTTAAACTGAAACATGGGGAAACGGTCAAAAAAGAAAGAAAAACAAAGGAAGACATGAGTAAGGGATCAGTTTGTGGTCAGCTTGTATTTAAAAAATTATCCTTTCTTCTCCCTGCCCTCCCCATGCCAATGAGTGATGCTTGGGCGGACAGAGGACTCGTAGACTCACAGGATAAAGGTTGATAATCATGTTCCACCAGTGTAACTCCTTTGATGTGGATTGTTGTTGTTTCTGTGGGGCTCTCTGCATGTACGCATCCCCCATTCAGCAGCTGTGCACCAGGCAGCCAGCTTTAAGAGCACAGAGGGAGAGACTGAGGAGTTTACACACAAACTTCACTAGATATAAAAACCTATATGTACTCACATTGAAACCAATTCATACTTGAGCTCCATCTCTAACTAATTGTTTTAATTGATTTTTCAAATTGGACTTAGGTTTCGTTGGCAACTTGGCATACATTACTAGTATGTCATAAGACCAGTGTTTACATACACACACTCACATATACATTCTCCTACATCATCCTCATGCATTGAGCTGAAACATATTGTACTAGGATAGCAGCTGGTGCTGAGGGTAATTCTCTGTTTGTTATCATAAAGGACACAGTTGGCCTTTTATTTCTTTCTTTTAAAAATAAATGTTATATTATGCACTAATATGTGCATCTATTTAAGGTTGTATAATTTTCAGATGCACAGAGATGTAAAATGCACTTGCATACCTAACCGGAAAAATACACTTATTTCTTATCACACTCATTCCTTCACACATGATGTGTAAACACGGGCACAGACACATAGTGCAGCGTGTGGAAGGTGCAGGTGCCTCCAAGCACCAGTGACCAGGCTCATTGTAATGAGCAGCTCCCTACATAGCTGAGATAGTGTGCATAGACATAACAGCGAAGATTAAAGCAGGTTGAGAAGAGGTGGTATAAACATGCAGGGCATGGCAGTAGTTGAAAGGAAGGTTTGGTGTTGCCATCTGTTTCATCCTTTAGCCCTGCAAGACTTTAACCTTGAGGGGGAATAAAACCCAGGGCATGATGGGTTTGCAGATGGATGGCCCTACATCAGCTTGCTAGACTGCTCACTCACAATTGATTATTCTGCTTTAGTTGTTTCACAGCTCAGATGAAGACAAATATGGGTAATTTTTGTTTGTTTTAGAAATGAGCGCAAATTACTTCTTCAACTTGTTCTTTAGAGCTCTCTAAATCTCGTTCTTGTTATTTAACCTTCTCTCTCTCTCGCGCGCTTCCCACTCCCCCTCCCTTTCCTGTGCAGTTCCTCGTGCTTCAGGCAGTTGTGTTCATTAACCCTGGGTGTAATTATTTTTGTTTTAGTCTCATATTGCTGACATTTCAACTCCGAGGCTCCTCAATCAGGATTAACCCAAACCGCAAGAAATCACACTTCACAGCCCCTTCTACAGCAGCGCTTGTTGCCTCCAATTTCACTCAAATTAAAGGTTTATTTTATTTAGCTGTTTTTTTCACTCGGGCCCTGTGCCGTGAGAAAACAAACCAGTATGCTGTCCTTTGATTTGCAAGTTGCTCATGGCTTTCACAGTATCCCCAGTATACGATTGCTAGATGGTAGCAGTGTGACCATCTGTTAAGGAGTATTTTCTCATGCCTGTAATATATACACTGATATATATGTAATGATATATATGAGTAACATATACTACACTCTTAATGTGTTATTAGCTGGAAATTATGTGTATTTAAATTCCAGTGTGTAATGTAAATACAGCAGATTTAAAGTTACAACCTAGTATATACATGCTTGGCCATCTCAAAGCTGTGTTTCCCTTTGTTTGCCTTAAGGGCCCGAAGGTCCACAGGAACCCTCAGCTTGTCTTCCTGCCCCTGGGGCACTTAGCCTCAACACAGTAGTAATAAACTCTCATCACTCTGAATAAGGATTTTGTGTGTGTCAGTCTGTTACTATAAGTGTGTGTGTGTGTGTGTGTGTGTGTGCGTGCATGAGTGCTTGTGCAGCAACGGTAGTCATACACCAAGCCATAGTTGTAAAATCTCTTCAGTTTGAGTGGTCTTCCAGGGGTCCCTGACTCCTCTCGCTGTGTGTGGTTTGACCTGCTGTGGCCCTCCAGCCACCCACATGCCTACTTAGATAAACAGGCAGTAAACACAGGCGGTCTTTGCACCTCTTTCTTCCCCTCTCAACATATACAAGGACAGCAGATGAAAGGAGGAGTTCCCGACACTCGTAGCCAGAGATTAACTTCCACCAGCCCCAACTGGCTCTTAATTAAAAGTTCAGCTACCAGGTTCACAAAGCTGCTAATAATAATAGAGCACCCATCTTACGTCACCTGTCCAAAGTCTCATAAATGCTCTTGCTGTTGCTGCCAGTGTCAGAACTGATTTTGCCAACTAAGTCACTGTCAGTATATTGAATTTTGTATCTCCCACAGTTAAAGGCCTGCTGAAAGTGGACTTTGTATATAGCATGCTAAACTAGAGTCTACTCAGGGCCACATGAGCAGAAAGCTTTTCCTTTATCTCATCTCCTGCTCTCACATAACATTTTTGTAAATTGTGTGGGCCAGTACTCCTCGAGGTGGTACAACTGCTCTATTTGTGATGGGTCTGGCCAGAGAACCTTTTCATCAAGTTTAAGATTTACAAGGTGAAGCTCTTTGTTTGGTTCACCTTTGGGTTTGTCTCGTTGCCATGGCCAAATATGTCATCTACACTTTTTTACTTGCCAAAAGACTTCCTAAAGAAAAGGAGACGGATTGTTGGCAAGCTGGCTCTCTCTGTCTGTGGCCTCTCAACGTTGCATGCATAAAGAATAGTGCCAAGGTGTTATGAGATGAACAACAGTCTACTGAACAACAGTCTACTGAATAAGTCCAGTGCTGAGCTGTTCTTGTTCTGTCTGACAGCCCTATGTGCATTCTGTCTCTATCAGTATAGTGTATATGTCGTCATATGGTCATTTTCACGAGAGTGTGTGTGCTTTAAAGAACCTAGACAGCAAGGGAGAGAAATAATTGGACCAAGATTGGGTCTTTGTCCCTATTGATGTAGACTGTGTCCTGATGATAACTCTGAGATTAGAGGTTGAAGGACAAGCGCAGCCTCTCTAGCAGCACCAGCAGCTGCTGCGTTTTACCTTCAAAGACTTTTCCTTCCTTCCTCCCCTTCTTATGCTCGTCATCATCATCCCCGTATATCTTTCCTACCTTCTCTCCCTCTCTCTTTCCCCTTAACTCACCTCTTTCCTCCCATCATTTCCTTTCCTTGTCCCTTTCCCTCCGTTGTCTTAATTCCTATCTTCCAACAATCTTCCTCTCCCTCTCCTCCCTATCTGTCTTGTTTGTCAGTACTAAGTCAGTCTGGGAAGAATTTCAAGTGTGTTTGGAGTAGCTGAGTCATCACTGCTTTTGTGCAGTGATTTGTTAATGTAGGGCAGCTGATAGTAGTTTGGATGTCCTCTGTTGCAGGTGGCCCAAGCATTCTTTATTTGTTTGTGCATGTACAAGCAAAATCTGTGTGTGCGATCACTGCGATGTCTGTCTGTATTAAATGCAGTTCTGATGGGTATAAACAATTCTCCCTTATCATCAGTGCTTGTGCCGATAGGAGTGACATCCTCCAACAACAAGACACTCACTTGGCCTTTACGTTGCTCTCAGTGAAGCATCATTCAACCGTGGAACTAATAACAGGCCATAGATACAAAGGAGTTCTTCCTCTCAAGCTTCAAGGGACACATTCATGCATGTTTGTACTTCTTCCATCTTTGTGAGGACACACATAGTTAATGGATGTCCTACTCTACCCCAGTAGTCCTAACCCCTGACCGTAGTGTAACAAGATCTTTATGGATGTAAAATAGCCCAAAGAATTCTGCTAACATGTCTCTGAATATTTGTTCCCATCTGCAAATTTCTAATTGTTCTCTTGTAATCATTCAATTTCTGTTCGCTAATCCCTAACATTGACACCACAGTGACCCCCTTCCTGGATAATGAAATCCAGCCAATCAGAACTAACGTTTAATCATACTGTACACCCCTTCATCCCTCTTTTGTCCCAGCATTGCAGCTAAAATAGCTCATCCTGAAACCATTAGACCAAATTGCTAAATGGTTCAAATGTGCAACCACTTAAGACTATGTCTTTAAGAGGAGTAATCTTGAATCTACTGTGGCAAGCGAGAAGAGGATGAGGTGGATAGTGATATATACATATATATGTATATAGTGCGAAATCTAATTTTTGGGAATGAGAGAGATTGAATCAGAGTAATTGCAGTTAATACAGAGAAAAGCAAATGTATCTTACATACTGTATGCTCCAAATAGTATATGACCTAGGTTTGATAATCCATTAGATACAGTACAGTTGTTCATTTCATCTTTTGAACTCAGATTCAGACAGAGACTGTCAGCTCGCCACCTGTGTAGAGTAATACTTTACTTTTATACTTTTTTTAGTAGGGAGCGCTATCAGAGGGAAACACTGGTCCACTGGCAAAGATGCAGCTTGTTCCCTCTGTGGAAACATCTGCTTGTTATAAGAAGATACTAATACCCTCAGTTAATCATGATTTTTATATTCTCAAATTACTTGTGTTGTATGGGTTTTCCCAGACAAATATAAGAGCTCAGTAGCTACCATAGCAGAAATTAACTTAATATCCAAGAAAAATTAATTTAAATCCTGGCCATGTTTTTTTATTGATCTCCGAGGAGCACAACACAATAATGCCTTTTCAGTGATAGCTTATCACCTAAACTGTTGCCGAAGTTAAGAGTGTTTAAAATGAGCTTGGCTTCACTCATGGACCAAACAAGCAAATTGCCTGATGGAAATGCGCAAACCAGTTGACTGGGTTACAGCCACACAGTAGACAGTAGACACATACTGTACTTAGACCAGCATGAAGACCAAAAAAGATTTAACATCTTGAAATTGGATCTGGTCCCTGAATGTCCTTATTGCTCTACAGAAAGCTGACACAAGATGCAGTTGTTGTGAAAGATAGGTGGGTCATACAGCTTAGGGCCAGAGCACAGGCAATTTCAAGCCTGTTGCGGTCGCTGAAGAGAGAGCGATCAATGACCAAGGGCACGTCTCTGCGTTGCATGTGTTTTATGCATTGCGGCAAGGATAAACGCTTCACTTCCTGTAGCCAGCAGGTGGCGCTGTGATTTTAAGTCATGATTTCTTTGTAGGTGTCATCAGATCGCGAGTCTTGTCTTACATGTCTAGTTTGGACTCGGCTGGACCAAATATGTCTGAGATATAGAAGCTTGTGTTTTGATGGCGTGTAATCAAACTTTGACGCCAGGCCACGGTCACACCGTGTGAGGAAATCAAATGTACCCAGTGAGTTTATATCTCCTTCTTGAAGTGGATCTGATGAAAGCCCTACGACAAGTTCATCAGAGTAAAATTGTAGAAAATGGCCAAAATGGCCACCAAATCCAAATTGGCGGGCTTCCTCTTTGGTCTAGCATATGTATCCAAGAAACTTATTTCTTTGTCATGAAAAGACACATGTCCCTATCAATTTTTGTAGATGTCAGCCAATCGTAGTGCCGGGGCTGCCCTTTAGGGGGCGCTAGTCTGTTATTTTGCCACGCCCATTCCTTAAAACTATCTGAATATCTTCAGGGGGGGGGCTGTTGATACACACATGTAGTTTGAGGGAGTAACAGCGAGTAAAAGCTCGTGTTTTGATGGCGTTTAATCACACTTTGACGCCACGCCATGGTCACACGGTATGACGAAAAGTTAAAATTCAAGTAAGTTTAGATCTCAATCTTGTTGTGATGACACTCATCTAAATTTGAGGTTGATCTGATGAAAGCCCTACGACAAGTGTGTCAAAGTAAAAATGCGGAATATGGCCAAAATTGCCACTAAATCCAAAATGGCGGGCTTCCTGTTGCGTTTTTCATAATGCTCCTTGAGGCTTTTACATTAATAATTACATTATCTCATTTACTCATGTGCATGTTTGACAATATGTTTTGATTTTGATGATCATTTTAAAATGTTTTTTGAGTTTGCCCTCTCTCTGGTCTGCTTTTCTGAGCTCCTCCAAGAATAGCTTCCTCTTGTATGTCTTCTTATGATTCCAGCCTTGATTCATCATCAACATTTCAAAATCACTGTAGGCTGACACAAATACCATGATGAAAAACAACACAAGGGGCCATGGCGCAGTCATTCTTTTACATGAGTATTTGCCAGTTCCCTGCAACAGTCAATCAATAGGTGGATTTATTTCTGGGTCTGTATACACTAGACAGAATCATTAGACCAATAAAGTCTGTTTGCTCTACCCACAAGGTGTTACTGGGAAATAAGGGAAGGCAGTTGAGGTCTGTGTGTGTGCATCTAAGTGCGATTGCATTCAAATGCAGTTGTATCGGGTTTTAGGGATGGAAGTTTGTTTGTTGAGTTTATAATTTTATAAGCCCCTGCTCTAAATTACATTGTCACCCAATTTATTTTTATTACCACAGATGAAAAGGATTTGAACAAGTTGAGGACCTCATGAAACCCTGTTCAATCAAGAAATAAAATATTTTTCCACTGGTCAGATATTTATGAATTGGTCAACACAAGTAGGAGTGCTGCTTTTTATTTCATAACTTATTTTTGTCATAAATGCCTTATAATTTTGCCTTTTGCAATAAGCCTATATGTTACAGTTTATTTCTCATAACATTACTTGGAAGGAACCGCAGCTAATGACAGACAAAAAATTGCTTGACTCCCCCCTCTACTCATGACAAACTGGGAGAACTCCGCTTGAACTGTAGAGAAAGCCCATGAGTCAGCTGAATGATAGCAGTGATAAGGAGTTTTCAAGGTAACTATGTAAAACTGAAACTGCCTGTGGGAAAGCAGCAGCAGAAGCAGAAGTCTGTTTATTTTAATGAGCTCAGAAGTGTCTCTCCTGTTCCCCTTACATTACATTGGGGCTCATTTAAAGTTCACACAGTGCACTCTATGTCCATGATGGATATGGTTAATGATACATTAATGCAATCAGGACCAGGTCTGTTTTGTCTGTCATTAAGAAGGCTAGCTATCTTGCGGACAAGGGCCAGTTCACATTTGGTTGTGACTTTAAGCATTTTTCTTCAATGTGATTTGAAGTAAGGGAGACAGAAAGAGAATGTGTGGGCATATAAGATAAATGGTATGGGGGAAAAGAGGATAGGGAGGGAGATAACAGCTGGAGTAGACCAAATCAGGGCCTGCTTGGGTTTCAGTAGGGTTACAGGCAGCAATTGTTCAGTATCTGCTTGTCTTTTCAACACCATGAGAGTTGATGTGAATTTTGAACGCTACAAACTAAAAGGGGAAATGTGTAGCTAAAGGGTTTCTTATCAACATCTGGAGCTCCACATGGCTGATGTTCTGCTGCTTCTGACCCTCCATCTGGCCATACTACTGGTTTACAGAACATTGTCAATAGGTGCATAATTCCATTTTCCTATGGTCAAATATTTAACCTGTGGTCTGTTTCATGGATTTTAAGATGCTTTTTTAGGATTTGTTCCAAATGTATGAAGACTGAAGCAAATATAGACAAAATGTGTTTGACTTTGTCATGCAAAGGCACTTGTTAAAATAATGTCGAAAATCGGGGGAGTAAAAGGCTCAGCCCTGACAGAGCTCTCTGTGTGAATAAGATACAGCCCTTTGCTCACTATGCATATAACCATCCATGTGCACATGTTGACTTGCACAAATTCTGGATTGTATTTACACACATGCATACTGTATATTTGTGTGTGCACAGTATATACTTTTACACTCACCAATAACTTCATCAGGAACATCTGTACACCTGCCTTTGCAGTAAGTTATCATATCCGCATCAGTGTAATACATAAAATCCTGCAGATACAGGTCAGGAACTTCCGTTAATGTCCACATTAAACATCAAAAAATGCAGAAAAATTAGAGCTCAGTGTCTTACTGTGACAGCATTGATAGATGGGCTGGTTTGAGTCCTTCTGAAAGTGTTGATTTCAAAAGAGTTTTAAGTCCAAATGGAGCATCCTGTTAACAGCAGTTTGTTGGTTCGAAACACCTTGTTGAAGAGAGACGTCAGAGAAAAATGGCCAAACTGTTTAAAGCTGACAGAGAGACTACTGTAACTCATATAACTCCTTTGTATCTACCAGAAGATCATATCTCAGAATGTACAATTCATAGAATGAAGGAACTCATCAGGTTCCACTTGTCACCCTTGAACAGAAATCTGAGGTTGCAGTGGTTCACCAAAATTTGCCAGATGGTAAAATGTGGCCTGGTCAGATTAATCAGAATTTCTCCTGAAATATATGCGTTTGGCATCAAAAGTATGAATCGACGGACCCAACCTGCCTTGTGTCGACAGTCCAGCCTGCTGCTGGTGGTAATCTTTGGACCCATTAATATAAATCATGGTACTCCACATTTTGAGTATTGTGGCTGACCAAGTTCTTTTTTATGGCCACAGTTTACCTTCTCCTAATGGCTACTTCCAGCAGGTTAATGCTCCATGTTATACAGCAAAAGGCGTCTCAAACTGGTTTCATGAACATGACAGTGAGTTCGGTGAACTTCAGTGGCCTCTCCAGTTACCATCTATGAATCGAACAGAGCACCTTTGAGAAGACGGAGAAAAGGATATTGGCAGCATGAATATGCAGCTGATCAATTGGCAGCAATTATGTGAAGCAAACATAACAACATGGATCAGAATCTCAAAGAAATGTTTCACACATCTTGTGGAATCTTTGTCAAGAAGAAGATAGAAAACCTTTTTGTGAGAAAAAAAGGTAGCCTTGGTATTAGTGTTGTGTTCCAGATGAAGTGCTCAGTATGTGCACATGAATTATGTGGTGGTTTTATGCATCAGTGACCTTTTAAAACATTAATTTAATGTGGACACATGCATGGTAAAACTGCTATTCAAGAATTGGGTGTCTATGATATATCCGGTTCACAGGGCTTTGCATGTATGGAGACTTACTGTAGTCATCCCATAAATCATACAGATCCATTGCCAAATTCTGAGGTCTGCTCACTTATCATGTAGATTAGAAAACAACATAAAAAATATTCCACTGTTAATAATATCATCCACTGTTTTATATGTTCTGTCTGTACTGTATCTCTGTCAACTGTCTTTTTATTTCTCTGTTTTACTGTATAGTTGTCTTTGATACTGTCTTTCAGTGTGTTCCTCTACTTTTTGCACGTTCTCTCTCTACCTGGCTGAATCAACCATATTCAAGAGTTTGATCTATACCACATGTGTCAAACACAAGTGTGGCCCGCGAATGAATTATATGTGGCCCGCATGATAAAATCTATTTACTATTAGAGCTGGCCCGCCGGCAGTGTTTTGCAAGTTCTCAATACAAAATAAGTACTGAGAATTCCTGAGGGTCAGTGAACACATCGGGATGGGGCACGTGACAGTTCTAGACCAATGGCAGGCTCTCATTGGCTGACGAGTGGGCGGGTCAATGGTGAATGACAGATCCCACAATGCACTGCCCGTGTGTCGGCATGTCAATCACGGTCCCGCGAACGCGCGCCTCACAGTCTGTATCACATATCACTTGTGACAACTTTCAACTATCCCGCTCCCAAACATGGCTAAACGAAAGGTGGCATTTGAATACAGGAGCTTTCAAGACAGGTAGGAGGCAGAGTATATGTTCGCGGATGTAAAGGGTGGATCCGAGAAAAGATGAAGGAGGAAAAAAGTGAGGAAAAAGTGAGTTGACAGCTTATCACTGCATCATACACCAGGAGTTGTTGTGTGGCAAAGCCTTGAAAATGAACATGTGATGAGCATCATAACATTAGCGGTTAATTTTATCAGAGCCAAAGGTTTAAATCACCGCCATTTCAAGTCTTTTCTGAAAGCAAAGGGAAAGGCACAACAGAACTGCGAAGTAAAACGTTTCTGTGTGACATCACGAGCCACCTGAATGCGCTCCACCTGCAGCTTCGGGGGGGGGGGGGGGGGGGGGGGGAGCGGCGTGTCATCACTACAGTGAGGGCTCTTAAAACCAAGCTGCGCCTGTGGGAGACGCAGATGCTGCAGGAAAACTGTTTTTTCTCTTGCTACTACAGGACATTTGATTTTTCTTTGAAGTCAATTATTTTTGTCTGTAGAAAATGTTTTCACTGGAAATTACTCTGGAAATACTGCAGATAAAGCCAGAAAGCAATTAATGAAACTGATTTTATTACTTTTATATTTATTTATGTATTATTTATTATTTGTATTTCATTTATTTCATAATTAATGTTGTTTTATCGGCAATACTCTATAGGCCTTGTTAGTTCCAGTTTCAATATGTGCACTAAGGTTCTTTCAATAAGTTTTCAATAAACGTTGAACCCATGTGGCCCTCGACTTGAAGCAATTTTTTGATTTCGGCCCTCTGTGTATTTGAGTTTGACACCCCTGATCTATACTGTCAGCTCTAGGCTGCTACGGTTGGGCCAGGTCTCTGTACACTTGCATTCTCTTAAAACCACAGATATGTACAGACACATTACATGTCATTTTAGCTGACGCTTTTGTCCAAAGCGACTTACATTTTTAGTACACTCAACATTTATGAGCGGCCATTTAGGGGTTCTTGCCAAGGACACTTCGGCATGCAGATGGGGAAGAGTGGGGATCAAACCGGCAACCTTCTTGTTGGAGAACACCCACTCTACGCCCTAGGCCACACCGCCCCTACACATATAAAATGGCTTCCAGTATGGGGAGTAGCGTTGGCCCCGAGTGAGAGCAGGCTTTCTGTAGGCCTGGCTCTGTTTCCAGTCAAACCTTCCTGTGTCCTTCCTGAGCCCCTGGTCTCCTGTGTTGCGGCATGGCCTCCAGGTTGCTACAAGGCAGGGGAACTGTAGTACAGTGAATGTGTGTCAGAGAGTGTTCTGTGTTTGAGAGCAACAAAGTGGAATATGAGTCCATGTCAACTCATTGTCATACACAAATACACACAAATAGAAACACTTCCTTATGTGTATTAAGACAAACACACACACATAAAATACAGAATGCTGCACACACTGTTACTTGCACCCACCCACACACAGCTGAGTCCCTTTTTAGTGGTGTCATCGGCTCCACTCTGTTAGTTATAGACACTCACACTGAAACACACACACACACCAGTAGAACACCTGTCGGGCTGCATAGCTTGCTCCAGGACACCTTTGAGTCATGAGCTCATCGGAAAAGCAATTAAAGGCAGCGTAGGCCCCGCACGCTGGCGTAATGTTTTGTTTTGCTACTTGGCTTCGAAATTAACCAAACCTGTCAGAAGTCATCTGGCTGACGCGGGCTGGGCTATATTTATTTATTTTCTGTTGGAGAAGCTGGACGCAGGATTCCAGAACTGCCTCACGTCCAACAATGAAGTGATTCTGCGGGGGCGATTAGCTGGCTAGGGCATGAATCCTCCCCCCTCTGTCTATCTGGGGGGTGGATGTTGAGTACCCCCCACCTCTCTTTGCCTGTTGTTATTCTGATGGTGGGGTCAAGGCTATGTTGTTGAGGGGTTGTGCCCTCTGTAACCCCAATCAGGGCTTTGGTCTCTACTGTGGGACTTGATTTTGAACTTGCACTGACCTATAACCACTCCCAGTTTATTGAATTTCATGCTTGCAGTGACGGAACAAAGCAGGTTTTGCATTCAAATATGTCCATGTATAAACCATGTAACCGAATAAAAAAGACGTTACGTAGAGTTTTAGGGCTGTTGACCCACAATGCATATTTACAGAAGAACGTAGACAGGGCTTAAAGGTTAGATGCCTTCATTCAGTGTAGTAGCCTGAGGACAAATGTCAAACAGCCGTAAAACAACCCTGGCAATCCATGCCGTCTTTTAACTCTATTGGCCTACACGGCAGAAAATAAAAACACCTTTGACATTAATAGGTCCACTCTGGGCAAGTCAAGGTAAGTGTGTCTTCGTAGATGCTGGCACATACATTCTGCAGTTGTGCGTATTTATAGAGTCTAGGCCAGTGACCAGTTTTCTGATGTTTTCTTGAAGAATCATTAAGGAAGTAAGAAAAACACCTTTGTTATCATTGTCATCACTTTGTGTAATTACCCATATGCCGCCCTGTTAGAGCAGAGAAAAACATCAGTTAACCTGCTGCTGAGGTCGCTCTCGAAGCATGCCAGGCCGTTTCACGGTGCTGCGTGCTTCAAAGGAGGTGTCACTCTCCGCAGTAATGTCAACACAATGATGAAACACGAACACACAGTGTGGATGGTAAAACCTTGGTCTTCAAAGCCTCAAAAGCTAGGTCAACATATATTTTGTTTCTGTGTCCCTGTCAAACGGTCAGAGAGAGGGAAGAAAGGTTGTTTGCTCTGTTAATCTCAAAGACGAGAGCTTTTTGAGTGGTGTTGTGATGTATCAACATGGTCATGGCTGTCATTGGTAGAGGCCCGACAGACATGACATGCAGCCACAATAAGATGACAAGTACTGGCACGACACTGAAAACACCATTGATACACTGCCAGTTACTTACGTTTATCTATTTATTTAAGAACCACATTATTAGTCTGTTAAACAATTTTCTTGTAATTAATTCTGCCTTTTGTATTTAAAATTTCCATACTGACTTTGGTACGTTGTCTTTTATCGATTTGGTCATCCTCATAACTTATCATAAGGTATAAGATGAAGGTGGGGTCTTTTTTGTCTCCACATAAATTTGAGAATGAAAAAGCTGGTATTAGTGTATGCCAGTATGTATAAGACAGTGTACCAACTATAGTGCGTCAGTACTGTGCCTTAAATTTGTATTGGCTACGTATTATTGCTGTGAAAAAAACACAGATAAGCTACTCATGTTTCTGCAATAGAGTATCTAATATATTTATTTGCTCGTTTATCTCTGTAATAATTGTTAGATAAACAATCCATCTACTACGTTATATGATTTATTGCTCTATGACTCATTTCTGCAGAATGTGGTTTGTCGTGCTCTGTGCATTAGGGTCAATTTATGGAATAGATCTTCACTACATCTTCACCACTCAGCCCATTCCCAGAAATTTGGGTCCTATAGTGCTCATGCTGTTCTGGGCTATGATGAAACCGCTTGAAGTTGGGCCCCAGCACTACAGCCACAGCCACAGCCACAGCCACAGCCACAGCCAAAGCCTATTAAGCCACCACACTGTGGTATAAGAGTTCAAGCCACGGCTGAGGTTATGATTCCTCGTCAGGAGGAGAGGGAGAGAGGTGGATATACAGTACAATGAGTACACGACTGTTGTTAGGGAGACGATAAAGTTCGTAGGGGTAGAGGGATAGGGAAATAGTGGAGAGACAGAAGAATATAAGTGACGGAAAGTAAACAAAGTAGAAAGATAAATGAAGCAGTAGAGGAAGAACTGTGAGTCACTTTGACTTGATCCAATGAGAACGTTTCCCTAGAGAAAGTTGTCCAGAAAGCTTTCTGTACCAGTAATAAACCATGGCTGAGGATTAAAGTGTACTTGTTGAATAATGATCTGATACACAGACAAGAGTACAGATAAATGCTTATACTATATAACATCATACTGTAGATGCATATGTACTTCAGACGTCACACCTTACATACATACATGTTTGACAGTACTGGTGCATTTATTTGTTATTTATTATAATGCTTTCAGACATACACTTTTCCAGAAAACACATACACAAGCTCATAGGCCAGAAATCAGAGAACATTGTAAAAGTAGAGCAAGTCGGAGCAGTTTTATTTGCATTGTTCACAGAGAATAATTCCTGCCAAATATGAGTGGGTTCAGGTCAGGAGAGAATTAATAAATGTGCTTTCTATATGCTTTAGAGACACTTAAATGTTAGGTAAAGCAACAAGCAATCAGGCTTTGTCAGAGGTGAAATGCACACAGACTTTTACGCATTCCCATTTACTTACACACACACACACACACACACACACACACACACACACACACACACACACACACACACACACACACGCACACACACACACACATACACACACACACACACACTCAGCTTTGCCTTGGGGCCTGAAACTGAAGAAAGGGTTCTTGTCCAAAGCTCCATTAAACTGTTGAAAGTCTTTCTAGAGCTGAAACATCCTCCTATCGTCATGCTGGGACATTCCACGGCACGCCAAAGACCCTACTCTAATCCTGCCGGCATGGGAATCATTATTGATAGGATCCTAATGCATTACCTCAGGGCCCTCTTATTGTTGGTAAAGATTATTATTTAAGAGTAAACCAAAACCCAAAGAAAGTCTAGAGTTTCACAGAAATTTATCAAAAGAAAATGTTATTCTTGGCTCATTGCGATACCACTTTGAACAGAGCAATTGAAACAAAGAGTGTGTCTTGCTGCTCTCCAACAAGCAGGCTTGATACCCACCAGCAGGTAATTAGTACACAGTGTACACTTTGTAGGAGTGGAAGATACTGAGTCTCAATCAGACTAGATTTGCTAAGTTCATTGCTTATTTCCTTGCATTTATTTGATATATGTATATAGATGTCAGACCTACTTTGCAGAAATAATTTCAGCAGAAGCATCTGAACCTTTTTGTCTTTGTCAGTTGACATCGTTTCCACTTCAGTTATTTATTCTGTGCATCACCTGATCTGGAACCTATTGAATTAGTTGTCTATAGCTGCACAATTAATTATGTGTGTGTGTGTGTGTGTGTGTGTGTGTGTGTGTGTATTTGTGCTTTTTTCCAGGTGCAGTACTGCTGGTCAGTGTCCAGGGCATAGCCGTCAACATGGATCCAGTGTTCTGCACATGGCTGCTATACCAACCTCACAGAGGGAGCAGTAAGCACCAGGTATGTGATCCTCTCTTGTGTTATTGGATAAGATATGGCAGCCTCTCCTCATTTTTGTGAATATTTAAACATGTTTAGCAATTAGTATCAAAAAAGTACATGCAAAATATTCAACTTTTTCATTAATTCTAAGTTGCTGTTGATCAAGAGCCTGACGCAAATGTAAAAATGTCTGTAATTATGCCTCCTTTCCTTCTACCCTCCCTCTGCCTTGCCTTCTCTTTCCCAGCTACCCTTTTCCATGTGCTTTGCTCCCTGTCTTCCATCCAGTCTCTCTTTATTTATTTGACAGGGGTCATGGTGATGGTTATGGACATTGAAAGCTCTGTGCCCACACTACACACACTCCATCACACATAAGCACACAGCAGACATGCTCAATCTGATTGCCTTGGATATGGTACAGGTTCACCGTATAAAGGCACTCATATATATATATATATATATATATATATATATATATATAAATATATTGCGTGTGTGCGTGCGTATATTGCGTGTGTGTGTGTGTGTGAGAGAGAGAGAAGTAATTGCACCAACTCCTCAATTTGGAGGTTATTGCTGTATGGGGTTTAACAGATGTTATGAGTTGGACTGAAGCCAGTGTGAAAGATACACAGCATGGACTGCTGTGTGTGTGGACATGCTGCAGCAAACATGTGGGCGTTTGTGCCTGTGTTCATGGGTTGGTCTCAGTAAGGCCATATATCTCAGCTGCCTGTCAAGGCCTCCTCAAGGCCTGGCTGCATAGACAAGGTTTTCAGCTGAAGGCCATTCAACAGCTTGTGAAGGACAGTGGAGAGGACACTAACTGTTTAGGTTCAGAATGGCAGGAAATAATGATAATTTAGAGCAGAAAACTGGACAAAGACAGGGGCAGAGGGATGGACATGTGGGGAGGGCCCACAAGGGATGGATGTAAAATGTCACAAACAATGAAGAGTGTAGGGACTTGAGTGTATGATAGCAGAGAACCGATATGGAAAGGGCTGAGAATGAAACACCAGGGAATGGGGATGGCTAGGAGGAGAATGGGACATAGAAGGGACAACAGGGAGCATGTGACAGTATTGCTAAGTTAAAGAAAATGACGGAGAGAGATGTGTGATCGAAGGAGTTATCTTATATGATGTCATCAACCAGGCATGGGTGATGTTCACTGGTTAAGCCTGCTCTTAATATTGAGTTGTTAAAATGAGCCAAGAACATATGTATCATGAATTGTTCAATTGAATGATCAAGTGAATAATATAAAGGTTTTTATACCATTTGACATATTTCTGTACAAGAATAATCAAAATGATCACATGAATTGTGTTTATATTATTTTGGGGATGTTAAATTGGCCTTTTCTGTAAACATTAATTTGTTGTAATAGCCTCATATAGTATGTGTTTCTTATGGGTCTATTTGACAATGTGTTTCTAACTATAACATTTTTTTTGACATTCTCAGATGTTTAACAGACCGAAAATGATTTTAAAATCAAACCTGACTTTTGGTAACCAAGCTACTGGCCTACAGTATTTTATTCAGCCAATGTTAAGTTGTAAGAACTAAGAAAGAATTTGGCAATATACCTCAGTCGGTAGCTTCAAATACTAATGTAATTAGGGGGCTCATTTTACCACAACCAGCATTTGGGTCCTGACCCAGATATTAAAAAAAAATAACTGCATCAGTGCTTGTGTGTGTGTGCAGTTTGTGGTTGGCCTGCAGCCTTCTGCAGCTGCACCATAGCCTAGTGGTGCTGCTGGCTGATGCTAATGGGGTTTCCTTATTTCAGACCAATCCTCCAATCTTCTGTCATTCAGCCACCTCTGTGTGTGTGTAAGTGAGTGTGTGTCTGAGTGTGTGTGCTTTTGGCCTGGCAGCAGCATGGAAGACTGCTCAAAAAACAGGGAGCTGTCACTAGTCCTTGTTGGTCTTGGATGCCTCAGTTGTGTTCCACTGCATTTTTATTTTTCCTTTTCTCTCTCTCTCTTCCTTTTTATATAGCACTACATTATACCCTCATCCATTTTCCCTGATTAACCCAAATCTTTAAAGTAGCCTGAAGCTATCTCTGGGTCATGACCCTATAACAGGGGTGTCAAACTCAAATACACAGAGGGCCGAAATCAAAAAATTGCTTCAAGTCGAGGGCCACATGGGTTCAACGTTTATTGAAAACTTATTGAAAGAACCTTAGTGCACATATTGAAACTGGAACTAACAAGACCTATAGAGTATTGCCGATAAAACAACATTAATTATGAAATAAATGAAATACAAATAATAAATAATACATAAATAAATATAAAAGTAAAAAAATCAGTTTCATTAATTGCTTTCTGGCTTTATCTGCAGTATTTCCAGAGTAATTTCCAGTGAAAACATTTTCTACAGACAAAAATAATTGACTTCAAAGAAAAATCAAATGTCCTGTAGTAGCAAGAGAAAAAACAGTTTTCCTGCAGCATCTGCGTCTCCCACAGGCGCAGCTTGGTTTTAAGAGCCCTCACTGTAGTGATGACACGCCGCCCCCCCCCCCGAAGCTGCAGGTGGAGCGCATTCAGGTGGCTCGTGATGTCACACAGAAACGTTTTACTTCGCAGTTCTGTTGTGCCTTTCCCTTTGCTTTCAGAAAAGACTTGAAATGGCGGTGATTTAAACCTTTGGCTCTGATAAAATTAACCGCTAATGTTATGATGCTCATCACATGTTCATTTTCAAGGCTTTGCCACACAACAACTCCTGGTGTATGATGCAGTGATAAGCTGTCAACTCACTTTTTCCTCACTTTTTTCCTCCTTCATCTTTTCTCGGATCCACCCTTTACATCCGCGAACATATACTCTGCCTCCTACCTGTCTTGAAAGCTCCTGTATTCAAATGCCACCTTTCGTTTAGCCATGTTTGGGAGCGGGATAGTTGAAAGTTGTCACAAGTGATATGTGATACAGACTGTGAGGCGCGCGTTCGCGGGACCGTGATTGACATGCCGACACACGGGCAGTGCATTGTGGGATCTGTCATTCACCATTGACCCGCCCACTCGTCAGCCAATGAGAGCCTGCCATTGGTCTAGAACTGTCACGTGCCCCATCCCGATGTGTTCACTGACCCTCAGGAATTCTCAGTACTTATTTTGTATTGAGAACTTGCAAAACACTGCCGGCGGGCCAGCTCTAATAGTAAATAGATTTTATCATGCGGGCCACCTATAATTCATTCCACATGTGGCCCGCGGGCCTTGTGTTTGACACATGTGCCCTATAACAACATTGTTAGCTCATTACCGGATAGTGTTAAAGTATTTCATTGTAAAGCTGAAAACATTCACTTTCTTTCAAGGACTGAATAAATGCACATTTGATGCATCCATATAGGTCATATTTTAAGGCCAGAATTACCTTGTAGGTGCTCCATCACACTGTGATGTCATTCCAGAATCCAGGTCCAGTTTCTTTGGCCAAGAGGAGAGAGGACGAGGTGTCAGAAGGGAGCACACCATTTGCCAAACAACCCTCCAATCAGGCCTCAGACTATGCCAGCAGCCCCGTCAAAACGAAGACATTCACAGGTAGGTTTACTAATCCCAAGCTGTGCCATACTATGATATTGAATATATGTTGTTACATAACACATGACAGCCCAAACACCACGTATCCAGGCATGTCCTCCTCTGGTTTTCCACTTCTGGTTGTATTACTATTTACACTTTGTGGGCTCTGATGCCCAGAATCAGCAAGTGACTTGGCTATGCTAAGTGGATTCTTCTTCACTGCCCGTTTTCCACTCTTTAAACCCCCCATGATCAGAATGAACATCAATCTGTCCACTTACACACATACACATACCCATAAAATGTACTATATTATTAATTACATTATTTGTTGTATCTTAACACACATGCACATAGAGGCAGGCGAGTTTATACGTACATATTACTTGCCACAGATGGAGATTCACACAGTCATGTTGGCTTTTCTACTTAGATATTTCCAGAACTTTACAAATCAATGCTGTCGCTAAGTAGGGAACTCTGAATTTTTGGAATGGAGATCGACAAAACATAGAGATGAGGGTATAAATGCTGTTCCACAACATGTGATGGATGTGACTGCTTCCTTTAGTGTCAGGAGGGACCACACAATCTTTAAGCTTTAAGGTAAAGCTATAAGAGGGTGGTCACTCACTCACTCACGCACGCGTGCACGCATGCACACACACACACACACACACACACACACACACACACACACACACACACACACACACACACACACACACACACACACACACACACACACACACACACACACACACACACACACACACACACACACACACACACACTAATACATGCATTCTTAGACTCCTACCTGGGAGGATGGCTGTAGCAGTCACTGTTTAGGAGCTGTCCATGACACAATGCAGACCCTTACTCACTGTACAAATGATTTTCATTTATTTCTCTATAATAAATTATAAATTTAATTGCCCACTTCCTCACACTCATGTAGCTCTATAGAGATTTAATTAATGTCATCCAATAGAATGTCTTGGCTTGCTTCGTTTGACTGAATTAGTCACACAGTTTAGAATATGAATAAATAAATATGTTAAAAGGCTGTAACAGTCTCTGTTGTTTGAGCCTCACAGTGTTTAGGCTCCAAGTCCTCTAAACACGTAAATGGTTGAAACGTTCTCTGCCAAAGCTTTGCAGTGACGAGTTAGGGGAAATAAAGCCAATGGTCGTCTTATTTCCTCCTTTCAAAGTTCCTCGGAAATGTGTTCCCAACAGGAGTGATAATTCCCTGTTTTGAATGAAGTCATCCTGAAGCTGTAAATAACATTGTATGTGTATGACGTTCCTCTGTGTCAAGTGTTTTGATAGGAAAAATGCTCCTATGACATTTCAGAGTCTAAAAAAGGCCATTAGAGTTCTTTCCTTGCTCACTTTAAAAGCTCACAGCTGAAAGGCCTCACTGCCTTTTCCTCCTGGGTTTCCCACTGTTCCTCGTTTCATCCAATATGCTCTTTGACTTTTCCATAGCACAATGTCTTTGCCTAATCACATCTCAGAAGTGTATTCTTTCATTAGAGTTTGTTAGTTAACAGTCACCTTGGCTCCAACACTGCACGCAAAGCTACATCAGGCTGTAGCTTGTCAGCAACACTAAACTGACTAGAGTACACTGACTATCAATGTGTACGACTTACTATCTATCAGCTCTCTATCTTTGTGACTGCTCCTCAATGTTGCTGTCTTCATTTTTGTATTTTTGTCTGCGAAGCTGTATTACAGTTTAATATCTGTTTTTCATCATACTCTCTTTTTCATGTTTATGCCATCTGTATATTTTCATCCTCTCTTTCACATGACTTGAAACAAAGGTACACTGGATTTGGAATTAACCACTGGAATAAATCAATCAGTACAATTGCATACAGTCACAGACTGTTGGCTCAAATGTTAAGTGGTCAGCACAGAAACTGTGCAAAAGCGATTAGTGGTGCCCATATTTGTATATGGCATATCATTGTTGGGATGCATTCGTTAGTTGGAAACATATACTAAGTGAGACTCCTTAGAATATTTATCTTTGAAGTAAAATGAAGACATTGGTAGGCCACAGTGTCTCTAGTCTAACCACCATTGGAACAGAGCTTACAAGTAAATTAATGGTATCTTCTCTGGGCATTACTGCAGTGTTAAAGGAGTAGATGTAATGAAACGTTACAAATTGTTTCCGTGAGCAATCAGAATAGGAAAAGGGCAGAGGCATTTAACCCCTGTGGTTTTAATCATTGTGAAACTATAAGCCTTCCTGCAGTCAGATCTTGATAAACTACAGCTCAACACCAAAGGAGATTACAGCATAGCAGGTACTTCGTTTCCATCATCCCAAATCTCAAGTTTCACCCTATCCATGTTACATAATCATTTATCCATCTTACAATTAACCATTTGGTTTCTCTATATGTAAAGACAGTTTAACTTTATTGGCCATGAATGAAAAATAGGAATTTCTCAAATATTGGGTCATTGCATTGTGGTGATATTTGATCCAAAGTTAGACATTTATAAAGTGAAATTCTGTTCCACCTAATTTCTACTAATGATCCATTGTTCCTGTGATTAATTTGGGGATGTTAATTCTTCATATTTTGGCTGACCATGTTGTGGTTCTGGTATATACTAATTTAACCAGACATATAGTCCACCTTTTGATAATAGTTTTCTGGAAAGTTCTTTTTACAAAGGCAGATCAGGTTAGTTCAACAATTCATGGATGTTTTAACACCTTAACTGTACATTGTGGAACAAAAGTAAAAAACTATGTTTAGTAAGGGCTCTGAAATGGCTCAAGGTCATGGGAATAACATGTGGATTCTGTTGTTAGTGTGGATTCCCCCTTGTAAAACCCCTCCCCCTAGTCATTTCATGAGAATAGTTGCTGACATTGAACATGTTATGATTGGAGTTAGGCATTATCTGCAGATGACTTATTAATTGCTTTACCATGTGTGCAGCACACTGTGGATAAGGGGCTGGATTTTTAAACAAGAGGGAGATAATGAGAGCTTGCTCATGTCAAGCTATTATGAAAAATCAAAAACACTGGCAGCGATCAGCTTTTCAATCCAACTCTTGTGAGTGCATCATCTTCTTCACTGGTGTTTATATTTTGTTGAATATTAAGTGAGCATTAAACTGACTTCTGCTTTGTATTGTCAACTAGAGGCATTTCATCTCTAAAGCCTTTTAGCCATCGTAAGTCATGTGATGGATGACATCTGATCTAAAAATGATTAGCTGAACGTGATGTTGATGTAGTTCATAAATGACCAGGTCTTAATCTCCTCACCTGTAATCGGTAAAAAATGTGTTTCGTCTCTCGCATATATCTTCTCAGGGGATTCTATGGGGGTTTGTAATCACTCCGTCCATGATATTATTTAGAAGAAATTTGTCTCGTACATTCAAGAGTAAAAACATTTTTATTTTCAGGAAAAATGCTTGAAAAAATTAAATCCCAAAAGTTTTGGAAAAGTCATGGAAATTTGTTATATACATATTTTCATGTCGTTCATTTACCCTGAATTTTAAATAATTCATATGCTTTTAAAAGAAATGCGCTTGAAATATAAGCAGGCATATGCTCTCATACTCATTGAAAAGTTCGGTGGGGAAGCAGGTGAGATAATACACAATTCCAGGTAAGTGTAGATTTAACCATGCTTGGCTACTAATGGAAAAGTACATGTCATGGGTTACAACAGACAAGACCTCAATCAAACTATTGTCTCTCAATTTGTGTAATTTAAGGTATACTGTATGCTTTGGAATTCTCATTGTTAGCTTAAATACAAAATGTAGTCACTTTTCATGTATACACCGAGATATCACATAATGTTTGGTCATGGAAACTTGGTTTAAACTTATTGAAAAGTCATGGAAAAGTCATGGAAATCCAATTAATCAAAATGTGTATGAACCCTGAGCAACAGTGGTACCACAGCAGCACACACCTCCTCCACATGTGTACAGATAGCATTCAACATTGAAATGACGCACTCAGATATTGATATATAAATGTTAATATTCAGTCAACATTCATTCCCATGCACAGGAATAAACTATTGCGGCTTGCTTATGCTCAACAGGGGCAGCCAGCTAACTTGTGGACACTTGTGCAATTTCAATACTCAGCTATTTAGCCCCTCAATGCCTTGAGTCATCTTGTAAAAATAGATTTTATGTAACATTTTACTAATTATGGACACTATTCTTGTCCTTGTGCAACTCACTGAACCCCACGTTGCCCCTGACAGCTGCCTTCATTGTGTGATTGGTGTATAATAAAAAAAAATGCCTCCATGTAGAAATACAGTGTTATTGTGTATGAATGTGACTTGTACTAAAGCACTTTGTGGGGTTGATATAACTAGAAAATTGCTAGTACCATTCACCACATATTTGTGCCCATTTAAGTGCCCATGGGCATTTGGTTTTAAAATGAGCTCAGGTGCAATTTCGGTGCTTTGCTAAGGCAGAAGAAAGCAATCGCCTACTAAAAACGTAAAGACTACCTGTTTAACAGATTCCCTTTTGAGTCCAGAACACTAAGATTTGTTTTGCCCCAGGATTTTGGACCCCGCCACCAAGCTGACAACATCTACTCTAATCACGCATTGAGGTGGTAAATTTGAGAAGGTAATAGCTTACATGTCCAGATTATTGTTGTTTGAAGTACTGTTATGAGACCAAATCACCTAATATGCTAGATGTATGGAATGTTGGTGTAGAGTGGTGTTTTGTTCCACTTGATTATAAACTGGTGAGAGCAGTCTTTTCCTGTGCCTATTGATTATCATAGTTTTCCACTGGAGCTATTGATTTCCCCTCAGAAATCACCTCTGGAATTATTAGAATAAATCATATCCCACTGGAAGAAAATCATTTTCAGAGTTTTTAGCAGTTCAAAGCCTCCTCAGTACAATTGCACTAGCTAGATGTCCCTGCTTCCAATTGGCCATTTGAACGCATGCCTGGCACTTTTATGATGTAAAGAGAGTGTTATGTTGTTTTGTTACCACATTCAGCCTAGCTACAGTTTCATAGTAATCAAGGGGGACTTTCCTGTAGGCTTTTGGAAGGTGCCTGTTAATGTGTAGGCAAATGTACAGAGACACACAGAACTAGTTCACTGCAGATCATTTCCCCAGAAAGCTCTGAGGGCAGGGTGATATCATATTATGGCGGTGAGGCTGCCCAGCTAAAATCTCAAGGTCCACATCCACTCAACTCTGTTTGGTAACAAAGTATTTCGTTCTGTCTCTCTTCCTCACTCGTTTTGGTCATTGAACATGTTACATAAACAGGGACGTGTTACAAGGCATCACAGACTTGGCTGAACTGGACCAAAACCAGTTTCAGTTGATGACAGGAACTTTCACATGGTAAAATATATTAAAATACATTTTTATGTTTTTTTTTATGTTAGACACACAGCTTGGCAATTAATATTGGAAGTCCATCACATAAGGACTTGTATTTGTTCTTTCAAATAGGCATATACTCTGTAGATGTACTGTACAAATACTTATTTTAATCCTTGTCTAGGTGTTTTTATACTGTAGTTTTAACAAATGTCTCCCTTGTCATATCTATGTGGCCCTTGTTTGCCTAGGATATTCGATAACTTCAGTCATTTTATCAGGATTTTTATATATGGTCAACTTAATATTCTTCTTCTCGAATCTGAACTTTTTGACATCATTTTAAAAAAACTAAATACAAGATTTCTTATTTAATTCCAATCATAGATTTTGTTTGAAGGTTGCTTAGTAACATCATCACAGAAGTGTTAACAATTGTTTTTTTTTGTCGTTATACTTTATGTGGACGGCTGTGGAACGACGACTTTGAAAACAAGTCATTTCTCCTCAGCTTGAGGTCCATTTCTGTCTGCCCATACAATTACACCACAAATTGGTTCACATAAAACTAGCCTCTAAGTATTTTCTTTATTTGTCCCTAATGAATGATCTTGTTGGCAGCAGCACCATGTTTCTGATTGAGAGCCTCCCAAGTCCCGAGCTTCTCATTGTTCCCTAACATGTACCAGAGTAATGATCTCATTGGCTTTGCTTTTCAATTCTAAAATTAGCCGTTGGCGCTCTGAGGACATACCTCTTCTGCTGAGAAACCTATCCTCCGATCTGGCTCTCGTTCTTGAAGGTTGGAATGAGAACTGTTGTCTGTGTTCCTGTCGGCTAGTGATCTGAATGATGGAATTAGATGTATATTTCCCAATTACTGGGAGGATCTGAAAGTTATATCAAAGCCCTTTTGCTTTGTTCATGCTGTTAATCTGCAAGTTACAATACAATGCTGCAAAAATGTTTTTGAACTGATGGCTTTTCTGTGATCTCAACCGTAGTGCGTCAAAAAAAGAGGAGGTGGGTACGGGAAAAAAAGTCCAGGTTTCATGGTTGAGTGACACACAGTATATTCTTGAAAGACATAAATTAATATAGTTTGATGAAAGCACTAGCAGAGAGAAACTAATATATACATGCTTATAAACATACATAAAATAGCAAGAGCACTGATGAGAGAACTTCAGGCAGAACTACACAGTCATACATAACAAGTATCCAAGCCCAAGTACCCTGATGGAAGTCAGGCAGGTTTTTATTGGCTGCTCTGCACTTTTCAGAAGGGGATAATATTTTCATTGTGGAGTTATTTATATAGTTTAATTTTTCTGGTAAAGTCAATAATTTATCAAGGTAATGATGGTTGGAGCAGGGAAAGAAAACAATGAAAGGAGGAATAATGACATACGACCCCCATCAAGACCACCTCCACCCCCTCCCCGGAAGAATGATTATAGTCTGTAGGGGACTTCACTCGCAAGATTAGAATGTCTTTGGCCTCTACACTATGATGAGCCTATATACAAACCTTTCACTGACCTCCTGGACACATAGCACAGTAGTGGGGAATACATTTGTCCTTGTATATCCCTTTTCTATGTTGGTGGATGATAATGGCATTAGAATTTTTGTGGATGTTGGCTGTGGTATTTTAAGTTGAAGTGAGAGAAGGAGAGGGAAGTTGGGGTTGATTTGTGGTTCCTCAGACGAAGCGTGGATTAGTCTTCAGGCTGGAGGGGGTTTAGTTCAGATGACAGGAACGGGAGGGGATTGGATACTGGGTTGAGATGATTGCACACGGGACGTTTCAAAGGGATTTCGTGTCACTGAGAGAAGACTTGGTCTTTTGTTTTCATTCTTTAT
Organism: Limanda limanda; assembly: GCF_963576545.1. NCBI lineage: Eukaryota > Metazoa > Chordata > Actinopteri > Pleuronectiformes > Pleuronectidae > Limanda > Limanda limanda. The sequence goes on from NC_083646.1 coordinate 27,870,898, forward strand.
ATGTTGTGTCATGGTCTTGCAGGCAAACTCTTCTTTTCTCTTCTCTTGTTCTTTTCTCTTCTAAGATCTTCTTTTAACTTTACTCTATCGTTTTCTTCTCTCCTTCGTTTTTGGTTAAAGTATAAAGATTTTAAAATGTGAATTGGATAGCAATGTTGTGTTTAATCTCTCTGACCTCTGATAGTCAATGTGCACTTACTTTAAAAGTATTCTTCCATCGTTAATATGACTGGTTGATGGACTTCCTAAAACACAGCTGGCCGAAAGAGACAATACCTGTATGTGGATGCAGTCTGTGTAGAGAAGTAGAAATAGATGGGTTAGATACAACTTTTCTCTCACCCTCATTGGCCTTACCCGTTTCTGTCAGCCTGGCCACACAATATTTCAATTTTTCATTACTGCTGTAGAAACACTGAGCAAATGGAGGCACCTAAATATTTAAATAAACACTGACTTGCATCAAAAACAAATATGCAGGCACGTTTATTACAGAACCTCATTAATGCCTTTGCACACAGCTGTAACAGAAAATGCAACACTTCAACTCACTATAAACCATTTGAAATAGGGAAAGATAACAGGCAGCATGGGGAAATGCCCTGAGATCACTCAGTGAATTTGTTAATATGGTTGAATTGCTCAAACAATCAAAAAGGCCAAATAGATACTTTTTGCCATTGTTTTCAAGACTTAAAGTGATAGTTCACAGAAAAATAAATAACCAGTTGGAGCACAAAGATAAAAAAATGGGACAAAACAATACTGACCCCTTTTCTTCGTGAAACACAGCAAGGTGAGTGTAACCCACCTTTCAAGCCAAAACAAGCAGAGCAACTAACCCATCCATCTTCATCTTCAACTTTGAGAAGTCTTCTATCATAGAAGGAATGGTCATGGGGACATCCTGGTGGGCAGCCACACTGCTGGGCCAGTGAACCGTCAAAAAATCCATAAAGGTTTTACCGGTCCCTGTGAGTCTCTTTAGCCCTCTCTGTGTGCCTGTCAGTCAGGGTATGCACCAGTCCTAACGGTTTGTCAAGAGCTGAATTTAATTCCAACTTGTCCAATTAAGTCCAACTTTGCAGTTACCACCATTAGAAGGCCTTCACGATTGCTGTTTTCTTCTAACTTTTTAGTCTTTTACTGTGCCTCAGCCATCCTATGACAATGTGATCATGTTGAGGCGTATACTGTACCCCACCACCGTTAAGTTCTTTCCATGCAAACATCACCACAGGTCTCTTGTTTGCAGTTCCAACCAATCCCATTCAAAACCCTACACCAGGGGTGCCCACACTTTATAGGCTTGTGAGCTACTCTTGAAATGACCAGCTCAACAACATCTAACCCCCCCCCCCCCCCGGTGCACGTACCCCCTCTTTTTTCGTGCCAGGAAACACTGAAAAATGATTTTAAACGATATTGATAACATATTTTATATGATATAAATGATTAAATATGCATCCCATAGTTTGTATTCCCCTTCTGTTGTCCTGGAGATTTAATTTGACCAATCACATTATTAAATGTCCCCCTCTGCCCAGCCCCAAGCAGTCATATAGATAAAAAGAGAGAGAGGGGGGGCGCCGGCGCTCTAGGGATTAGCGCTGCGCGTCGCTTCCGCGTCGCTTCCTCCTGAAAAATTATTATTATTATTATTTTTTTTTTAACTAACAATTTAGTAGCACTTAAATGGCACGTACTAAAAGCACTTTGTAGTTTTGCCTTATTTTTTAAGAAATCATACTTTATTGATTCTTGTTGTTCTGGGTTTGAATGCACTTATTGTAAGTCACTTTGGATAAAAGCGTCAGCTAAATTAAATTTGCTCGGAAGTGTTGTGTATAGGGCTCGAAGGGGCACATGATCTCCCTTCACTTTTTCCCTTTGCCCTGTGAGCCCTTCTGTAAAATGAGCGGATCAAGGAAACGAAAAGTGGACAATGAGTGCCGAGTGTTTAACACGGACTCGGCAACAAAATACTTTTTCACTGAAGTCGAATCGAAGGCTGTATTCCTGATATGCCAAGAAACTGCAGTTTTCATGGAGTACAACATCAGCCGTCACTTTACTAAGAAGCATGCTAACTACGCTAGCAAGCTCAGAGGTTGGCGACTAATTTACAGACTCAGCAACATTTTTTTTCACAGACAAACTGCGATTAAAGAGTCATCTACCAAGGCTTGTTTTTTGGGGGGCATTCAAAATAGCAAAGGCTAGCAAGCCTTTCTCTGAAAGCGAGTTTTTGTTAAATGGCCTTGCAAATAAGTGCTTTGCTACTTGGTTAAGGCCAAATCCTTTCTTGTAATGATTTTTCCATGTCATTTATATTAGTTCACAAAAACACTCCATCCATCTCTTCCTGGCCCGGCCCCTCTGTCAAATTTTAGAACCCATTGTGGCCCGCAAGTCAAAATGTTTGCCCACCCCTGGGCTAGGCGGATAAAGTCTGTAGAAAACTGCAGAGAGTCTCGATCATACATTTTCATTCAAACCTCCTCCAGAGAAAACATGGAGCAACTGCGGGGTCATTGCATGTCTGAAAGCAGCTTAAGTGAGAAAGACAAAGGGTGTGGTTGGAGAGTGAGACAACCAAACGGGAGAGGAAGTGGAGGGGAAGGGTCTATGGTCAGAGTTTGGCCAGTACGATTTTAGCCTTATGGCCTAATAGAGGGTGAAAATAAGGACATGGCTGATATGGCACGAGGCTGGGGGAATAACCCCACTTTAAGAGGACTCTTAGGACTTGTTAGGCCTGGGCAGGTTTAAGAGCTTTGGGCGCTCTTTTCATATTTCTCTTTCATTTGAATTTAGTCCTCTTGTGTTCACTCTGTCTTTCTCATTCTCTGTCCCTGCCTTCCTGTCTCTCTCTCAACCCGCTCTCTGCAGAAATGGCAGGCGCCAAGTCACTATAACAAGATATGGCAGTTTCATTCCAAATAATGACCCAGGATTAACAAACAGAGTCCTGGAATGGTATTTAAAACTAAACGGAGAGCTGTGTGCAGACTGGTCTTGAATTGTTTCTGCTTATACTGTACTTTAGCACTCTTTGTGATTGGCTTAGCAGACTTCTCTGGGGAAGGACATTTTCAGTCAGGCCTCCCCCAAATACCACCCTTGAGGCCTTGCCAGAAAGTAATCATTTCTAAGAATACATTTTTAAGGTAGAATTGAGTTCAGATGAATTGTCAGTAGGGATGCACCGATCCGCTTTTTTCACCTCCGATACCGATATCTGAGGTTTAGTATCGGCCGATACCGATCCGATACCGATACTAATTAAACAGTCGGATTCTCCTGGTCCGCACCAGTTCTAAGTCACCCGCGGGCGAGTTCACCACCATTGCAGCTCCGCCGGTTCCGTTCAAACTGAGCAGGGCGGGAGACCCGTCCGGCACCGGGCCGGCGGAGGGACCGGGAGCGGGACCCGGACCGGGGTTCACAGACGCCCGGGGGAAGCTAGCGGCGGCGGCGTGCGGAGTGGTCAAAGTTCCGGGTCCCGGTCCGGGTCCCGGAACCGGGGAAGCAGCACCAGCAGCCGGCAGCCCGGCTCCGGGGAGCACCGCGGCCCCGGTGGAGGCGGCTCGGCTCGCACCGGGAACCGGGGGAGAGGCGCCGGGCACTGTCGGCTCCGCACGGCGTGTTGCTTGCGTATGACGTCACTCAAAGCGCACAGCATAGAATTACACAGAATAGATCAGCCGATATGGATCGGCCCATTGTCACCGATACCCGATCTAGAAATTTCTTCAATATCGGTACCGATACTGATACAAATATCGGATCGGTGCATCCCTAATTGTCAGTAGTAGCTCAGCATCTTATGAACTGAATTAAGGGGACATTTTTCGACCTCCTTATGGCTTCCTTTTGCCCGTAGTAAAATTGTAAGCACCAGCTTTTATATGCTGACACATGTTGCCACATTTACATATCTGTTGATGCTTAATATGTGTTATGCTTACTTAAATTTACAATTAAAGTCCCTGACAAAAGTCTTGTCACTTATCCATTTTGTAGAAACAACAGCTTATAACCTGACTTTTAATTAATCCATTGGTTTAAGAAATGGCTCATATGAAAGCTAAAACCCTCCCAAATTATGTTTAATATACTAAAATAAATTGGCTTCACTGAAGAAAGATTGATCATTTAATGAACACAGAAAGGTCAGATTTTGGCAAGACAAAAGTTTTGTCGCCTACAGAGAGTAATGTGAAAATTGAACAAATAATTTACTTCAAATACAAAAATATGTTGCACAACATCAGTGAATGAAGTAGTGGTGCTGTGAGATCCATATTTAATATCTTGTATGAGCTTGAAGGACTGCATCCATGCGGTTCAACAATGATTCATACAATTTATTGATGAAGTCATCAGGAATAGCAAAGAAAGCAGTTTTACATGCTTACCAGAGTTCATCACGATTCTTTGGTTCCTCCTGCTTCCTCTTTCATTCTACCCCAGACATGCTCAATGATGTTCATGTCTGGTGCCTGGGCTGGCCACTCGAGGGGTAGGGTATCAACATGATTTCATACATTGCTTACAGAATCATTGTAGCTGACAAATAAAAGCGTGAGAGACGGTAAATGGAAAATATGGGTTGTCAAGTACTCTGCATAGCAAGTAATGATCCGCTGACTGTAGGCATCACGAAAAATACAGTCTCTTTCACAGTCCCAAAGTGGCATTGGCACATGGATACTGAGTGTGGCCATGCAAATTGTGAAGAGTCCAGACATGATTAGCTTGGCCTTCCGTCTCCTCTCATTATTTTACTTACACACACACATACACACTTGTGAGTATTAGTCACTTATCTAAAAAACACACACATACAGCTTTCACACAGGTTTTTGGCAGGTTACCATAACAAACAAGAGTAACTTGCCTTCATCTTAGTCCATTTCCTTGACAACACACTCTTGTTGCCGTGCCAACCCATTTTTGTGTTGTAGTGACATTTGTGAGTATGGTATCTAAGGAAACATGGTGGTGCTTTGAAATCACCACTATTCATGACAACTGTGGGATAGAGCTGCTGAGCAAGACAGACTTTTCAGAATATTACCTTTGAAAAGAGACCAAGACCATGCATGTACTCCAAATGGTTCAAGAACAGCTTTCAATTTACTTTGGGTATTCCTCAGACAGGCGTTTTAGGGGAATCTCACTTAAGAGGCGGGTGAGAGAGACTTCCCTTTCCTCACCTTTGATGCCCTGATAGCTTTAACATCCACATGCCTCAGGTTAACCTGGGAGACTGTGTCTGTCTTAATGCCTTTGTCACAGTCCCTCTCTTTCTGCTTCTGTACGATTCTCTTACGCCCAGTTTGATCTTTTTTCTGTTGGTGCGTGCGTGCGTGCGTGTTACTGTTAGACACAACAATCCTGACAGCATTATATCACCTAAATTAAGGGTCAGTTAAACATCATTTAACATACTGTTGATACTCTACAACAAATGACAATAACAATGTATTATGAAGAGAGGTAAGTAAAAGGATGAACACTGTGATAATTGAAAAGTTAGTTTTTGTATCTATTTCATACATCTGTGGGAGTTTTTTGCAACACAGGTCCAAAAGGTTGCACAAGCGTAATCTACATTAGTACTGGGTGCCCACTGTACTTAGAAATAATACACCACTGGAGAATTAATGGTTTAAGAAATGCTGTTTTAAAATAATATTTGAATCAATGTCTATTGTCTTATCACTTTCTGTTTTTTTCCAGAATCACGTCCTCTGTCCATCCCACTGAAAGTGATGCCTGACACCTCCGCAACAGAGTCATGGACAACCTCAGAGGAAAGAATGAAGGAGCTTATTGCCCATACCTGGGATGCAGTCAAACGCCTTACTGTTCAGGTACCAAACTTTACTCTCCACCATTTTTGTTCTACTTGTGTATATCAGTAGTTATCCAATATAATAATTGTATAGTACTTTGATATTGCTCATCCATGATGGGTCTGCAAGATGCAAGCATAACAAATATGAGTTTGTATGTCTTGAGTTTTTTCTGGTTACTCTGGGTCCCTCCCCAATTCAGGCATTCATTTCTGATAATTATAGAGTCTATTACCAGTAAGATTCAGAGACTGTTTACTTGCCCCTATTTTTAAGCCCTATGATAGGCTGACTAGCTGTCCAGTATGTCTTCTCTCCAAATATCAGCTGGGATTGGCTCGAGCCACTCTTTGACCCTCAGTGGATAAGCAGGTATAGCTAATGGATGGATGAATGGACTTAAGCAGTATTGACCGGCGCACACATCTGGTAGCAGCCTTCCACCTCTTTCTCTCCTCTGTTACAATTAAGTATTGAGGTTTAGCTCAACCCAACCAAACTGAGCACTCTGTGGTTGTGGGCACATGCCTTCCACAAACCTCTGTAACTTGTTAGCCTATTAGCCTGTTTTACATACAGATGCATACATAGTGTCTCATGTCCCTTTGTGGCCGACTGACTTTCTGGTTGACTGTCTGGCTGGCTGATGTCCCTTTTCATCTCCTGAAGTCTTACTGGATCGTTAAATGTCCCCATTGTGGACCAGTTGGCTCAGCCCACATCACAACCAGCACCTGCAGAAATACAGAAGTAGCCAGTGACAATTCTGTAACAAGGATTATCTTCATGTAGTAAGGACTGCATGTAGCATTCATACATGTTTGCTCATGTGGTACGTTATTGATTGGACAATTTGGATGTCTTTGTTTACAATGGTGTGCTGGATTCAGTTTTGACTGCTCTTTTACAATGTACAGCATTACTGGACTGAAGGCAGTGGCCACATTTACCCAGACTATCATTTTCTTAGTTTTGTTACTCAAATATCCACTGGTATTGTTTGCCACTGCAAATATCAATAACAACAATTCTGATGATTATAGTATTGTATTGAGACCATTGGTCAAACTATTGGTCAGATCCCTACAGCAATCATAACTTAAGTGGTTCCAATTTTCACAACGTTACCATTCATCACAGGATGACAAACATCATCAGGTTTAGTTGCGGTAACGTGGATACTCGCATTAGAGGGAATTTAAAGTACGCTAAACTGGGCTTGTGAATCATTGCTTATTGTTAACATGCACAAGCTGTGCATGTAAACAATAAGCAATGATTCACAAGCCCAACAACCAATTATATTTCATCTTAATTCATATTGCTAGGACCACACAAACTCATGTCAGTCAAACATGAAAGAGCATGACACATGTGAATTGAAGTCATTCTCCAGAGCCCACCTCCCATGTTAGGCCGTTGAGCTGTTTACAGTTCATCAACAAAAGTGGAACTCAACCTTCTAATAGTTTGCTAAGCCCGTCATTGCCTCCACTTTCTTCTGTCCCTTTTGGCTGTGCAACTGGGACCAAATCATATACTGCAGCAGTAATTAGTAAACAGTCTACAGGTCGACATGGGAGCAGGGTCGAAACAACAGGACAAACTGACAGCTGGTACCTCAGGCCTTGGATTTCCCCAAATTTAAACCTCTCCATTTATTTTTGTGTGGTGTAAACAGACAAACAGCTGCCTGGGTTACAAAACTGTAATTCATTATTCATTATTTTATTATTTATTAGTCTACAGTTACTGAGACAACTTAATTCTGTTTAAACAAAGTAGGGGTACGAGATAGCTAATGATTATGAAATTTGTTTTGACATTTTTTTTACTCTTGGTCTGAGATACAACCATGATGCTGTGACACATTATTCCTTAGAAAACTTTCACAGCAGGATGTAGTGGTCCTGCCAAGATCCTAGACTGCGGGTTTATTTTAATACAAGAAGGTAAGAAAATGCTAACAATGAAGAAAGGAAAGGATGAGGTGCATATGTTTTTATTATTTGTCTTGCTCAATGACAGATACTGTTAGCTTTGATTGGTGATGTTCTGTCATTCACAGGACAATACCTGGCGCAGATTATCATCTGTGCATATCTGTCTCCATTTGTAAGACCTCTTCCCCTTGCTACCTTGTTACCTTGCAAGGAATGATAGGTTATTTTTTATCCTGCAAATAGACTGCCTCAATCCATTCAAAGCCATCAGAGAGCTTATTTTAATTTGCTCATCAAACTGTTAATGATGCTGAGAAATGGACATAGCATCCAAACTGAGGCCCTCACATCCAATGCGGGGAAGTCTCTCTGACATATCATACAAAACAAAAGGGATGTTTGTTCTCGGAAGAGCCAGCTAATTCTATGGTCATGCAAAGCTTTCATATATGTAGGTGTTGCTATTTTAGTAGTCACTTCACATTCGGGTCATTGCCGCAATGTTCACCCTGGCCAGGGTGGCCTGGCAGATCTTTGCATGGCCACTTGCCCTCAGCCTTAAAGTCCTGACCCTTTGCTTTTACTTTTTCCAACCTATTGCTGTGTTGCTCCTCACATGCAGTGCATCTTTTTAATTTGTCACTTCAAGTTGTGTATTCTTTCCACTTATGTTCTTCTCTGTCTTCTGCTTATTACCTGCCTGCCCTCTCCCCCACTGCTCAACCATACCCTTTCTCATCCTGTCATCTCCCCTTCTCTATCCCATTCTAGCTAAGGACACCCATGTTCTCTATGGGCCACGATGATAATTGCAAGTGATTAGGATGGTTATTGAATTTCAAGAATTTTGCAATAATTCCTTCTATTTAACACATGAATGTGTTCAGCGTTGGCAAAGAAGCACGTTGCTACCAAAACTGAAATGGGATCTGCTGAAACAGAGAGACCGTTGCCATGGAAAAATGAAGTAACACTGCTCCCTGCAGCTGCCATGCATTAATGAGTAGGATATTTTTTAAGAGAGAAAAAGAGGAGTAAAAGCAGTGGGGTAGAAAAGGTAAGGTGATGGAAAGGAAGGGGGGGTTATGAAGTGAGGACGGAGGAGAAAAAATGGGCAGTGGGTGCATTTGACGGCAGGGGGAAAGTGAGAGAGAGATAGAAAAGAGAATCATGTGTATGTTTGGTATGGCTAAGAACAAACTGGCCATATGGTTTCCATGAACAGCTTCTCTGACCCTCGACTGGAGCGCCTTCTGCAGGAACATTACTTCATCCTCTGCCCCCTCCCTCCAACCGACCTAACTGTCATTCCACACCTCACCCTCTGTGTCTCTCAAATCACACCATTTCCATCCAATTTGTAATGTAAGTTTCATTAGGTTGACTTTTCAAACTTGACAGTCTGAATGTATTATATGACCAAATGACCAAATATAATGAAGAAAAGAAAAGGATACAAGGGCAGGTACTGAAGGAATATAAGACAGAGAGTGATATAAAGGCTGTACATTCACAGCTGATGTGTCTTTAGCTGTTTAATGGGTGAGAACATTGAGGTTCCGTGTGTGTGTGTGTGTGTGTGTGTGTGTGTGTGTGTGTGTGTGTGTGTGTGTGTGTGTGTGTGTGTGTGTGTGTGTGTGTGTGTGTGTGTGTGTGTGTGTGTGTGTGTGTGTGTGTGTGTGTGTGTGTGTGTGTGTGTGTGTGTGTGTGTGTGTGTGTGTGTGTGTGTGTGTGTGTGTTGATTGAATCACCTTCCATGATCTGTTGCTGTGACAATACTACTACAATAATAGTTTGATTACCTCATTGTGATTATAGACACACTTAAATTTGACCCCTTTCAGCACACTGCACTGGAGAGGTGCTCACTAAGATTCTCTTGTATCTGTCATGACAGAGACCTTGAGATCTGGAAGTGATTTTCATTGAGATAAAAAAACTCTGATGTTCTGCAACATTTTTACAGCAGCTACAATTTCAAGATTGGGATGTTTTAAAAGTTGGTGGGTGAAAAATATGTGTGGTTTCCCCCCTGATCTTCTGAAAGTGTTTTGGAAAGGTTGTTTGGAGTTGATTCTGGTTAAATTGTTGGAGCATGCAGCCCTGCTTTATTTTTGGACAGAAGAAGAGGCCACGCCAAAAAGACGGGGCAAATCAGACCAGCTGAGGTTCGGTTTCGCCTTCTCGATTGGTTCACACCACACAAATGTTTTTTAAATTTTGCCTAAGACAATAAAAGGTTTTTACATCTGTAGTCTATCACTGTCTGATCCAACTGACCTAATAGTACATACTGCATATCATAAACACACCCTTTCACTTCAGCTAGCCCATAATTCGCTGGTCAAAAAGGTAAACTAAAACAATCCTATTTCAATCCTTCTTCTTACCAAATTACAGTCTAAGTGGCTTTGTATATGAAGGCCGTTCAGTAAGCTCGTAGCTGTATCATAAATCTGTTTGAATTTACCTGCTCTCTCATGAACCTAAAATTATACCTTTAGCCTGTCCATTCAGTTCAATTCAACCACTCCCAAAAAGACAGACAATATCTGCACAATAATATAAACCACCCAGTCATACTTGTTCTTAGCTGTTCTCATACCTCAGCTATCACATCAGTCATGACCACCCTGTTTAAGTGGATCCTCAGCACTAGTTTGGCATGGCTTACAGACCCCATCTGTAGTTCTACGGTGGTGGAGAGGGGGGTTGTTTGAGATCAGGGGTAGGAGTAGGCAAGGCAGGCCAGGCCAGCCATGCTCCTAAGGCCACTGTTGGATCAATAAACGCAGCGATCAAAGTCGCAATTAACCCACCGCGCTAACACAAATAGCCGGGCCAGCAGAAACAAACAAAGCCCTCATGTCACCTAAAGCGTTTATTTTTGCAGATTTCCACCTCGGCCAGAAAGACCTCCAGTGCTTGTCAGCTTCTGTAAGCAGTGTTATAAGAGAGGAATGCAGAGCCACAGGGATGGCTGGCTGCCTGGCTATGCTGCTGTGCCAGGCCGCAAGCTTATTGCTTGTGGTGGCATGTGGGTGAGACCTAGCCTATCTGTTGTCAGGAGGCATCATGCATAGATGCCTTTCTCATAGACATCAGGAAGAAAAGCTGCTCTCTGTGGTTGCAGGAAAAACTCAAGTTGTATACATCTATTCACCACAACACACATCTGCACAGTGTCATCTTCAGAAACACACATTAATCATGTTAATTTACACGGAGACACTATTTGCACTATTACACCCACCATTCCAATTGAGCTTTTGGACAGAGCATAGATGCGGGAGGATAAGCAGAGGAAGGGGGAGCAAAAGGTTAACAGTGGGTGGGGTATCAAGAGATCCTTTCGACTGGCCATTTACAAAACTATGTCCCATCTGGTGCAGTCACAGGAAGATTACATTTGGAGAGCTATCGGGTTCTTAAAAACAAAGGAATGTGCTTTCCGCTTGCTGCCGATCTCTCCACTGAGATTTTTCTGCTCCAGAGTTGCAAATGTTTTCACGAGGGATGCTGGGAAGGTGTTTCTAATTTCCTCTCCACTATCACTGGGTGATTTCCTGTGTGTCATGGTGTGCTTGTTGTGTGTAGAGAAGAATGTGTTGGTGGATTTGTGCTTGAACTTGCATATTTATGTGCAAGTGCGTGTGCTTAACTTGTTTTGGGGTCCCTCCACAGCGAGTTGATCTTGGCCTACAGTGTTTGTGCTGTACTGAGGTCTGAACACAACAGAGGCCTTCAAGTTTCTGTTTGCTGCAGTTATATGAAAACAATAATCCTAACAGCAGATCCGACCACAGGACAGATGTCAGACCCGTATTTTATTATTTGAGTCCAAGTTAGATTATTGCATTAGAAATTGTGTTTAGTGCTGTCAGGATTAGCAAGACAGACGAAAATATGTTTTTTCCTCATTCCCGACTGAAGGTCACTTGGTGCTGATTATCTTCCCCAACAATTCTAGAGTGTGAAGGGTTTACAAAATAATGTTAATGCTACGGATTCAGTTGGAGCCTCCACAATCTCGAATTGTAAATATCAAACATGTTTGATAATCGGCTCCGACAAAAACCTGCAAAAGAGAGGGAGAGAGTGAGAGAGAGGGAGCGCGAACTGACCGAGAAGGCTCACCAAACAGATGTTGGGTACTTGTACAGCTGCGACTAAAAACAACAATACCTTTCCAACTCACCCCCAGCTCCTGCTGCACAATGTATATGTCTTCTCAGCCATGATTTCATCCATAGTTCAATCTTACATTTTTATTCGCTGCCAAAAAGATCACACAACGTCGCTCCTCCATGTTTGTTTTTCTTCTGAAGTCAAGTTCAATCATGCAAGTGTTCCACGCTGTAGTTCAGACGGTGGCGGTAATACGCCCAAAAGTTGTTGCCAACTGCCAACCTCTTCCTCAAGAGAAGTAGATATTGCAAATTTCTTTGAGATTTCAAGTCCCTGGAATGGCCTCTGTGAAATCTTTGCTACAAATGGTGTCTGTGTGGTCTGACGTTCTCGCCAGATCGTCCAGTCTGTCCATTCTGATGATTATAAGATTCAACATAGGTTAAATCTGTCATTACATCCGGTAGTCTCCCACATTAAAAAAAGGAAATCCTCTAGAACGCAGCAGCCATTAATAACGTTAGTACTCTGCATTATATCAGGGTTATAGAATACAGCCGATGTGTAGACCCAGGTTTTTGAGTTAAACAGTACTTCACAGAGGAAAAATATGTTAAGCATAAGCTCACACATATATGGCGTGAAGGATTAACCAACCATTTATACAATGGAGTGTTATCCACTCTCTGTGGTACTTTTTCTCTTAATTCTGTCACTTTGTGTTTAAAACATTTAATTGTACCTTTAATAATGATTGTGAGATCTGATATCTTTCAGCTGAAGTTGTTCCTCAGAGTAGACAGACTGTCCTCCATGTAACTCACTGTTCTGTCATTTACTATCAAGGCCCAGCAGATCCTAAGAGCCTCCTGTGGTTATATAGGGCATTTCCACATGGCCTCAGCCTGTAAAGCCTAAGATTGTTTGGCCTTCTACTTCCTCTCTATTAGAACTTGTTCAGTTGGAACCAGATAAACCATCTTCAGAAAGTCTCAAGGGAGAAATGCATCTCAAGACAGATTATACATTCCCACTTCAGGAAGAGAAGAAGAGGAGAGGCAAGGGATGCTTTTTGGGGGTATTAAGACTGAAAGATTCAAAACAGGGTCCACATATGTGCTTGGATTCTGAACACTATCTGATGGTGCGGGACAGTGATGTCTGAGCAGAACTTGCCGCAAAAAAATTGAACCAACCCTTACTCAGAACTCTGTGATGTGATGCCAGGCAGGGATGAGAGTGAAGAAATAGACAAAGACAAAAAAATATTTTGGCATCTAACAATTTAAACAAAGTACTCTTTAAATGGATATGTTTCAGAATTTTTAATGTTTCAAGATTTTACATTCTTCTGTTCTTGTAGTGTTTATTTACTCCTGACAGCATATGTTGGCTTCCTGATCCAGAGTCCAGATTGAATTAATGCTAAAGTGATTGTAGATCAAAGTGTAATAAGATCCTTGTTCATTTAGAGGCCTAAGAAGAAGGGATCAAGGCCTAAGTCTCAGGATAAGCAATGGTCACCTACCAAATAACAGGCTGTCACTCAAGAACCATTGGCACGCTCACTCTTTGAGGCCTTGAGCGCTTTACTGGAGCATGTGTTTGTCAGTGTGTATACTGTGACTTACATCTGAAGAGCACTACCCTATCATGCTACATGATATACTGATTCCTATATTATTTCCAGCCAACCTCTTCCCCATGATGGCTGTGTGTTTTCAGATCTTTCCCTCTTGTGTCAAAATGATTGAGCCAGATAACAGACATTTCCTCTACATACTAAGGATTAAGCGATGAAAGGCTGCAATCAGTACATTTCTTGAGTACAAACAACACATGACATGTTTTCCGTCACTTCAGATTTTTTATGTATTTTATGATGATTTATGATATGATTTCACTCTGGGCAAACATAAAAGGTATTGTAAAGAATGCTGGAGCCAGCTTGTTGCACTGAAGTTATTCAACACCCAGCAGTAGTACAGTGAGATATAACCTTTTACCTTAAGCCCTTAAGCAGTGTTAAATTCATTGCTTTCTTATCTGCCATCCTTCAGAGGAAGTGGTAAGCACAGTGCCAAGTCTCAGGGAGGCTGTTAGACTGGATGAGGGCTCTTACTTTCTGATTATCTCTTTTTCTTTAAACAACTGATGACTACAGTTGCATGGAGGAACTTTTTGTGTGCGTGTGTGCATTTGCGTTCATGCATGCGTGCGCCTGTGTACATTTCTATGTGTGCCATTTGAGCATGTTTTCACAGAGAAAGCCCAGCACATGCAGCCTCATAAGGAGTTGATTGGCTTCAGTCTTATTTTTAACGGGGATTTCCTGGATAAAATTGAAAAGTGTTTCCGCTGTTTTTGAAGTATATTAATAGTGTGCTGCAAGTGAAACACCATACCCCTGAATGCACACAGAAACACACTCATTCTGTCCCACAGTGGTTTTTCCTGTATGAGTGTGTCATTGGAGGCAGTGTGTAACTGAAGTGCAGTCCCAGGCTGCTGACAGTTAACTCCATTTGTTATGTTAATAGATCTAGTTTCACTTTGACAGGACATGATGTCATTGGACCAAAGGAATGAAGAATCATGACTCTTTGACACCCCTTTCCCCACTGAAACCTCTATAACAACATACTATATATGGACACACCTGCGGTTCTTGAACTTGTAACCAACAGTCAGATTTGACTCAAATCCAGATCTTTATTATAATTCCCAATCCATAATATGTCTCAGCTTCAGATATCTTTCCCCTAATCAAAAGCGGAAGTGAAACCCACAAAATTGTAAAAACATAGGTCACTCATTTCACACATTCACCAAAGTGCTATGCAACCCTATGTTTGTTTTATTTCATGCCTGATTCATTTCCAAAGGCCATTTATCTGTCATCCTTCGCTGCAGTTGTATTCCACATTAGCCCAAACCCCACAGAGGGTTTAAGTTGTGTAATAGTTATTCCACACTACAATTATTTTAATAACTTTCAGATACGATTTGTGCCCATTTCTATATTTAGATTTCAACTCAGAACGTTCCTATTCTTGGAAAAGCTGCCTTTTGATGGGTCTACCCCATCAAAAAAACATTTTCACTCTCCTTTTATGGATAAAGATATCATTTCATTTGTTGAGCCATGTGGGTATAACATTCAGCAAAAGTGCCTGTTTGCTTCCCAAGCACATCAAAGAACAAACCAAGTTTTAGGTCAACCTTGCATCGACGACCTGTCATATCAATGTCGTTTCTTGCCCTCGACAGTGTGCATGGATTCTCTGTCACGCTTACACAGCAAAATATACACAAACCTGGTATGTCCAGCAGCCTGCAGTAGGGAGACAGTGTCACAAAGGCGAACTGATTTCAGGGTTGTGTTTATTGGACTGTTACAGGGCTGTTAAACACAACTTTGTGGAATACCAAACTCAGTCCCTTACAACCTGTATATTTACACCTGAAGTTGTGACATTAATTGCACATATACTCTCCCTTTCCACTTTGACCTCTGAGGTCAGAGGGCTTTTTTGTTGTGTGTGCAACAATGCCATACCTGTCATACAAACACTGGAATCTCCTCTCCTATCTCCAGTCTTGGAGTGTTGGACTCCAAATGCCAGTGAGAGGGACTACATGACAAACGCCTGGGAGAGTAGAGGAACGAGGTTTAGAGGGGCAAAGTTGGTCTCAGAGAAGAGATGGTGTTAGTTGGTTTGGCAGCAGTCACAGCAATGATGCATATTGAGCAATCTGGGATAAGACTATTTCTCAGTTTGAAAGTGCCAGCACCTACCAGTAGTGCCATTGCTCCTCAGCCTGCCCTTTGTTACCCCCTTTCTTTAGATTCTGTGTGTGTGTGTGTGTGCGTGCATGCGTGCGTGCGTGCGTGCGTGCGTGCGTGCGTGCGTGCGTGCGTGCGTGCGTGCGCAGAAGGGAAGCCGTGGATAAGTCTGTGAGGTTGGGTTGACCTGCTATTAGTGCTGGCCCAGAGAAAAGGTTGGAGGATAGCCAATCGGGTTTCACGAGTTCCTGATTTTATTTTCTTAAAAATGTGAAACAACCAGATAACCCAGGATGGACATTTACAAATAGCTCTCAGTATGTTTGACTGGTAGATCGATTAATTTAAGATTTATCATTGCTTTTTTTCTTCATTGTTTTATATAATGGCTTTAAATTACCTGCAATTTACTTGGACTCTGAAAGCAGAGTGTTTCCACAGGAAAGACAACACGTCAATGACCATGAATTCATTTGGATGGTAGTCATATTGAACTTTCCTGTTTTCTCAGTCTCATGCGGTGCTCACTGGGATCAGCCTTCCATTGTTGTTATGTAATAAAAAAGCTTTTCTGGGTGTAGCAAAGGAAACTTATTCCATACACCAGATTGGGGTGCTTAGTCTCTCTCAGTACCACCTCAATTGAGGTTCTCTTCTTGTTTTTTTCTCTCTCTTAGCAGGATAACTCATCCAAACTGGATTATTTTTGATGATTTCCCAATATAGTGATAGAGGGCATGTTTTTGAAAATTTTCTCATGAACTATTGTCCTAATGCAAAAAATATCTGGCACATTTATTCAATGATTGTCTGTCACAGTGTGTATTTTGCTCAGATCCAGATGCAGATTAAATATTCCAAAACATTTTCTATTATTAAAAAAACAAATTAAGACAATTGTGCAGTCTTGGCAGAGACATGCTTGCTCAGTGCTTTTGGGTTCTCACTATATTCTGATCATCCTTGTTTACCATGTTAGTCTTGGATACAACATCTGCCTATAACTGTTGCTTCCTTGATTAGGTGTAGATGTATTTCAATAAATTGTGTGTTCATGGACTATCGACCACACAGGCTTTAACATGATTTAGTTCAGACCCTGGGAACATATTTAATGAGCAATACAGTTATCCTCTGTTTGGTGAAGCACAGTGGTCGCCAACACGTCGATCTACAGGTCAATCTCTAAAACCTTCACTGTTTATCCCAGTAACTCTCTGGACTCACTGGCTGCGGTTGCTCTGCAGATCAGATGTGTGTCAGTTGTCTGTTGTTCACAAGCGCTGTGTTCGCTACTGGCGGCAGAACTGCAGGTTTATCTACTGCATTTCAATACATTTCAGTACAAGTCGCTTATTTACTAAACTAAATGTCAGGACTCTACGATATGAAGACGTGGATCTTCCAGCCTGTCGATAACAATCAAAGCCATGTTAAAACAAATTGATGGATTTAGAAAGTGAAACGCTGGAGTGCTTTTACTTTAAAACGGGTTCAGGAAGTGTTGGAAATACATTTGTGAAATATTTGCAGGATAAGAAGATGCATTGCTTCATACTGTATAGTACTGATAATTATTTGAGTACACAGGACTAATTTTATACAAGGAAATGTCCTATTTATGGCCATATTCAGGGCAAGGCCTATGTAAAACCTATTGAGCTGAAGCTAAATATTGTGCATTGAACAGATGCTGTACAAATGAATTGATATTAATGTGAATATTGTGCATTTTTAATAAAGTTGCACAACTGCCTTTCTTAGTGTATATTAATGATCATACATTTAGCCTTTAACAGAAATAGCAAAAAATAATAAATGTGACCCCCAAGTGGTTTTTTTGGAAGATATCAGAGTAGTAGATCTCGGCTCACATTTGGAATTAAAAGGTGATCTTGGGCTCGAAAAGGTTGGTGACCTTGTGCTTCTGTGCCATCTTCCTGTTTTGGAGTCAGATATCCATTCATGGCTGCAACCTCTGGTCTCCTGTGTGAGAGATTCCCAATTCACTATTGTCCCATCTGCCTTTTCAACCAAACATGCTCATGCAAGAGAAAATGAAGAATTTGCTTTTTTCTTCAATTTTGACCTTAGCTACCAAAGAACACTTTTCAGTGTCTTTTTTATTTTTCCATTACATACTTAGGCCCTTTGAATCATTCAGAGCCCTTTTGCCATTGTGTAAACATCTTGAAACAGTGGTCGCTGTGCCCAGTGAATGCTATTCAGTTTTTTTAACTCTTCCCACTGTTGTCATCAGAAAGATGTTATCTGATTATTGTTAGTATTTCACTGTGTGATGTGGCAACTCTGTAGCTACCATACACTTGACATCATCTTTGGTTTTGTGTTGCCATGGAGAATAACAGTAAAGCATTATAAAGTCATATGCAAACACCATTAAGTGTTATTAGTTTTCATTGTACACACTAACTACAGCAATTGTGCTATTAACCTATGTAGTAGGTTTCCATTTAATCTGCCTTGCTATTAACCAGACCTTTCCAAAATTACATTCATTTAAAATTTTTCTAAATATACGTGAAGACAATGTATCTGTATCTTCTTAAATGCAGACTGACCAGTTTTCCTTGGTATTTAAACATGGGGAACTTTCATCTGTGAACATTAATTTGAGTGTTTTAGTCTGACTCACACTTGCTATTTGATGACAGATTTAGTCAACCATCAAACACTGTAGGGGAACTATAATAATTTTGTTAACAGTAGTTGTTGATTTAGTCTACTGTTTTTTGGTAGTAACACTGCTCTGTAATGACCAATTTGAAACAGCTAGTGTTTAAAAATTAGATTAAGTATTCATTATGATTGAGTTAAATACATGAATCTTTATCTCTGACAGGAACAAAGCTAAGCTTTTACCAACTGTATGTACAGAGACTAACATCTCCATGCATATCTTTTAAATAAATGTGTGCTTGGTTCTGTTCTGTTTAATGGTAAATGATCAGCACTTTTCCTGTCTTGATGAACACTCAAAGCACTTTACCGTACAGTTTTTGCAATTTACACATTCATACAGCGCATCTATGTACAGCACTTTCTTTATCACACATTACTAACACATTGCCAGCACAGTCATTCGGTACAATTTGGGGTTCAGTATATTTCCCAAAGACACTCAGGCACGAGGAATGGGAGAGACTGTTCTGGTCAGTAGACGGCCAGTTAATCTTGATCAACTTTTGCCCACCCTTCTGTACCGACGCACCCATTTACTAAGGATCCGTTATGTGAAATAATGTGCATGACTAACACAAGATGTCCAGCAGGAGAGCATTAGCCTCAGGCAGTGAGCTAAAGGTGCAGACCAGAGTTGCAGTGTTAAACCCAGCGGTTTCCGTGTGTCTGCCTGCTTTACAGCTTAACCCTTCTAAGATCTGCAGCAGACCAGGCAGTGTCAATGGATTTTCATCCTGCGTGCAAGCACTTAAAAAGGCGAAAGCCTTATATGTCAGTGTGCAAAAGTGTTCAGATTTCAAACACCCTTTGAAGAGTAATCAAAAGAGGAAACAGTATGAGATGAATGTGTAACCATATCGTTCACTCTTTTCATTCTTCCTCTCTTTCACAGTCTTTTTCTCCGTCTTTGCTGTTCTCTCTCGAGTCTAATGAAAGCTGGTAGAACTGGGCTCCATATAAAGACCTCAGTCTGTCAGAGGTGCTTCAATAGAACAGGAGGCTGCACAACTGTACATGTATATGCACATTTCAATGGAGTGACGCAGAGTATCTCTCAGCACCTGCTGTCTGCTTGGACCTTGTGCTCGTCTCATTTCTTTTAACTGGTCTTTCAAATCATTGAAGCACTAGTGTTATGGAAAAAGACAAAAAAAAACAGCAAGGCTCCAACAGATTTAACACTGCTCATACACCTACTAACCACCAGCTACTGGTTACTGAACTGATGTCTTGTAAAATTTGCCTTTTTTTAACAGAAATATGTGATGTAATGCAGCTGGAATGGTTCTCAATTCCCATAAAAAGACCTCTAAATTATTTAGGTTAAAGATTTAACAGTCAGAAGTCTGCGAAGTTGTAAAAGGTGCTCTGTAACCTAGATATGGAATTTCACATTTAGTTTAAACGGAAATTCAAAGTGTCAAATTCTACTTTAAAAGGTTTTTGAAGACAATTTCATCCTCTCTTAAACAGCATTAAAACTAGAACAACATGCATTACTAAATGTGGGATGAACTATTTCCATTTTCAAATTAAGGAAAGGTTTATTAAGCATGTTTAGTCTTTTCCAGCAACACCCACTGTTGTGCACATGTTCTGTCTTAGCTCCTTTCCCTTGCAATGCAAGTTGTCTACTGTTGAGTCAGAGCAGTGCCCTGAGTCCCTTGGCTCACTAAAAATGATTTTGGGAGGCTGACGTAGGTGGCTGGTCAATGATCAAGTGACACTGAATTGATTAAAATGATTTCATGTTTCTCTACTCTCTCAAGTTGGAGCTGAAGTCATGCTGTGTGTTCCTGCCTAATGACAGCCTCCCCTCCCCGAGTACCATCATCTGTGGGGACATTCCCGGCACTGTCCGGAGCTGGTACCACAACCAAGCCTCCATGCCTGGGACTCTGGTAGTCTGCCTGCCCCAAATCAGTGTCCTCAGTGCTGGTCATAAGTACATGGAACCGCTACAGGAGCTCCCCTTTGTGGTCTCCAAGCCCATCCTGGAGGAAGGCAGGTTTTGACTCTATCTATCTATGTCTCTCTGTATGTATCTAACAATAGTGATACGTTCAATGGTTAAAAATGTGAGTCTAGGGAAGTAAATTCCAATGGGAGGGGAAAGTATACCTAAGTTTTATGACAAATTAATGTGCTTTTATTAAGAATTGAGATTCATTGCTTCATAATAGTTATGGGCTAGATAATGTAAATTCATCATCATTATGGCTTTTTCAACGCTGAACAAACCTTTGGCCCACTACTACTCATTTACCATGACAAAAGACAAACAAACTTAAGTAGAGCAACTTTGAGAAATAGATCTTGCACATGTGGTTTGCTCACCTGCTATGGTTAACATAAGCAACACACATGGTTGAGCAGTGTTTTCTCTTTAGAAGAAGAAAAAAAAGGGCCACCCTCCTTTTCAATGACTTCAGTATTGGGCATACAGATTTTAAAAACAGGGGAGAAAGAAAAACGACAGCAAAAACAGTGACATCAGCAGCCGTGCCAATGTTGCCGTTGAAATTAACAACCAGAGCTTTTAGTAATTCATTCCTACACTTTGAAAAGCTCTTCATCTCTCATTTTTAATGCTCTGGATCAAAGAGAACTACCCATGGTGCATGGCCTTGCACTAACGCACAAGTTTCCCTTCTCTGAAGTGCTCCCAGGGTGGCATCTTGTCTCAAATCCAAAGTTTTACACTACAACTTCACTTTACATTGTGTTTGAGTGGGACAATCTGTCTGCTTATTGGGTGAAGAAAGTTTTTGAGACATGATACTACTCCGTAGCTCTTCAATGTTTCCATGAAACTTTTCAACGGTTGGCTTTGATTTTAAAGGTGAATGGAAATATAGATTTTCTTGTCATGGTTATACTTAGCATTGCTGACTTTTCAAAATATTCCTTAAATTTGCTTGCAAATGTCTTCCGTTTAATAATGACTTGATATATACTCTTAGCTCTCCCTTCATGTGAGGGTCATGTCATTCTCTGTTAGTTTGCAATAATCATGATCATTCTCTCACCATTGCACCTCTTTCTCCTGTTTTTTTATATATTCTCCTTTTTTTCTTGTGGCTTTTACCAGGTGATGCCTTCCCATGGTCAATAAGCCTCAGTCAGTTCAGCGTGTACACTCTACTCGGGCAGCAGCAAAGCCTGAGCCTATTGGAGCGTATGGGCTGTACCTCCACACTGGCTGTCACATCCCATAAGCTGCAGAGCTGCTCTGAAGGAAGGCACTCATTTGTAGTCTGTCTCCATGTTGATCTGCAGCCCGTCCACGTCAAGTGCTCCAACCCCCAGGTCAGCCAGCCAGTCCTGAATCTCTTCTCAGTAGTCATTAGAGTTACTCTTATATACAAATCATTCCCTTGTAAACTTGAAATATGAACACACAGACCCTGGCAGGAACACCCTGCTTCTGCATGATTTTCTGATATAGTTTGATTCCAATAAACAAACTGCCTCATCTTTTTACCTTGTATAATTTTCAAGAAAATTAGATTGTAAACAAGAGAGTGTTGCCTTGTTGTTTTGGTCAAACATGTTGAGGTCTGAGTGAAAGAGAGCAGGGAATTGCAAGACTTATAATCATTGCATGTTACAGTGTTTTGTTATGTTTTGGTGAGAACATCACAAATATGGACAGGATGGATACAGAACATGTGTGTCTGCCGGTTAGGTCTCGGTGTGGTTTTTCCATTGTGTTCTTACTGCATTAACACTGACAATTTGCATGATTCCCCATCTCCACTAACAACTCACGCCTGGCCAACGACTTGAATGAGTTTTACTGTCGCTTTGAAAGACAGTGGGACAGTCCGGACACCATACCCCAAGGCACCACCCTCCAGTCCATCAACTGCACCTCCCCAACCATAGCAAAGGCCTGCACCTTTCCACAACTGCCCACCTCAGAGCCCCCTCCCTCCTCCCCTACCACAGTGACGACTCTCTCCATCCTGGAGAGGGACGTCAACAGACTCTTTAGGAGATATAACCTCCGCAAAGAAGCCGGGCCAGACTCTGTCTCTCCATCAATCCTGAAACACTGTGCTGATCTGCTGTCTCTGGTGTTCAGAGCCATTTTTAACACCTAACTGGAGACATGCCACGTACCAGCCTGCTTCAAGACCTCCACCATCATCCCTGTCCCCAAAAAAACAAAGATCACTGGACTCAATGATTACAGACCCGTCGCCCTGACCTCTGTGGTGATGAAGGCATTTGAGCGCATTGTGCTGTTCCACCTCAAAGCAATCACTGACAGGAGGCAACACGTGAGGCTGGGGAAGCATGTCTCTGATTCCAGGACCATAAGCACCGGTTCCCCTCAAGGACGTGTTCTTTCCCCTCTACTCTTCTTCCTGTATACCAAGAGCTGCACCTCCAGTCACCAGTCCGTCAAACTCCTTAAGTTCGCGGACGACACCACCCTCATTGGGCTTATCTCTGGTGGGGATGAGTCCACCTACAGGTGGGAGATTGACCATCTGGTGAACTAGTGTGGTCAGAACAACCTGGAGCTCAATGCTCTGAAACATTGGAGATGGTTGTAGACTTTAGAAGGAACCCAGCCCCACCCACCCCTATCACCCTGAGAGACTCCCCAGTCGTCACTGCGGAGTCCTTCCGCTTCCTGGGCACCATCATCTCCCAGTACCTCAAGTGGCTAAGAAAATGATGGTGCACTTCTTCACCTGCATCATCGAGTCCATCCTCACCTCCTCCATCACCATCTGGTACGCTGCTGCCACTGCCAATGACAAAGGCAGGCTGCAGCATATCATCCGTTCTACTGAGAAGGGGATTGGCTGCAATCTGCCATCTCTACAGGACCTGTTCGACTCGAGGACCCTGAGGCAAGTAAGAATGTGGCTGATCCCTCTCACCCAGGTCACAAACATTTCGAGGTGCCTCCCTCTGGCAGGAGGCTGTGGTCCAACAGGTCCAAAACCTCACGCCACAAGACCAGCTTCTTCCCGGCTGCAGTTGGCCTTATCAACAAGGCCCGGGACCCCCACCTGACTTGGACTCTTATCCCGCCCCCACACCTCAAGTCTGGGTTACATTAACACACATTATATTGCACATTGCACATTGCATATTCCACATTCACATTGCATTCCTGTTTTGCATTTTTCATTTTACTTTACTTTTTATATCTTTTTATTTTATATATTGTTTTTTTCTTTTTCTTAAGTGTAGTACTAATTGTGTTTTTATGTTTTATGTTCATTGTATGCACCTATATACCAAAGCAAATTCCAGGTAGGTGTAAACCTACTTGGCAATAAATACATACAGATTCTGATTATGATGATTATTTCATCTGTGTGTATTTATGAATGACTGCAGAAGCCTCTGTAAAGTTTCCAGTTTTTACTACTGCAGCCTGGCAGGCCTCCTGGTCTGCAGATGACAGTTATCTGGAGGACTTAGCCCACCAAATGTTCTGCTCACTTCCTCTCGAGATGAATTGTGGCATCTGTATTGTGAGCTCATGCAAATCTGTTTGTTTGTGTGTGGCCCAACCTACCCACCAGCCTGACAGCAGTAGCTAATGTGAACCAACTGACCCTATTATACCTTCGAGAAAGCAGGGGTATAAGCAGGAAAGAGAAAGGATGGTGCGGTAAGGATCTGCTGCTACAGGTTGGGATGCATCATGTGAATTTGTCTACCCCTATGGCTTACACATGACATAGTATGGGCACATAGATGTCAACTTCGAAAAAACATTACATTGAATTGAATAGTTTGTCCACTTGGATCAGCTTGATAGTCACTGACATCTGATACAGCTATTTGAGTCAATATCCAGTATCAGCATCGAGTCCATTCCTCAATAAAACTGTCATAAAACTAAAAGATGCACTAAAACAAAGATCATTTAATGATTCCAGACTCCAGTATATATTTGACCGTCACTTTTACCTCTTCTCTCTTCCTCCACATCTGCGGCTCAGTGCAAAAGGCCTTGTACTTCCACAACCCAGAGTCTCAGAGAGGGTGGGAGTCATATCTGTCCTGCCTGCAGTGAAGTTTGGTCGGGTATGGCCCACAGCTGTTGGCCCTGTCCCTGCACGCCTGCTAGATTGGCGTTATCAGCTCTTCTTGGAATATATTCAAAATGCCGTAGCTGTATTATATTGTGCTGCTTTTATTTGATCATGCTTATTTATGGAAGGCTGCTCTGTAATGTGTGTGCTAACAGACTTGCATGTGTGTGTGATCCATGGACTGTGGTGTGATCGAGCAATAACGAATCAGAATGTGTTTGGAGTAGGGAAAGCTATTTTGTGTGTGTGCTTATGGTGCACCTACACTTTTGAGGGACACACAGAAGTGGGGGTCTGGGGATTACTTGGCTTCAGAATCAAAGCGTTTGATTCTTGAAAATTAGCTCACTACGAAAGAGCAACGCATTTCTACCTTTCTTTCCCTGTCTCTGTTCTTTAACAAACATTGGGTGAATGCATGAATAACTGAAGGCATCACATCACATTCCTCTGCCTTCCCTCATGTTTTCCACTCTTGTTTTTGGCTTTGTTGTTCTTTAAAGCCAAGGCCTCTTTTCATGTGTACACATGATAAATAGTTGAGAACACTTGACACTGAGCCTTCATTTTTTCCTAACTGTGGTGAGTTTTTCCGGGGGAATTGATGACACAACTTAACTTTCCTCTGTGGGTGTTTCTTTGGAAGTTGTTGTTATGGATAACAAATTTGTACAGTGAAGCACATGTATGAGCATGCTGGGCCTTTGAAATAATTGACCATTGAATGGAAACATTCAACAGGTTTTACGCTATTTTGGTGAAATTCGTTCTCTCCAAATGACAAGTCCAAAGTCCTAGAGAGTGAAAGAAGTGGGAATGGATAGTGGTCCATTTATGGCAAATAGTTCCTCCTTCCTGCTCTCCTCTCTCAACTTTTACTAGGTTTAGTGTCACATAACGATATAGCCGCCAAGCAAAATCATGCTAATGGCCTCAGAAGTCAGAACAACATGAGAACTCCCAAGTGCAGCTGTTTGAGTCAGACCTTGGCAAAAAAATACATCTGGATCTGCTTTCAAATATAAAGACTACTTCTGGTGTGTTAGGTTTATCTTTTAAGGCACTCAGTTGGCACAGTAGACTTCATGTGTCAAAATAATATTCTGTTATGTCAGTTTTTATGCATACATATGTGTATGATTAGAAATAGTAGCTTGCCTTACATTAGAATCCTGTATTATAGTTTTTTGCATTACACTACATTAGACCACATTTGATCCCAATCAATGTGAAGTACATAAGTCCCTCAATATACTACTGTATATATATCTCTGTGACTTAAAGTTCTCGCCCTCTGTATGAAGCTTTATTCCTATCTTTGGTCAAGAGCCTGCTCTTTCAGCTTGAGAGCTAACTTGTTGAATTGATGTTGTTTTCCCTCTATTTCTGTCACTCTTCAGGTTCAACTCTTGTATGAGCTTTTCCTGAGCTGGAGCTCTACGTGGGCCCGTCTTCATAGGCATGGCATCTTGCGTCAGACCTCCAGCATCCCAGAACCCCCTTCTGGTGCTGCACCATCCTCCCCAATTCGCAGCAGTGCTGGCACTGCCCTGCCTGACACCAGCACCTGCAGCCCCTCTGCAGATTTTGGCTCCCCCACTGAGGTTTGTTTTCTTCCTAAACCTACAAGTTTCACATATGTAAATCTAAGTTGCAGACTCTTCTCATGAAAAAAACTTGCACCACCATCAAAGCATGAATTTTTATCTCATTTTCAGTCAATTTTTTGGGTATCGCTCCTTTGTTGTGCTTCTTGACTATATATCTACGATGACTTCACCAATCTATCAGTCTATTTTTCATCTAATGTGCCGTGAGTCATACAGTTACACATGCTATGTCAGCCTTTGTTGTATACATAATTCTGCCGCTGATTTATGGTTTTTGGTTCTAGTTTTTATTGTTATGAGTAGCTGAGTCAGCGCTTACACGTGAATTTGTGTTTGGTATTTTGTTTGGGAAGGATTTTCAAGGCTGGAAAAATCTACTCAGTGCTTATGTTTCTTTTAGTTTTTCTTACCCAGAGCAGATACCCCAGATACGCTGTGAGCTCTGTTTGATTCATGAAAGCTGGGGCTTGATTGAGAATAAACCTTCGCCATAGTTTGGGAAAGAACAATAAAGTGTATTTACATTTTTCAGCCATATAAATTATAAAAACCCAGAGTATGAAGTATAGCTGTATGTAGACATTTTCAAAGCAAATGGAAAAAATTATAGTCAACATTTTAAGGGGCAACAACAAAAGTTGAGTGTTATCTTTTCCTCTTGTCCTTAGGTAATAATGATTACCCCAGACTAATGTAATATGGCAGGTGTTTTTTCTTCTG
Source organism: Limanda limanda (assembly GCF_963576545.1). Lineage (NCBI taxonomy): Eukaryota > Metazoa > Chordata > Actinopteri > Pleuronectiformes > Pleuronectidae > Limanda > Limanda limanda. Next base: position 27,897,721 of record NC_083646.1, read on the forward strand.
TCTAGTTATTACCCTACAGTAGCAGCAACAGTGAAAAGCTGGGGGTCCATGGTCTTTGGGTTGTAGCACCCAGCCTTCTTTAATATGTGTGTTTGTGTGAAGTAGGAATATAGAATACATAAAAATATGATGTTGATTAGTGTATATTTTGTGTCAACTAGCCCAGGGTGTCACTTGCAGGGCCCTGTCTGCAATGTGAGGCCCCTTGCTTCATAGTACAACCATCACACTGCCCTCAAAGGCAATAAAGTGTGGATATTTTAGGTCAGTGCTGTGTCAGTGTGCATGTGTCAACATTTGTTTCTGAGTGATCAACATGAATGTGTTGTCATATGCATAATTTGTAAACCCAGCGAATTTGCAACAGTGCAGTACTGCAGAAAAGGCCTTGTGGTGTTGTGCGTCTCTAACAATGCCAGTGACCCTTGCCAACTTGTCATTGTTTAACTAAGTACAAACACTAGTAGAAGTGTTTAGTCCTCTGGGAGGCTGAGTGATTGAGCAAGAATGTTGGAGCTGCTTGATAAATCTCAGCAGTAGTAGTCTCTCCAACAATGTTCCCCAACCCCCTGTCCGGCTAAGTTACGATAACCCCCACACAACATTTATTTCCTCCTCTGCTATTTTATCAAACCAATATTCCATTACACTTTCATATACATTTGTTTACAATTTAAAGCATCAAACTGTTTATTCTCTCTTTTTTCTTCTCGTCTGTCTCTCTTGTCCCTTTCATGCCACTCTTTTCATCGTAGCTTTAATTTCTATTTCATCTCATATTTATCCAATGCTGACAGCATTCTCTCATAAACCTTAGTCTGCCTTTGTCAACAAATCTGAACTTGAGCCTAGCCTGAACAAATTATTTCCTTACTAAAGTATAAAAAATCCTCAGTTTTATTCAGTGTTGTGTACCAGTAGGTCGACTCTTTCTTTTTGTGAGTGAACTCATCATCTCCCTTATTAAAAATCCTCTGAAAGTACTAATCATTCAAAAAGAATAACCAACTGTTATTATGATTGACTAACATGACTTTGATAAACAGGTCTCTGCAGATTTTTTCACCTCTCTCATTTTGTCATTTCCTTTTTTAATATTTTCTTTCTCCACTGTCCTCCTTTACACTCTCCAAACTTTTACCATACTTCTAGTTTCCTCAAAACTATCTTTCCACTCTTCTTTGTTAATCGGCCTTTTCTTCCATCTTTCTTTGACACTCCCCAGCCTGCTGTTGTCTTCCAATGTTTGGGTCTCTCTGATGAGCAAAGACAAACTCCACAGAGAAAATAAACCCGGATCGTCAGCCCGTTTACAGCGCAGAGGCCCAGGAATTAAATTGTATACTTTACAACTTGGCTTGTAGAGGTGTGGGAAAATAGCTCCCACTTACACTGTGTGTGTGGGTCTCTGTGTGGGTTTGGGGCCCCAATTTGGCAGCTTAAGAACGTGCCAGAGTCCACCTACACCACATCATCACATCTGTTCCTCAAGGCCTCACCTTGATGGGGGTGCTAACTATGTAACTTTTGCTCAGCTGTGACAACAGCATCCTGTGCAGCCACAACAGGTTCTTACACGATACTGTGATGTTTATCAGTCAGCTCACAGAGAAAACATAGCAATCACATACAACAAACACAAATTATCATCTCACCTCAAAGCAGCAATCACACATTCCACCCATGTCAAGTATGTATACGACAAATCAAATTACTGTGACAAAACGGGTGGTTGGTAGTAGCTAGGGTGACAACTCGAGCTGGCCAGCAGTTATTGATTAACCCAATATGTGAATATTTTTTAACATTACTATCCACTTCCTGTCCACACACCTCTAGTACGCTTAGCTCTGTTTCGCATGATTCAAGAGGGAAAGGCTCCTTAATTCAGGTTCACAGTAAAATCAGTTCACAGTATATGAGACTGAGAGTAAAGTGACAGCAGCAGTTCTGGCTGGAAATTAGGAGCAGTCACATGTTCGACGCTCTAATGTAACCACGCTACAGTACACTGTGGGCTTCCAACTCGTCAGCGGCTGGCTCCTGTTTCCATACTTGACATTACATAGCCTAATCCGACCAAGTGGCCAGAACTCTAAACTAATTGTCCTAACCACACACATGCACACATACACATATGCAGTGCTATATTTTTACTCCAACTCAGGAACAATTAGTTCTCCAATGGAAGTTGACACCTAAATATCTCTTATTGAGACGGACTGAACACCATTAGTGCTTGGCTCATATTACTCACTGCCAGTCACAACTTATTACACACAGATACACACACCTTGACTGTTCGCTTCCATGGAAACGATGGAAACGTAAGATTACACAGCAAGGCACATAATTGAAATGACTGTTGTCTCTAGTTATAAAGTGATTCAGCATTGTTATTCTTATTGTTTGTCTGTACAGAATTTAAGTTAGATCATTTTGAAGAGTTATGAATACTAGTGCAGTCTGTGTTGTAAACATGCCTGTTTGGAATGGGCTGTTCGCTTGGTCGGTGACAGCTTCTTTTCCTGAGCAACAGCAGGTAAAGACAATCTGCGGGACTCAGAACCCGGGAGCTGCCCAGTGGCTAAGAACAAAAGGCTGGAGAATCAGTTATCTTTCTTGTTGTTGTCGTCATCACATACATTGATGAGTCCCAGCTGCTGCTGCTACAGAGTGCTGGTTGCCTGTTTATTCAAAGTTTATTAATATTGAATGTGTTATCTTTGCACTTCCCTGTTCCCTTAACAATGCACAACATGTGAAGTCGATAAGATGAATGGTTCTCAAGACATGCATTACACATACACATGGGATTATAAGATAGATGTACAGTATATTTAGATATATATGAATATTGTATATTTTTATGTTCTGAATTTGGGTATAGCTGTTTGAAATACGATAGCACTCTTTCAATGTCCTCCAGTCAAAGTTGATGCTTGTATTCATGGTGCATTCCTTATCTTGTTACAATTTTTTTGCTCACAGATTTGTAATATTAAATATGAAAGAAAATGTTAAAACAGATATCATAAAACCTTTTTGACTTTTCTTTTGAAGCTGGTGCATGGAGCATATACACTTGTGTCTGGTTTGTTTGTAAAGTTGAATCTATTTTAGAATTGACATAATCAGTAATTTACTTCTACTATTGTAGTTGTTATTGAGGTCCGCTGTCAGCCACCCTCAACTACACAAATGAATGAATCTCCCCCCCCTCCAAAAAAAAAACACTTATGGAAAGAGGACATAATTTCCTCATCTGGATCCTCTTTAAAACACTGTAATCAGCCCAGCAGCTGTGCTTTCTAATTGAGATGGTTGATAACCACCTCACCAACCACAGCCAGGCTCGATAACCATGACACGATCTATCATTACAACACTGCAATGAGAGAAACTGTGGAAAAAGTGAAATCCTGCAAAACTGCCATATTGTCTGAGTCAACCAGGCAGATTTATATTTGGAAAACAGATTTACCAGGAAGAGAGCGGAAGAAATAATAAAAAAGTCCCCAGTGCTTCGCCAAACCCCTAGTCATGAGATGAGAGCTCATAGAAGGCAGCCTTCTCCGCCGCATCCTGCTTGCCTCCACCTCACCCCCCACTTCACCCCCCGCCTCTGGTTTTCACTTCCCATTCTCTCCCAGGCTGCAAGACGTTTGTGTCTTGGCTCACTTGAGTGAAAGCAGCCTATATGGATGCTGGTGGCTTAGTTTGGGGTGAACATCAGTGACAGCTCCAGACAATGCCCCCCCACACACACATATGCTCAGCTTTGAGGGGAGCTCTGCTCACCAGACACTGATGTCATTTACTCTCCAGAGGGCTTGATTGCGGGTGGTTGCTCTGTTATGGCTACATGCTATGCAACAACACTTTTCAAACACACACATTTACTGAACACATGGTCAAACATGCACACAAGCAGACAGCAAACAAACAGATGGAAGGCAAATACACCAGTTTGTAAGTAACATTTGTATTTTTTGAAACACGTGTTTTTCAAAAATAATTGTGACTTTGGTCTTTCCTTGAGTGTTCAATTACTCTCATCATGATAACTGCATTGCAAGGTGTTCATCACTCATACACAGAATTCAAGCATAGCATATTTATATAACAGCTCATTTTTATAGATATGAATATTTTCAGTTTATAACTAGGTTACCAGCCTAGTCTAAACAGATCTTGTTTTGATTCCATAGGGTGACTCAGTACCTGCTGCAGACAACAGTCCATTCCCCGACACAGTGACTTTGGAGCAGAAAACAAGCAGTATCGGTGGTACCAGCGGGAAGGTTAGCCTTTGGATGCAGTGGATGTTACCCAAGGTCACCATTAAACTATTTGCTCCTGACCCAACTGCCAAAAACACAGGTATATTAACCCAGACAAAACAATCATTCACTCTCACAATTTAGTGTCCAATTAACCTAACCCCAATGTGCATGTATTTGGACTGTTGAAGGCCCCCGCCGAACAGGGATCCAAACAAAGACACCTATTTGATATAAAAGAACAGTGGCACTGTGCAAAGTTAAGCAAAACATTAAATGCCAATTTGTTTGTGTCCAATGTGAAAGACTATAGGAAGGTATTCAGTGTTTGTATGGATCCTCCCTGGCCTGTTTTCTCATTCAGTTATTAGACAATCAGAAAGGGAAAGCAGTTGGGGAGAAAAGAGGATAGTGGGAACAGAAAAATAAAGTAATGGGCGATGAATCCCAAGTCAACTGCTTCTTCTTCCCTTTTGTTTAACTGGGATGAAAGGCAAGTTATACATTAAATTGGAGATATTATAATACTATTTAGCATCTGCCAACCAGATCACCTAGCTTAAACTTGAATTGTGTAAAAGGAATTTTGTGTAGGACCTCAAAGAGATGGTTTTACTTTGACACATCCTAAATAGGCATTACTTTGGACTCATGTTATTCAATGAAATCAAGTATTTTGTGTATGCATGCACACACAGATACCTAATGCCACGCCAGAGATACAGTATGACTGCAGACAATCTGCTATGATGTAATGTTTTTGAACTGCAAAGGAAATACGATTCTTGTCTCATCAGAAAAAGGAAAAAAAGCAATTGCAGATTTAATGGTTCGAGGTTATAATGTTATGCTATTATATGTTGGAATTTTAGAAGGCTTTGCTAAAAGGCACAGGTCAGTTTTACACTTTCCTTCTTTTAAGATCATCCATTAAAGATGATGAGATAAGCATTTCCAATGCTGGATTTAGAAAACTCGTACATCAATATCAACACAATGTTCTGAGACTATGAGTTTCTGAGTATCTAACAACTTGGGAGAGTTCTTTCCACGCATTATGCACAATAAAGCTGACAAGACTTGTGTTTCAATATTAATAAGCCATTAGGAACTTCTGTGTTTCTTAGAATCACCATAGGGCAACAGTACAACAACAACCATAGTTTCACACGGATGTAGTCCATTTTCCCAAGCTAGTCTGTGATTGTGGGACTTTCTCATTGGAAACAATGAGAGTGAACCAGCAGTTAAGCTCACAGGCTAGGTTCAATGCAAAGTTAATCAGTTCTCACTTTTCCTGCTGAGGGTGGGTCTGCCTGCACACAAGGTGCATAGAGGCACACGCATACATTTTTATGAATACATATGTATGTTTGTGAGTCTTGATCAGCTTCAAAAACACACTGTGCAGAAACTGACCACAGGGACCTGGATAGAGTTAGATGCAGTACAGGTCCTTGCTCACAGAAATGAAATTCACTCTCACATATAACACTTCCTCTCTTTAATTCCACATTCTACTATGCTGCCTGTTTGCCAAGTATAAGTGTGGCCACACACCATGCTAAAAGAGATGGGAGACCACTTCATCTTTCACAGTTTGGCAAACCAAGGATCAAAACACAAATAAGCTGCTTAATGAAGGGAATGCCTTTACATTGTGATTCACTTAATGATATTGCAATGCAGAAAACATTATTTTCTGTCTTTTGTGTGTCTCTGCCAGAGATCTGCGTCATCAGTGAACTAGAAGACCTCAGTGCCTCCGTTGATGTCCAGGATGTTTATACAAAGATCAAATGTAAAGTTGGCAGCTTCAACATCGACCACTACCGACGCAGGTATAGTACATCTAGTACATGTAAACACATCCACCTATATATTGAGGTTATTACTTAACTTCGAGTAAGCTCAGGAGCAGGATTGGATTTAATGACAATGTCCCTTCTAACTAACGACAATCCTGCTTAGGCTCATGTTGATGTTCTAACCCATGAGTTCTCATTACTACATTATTATACAAGTACTTAGTACTCATGAGTCAGACTACACCCATCTTAAGACCACATCTCAACTCACCTTGAGGGGTGACGTGGCAGTCGAGTGGTTAGTGAGCATATGATGTGGGTGGAAAAGCCCTCAGTTGCATGTCATCCCCTTACTCTCTTTCGACATATTTCCTGTCTGTCTTTACTGTGCCCATCAAATAGCAGCATCAAAAACCCAGAGATGTAATATGAACAACTGAACTCTCAAGTTTTGTGACTGTATCTTGCCATCTGTCATTTTATTTTGGTGATACATCTGTCCACAGACAAAAACTAAAATAACTCAATCACTGGGTTAGTGCCCGCTACAGTAGATGTCTTCTAGACCATGTTTTGCCATAATGATAACACACGGACGCACACACACACACACACACACACACACACACACACACACACACACACACACACACACACACACACACACACACACACACACACACACACACACACACACACACACACAATATGCCATGGTAAATGGATTTGTATTTATATAGCGCTTTTCTAGTCTGATGAAGACCACTCAAAGCGCTTTACAGTACAGTTTCACATTCACCCATTCATACACACATTCATACAGTGCATCTACTTGCAGCACTTAGTTATTCTATGGGGGGCTATTTAGGGTTCAGTATCTTGCCCAAGGACACTTCGGCATGCAGATGGTTCAGACTGGGAATCGAACCGCCGACCTTCAGGTTGGAGGACGACCACTCTACCCCTCAGCCACAGCCGCCCATGCTGTCATGCCAGTAATTATGTTAAACTAGCTGATGATTTCAATTCAGGGGCAGTCTCTATCAATGAGGTGACTGCCCCAACATGTGCTCTCACAGTCCCAGAGTCTACACTAGCACGCACACACCCTTGTACACACACATTTACCACCAAGACCACTAACACTTGGTCTGTTTCCACTTCTCTTCATATGGGTGATTTTTTGGGATTATCACCTCAGTGTCATCGTCATCCCAGACAGCTGTTGTAGTGGTGACCACAGATTAACAGACAGATGGACAGACAGATGGACCAACAGACTAGACGGATGGGTTTAACAGGCTGCGGGCTGGCCCAACTGTGACTCACGTAACAGAAGAGTTCAGTCAGGCACTCATTTTCTCTCAGCCTGCGGTGTCTGAATCAATTCACAGAAACATTAACACATTGTTAGGGGAGGAAAACCACCGGGCAATGTTCCACTACATCCTTATGGTATTCTCTCCCCACGTCAAGCTCCACTCAAAATGGGGTAATTTAGCTCTGGGTTCTGAAATTATTAAAGCACAGTGAAAAGATTTTTGGATCTTCTTCCATGCCCAACACATATATTCTTGCCATTGATTGGAGGGGCCACGTTTTCCATTTCTAAATCACTTTTTTTCCTCCCTGTATTTCGTTGTCTTTGCCTTGATCACATACATCTGTGATGGAGACAGCAGCTCCAAGTGTGTGCACTGTGTACGTGCCTAAGGTCGTGTTTTGTTGGGAAGAGAAGCAAGAGGAGGCAATTCTCCATGTCTTAATCTGAGGAGATAATGAAACAGCGATCTAGCAATCCACCATGTTGCATCCAGCGGACTGGAGAGTGTTTCGCTATGTTTTCAGGTCTCTGCCTGCCTAGACATGTTCCTATAAGTGCCTCCTTCTCTGATTGAGCCAGACACTGACAGGGAGAAGGACCTCTTGGGCTCTGCGCCCATATTGAACTCCATCATTAGCAATCAACGTTCTCTCCACTGATTTGAAAATATAAATTAATTCTGATTTGCCAGATTTTAAAACCGACTTAGCCTGGTCCTAGGTGTTTTAGCCTAGGTCAGAGTGGGACTCAGGTGATTGTTTTTGCTTTGAACCTGAATGTCTACCAAGGATTTCAGACCTCCCTGTTTCACTGTAGTCATCTGATTTATTGTCTGTCAGGCCACATGTGTTTTGTACAGTATGAAGAACCACCCCAAGCCATGATAATGTCTCTTATTAGAAATTTTTGGGGCGTGAAGGTGTTGTGGGTCATATCATAGTTTTCTGTTCTCACAGGTGTGTGTTCAATTGCTTCTGAGACAGAGCCAACCGTAATCTCTGTAGTAGACCTATGCCTTCCCAAATAGATAATGGGTCAATTTTCTAATTTCTAGGTTATTTCAGTTTAATGTGCATTTAACAACGTGTTCTCAACATACTTTTAACAAACCAAAGTTTTGGCAGGAAGAGACACTGCAACATCCGCGCCAGGTTATAGTCATGGTTGTTTAGGAGACAGTGAAAGACCTCTGGGCTCAGGGCCCACTCTAATCTGTATCATCCACGTATACAAGTGAGTCCACAGAGGCTGGAGTCCATATTAATCATTCTGAAAAGATAATTGTTTGGTATTTCATCACCCACCCCAGGTGATTTGTGTGCAATGGGTCTGATTAAATCAAACCTGACAGACAAAATGTTTCATCTGGCTCTAGCTATCTCACTTTTGGTAAATAAATGGAAAGTTAGATAGAGGAGGCAAATATTGGAGGTAAATATATAATTGAATGTCCTGTTTTATCAAAAATAGGAGGACAATAAAGGGGTAAATGAGGGAAGTAAATTGACAAAGGAGTTGACAAATACATTATATATATATATATATTAGTGCTGTCAAACGATTAAAATATTTAATCAGGATTAATCGCATTTATGTCATAGTTAACTCAAAATTAATCACAATTAATCGAAAATTTTTATCCATTCTAAATGTCCCTTCATTTATTTTTTTTCCATCATTTTTTTTCATTTGAATGCTCTTATCAACATGGAAAAGTGGATTGGCTTGCTTTATGCAAATGTTTTATTTTATTGAAAAACAACATTGCCGAACAGGGCGGTACAAAATAAAATTATAAAGTGCACATTTCAAGTAAACAAGGCCTATAGTGAAGTTAAACCATGGCTTAATATTTTCTTTTTTTCAAGTTTGCTGTGAACATAGCAGTCAGGCCTCTTATTTCAGAAACAATGAACCGTAACAGTTAGGTTACCAATAAAAGGTAAGCCTACTACTTCTTTGCTTTCAGCCAGCTACTCAAACAGACAAGCAACAAAATAACAAACAAACAAAATACACAGGCAAGTGTCGGCCTACTTTGAAATAAATTAAACACAGAACTTTGTAGGGCTATTTGAGTCCTCCCCATATTTGTGGAAAATGTATGAAATAAGAAGTACCCTATTTTTAAATAAATAAAAACATATAGCTGCAGCCTAATAGCTTAAAAATATATATGTTAGTTGGCGAAATATTGCGAGAGCAGGTGAACACAGATACTGAAGCTCGGTAGAAACCAACTGCATCTTATCTTTTTACTTTTACTTTTACTCAAGTATGTGTGTGTGTGTGTGTGTGTGTGTGTGTGTGTGTGTGCGCGTGCGCGCGCGTACATACTGGATGCTTTATGTTTTTGTGTTACTGCTAAGTGAGTGATTGTGTCTGTTTTCATTAACTTCATTTGATTTTGCTTTACAGGTGCTCTCTGCTTAGATGAACACTTATAGAAATCTAATGTTACAAATCATAACTTTACGTTATTGCAAATTTTATCACCATCTCAAAGAATGTTTTCCAATAGAAAGGAAACTGTAATTTGATGCTGAATTGGATGCATGCCACTAGGCTGTGAAACTTTGATAATCGTGTCAGTATCAGTCTGTGTTTAACTTATCTAAATGTAAATTTGTAAGTACCGTTGCCATTAAAGAGATATTATCAGGAACTGCACTGCAGCATTAAAAGTCCCAGATGCCCAATTAAAGTTTGGCTGTGTGTGTCTCTCTAGGCCAGGGCATGACTGGCACTCAGGCCACTGTGAAGGACTCATTCTACAGTGCAAGGAGACAGCCGTGGTGAGGCTTCTGCCTGTGCCACAGCAGCAATAGCAGCCTTAGGCTTCTGTATACAGTGCCTCTGCCATTCTGCTGTTCCTAATCAAGGTCACTCATCTCTGCTGGCACTGGACAGACAGGAAAACAGAGGAGGTCGTGATAAGGAAACAAAGGTTTTGGCTATAACTCTGGTCTTAAACCTTAAAACCATACCTTATAATTTTGAGTAAAATGGGAAAAATATAGACATAAAATGTCATACCCCTGTCTCTCCAGTGGCTCTTATTGGCTAAATAATCAAGCCAAGAAAATTGGGTGACAACCACTCGTGTGCGTTTGTGTCTGATCGATCTGTGGGATCCAAAACTTAAACCAATACTGGGAAAGGGGTCTTACCGTTTTGGACCTCACTGGGGTTGTGGCATGAGACCTTGACATAGGCCTCCATTCTATTGTTGAAGAAATCTTATTGTGGAGATGGTCTTATACTGGTAACTAACACATGAAATTTGTATTCTACATAGTCCAACTAGTTAATAGTTAATCAATACAGTTAAACAACTGTTTTTAAATCTTGTTTAAAATTGATTTTTTTTTTTGTTTATTAAAAACACATTTTCTAGTGTTATTTATACTGGATAGTATAAGACCATTCCTCACTTTTTAATTTATTCTGTCATTGATTTTTCCAAAAACTCTTCCATGTTTCATGCTTTTCTTCCTTTTCTCCCCTTCCTGTGTCTTTTTGTCATCTCTGCTCCTCTCTCCTTCTGTTTTCTCTTCCTCCTCTTTCCCTCTCCTTGCCTCCAGTATGGAGGACGGTGTTCGGAGCTCAGGCAGCTGTGGAGGAGTGGTCCTCTCTTGCACTGACAAGCTGAACAGACGCACTGTGTTGGTTCGACCCGTCAGCAAGCAAGAATCTTTCAGCCACTTCTCTGGCTTTTTCCCTCCTGTAAGATTCCACTAGTTCTTTTTAGTTGATCCTGCATATCCTCCATCAACAGTGGCCTAAAAGAAAAGGGATGTTTGCTCATCAGAGATATTTGAGACACTAGTGCTCTAAATTGAATTCAAAATTGTTTTTCTTTAAATGTTTAACTTTTTACATTTATATTAGTATGTTTCCCAATGAATCCATTATTTTATACTTTGAGCAACTTTTCATTTAATAGTTCCATTTATTGACAAGTAGTAAGCCCACTGTTAATGGATGTTTTGTAGTTTTTACCCCCAAACAAATCTACCTTCCTTTTAATCACACAGTGATGTGTGAATGAATGTATTTAAATGGGTATTTAAATGATACTGTTCTCAAGTATTTGCTTGAAAAAACCGAACTAACTTAACTCTTAAGAGTAAACAATTCAGTCTAAGAAAACAGCTGCAGCTCCATTAATTCCCTGTTATAAAAGGAATTGATGTCTTGATCCAATCTAAAGTACTGCAAAGAAAATTAATAGATTTACTCATGCCCTCCTGTATAGCAAGTAGCTTCAGCTTTACTTTTTAAAGTAATACACAGAGGGCGTGCCTTTTTTATTTTGGCTGAGTTCTTAGGTTAAATTCTACTAAAATGCAAGTGGAACATCTAAACCTGGCCTTCGAAATTCCAAATTTTTATAGGGCATTGCTGACAGTAAATTTCTAGATCTACCAAAAGGATTTATATCATGATTTGAATAGTTATGTTAAATATAGAGGGTTTTTTTAGCCAAGCTTAACCATCATCACAGAAATCAGACAAAATTAACACTGAACAGTTGAGGTTTTTGCTCTATGTGTTGAAACTTCATGAGTGTTATTTGTCCTGTCTCACCACTGGTCAGACGGCATCCAAAGTCCTGGAGGGCTCTCACCAGCAGCATGGCTTCCTGTCAATCACTTACACTCAGGCTGTCACCAAAAATGTCCGTCACAAACTCACCACTCGGTCTGAGCGGCCGACGCGCAGTAGTGGGACTACTGCCAACCAGCGGATGACCACCGATCCACTGGGCGACAGCTCACCTCAGTTCCTCAGAGAAATCCTGCTTACAGCCCAGCCTTTTGATGTGGTGCTCTCCTGTCCATTACTGGCTACTGTAGCAGGGGTGCTCCAGGTAGAAAAGACTGTTGGTTCCAAAAACTGTGTAACTGCTGGAAAGAAATGTTATAATTTTTTATTTTCTTGTCTTAGTTACACATTTAATGTATTTTATTATGTTTTTCCATGATCAGGATTAATTTCCTTATTTGAACCAGCCAAAACTTAGGGTGAAGATCTTGTGAAATGATATATACTTTTGACTTCATGTCTTTTTAGGCAAGGTTGCCAAGACGCTACAGAGAGCGTGGGAAGTCCACTGGCCAGCCAATGAGAAGCCACATGCTGACTTCTCGGTGTTTGCCTCTCATGTACATCAACACCAGTGTGATTAGGGTCTTCTGTCCTGTAGTACAAGACAAAGATCCAGCATCAGGTCAGACAACTACTTGTTTCGTTTGGAACTACACTTGTTTACATATGGTATAATTTAACAACAATAGGACAACATTATGTCATAGGTTGTGTTTTCAAGACTGTGGTTCATTTAGTCCCTGTAATGGTTGAGAAGACATAGCAGACCCACCACATTGTTTTGGTATTTTTCCCAGACATTTGCAAAAAGAAATACCTGCTTCTGTGAAGACACAACCACAGTTATATACACTCCTACAGAATATAAAATCATTGTCGGAAATTAATTTATTACTTTAGAAATGTAATGACTAATGGTGGTAAGGCTGTACTTTTAAGTCCATGTAAGACACAGTGCACACAGAACCCAATATAATCATTTTTAGTAATTCATGAAATACGTGATTAAAAATGCTGTTTGTATGTGTGTGTCTATGTGTCTCTTTCTGTAGATCTCCAAGTGAAACAAGAGGACACCCTGGTATTAAAGATGGGTTCCCTAAGCATGGCTCCTCAGGCCGATAACCCACTGACCCGCACTGTGCTGCGAAAAGACATCTACCAGTAAGACATGTTCTCCTCTCACTGAAACTTGTGAGACTGTTGTTTTTGTGGTTGAATGGTTAATATATATTTAAATGATGAAAACTGTGCATTTAAGGCTCTGTTAAATGGATACATTTAGTATTTAGTTTGAAAATTATGTCATCACACATAACTATTAAGCCATGTAATTCATTTCTAAATTGATGCAAAACTTTAAAGTTCCACAGATGCAAATAATATCCCTTGCATAGCATATTAATAATTATATTATTTAAACCTTTTTTTATAACTTTTCTACTACTACTACTACTACTACCTTCTCATATGTTTACTCATGACAGCTTATACTATATGTTTGTCCTATTTTTCTAATACAAGATGATGTTTTACATTCTATCATATTTGACACCTCATCACACTGAAATCTATCTTAAATCTCATCACACCTACATAGCTTTTTTACATTATGCTTCAAAATCGCAAACACCACGGACTGGTTGTATAAGAACAACAACAAACTTGGGACCACAGTTCATTAAGGGTGCCACTCAACTTTGTCTTACCTCCATCACACTCAAGAAAACCTGCTTTTGGTGTGTATGTGCCTGTGGACGGCGGTGACTGAGGGGTAGAGTGGTCGTCCTCCAACCTGAAGGTTGTCAGTTCTATCCCCAGTCTGACCCATCTGCATGCCGAAGTGTCCTTGGGCAAGATGCTGAACCCTGAATGGCCCCCCATAGAATAACAAAGTGCTGCGAATAAATGCACTGTATGAATGTGTGTGTGAATGGGTGAACGTAAAACTGTACTGTAAAGCGCTTTGAGTGGTCATCAAGACTAGAAAAGCGCTATATAAATACAAAACCATTACCATTACATGGGTGCATGTTCATTCCTTCATGATATTTGCTGTCTCATGGGAGATTTTCAGGGTACAACAATTGACAGCGCTGCATTGTGGCTAAGGTGCCCCTGTATTGACAGAGAGCATTGAGTGACACCTTGGGGTACTGCTGGGCCCTACAGCTGAAACACAAAACTGTTGACACAAGCCTCCCATGCCATGTGGATCAAAGCTGCTCGGCAGGAAAATTCTAGACTTCTGAGAGAAATAGTTCAGTGCAAAACACATTTCCCTACTATATGCAACTAAAAGAATCTGGATTGTGTCATAACTGCCTCTAAACCGCAGCCCCACAGCGTGTGTGTGAGAGAGAGGGAGCAGTTGTGTGAATGGGCAGATATGGAGCTGGCAAACACATGTAATGAGGGAGATAAAAGTGGTGCCTAATGCTTTGTGCAGCTGCAAGTGAGCTGACACAAGATGTAAAATGCAGAAAAAGAAGAAAGGAAGGTGGACAACAAAAGGAGACAAGAGGCCACTTTAGACGTTATTTCTGCCTTCAGTTAGTGGAAGTGTCATACGTAGAGAGAGTGTATAAAGCAGGGAGGCAGATGAGATCTAGGCCCACGGGCAATGTGTAACCAACAAGGCATGACTGAGAGAACAACCACACTCTTTCCAACCATGTCCACATTTCTCCCAGAGTACCCAAGATGTCTTCCTCACAGTCTTTAATTTACTCATTTGATCTACTGGAGAAAGGAATGTCTTGATCAGTAACCATAGCTACTGTTTTGCAGTACTTTTGGGGGGTCATTTTTTATCCCCACTAGTTTCACAAAGTGTACTGCACTGAAATGTTTGTTGTTTGTTTTGGTACAAGTTAGCACAGCTTACTTCTACATTACCATGGAAACTGTGCCTACATTTATCTTGTTGACATGTTTGCCATTTTATTATCATCTCAGATGGTAAATGGTGATCTTGTAGGCATGTAAAATAAGCTTGAGTTTTTCTCAGAATTTTACGAAAAGAAAACTGTTAGACCAGCCATGCAATTTCACCCCATACTGGCCAGTAATATTGTTGGCTCTGTGACTCTGGTGTTCAAGTAGATTGCTTCACAAGATGCTCAGCCCTGACCTGAACACACATACCACTGTGTAGCCTTCTAGACATACACAGGCATGCAGTTAACACAGTCAGGCACATGTGTATTTGCAAACAAAAAACTTGCCCACACTCAGTCCGGCATTCACCTCCAATTTTGCACTCTACCAAATACTCTACATGCAAAATGTACACAAAATAAATATATGTATTATCTCTCACAAACACTAACAGCAGGCATGGTCATGTGTACAAATACACCCACATTCATTCACCCCCTTAAACTCTGCACACAGAAGCCAAAAACCACCACTTCCCTCTGCAGTGAAACCCAGGAATTATGTCCGACCGCTCTCTTTGTTCATCCTTCCATTCCTAACCATGCATTATCTCACCACCTTCCCTGTTCACATCTGCCCTCCAATTTCGGATGATCACACTTCTGAGTCACATGATTAAAAAGCCCTGTCATGTGCTTTATCAGTGCTGAGCTCTACTGTGTGTGTGTGTGTGTGTGTGTGTGTGTGTGTGTGTGTGTGTGTGTGTGTGTTTGTTTGTGTGTGTGTGTGTGTGTGTGTGTGTGTGTGTGTGTGTGTGTGTGTGTGTGTGTGTGTGTGTGTGTGTGTGTGTGTGTGTGTGTGTGTGTGTGTGTGTGTGTGTGTGTGTGTGTGTGTGTGTGTGTGTGTGTGTGTGTGTGTGTGTGTGAGTGATCCCCCAAGCTGCATAAAGAAAATCATAGTCTGAGCCTGCAATCATGCAAAACAGTTTGTGTTTAGACTCTATAACCAAATGAGGCTATAGGAATAAATAGTTTCATTCAAGCTGTCTAGACATTTGTTACAATTCTGCTTAAAGCTCACCACTAATGCCACACATTCTCAAAAGTAAAGTGAATGACTGACCTAAGCAGCTCTGCTCACTCTGTCTTCTATAGTTGAAATGATTACCTCACACTGTCCAGGGTTTACTGTAATAACACCCTGGGTAGAGTGAAGGGTAAAATAGCAAGAATGTGTAAATGTCCTGAGCATATCTT
Organism: Limanda limanda; assembly: GCF_963576545.1. Taxonomy (NCBI): domain Eukaryota; kingdom Metazoa; phylum Chordata; class Actinopteri; order Pleuronectiformes; family Pleuronectidae; genus Limanda; species Limanda limanda. The sequence goes on from NC_083646.1 coordinate 27,913,883, forward strand.
GAAAGTCTTCTACAAACACTGTTTTTGACACTTCAAACCTCCCCAACTTCCCTTTCAGCCTCAACATGTTTAGGGTACACTGTGTATTTATATAATGCCGTGTAGATATATTTCTTCAAAGAATGCAAAATAAACCAGTTTGACTGTAAAGCTGTAGAGCTAAGTTGATATTCCCCTCCAGATTCATTTGGTAACAATTAACACAGCTTCATTTGATCATATGATGTTCAATTTCGTTTCCCTGAAGGAGAAGGTCCCCAGGGGCCTCTTTACCAAGCAGGCATTATGACACAGTGCTTCAGGCTTCCCCTCTTTCTCCCTCTTCATCTTCAGCTACAAGGCCGCTGTCAATTTACACAGCTGAAATCATTTTCCTGTCTTGAAAAAGTCGGCTTTTTCCAAGTACATGAGAGTAGGCCCAGGGAATGTCCAGCATGCATTCAGCCCCGACTTTCTTGTGGTTTGGGCCCTCTGCAAAATCTCACAGATCTTTTACTCCCCACTCCTATTTTCTTTCATTGTCTCTCTGTCTCTCCTGGTTTTTCCAGTGAGAATTTTTTTCACTCATGGAACACTTAATTGAAAGCTTCTCGTGGGCTGGGGCGAAAGAGGGCCACTCTTACAAATACCACAAGAAGATTGAGTTTCCCTATAGGGGATAACATTCATGTTATTTCTCTGAGGGGTTAAAACAGTTTATGTATTTGCCGATATCATTGCCTAAAATTGATTTTAAACTGCATAACTTCAATCAATAAATGCTAAATAGGCATAACTTATGATAGTATAATACGGTTTATAATCAACAGTAAGAGATGTGTCTTATAAAAAAATAATATTATTGCTGTAGTTGTTATTTAAGCTGGACAGATATAATAGGTTAATAAAATAATAGAGTAAATATGTAGTTCATGTAGATGTTAGGTACAGTATTATTATAATTACTATGAAGCTTGAATGCCCTAATGCAACACTATAATGAGTCTGATGAAGGACTCAAAAAAGGAATACTCCTTTGTCATAAAATTAAGGAAAGTAGTTTCGAATTTGAAAATAGGGCAGGTGATAGGAATTCAAATCCAAAAAATTGACAGACTAAACACTCACTGATGGAAGGGGGATTTCAAACAATCTTAAAAATGCATCAATGTAAGTATGATATTTTGATTCAGCTGTCCTGATTAATATGTGAGCAGAAGAGTTTTACCTAACAAATGATTCGAGTATTATCCATATAACTATCCTCATTTAAATAATGGCATTTTTGTTAACTGAGCGCACGATTCTCCGTGAATGTGTTTGCTTGTGTTTGTATCTTAAAATAACTTGCTTATTTCCCGACATACCCACACATAGACACAGCTTTAAATTCCATCACTTCCTCAAGTTACCTCATGTTCTGTCAAAGGAGAGACTTGCGGAGCATACCACTGCTGCAAAATATGGTTTTAGTTGTTTTGTTTTGATGATTGCATATGCCTGCATTTCCCTGGTAACAGGATGACGCTGCTGTGTCAGTGGTGATGCAGCACCGAGTCAACATGATGTGGCTGTATCGATGGTCTCTATTTCACTCCCTCCTCCTTTGTGTTGTTCTAAAACACTTTCCAAAGTATGACTGTTCTCGGTGTAGCCTTTTTGAACATCCCTCTTTTATCTCCCTACTTTGTTTCCTCATCCTATGTTTATTTTTCTAATCTTCATAACCCACTGATATACTTCTTTCTTCATTTCCTTATTTCTTCCTTTCTTTCCTCCCTCTTCTTTCCCCCTATCTTTCTTTTTTAATGTTTCATGTGACTCCTACAGTGTTAATTTCGTTGACGATAACGAAAAATATTCGTTAACGCCCCTTTTCCCATGACTAAGACGAGACGAAGACGTAACGAAATGGATCTTTGAAAATAAAAACTATTACGAAATCTATTTTAATTTTCGTTAACGAGACGAGACGAAACGAAAATGTTGGCGGTTGACTAAGTCACAACAATTTTTAAAAACATAATCGTATCAGGCCGTCATGAAGTACCCGGAGCGGCGAGTGTGTGTGTCTGTGTGCGTGTGTGTGTGTGTGCTCCCAGACAGTGCACAGGTCCCGAGGCTCCGACCCCGAGCACTCGCTCAGAGACACAGTGAGATCAGAGCTCGTTCACGTGAAGCAGTCGGTCACTGACTCACCGGCTGCTTCTTAACTATGGAAACAGTGAAAACACAGAGTTTCTCTGGTCTCAACTGCTCTGAGATCAGCTCCGCAGCTTCTTGATCAGAGCAGAGGCTGCAGCTGGTTTCTACCGAGCTTCAGTTTCTGTGTCCGCCTCCAGTCTGATCTGCTTTCACTTTTTGTTTTCACATTTCGCCAACGCCAACTAAAATATATAGGCTGCAGCTATATGTTTTTATTTATTTCAAAATAGGGTACTTCTTATTTCATACATTTCCCACAAATATGGGGATGACTCAAATAACCCTACATAGTTCTGCGTTTAATTTATTTCAAAGTAGACCTACACTTGCCTGTGTATTTTCTTCTCCTCTTCATAAGCATTTGGTGTTTCCCTTTGTTGTAACAGGTAAAAATAAATAAAATGTCAACAGTTTTCTTTATTGTTCTATAATTTCATAAATGCAATAATCTACAGATTAGTATAGTATAACTTTATATAAAATTGTATCAGCTTTGTTATCAAATATGTTTTGCGGCTCCAGACAAATTTTATTTGGGGGAAGAGGGGGCAAAATGGCTCTTTTTTAATAGTAAAGGTTGCCGACCCCTGCTATAGACCTATAGGAGGGATATCTAATGGACAACCTAAGAACTGAAAGCTAGACTAGTATGCAGTTGTAGACACAACACAGGGGTTCCCTGGGCCTGAGAAGAGAAGAAAAGGAGTTTAATGTGGCTATTAAATGTGACTAAAACTAGACTAAAATGTAATTTGTTTTCGTCGACTAAAACTAGACTAAAATGTAATTTGTTTTCGTCGACTAAAACTAGACTAAAATGTAATTTGTTTTCGTCGACTAAAACTAGACTAAAACTTAGAAGGATAAAAATGACTAAATGTGACTAAAACTAATATGCATTTTCGTCAAAAGACTAAGACTAAATCAAAAATAGCTGCCAAAATTAACACTGGACTCCTACTCCTATTCATGTCTTATTCCTTTGTAACCTTCTCCCTGAAAGTCTGAACAGCTCGTCTCCATGCTTCAATCTCTTTCTTTCCTTTTTTTCATGTATTTGTTATTTCCTTCCACTCTGGCTTTTCCTCTCTGTTTCCCCAGCATTGGTTAGACTTGTCCCAGTCCCAGCACACTATGGTCAGTAAGCAATCCCTTATTGCTGTTGAATGGTTGCCTGGTTAAGCCCATATATATGTTGTAATAAGTGGTTGTGATGGGGATCTCCCCTCCACAGATAAACACAGCCTGCTGAAGCCAGGACCTAGCCTGTTACTAATAAAATTCCCTGGCAGAACATTACATGCACCCTTCTCCCACAGTAGCATCCTTTTCATAGCGAGGGAAGTGTGGATTGGGGAAAAGAGGGATACAAGTCCCCTGAGAGATGGGAAAATGACAGAGCTGTACTGTCTTTACTACCACCCGACACAAATATGATCAGTGATTTCATCTGATCAGAAAATGATAGGAAAGGAAATGTGTGTCTTTTTTTCTCACATGGACTCATACCTTCCCTATATTCATATACAGAATTTAAAAATTCTGTGGCAAACCTTTACAGAAAAGCCCTCTTTATAGGGACGGTGTGTACTTTTGAAATGTGTATATTTTAAATTACAACATCCAGTAAGCTAATTTGTGTGGGAGCATACTATAAAATTTACAAGACATTGTTTATAAAATATGTAATTTGCAGCTGTGGTAAACTACCCCCATGTAGTTTGCACTTCATTTTCGAGAACAGTTATTACATTGTACTAAAAGGGTGCAGGTTGCAGAAGTGGCTTTCATGAAATATAACCAATAATTATGATTTATTGCACACACAACTTAATCCCAATATATCACAATAAACATTTAACCATATAGAAAATATGTGAAAAGATTGTTGGGTTCACTTCTTGGAACAGTTTCACTTCTTGAAACATTTAGTTGAAGAGTTACAAGACATTAGATCTGTCCCATAATAAATACAAATTTAACTGTTTTTTACTCAGGTTTATTCATTCAGTAGTAGAAGCAGAGGTAGCACTTCCATTTTTATTAATTTGAGGCAGTAGGACTGAATGAGAGGTGAATGCAGGGTGTAGAACAAAGCTACTTATAGACCTTCAGCACATCCTCTCTGTTCAAAGGTGCAAACCTGTCACAGCATCAACAGACACCTCAGTAAATTCACCAGCGGTCACTGGGGTTCACATACTGCTGCTGCTGTTGTGCTAGTGGAAGGATTAGGAGACCCTATGAGTTTTATGCATTATAATCTCTTGTCCTCACATTGGGGGAAAAACTATGAATGATCCTCTCAGGCGTCTGTGTGACAGCTGCAGCTCTCTTTCTTTATTTTCTTTAAATATGTAATGTCATTCTTTTTTATATGCTCTTCAGCTGGTCTCCTTCTGTCATGTCTTTCTCCTCGTCTTTCTTTTCCTCATAAAACCCCAAGTTCCCAGCAAATGATTCATTAGATGCTTCAGTGCACACTTGCCTCATCACTCACTTTAGTCGGCTGCCAAGTACCCCATTTCCCCGTTTGTTTACACCAGTGAAAAGTGTGCCGGTTTAGCTTCGCTGCTGCAGTGGAGGAGAAGAGCTGCTTGGGCCACACACAGTGACACCCAGGACCTACACTTATACTCTGATTTAGGAGTTGGTTTAAAAACTCCCCTAGCTGCCGAGCAGGTTTAATGATAAACTCTTCTCTGAGGCAGTGATGGCAATTGTGGTTATATCTGTATCAAAAGCATAAAAAAAGACTTTAATGTGATTCTTTTAAACTGCCTTTGCAGAGCAGCATAAATTAAGAGCCACATTCCTAAGTGAACATTTTGGATGGACCAGAATTAAGTTTTGTAATAGTATAGCTAAAAGAAGTTTTGTTGGAAATATCTATCTGCTGGCGTAGTGTATTAGTACACAGTGCTTCAAGTGTGCACTGTGCACTTGAAGCACTGTGTACACTACGCAGTGTTACATTATGCAGTAAAGATGTTGTCTGCAGGGATTGCCCAGCCAGACATGGGCCATTTGAAATAACGCTATCTTTATCTATTTCTGTCTTTACTTTCAGGCTTTAAAAATATAATCAGAGGATCTTAATTCCATATAGTCTACCCTCTCGCTATTCTAAATTTTATCTTTTTGTGAAAATATGGCAGTGTGTCATTAACACAGAACTGTGGGCAAAACCAAACCGACTGAGTAAATCTCTTTAATTGCATTGGTCCTTTTTTGGTGAACCCTGCTCTTCTCATCTTTTAGTTGATTTATGTATATTGATGTTATTACTGCACCTCTCATGACTCTGATATAAATACATGTTTTTGCAAGAAGTCCCTTTTGATACAACATGTTTGTCCTAAAGGGTCTTGTTGTATTGTGTTAAAGACATATGTTCAATCATCATAATGCAGTTGTCAATCTAAGCTATTAGGACAGAAAACGGGAAATGGCACTGAGCCATGAAAATTTGTTGAACCAGAGCTAAACAACAGAAGAGCCTTATAACAGACCCACCCAGCAGTCAAACTGAGGTAAAGTGGTTAAAAGTGTGAAGTATGTCATCAATAGGAATGTCTCAAAAGGGGACCTAAAGCCTGTGCTTCATTCGTACTGTGCTCAGTTTGTGCCTCGGAGACAGTGAGACTTGTGGTTGAGATGATTAGCAATAGACCTTTCTTCGTCACTTGTAAATAATCTAGCTCCACTTGTTTCTATGCCTTTCTTTTAATCCTTTCTTCTACTCTCACACTTTAGATGTACATCCATGTTCTTCCTCTCCTCTCGGGAGAAAGAAGATAAAATAAGCAAAGATTTGAGGGTCAGCCAGAATAAACATTGTTTTTTGTCAGTCCAGCAAATGAAACACCTGGTGCTGGTAAACGCAGAGGACATATTTCACATTGCCTTGACAATCAGGATTAATGCAACATGAAATTGTTTTAAAATAGGGACAGCCGCAACACGGAGTAAATCATACGCCTCTTTTTATTAAAGTTTGCTCTGGAATTTATGTTTTAATTCAGACAGGAAAGGCTGCACAGAGCTGACTGATGAGACTGGAAATTCAGTTCATAAGGGCTCATGTTGAATCAGTTGTCAGACAATGTGTTTAGGAAGTTTAGACTCTGTGGGAGCCAGTGTGATTGATATACTTTTATGTCTCCCAGTTGACACAGTAAACATATCATGCAGTCTGTTTTCAGCAAAAAACAGAGAAAATCCCATTTTCCCTGACTGATGAAACTGATAACAGAGGAAACCAGATTAAAGTTAGTGGATGACCAGTTGATCTTTGAACCTGGCTGCTGTGTTCAGTCAAGCCAACCAGTGCCTTCATCTGTTTTCTTAAGAGTGTACTCCACGCTATCCAGGCTGACCCCTTGACATCCGTCTTTCTGTCCAACCAATAGTCTTTGAATTTATTATTACATGTAAAATGAATGTAAATACTGTGTGAAATCAGGGATTTATAGCTACATTCACAGGGGTTTGTTGTTCTGTAGATTTAATTTCAAATCGATTTTTGGCTGTGGCTGGTCAGTGGTTTGGTAATCAGTTTGATCCCAGTCTTCCACTACTTTAAAGCGTTTTAAGTGGTCATCAAGACTAGAAAAGTGCTCCTTCGGCAACAATTACGGCTTGGAGTTTTCTTGGGTGACTCTCAACAAGCTGTGTACACCTAGTTTAACCCGTTCTTTCTGGGTGATCTTTTCAAGCTCTGTCAGATTGAATGGGTTTTGACTTCGACTGGGCCTCTCAAGGACAGCAGAGACTTGTCCTAAAGCCCCCTACATATTGGCTATATGCTTTGGGTTATTATCATGTTGAAAGTTAAACCATCAACCTAGTCTCCGGTCAACTAAAATCCACAGTAGGATTTCTTCAAGAAACTCTCTGTATTTGGCTGCAATCGTCCTTCCCTCATTTCTGACAAGCTTCCCCGAGAGGCACCCTCATGATACTGCCTCCAATATTCTTCACTATAGGGATCGTATTAGACAGATGATAAGCAGTACCTGATTTACCAGACATAATGTTCGTAGTTCTGCCATAGGGGTTAATTTTTTCTCTTGTGAGACCGGATCATCTTTTTCCTCATTCTTTCAAAGTCTTAAATGCCATTTGGTAAACATAAAAAATGTCATGTGCCTTTTACTCAAAGTGACTACCAGCCACTTAACCATAAAGGTCTGATTGATAATGTGCTTCTGAGATTGTTTTTAGTGGAGTGTTGAATTCTTGGTCACTTCCTTGACCAAGTCCCTTCTTGTCTGGGCATTAAGTCTGGCTGGATGGCCAAGTTTATCGTACAGAGCAAGTTTGGAAGTTTGGAAATGATATTTGACCACTGGTTAATGAGTGTAGATTGATGGGCAGGAATCTTTTTTTAAATAAATTAAACACAGTGTGCAAAAAGCAGAGGTCTCAATACTTTCTGATTGCTTTTTATTTATCTCCGTATTATATTATATCATCTCTCTCTCTCTCACTCTATCTCTCTCTCTCTCACTCACTCTCTCCCTGTATCTCAAATTCCACTTATCAATAAGGGCAGAGTTCTTCACCAGAGCTCTACACACATTGTGTTTAGCCACTGGTCTCTTGTTCTGTATATGAGAAGGGAGCTGTATACAGCTTATTGTGTGCTGTGTTGTGGTGTCTGCTGACTTCTGTGTACAGCCTGTGGTTCATTCCATAAATATCTGTGGCCTCTGTGATGTTATTCTCAGGCCTTCTGCTCTGTGAGAAGATTGCACCACAACACTTGTATTCCTCTGCCTGCAGTTAGAGGTTTAGGGGGATTTGGAGAGAGAAAGCCTCAGCATGGGCCTGCTATACATTTTTATGGACATTTTTATGCATATGATTCCAATGTAGAGAAAGAGGAGGGGGAGAACGGGTATTAGAACTCACCACAGGGGAATCAAACGAGTAAACCACAACTTATTTTCCTCTCTTTCTTGGCTCAAACTGCAGTGGCTGTTGGGGATGCAATGTTGGCCTGTTGTTCTTTGGGTTCACTGGTCCAACACTTTGGTCCAGCCTGAAATGAGAATACCTTAATCTTTTGTAAAACTTTCAATTTGACAACCCCCCCCCCCCCCCCCAGGCTGATATGATACATTTGTGTGTAATGTGTGGATAACAATAATTACATTTGACACTGTAATGATCCTTAAAGGTTAGGGCATACATATTATGGTCTGGTTTTCTCCTTCACCACCTTCAGGTTTACATTAACTTTTCATTCTTACCGGAAGATAAACATTTTTTAATTTGGTGACAATATGTCCCTCATGGTGCTTGCATTCAAGCTGTGTGAGCGAGCTCTAAATCTGCGTAGTACAGTTACTCCCTTCACATGTGAACCCTTCCCAGTGCAAAGCCAACACCCCCACTCTATGAATTCCCAACAACTGCTCTGTCTTTTTTTTTTTTTAACATCTGGCAGTTCTTCATCCCATATTTGGTGGCACTCAAGGTGACAGAACGTATTTGAGAGCTTCCTGGAAACTGCTCTTGTGTTTTGGCACACTGCTCTCAGTCAAGTCAGAGTGCATGCTGACAAAGGCAAGAGGGATCACCCCTCAGCTGTCCTGCACTCATAAAAGGGCCTGATCCAGGGGTTGACCACCTGGCTTCAGGACCTCAGCCTCAATGAGTGGGCCTATATGTGTGTGAGAGTAAATGTTTCATCCTGAAGCAGGATACAAGGCTTCCAAGAATACACCCATACCACCAACCTAGGAAGCTCTGTGCTCAACTGTAGCATGTAAAACACACACATACCCTGTCAAAGTGTGGTGTCCGTTTGTGTTTGTGTAGATGTGTATGTGCCTATGTTTTGTGTATGGGCCTGTGTACTCCGACCCCAGCCTTGTGCGTTATGATGTTTTAGTTCCTTTTCTCCCTGCTCTTGACATGTTGATGTTCTAGCATCCTGTTTAGTTGGTTTGAAGCGGTCATTGTACTGACAGGAACACTCACTGGCCACTCAGACTGCAGTATGGAAGGCCAGGTGGACTGCAAGATGGAATTCAGGAATACTGGAAAAAGTTACTTGATAGTCAGTGTGTCTCCACTAGGGATGGGCATTCAATTAAATTGTCTTAATCGTTCGTCGGGAGAATTAACGATCGATTTTTGATGAATCATTCATATTTCTATATTAAAATTCACTATGTATAGGCTATATTAAAATGCAGTGAAATAGAAAAAACACAGAGTGTTTCCTCATTGAGATCTTTATTACAAGATGAGCAACTCTTGTGGCAGTTAAACAGGGTGCTCATAAACACAACTGACCCTTGTTTTTTTTATGCCGGTTCCAAAGGGTTTATCAGTTGTCGAAAATCTTCGCCCTCAACAATACTTAAGGGTAGCATATCCATCTCGATGAACTTGCAGATCCGTTGGGTAATTTTCTCTGCTCGTTGTGCATCACAGCTCCTCCGTGCTTACACCGAGTTGATGCTAGGTTGAGACCGAGAGCAGAATGCACCGCCACTAACCAGGGTTGGATGTGCGTTGTTCAAGTGGTACATCATTTAAGTCGTAGCCGAGTTGTACTTATACACAGTGTCGCAGTGTTGGCAGTGAACTAAGTCATTTTTAATGATCAATTAATCAGTCGTCGATTAATTAGGGCCCATCCCTACTCTCCACTTTGTCTAGTTTCTTTCCACAGGATTTATTTCAGTATTGCTGAGCTTGAGCCGTGTGTAGATATGTACAGCTAGTCTGAGTCAATACATTCAGAGAGAGAATTGTTTGTGTGGCATTGCATTGTACTATTTATTCAGCAAAAAGAAATCCATATAAATAGGTTATGTATACATAAAACCTTTTTTAAGCATATCATATACAGATTTTTGTAACTGTGTTCAGGGTCTGTAGTCTGCTGCCAAGTTACAGTTATCAGTATGTTATACAGTAGAACATGTGACCAGAGCAGAGGCAATCGGAAGATCAGGTTGAAGTATGAAAGAACAAAAGTCTACTTTAAGAAAGAAAGCCATGAGAAAACAATGGTGTCATTGCCTTATGCTTGTGTAATATGAGGCACATTACAACTGCAGGAGGTCCAAACAGACTTGAAGGTAGAAGTGCAGAGGTTGGAACTGAAGTGGGTCTTAATCATCATCAGTTGTTTTTTAATGCCTGTTGCTCAATACTGAACAGCTTAAAATATATTTTCAATCAACTCAATATTATTAAATACATTTTCCTCTAAGTTCACATGTTCTGTCTTGTTCTGCCACTCTTATATGCTCTTAACACACAGATAATCTTCTCTAGTAAACAAATGTATGATGTGTAAAATAATATCCTTTGCTTTGCTGTTTTGGCCTTCAGGCAGTCACTTGTTCCATCTATCCCACCATTAGCGAGTAGACTTTTTATCCTTTAAGGGAATTGTTGGTAGCTTGTTGTTTCTGAAACACTTTTGATATAATTTGTCGAAATTCTCTCAATTTTCCGAAAGCTGGAATCTGTGGCCCTCATTGGACTGTAATAAACACAACCAATCATTAAATTTGGTCCAATTAACACAACCTTCAGCCGGGGAGACGTACAATGAAAGGATGGAGAGATTAGCAAGCAAGTCAAGGAAAAGTCAGCCTCAAGCAGTTGTCAGTCAGTGCACACTATTAATTTAGCTCAAGTAATATTTAATGCTTCATAAATTCATGTAGGTTATATATAGTACCACATCCCAGGTAAATTACAGTCAACATTTTGTGAAGATGTTTCTTTTTTTTAAATATTTGTATGACATGGAAGGGTCAGTATAGATTGCAGATCTTTCCCTGTCCCATATATTACACATGCAGAGTCTAATGAGTTATTTTGAATATTAGAGCAGTGCCTGTTCTAAACCTGCTTTGTTGGAATGGGCTGTTTGCTTAGCCTGTGGTAATGCTGGAGACCAGTGATCAACTACCTTTTCAGGCCCAAAATCACTTTTTAATCCCAAATGTAAGCCGAGATCTACCAACATGATATCTTCAACAATAGGTTCTACAGAGTTCTGCTACTTTAGCACAATGTTTTAACATAGGCTTTGTCTTGAATATGGTCATAAATATGGCATTTCCATGTATAAAAGTAGTCCTGTGTACTTAAATAAAAACCAGTACTAAACAATATGAAGCCGTGCATCTTTTGGAACTGATATAGAAAGTGTTGCAACCATTTATGCTTGTGACTAGGGACAGGAATCGGCAGGGACCTCCCGATACGATACTATCACGATACTTAGGTGGCGATACGATATGTATTGCGATTCTGTAAGTATTGCGATTCGATATTACGATTTCCTGGGATTTCTTTTGGTTATTTTTTTTTTTTAAGTACTGGACCATGGAAAAATTTTGAATCATACCTTCAAATACAACACAGTCAAATTCACTTAGAGCTTTACAAGTTTTATTTCAAATATTAACATTATCTAAACGGACTGCTGCGGCAGCCAATAGAGAAAATAAATAAAAATGTGCCCTATTATTGTATAGCCCTTGTCAACTGCACACAAACTGACAGATTAAGAAATGTAAGCCACCTAGGCTACTTTTAAACAATAAATAAAAGGTAAATTAAATAGAATGAATAAAAGTTTACTTAAAATATAAACTTTGAAATAATCAAAAAGAAGGCTATTGTTGTTTGCATGTAGGCGATACAAAGCTAGTGCTTGGGTTCTTGTGCAAAAACAAGAGCTGGTCAACATGCTCTGGGGTGATGTTGCTCCCCCCATATACCCCCCCCCCCCCCCCGTAAAAACCAATAAATATGTTTCAAAAAATAAATAAATTTCGTCATTCAGAAGAAACGCGATTTGTAACTGAATCTATTTTTTCCCCCATCCCTACTTGTGACGTTAATTCAACAGATAAACATTAAAACTCAGGTGAAAGAGGATTTTGTTTGTTTATTCTGCTCTGAACCACAATGTTTATCTGTCTATGTAACAGATGTGTTTCGAACGCTTCCCGAACCCATTTCAAAGTAAAAGCACTCCAGCGTTTCACTTTCTGAATCCTTTCATTTGTTCAAACCGGGCTTTGGTTGTTATAGCAAGACCCAAACATGTACGTCTTCATACTGTAGAGTCCTGACATTATGTTTAGTACATAATCCAACCTGTATTCAAGGAAGTTAATATAATTACGATATAACTCCCCCACCAGTAGCGGACATACTGTCAATATGAACAACGCACAACAGACTCACAACTGATATGCGGAGCAACCGCAACCAGTGAGTCCAGAGCAGGGCTCGACAGTGAAGACTGTAGAGATCAACCAGTCGATCGCGAGCAACGTGTTGGCGACAACTGCTATCGAGTCTACTTCAGAATTATTACTTGTCATTAGTGAGCGCTCCTCAATCAATTCTACAATATACTATTACTTGTTGTGGTTTTTTTTGCTGGATGTTGTTTGTAGAGTGAAGTTAGAAAACGTTGCGTTCATCCTAGGTGGTTTATTTGCAGTCAAGATTTTATGTTTTTCATAAAATGAAACAGATTTTTCATTTATTTTTCATTTATGTAGGTTTGTAACCAACACAATCATCAGATCCAAGTTTACAGCCTTTTACAATAAAAGCTCTGTTATTCAGCTCGATATAGGTATTGCAGTGACAAAACAATTGATATAGTTTTACTTTGAAGGCAATTTGTCAAATAAGAGTGATTCTATGAATGTCGCTGCAATGACGGAGGGCAACACAAGTGCTGGTTGCTTGTTCATTTATTTTTTATTAATAATGAACGTACTGCATGTCGTGGGGCTCCTTATACACAAAGACGTTTGTAGAATTAGTACTTACATGTACCCATATATGGGTCTATAATACCTGTAAGTATTGTAATTTATAGACTATGTGTGTATGCGTGCGTGTGTGAATGTCAGTCATATTACTTTAGCCACAGGTTTGAGAGAACCACAAAGGGAAATGTGAAGCCACCATGTAGACAACTCTACTGTGGTGGTCCCCTTTCTTCTCTCCATAACTTGCCACACACACACACACACACACTCATATAAGACCTCCAGTCAACACCCCACCCCGTCACTTTATCATTGCACGCATGCACGGCTCTAGTTACACACATGTAAGCGCGGCAACAATTATTAACTTAAGCAAATATGCTTTGCACCATATATTTCTGCTGAATTATATGTCCAACTGTTGGCAAGACTTCTCTCCATTCCTCTGTGATGACGAGGATCCAGCTTTTAAAGAATCATTGTTCACCCCTTGATAGGTTTCCATTAACTCTTGAGATGAGAAGGCAAATGAAAAGTTTGAAGGAAGCTTTTTTTCTCTCAGTTCACACATGTCCTGCATAATGTGTAGCCTGGTAATGGATTGATATTATTAGTATTTTAAAGCCACATAAAAGATTTTTTGTTTTAAAGAGAAGGCAGAGGGAGAGATCCAGCTGACATGAACATGTATGATATGTAGCACCGTGAGAGAGAATGTGCACAAACTGATGTGATGCAGTCTCACACACACACACACACACACACACACACACACACACACACACACACACACACACACACACACACACACACACACACACACACACACACACACACACACACACAATAGGTAAACGTCCCTGTCCTGTCTATCGTTTCTGGGGGGCAGAAATACAGATACAAACTGCTTTTAGTGACAACTGTTAAGTGCAATTGCACTTCACAAGTTGGTGCTGACAATGCTCATTGCAACAAGACTTTTGGATGTAAATGAGGAAACAAGAACAATCTGAGGTAACATTTAGCATACTGTAATTTTCCCCTTCAGGTATTACAAGGGTGGATTCAATTATTTGTGGGCTGCAAACAAATTGAGTTTATAATAGTAATTTGTTGAAAACTTTTATGTGTATTTTATTTATTTGACCTTTAAATACTCGTATAGTGTCTGAAAAATAAAAAATAAATGCTTTTACGGTTAGTTACTGAAGTGCAATTTATATTAAAGAAAATAAATCAATCTTCTCAAGCATTTTCTCTTTGAAAATAATAACTGAAGAATTGACAAAAGATGTGTTAAAGTACCAGATAAGTAAGCTGTATCAATAAGAGTGGTACATTTAAAATCTTTTTTCCCTGTTTATTTTGTATTTTGCCACAGTTACTGTTTTATTTTTATTTGCACTCATTAGTTTTATGAAATATAATCTAACTGTGCATGAACACTTGACACTTGAACAAATAGATTGATCTACTCTCTCCATGATGCTTTCTGCCATGAATTAATTTTTTATTTAATTCCTCTCCTCTCCACCCAACCGGCCTGTAGTTCAACTCCTCTCTTTGCTTCTCCCCTTTCTCTCTACGTGCTCCCTTCTTCTCAGCCCTGTTTCTCCCTCCCTTGTTTCTCCTCTATTCCTCTTCATGCTACACTTTCTTCCCATGTTCCTCAACCCCCGGTCGGTCTCCTAATCTCCCTTTCCTCTGCAAGATGTTTTTCTACATCTACCCTCTTCTGTTCTTCACCTCCCACTTTACTTTGCTCCTTGTTGCTCCCTCTCATCTGTCTCTCTGGTCAGCTTACAGGATGCTGTTCAGCATTTCCTGCCACCAGGGCTAACGGAAAGAGGCTCAACACAGGCTTGTTTGATGTGCCATCTCCTCTAATTATTTACACCTGGACTCTTTGCTACAGATTTTCTGCTCAACAGAAGTACTACTCAGACTCCTTCCTTCCTTCCTTCCTTCCTTCCTTCCTTCCTTCCTTCCTTCCTTCCTTCCTTCCTTCCTTCCTTCCTTCCTTCCTTCCTTCCTTCCTTCCTTCCTTCCTTCCTTCCTTCCTTCCTTCCTTCCTTCCTTCCTTCCTTCCTTCCTTCCTTCATTCTTTCCTTCCCTCTTTCCTTGCATGATTGCTTGCTTCCTTCCGTACTTGCTTGCTTGCATCCTTTCTTCTTTATCTTTCTTCCTTCCTTTGCTTGCTTCCATCCTTCATTCCTTCATTTTTTGCTTGCTTGCTTCCATCATTCCCTACTTCCTTCTTTCCTTCTTTCCTTCTTTCCTTCTTTCCTTCTTTCCTTCTTTCCTTCTTTGCTCCTTTCCTTCCTTCCTTCCTTCCTTCCTTCCTTCCTTCCTTCCTTCCTTCCTTCCTTCCTTCCTTCCTTCCTTCCTTCCTTCCTTCCTTCCTTCCTTCCTTCCTTCCTTCCTTCCTTCCTTCCTTCCTTCCTTCCTTTATTCCTTCCTTCCTTCCCTCCTTCCATTCTTTCTTTCCTACATTCCTACCTTCCTACCTTCCTTCTGACACAGTTTGTCTCAATGCAGCCTTGTACCTTGAAGACCTAGGGGTTATACACGTCCATTCCACAGAGGCACAGGGGGCTGTTCTGTTTTCATCTCTCAGTTCCTTCTAATAAAACCAGGGCCAATGCAGCCCAGTTGCCAGCTCAGTGCAGGCACGGCTGTAGCTCTGTTTTGCTTGTTTTCTTTTATTAGTTTGTCCCTTTTTTCTTTCCATTTCTTTCTCTTTGTTTTTTTCCCCATTAAATGTTCTCAGTGCCTGCAGCTGTTTGGATGGCAGTCAGAAGTTTGGGCATTGTGTTGTTTGAATGCCATATTTTCACAGCATTGCCTGTTTAGAGTTGAGTGGTTTGTCAGGAGCCTGGCCCGCAAAGGCAACTTCCTCCCCACTGTTCTGTCGCTGTATCAAAACACTGACTAGAGGAGAAAAAGCAATAAGATATTAGGAGAGGGAGGAGTGATTGGAGGAGCAAATTCAAAGATAAGTTGAAACATATTGGGGAGGGAATTATGTGAAGATTAAGTGTAGATAAAGTATTTAAGACAGTGGAAAACAAGGAACAAAGGTGTGGTATTCAACATGAAGATTATCTTCCACACCTCATTAATTTTCATTGCAATATCTTCCTTTCCACTCATTTACTGCAGTAACAGTCTTCTTTTTACTCTCTGTTACTCTCTATGACTTTTAACTCTGTAAGCTGCTCTCCTTATTATGGTTCTGACATTCTGCATGGCCCCTCCTCCTTATTGGAACAAGGTGCAGTGCCAGAAAATACACCAAACACCCAGACTCAGGCTGATTCCTAGAGAACACTGTCATTCCACATGTAAAGTATGACGGGCTCCAGATGAGGCTGATTGAACGCAGCCTCTATTCCAGCTCTGGCCTGATGAAGCTCTCTGATATGAAGCCGTTTCATCAACCTGTTTGACGGTTGTAGGGGATTCCAGTTACACCTAACCTCTTTTCATGTGAAGTTTCTGCCTGTTGGTCATAATCTTTGCTATATTTCCATACAGGAAGTGGGGACGGCTTTTGCTTCACGTAAACCAGTGGTTCCCAAACTTTTTACAGTCCCGTACCCCTTCAGACATTCAATCTCCAGCTACTGTCCCCCAATTTTTTTTCCCTGTTTGTAACCGCCGCTCCCCCCCCCACACACACACACGCTCACATATACAGTCTATAACACTTCCTCGTATCGCGTGGGAGTTGTAGTTCCTTCTGCCATGAAGCCAACTCTCTTGGCCGCATCTGGAAACATCACCTCCCATGATGCCGCACGGCTCGTCTTAAACTGCTAGCTGGTGCACGCCCGCGTTAAATCAACCCGTCTCCTTTAATCCTCTGTGTACGCAGCTTGGTCCTCTGCGGGATTTACACTTTGTGCACATTCCCTGCGTACCCCCTGAACCACTTTGCGTACCCCAGTTTGGGAACCAATGACTTAAACCACAAATCATTTGATTCATTTAAGTAACAATTTAAGCAGTGCTATGTTGGGATGACATGCTTAACACTTCACACAACTGAGCCAGTTGTGATTTGTGTTCACATGTTTTGTGATATTTCAATTGGAGGAATTATAGTTTGTTTGCTTCTCTGTTGTAGATTGTTGATTCAGTTATAGGTGTTATGATGGCAGCCACATCATTCATAAGTATCCTTAAGCAAAGTAGCTCTTGAATAACTCAGACAAATCTTTTGAAAGGTCACATTAGAAAAAGAACAGACATGAAAGATAAATTAAACAAGAGCTTACTATTCTACTGCCATTGCTTATTCAGACACTTTAAAAGAAAATCGTATCATTAATGTTATCAGTAGCACCTGTGCTTATATGGTCAAAATATTTGCTGTAAAAAAATCAAACAGCTGGATTTTATATCAACAACTTTATTGATATAGCACATTTGCGCATTTTGGACATGTATGAATGTGTGTGTGAATGGGTGAATGGCAATAAACTGGCAATAAGCTGTGGCTGAGCGGTAGAGTGGTAGGCTCCAACCAGAATGTCAGCAGTTTGATCCCAGTTATCCCTATCTGCATGTCGAAGTGTCCCTGGGCAAGATGCTGTACCCCAATTACCCCTCATAGAAAAAAGAAGGGTTTCTCATAGATGCACTGTATGAATGTGTGTGTGAATGGGTGAATGGCAATAAACTGTACACATGCCTCACAATTGGAAACAAGAATGTAATCTAAAATCAAATATGGCTAATAATATAGTACAATATCTCAAATCAAACACAACAAGTGATATAATACATAATCTAAAAGCAAAGCAAGAGATACATATTACAATATAATTTTAAATAAGAACATAAAAAATAGCTAAAAACAATCAAATTAAAGTATGTTTTGAAAGACAATTTAAAAACAGACACTTAAGTTTCAAATCTTAGTTTCACTAGGTATAACTTTCCCCAAGGTTTCTACTCCATTTACCTTCAGTTTACATTGTCAGACTCAGATTTGTTGTATTAATCTTAGTCTAGATCTTAGTCTTTTTGCTACATTTGCATTTCTTGATTTTAAATATAGTTAGTCTTATTGTTTAAGTCCTATTCTAATCAATTTATTTACCTTTTATCCATTCTTCCCTCCCTTTCCTCCTCAAATCAAAATCACAAGTGGAATCATATAAGAACAGAGAGTCCACTCCCCCTATGTGATTTATTCAGATGGGGGGGGGGGTATCATACTGAAATGTCCCTTTTTGTAAACACACTCGGTGGTATGGTTAAATGCAAGATCCACTTCCGAATTATAAACACTGGCTCTGCAGTTATTCACAGAGGAGGAGAAATTAGCTGATGAAGGAAGCACGTGTTCCCCAGATTATTGTAATTATTGTATGCAGGTTTTTCTTGCTGATATGAAGCATTTGTGACACTATCTCATGAGAAAGCGGTTGTAATCCTGAAGTCTTGGACAGCACCAAGCGTCTCATCTGCTCTCACATTCTATAAGTCCAGCCTGGCTCCCCTTAAAGCTTGTGATTTAGACATAAGTTTTTAATTCTATTATGTAGGAGCTTCCAGCACCAAGTCATTGTATTTTGTTTCGTTCTGTCTTTTGTTGCTGGAAGGAAATTTGAAATAGATCTAAATGTTATTTCAGGTCAAGGCAAACGTGTACAAGTAAGACCTACTGTTTTAGCTATCTGATTACATGTTTGTTCAGCCTGTCTTCTAAACCTGTAGCATACATTAACCTAATCAGATATGGCCATCATTTCCCTTACGTTGTTTACAGAACATTGTCATTCTTTATCCAAAGAAGGATAAGACCTTGAAATGTAATTCTGTTGCTTCAAACATTTGTCAGAATTCAATAATTGCTGTAAACAACTTGTAATCAACTTCAAAGTACTCTGCCAAAGACTTTCATCTCACAGATAAAAATGAGCATCTTCAAACATATACAAATGTCCATATGTACACTAATGTTTACCAGCTTAGCTTTACTGAAACGCTTAATCAATATCAAGTGTAAAAAAACAGTAGTGGCTCTTGCTGTTGGTTCCATAAATGGAGTCTAATTTTACAGCTCCATAAAACACCCTCCTCGCCAGAGCATGAACTGAACAATTTATGTGCTGAAGTTATTCACCAGGAATGCTCTGAGGACTCTAACCATCGTGGTTTCAGACTCATTTCATAGGTTGGATTTTTATTGCATGTGCCTGTACATGTGAAGCATTATATTTTAATGTGTAATGCATTTATAGTTTTGGTATTTATGTGTGTTTTTATGCCTCTAATAAGATTTGGGAATAATGAGAGGAGTATCATTATCATGGTATTTTTGGGGTTATGGCCAAAATGTTTGAAAAGTACTGGTTCATACATTAAAACACTAAAAAAAAATAATTATGAATGTTATTATAAGTGCAGTAATCAAGTGCCGTATTGTGAATAATACAGTTATGCTAACCATCTAGAATTGTACTATTTTTTAACATGAGACCGGTAACCGTGACGATATATCTGATTCAGCATGAGGACAATATAACAGCTGCATCAGTCGGACTAAATTATTTAATAGGGTGATTCTGATGAATGTTTGATTCACTTCAGGTGTTGTCTGTCACCATTACACAGCCAGTGCTTCGCAAGACACCAGTGACAGGGTGTGAATTTTTACTCCAGCTAAACAATTATTTTCCTTTAGTTAGAGTTAAAGAAGCATTAAGGCATGTGTCTGTTCTTCTTAAACTTGAAGAAAATGAATGCATTTGAGGGCAAGCCAGATCCTTGACCTCCCCTGCCATGTTCCTCACGGCAGCCAGTTATGAATAATCTTCTCCACTCATGTGTTTAGCAATTAGTTAAAGATAAGGCCTTTCAAATTAAAATGGTGGTAAGATTACATCATTTTGAAATTGCTTGGTGGGGACACAAATCTGGTTTCAATCAGAGGTCTGAGGAAGTCAGCGAGGCATTCCCTTCACACCTCCGCATTAGGGACTTGCTGCTAAAACTCCGCCTGACATGTTTTATAAAAGCAGTATTATGTACAGTTTCACAGCAGGGAGGAAGCATCTGATCTGTTACTGCAAACAGAGGAAGTGATTTCACAAGCACTGACCCATTCATTTTCTTGGGGGAAATGGTAGCTTTGTCCTGCGGTGACGCGCACTCACATAGATGACTCGTAATTCTCAGCAGCAGCTTCACGAGCGTCTTCTATAGAAGATCTAAGACAGACATAGTTTGTACACACAGATGCACACACAAACCTGTCATTGATTTCTGCAGCAGCCACAACTCCACTTTTCCCAAATGAGGATCCATGGTGCCTTTCTGTGTGGATACTCCACAGATGTACCTACTGTATAAAATAATCCAGTGAGAAGTCAGTGCTCCTAAAACGTCAGCGACTGTCCCTGTTACCAAAGAATGTTCCATGCGGGGCTACATGCAAGCAGAAGCAGGAGAAGAGATTTAAAGATATACGGACCTTGTGTGTGCATGCATGCGTGTGAAAGTGCGTGTGTGTGTGTGTTAAAAGCTAAAGCTAAGCAGAACAGAAGCAGTGGAGATGAGGACAACATCTGTGCCGTTAGTTTGATGCAAAGTACTTGAGAGTGAATTCTAAGTTTGGAGTTGTGTCAACATTTTGACTGATGTTCCGCCAACGATATGTGATATTATATAGCTTTAAAAATACTTTTTGATGTAATGTGTTAATAAATGAGTCGGTATCCAGCATGTGATTGTAGCAAACTATATTTTTACTGCACAATGAATCATTGAGTATGATGAAGGATTAGCAGTCTAATTTGTATAGTCTCTGGCATGTGTGAATTCCATGAAATTCACCAGTTGAAGCCAAAGGAAATATCTGTGTAATCTTCACATGTGGTGTCTTTGCAACAATGATGCAAGAAGCAGGTTTTGAATTAGTGCATGGTGAGCCTATTAATTAAACTGACCAGACTGACATCTTTAACAGGCCATCATGGTGAGTACATGTTATCCGGTTTCTTCAGAACTTTTCTGACATGGAAACTGCATGGGGATAAATTACTCCTGTAATTAAGATATGTTCAAATCAAAGTCCAAACACTAACTTTTCGTATATACCATGTCGTACTTTCTCTTTTACTATATTGCACTGCTGTCATGATGATGGTGTGAATTTAAGATGAGCCCTGCTTATTTTGTCAGGAGAGATTGTATAGGAGCAATACTTTCCTCGTCAGATTTTATTCAAATATGATACAACTAGTCGAGTAATAGGATATTTTGTTGTTTTGTATTTAGTATTTTTTACTTCAGTTAGAAAAGCTCCAGACATCAAAAATCTTTTTAGTAGCAACAGCATATATGTCCTCAAGTTTCTTATTCTGCTGACTTGCCTTCTTCCACAACATAATTTTCCCTTCTCACTCAAAGGGCTGCTCAGCAATCAAATTCAAAACCCTAATTACTGTAATTGGTAGATGCAAATTAACAGCAATTGGACTTGACTAGGGTTATAAATCCACATCTCAGAAGCTGCCGAACTTCTGGCAATTCAGAGTGGACCACCGTAGGCCGGGGTGCTTAACTTACTAAGTAATTGCAAGTTTCATGAATCATAATGCTTATGAATTCCCCCTCGGCACACAAACAGGCCCAGTGGGACTACACTTTAAGCCACTGGGAGTCATGGTAAACTGATTGAGAAGCCATTGCGAAGCTTTGGCCTCTCCACAACAGAAATACCATGGAGAGTTGCTGGGTGCTAATGGTGTTTGGCTAATGACATTTCAAGCCACAGGGAAAGAACATTAAAACCTCATTTTCTTTTTTTAGAATGTAAGTATCTATGTTGGTTTCACACAACACTCCTTTTGGATGTTACTTTAGCGTTTGAAAAAGTGGTTAAAAATATTTCAATGGCACGGCTAGCTTGCTTTCTCATGTTTCTGAGGCATTTGTTCTTTCAGTTCAACTATAAATTAGTTGGGCTCTGCTCAAAACAAAAGAACATGAACACTCATGACTCGTAAAAATAGCACCACTTTGTACAGATCTATTTAGCTTGACTTGGTCAAATGAAGTCTGAGATCTCAACAAAATGCTACTCAGTATGTATGTTTAACACAGAGAGCTGTAGCAGAGAGCCTCATCTCTCTTAGACACATACTTACAGGAACAAACACACACATACACTTTAACATCCACTTCTGCCCCTGTTGAACATGAAAGTAGACATATATTACATGTGATTGTTGAGGAAATGAAGTGAAAAACAGTTCTGGGGTTGCTGGTTCAGGTTGCGGGTTTCAGAGTGACGAGATCCAGGAGCCAGCGGCACTTGGTATTACCCCGGTGCTTCCTGCCCCACTGGCCTGGGCTAGGGGATGTGGAGGGTGTGGTTTAGAGGGGGAGGTGGGAGGCCATTGAAAGGCAAGAGCCATGAGACACCCTGCCCCACAGGATCCTCTCGGCAAGAGGCTTTATTACAGCCCACAGCTCCCACACTCTTACCATCAAGCCCTGAACCTCAACCAGATCCCATTGTGGTTTGTTTTACAACCTTGAACCACTGTTAGCCTTCAAAACCTCAGCATGTTAATCAGGCTCTCACAAGATTCCACTTTCGCTCTTTTTCAACAAACCTTTTTTTCCTATTTACTCAATGGCTCTGTCTCAATAACACAAACTATATTTTCTTTTTCTTTTTACAAATCATTCTCTCCTATCATGCAAGTTTTATATTCCAAGTCTTCATGTTATTTCAACACAGCTGTGTGCAGCAGCGAAGTAAATCCCTTACTGGTTACACCTAATACCACCATGGCAAGGACCAGCTGTGTGAGTCTGCATGAGCTTATTTGTTGTTTATCTTAATTAGCTAATTATTAACTTATTATTAACTGATGTGTTATTCGTGTGCCCAGAGGGTTCCTCCTCAAATCCGATGACCACTTCACCAAACAATCCCAAATCTGCAACAGGTTAAATACTCAGTCTTCCTTACAAGTCAGTCTCATAACACAAATCATGACCGATGCTCTGCCCAGCACATGCATAGACCCAAAGAATCCTGAAAAGAAGAACATAATGTGCAATTAATTGCCTATTTGCAAATTTGTCTGTCCATCTTCCAGAGGAATTGGTCACATGATAAGCCTCTTTCTCCATGATGACGTTCTAGGGAATCTCTCTTTCCAAGTTTTGCATTTTAGATACATAACATTTCATGTCTTTACTATTTTGTGTCTTTTCCACTTCAGGAACTTGGGGTTTGAATTAGATGAAGTCTTTTACTTCGGGCCATAATAAGCGCTGATGCAAAATCGGCCCAGTGGCTTTTCAGAGTCAAATTGGATTTAAATTGTGTCAGAAGAGGGAGAGATGTTTTATACAATAATAGCCATCAATGCCATGAAACAGAGCATTTTTCTCTGCAGAGCTTTTGAACCACTTTTATAAATAGCAGAATTTTGTCATAAAAAATAATGTTTCTGTGGTCTTTTCCTGCAATTAAAATAAGTTTGGCTCAGGAACAAGGGCAAAACTAAGTACTTTTGTTTGAGGAGAATTTCTCTCACTTTTCAAACTACAATCAAGGCCTCCCCCACCACTGCCTAGGCTTCCTCAGCCGAGAAGGCATGTCATCATGTACCATGTCACCACATGATAGTGGCAGGCAGATGTCTAGTAATGGCAGACCCAGAGACTCAGCAGAAGGGTGTGTTCCACCTGCCTCTTTTCAATTTCAATGTATATGGTTGGCAGAGTGAGTGACATGCTTTCGCGTGGTATTTTTTGATTCCTCTAGGCCAAGCAGTGTGGTCTTTACATGACCAATCAGATACGTCAAACCACCAGTGTTTTCCCCCACATGTACAACAAGAAAATCTGGCTTCAATTATTATTGCACCCCAAAGGGAACTTCCAAAATTCCTCCCTTCCTCATTTGTCAAAAATGAAGCTCTCGTTTCCTGTGATTGGCGGAAATATGTCTTTTGATATTAAATCACACTGGTTTCCACTGGCTGCATGACCAAGACAAATGTTTATCATATTTATTTATGTCATTGGAGATGACCCTGCTGCTCAGCAATGCAGCGACTTGGCTGCAGACTCCCATGTAATGTTGATTATGAGTAAGAGAGTCTCCTAAATAAGCTGAAGTTAAGAGATAATTTGGAAAGCATATGAGGTAACTGTGGTTTGTTTAATGTGAAAAATACAGTTTGGGGTTGGGGAGGGTGATGGAGGTACTGTTACAAAAGCCCTAATGAATCTAGACTGACACATCCCACCCAAAACTTACAGGGCTCTAAGTTTGATTTATATTATACTCTGTTGATAAATGTGGTTCCAAATGTTGATTAAGGATCTGTTTCACTTGTTTGTATGTCAACAAATCCAGTTATGCACCTCTGATCTCCCATTGCCATTGTTTTTGTACTTGGTGCTTATTGTCATAACATCACGCTCTGGTAGAGGCCTTTCCAGTGTGGCTACGGAGGAGAAACGCTATATGTAAATTACCATTGACGTTGCAGAAACAAATAAAACTTCTCATGCTGCCACTACATCTGTAGCCATTTTAAGCCCTTATTTATACCATTTAAGCTCTCATTTGAACTCACCAGCACAAATAAACATATCATAATGAACCAAAAGCCCTGATGTCATATGCAGATGTTGAATTTTGATTATTCCTGTTGCCTTGTTAATTTTTCAGGATCTTGTCTCTCACCGGCAAAATAGATGACATCATTTTTTCTTGGCACCGATGGGACAGTTTTACTCACTTGACTGTAGAAGTTCAGAGACACTGTGCCCACTCCTGACTTATCTCTACATCTTTTTTTACCATTGTTCAGTTTGTGTAGTCTGTAGAAGTCCTGTGTTTCTGAAGACAGAAATAGAAAAAAGAGAGTCCGTAAGATTCCCACTAGACTACTGTGTTATGAAGCCATGGCCTTAAGCTTTGTTTACTGGTAATGATAAGCTGGCCTAATCAGAACTTTATAAAAGGCAAATTATTTCACCTGAGGCCTGTTTGTCATAAATCCTCTTGTAATAATTGTGTGGCACTAAACCACTGAGCAGGCAAAAGGAAGAAAGAAGTCAATCGTTGTTGGGGCCCACTGCCAAGACCTTTTTACTGGCACTCTGTAATAGACTACCTGGTTTACTCCTTGGGTCATGTGCTTGATTGTAAATGAGTACATTAAGGACACCCTGATCCATTGTGACCCTTGCAAGCAGTGTTAATTTTGGCAGCTATTTTTGATTTAGTCTTAGTCTTAGTCTTTTGACGAAAATGCATATTAGTTTTAGTCTAGTTTTAGTCATTTTTATCCTTCTTAGTTTTAGTCTAGTTATAGTCATTTTTATCCTTCTTAGTTTTAGTCTAGTTTTAGTCGACGAAAACAAATTACATTTTAGTCTAGTTTTAGTCGACGAAAACAAATTACATTTTAGTCTAGTTTTAGTCGACGAAAACAAATTACATTTTAGTCTAGTTTTAGTCACATTTAATAGCCACATTAAACTCCTTATCTTCCCTTCTCAGGTCCAGGGACCCCCTGTGTTGTGTCTACAACTGCGTACTAGTCTAGCTTGCAGTACTTAGGTTGTCCATTAGATGTCCCTCCTATAGGTCTATAGCAGGGGTCGGCAACCTTTACTATCAAAAGAGCCATTTTGCCCCCTCTTCCCCCAAATAAAATTTGTCTGGAGCCGCAAAACATATTTGATAACAAAGCTGATAAAATGTTATATAAAGTTATACTATACTAATCTGTAGATTATTGCATTTATGAAATTATAGAACAACAATAAAGAAAACTGTTGACATTTTATTTATTTTACCTGTTACAACAAAGGGAAACACCAAATGCTTATGAAGAGGAGAAGAAAATACACAGGCAAGTGTAGGCCTACTTTGAAATAAATGAAACGCAGAACTATGTAGGGTTATTTGAGTCATCCCCATATTTGTGGGAAATGTATGAAATAAGAAGTACCCTATTTTGAAATAAATAAAAAAATATAGCTGCAGCATATATATTTTAGTTGGCGTTGGCGAAATGTGAAAACAAAAATTGAAAGCAGATCAGACTGGAGGCGGACACAGAAGCTGGAGCTCGGTAGAAACCAGCTGCAGCTTCTGCTCTGATCCAGAAGCTGCGGCGCTGATCTCAGAGCAGCTGAGACCAGAGGAACTCTGTGTTTTCACTGTTTCCATAGTTAAGAAGCAGCCGGTGAGTCAGTGACCGGCCTGCTTCACGTGAACGAGCTCTGATCTCACTGTATCTCTGAGCGAGTGCTGCGGCAGTGGGCGGAGCCGCGTGACCGGTGCGCTATCTGGGACCACACACACACACGCACACACACACAGACACACACACTCGCCGCTCCGGGTACTTCATGACGGCCTGATACGATTATGTTTTTAAAAATTGTTGTGACTTAGTCAACCGCCAACATTTTCGGTTCGTCTCGTCTCGTTAACGAAAATTAAAATAGATTTTGTCATAGTTTTTATTTTCAAAGATCCATTTCGTTACGTCTTCGTCTCGTCTTAGTCATGGGAAAAGGGGCGTTAACGAATATTTTTCGTTATCGTTATCGTCAACGAAATTAACACTGCTTGCAAGAACTAATTGTTAATTAATACATGGACATGTACATATGCTTGTTGAATGTGACGACACTACTCCCTGCAATGTGTTGTGCACAAGGCACACTTTCCCAAAGATCTAAGTCTCAGGCTGACCTGGTCTTTCTAGGATTATTAGCATGCTACATGATTTTTATTGACCCAATCAAATAGCCTTTTCCGTCTCTTCCCTCCAGACGTGCACTGAACCTTGGCATCCTGCGTGATCCAGGTTCAGAGGTGGAGGACCGTCAGTACCAGGTCGATCTCCATTCCATCACCATTGGAACAGCTCATTGGGAGCAACTTAAGCCAGAGAAGGAGGGAATGAAAGGTGGTGTATCACCAGAGAGTGAGAGGAACTCGCAGAACCCAGCCCTGGAGTGGAACATGGCCAGCAGGTTAGGATACACTTAAGCACCTACACAAGTCATCTGTTTACTGTCAACAATGTTAACTGCTCTGTGCATAAGAGGCTGTGGGCACAGGAAATGAATGAAAGCTAAAATAAAACATTTAACAAGCTAGATATCTTTCTCAAAAGATCCAAGAATGGCCTTAATAATAATTGATTATTAACATAATCTGTAGAATACTTTCATTGGCTTTTTTGTTAAGCATGAGTGTAACTGCCTGTTTGGCCCCACAACCTTTTTTTTCCACATGTGTTTTAAGAGGGAACAGGCCCAAAACTCACAGAATCACAGGCAACGAGTCCAGATTTGTTCCCTGTCAACTAAAAATAAGCCTTCTGGAAGAATTCAGTACAGAATCAACACGGGCCTGATTGAGACTGAGAGCTCACAGTTCATCACAGCTTAGTGAGGCTGACTGTGATACTCACACCTTTCACACAAACATAGACACACCCAGGTACACTGTAATACACATGCACACAAACCCTCATTCATTTTCATTATGAAACTATTTTCTTTCCTCCTTTCAACACTTATATACACACTCCTATATGCACACAAATCTGTTCATGCACGTACACAAACACACATACTAACTGAATATTTGGAGCTCTGCCAGGAAAACACAGACTGCTGTTGGTGAAACTAATGCTGAGCCCTCTTCTCTCAGGCTGCAATAAGATCCTTTATTGTGACAACCACTCAGGATTTATTTAAAGGAGACCCATTCTTACAGTTTCTTCTTCCTGCTTTGGGGTCTAGCTACTGTGTGCTTTTAACAACATTGGACATTGCTTGTCTAAACAATGTCCACCAACATTCAAAAATGTCAGCCAACCTGTTCATGGTCTTAAAAGATGCATGGTAAAAGTGAGTATGCATTAAAGCCAAACATGTTTGGTACTTTGAGTGAATGGAACAGAGCTTTTAGACTGGTTTATGTGTACCACACATTATTGCTATGTGCTGCTGATAATAGCGTTAACTAATAACTTCTTAAATCAAATTGTTTATTTCTCATTTTAGATTGTGCTTTCAGACAAAATAAGTCAGAGTATGAAAGTAAGTAGAGCTGTAGTGTTTTACCATTAGTCTGTGCTTATTTCGGTATATCCAATAGTTTGACCAACTTAATTAAAAAAACTCATTGTTATCCTCTTCTTGACCTGTTAAACATCCCTTTTAATTAGCAGACTTGGACCAATGTTAGCGTTCTACTCTCTTACTATACTGAGTCTGACTAGGCTGACCATTAGTTCTTTCTTGCTGTCATCATGTCTGTGTCAATGAATAGACGGCTGCCTGGGCCCAGTGCCAAAGCCAGATTGTCTGAAAGGGCAATGAGGTGAGAATCTGGGCTCACACGTTGGGCTCTAGAAGATGCAAAATGCCTTTTCAGAAGGCTCAACTTTCTTAAGTACGTATGGATTTGTACTCAGAATTTGATTATCTGATAACCTAAAAGGTAATTTAGCATTTACTTTTCTACTCAAAGGATTTAACACTACTGCTTTCACAGTAACTTTTTATAACTGCCTCTATTAATCAGATGTTTTTATCTGAGGAATGCATCAAATTTTGTCTGTTGAAATGTCTACTGAATTCTTATCGCAATATTTTTTTTTTAGGGTTTCCTCTCATTTGTTTACATTTTTATATCCAAATATGTTAAATTGTGTGTTTGGTCTTGCTGGGAAAGTAAAAGTTGCTGCTGTCATTAGGGTTTATGAATTTCTCTCTACACTCAGTTTTAGCTTCAAGACAAATCATTCAAGGTGGTTGTGGTTGCCTCTCTCCATGCTGTGGCAGGAACAGCAATGGAGGCCCTGTTGAAAAACAGGCTTTGCTGTACTACCATGTGCAGCATGGTATACCCCAGCCACAGTCACCATCCAATCTAGTCACGACTGGGCATGTGATTTAGAAAGTTCTAAGTTCACAGCTTTGCTTGTCTGCTACAATAACCAGCCATATACACCTCCTTGGTTGCAACTAGTTTTGACACGCACCACTTCCAAGTAGTGGAACCCTTCCCTCATTCCCTACATCGATATCCCCATCCCACCTACCTCTGTCCAGCTTTAGAATTGAGGCATGTTCACTTTGCAGTTTTGGGGGGGTCAGTTCAAGTAGTTGCGGATCTGCAGTGGCCTCAGTTGGCTTCCTGAGGTTTTGGGAGGAAATTCCAGCACCATGGATCCACTGACAGGATCTTTCCTCGTCACAGTGTGTAGTTGCCGACAAGGAAAGACCCTGTGTCAGGGAGCTGTGAACTCTCCCATCTCCCCTCCTGTCAGCCCCCCAGTGCCGGCCTCTCTCATTTTGTCCATTCAACTGATATCTCCAGATACTGTCCAAACTGTTTAGTTTTGCATGTAAGGGCAAAAAAAAAATTCCATCTGTATTGTCCACACCCGTTCGAAGGTGCACGCATTTTTAGGCACACTGAATCCAGTCAGAGGACCCAATGTTATTTGTAAACCGAGACTTGCACCTCATAGCTTTGCTGGTGAATGATAGCACCTGTCCACTGTAAGGGGACACTCGTTGTTTCAATCCCTGTCTGAGGGGAGATTAGCCAACACCAATTGGCCTCACAGATCATTTGACCTCTGAATTAGGCCTCTCTCTAGCTCTTAATGTAAAGAAATGTGTCAGAAAATAATCCCTTAAGGGCACTGGTAATGCACATTTGTGTAGCAGCAGTGAATATGATATTGGATCTGCTTAAGTACTGTACTCGAGGCCACCTAGAAAGAGGGCTTTTTATAATCCCAGCCAACTATAAATATTGGAAGCCGTACCCCTTGATTGTTTTAATAGCAGCAGATGTGGCAATTAACACCACCTTATAAAGCCCACTTGTGTATTTGTTTTACTGCTAACAAATGTTCCCACAAATATGACCTGATTGTGGGAATGAACATTAGTGAAATGGAGAGAGTTGATGTGAGAAGTTCTCAGTTTGATCTTGTGTATACAATTTAGGGGTGTTCTCAAATAATTTCTCAGACCAGAACTTTAAAAAAGACCAGAAATATATCACAGGTCAGTTTTGCAAAATCAATTTTGAAGTATTTTGAGTTCAGTTTGTCATCCCACTGGTTTTATTTTGAAAAGCCACATCAAGTTTGAAATGTCTGCCTGTCAGCTAAAGGCATAACAATAGCTCAGTTGTGAGCATTTTGTGGTTTTGACTGTATTGTCTTGACTTGTAGATCTTAGACAGCTGGGACAATTTTACAAAGATTTTACGACTGGTAACCATAACAGGTTATTAGTAAATAATGTATGGTCCATTATGGTTACTGTTTATTGTTATGTAATGTTCGAATTACCTCAACAATTAATTCAAAATATTTTAACAATAAAATTTGTCCATCAAGTTGCTAGTAAGGTAAATTATAATTAGGCCTAATATACTATATCTCCAACTGGAGACCCGTTGTTTGTTATTATATTATGTTCTCCATATGTTGAAGAGTATGTTGAATGAGAACAGTTTAATCTGGTTTGTATCTGTGGACAGTATTCGGAGGCACCAGGAACGCCGGGCCATCCTGACGCCAATCCTGACTGACTTTTCTGTCCGAGTGACAGCAGCTCCAGCCATCATCTTCAGCAAGAGTCTCTCTCCAGACAGCGGAACGACAGAGGTCAGTTTTGACAAAGCTTTTTATGATTTCAACAATACAGCGTTCTCTTAAAAGTATTAAAAGTAATTTTAGAATATAATTTTTCTCTACTGTGGCAAAATGTATAATAGTCGGTCCAGCGAAGAAAATACTTATCCCCCCCCCCCTTTGCTTTGTAGAGATGGTTCACTACTTTCACTGACATCTTTTGCCCTTTGACCATGACCTGTTACAGTCATGATTACAACCATTACTCTCACAATCCATTGATCATATGAAAATAGACATAGATTATGTCAGATGTCAGAAGTATTTACGTTTTGTCTCAGAACATACAGTAACATACTCATTAGGAATCCCTCAGCCAGTCTGCCATGTAATGGAGGCTTTTGACCCACAGAGTTCAAACCTTTCTGCTTATACAGCTGATGTTTTCTGGCACAGCTGCCTGAGACTTCCTGTCTTTTTGATGCTTTGTCCGACCACGCTAACGTGCCCCTTGACAATGCATAGCAGCTAATCCATAGTTTATACTGACACACAAAAGCACACAAGCAGTTTTGTCTCAATGACTTCAGAGCACATTACAGCGACATATTAATGGTATGGGGACATGCTTTCTGTCCCAATAAGACCACATCGATACCCATAATGTGACGTCGGTCCCCACAAAATCAGTATTTCCTACATTGCACAATCACACACATGTGTTTTTGTTCTTCTATCTACGTGAAGACACTGGCTTTAAACATTAAATGCCTAATCCTAGACTTTACCCTCACCTTAATCTAAACATTAAAAAAACATGTCCTTACAAACACAGCCATACAAAATATAAGACACCAGCCAGTAACTATACACAGTGACACTTATTGTATTATTAATGTAACAGATGATACTGAATAAAATAGTAGTCCATTTATGCTTTTAAACAGTAGGTCTGAATAAACAATGTTTAGACAGCAGTTGCCAATACCATTATATGCAGTTACTGTAGATGTGGCTTGTGTGTGGTTCAACCCAAAGTGTTAGTGAGTGATATCCTGTTGGATGTAGCCTCCAGGCAGAAGTTAAAACTGCTGGCTGTGGGTGTGTGTTGGGGGGGAAGAGGGACAGAGGTGAAGGAGGGAACAAATTAGCTAAATGTAATAAGATAGAGGGGAGTTGAAAAGTAAATAGACTAAGACAAAGTAAATAGCTTTAAAAAAAAAAGAAGAAGAACCAGTGCTTGAGTTCATAAGCAATCCTGATGTGTTACTGAATGGCTTTTCTTGCTTCCTCCACCCACCTCCCTCTTCTTCACCTCTCCCTGCACTGTCTCCTTCATCTGTTTAGGAGGTGGTTGTGTGCGGTCACTCTCTGGAGGTGAATTTCACCAGCAGTCTGGATTTTTACCTGAGCGTCGGCCAGCTGCAGCTCTTACAGCAGCTTGTCAGAGACAACACGGTGGGGATAGACACTCCTGAGAAAAGTGCTGAGGTGAATACTGCAACCAACAAATGAGTACAAACACATATGGGCACATGTATGATGACATTCGTTTTCTAAAGCCACATACATGAGGATGTACATTTAAACTGGAATAACTTTACTTGGACACAGAGTCTCTGTTTTCTTTGCATTTAAGTATTTATACAAAAAACTTGAAAAAAAATCATGTCACAAATTCCCCTACTTATAGTATTTAATATTTTTTTCAGTTTGTCAGAAAAAGGAAAGGTTTACTTCCAGTTAATTAGTTATATATATATATATAACTGATATAATGAATGGCTTGTTAATTTTTTTGCTGCTAAAATCCATCATGACCATTTTCATTATACAGTTCCCTAAACTATCGCCCCTGACTATTTGGGGTGAATCTAACACATTTAAATATTTACTCACTCGGAGCAAGGCAGTTCTCTAATGTAGCCTTAGTTTACTGTGTTGTGCTCAGCTGCAGCTTTCAGGGCCCTTCCTAATGTTTACAGGACAGGGAGCACCCAGGCGCCATTTACCCTGTCTGACCGCTTAATAAAGCTCGCTAATGGAACACAATATAAAAATATTTACCAGCTGTGGTGAGGATGCGAGTCATAGAAGAGTAAAGGGCACTGAGGAGAGAAGAGGAGGGGGATGCAATGCAATCTAAAGAGTTGACAGTGATTTTATTGTTATCTCTGCTTGGGATTCTTTCTGGAAGAATGTGTGTACGGCCGCATAGTTACTGCATCCGTTGACTCAGATCCCGTAAAGCATTGGTAAGAAAATAGCGGCAAGTGGGCCAAAACTGGCCCTGCAACTTAAAGTATATTTAGTCTCCACAATGAAGGTTTTTCTTTCCCAGTTTGCATTATAAAACAATTGAATTTGCACCTCAAACACAAATACAGGAGATACTAGTCATAGTAATAACCTGCCATATGCACTTTTAAGAAGCTGTTCTTCTAATCAGAAAAAGATAATTATGATGCAATCCTTAAACAATCAGAAATATAGTCATATACTCAAAACTAAAAAATAATCATAAAACATTAGAGCATATAGGCCTTCAACCTCATGGAGGCCTCTACTAGTTTGATGATTTCTTTTATTCATTCATTTCTTTTTTTATTTATAAAGTCGCTCTTAAGGAGGGGCCTGCTGTGCATCTGTTCTTGATTTTAGTGATCTGTGAGCCCTCGCCCCTGCTTGTAATGATTCATGGCTTGATTCTGTTGAGGGGCAGCTAACGGCTGCAGAGGGTTCATCCAGGTTTAAAGCAGGATGAGAAAATGCATCAGTTATTCTGGGAGGTCCACTGGCAACAGTTTAAAAAAGGTCATTTGATTGGATTTAGATTTTTCTTAAGGCAGTGTAAACTGAGCATTTTCAGAAACAAATTCAGACATATGTCGTTTCAGATGGAGGAGCTGGGGTTTAAGGGTGTTGCTCAAGGGCATCGTGACAGTAGCTGCTATGTGTTAAGTCCTTTTTCCTCAGTCATGTTTCTCAGTTTATCTGGGAATTAGAACTGTCAAGTTTTTGTTAAGACATTTGTATCCAACTGCTATGTTAAGGCTGCCTTTAGATAAATTAAGTGAAATTGAAATGACCCCATATCTGGAGTGTACAATCCAGTGATCATCCATCTCCTGTAGAGGACAGAATAAATGCATGGGAAAATACCTCTTTTTCATTTAATATCAGCCTTTTGGGCACAGTTGTTCTGAACTCTCTTGTTTCTCATTGTACTTGTATTATTCCATATATAAATGTCAGGTACATTACAACATGTTCTTGATGCATTCAGTTTTATAGTAGTGCCATTATAGAGTTTACCAGCATCATTAACACTGAGGTCACTTAGTGTATGTCCTCACCTTTGTGCAGCTGCACAGCACAGAGGTCACTCTGAATAAATGTGGTTTGGCTTTGGATTTTTTGACACTCTTTCTAAAACCATTTGTACCTCAGGGTCATAAGTCTTTTGGTGACGGCATCTTCCCGGCTGCTTGGCCCACACTCTGCAGCACGGAGGTCAGTTTCAGTTAGAAATGATCACTCCTGGTGCATTTTGGTCTGCAGAAGCTCATTCTTCAAGCTGCAGAGCCCTCTAGTGGCAAATTTATCTACAGCATTGAGTTGTTGCATGCTCAGGAGCCCCGGTCCTGAGGGCAGCGTTTTTTCACTTGCAGTCTGCCCGGCCAGCACCCTGTCTACCCCTTGCTTACACATTAGAAACATTGCAATCAAATAATCACTAGTACAGTGCGTGTGCTGAGTTGTAACTGAGTTTTCCATAGCCAGTTTCTTCAATATCACAATCTGGATTTGGAACATGTGTCTGGTTTTTTACTGCTCTGTTTTTAATTTTGTTTTAACTTTAAGTAATGATATTTATAGTATTAGACAGTTTTGTTTGTCCCTCCTTTATACAACCTGTTCAAAGAATTCCATTAGAAACAGGTCCCGATCTCAAGCATCTGGAACAGAGAAACTCTATTGTTGTTTGTGTTTCAATAAAGTATCTCAGCTCTCAGCACTGTCCCCAGTTACACATTAAATTAAACACTGCCCCTTGCTCTATCTTTCTTAATTCCAAATCTTTTCCTCTCTTGTCCTCTCTTTTTTTTTACATTCTTGGACATTTTGAGAACTTTCCGTGGGCCTATTTTATGCAGATTTCAAACAGTTCCCATTGCCCCTCACAGCTGTGTTTTAGTGTCTGGGTTAATGAATTTGTGTTGTAGGGGCTTTTGGGTTCCCTGGCAGTGGTGAGGCGCGTGGGCAATGTGTGCTAGCCTTGAGTGTGTGATTTCAGTGATTTCTAGACACTGGGTTGTGCTCTGAGAATTTGTCCTCGAAACAGACATCTGCAATGACCCTTCCATACATACAAACGGGGCATCTAATCCGTTATATTCAGTCATTGTGGGCTGGAGCCAGTTTTCCACAGTTTCCATATCAACTTCCTGAGATGTAAAGTACATGAAACATGATTTCTAAGCAGTCCATAAGCAGATGTGTTGCTATCACACATCTGTGTCACTAAGTTTAGATCAGGCGGCTTTCCGCAGCATGAGATACCACAGTCATGGAGCTATGAATAGATGATAGAGAACTTATCCCACAGCTCGGTCAATGGCAGTGTCACCTGGCAACACAGAAGTGTAACCCTCTCACACATGTGTACACACACACCTACACACCACATTCCCTGCATTTCAACTGTCTTTAGCCTTTTTTAGGGTAGCCAGCACTTTAATGCTGCTTTATGACTGAACAGCTGACCCGAGTGTCTGGTTGACGTACTATTTGTTCTTCAGAAAGAGTGAAAAGGAAGGTGTAGAAAAGTCAGCTCCTCATTGCCTTTCTCTCAGCTCTCTCAACATCTTCTCTTACACATCATATTGTTGTTCTTATTCACCACATCAATGCCATCCAACCCTCATGTAGATTCACATAGTAAGAACTCTTTGTTGGCATCAATATCTGCCTGTTATTCAGTTGCCATAATGTCATCGTCTGTCTGTCTGTCTGTCTGTCTGTCTGTCTGTCTGTCTGTCTGTCTGTCTGTCTGTCTGTCTGTCTGTCTGTCTGTCTGTCTGTCTGTCTGTCTGTCTGTCTGTCTGTCTGTCTGTCTGTCTGTCTGTCTGTCTGTCTGTCTGTCTGTCTGTCTGTCTGTCTGTCTGTCTGTCTGTCTGTCTGTCTGTCTCTCTCTCTCTCTCTCTCACTCTCTCTCTCTCTCTCAGTCTCTCAGCCTCTCCATCTCTCCCTCCCTTGACACACACACACAGAGGCAGCTCGGGTCAGCCATGTGCTAGTACCACAGTGTGAGAGGAAAATACCCTCTGGTGCAGGGGAAGTCCCGCTCTGCTTCATCCTCTACCTCATCCTGGGATGATTACACGCATGGGAAACAGGGCTTTAGACTTCCTCCAACTCTCATGCACACGGACACACGCACACAGATGCCAGTGCACACACACACACATGCTAAGGCAGTACCCAGGTTCAGGACAAAGTATCTGGCATCACAGGAAACTCTAAATTATCATTTTTAGTGGACACAAATGGGTAAAAACTTCTCAATCACCCATTCCCTGCCTTATTTATATTCTTTCTTTCATTCTCTGTATTTTATTGCTTCCTTTCTTTTTGCCTCCCACTTTGTCTATCCTTCTCAATCTCCTGCATCTGTTTGTGCTCATCCATCCTTCTTCCATTCCCCTTGTTGTCTTCCCTCATTCATTTATTTTTTCCCCTTGTTTGACTGACACAGTCTGTCTGTTTGGGCATGTTTCACTTCATCCAGAGCTGGTTGGTTATTTATCAAGCTGAAAGTGGAAAGGGTTCCTCCTCTAGAGACCAATAGAATTGGGTAGTGTAGGGGTTCTGATATTACTCGACTGTTACATTTGTGTCGTTTTAAACGCCACTACGGAAGCACACAGGGTGGAGTCACATGCTAATACGCTAATTTACACAGTCGTGAAGGTCGTCAGCAAATCAAATCACTGTGAGAAGTGAATTTACAAGAGGCACAAGTACACTGGTCTGGACCTGGTGTGGTTAGTCAGTGGGTTTGGACAGCAGCTATAAGTTATTACAAGGGGCCGTGTTTTACTGATCCAGGATTTTTCTGTACATCATCCACACAGCCACACTTAAGAATTCATGTTTTTAAGATTTTTAAGTTTAGTCTATTGTAGAAAATAATGAAGAATCACAATTTCAGCAAAGACACCCCTGATGGCCCTGCACTAACCCTTTTGGCACATTGCTAAATTAAATAAGAAAACCTATGAAACAAAGACCTTTTTGCACCTCAGTCTGTCATCCAAATGCTATTTAATGTTACACAAAATGGAAGCTTAGTGACCTATTATGCTCTTTTGTATATATATTTAACTCTCATTCATGTAGGAGTATTAGCCAGAATGCCAATAGCACATTAAATAGCGTATCTAAGCAACACTGTTGTTGTAAAGCTTGGCTCAATGAGCAACCTAAGGCTTGTTTCTTGTCTGTGTAAGTGTAAAAAAACCTTTTCCAAGACCGCTCCTCTTTGTGATTAGTGTTTCATTTAGTTTTGTAGCTGTTGAACTTCGAGAGCTGAATTTTCTTTCTTAACCTTGTATCTTTTCGGGACAATAAGTTGTCAGAAGAGCTTTTATGCGCTCTGTTTGGAAACAGAAATGGGAAGACATTAGATGAGAGGGTAAGACAGTAGGACAGCTTGCGAGATGGTCAATTGAAATAGAATGCAATAGAGAAAATTAGTACAAGAAATATCTAAGGAGATGGGACATGACACAGTGAGAAACAGAAAGTCTGAATTCAGTGTTTGCTTTGATTTCTGGTTCTGTGTAAAGCATTTGTCCATAAATGTGGGAGCTGACATTCCTGAGGGGTCAGCTCTTACCCAGCCAGCCTAGCTATTAACCCTCTCTGAGGGCCAGATCCCTTTCACCCTGACCCCTTTCCATCCTCCGTAACAGTATTTTCATTTGCCCTGTTGCTGCTAAGAGTAATAACAAATAACTCTCCTTGCATAGCCATCTCCTTTTCCATTTCGGCTGCCTTGTGTTGGTTAAGTAAGCGTTGTTGTCTCAGCTTATCTTAAACATACATATTTTCATAGCCAGTGTTCCTCTCCCTGCCCTTCTTTTGTTATGAAAGCATATCTTTTTTTTCTGTCTTCTTTGTTCATGTCTCACTGACCCTCCTGTGAGAATCAACTGCTAATTGACAGCCAGTCATAACAACTCACCTTCGCTGTTCAGCCCCCGCACAACATACAGCTTTCTTCTCAAAGCATAACCGTGGCACATTCTTAAACTGGCCCCTTGGACACTCTGTCTATTTGAGATCAGTAGCAGCTGAATTTGCTCTGTCCTCAATCAGTTTTGGCAAAATTGGCGTGAAAACTCCAGATAACATCACAAAGGTTGGAATTCTATTAGAGTCTTGAAACAAATGGCGCCTTTGAGGAGAGGGAGCGGGCCCCCAATGTGAACCCAGGGATCGGGTGTCGACTCAGGTAAGGAGGAGTCAGGAATACTCTCTTTGCCCTCAAGGGAAATAGGGTCATAGACTCAGGGGACTAGTAAAAGCAGGGCACACCAGGCCAGCTAGTACAGTCACATATGCACACACAGCATAGTAGACTTGGGTCAGTGAGAAAGCCCAGAATGTTTGTCTGAAGAGGTGAAAAGAGGAAACAGATTTATTTCACTACACCTGTATTAGCAAGATTCCACCTAGAATAACAAGTGATGGAGAGTATTGGGTTTTTTCTCTGTAACTTGGATAGTGTAGTAAAAGTGTGTGTGTGCGTGCGGCATGTGACTACACTACATACAGTAGCTATTTTTCCTCATTGTGATTCTTCTCTAAAGTGTTCATCTTGGACTGTGCCCATTAAACCAAATATTTACACTAAGACAACTTCATTCCAGGCTATAGGAAGATTTGCCATGGTTGCAGAACTATTTTAAAAAAAATGAAAAATGGCTAATTTGTTTATCTTAAAAAGCATGATAAGCATTTAAGACCTAGAGATTAATCAGGTATTATCAGGTACTGTGTCACTATTTCTTTAAATGCATGTTTGAAGAACTAAAAATTACTAGCTGCTTTACATGAAAAGATATGTGAAAACGAACGGCGTCTTTCTGCTTAAGGCTTGTGACTCTGCCCTAAATCCAAACCATGTAAATTAAGTCTAGGTAATGCTTGATGAGTGCAGTTAGAGCGAAACTGGATATTTCATTAAGTGGACCTGATCTCATACCTCACTTGTCTGTTTAAATGTCAAAGATGAATCATCAATGAGTCGTCACATATAGCAACACTTAGAATGGTCATTCAGGTAAAACCAATTCCTGATTAGGTTTCAGCATAACAACGTTGGTATTACATGTTTTTCGTTTTGGAGGTTAAAACTTGTAAAGTCTTCCCTCCATGATAAACTCTGCATTTGACTACCACCATTGTTGGGAAGTTATGTAGCTTTTAAACACCTGAGGTTGTTGTTTCTTGTCCAGCTGTCCTCTGTAGTTTTTTATTTTATTTGATAACTTCTTTGTATTTCCTATCTATTTGTCCTTTGGCTTGTCCTTTGTGTTTCCCTTATTGAGGCCCTACCCGCTCAGATGAGAGGACAGGGGGTCTTGCATCATTCTCCTTTGAGAACCTTACTTACAGCACATAAGAGCTTGTGTCTC
The DNA here is from genome assembly GCF_963576545.1 of Limanda limanda. NCBI lineage: Eukaryota > Metazoa > Chordata > Actinopteri > Pleuronectiformes > Pleuronectidae > Limanda > Limanda limanda. Next base: position 27,953,231 of record NC_083646.1, read on the forward strand.
ACTCGGTCCTGGGAGCACATCCAGGGAGAAATTAAAGGAAGATTACTTCATTCCTCTTCTTCTAATTTCAGCTCTGCAAATAGACACAGAGCCAGTATTGCTCTTGTCTTAACACCGCTCTTTGTATTAGTGTGCAATCTCGTTCATACACACACGTTCACAGAGGTGTGTGTGTGTGTTCGCACTTACTTCTAAATTCCTATAGGCTTCTGCATGGTGCTAAGCGTGTTTGTGTGTGTTTGCACGTGCTAGCTCCCTAGGGTGTGGGCTGATCATGACAGCATCACTCACAGTCCTCAGCAGACCACCTGGGGTTCATCTGCCCTTGTCAACCCTGCACCTCCCACCCCGTCCTGCTCCAAACAGCCTCATCTCAGCTCAGGTCACCATTGTTTTCCCCGCTGTTGCTGTTTCCCCATGACCTTGTTACTAAAGCGCAGAAAACAGTCATGACCGCCAGGCAGTGCAGGCAGTTGCAGGCAGGCAGGCGTTTCAGGAGAGCACTCCATGACCTAATGAAATGCATCTCTGCTCAGAAGTCTGCTTTGGTAAACCGCCAAGCCCATGCTGAGGACAATGCAGTTTGAAGTCTCTTTTGTTGTTTATTTTTTGAAAGCATAATGCCAAAGCTAATGATGTTAAGTTGAAAGTTTGAATAAGGGATTTTGAGGGCCAGGCTGAAACGTAATGATTAGTCTGTAACATAGCCTTTTGACGTACACGTATGTTTTCTCTGTGTGTATGTTTGTGAGTTGCTGGCCACACTTTACCCACAAATATAAAGAGTGATTCAAATAGAAAAGAATTATATTGTGTCAGCATTGTTTGCAGTACAGTCTTGAAATTGAATTGATTTTAAAATGCAAATACAAATGATGCTCTAAATCATACACATACACATTCTCTTTCTCACAGTAGTGTTCACAAACACAAACACACAACGTTCAAATGCCATTGACAAGTCCACCTAATTCATTGACACTTGGCGTGTGTAAACACTGACGCCTGACTATCAAATTAAAAAATTAGCCCCCACACAAATCTCAAAGCTAAATAGGGATGGGGATAGTTAATGAGAGCCAGTTGTTCTTTACTCCATTCCCATGGAAAGAAAGGAGAGATGATCAAGGGAAGAAAGTCTGATGATGACTCTGCTGCTGTGGAAGCCAGGGTCAGATAAATTAAGACAGACCCCAGGGTGCTTCTGTCTCTCATTCACTTTCATTTCTGCTGTAGGGTGTCGCCTGATTACACCTTTCTCTACATCTGGCCTTCATCTTAATTTAATTAGTGGCCGAATAAATTGTTAGGAGTCAGATTGCAGCTGTCAAGGGATCTAAGAGAAAGAGTTCAATATACTATTTTCCTATTACATGTACTGAGGCAATTCATCCTTTAATCAGCCGTATTCAATCTTCCAAGTTCCCGATCTCAGCCCAATGATAACTTCATCATAAAATTGTATGTTTTTACTGTCCCAACTTTGGTGACCATATGGCTGATATCTTGTTTATCATTAATGATTGAAGTATTTGGTGATAAAGTCCATTCAGCAGCATCCTTTTCCAGCCAAGAGATTATGTTGGACAAGCAGAAAAGGTCTGTGTATCATTTCTGAATAGTTACATCATAGTGGTCAGGACACTTTTCCCCTGTGTTTGTTTTCACTAACACGATTGTGGAATTAATCTAAGAATTTTCTCCTCGCATTTTTAAACACTTCCCCCAATGAGTAATGCAACTACATTGCATCCTGCTTATACAAACAGCAAGTGTTTTTGTAGTGATAGGAGGTCATTTCTTTGTGACCTCTCAGTCACCCCTAACCAAACTGTTGGTGGATCTGAATCAGGGTTTTGGTTTAGATTAGTGGATCTGTTGAGGATGACTGATGCAATAAGTCTCCAGTTGAGCTTATTGGGTGGTGCCTGTCAGACCCTTTAAATTATTCTTGACTACCATAGCTTAGAAGCGAGGCATGGTGGGTTTGGCGAGCGTTTTCGAGGGCCTACTGTGGTAATGGGAAGGTCTTGGTATTAAACTCAACGTGTTGAGCACAACACTTCTGCCTGCAAAAAGTTTCTCTACTAAGCAATGGCAATCTACTTTCTCTTTGTGCCAAAATATTTCTAAGTAAGCTAATGTCCTGTGCAGGATAAGGAGAAACAGGTTTTGAAGTTCAATCAATTATAAAAAAGAGTCTTTGGCCACCACATATCCCAGAGCCAGGTTTTTGTTTAGCAGCATAGTGTAGTTCGCCATATGGACCACATTAACTGACTCTTTTCACAATTTTTCTTTATAAATTTTTGACTTTATCAAATGGAAGAGCAGCATCTCTGCATTCTTGATTTCTTGTCTGATCATCTTTTCTTTGTTTTTTGAAGGTGTTTCACAGGCGTTCCTCTATTTAAACCAGCCATGTCAAATCCAGTCCTCTCCTCACTTCTCCTCGAGTAGGTTTTTCTGGAAGGAAAGTGTTCCAACTGACCCAGCGCTATTGGAATGTAAACATGAATAGATTATTACTGTCGCCCAGATATCTGCTTTCACCTATATTTCATGTGGCATCATGGGAATAAGAGTCTCTGCCACGGTAGGCAAATATTCTCATATTGTTATTTCTCAATCCTTAACAAATCACAAATAGAAGGAGAAAGGCACCAGGTAAAGCTACTTTGGGGGCTGCATTGTGAGGAGAGAGGACAGAATGTGTAGGATATTGTCTCATATGCTCCTTTGAGAAACATGTTGTTGAACCCTAGAGGAGTAAACGTACCAATCAGCTTTACTGGGAAGAGAGAGCTTGTTAAACTGTCCCCGCTCGGCGCCCAGGGTACACTGTTTAAAGTACAGTTGACAGTCACTCTGAAGCACTCTGCATTCATTTGCAAGCTTTAGGGTCGCGACCTTCCATTGCTTCTTTGTTGTGGTTCAGTTAAAGTGCATAGCAGGTTGCCTTTGTTATTGAAACAAAGTTGCAAGTATTAAATGACTTTCTTTGATGCCCCTTTTTTGTGACCACTGTTATGGCATACAAAGAGCAGTGACATCATATTATGAATGTCTCCCCCCCTCTGTTCTCCACAAGAAAATGAGAGGATAAATTGCAGCCTTTATGGATTTCAGTTAACTATTATTTTTATTATTTCTGATTAAGTTGCAGTATTTCACTATTGAGGTTTCTTCCAACGGCACAAAGGCCTGCTATCAACTTTAGGGTTCTGGTAAACAATCGTGGGTAGCACAGCAGGGGCGTAACCAGTAAACTCTGATGTTGTCAAGGTACAACTGAATAGTTCTGACAAAAAAGATAGTAGTAATCTGACCGTATTCTTCAAAGGGAATTCCACAGTAGCAGAGAGAACGTGGGGTAAATGTGCTAGGAGTCTTTCTATTCGAGAACATGAACAACAAACTGCTCTGCCATTGGTTTCATTTAGGTTAAAAAATTGCAACTAATTGCACCTTGTTTTCTCTCTACAGTAACTGTCACTTCTGTCAAAGTTAAAAACAAGCATATATTTCACCATGATTTGAAAGCCACAACCCCAGTTAAAACGTAATGCACATGCTTTAATTTTTTTTATTTTTTGAAAGAAAACATGACATTGTTACAAGTCTGCCTACAATTTGTTTCTGGCTCTCAATGACAGCTCTGTCCCTACATACTTCTTCAACAACTCTTTAATTTTGTAATAGTGTCAATAGTTGATGCTTTGACCCATCACCACAAATTAACAAACTTCTTAATGTCACTCACCCAACCTTTCTATTCACCAATACTTTGATTAGGTCACTATCAGACATTTAACTATTTAAAAAAAGTTGTGCACATTTATATATTTTGTTTCTGCATTTGTGTTTTCTACGATGCACTTCAAATGCAGTTCATTCTTATTCATATCTCATTCAATGGCATGTCATGCTAGTAGCAGAAATACTTCTCAAAATCGTAGGTTTGCTCTGAAGTCTTTTGTGTTACCCTTATATAGTTACCAGTCTTTTTTATGCCCGTTCTACTTTATTTCGTGCCCCTAAAGTGAACTTGTGCAGGTTGCTAACATTTTGTATATACTTTGACTGGAATCAGACTTCATTGGGGTTATGTGGTTTTTAAATGGACCGTTTTGAAATGAATGATAGTCACCTTTCCTACTTGGACTGTATTTATTATATTTTTTCCTACCGACTATCATGGATTTCCCTACTGTCTTAAAACATTCTGATTTTCATGTTTCCTGATCTCTGAACCTGAAATGCAACCTACTTTTCTTTCATCTGGAAACAATCAACTGCATATGTGTTATTCAGATGTAAAAGCTATGTTGTCATACTTAACTAGCGAGCCAAAACTGTAAACGGTTGGCATTTGGATGATGTGACATTTGCTTCCACATATTAGCTTTCCTCTAGCCAAGCTGTTCTGAGTTACACTGACAGAAATAGGTGTCAGAAGTCGTACAGATGCGCTCTAATATGATTGGCACTTGGGAGACTTATGGTTTCACACTTTGGGCATTATCCTCCATTTTCCAGTATTTTCTGACTTGGGACTGAGGGGATGACTTCATGACTGGCCGAGTGGGGCTGGGGGGGCTGTGTGTTTGTGTGTGAAGTCGCATGGTCATGATGACGATCAACCAAGTCCAGAGAAAGATTGCATTGTTTATGTGTACATGTCGGTGAACGCATTGTTCGCATGTGTTGATTTAAACTATATGGCCTGTGTGTGCTGGGTACTGCATGTTTTCTCATTGTCTCTTTTCCTCTGCACCCCCCATTTGTGCGCCCTATTATCCCTCATTCCACTTGTAAGCACATCTAAAAATAGACCAAAAAATTTGCTTAGGGGGCACTCTCTTAGTAGTGGTGGTTAAAAAAAAAAGACGGGGTATTTGCTGTAATTGTAAATGCATGTGTACAGCCTCAGCTTGGGAAAGAGACAGAAAAGCGTAAAGAGTATCTGGCAGTTTCTCCTGGCGCTTGCTCTTTTCCAGCTGCACAGCAGCTTATTTGTCCCTTTCAACGTGGGGCGCTCCTTGGAGTGGTCATTTTTCCTTTGCCAAGTACCTTTTTGAAATACCTCCTTACCTCAATACACGTTTAAACCGCTTAACACAACACACATGGAAACAGGTCCAGGTTCTTTTCTGCCTTCTCTCCCCTCCCCATTGGTTGGAAAATCTAACATTTCTACAGAAAAGTAGTGCACACATCCTGTCCTCATTAGGCCAGGGAAAGGAGAAGAATCTGGCAGAGCAGATTATATAGAAGCCCCACACATGAGGCTGGGTGTACAGAACAGGCAGGCGGGCAAGCATGCTGCTGTGTTTTATATGGCTCTTGTTCTTAGCCTTTGATGACACTGTTTAGAATAGGAAATATCTAATAAGTCAAGTATTCTGTCTAATGTCCTGCCAGTGGGTTTAATGTTTGCCTAGAGGTCTTGAAACACTATCTCCACCACAGCAATAATATACATTTTAAATTCTCATGTAGCGGGTGGGAGGGGGTGAGGTAGAGAAAGAGAAGGGGCATCTGAGAGAACATGTTATAATAGCTACCATGTGTGGGTTGGAGCAGACAATGGTGTGATATGATAGGAAACACCTTGGTTCTTTTAAAAAAACATAATTTGATAAAAAAAAAATATTTATCAAAATCATTTTTTCAAAAGGCAGCCTAAGGAAATTAAATCTGACACTTTAACAATTAAGATGCAAAAAAAACATGTTTTTATATGTTATTGGACATGATGTAATGAATATACCCCCAAGTTTCTTCATGGTGCACCTGTCAAGAGTGATAGAGCAATCAGGAACTGTTCAAATTGTAAATGTGCCTTCTTCAATTTTTCCATGTTTTCACTTCTGCCTTTTGTGGGGTTGGTTTGATGTGGCCACTTCTTAGAATCTACAAAGAATCTTCCATACCCGAGAATTGTTTACCCTTATTTGTCAATTCCGGATAAATTGGATAAATATTCAGTAATAATAATAATTTTTTATATTTTTCTTATTTTTATTTTCAAATGTTTGTCTCATTGCCCTCCCATGGGAATCAGTGGCAGCTTCTTTATAGCCTTGAACTTTTTATTGCCACAACGGCTGAAAGTCTCCCAATATCTGTTAGTTGGAGTCCAGCAGAAAATCTTAGATGCTTTATACACAATACCACAGTCAGTGCATGAAACAATTTGATTCGATGGGGTAAGGCTCTTTTATAAAGTTTGTGGTTATGTGATTCTCTCCCTCTTTGGTCAATTTGTCCATGGTCTCAATGAAGCAACTGATTTGATTTGTTTTCTCTTGTAAAGCCCAGATCCAAACAAGAAACAAATTGTCCCAAAAAAGAGAATAGAATCTTTTCATCCATTTGTTTGAGGCCTCCTTCAACCTTCTTTAATCCTCACAAACCATATTGGTTTGATTTGAGATATGTTTGAATTAATACAAATTTTGAATGAATTGTTTTCATAAAGATGTTGTACATGTTACGCTGTTCGTCAAGTTACACTGGTAGCCGTTCTCTTTGTGTACATGACTGAATGCATGTTTCAATAGCACACCACTTAGCATATTGATCAATATTAATATTAGGCACAATTGACACACATTTGACTAGAAACAAAACCAACTTGGGGCCTCATTCTGCCTTCTTTTTACTTTGGTTGTTAATGAAAATCCCCATTTGCTTCTATAACCTAGACGTTTAGCCCTTAGTCTACAAAGCTAGCAAAGAAAGCACTATCTTTTACAATGAGGCCCCCAACCCCATCTTCAATTGACTTCAATGTGAACATGTCTTTATACCTCTCATTGTATTTATGTACAGGTGAGTCGACATGAGAACAAGCATGGCAGTCGTGACCCTGCGACGGCTGTTGACATCTCATCACGTCACAGCGGAACTGGGAAGGACAGCGGCTTTGGCAGCGACAGTGCTCACATCCGTATTGTCCAAATAGAGCAGCAGAGTGGGGCCAGCCACCACTGTATCGCTAGGCCCTCCCACAAGTCCACCATCACCAAGAACCTCAACTTCATCCCTTTTGACATCTTTCTCACGGCTAGTAGGCTGTCTATCATGACTTATTGCTCAAGTTCTTCAAAGGCCATTCCCTCATCATCTGACAGCCCCAGCTCACTAGAGAAAAAGGAGGCTGAGCAGAAGGTAAACAAAATTGGGGGAACATAGAAGATGTCAGGTGATTCAGTACCTGGATCTGTCTGACATTCACTAGCATTGATTCCATACACAACAGCAAAATGTGTTTAGTTTTTATGTGATAATTGGCTTGGTGTATACAGGATTAAAAGTTCACATTTTCAACATCATGAGTTTATGCTACATTGTATAGTTGCTGAGGATATTTTCATACAGTCTGTATTACAACTAAATATTGTAATGCAACTTAAATGTGTACAGTACAATTAGTCATTGTTTTATATCCTTCAAACAGGATATGTATGATGCAGGCAAGTTGAGATGGACCAATGATTCTTCTACATCTGCTTCAGGTTGGAAAGAGTGCCCTCAACCAGCCGGAGATCCTGTCTGAGTCTCCTCAAGCTTCTGAATCGCCGACTCCAGAACCTGCTCCAGCTGCACAGGATTCCCTTGCTGACCTGACAGCTGACGACATCTTCAACAGTAACACCTCACAGCCAGCCTCCCCGCTCATGAGAGGCAGCCTGCTCTCCATGAATAGTCTGCCTACTCCCAGTCGCTCTTCAGCCCGCCAGGCGCTGGGTGTGACCATAGTGAGGCAGCCGGGGAGAAGAGGGGCAGGGGACCAGGTGTTAGAACCTCTCCTGTATCTCCAGGTGATGCAACCATCTGCTCTTCTCAGCTGCCACCACCGCAAGCAGAGGATGGAGCTGTCTGTGTTTGACGTGGCCTTAAGAGGAGTAACTTCTGATTACAAGTGCCTTGGTGAGCTGAAGCACATTGAGATATTGGCTCTGGGAAAGTTACTTTGCTACAAACCCATCATACCAACATATATAGACATAGCAGACTAATAAATGTAAACTCTCTTAATGTTAAATATGTCAGCACAGTTTTTTTTATCTCTCATGTTGTCTTCCTTTCTCAGTGCTCTTTCTCTCCTCCTTTTTCTCTTTATATTTTCATCCATCTCATGTTTTTGCAGACCCAGGAAAGACTCTTCCCGAATCTCTTGACTACAACGTGTTCTGGCTGCAGACAGTAGAAGGAGAAATAGACGGTAAAACGGGCATTCCTTCACCACTGCTCTGCCTCCAGATCAAAGATTTCTTCAATGGACCAGGTGGGGATCACACACACACACAGAGACAGATACATGCTGGCATGCACACACACACTCACTAGTGTCTGATACAACTTCTGTACACTCACATTAAAATTTACATTGACATATGCACATAATTGGCATTCTTAATGATATTTCGGGTGTTTTCTACTGGAGGTCATGGATATGGCTAATATTTGTCACTTTTAATAGCAGACTACAAGCTGTTGATTTAAGCGTGTTGGAAACATCAGACATCCAGAATGCCTTTCACAGGGTCTGGTCTCTCTCTATTTTTAGACTGATATTATATCCATATGAGTAGCTTTAAGGTTGCTGACCTAAGGGTGTGGCTGACATTTTATCCAAACAGAACTGCAAGGAATAAAAGTGTGAGTGGGCTACAATGCGAGTGCACAACCTTCTTATTCATTTGAGGATTTCATTGAGTCTGTGTAGGCACAAGACATCCTTCAGTTCAGCTCCCTGAATCCAGCGGGCCAGATGTTGCAGATGCATACACACTAACACTCAACTAGGGATAAACTTTGACATAAGGTCTGTCTTCCACATGCATCCAATCATGAACACATACTGTCCATGTTTACAAGAAGGAGCTCCAGGCTGGACACGAGTAGCCCCCATGCCTACACGTATCCGTGCTGTCAGCAGAAAGCCCTCAGCTGCTCTGTCCTCATGGACTCACACAACACAATGTAGCTCTCTGTACACCACAGCATTACACAATGCTACCTCACACTAGCAATGTCCATCTACCCATGTGCTCATTCCAGATGGTGCAGGCAGCCAAATTAAAATAATCGTAACCATCCAGCGAGGCATTAATTCCCTTAAAAGTCCTATCAGGTTTACATCGTGTACGATAAATAATATTTTAGTTTACTTTTTGGAATTCACTGTTCAGGAGAGGCATGTTGGCATAGTGAGTAGAGAGACTTTCCTTTAATCTAATGAGTATATCATTAATATTATAAATACAGACCATTTCTTTCCTGAACTCTGACCTCCCCTTGGAGAGGTGCAAGAAAGACAAACAGCAGTAAGTCTAATATTGTTTCCATAGATTCAGAATGTTTAAATTGATTTTACATTACTTGGTATATTTTTCCTTGAGAATTTAACACACCCAGAGTTGTTTTTGCAACTTGATATGGTTTATTAAGAGGATTATATCTTTAAAGATAAATCACAATCGGCTGAGGTTATATGTGATTCCTGTATGCAGTTGAAGCACAGATCCCAACTGCAATTACAGTCAGGTATTTCCCTTGAACACTCATACTCCCCACATGCACACACATACAACAGCATTCTCCCAAATGACTCACACATAATCCAGACTCACTGGGAGGTCACCAGGTCAGGCTCTGCTGGAAATATCTGGAAGTGACCACACATGCTACTGGTCCCCTTTTACCCCCATCCACACACACATGCACACACAACCGTGTGTTGTTAGGTTAGATGACTCTGTTGGAGATAACTATCGTCCTCACGGATGGAGGAGCAAAGAAAGAAGTTACAAAGAGCAGGAGTTTGTGCATTGTTTCTGACTGTTATGGACTGCACTCATTGCTGTTGCTTAGTCAGTACATGGAGATGAACATGAATAATTTTTTAGGCGGACATGTTTGCCAGTCTTAGTAGTAAAGCTTCATTGCCATTAGAAAGAATGTCAGTAAATGTCTTGACCTTGTAAGACACAAATTTTAAATATGAATATTTTTTAGATATGCTTTATTTGCATGTGCAAGTCTTTATAAGCGTCTCTCGCTGTGATGTGTATGTATCATGTCTGGCAGCTCTACTTTGATTCAACACTGCTTCACATTTGATTTATTTCAGTGAGGCGCAAACAGAGAGCAGACCGCCGTGAGGACATGTAGTGCTGTGTGTTTACAGCAATATGCTTGCAATTTCAGCAGCATTTATTCTGCAAGACCAATCAAAGCTGCCCTCCCAAGGATGCTGAGTGGGAAACACTTTTTCCATGTGTACTGTGAATTCAATGGTGTTTCAGCATTGACCCTCACACAGCAGCTGCTCATTAAATACACATAGATTTACATTTACAATGCTAATCCACGTGCAGATAGGAAGCAGGCATTTTTTTCAGAACCAGGAGGGTTCAAGGTTTGACCAGCTCGTTTATAAAAGAAGGCTAGGCTAGGTTAGTTTTTTCCAACAGTAACAGGGTTCAGTGATTGACCAGTGAACACGCAAGCATTCAAACACATACTTCATTCTCATTTATCTTACTCAGTTCCAGTCTGAGCGAGGGTCATTGAACAAGTCCAGAGGTAACTGCTACCACTTGGAGATGAGATATCATTCATGCCCTCTGCAGAGAAGCAGCAGGTGATAGATTAGCTCAAACAAATTGGAACCATTACTCTCCCGTGTCCCTGGTTCCCGTCAAGCTATGGGTTTGTAGAAATGTTGTCAGTTACTGTATACAAGCCTGTGCCCCTTCGAACCGTCCAGAACCACTCTAATTTGAATCAGATGGCGTTTGTGGTCCATGTCACTGGCCTTACTTGATATGAGGCTTTTTTGTGACAGTGGGATTCTGCAGATATACCTCAAAAAATGATTGGTACCGCAACATCCACACATTCTTTTCACATGTGGACCTTGTGTAATTTTACACTATGCCACCTGTTTCTGACACAGGCTCTCTCCTGTCAGGAGTCATGAAAGTCAGCTCGAGAAATCAAAAGTGGGCTGGGAATGAAAACAATGTTTGTGGTGTTTGCACACACGCACATTAACGACACCAGGTTCAAAGTGGGGTTGGCGTCATGTATGACCTTGCCAAAAAGGCACAGTAACCTGGGTAATAAGCATAGTTGATCTCCCTCACCACTTTGCAGAGTTATGTATGTGTGTGTATGTGCCTCCGTCAGACCTTGATGTCCCACTTTCTGCAGTGCTAATAGAGGCTGACACCTGAGAAGGGCTAGTCTATGATTACCCCCAGCCTGTTCACATTAAGGTCTGATATGAACACCAACTCCACCTCTTAACCTCCAGTCTTGATGCTTGCTCCTTGCACAAGCCTTCCACTGACAATCTTCTTAAAACACATAAAGTCTCAAATCTGAAGCAAAGATTTTATTCCAATAAAAACACTTTTGTGTGACTGCCACTGCCTATAGCTGGGCAATGAATGTACCAAATTTCTTTAAATTATCTATATTTTTAAATTGTTTGCCTTTTATTGCCATTTCAAGCCATAACAGAAACATTTGAAAGAAATGCTGCATGTTTATTATTTATTTATTGTACTTACATGTTTTTGTTCCAGGTAGTTTCAGCTATATGCTACAGTCTCAAAGAGGTGTGGCAGTATATTTCAAGTCTTTATGATAGATCTTGATCCATAAATACAGTATTTTGCAGCTTAGTCTTTTTATGGCTCCTTTGCCTGGATAGTGCCACCACACGAACATCACGGTAAAGCCTGTCTTGAATCAGAAAAGGACATGACTTGGATGTATTTTACATATGGCCATATAACGCAGGGATTAGATTACATTTGAATTCTGCAAAGATGTGCTCCACTGGTTGTTGGATACAGCCAGGGGATAGCTATACAGATGCTGTGGCCCTCTTCCTCTCCATGGTTCTCCCTGGAGAGTTCACACAACTTAAAATCCAGATACATTTACTTAGTGTCATAAACATATAAGTGGAATACATTTACATTTAAATTATTTGTTAAGTTATTGGAAGTCTGATTTTTATGTTTTAATGAATTAGCTGTAAATGTCAGTAAAACTTTCAGGCAATAGACAAATCTTTTGATGGAAAGATTTGTCATAAACTGACTCGGTGTTCCTCTATTTCTGCAGCTCTGTGAACTTACTTTATGCCATTATTATATTTTTAAATCTGAACCATTCTTTAAACAATTTGAGATGTGGGAAAGATGATGTCAGACATACTGTACATCTGTTGGCAGCAGATTGCATAACCCAACCCTGTTAATGGAATGTCATTAATAGAAGTGTTGTAGCTGCAGTATAGGGAATTTTTTATCACCATAAACAGTCCAAAGAATTCATGGCAGCTGTCAGTTGTCGATCATCATTTCTGTTCCACCAAAATATTGTATGCAGGACAACAATATTTAGCCCGCTTTGGTGCAGAACATCAGAGCGTGTCCTTGCACGGTCTCTAGCAATAATTTTAGTTGGTAAACGTGAGAGGGTTGTTTAAAAAAACCTGTATCTTCATCAGAACACTGGGTCCTCCCACCAAAACCAGACGATATCCGCTCAACGGTCTCATCATTTTATTACAGAAACAATTCATCCAACATAGCTTGAATTGCCCAGCACATTTCTGGTGGCATCTCAGCTCTCTGGCTGTGTATCTCTGTCCATCTGTCTGTGTCTGTGTGTCAGTCTCTCCATGTAGCATCTCTCTCTGCCACCTTTTAACCAGGGAGAGTAATTTGCCATCCAGACTTAGTTATGCTAATCACCCTCCCTGGTACAGTTAGAGGTGCTCTGGTAATCCTCCTCCAAAGTAAGAGAGAGAGAGAGAGAGAGAGAGAGACTATGGGAGGGAAAATACACAAATTTGTATTAGTTGCTAAGATCAAGACATCCTGTAGAGACTGATGAATAGTTAAATACTGGTTGTATGGTGAAATAATTTTGGATTAAAAGTTAAAAATGGATTATTCCAAGGTGCTGAGGGGTTAACACTGTCACTCCAGAGCTGGGGTCTGCTGTGCAGGATGGTTTTTTTCACACTGATGGCAGAAATAGATTTTGGGAGGAGGAACAATTGATAATCAGGACCAGGTCTCCCTGTGCGGAGAGCCAGGCAAAGCCCAGGCCCCATCACTGGCCCTGAGTGGGTGATCGGAGACAGCTTTATGTGATTACAGATCAGGGAGGGGCTGTTGAGTTTGGGGGATGGAGTAATAGTAAAAAATAGGACATAGGAAGAGAGAGGAAGCAGAAAGACGGGTTACATGAAACAGAGAGGGAAGAGGATGAAAGAATGAAAGAACGTTGGAGGCGAGCAGAGGAACCTGGATGAACAGCTGCATACACGGTATTTATTCAACCACTGGAACATTTCCTGGTGATAAGTCAAGTGGAAATGATAAGCTACATTGCACAGTGAAATCCATCATTCCTCCAGCTCCCCTCTCCAGCCATCCTTCTATTTGACCAAGGGTCTTATTTCTACTGGATCAAATGAAAAGAAAAGAAAACTTTGAGGGCAGAAAGTGTTGGAGTGTGGGCGTGAATTTGTGGTCCAGGAATTACCCATGTTGTGGGGACCTAAATCTGTTAACACATTATGTGGACAAAAAGCAAGACCCCATAACTCGAATCCTTAAATTTGAATGAGAAGACATGTTTAACGGTTTGGTTTAGGTTAGGTATGGGTTCATGTTTATATTAGGGTATGGGTTAGGACTATACAAGTAGTTACTATGGTCAATGTTAAAGTCGGTCTCCAGGAAATGAATGTAAGCCAAGGTAATGTCCTCTGAACTTGTGGAGACATGTATGCGTGTGTGCGGGCCTCTCCTGGCAGCTCTCCTGGTCATGTCATCCGCTGCTCATACCTGGGAAGGAGACAGACAGGAGGCTTAAAACCCCTGAAAAGCCTCTAAACACTGGCTCCTTGATGAGGCCATTAAAAACAGCTGCTGTTGTTTTTCAGCTGCTTCCTTCTCCCATCATCATGACCAAGTGGAAAAATGGGATCATGGAAGTGGTGTAAAACGGCATTGAGTTAAGTCATGTGTCTCTATAAATTCCAGTCAAGTGTTTGAAGGCTGTACTGCATCAGAGAGTGAGGGAGAGGTAGAACAGGGGATGCTGAAAAGTCTTGGATTTATGGGGCTGGAATAAAGAAAATAGTCTATTTTGCTCTGGAATGTAATGTTAAGATATCTCAGTGAGACAGATCATAATTGTGCGTGTTCATATAAGAAGGAGAAAGAGATTGAGACTTGACCAAGTCGGTATCTAACAGGTTCAGGTTGGAAGAGGAGAGAAGAGTTAACAGGTTGATTTACGAGACGTTACCTTGGCTGCATGGTAACGTCTCGTAGGGTAGGTGACAATAGATCTTGCTCGGGTGCGATGATAAAGCCTGGCTTCAGCAAAGACCCCTGCCAACAGTGAATAAATTAACTTTTTTATTGAGTTTAACATAGTAAAAGGAGTCTCGCTTTAGCACAGAAAAAGACTGAACATTTTGTCACTAGATTGCTGAACATAAAAAATATCTAAGATATTTATTTCCCATTCACAAACACACTGAACCCTTCAGATAGCAAAGAAACATGTATGCACTTTTCTGTGTATCTCAGTCATGAGGTAGCCTTGTTTTTTGTCTTCACCCTTTCATGCCTCCCATCTTTTTTTAAATTATTTGTCTTCTTTCTTTCTGTCTCCAAAGCTGAGCTGAACGTAGAGCTATCACGCCCTCTGAAAATCAATCCTACCCTGGCGAAGCTGGAGCAGGCCAAAGCCTACCTGAAAAAAGTACTACCAAACCATGTGTGGGATACCTCCAGTCATCAACTGTCTGCTTCCTCCACACCTCATTCCTCTCCTACGAGGATGCTGCCCAGACTCGTTCTCTCCCAATCAGACCCTCACCATCAGGCCTCAGCTCTGGGTAAAACCACCAACATCAGGAGCCTGGCGTTGACCTTCCATAAGGTCTCTATCCACACTGCCCAGATTGTTATTGTCATGGAGACAGAATCTCATCCCAAGAGGCCCAGCGTGACAGTGTCAGTGTCAGCCATGACAGGAAGTTTGAACATCAAGTCAGGGCCTCGGATAGAAGGTGAGTACAAAGCAGACTGACATTGTGCTTATGTGGATTACAGGTGCAAAACCATAAAATACTATGTTCCGGATTTCATCAGTCATTGGTTTAATTCAACTCATATCTAACTCTTAGTTGCGTAACCTCTGAAGATTGCTAAAACATTTCATTTGTTCTTTTCACCAACTCCCTACTCGTGCGTCAGAGCTCAGTAAATGACCCATATTGTATCACTTCAAAGTAACAAGGATCTGGACTCCCTTACTTTCTCTAATGCGAAAAGCAAAAAACATCAAACCAGTGATGTAATTCATCGTATTCTGCTTTATTTCAAGATATTGCCACTTGTTTCAGGGAAATTCTTGAAACAGGTGGAGCTGTATTGGAAACAACCGCAATGACTTCACCCTATTTGGCAGATTTTATCATATTTTAAAGAAACCACATAGACTCTGTAGTACACAACCCCAAATGTACACACTTTCTTTTGTGGTGTGTCATTTTGTCTCGTATCCTAGCTCACCATGTGTGCCAACAGGAACTAGGCCAGGCCCTTTGAAAATAAAGTACAGTTATACAAAGCTCCAAATATCCAATAAAATTGTAGTGAAGAACAAATTGTTCTGTTTCTTTTCATTATGTTGTGCAACCAAACAAATATTTGATTTGGATAATCTCTAAAGTGCTGTACCCAGTGTACCCAATTCGTTATATATTTATGATTAAAATTTGTGTTATAACATGTTCCCTCAGGAATGTGTTTAATCAAGCAGCAGGTTGTGTTCTGATCATATAGATCTACTGTACATGGTACAGTTTTTGAATGTTTATTGATCAGTATCTCATTGTATAGCACTAAGTTAAACATTCCAATTTCCACACTTGTTTGTTAAAGAGTTGATTTGTCAGCCTTTTTGGACAATTTGACATTGTCATTCACTCATACTGTGAAAGGTTGGGACTAAATAACAGCTTTATTTGCAGTATTGCTGTTTTTTAGCAAAGTAGTCATCTGCCAAGAACAAGGTTTGCCGGTAAACTGTAACGTGAGATGTTTGTGTTAGTCTTGGATCATGGGTTGCTGTGAGACTTTGTGTTTATTTGATTGCTTGGATTTGGTGTGTATTAGGGTTAGATATTTTCATCCACAAATGTATGAGTGTGAGAGAGATGTTTGTTTTCATGTTAGGACCAAACCCTGCCTTCATCATCACTGACTCTAATCCGGAAGGCATCACAGTGTTTCCATGATGACAATCAGATCTGCAATACTAATATAAATGAAAACGCTTCCAATGTCTCTGCACCACTGGGTGTGAGTCAACGTGCTGTAACAGATGATCAGGGATTTTTGGTTTGATTTTTTCGATTTTTTTATTCTTTGGCACATCCTCAAAATTGGACATTTGATAGAAATACAAGGTTAAAAGAGAGCCAGCAGCTTGTGTGCTGCATGCAGTAGATGACAAGGAACAAGTTTACTCATAATTTAGCAGGTAGATTGTTTTTTACTTCAGTGCTGCTGAGCAACACATTCTGTGTGTTGGTGGTGCGAAGTGACAAGGACAGAGTTTGAACTGGGCTCTCTCAGCACCAGCATCTGTTTAGCAGATGTTGTCGAATAGGGTTACTTCAGATTAAATGATTTTCAAAAATGTTAATTAAAACCTCAAACAATTTGCACTTTGTTTACGCGAATCTGCATAACTGCACGGTGATACATACTCAGCCCTCCTGCCCTGCTCTGCCCTGGTTTTCAATAGCTTCTCAGCTTTTATCCTTATTTCACAGTTTTGAAACTGTGTGTGCAATGCAATGGAAGAAGAAATGAAACCAAGTCCCCTTCCACTCAGTTTCCATTAGAAACTACTCTACTATTCAAAGTGAGAGCTCTTTTCTTAGATACACTTTACAACAGGTTTGTTATCATGATCCATTTCTGGTAAACACATTGAGTAGAGATTAGTGTGCAGTGACTCAATGGATATTGTTTTCTCCACCTTTTCCAGCTCCTTGAAAAAGACAGTCTCAGACACAAATAACAATGGTGGAATCAAGACCACTGCATCATTTCTCCTGGGTTTTGCTACAAACTCGTTGTCCTTATGGCTCAGAAAACACAAGATTGTGTATGTATGTTCTGAACAAGACACTATAATAACCTCATAAAACAAATACTGTCATCATGTGCAGTAAAAATGTCATTCAGCTCCTCATATATCATACTTGAGTCCATAGATCTCTAGATCATTATAGAATCTGATATCTTAACACTTGGCCTCATCTCTGAGAGCATGGTCAAACGTAATGTAATAACACCTGTATATTTGTCCAACAGACAGCTTCAAAGTTTACATAGAGGATCTTTTTTGAATAGGAAAAAGGTATTTAAAATAAAATCTTAAGTTTTCCTGCTGAATAACATGTTTGTCTCACCCATTTTTTTTCCCCTCATAACTTAAGCAGTCTTATAGATCTCTGTCACAACACACGTGGTTATTTTCCCAGAGGGCTTCTTCACATAGTGTTTCCAGATTTGTTGACATCGAAAGGAGACAAACTGTCTCAAATTACACAGACAAATCACAGCTGACAATAGATGTATCTGCTGACTCTTAGCCTTATTTGCACCACCTCCATCACTCACCACCGGGCGACCTCTCCAGCCCGCTCCATACCTCAGAAACGGATACTTTGGAATTCTAGGATGATAAAGGGTAGGATTCCTGTTCTGTAAGTTTGAGCATTTGAGCTGCCACAATAAGTCAGTTTGAATGCCCCCCCTGGGAGAAGCTGTACATGAGAGATGTAAGACAGGAGAATGTAGTATAACTATCACTACTGTTGCTGCTTTTGTTGCACCGCTGCTTCTCAGTGGCAGACTGAGATTGATAGACCACATCCTGAGCAGAACCTCAGGATGATGCCAGTTCGAAGAGGAAGCAGGAGGAGGAAGGGAAAGTAGTTACGAATGAGGGGAAGCAAGGAGGCACTGCAGATAAAGAAAAAGAGGCAGAGATGAAACTAAGGAGATGTACAGATAGTAATGTGTTAAAAAACAGCAGAGTTGAGCAGGAAAAAGAGACTAAGGCTAAGAAAGATAATTCATTCATGAGTTGAAGAAGGGAAAAAGTTGGTAAAAAAAAACAAAGGCAGAGAGGTAGAGAAATGAAGGAGAAACGGGCCGAGGGGGAAACAGAAGACTGGCAGATTACTCTGTGTGAGCACTAACAGGGGTCTCTTCAGTAGATGTCTTTGCATCCACCCCGCCCCACCCTGTCTTCATTAACGTACATTCATAGCTGCAGTGGGGTGAAGACCTTGTCATCCCACCAGCCCCACTCCTCATCCATGGAACATCTGGGGCTCTGTACCTGGTCATGGCAGCTCCCCTCTGCCAGGGGACAAGATGGAGAGAGAGGGGATTAGGTTGACAGTGAGGTGTGTTACCAGATCCTGTGTTAATGAAAAGCAAGTGGAAGCCCCACATTCCTCCCTCCGTCCACGACTCACCCCTCCCCAAGGTAGGGGGGCATTTATAGTTCAATGAAAGAAAGGTTGGGAGGTGGGCAAGAGAGAGAGAACAGATGTCTTAAGGTCCATGAAACAAGACCCTCCCTAATCTCTCAGTTCTCCGTCAGACTGCCCATAGAGTGCCCCCGATTTCCTATGAACATGTGCTGTGCACGCACACACACACACACACACCAGTAACTCTGTTACTCATGTGCACTTTTTCCTATGCATACAATAACACACACACACACACACACACACTTAAGCTTTCCCCTTGGTCCTTTGCCTCTGTGGAACCCTTGCTTTTTCATGGTGATTTACTCCAGCACACTTGCAAAGGAAAACATATGTTCTTTGAATGAAGTGAAAACTACCTACTATTTATTCATGTCTCTTCTTTTTTACAAGTTTTATTTTGTTTTCCCTGGCCCTGCTCATGTCTGTGTGTTTACCTGCAGAAATAAAGCCACTCTTTTCCATTTATCATATTACTTCTGTTCTGATAGTCGGGGGGACACAGAGCTGAGTGAAGCCAAACTTAAAAGAGATTTATCTTTGGAAATACACCCTGCTGTGATATGGCAACTAAACCCATCTATAAATAGTTTTCACTGCATTACTAGTAGAAATATGTTACACAGAAGACATGACACATACACATCCTGGAGGGGACATTTAATCCGAAGAAGTTTGACGGAATAACTTAGGGCACTCATTTCTGATATTTTGATTAGCATTAAACAGACAAATATTAGCTTGATTAACTGAAAAATTGTTTGCTTAGTTGATCAAAAGTGATCCAAAATAGTTTCCCAGAACATGACAGAAAAACTGGGGAATACCTCTATTTTTTCAGTATTATCTTTATGAAGCCCAGATTTATTTCAGGATTTGGACTTCATTGATTTTGGTATTTAATACACTACCAAATGATTGAATGCTGCTCTCTCTACTTTCCCACAAAAATATACTGCAGGTAATTTGGGAATACTTATAGAGTAAGGCACTGTCAACCAGGAGCACAAAACTTTAATGACTACAAAAGTAAACTACTTTTATAGTCAGATACATTTTCCTAATGCAGAACAAAACTATGTGAAAGCAGAATCAAAAGCTGTTTAAGGTCACATGGTCTCTGCACACTGAAGTGCAACATTATTTCTTCTTTTACTGACCATTCGAATTCCAGGCTAATGTAACGCATAATATAAGGTCAGACTCGCTGTTTCTTTTTCTTTCCCTGTCCGGCACTGCATGTCCTACGTGCAACATATGACACACACGCACACACACACACACTCAGACACCCACAGCCACACCCGCACACACACACACACACATACACACTCACACACACACACCAACACCCGCACTCAAACACAAACACACACACACACACACACACACCTGTGCCGAGCTGCCAATATTTCATTTGGAAATAACCAAACCGAAGCTGTGTGATCGAGATGGCCCGAACCAAAGACCTACAACTCCATGATTTTCAGGAACCATCAGGCCTTAGTCAAGAACCAGAATGTCATTAACTGAACATTTACATTCTAAGATTAAGCTTTCCCTTCTATTGACATTAACATTATTGTCTTAAGTGAGTGTTGACTATTGAAAATTAACATTTATCTACCATATGTAATTTGCTTACGCATTGCAGCTGTCATTGAACACATATGTAACTCATCAACACTCTTCAGTTACTGTATTTGTAACAGCTTGGATGATACACATCTCCCTGCACTGTGTCATTTTGGCTGACAGCGTCCCCTGCTACCAAACCAGTTTCCTCTAGTGTCCTATAGTGGTTGTGTGGTGAGTGAATAGTAAACTTCTGTGGTGTGTGACAGTATATTACTTCTATTACTCTTACCATCCCAAACAGTCTTTGGGGGCCTCTGCTAGATGGGGTAATGACTCCTTTAGATTTCGTCTAATTGATACCAGTTTGTCCCGGGGTATAAATCAACCAGGCAGTGGTCAGATAACGGCTGCCAGGGAGAAACCGACATGGTAAATCAGTCTTAGATCCTATCTAATCTTACCCGAGTGTTTGCCAGAGATGTATTTCACTTCAGGAAGATTTCCATCCACCCTTTTTCCACCACCCACTTTGTTCCACGGGTGTCATAGGTTATACATTAGCCTGCAGAGGGTGTGCTTTTGTGCACCGTTTATATGGACGGTGTGAGATATGCAGGTGTAAGTCAGTAATTGCGATCTGTTTTTGATCAAAGTAGGATCTGAATTAAGTTTCTTATTATTAAGAATTTCTTGATTGTATCTCAAGTCCCCCACAGCAGGAGCAAACTCCTGCTATATCAGTGTGTGTTGAGCTTATTTTTATTTTTGGCTAGTTCATTAATGTCATTGAACTTTTAGCCAATGTCATGGACATCAAAGAAAACTGTTTATTTACAAAATATATATCCATTCACCAGACATATCATGATCAATAGTTGACCTTATCTATCTTAGTTTCTGCTTCAAACATGTCAGGTGTGCAGTGAACAGCAGAACAGAAGATATTTGTGTGTTGAGTAACAGAAATGGGTTTCTAGGGCTTTAATTGATGCGAGAGTGATGAGAGTGAAATTGATCTCTTACTTTATAATACACATTAAACTGAACATGGACCTGGTAGAGAATATAAGATAAGGCTCTAAGGCTATAAGATCATCTCCAAACAGTTTGATGTTGCTGTGAACACATTTGCTGATTCTATGTAAAAGTTAAAGGTCCACTGGGCCATAGCAACCTTGTTGGGAGTGGTCTCAAGAGGAAAATTGACCACAGATTCAACATGATACTTTGAAAGGTGGAAAAAGAACAGAGGAAGGAAGAAATACTTCAAAACAGATAGGTGACGTCCAAGGTCAATGTGCAGCAGTGACCAGTTACTCCAAATGTGACCTATTGAATACTGACCCCACTTTTGACAAGAGAAATGACCAGAACTGGAGTTTGCCAGATCAGGGAGAATGTCCTTTGGACAGATTTAATCAAATGAGAGCTTTTTAGTAACTGTTGTGACTCTTCACAGAAGGAAAACTTAAGCTTTCAATGAAAAGAACACCATCCACTGCGAAACGTGGAGAAGTTGTGATTCAGCCTCAAATTATGGCTCCTCCAACAGGATTATGATCTAAAAGTTGCAACTAAAAGAACCCAAGAATAGATTAGAAAATAACATTGGACCATTTATTCCTGACCTTGATCCTATCTATTAATAAAAAGTTAAGAATTGCAAATGGGAAAAGGCACCCATCAAACTGAGAGACTAGAAGCAACTAACTCAACACAATCTTGGCCAGGTCTTTACGTACATATACCGCCTGCCCCATCTTCCAATACTTTTCCAGCTCAGCTTTTTCCTCCACATTCCTTCCTCTCCCTCCTGCTAATAGAGGTACTTCACAGCTTAGTGGTATAATATCTCTGGGCTGTCTGCAGATATATCTCTGGAGACAACTTTTCATAGCTGTAATATGGTAATTCGTGGCAAAAGCAGAGTAGGAGAGAGGATGTAGAAATGTGCCTGTGACTATTATTCAGCCTGGATGGAAGAATGGAGTTAGGGATGAAGAAAGAAAGGGATTCCCCTTGTTAGAACCACTCCCAGTTTGGGTGATTTTTGGGAGTGCTAGCTCCTGTTGCTGGCTTTATTACCAGGATGCTGCGGTCAACTGGGATTTAAATGATGCATGGTGAGACAGGAGAGAATGCAATGTGTACGTATACAGGCATTTGGATGTACTTTTCTGTATGAACTGTACTTACACGTGCATCTGCAATTTAAATGAGCTTGTGAGAGATTCTCCTTTTAACAAGCCAGTTAGGGAGTTCCCCTGGGCTGTCAAATAAATCTTAGCCATGAAAATAAACCCAATGTCCACAGTGCAGTAAGTAATCTGTAATTGCTCTCCCTGCACTGCAACACCAGAGGATGAGAAGCAGGTAAACGGTCAACTTGTTCCAACAATGTCTTTCCTGGGAGATATGAGTCATACCAACATACTATTTCCCCAAAATAATTTATATAAGAGAAGCGCCCAGCCCCCCCATATTGTGTTGTTTGTCCTTTGTAGGAGTAGTTAGTTTGCCAAGCTTGAAAAGAGTCCTCTTCACATATCTTCCTCATCTAGAGCTCTATGCCTCTCATACCTTCTGGTTCTGTCTCTCCTGGCCTCTATGTCTATGTATATCTGTGTCCTAATTTATTACCTCCTCCCTTCGTATGACTTTCCATCACTTTCTCAAACCTTGTAGTCTTTCCTCAAAAGCTTGACGTACATAGCTATCTATCTACAAGAAATCACAAAGCAGTACTAAAATGAATACATGTTCTCTTGTATGTATAGGGCTCCTAAAGAAAAAGTCAGATATCAAAGGTTTACCATTCATTTACTTACATCACATAATGTGCCTTCTGGGTGTTTATTTTCAATTTTAAACATAGTTAAAAAAAATAGTGTTTTGAAAAAATAACAGTGTTTGTTAAATAGTGTACAAACAACCTTTGTACTACTGTTCAAATAATGAAAATAAAACCCTAAATTATAGTAACCATAACACCAAAACCTGTAGTGATGGATTCAGACTTGAGTGAGAATTTCTAAAAAGGCATCTTTTAAGAGCCTCTTCTTAGATAACTATTAGTCATTCAGGCTTGAGGTTTCCAAATGGGCTGCTGCTGCTGTAGATTTAACTGACCAGTTCAACCCTCCCAACTGGTGGAAGAGGTTTCAGTTCAAAGATTTTTGGGACCACAAGAATAAGTTCAGAACAGCCTGTGATAACAGTGGCATATCACACATTTAATGGAAAGGACAGGAAACGTTTTAAGCTTTCCTTATTAAATTTGGCTTTTCTGCTATTTTTGGTTATTTCAGGTTGAGTGGGTGTTTCGGCTCCACTGTCTGGATTGCTTCAGGGATTTCTCACTGTCATGATACTAGCAACATTTGTCAGTTTACCAAATCACAGAAGCTCTGACTTGAATCTCGGCAGGTTCAGACCTAAATCCATCAATTTCTGGCCTAGAGCACTAAGCTGCACTGCTCACTGCACTGGTTCCAGCTTGGGTTGAGATCTGGGATTGTTAAATGACACAAAAAAAAAACATCATGTTCTGTTTTTCACATCCTCATCTGAATGTCACGAAAGGCGCCATTCTCCTCAGCAGTAATGAAAAGTTTGATTTTATGAAAATATAGGGTAGTTTTGTAACTTCACTCTGCAGCATCGACTTTATATAAAAAAACTCTGCACACAAAATCCAGCCCACAAACAATAAAAAAGTGACAGTATATTGTTGAACTGCTGACAAATAATATTTCTCAAGTAGAATCTAGAGCATTACTACAGTGAAGGTAGTAGTAGTTTTGATTTTGAGCATTTCTTTAAACCCTCTTTCTTAAGTTACCAAGGTATCGTTATAAATTAGGAACCGCTGTTACTTTATCCACAAATTATTTGGTACATAGGTTATCAATGACAACAAATTTATTCTTTAAAAATGTTTTCAAACATATCAGTTACCTCATGTTTCCCTCTGTAGTTTTACCCTGTGCTCTATAAGTCATTAATTTCTGCTACTGCTGTCTTCCTGGACGCAGTTCAGTCTTCCTCCGTGCTGCTGGAGCTGCAGGATTTGTTGGTGAGAACTGGGCTAAAGGACCGAAGCCATCTCCTGCTGGGGCCATTCTCCTGCAGCACCTCCCTGGAGGCTCAGTGGTGTCGGCACAGCGGCAGCCCTGGACCTGAGCCCGGGCCCCCTAAACTGCTGCTGGACCTGAAGGGCAACCTGCTGCAGGTCTGGCTATTAAATCAACTCAGCATATAATTTATCAACCCACACGGCTACAGTTTTAGAGGCCAGGGTCAGATCAGCACCTCTAAAACAGGTTAGAATTGAATGTCTTGCTCAAGGACACTTACCCTGAGGGCTTGAGTGAGGCTCTGTTTAAAAGAATAGACTCCTACTTGAAGCAATGCTATTGCCCACTAAAATGTCACCTCAGCTGTGAGTGCCTCTGGTTTCCAAATTAATCCTTACAGTGTAGCTGACACCCAGAGACACAGGTCATCACACTCTTAACACTCTATTGAAATTTGCTGAATCCTCTTCAGTTCTGCCATGGCTTCTGTCCTCTGTGCAGCTGAAGTGATGACAGTAGGAATTGCATGCTGTAATTCCACTGTAGATTTGAGTCACATCTGCTGGTTAAGGAATGGAATATTATAAGGCTATTTTGGGGGGTGTGGTGGGGGATATATCTTATGTGTGCCTTTTTCCTGTGAGAAGTTACATAATGTCCACTCTGGAAATGTGACTAACTGAACGCATTATTACTAATGTATTATTCCACATTACTTCTTCATGGGTAACCCCCTTCCCTATTTTGAATGTTTCCCTTAATGTTTTTATTGCATGCCTATTAACCGAAACATCACTCGCGACTCAACACTTAATACGTAATCATACATTTCCCTTTGCAAATATTGGCATGTTAATCAAGCGCTGTACAAAACCACTGGAATTCCCTCTGATTCCTTATTCTCATGCTTTCTTTCCAAAACCTTGAAAAAAAATCCCCACATTTTCCTGTTTTTAGAGTTTAGTCATAACCCACCCTTGTGAGCTAGTGAGTGGCGGGGCAAGCAGGCAGGCAGCTCCATGTGTGAAGAGTTTTTGACTCAGATATTCCTCATCCTCAGTCCAAACCCCAGACAGACCCACTTTGATGGCGCATGGGAAGGGGAATGCCACGGGTAAGTAAGAAGGATGTAAGGTTATGTTAGGTAATATTAGTAAGGATGTGAAGGGTTGATCATGAGGGTAATCCTGACCACTTCTCTTCTTGTTTTGGAAAATAATATTTATTTATGGATCAGCTATAGGAGTCTGTGTCACTTAAGCTTTTTACTATATTTATTTACTTCCCATACATTGCTCCCTTTTTTAATTCCAAAATCTTGCCCTGTCTTTACCGCCCTGTTTTCCTGTTTCTCTCGTTACTCATCCAACACTTTTTACTTGTTGTTGCATCCCATCTTACTTTCTCTTGTTCTGTCTCAGGTCTTTTGGGGACAAGAGCATCTGAATTGCCTGAATCTTGTGGAGGAGCACCTCCGAGGATACCTTCACCTTCAGAAAGAGGATTCAGCCAATTACTGCTCCAAGGGCAAGCTCTGCCACAAACAGCCGCCTCCTTCTCCTGGCTCTTCCTCTCCTCGGACAGAGCACAGCTCAGATGACTTGCGTACAGGGCTTTTTCACTACATCCAGGACTCAGGTGAATGTTTAAACAGTACATGTTGATTTCATGCAGAGAAGACATGTGCCTCATACTCTAGCGTTGCCAGGCTTATATCATCATATATATTACTTTGAATGCTGTTTGAATTTATGCAAACTTTTAATTTCACAGAAGAGTCTATAGATGTTCAGCAGTAGTCCAAGCTCCCAAAGAGTGATTACCTGTTATGGTCTTTTTATCAGCTGGTATTCATATCAGTAATTACAAACAAACTAAATTAATTTTTAAGGACATATATCTCAGTAAAATTATATTTAATAGGACAAACATATTCCTGGTTGTTTCATGACAAAGTTTTCAGAATGGATGGAAGAGTGGTAATTATTGGTCCCTGAATCCTGCCAAACTCAAAAGAGCCTTTGTGACAAAGTGAGATGTCACTCAAGATACACAGAGACTTAAATGAGAGTGAGATCAAAGTCGTCTGTGGAAAGAAGTTTCATCAGACACGTCTGCCTGGTTCCACTCTGAGCAGCGTGCTGTTTATTCCCCCTCTTTGTGCTCTGTGTCTGCTGTCCCCTGCGTGCACACACACAGACACACACAAGAACATTGTACACAGAGGATCAAACTTCTCCTTGGCTGTGGACCAGCCATCCACTCAGTCAGCTGTGGTTGAGTCTTTGTTTGTTGCACTGTTCCAGTGGGCTTTGATGCATTTACTATGCTGACTGAAGCAGGAGAATGTACAGTAGTGAGCTGGAACATAGGGGACAATCTGTCTGCAACATGTTGTCAGCAGTCAGGGAGGACAGGCCCCTGAGTACAGAGAACAGTGAGTGACCCCTCAGAGGCTTGACATAGGGATAGATAGTCAGAGGAGTGGATGAAAGCTGGATGGAAAGAAGGGTGGACGGATTCTCTCGGTCTCTCACTTTCTCCAGTTTTAGGCAAACGCTAATGAAAACAAATCCTCAAGAAAGTAGGCAGCTGCCTGCTACACATAAAGGGTCAAATCAGCCACAGACAGATTCTGCTGTCCCCAGAAATGTGTTTTCTGCAAAGAGCGTCTCAGAGCTTGTATTCTCAGGGGCCAAACAAAGCAGCAGTTCTCTGCTTGACTGTTTTTTTCAAATAAACATTTTTCCAAAGGACTTGAATCACAAACAGCAGCCAGGACTTTAGTCAAACACCACTCAGAAGTTTAGATCCAGTGTTATCCAGCTGTTGTAGGTGCAAGGCATGGTTCAATCAATGGTTATTTAGTCAATAGCAAAAATGTTTACTTGGCAACTTTGTATATATACAGCTTCTTACGCATATAAACATTCTGAGAGCATGGAAACATCCACAGTGCTCTTTCTGGAGATACTGTTTAAGGGGGGTTGGATTCCATAATAGAAATTACCATAAAAACATAACTGCTCCAAAGATGTAAGATGCAAGTCAAATATAGCTCCAACAAAAGGTCAATTTCATAATATGAAAAGAATGATGACATCAGATGTTTTCCACACGCATCTGAAAATCTTCCAGGAAGCCAGTAAAGCCTCTATACAGGCTGTTTGTAATGGAACTCTGCAGGGAAATGTGTTTTATACTACTAGATGTAAGCAAAATATGAACTCCGTCCAGTTCACCCTCTGCTTTTCAGTTGCACTTTCTTTTATCTTTCCCACTCTGTTATCATGGTTAATCTATTCCTCCTCTTTTCCATATTTCATCTTGCTTCATCCTCATGTCATTTTCATATTTTCCATGTCTATGTTTTCGATAAGCTTTCCCTTTCGGTTTTTCTGCCATTCTTTCAAGCACAGTAGAAACCCTGTTTCTAGATTATTGACAGATTCAATTGAAAGTATTCTAACATTATGGATAATCCTTGCAGCGTCCCAGAGATTACCAGGACCCCATGAGGTGATGTTCTACAGTGAAACAGAGGACAGCCCAGGGATGATGCTTTGGAAGTACCCTGAACCCCGTGTCCTCACATTCGTCAGGATAACTCCTGTGCCTTTTAACACCACAGCAGACCCTGAGATCAGCACAGCTGACCTGGGGGATGCCTTGCAGGTATGAATGGACACACATACTGTATCTCCTGATTAGAACAAAATTTTTAACATGTTATATTCCCAACCCTCACCAGAGCTTGAGGTAAAGCAAAGACTAGTCATGCGTCTAGCAACATGTCTTTGCATCTTGTATAAGGATGCTTAGCCTTCTGCTTCAAGGGATGGGGGGTGAAAGAGACGTAAAAAAAAAGATTATCCACGTGTAACATCACCTGCAATGAAAGAGAAATAAACTGTCTTGGAACTGGGCTATGTTCCATTATGATTCCCATGACATGAGTCATGAGAACTCCCATACACTACGTGTTATTGAATGACAGAGACCCCTGCTGTTCCTCCAAACATGTAATACATGATCAGACAGCTGTGAAAGTCATTTCGCATGCTCTGGTGTGAGTAGCCAGGTGTCTCCAGCCCCAGATGAGGTTATATTTTGGCAGGCTGTAGCAGCTACTGAGTCTTCAGGGCCTCACTGGGGGAGAGGACATCCCAGTTTTCCTCCTATCACTCATCCCCTGCCTTTCTTTCCAGCTTTTTATCCTCGAAGGAAAGACGATTCACAAATCAAGTACATCCTCCTCGATATTTGTATTTTCTTTCCATGTAGCTAAATTGTGTATTAGTTACATTTAGTCATATATTATTTAAATGTCCATTGTTAATATGGATTGAAGTTAAATTCAATGTACAGTGAGTTAAGAATGACAAAGAGAAGCAACTGATAATTTATAAGCTACTGGGTTGGTAGAATGTCAAAAAATGCAAATGTAACACTAATGTAATACATTCATAGATGTTTATTTAATATTAAATTGTACCAATAACTGGTCAATATATCTTCATAATTGATAACAGTTTTAAAATAAAGAAGAAATAAAATATGCATAAAATAAAAATATATTTACTATAAAGAGTATATCCCAACTCATTCCTTATTAATTATTTATCGGAAGTTAATGTTATTATTCTGAATCGAATGGCCGTGGCAAGTGTTATTACATCCCCCGCCCATTTCGAAGGACTTTTTAATTAAATGTTTAACCCTTAGGGCCAGCTTCCCTTTCTCGCTTTTCCTTCTGCTTCTTTCGACCATCTGCAGCAGAAGTTTCTCATCTTTCTTTATCCTCCCTTTATCTCTCAGATTCTTTCCTGGACTCCCACAATCATTTCACTGACAGAACAGATGTTTTCTTCAGTCTGTTTATGTGTGCCGACCCAGGAGAGGAAAGATATTGGACGGTTATGCAGATGTCTGACTTCCCAGCAAGGCCCCACAGCTGTAAAGTCTGTAATGAGCAAAACGCCAAAGCGTTGAGCTGATTGGCTGCATATTGAGTTACAGCAGAGAACAGATAGAACTGATGTGTGTGGTTGAGGGAGGGTTTAGAGGAGGAGGTAGTGAAAGACAAGAGTTGAGATAGAGGTTCTATAATGGGAGAAGATTGACAGGAAGGAAGAGTTTAACACAGATTGAGTGAGGGGATGGTAATGTGTGTGTGTGTGTGTGTGTGTGTGTGTGTGTGTGTGTGTGTGTGTGTGCAAGTGCGTGTGCATGTGTGTGTGTGTGCATGCGTGTTTGAGTGCTGCTCCAAACGGATGCCTACAGACATGTTCTTATCTGCATGTGAGTATATTACACAGCAGGAGATGTGGAAGCAGTGGTTGATGAACATGTTTCCACATCTTTCACTCCTCCTGTCACCTGGCATGGTCCTTTCTTCTCTGATAAGTCTGTTAAGAGGAATCAGGTGATGGGACTTATATGGGGGAAAGTAGTGAAAAGAGGAAAGCTCTCTAATATTAGTTAGCATCTATTTCAAAGAGACATGCAGCATGCACTCACAGTAACCACCGTACAAGCCACGTGTGAGTACAGCAGCAGTGAGCCTCCTAATTCTAATGCTTGTGTTTCTGTGACATCTATATAAACATTCTGTCCACGCTAGGCAGCAAATATATCTGAAATGGGACACTTGGACAGTTATAGCAATGGACAAGTTTAACAAAGGCACCGTTGATCAAATTAATGAAAAACATCACTAAAAGTGTATATGTTAACTGGTTTGAATCCATTGTTGAAAGCTTCTCTGATGCATTTGGTCAACACTGCTAAAAACAGGATCATGTATCATGGACTTCTTGAGAGAAGTGACTGTAAAGTAATTATGAGACATTGGATCCATGTACGGATATGTTACACAGTCTTACCTCATATTTTTGTCCAAACACTCACATAGCATTAAGCCAGCTGTGTGTGAGGCATGGGATGGGTTTGTGGGGGTAATTTTAACCATCAGCCAAAGTCATTGTGATCCCAGATTTAATTGATTTCAGCCTCTGAGACAATGATTACGCTTTCCTTCCACAAAACTTCAAAAGTTTTAATAAATTATTTTTTTTTCTTTTTTCTCCCAAGAAGTCAGTCCAACTACAGACAACGGAAATGCAGCCATAGGAGTTAAAAAAAAAAAACGAGTAATGGCTCAGTTTCTGTTCCAAAGCAATGTCATTTACTTTACATCAAGACTGTGTATATATATATATATATATAGAGAGAGAGAGCCAGAGAGAGAGCGGGAAACAGAAAGAAGGCAGACATAATTTCTCAGGCCTCTAAAATTACCATGTGGCCAATGCAGAGATGGAGGCTGATAGATATTGAGAAACGGAAACTTAGAGGCATAAGGGAAAAAAACAGGAAGGAAGAGAGAGAGCATTAGTAAGTATTGAGCTGTCCTGTCAATAAGCACCATTCGCTTACAATGTTTTTTTCAATTTAAGGCTGTTAACCAGCAGGTGGAGGGTAAAAAACAAGATGAACACTAAAAAAAAATTGGCTCTTCTCCACATTTTGTCCTTTCCCTCATTCTGTTACTCCTCCTCTCTCTCCTTTTGTCCTTTTGTTACACTCCCCCTCCTCCTTTCCTTTGCTCCCTCTCTTCAGCAGAGTGCGCTGACAAGATGAAGGGAGGGGGGGGGGGGGGTCTGCCCGTCCCCAGAGCATATCATATTAACGTTTTATAAAATCAAGATTTCCTGCATTTAAATAGTTGTGGTTTCCCAACTGGTTCCAACATCTCAGAGGGGGAATTCAAACATCCTTCCATTACTCTAAGTCAAATTGCTGCCTGCATTATTTTTACATACAGTAGAATGGGAGCATCAGAGTGATGGGAGGTGGGCTGAGAAGTGACAGATTCCTGACAAAGCACCCACAGGTTCCCACCTGTAGAGGGCTCAAGTGATGAAGGGATAGAAGGAAAGAGGAAGGTGACTCATTCTCACCTTCTTACCGCGGTGTTGCCCAATTCTCTGAATCATAAGCAGGTGGCCTTACTGCTCTTTTTTCCGTCCCTCTCATTTGTCTTCCCCTCCTTTTGCCTCTCTGTGGGGTTCTAAAGTCTGAGAAACGGGGAGTAAACACAGGAGCTATGATTCAGTCTGACCCAGGCTCAGGGGGAGCAGGAGGAGGAGATGCAGAGTTTTAAAGTAGAGAACAACAACTTGAGTTCAGCCTCAGAATATAGTCTAACACATTCTGTTCTTATGCATGTTCACATTTTCCTTTGCACCCACGCAGGCTTTTCTCAATATACAAATGTTTAAATGTCATCATCCACTTTCTTTTTGAAGCCATTGCCCAAAATTTACTGACTTTTTCAGAAAAACATCGCACCATCTGGTCCCCTGCTGTTGCTTTTGTGCATGGCACTGTGGAATAGCCTTTCATGTCCCAGCAGGGCTCTGGGCTGCCATCATGGCCTTGCTGGCCTGTGACGGATATCATAAAAGCTGGCCTAAGATGAACCTGTAATCTTTAGCCGCAACCGTTGTTAAAGCTGTTGTTTCTGCCATTGTTGTTATTAAACACCGGTCCACCATCAGCTTTTTCTGGAATTTGTAGGAATATAACGCTTTTTTTTCCAAGTTAGAGTCGGAGGAGAGTCATTGGGGTATTTCATTGAGTGCGACACACTGTACCAGAAAGAGTGGCAGGCTATTTTAGCCAAGATAACTATTATTTTAGTGGGACAGCGTTCATGCCAGACCTGCATTAGTCACAGCTAATGCACTATGAAAATAAAAGACTATCCATGTGGTTAATTTGATCTTGAGTTCTTACACCTCATCCACCAAAATTCCATTCCTTCTTTGAAAGTTTGGCATTGCAGAGGAAACAAAAAAAAAGATGAGCGCAACAATCTCAGCATGGGCTTATTCTTGATTTTCCGCACTGATTAATGTTAACGTATATTAGCCCACCTGAGACAGCACTGCAGGAGTCATTTTCAGAACAATTTTCATTACATCTCCTGAGTAAACATTTTCTCATGCTGATGTCAATTCAATTTGTCTGCTGGCTGATAAGAAGTAGCTAGCAGTGGATTCTTTAGATGTATATGCATCAGTGAAATAACAGAATACCTAATGGAAGTGTTGATATTGTTAATAAAAGTAATGGCAGACATGGCTGTGGATGTCAACAGCCGCAGCCTCAGAAGGAGCTCAGGGAGTCTTCAGTTGCAGAGACATATTCGAACTTCAGCAGTGATCACACCTGGGTTGATCATGGAAATTGAAATTTCTTCTATATGTTCTGTGTTTACTTAAGTTAGCCTGCTTTTACTTAGTATTTTAGAGACTGTGATTGGTCTGTTGGTCCCAGGAAAGTTAACCCATGCAGAGCAATAGTTTGGCAGAAAGATTGGTACACATTGACTCATACAGGCCTGAATCTAAATATATTTGTTCGGAATATTTGAACTGCTCCTCAACTTAGCCTTTCAGGCGATTTGGCCCACCTTCAAGATGGAACCTTGAATCAAAAAATTTAATAACATTTAAGAGTATCCATGGGCTGATATTGTACCCTGAGGTCTTGCTGCCAGCCGTGCTTTGCCAAGGGAATGTCAGCTATTCATGGTTACATGTTGTTTATCAGATAAGGTACACACACACAATCAGGCAGCGGAAACTGACACTTCCCAGACTGTATCATGCACTCACATACATAAGCACACCTGTGTATACACATATGTATACACGCGTATTGTCTTTCATATGTGCAATTACACAAAGTCATCCTCTTGAACACATATATACAATACATCTGACATATACACAGGTCCCTTCTCCTCCCAGAAGCCAGTGCCAGAGGTCCAACTCAACATAGCTAAAAGTAATGTTCTTTCTTTTTTTCCCCATCATTTCTACAACATTTGATGCTCTGGTTATTGATTTCATCTTTACTCTCGTCCAAGGCCAAGACCGAAATTCAAAGGAAACATGACATAAATTCTACCATGCAAATGTATTCCACTGTTCCATTTATGTACCTCACCTATTAATTTCTCTATGCAGTCATATGTATAGAATATCACAGGTGGAAAAAACACACTTTGGGTTTTAGCAGTCCAGTTCTGGGAATTCTCTGTGGACTTTCTGTGAGTTTCCTCTTCGGTGGCTCAGTGTGGGGGTTGCGGGTGCACAACTCTGTCAGGTACAATTATGAGAAGTTGATTCCAGGAAAACCGGTGTGGCATTTACATGATGTAAGCTAGGGTTACTTCATCCATCAGGCCCACGCATATAAATGTGCGGACACATACTCACACTCTTTGTGCACAATGCTTCCCTCACGTTTGTGTACACACCGGCCTGTTGATAGTCCTGTGATTTTGGTAATTGTCCAGGGGGCTTCATACCTCTGTTAGACTGTTACATTGTCAAAGACACATGTGCACAAACAAATGCACTCACCACACACACACACATACACACACAAACACAAACACACAAACACACACACACGTCTTACAGCCTGGCATCCTTCAGGTGGGCTCCAGAGACACCCTGCCACTACTGATCCATCAGAAGCTAAGGTTTGCAGGTGGTCATGGGGAAATGAGCACCTGGTTTAGTTCACACAGGAGCACCAGACACATTTATGGTAATTTTGGTTCAATCTGAGAGGAACCCATGGAGCCCTACCAGTCATCACATAATGTGAGAACACTCACATAGTCTGATTGTTATTCAGTGTAAGAAACAGCTCGAGGTCTTCAATGTCAATGGCCGTCTTGTAGCACACAGTTGCACTGTGTATAGTTATGCTGTGGTCATGCAGTGTTGTTATGGAGAGTTGTTGTCTGACTGCGTTGGTGGTCTGTGGTGAGAGTGTCATTTTTTCCGACTAGATGAGGAATTAAAGTTTGAAGTCTGAAGTGAGTAAAATTCAAGGTTGTAATACAGACGTCATTAACATTGAGTCCCTCGTTCCCTCTCCAAGGCAGGGATTCCCTGTGTTTTTAAAACAGGTCAGAAAAGTATCAGTGCTTGATGATTAGCAGACCACTGCAGTTGCTTAATGCTTTATGCTCAACTAGGGAATCAACCGCACTGAGTGTAATAACAAAGCCTTACGTTAATCATTGAGCAGATGAGTAAGCAGGTTACACTAGGAGGGTTACAATAGTCCATCTGGAACTTAGCCTTAGCTTTGAGTGATGAACATCTGATGGATACAACCAGGGCCAGGTCTAGACAGGCATGTATGAGGGGGCAGCCACAAATCTTGAGGGGGCATTGTGCTTTATTATATTATTATTATTATAAATTGGGATTTAGTTTGAGGGGGCACAACATTTATTTGAGGGGGCCAGGCCCCCTCTTGCCCCTGCCTAGACCCGGCCCTGGATACAACACTAAATTATACACTGGTGTCCATCTTAAAAGGAGAATAGGGATCTACTGTAAAACACTGAGGTAAAATACTTTCATCTGATAAAAGGAATATCTGTGGGATCCAGTGATAGAAGACAGTATGATGTCCACAACAAAACCCTCCATAAAGAGGTCATCTGTTATGTCACTGATAAGTATTCAGATATATTCAGCAGCTCCAAGATCCACTAGAGTTACTGTTTTAGTTTAAACTTTATTTCAGTACTCGCAGCATTCTGTGTCACCCTATAGGCAACACAGGCCATTGTCTGTCATAGTTCTGCCTGAACAAGAATAAAGCCACCACACCTGTACAATACTTTACTGTTTGATAGATTCATTTGACTCCAGATGCATTGTTGTACAAGACATATGGCCACTGTGTTTGGTGCAACAACTTCAAAAGTGCAGAACAAGAAAGTTTTATTTAGCTCAATCTTCATTAAGGACTTGACACAAGTAACTCTGCTGGATGCTGCTGTAAGAAAATTCATATCTGGTGGTCACATTTTAAAACCTTTACTCTGTCCTTCTGTCCAGGTACCAAGCAGCCTGGAGTACTGGGATGAGCTCCAGCAGGCCTTCGTTCCATACCGGGAGTTCAGCCTGTCAGAGAGCAGTGCTTGCCAGCTGCAGCTCCCCAGCCTCAGCCTCACTGACCAACAGAAGGAGCTGGTGGCGTCAGACCTATGGAGGATAGTCCTCAATAATAATGGAGAGGGAGGAGATGAGCAAAGGTGAGGCAAAGTGCTACATTTAATCTAGTTCTCTTTCTTTGTCCTTTTACCTATGTGTTGTGTCCGTGTCGTATATAAAGAGAGCATGTGTATGACTAGACATGGATATGTGTTTGGATCTTCAGCACATAGACCGTCCTGTGTGAGGGAAAGCAGAGGGATAGAATGTGCACCCAGGCCGCTGAGCACAAAGAGCTAGTAATGTGTCCCTCGCCCCACATCTGGTGTGCAGGAACAGGGAGCGGGCTTGGAAGGCGTTCAGATTGGCCTAATGAGATTTCCCAGCACACCAAGTGCCTGTCAGGGCCCATCCGGATTCCTTCCTGCTTACCTTGAGTGTATCTAATCGAGGGGAAGCTCACGAGAAGCATGAGGAGTAAAGCCCCCTTTGGTTTGGCTAGACCAGGCCAGGCCTGGGTTGGGCTTGGTTGAGCTGGGATGTGGTGGTTTGGACTGGGCCAGTGATCTAACACCTCAGCGAACATGCTTTTACTCCCTTCTTCTCGCTACCACGGCTTCCTCTCTTCATCTCCCTCATGTCTCACCCAGAATTCTATTACATCGTCTGGGTTTCACCCATCTGTCATTCATTTAGTCTATTCTTCCTCAATGTTTCCTCATCTCAATCTACTCCCCTCCTTTTTACCTCCTCTTGGGATTTAGGAAACTTTTAGTGGAAGATAATTGCCAAGCCCATATTCTGTGTGGCTTAGAAAGCTCCAGAGGAACAGAAAGGAAAGAATATGAAAACATCCAAGAGAAGAAACAGGGAAAAACCTCTACAGAGCCAGATTCATTGTAAAGCTAAATATACATCTGTGCTTCATTACAATCATACTCCAAACACTACATTTCCTTTATGTTTAAATTATTTGTCTTTTCTGATCAAAATCCATTCCCCTTTCCTCAGTCACTCGTTTCATCTGCCTTACTTTAGTTTCCACCAGAAAAATAACTTGGCTTCGCTGCCAACTGGAAGTAATGAAAATTGTCAACATATGATGCTTATCTTTTTAAGGAGCACTCTGCTGCACCAGCATTTTTCAGGTCTTGAGCGTTTCCTGCTGTAGATTTTATAGTGGATCATGGTAGTAGCAAATTACAGAGCAAATGGTCATTCACTTCAATTATGTTCCATTCAACATCATCAACCATGACATGCAATTAATATCTAAAGATTCTTCTAAAAACTGTGTCAGTACTATTGTATCTAAACTCACTGGCTCAGACGGTGAAGAGGCCCCACATTGTTGTCTGAATAATTGTAGCATTTGACTCACAGTAGGTTTCTGACATGGATGCCACACAATTTGTAACTGACTGGGCAAGAGACAAAAGCATTCAGCTACTAATACGAATCAGACTATTTTAATTAAAATGAACTGAATTCTTGTGGTCAATATCCAGTGGTTTTGATGTTATAAAATAAAGTTTTTGAAAATCAATTAATGAAAACTTTCAGATGCTGACTCAAAGTCCTACGTTACTCACTTCCACCACTATTATTTCCATATGACATAATTTCATATTCGCAGGGTTCCACATCTTTCTTCATGTCTCTCCACTTTCAGTGTTATTTCACAGTTACATATGCTCTGTACATTTTATCAGCTCTCTGCTCTATCTCTCCAGTTTGGATAGTGAGTGTGGGTCCCAGGTACCCTGTGATCAGCTGGTGTCTCCAATGGCGCTGGCAGCTTGCACCCGTGTGGACTCCTGCTTTGCACCCTGGTTTGTCTCCTCCCTGGGTGTCTCCCTACAACTGGCACAGCTGGAAGTTCACCTCTGTCACCACCTAGAACAGCTGGGTACAGGTAGGATACAGAATCCACAGTCACTGAGTATAGTTAGAGAAAGTAACTTAAAACCAGTTAATATTTTATTGGTGAGAGAAAAAAGTTCTGCCTTGTTCTTGTTTACTTGCTTGTTCATGATTTAAGCAAATAACAGATTAAATGCCTACTCAATTAATTAAAACATTTATGGTGGACTGTATATTCTTGCACATATGCTTTAGATGTTTGGATTCATTTTATTTGGGGACAGCTGTCTCAGGGGGTAAAGCAGGTCATCCTCTGACCAAAAGGTTGGCGGTAAGATCACAGTCTTCCCCATTCCACATGCTGAAGTTTCCTTGGGCAAGATACTGAATCCCAATTGCCCCTGACTGCTTTGCCATTCCCATAAAAGTGATGCCCATAGAGGCATGGATGAATGGCAAAAAACTGTACTGAAAAGCGCTTTGAGGGGTCATCAAGATTAGAAAAGGGCTATATAAATCCACAATTTTTCCCCTTTTTTCCTGTAAAACCGTTTGTGTCTTACCCCTGATAGCCTTTGGTAAAAATAATGTGTCGCTTTTCCAGTTCCATCTCGGCAACTTCGTCCCTTCCTGCCAGACAGGAAGTTACCTCAGGAGCAGGAGTTCATGGTGGTCGGCGCTCGGGAGCCAAGGGTCTTCTTGCGCCAGTGGAACAATGGACCACGTCACTGTCAGGAGTTTAGCTTTTCCACACAGGTGGACTGCAAGCTGCTGGAATACAGAAATTTAACACACCTTCAGCTTCTCCAGCCTTGTGTACTACAGGTCAGCCATATTGGGTTTATTACTGTATGAAGATACAGTAATAATACAATACAAAACCTCAGAAAATGTAGAGTAAAATAATGGATATTTAGAATTTGATTTCTTGTATCTTTCAGGGTCAGGCTGCATCCACCAGCTGCCCAGAGAGCACCACCTTGGATGTGAATGTGTTTGTGGACCCTGTGTTTCTCAATATCAGCCAATTTACCATCCACACCATGGACACTGCTCTGCACAGCTGGCAACAGGTGACAGGAAGATCAGGCTATTGAGAAAGCCACACACCTTTATATTGTACCACTCTCCAAAGAATACAAAAATGAATAAACTTCATGAACTGACGTGAACAAATCTGACTAGTGGTAAAATATTCATTCTGATCTCATTGCTTGGAAATAATCAAGCATGACATATGTCCTGAAGTCTAAAGTTGTCGTTCCATGTATTGTCTTTATCAGAAGCCAAATTGTCGATATCTATAGGTCCTAAGCTATCTCCAGGGTCACTGCTGCAAAAGGAAGCATATTTTAAGGGATAAAAGTAATCAGTTATATGATCAATTAGGTTGCAAAGTATTGGAGGATGACTTGTTGACTTGACATTAAAACAGTGTGGTGCATTCAGACATGTAAAGGAAGAAGGAATTTTTGCTCGTATTTGAATAGATTTTTGATTTGGAGGCAGGGGCTAGTAAACTTGTGGAGAAAATGTTTGCACATTTCGAGAATATACTGAAAGGCGGCATTTTGTCCCAGATGGAGTATCAGTTAAACAAACTCACAACAAAGGGGATTTTATTTGAATGTTTTTGGTTGTATGCCAATAGCAACGCAGGACGGACCTGCCATTCAGTTTTCAGTAAACTCTGACTAAGAGGCTACACTGTCTCTGTTCTTAGGCGTCTATGCTCCTCGTCATCTCTCAGTTCTCAGTTCTCAGCACTGCCTAGAGTAGCCAGGATATTTGTGTGTGAAGTGATGCCCATAAAAACACGGTAAAACTTGAGTGGTTACACCTGCCAAGATTTCATCTGGCCCTTGTCCTCCACCCACTTGTCTACTACACAGGCACAAGCAATCAAACACACACTGGCCTCTCTGCCTTTGTATGCCCTATCATGGCAGCTCAGCTGTGGCTTTGCTGACTCATATATTGGCCTCTGGAGACTTGAGATACTCTCATGGATTTATATGCATGCACACACTCTCTGCCAGGTGAGAATATGTTTTTGTGGAAACAGCTGTGGTGTTTCACCTGTGAAAAGTCAAAACAAGCTGTGTAGAATATTGTACTATAAAATGATTGTGCTGGCTAGCGGATTAATACTTTTGTTTCTCTTTAATGGTACTGACTCATCAATTGGATGGCGGGTTATTCTTGACCCTTAGCTCCATCATTGCATCATTTAGCACAATTGAGTGAATACTCCCTATTTCTGCTGATTAATTTAGCCATAAATAAGACTTTAGGGCATCTGTGGTGTTGTCATTAAAGCACATATTGCAGCTTTACTTAAGTGTTTTAGACATGTTATGCATTCAAGGTATACATGGTTGGCTTTACCCAAACTGACAAGTATAATGAGTTAGGTTATAAGTGGTCATACACTCTTAGCCAAAGCTTTTGAATCGACAGTGTCTTGAAACCCAAAATAGAGGTACATAATGGTCACACATACAAACACGCACATAATACCATTATACACATGTACACGACACAGTTAACTCTCAAACAGACACTCAAAGCCTGATGGGTGGATTAACATGTTGACTGGAGTCAGATTGACCTGAAATGCAGCAGCCTTGTCACTT
Organism: Limanda limanda; assembly: GCF_963576545.1. NCBI lineage: Eukaryota > Metazoa > Chordata > Actinopteri > Pleuronectiformes > Pleuronectidae > Limanda > Limanda limanda. Next base: position 27,993,063 of record NC_083646.1, read on the forward strand.
ATTCAAAACCTTGCATCTAACCCCAGCCTTCACCACTGTGCTGAACACAAGGGAAAAACACACCATAATTATAAGGCAAATGTGCTGCATGTGGGTATGGTAGTTTTGTAATAAGGGGTAGAGAGACGGCAAGTACAAAAGAATGATTCTTTATGAAATGATTTGTTTCAATATTTGGTCCATCTCGGAGTAACTTGTTAGCATTTCAATTATGGAAAATATTGTTTCCCTTTTTGGGGTTTTCACTGAAACCTAATCTTGTATGTGGTGAACCCTGGATGGCTGTGATTATGCAAAGGTTGTCTGGTGGTACGGGGATGGTTATGAAGGCCAGCACAATTGAGCTAAATATATCTTTGATGTGATCAAGGCTTACATTCCAGACCCTCATGCACAAATTGTCCTTGCATAGAAAAACTTGATCCTTATTGAAAACGTAATGAGAAATGTTAACAGGCTCTGTGTCCCTCTGGAACAGAAGGATGTATCCCAACATGTGTAATTGTTTCAGTGATTTTCATGTTTCCTGGTGCCATGGCTGGCAGACATGCATGATGTGATGTGGCCTGCAGGGTCAGCATTCAGCCGTGGAAAAGAATCCTCTCCAACCACACAACTGAAGCCTCACAGCCCAGGCACGGTCATACCAGACCACCACAACCAGACCAGCTGGAGCACTTTCAGTTTAATAGCAATAAATAGGAGTTAAAGACACTTCTTGCTGTATGGTTTTAATTTACTCACATAACCTGTTATAACACATAGCTGTAGGCACAGTAACATAAACTGCTATTGTATCCACAACAACATTACTATCACCCTTCTCTTTGTCTATACTCATAATGGCTCGACGTGACAATGTATATTCCATATATTATAATAATCAGGATGCTACCAAGCCACCAGGCTCACCACCTTCTCACCTCAATGTGCTGTTTGGTCAAATAAATATATATTATAAATTTCATAGTTCATAGGTTTTGATAAAAGAAAAAATAATATTGAATAGCATTTTATTTATTTGGTTCTCTTTGCACTCAATAGCCCCATATGGGCACAACCTCAGACCCCCACCACTTTAACCTCAGGGCCCAGGCCTCCATTTTCAGTTCTCAGTCCCCAGACCCACTTTCGATCTTTGCTCCCCCCCAGCTCCTAACCCCAGGGAAGTGGCTTTGGTGGAAAGCCACACAAAAGCCCAGTAGTATTTACACACTCGGCTTCTCACAGAGTGTTCACAGGCGAAAATTTCCCTCCTGTTATTTTTTCCCCCTGTTCTTCCCATGTTTGAATCGTTCTCCGTTTCCCTTTGTAATATCATAGAAGTGATAGAAAGATTGTTTTTCTGGTTGTAGCAGATGTGAGAGCGAGGGTCATCTGTATATGAATATATAGGTGATTCAAACCTGATTAGTGTGTCATTCTGTCCCTTTTACAGGTTTCACAATTGGCTCCATGGTGTCTTGTTTCATGTGTCTTTTTCTTGAGTGGGTGTCGTTATTTTCAATCTGTTTTATAGACATTTTACTGTACTTTGTCTTGTTTAAATGTTTGCCCCTCTGCCATGAGTATCTGGGCTAGACTAAACTACAGCCACAGTATCTGGATGGATTACTCCTTGAATGACTGTGTCTAATGATGAAGCTGTCATCTTCTGCTCTTTAGCAAGGAATATGTGTTATATTAAAATTAAATAAATATATTAATATTGGTCCATTTAAAGCCCTTGTATAAACATGGAGTGATTATGATTACTGTAGGGAGCTTTTCTGAGGTGTGTATCGTGTTGCCTCATAAATCAGAGCAGAAAGATGATACCATCAAAGAGTGGGCTTAGCAATGGCATCTTAAGATAGAAGCAGGAAGTTTGTAAATCGCAGTGTTGAATTCAGAAGGGAGCATAGATAGTGTTCCACTATAAAACTTTAAATGTTTTTTAACCCAGTGTCGCAGCTGTCCCATCTATATTTTCCTCTCTACCTCCCTCTCACACATACATCTATCATCACGTTTTTAATGGTGTAAACTATCCCATCAGTTTTCAATAGCATCAACAACCCCAGGACCCTGAACGTGCTTGGCATTCAAACTATGAGATTTTACTGCCAGCCTCTTTTAACCATCAACCCCCCCTGCCATTTTGTACAGCAGACTGGGATCCCTCTTTGTTGGGATAGTTGAGGGGTTATTGAGAAGCTGTCTGAACCTCAGTCATGTGTGTCAAGAGTCAGGGAGAGGTGTGCAGGAGAGATCCCATCAGGACCCAAGAGCCTTTGGAAGGAGCCCAAGTGAAACTTTAACATGCACGTGCATCACTCTCTAATATCAAACTCACATTCACACTATGTGCTGTTTCTATATTGTGTATTTAAAATCCTGTATGTCAGAGAGTTGACACACACCCTCTCGCTGTTAAACCAGTGTTTTCAATAGTAGGCCAATGAGCTCTTCTCTCTTGCATGCAAGGTGACGTGAATGGACAGCATCCCTGCACAACTTGCATGACTTGAGTATGAGGCTTTCTCATTGACCCGTTGCTGGAGTTGGGCCAGACTCCACCATACTGTTTTCCTCTAACAGCCACAATATACTGATGACTCTTAGTAACAGGAATGCACTCGTAGTTGCCCACTTTTTTTCAATGCACAGAGGTAATGATAGGAAAAAGTAACTGAAATCTTTGAGCCTGCTTAACATTCTCAACAACCAACGTATAGATGCTCAAAGAGGGACATGAAAAAGTTTGCTTCGGCCTCGAAGCACAGTGTAAGCTGCTCCAGCCTGGATAACTGTTGCTCTGTGATTTGATTCCCTCCCCTGCTGAGGTTGTATTACTCCAGCAGATGATATCACTCATCTCATTTCTCTATTGGCTGACTGCTGCACTACCAATACTACAATAACATTTTTAATGTTAAAAAGACATATTATTGACACCTGTAAATGTGCTCATACACAGACTAGAAATATACTGCTCATTATACACCCAGCCTAAACATAAACATCTGGAAGTATGTACGTACATTTTTAGTCACAAGCTCCTTTGCTCACGTCATGTTCTTCTTTGTCCTCCTCTTCATCCACCTGTACCCTCCACCTAACCCCTCACCCCCACTGTTATCCCTCAGAATGGGAACCCAGAGGCTGAGGATCTGGTCTACAGCCACTATGTGATCTGTAACGACACCCATGAAACACTGCGTTTTGGTCAGGTGGACACAGATGAGAACGTGCTGCTCGCCAACCTCCACAGCCACCAGTACAGCTGGAGATCCCATAAGTCCCCTCAGGTAGTGCACTCTCAAACAAACACACACACAGACTAGATAACCCACTGCAAGGGAAATATCTGATAGTTCTCATTCGTCTTATTGGTGCTTTCATTCACACAATTATGCATGCCCAAATACACATAACTTTATGCACTCGTCTGTAGTATAAAAACACAAATGGATGAATGCCCCTAAATATACTGTATATACACAAAACACACACGCATATATATATATATATATATATATATATATATATATATATATATATGCATACATATATATGTGATTATTTTATGTACATACAGTATACACACCTACATATAGGCCTATAGAGTAGTGTGTATACATGGTTAAACAAGATTAAAACAATATACACATAGACACATATGGAACCGTAGAGACTGACTTGCTCATACAAATCCACACTCATTTACTTTAGCATACAAATTCTATCCAAGTGTTCTCAACAGTACATACTCACACCAGACACACCATCATCAGTGTGTAGCCAACATCTTTGTGCTTCTATTAGCGCTCTCAGACTGTGCCCTGACAGCACTGTTAAAGAAGATTGATTATATTTAACCCTTTGTGGTTTTGAGGTTGAATGGAGGGTGGGCTGGCGATCTGTGGCATATGTGTGTGTGTGTGTGTGTGTTTGGTGCGCACATGTTTCAGGACCCCCATGTGTTCAGTGGAGGGTGAGATAGTCAAGCATGAGAAAAGACATGGCCATAATTGCTCACAGTAAGTCAGTAAGTCAAGTTGTATTAATCATCGACCGTGGTTAATCTGTGCTCTTACCTCACTCTCGCTTACAGGCACACACACACTCAAACTTGGATGCTCCAAGTCGGGCATATCGGCATAGCAAATACCACATCTCATTTAAGCAGTGAGTCAAAATGACCTCTGTATTTTTGGGAATGTTTTGGAAGAATGATGTTCCGAACAGGCCAAATATCATCATAGATAGGAATGTGATTTCAAGATGGTTCTGTCATATATTATTGCATTATGTGTTTGTGGTATATGAAATATGTATTCTCAAGAAGACCATGATTTGTGAAACAAGATGAATAAGAAAAAGTACAACTTTGCCAAAAACTTGATGATAAAATGCCTGCAAATGTGTCTGCCTCAGCAAATTGTAGCACACACTTCTAATTACATTTCAGGGTTATAAAAATAGTGACACTGATAAGAGAAAGGGTTATATTTCTTTAATGGTTACTTGGTCCTACAAGTGTGTTTTTGTAGCTATTACAAATCAGTTTCCAGGCGGAGTCATAAGTGGTTGTGCTGTTTTGCTAATGTCCCATGATGGCTTGGAGTGTCTTAAACAACTCTGATCATCATGGGCCATCATTTCCCATTCCCCTATCCCCAACCCCTCCAACTCTTCGGGCAGCCTTACCTATTTGAATCTCTAAGCCTGCTCCCTAATTCAACCACAAGACCTTCTTCTTAAGCCCTGACCTCTTGCTTATTTGTCAATTATATTGCCCACTTCACATCCTTCCCTGCACTTAAGATTTTCCATTTGTACTGTTATTGTATATTTGCCATTTGTTTTTACCAAAGCTGGCAACTTAAAAAATAACATCTCCTACAATCCAGTCCCCACCTAACCTCCCACATATCCAAACATTGTCCTATTATCTCTGTTTTTCCTCCACCATTGAGAATTATGTACGTAATTAGGGCCCGAGCACCGAATGGTGAGAGGCCCTATTGAAATTGTAAGGATTATTATTATTGTCACTATCCTAAATTTGCTTTTTGAGGGCTTTCCCATGCTCAAAAAGTTGCTAAACTTTGCAGTATATTATAACTTGGTGAAAATGACAGTTTTCTGGAGTATTTGGAAATGGGCGTGGCAAAATGGCTCAACAGCGCCCCCTGGAACCCAGCCGCTAGGTTTCCACATAACCGATTTTCACCAAAATCGGGCGAGAGGTGTATCGTGACGAATGATGAAAAAAAAGCCTCTTAGAGCATTATGAAAAACGCAACAGGAAGCCCGCCATTTTCTATTTAGTGGCCATTTTGACCATATTCACCATTTTTACTTTGACATACTTGTCCCAGGGCTTTCATCAGATCAACTTCAAATTCAGATGAGTGTCATCACAACAAGATGGAGATAAAAAATGATTTAGGGATTTGTCCTTCGTCACACCGTCTGACCGTGGCGTGGCGTCAAAGTTCATCAACTCGCCGCGAAACACGAAATTGCTGTAACTTCAGTGTTCATGGGTCCATCTCACTCAAACTACATGTGTGTATCAACAGCCCCCCCCTGAAGATATTCATATGGTTTTAAGGAATGGGCGTGGCAAAAAAACTGACTAGCGCCCCCTAAAGGGCAGCCCCGGCACTACGATTGGCCGACTTGTACAAAAATTGAGTATGGCATGTGTCTTTTCATTACAAACAAATAAGTCTCTTGGATCGATATGTTAGGAAGCCCGGAAACAGGAAGCCCGCCATTTTGGATTTAGTGGCCATTTTGGCCATTTTGGCGATTTTTACTTTAATGTACTTGTCCCAGGGCTTTCATCAAATCAACTTCAAATTCAGATGAGTGTCATCACAACAAGATGGAGAAAAAGTTGACTTAAAAAAAATCAACTTTTCGTCACACCGTGTGACCGTGGCGTGGCGTCAAAGTTTGATTAAACGCCATCAAAACACGAGGTTCTGTATCTCAGACATATTTGGACCAATCGATTCCAAACTACACACATAAGACAAGGGTCCCGGACTGATGATATCTACACTGAAATCATGACTTAATATCACAGCGCCCCCTGATGGCAACAGGAAATGTCTTTTTTTTTGCATGTCTTACACTTGGATGTATTTCTCCTCATCCATTGACCTCAACCATGTCAAACTCTATCAAATGGGTCTCAAGACATTGATAATGAAGATATAAGATTACTGTGACTTTTCGTCAAACACAGTATTAATGGCGTGACATCAAAGTTCATCAGCTCGCCGTGAAACACGAAATTGCTGTAACTTCCATGTTCATGGTTCCATCTCACTCAAACTACATGTGTGTGTTAACATCCCCCCCCTGAAGATATTCATATGGTTTTAAGAAATGGGCATGGCAAAAAAACTGACTAGCGCCCCCTAAAGGTCGGCCCCAGCACTACGATTGGCCAACATGTACAAAAATTGAGTATGGCATGTGTCTTTTCATAACAAACAAATAAGTCTCTTGGATCGATATGTTAGACCAAACAGGAAGTCCGCCATTTTGGATTTAGTGGCTATTTTGACCATATTCCACATTTTTACCTTGACATACTTGTCCCAGGGCTTTCATCAGTTTAACTTTAAATTTAGATGAGTGTCATCACAACAAGATGGAGATAAAAAATGATTTAGGGATTTTTTTTTCGTCACACCGTGTGACCGTGGCGTTGCGTCAAAGTTCATCAACTCGCCGTGAAACACGAAATGCTGCTACTTCAGTGTTCATGGTTCTATCTCACTCAAACTACATGTGTGTATCAACAGCCCCCCCCCGAAGATTTTCATATGGTTGTAAGGCCGTGTGACCGTGGCGTTGAAGTTTGATTAAACGCCATCAAAACACTTGATTCTGTATCTCGGACATATATTTTCCAATCGAGTCCAAACTAGACACGTAAGACTAGAGTCCCGGCCTGATGACATCTACACAGAAATCATGACTTTAAATCACAGCACCCCCTGGTGGCTACAGGAAGTGAAGCGTTTATTGTCCAATTGAGTCCAAACTAGACATGTAAGACTAGAGTCCCAGCCTGATGACATCTACACAGAAATCATGACTTTAAATCACAGCGCCCCCTGGTGGCTACAGGAAGTGAAGCGTTTATTGTCCAATTGAGTCCAAACTAGACATGTAAGACTAGAGTCCAAGCCTGATGACATCTACACAGAAATCATGACTTTAAATCACAGCGCCCCCTGGTGGCTACAGGAAGTGAAGCGTTTATTGTCCAATTGAGTCCAAACTAGACATGTAAGACAAGAGTCCCGGCCTGATGACATCTACACAGAAATCATGACTTTAAATCACAGCGCCCCCTGGTGGCTACAGGAAGTGAAGCGTTTATTGTCCAATTGAGTCCAAACTCGACACATAGGACAAGAGTCGCGACCTGATGACATCTACACAGAAATCATGACTTAAAATCACAGCGCCCCTTGGTGGCTACAGGAAGTGAAGCGTTTATCCTTGCCACAGAGAGGAAAACGCATCCAACGCGGAGACGTGCGCTTGGTCATCGACCGCTCTCTCCCCCGACTACAACAGGCTTCAACGTGCAGGTGCTCGGGCCCGCAAGTGCTACAACGTAGCCCTAGTTTTCAATTGTGTCTCATTTGAATACCTTTGTCTCCAAAAAGTGGAGTCACATTACTGGGTTTTAACATCTCAACTCGGTGGAGAAAGACTTGTCAGCTGACTGCTCTGTCCTCACATTGGTGCCACAGCAGACCTGAGCTTTCAACCATTCTCTAGTTGTCTGAATCAAGTCATTCAAGTCTTTTTGCCTTTTATCTTTTCACAACCTCACCATATCCTCACTCCCCCAACTGTTATCCCTCCAAGTACATTAGCAAACACCTTTCAGCTTGGGATCCACAATATAATTAGTTCAATTGTATTAGGGATATGCTAATGCTAATAATTTTGCTGTAAGTCTTTTTTTGCCGTGCACTAGGGACCCATTAGGCCAAAACTCATTTGAAGCCACACAATCTCCACCAGCAATAGTGAACCACTAATAGACAAAAAAACAGAAACTCAAAATACAAAAAAAATGTCATGACAGCAATTGATTTTTCTGTGATAAAAGAACATAATGTAGAATAGACCAATATGTCATTCAGGGTGATCCTTTCTTGCAGGTCACAGTAAGGTTGACTGAAACACATGTGTACTTCTCTAGTGTCAATACTGATGAGCATCGTGGCAACTGTCTAGAAAAGAAGAGTAGATGTAAAATTTTGCGTTTTCCAAATGAAAGTGTCCAACAAAAAGATTTTGTCTAGTTTGCAGAGACACACATGCACAAACAACCAATTTCAGGTTTTGTTCCAGCTGTAAACATGCCGCCAAACTGGATGAGATACAGGAAGAATTGCATTTGAATAAACTTGACTATCTTAAGCATAGTTTCACAAGACCACATTCCGACAGAGACAATGTTTTACAGGCTAGTTTTACAGTCAACAAGCTGATAGCTAAGAAGCTGAAACCTCATTTAGAAGCAGATTTTGTGAAGGAACCTTGTTTCTTCTGAGCAGCTGCAGCATTGGACACACAAAATTGTGTATTTTGTGCAAAATCTGTGCATTTCTACTCTGCAAAAAAAAAGACTGCTACAACATCTGAATATGCTGGTGATGTTGCAAAACTCATTTAGGCATTTATCCAACATATTTATTTAGCTGTTTAATTTGGAACCAGCAAGAATGCTCAAAGCTACAGTAACAACCTCCTTCTGCTTGAATTTAATAAACTCTATGTTTGCCCTTAAGTGTCCATCCCTTTTTTGTGCTAAAAGTTGAAAAATCAGCTGCCAGTACAATCATCATCATCACTACCATCAGACATCAGTTCCTGCTTCGCATTACAGAGTTTAGTGTGACATGTGTTGAGTAATCTGGTATAGCCCTCAAAGGATAGTATAAAAATTGAAATGGCCCTTGGTAGAAAAAAGTTCCCTGCCCCAAGACATAGTTTAGAAAACAGAATCGTGTAACATTCCCTTGACCTTGGCTCAGTGCAGGTCTCTCTTGACTCCTGATGCCTTACCAGCATTAGTTTGATGAGATCAGTAGACCTGGACAATCTCTGGCCTCCACACAGTTTTGGGGTCTCACTTGGACATTTGTGCCTTGCTTTTATGACTCTCCTACAACAGCACGCAACTTCCCAGCACTGTCATGGTCTCTGACTCAATCCCCTCCTGTGTTCTGGTGTTCACGAAAATTCTGGCTGAGCTCATTATTCCTTGTTTGGCTTGTCCTGTCACTGGCCTCCACCTATGTATCTTGTTCTGTCTTGGACTCTGGCTAGATGGTGACTTTGTCCTTCTATTCTCAATTACACCCAATTTAAGTTTAGTCTTTGCAGCTGAGATTGTAGCCTTGGACCCTGAAGCCTTGCTCCACATAGGGTGTAATATTGTATTTAGCCACCCCAGTTCCTTCTCTTCTGGATTTATACAGTTGTCTTTGTGTACCTTTTACCCTCCTCACAGTTACACTGTAGATTAGCTCACTCCCTTAATCCTATCACCATAGCCCATTTAAACACAAAACCACCATTAGTACCATCCCTCTGGTTAGTATTAATCTCTATCTTTCTCTCTCACACACACACACAAATAAATACAAATGAATACTGAAGAACACACTTCCCACCTATGCTATAAATGGCCTGGGGCCTGTCAGGAGGCCAAGCCATTATCCTGTCCTCATGGCTCTGGTGAGATGTGTGTGTCCCACTTGGCCTGTGGCCTGGGAACACACATACTCACACACACTCCCACACAAACACAGCCCCAGCTACTAATTTGCAGTTGTAAGAAGGAGTAGAGACAAGGAAATAATGCACAGGGAAATGCAAGCCAGTCACACAACGTTTTCAGGGTAGATACTCTACCTGTAATATCATGCTATAAAAGTGATAGTTCATTGAAACATTTTAATTCACTCATTTTCTACTCAACAATATGCCGATGGAGGGGAGGTTGAATTGTTTGAGTCCACAAGACACTTTAGGAGGCTCAGGGGTAAACAGAGATTCAGTTAAGGTGACCCCTTCTTCAGACGTAATAAAAAACAGAAAAAAAAAACAACAAGCCTCCATACGGCTTGTGTGGTCTCATCAAAGTGTCCACAAGCCGTGACATTCATATTTGACTAGAAACAAGGTAATTTACATTTTGTATTTAGCCTAAAAGTCCACTACAGGAAGTTGCGATGCTAGCAGACGTAGCCACACAAAGTCTGAAGAAGGGGTCCCATTTACCTCAATTGTATTAGATTTGGCTGCAACACTGTTTACCCCTGAGACTCCAGAAGTGTTTTGTGGACTTAAACACTTCACCACCCCTCCATCAGCATAGTGGTGAGTAGATAATGAGTGAATTTAAATTTCTCGGTGAACTATCCCTTTAACACCGGGCTTAGTAGACTCTTCGGCCAAAAATGTGTCTGCTGCTATCTTTCTGTTCCTCCCACCCTTTCCATTTCTCTCTGTTCATGATGCACAAACTGTCCATAAAGGGAGTATAGATGAGTAGATTTGCTAATCATGCTTCATTGTCATACAGTAAATCCTTTAATCCCCCCTTAATCTCCCTTTGCCTACCCATAGACTTGCAGAAAAAGTGTTCCTTTATGAACAGGCCTGCTGTTGTTTCAGCTTGAACCAAAACAGGGAGGCATTTTTAACATCCTGCAATCTCCTGTGTGTACTTTTGTGTGTCCATGTCCAAAATAGGACAGCTTAATGTGTGTGATACTGAGCAGTCTAACCAGTGTACACTTCCCCTAGTGTTGACATACCTCAGAATATCTGTCATTTCTCTCAGAAGAACACTCAAGCGGACTGTTTTTGCAGTGAAAAGGGAACCTTGGCTCAGGTCACACTCTCTCTCACTACTCCTCTGTTTCTGCCCGTCTCTCTTCCCCGGTCTCTACCATCTTGTTTCTGCTTACAATTATGACCTAAAAATGCATTGAAAGGGTTGATTGAGGCAGTCCTGTCATTAGAGCCCACTGTCATCTTACCATAAGTATGAACCCAGACCGACATATACACACATGATAAAATGTTTCCCTGGGCCTGGAATCTGTCAGGCCTCTCACTCTCATTTCTCTCTTTTGAGCACAGCATGCCTTCACACCCCAGCGTTTACCAGCCAAGGTTTAGAAGTTCATCAACACAAAAACTTCTATAGAGGGAGCAATACATACAAATATATAGGTTGATTATTAGTTTTTTAATAAATCAGGATGATCATGCCTATAACTACACTACGTTATGGTTGCAGTTTATGACTATCTCTAAAACACAAACACACGCTGTCCTCACCCTGCTCTTTTTCAGGGCTCTGGTGTGTGGCGTGGATGGTTGAAATATCTGGCTCCTCCGTACAGGATGCAGCCTGGCTGATGGAAATCCCTGTGGTTAGTGTGGTTAGCAGGGAGAGGGGTGTAAAAAGCCCCCTGGATTTGGGAAGAACATTTTAAGTGCCTACAAGGAATATGCACAATTTGAATGAATTGTAATTTACTCAGGCAGCAGGCATCTACAGTAGAGCCCTCCCTCTCTCTTCCTGGATGTGTGTCTCTACGTGTGTGTGTGTGTGCGTGTGCGTGTGCGTGTGTGTGTGTATGTTTGTGGGTGGGTGGGTGGGTGGTGTTTGTGGGTGGTGTTGGGCCATTAGTATCTGTGTGTCAGTGTTATGTTGGTGTTTGCGTGTGTGGTTTCCAGGGGTAATGTGCTGTAGATAGCAGCCCAGGACTATTAGTTTGTGGTAAGATTGGGCGAGTTGTTGGAAGCACGCATGACAGGGAGGTATTTGGTAGTGTATGGAGCATATGAGAGAGGAGAGTGAGAGAACACTTTCAGATCAATGTACTGGCTGGTGTTATTTATATATGTAAGTTCATGTGTCAGCAACACAGCATATTATTTTTGTGTCCTGTTGCATACTTGCCATAGGTGCTTTGCTATATCCATCTAATACGACCTGAAACCCGGTTCAACTTTTACAGCTTATTATTCAAAATCAGAAAAATAAGGACATCAAGTACTTAGTTCTTAAAATGTATAGCTCTTTTTTGGTTTAGGCTGTTCCAAGATTGTGGCTTTAACTGCACTAGCTTAGGCTGACCCTCTGGGGGGATATTACTTTCAGTCAGGTTAACTCACAAACTGACTGATCAGAGGGAGAATGTGAAGCCAGTGAAAGGGACTGCTGTCTTTCCTGTTGTTTATCCTCTGAGCTGGATTAAGTCTAAAAGGCAGACATTTACTTAAAGGTATTAGCTTAGGTTAAAAAGAGGTTGTGGAAGTATTATCAGGGAAAGGTTAAACATTGGCTTTAACCTTAACATGTTGATCATGTTTTTTATGTGAGCTCACATTCATGTGGAGGAACATGAACTACTGATGAATGTAAATTGCCCACTGAGTCATTATTAATAGCTCATCAGAGTTTGACAGTACAGTCATTCATCCTGTGTTGTCACACTCTATCTACGCACTGAAACAACCATGATTCACCATGATTATTAAGGCAAATCCTCCGTCAAAAAAATGCTAGATAAATCGGCTGAATGATTAAAAATGAAGTTGCATCATGTTCGGGTTATTTTAACATTTTGTGTCTATGGCAACAAAAAAAAAATGTGTGAGTCAATGTATCAGAAGCTAAGTCAGTCCTTAGAGAGGGGATCATAGTTGTCTCAGTTTCCTTTGCAAGAAAACTCAAAAAACATGGTTTGCAGCTTTATTTGGCTATGCACAATTCACATTCCAGGTCCATAAAATTGCTCATGATCCAGTAATTATCTTCATATTCTCATCCTCTTACTCACTGATATGAATTATAAAAATGCTTCACTATTGCCTCTCATTCACCACTCAATGGCAGCAAGAGTTATTAATACACCACTGATTCTTCAGATCCAGAGTGGTGTATATCAAGTCTAAAAGTGAAGAATACCAGTTGTTCAACTTTCTCCATCAGATCTTCAGACCTTTATTATCTGGATGATAACTCAGAAATCACTGATGGAAACATTTACCCTATAAGGCTGAAGAAACCAGAGTGCTAATGCTAATTCAAAAATCACCGCACCTACTTGCTTTTGAGACATATAGAGAAGGAAAAACACCCAAAAACCTTATGTTTTTCTAAATAACTTTATACTTCTTCCTTAAAACTCAGGTAATACACTCTGTTTTCCTATTAAATATCTTAAAATACCAACTTCAGTGGCCAACCCCATGCATTAGAAGCAAAGTTGCTCCAATAAATGTGAAATGAACTATCCAAACCAAAGTGTTCCCAAACTGCTGACTCGAATGCGGCTGGGATGTGTGCAATCTCAGGGTTATTATCCATCTTGAGCTAATTAAAGAAGCCTAACTTTTACTGCAGGCATGATCTCTCATTTAATCACATTATGCATGCAGTTGGAAGACTGTAAAATAAGTGTTATCTGTCAAACAGCCCACCTTAAGTTTAATCAGAAGTGTTATTATGTTGATCGAGTGTTACATTTGAATTAATGAGAGATCAATAGGTTGCACCTGCAGCAGTGGCAGCAGGTTTTAGTATCGTTTCAGTCTTGTTACAGCCTTATCTCTAAAATACACATGGCAGCTTGCTCGGAGTTGCCAAATGGCATTTAAAGGTTTTCTAGAGCATGTGGAAGAATATCCTCTGTTCTGATGAGACCAAAAATAAATTATTTGGGCTGAACACCAGGTACTGGTTATAACCTATAATGACATTTCTACAGTAAAGCATGATGCATGCAAGATTATGCATCAGCAGAGAAACAGAAACTGCCCAAAAAGTATCCCTGTGTTATTTGTATAGAGTGTCTTGGCTTCTTCAAAGAATGACAAAAGTTATTTTGCCCAGAGAGAACAATGATATTTCCTCAAAAAGGATTGATCGTATTTATATAATCTGACATCTTTAGCAGGTGGTTCTACAGTCCAATCATTTCACATTTCTTTATATATGGTATAGTCATTGGTAATTTCATGTTTGTGCAATATTTGAATCAGCTTCCTAGGCCACAGTCCTGATAGTTTAGCGCTAAAGTTTCTTAAGCTTACACCTCTGATCGTCCCTATTGAATAAGGCTAAACATTTTGTAAACTATATCAACTATCTCAATCAAAGGGCTCAGATGCCTCAGCAGCCAGTCTGTTTATCCAATTTGCTGTACCCTATTACTTAAACTCTTTAAGAAATTAGGACGTCCCTTTAGTTAGTATTTGTTCTTAATAAATATTAGAAAAACTTTTTTTCTGTGCTTGGAAAGCAAGCTTGATTGGTGATTAATAGGGTATGTCCCAAGTTCTTAGCCAAGTTCTTAACATTTTACAAATGCGGCAGTCATTTCTGAAATCAGTGACTCTTGAATATTCTCTGAACCCATTCTCATAATTTTGCAATCCCCCATTTGGTCCTTATCCAACCTTTTTAAAACAATGTATTACATTCCGCAGCTCTACACCACAAATGTCCACCACAGACATTTGTTTTGTGAAAATCCCAACAGGAAGGACAGTCATTCTTGCTCATCCTCTTTGTTTTCACTCTCACTGAGTGAGTTAAGCCATGAAAATATCATATTTGTTTTTCTTTGTAAATATTTTTAAACATGCTGTTTGTTAGCGGTTAAAAAATTAAAGAGTGACAAGTAACAACCCAAAACCTACAACTACCCATGCTTACCTCTAGATTTTAAGGACCTATAAGGATTTGGTTCTGCCTCGTGTTTCCAATGTATTTTACAAACCAGAGCATTTTGGATACTCACAAGTGAAAATGTGATACTTGGATAAACTTTCCCATTTTGATGAGCTGTTTGGAAGCTAAGTACAGTTGTGGGGCAGACAGCTATAGAATAAGTGGATATAAGTTCTGTGTAAAATCACCAAGCAATGTGGCCAGGGTTCAGCACCATGGACAGCACTTTGGTGCTATTTGACCAATCCCAGGGCACTGGGCTGGATGGCAGTTTTGGCCAAGTGGCCACATGAAACAGGTCACATGACGCCTTAAGACCCAGACAGGCCTTTCAGAAGAAATAACTACAAAACTAAGACGGCTTGTGTTGGACATAGCTATATCCTACAAATGTTTGAGAACCAAAATCTTGTATCCATCCAGTTTACCAGCTACCACCTGGCCAAGTTAGATAGAGGCACAAATGCACAAGCTTTACTGGCACTATGTCACAAGCAGGAGAAACCACAATTTACTGGTCTTCAGTTTCTTTGAACAACCTGCCATTCTGTTATGAGTAGCTCTTTAGGGTAACCAATGCTGCATTTGTTCTTTTAATGGCCAGACTTGTGGTTTTGTTGTAGTGAAGCATACTTCTCTGCAGAGGTGGCAAAAGTACTCACATTCTTTACTTAAGTAGAAGTACAGATACAAACAGACTCTGTTAAAAGTAGAAGTACTGATTCAACTCCTTCACTCAAGTAAAAGTAATAAAGTACAGGCTCTGAAAAGTACAAAAGTAAAAAGTAAGAATTATTTTTTAACTTCAATGATACATTATGCCTTTTTTGATAACTCGACAAAACGAAAAATATTCTAGTCATACAAAATAGGATAGTTTTCCTCTTTTGTTAACAACCTGCACAGTGCTGGTACAGAGAAAGAAAACAAACACTTGACACAGTCTAGCTAGTATGCATTGCATTGCCAAATTAGTGGAGGCATCAATTGCATTCATGTTGTTAAACTGCAGTTACAGTATAGAGCCACTGGTATTTAAGAGGCACTCTAGTCGTGGTCATTGTATGGGTGGCTGAGGTCTTCCTTTTCTAGTGGGCCTGTGATCAAGAACACACCACTTTTGTCACTTCTATGTGCAGTATGTGTGTTTGTATGAAGAAATGTCTTTACAATGCACCAGTGGATTTATTGAAAGTTGGGATAAGCTAGTGTCATGTGGCAAGAACAGAAATAAGCAGGTAGAAATGATGTTTGGGTAGAAATTAGTTTAAAGATGCTGTGGGGGAAATTATGCATGCCTGTTTGTTTACTGTATATGTTTCGTGTGTATGTCTTTCAATCATGTTCCTGTTATTTTGCTACAGAAGACTCGGGCTAGCTTTTTTGTGTTCTCAAACTGAAATGAGGTCTCTGTCCTTCCAGGGTTCCTAGACTACTGACCCCTTCATCCCCCCACTGTGTGGTTTTCAAACCTCTCTCCACTCAGACAGTATTCCTTTTGTTAGCTCCCTTCATTTGGTGCAAACACTTGCCACATCTGCATCTCCTGCAACTCTTGAGGCTCTAAAATGTCTAAGATGCCTTGGTAGAAAAAAACAGAGCGAGAACTATGGAACAATGTAAGTCAAGCATAAACCTCTTAACGTCTCCTCTGTCAACCACGGATCCACACAATGCCTTCCCTCAGTACCTTTTTCCAGTTCTCAAACCGCTTTTTAGACTTGCAAATCTGGACTTTGAAGTAGCACTGCCCTGCTTCTTTTGTCAGGGAGAGGGAGCCAAGGAGGAGAGAAGCCCTGCAGACAGCTGTTAAAACCACCATAATTCTTTCATGTCAAATGGATTAGCCCTCACTGGCCTGGCAATGATGCTGTTGTGTCTGTATGTTTTCTATCTTAAACTAATTTATGTTCTCGGCAGTCCAACTTTGCCTCCTTCTTTAATTTCTTTCTTATACCCATCATTTCTGAAGGACAAAGTCCAAATCTATATAATTTTTTCTTTGCATCTGAGGGTAAACTTGTGTATCATTTGTCTGGTGTCTAGCTAGCTCCCTGCTTTCAAAGATATTTCACCGGACAAGACAGGCCTCTGTTCTCACATCCCTCTATTCTCAACCAAACCCAGATATAATTAAATAGCATGAGCAGAACGGATTATTTAAAAATGTCTGATATATGACATTGAGTTCACATTTTTTTCAAACTCTGAGACTTTCAAGCATTTATTTTAGAATTCAGACGAAATCAGTCCTCAAAGACTAGCCACAGCCTCTTTGAGCCTGTTATGGAAACTTTTGTGTAAAGCTACCAATGTTGTTTATACCTCTACTTCATGTCCCAATGTTCCCCCTATTATAGTCTGAGTGAGATGGAAGGAAGGAGTGGTAGTAATGGCTAGACGACCAGCAACCACTGTGGCTATGTCAGCTCGACTGTGCAGCATCCAGGAATTCTGATTACATCTCCACTGACAGACATTTATTTTTTGGTTATTTGTGCCCAGGCACATTCCTGTGAGAGGACAGAAGACGGATAGCAGTTACAGTGACTCGTTCTGTCTGGGGGCGGGGAGGGGTTGGAGGACATGTGGTGTGTGTGAGTGTACAACCATGTAAATGAGTTTCTATCTTCAGTCCATTTATGCTTGTGCCTTGTGCTGACATCAAAGTTGTCGGGGCAAAAATTGAACGAGGCATTGACTTTGTTAACATAGCTTTGGTTCTGACTGACTAATACCTTAACGTCTTTACAAAAATGTAGTAGATAATAATTTTCTCCTGGGACCGGATTACGCAATGGAACAGGCAATAGACATGACATCTCTCTACCCACAGCTTGTCAGGCGAGTAAGGATGGTATTTCTCAGAAGTTAACACTAATTCTGCGTGTGTCAGTCCAATGTTTGGGTTTTGTATTGCATTACTATAGCAACGGGCAAATCTGGGTGGTGGGGTTTTAGAAAGTTCATGTGGTCCTGATCTTGCGATAAGGCCATACATGGTCCCAACATGATCGTGTGGATTTGAACGTCGTCATTCTGACCCTCTGATATTTTGGTTTAATAGAGAGGTGTTCCTTGTTATGTCTAGGTTAGTCAGTATCAACAGGGTCTAGGATTTGAAAATAGATGTCAAAGTGTAATTTTGTGTTCAACATTAAGCACCTGTAGGTCCTGTAGGTATATAAGCAGCTTAGACTGATATCATGGTAATATACTAACCATATCAAACTACAGCCTTCATTATGGTCTGACCACTACAAGGCAAGTAACGTCGTTTTTATAGTACTTTCATATTTTTTATTGTTTCCTATTTTTATATTTTATAGCTATGCTTGCACAAATAAACCAGATTACATTACATTTCATTTAGCTGACGCTTTTATCCAAAGCGACTTACAATAAGTGCATTCAACCCTGAGGGTACAAACCAAGAACAACAAGAATCAAGACAGTAAAATTTCTTCGAAATAAAGCAAAACTACAAAGTGCTATAAGTAAGTGCCATTTTAGTGCTACCAAAGTGTTAGTTTCAAAAGTGGTTCGTTTTTGTTTTTTTTGTTTTTTTTATTCAAGGTACAGTCGGAAGAGGTGTGTTTTTAGTTTTCGGCGAAAGATGTGTAAACTTTCAGATGTCCGGATGTCGAGTGGGAGCTCATTCCACCATTTAGGAGCTAGGACAGCACACAGTCGTGATTTTGATGAGTGTTTAGCTCGCAGTGAAGGAGCAACGAGTCGTTTAGCTGAAGCAGAGCGGAGTGAACGTGCTGGTGTGTAGTGTTTGACCATGTCCTGGATGTAAACTGGACCTGATCATTCTGAATCATCTATAGGTTAGTTATATTAATGTATTTGGACAAATGTGTCATTGTAAACCTTAATGATGACACGATTTACTGTCAAACCAAAAACCATATCAGTGACTTGATTTCAGTTAATTTCTAAAGAATTCGGATGAACTATTGTAGCTTAATTATGATAATGGGTGGAAAATATGTTTGACAAAAGCAATTTATTGTTGTATTAATACCATTGGTCAAATTACAGGAAAAGAATTAAGATGAAGGCTTCCGTTTTGTTCAGCTTCCTTTCGGCGCTCCGCCAGGGCCGTTACCGACTCCAGCAGGGCCAATCCGAGGACCTCCCCTAACCACCCAATGGGTAGTAGCGATGGGTGGTGTGTACAAAGGGCAGAGACTTAATCAACGCAAGCACATTCCCCATCCATTTATTCCCTGTAAAAAATGATCCAGGTGCTCATGCAGGAGCTCGGTTAAGTTCAGTCTGTATTTGTCTGTCTGAAATTTGGCTTGCAGCAAAACTAGACAGTGTCCAGTGTTTTTTTTCTGCTCTGTACCAGCACTGTGCAGGTTGTTAACAAAATAAGGAAACTCTCCTATGATGGCCTAGAACTTTTTTCGTTTTGTCAAGTTATCAAAAGAGGCAAAATGTATCATTGTTAAAAGTTAAAAAATAATCCTTACTATTTACTTTTGTATTTTTCAGAGCCTATACTTTCTTACTTTTACTTGAGTAAAGGAGTTGAGTCTTTTTTTTACACAAGTATCTGTAATTCTACTTAAGTATGTGATTACAATTGCCACTTCTGCATGTCTCTCACAGGGGCATAAAGGGAAGCAAAAACAGACAAAGATTGTATTTTTATATTTCTTTATAAGTTGGTTTTTGACAAAAATCTAGAAATCATTTCCAGTTATTGATTGATGGTTTAGGAGTTATTAAAATTCTTGGATTAAAAAAACAGCCAGATTTAACAATCTGAAAGCTGGTTTTGCTCTAAAGTTGTTTTGTCAAGATATAAGAGTAAGAGAATCAAATTTCACGGAGTTTAAAAAGATTTTGATGATGATTAAATTCCTAATCCTTATCAAAGTAAAGTTGGAGTAGATGCTGTTTGTCTTTACACTTTTTTTATTATTATTTTCCACTTATTTCAGTCAACTATTGATTTGTCACTTTGCAAGCCTGGCCTTCTCAAACCACAACACCTTCAGTATTGCCTGAGTTCTACATTCAGTTGAAAGCTCTTAGGCCAGTTTTAATCCATGTGTATAAAACTACCACATGTGGCTCACTGGGATTTCTCAGTGTCATTAAATCACAAAGAGGCAAAGCAGCTTCTTATTTTTCATTCTTGTCATCCTACGTATCCAGTTCATCTGTGTCACTGCTGTTTCTTTCTTTTCTTCCACCGCCTGAGTCAGAACAGTGATGATTTCAAACAAGCGCATCAGTCGCTGTTTGAAGTTTGAGGAGCAACATTATTATGACTTCTCACTTAAAGGTCAAGTTTAGCCACAGGCATGATTAAGTAGATATGAAAAAAGGGATTGATCAAGGGGATAAAGGAGAGAGTGTTGAAATAACAGATTGGTCCTCACAGATGGTGCTGAGGCACAGCAATGGTCTCTGCCATAGGAGCATAATTAACACAAATCCAGTCCCACCTAAACTCTTAAAGACTGAGGCTAATACAAGAGCTATAATAACTCATCTAGTACTAGGTCACTTACACTGCTTTTCGATTATGCACCGAACTTCAGAAACTCTCCTTAAATGATCCCGAGGGGCTGTGTGTTAGGAGGGAAATGTCGAGTTAGTTAATACTTTTGTATTGTTTTTACATACTAGTAAAAACTAGTGGGCTAGATAATGTCTGAGTGAGCCCATCCGAGGAATAAACACTGCAAGTGAGTGGGGCCAATCATGACATTTCTAACATGTAAATCAAGCAAAACTGTATTGTACATGCTGACAAAGATAACTTGAAAAGACAAACAGATTTGAGAGCTTTTGGCAATGAGGGCCAATGCTGCTGTTAATCTGCTGTGAAAATACACAAGTGATTTCCATGCCTGGTTCCTGCATGCTCTATCTTGAGGCTACCTGAAAGCTCCAGAGACTTTCCTATTGTTGTTAGCATGTTTGCACCGAACAGTCTCCTGCTATACCGTTTCTGTATAAATGGCAAACTTCCGAGAAAGTCCAGACCCAATTGCCCAAATTTTCCGTTCATATCTGAAAACAGCTCAAAAGATAGACTGGGATCAAAATGAAATTATATCCCATTTTACAATTTTTTTTTCTCAAACCACCATGATCATACCTGGTCTTGATTATAATGTTATTGCCAGTCTTAGTCATGCAGTAGTTCTGTAATCTTAGACCAAACCTTAACTTTTACATCGCCATGCCACTTTCCTTGCGAGTTAAGTCCACTGAGCTGGGGATCTGAGAAATTATGTAATTTCCACTCTGCAGACAGGGAGCAGGGATGATCTTTAAAAAAAAGAAAATAAGTGCACTCAGGCTTTGATTAAGAATGTTTTTGTAAAGAAATCTGCCTTCAAACAGTGCGTAAAGACTGCAGTTGAGAGAAACCCAACCCCCCCCCCCATGCTCTTTGACCTCAGGAGTCATTTGTTTTTCTTTAAACAGATTGGCTAAATGTTTGGTGCAGTGAAGCGACAAGTCAAAGTGTAAATCTTCAAAAAATTCTTCTGTGTTTCAGTGTTGTCACTGAAACTGTCCCTCCCCTGACCCCCTTGTCTCCCTTATCATTTTAGACTGTTTAGCTCACATGTGTTGCCTCTTTGTCACTCTCCCATTCTCTTCCCTCCCCTTGATACTGTTGCAAGTTTGAAGTTGTGTTGGTGGTGGGGCTGACATCGAGAGTTAAGCCAGGTGTAAGGTCAGCCATGCTGCCTTAGGGGAGAGAAACCTTTAGATCCCTCCCAATATTTATGATTCTGCTCATATTGTGACCATAATCTAATAACAGCTCTCACATTGTTTGACAAATTAGTTTCCTTGTCATGTAGAGTTCAGCATCCTGTAGAGAGAAGTGGATTGCTCTTATTGACTTTATTTTGGTGAAGAATTGGTGTTGTTATACATTTCTCTTTTGTGCTGTGGGTAGAATTAGGTAGAGGGGGCCTGTTGAAAAGGCTTCAGATATATATACTTCATGTGTTGATGTCATCATTCAGTGCATGGTATTTTATGTATTGTGTAATGGAAAAAGTAACTTAAACACAAGTCTGCAGACTGTCTGCACATATAGATGTATCTATCTTATCAATGATGTGTCTATGCCCATTTTCAGCCCTGCTGGCATGCTGTGTACCATAATACATGGAAGAAATTGTCACCACTGTAAGGTTGTTTTGAATGTCAAAAGACAGGACAGCCTCTGTATATTGCTGCCACACACATGGATGTTCTCCCCACTGAAGTGATGGATTTAAAGCTGAAAAAGGTTGAGTACCACACTGTCTCCCTCTTATTTAGACGTGCGGAGAGCAGAGCCTTCCACATCCAACCGCACAAGTATACACTCACACACAGATGCAGTCAAAATGAGCTTCCACATCAGCTGTTTTCCACCAGTAAGTTTATTGTGTGCAACCTTCTATTTCTAACCCGTGCAGGAGCAGGCCTGTTCAGAACCAGTAAACAGGAACTTTGTTGTACCTCTCCCTCCTTTCAAAGTCTTCTAAACAAAAATTTGTGTTGTTTACTTCCCTTTTGCATGGAGATAATTAAAGAACAAGGATACTGTCCTGCTCTGTCCCTCTATCCTGCAGCTGCTGCACATTTGTATTGAGGGATGGGGGAACTGGCGCTGGTCAGAGGCCTTCAGCGTGGACAACGTAGGGACTCTGCTGAGGACCATTCAATACAAAGGACGCACTGCCTCACTCATCATCAAGGTTGTGCAGCTCAGTGGTGTCCAGAAACAGGTACTATTAGTTTTGTTTTAAGCATGCTTTATTTTATTTTAAACATCTTTCTTCCTCCTACAACAATAATCACATAGACATATATATTTTTATCTGGTACTTCAAATAATGTCTGTATTTTAGATGAGTGATAAAGATAAGTGAGAAGCAGTTACAGTCTTACAGTTGCTCTAATTTGACCAAAAGAAATCCAGTTGGTTTTCCTGGGTTCTTAATTTTTGTCTCATCTCAGCAACAGATGTAGTTTGTCCAGTTGTCATGTTTGGTATTTACTATTAAAAATCGTTTGACTTTTCTAGCCACATCAACTGAAAAAAAATTGCCCATGTAAACCACAGAGGGGCCAACATTTTCAAAAACGCCGTCAATATATGGGATCCTGCAAATTATTTGGTTGCTAACCTGCAAATTATTTGGTTGCTAACCTGTAACAGATCTTGCAAATGGTTTATTACCACAGAGGTAATAATCACCACGTTTGCTGTGTAATGCCTGTTGACTGCTGCTATGGAAATCTGGCCAGTTTCCCAGCACTTGTTTATGGATGAGCGTTTTTAATATCCAGTGTTGTGATTTAGTAGTTGCCCAGCTGACAACACTTGATTGTGTTTCTTTCAGTTTTTGTACTCTGTTTAATCGCACTAAAACACATGTTTATGAGCTGTAGGACCACTAAAAAAAGCAATATCCCTCATCAATTCACGAAATAGATTACAGGAAATCATAGAACAGCCCAAATGTAACCATAAACCAGCTGTATTCTCTTTTTTATGCCAAGAATAGTAGTGAATAATGTTTGGATCTTTCCAAATTGCCAAAGGCAGGGTTGTTGGATTCCTAAAGATATAGAGATACCATCATATTATAACGGTGACAGTTCACCCTCCCATCATATTAACATCTCATGTTAACAGCTGTTAATAAATACCCCTCGTATCAATACCCCGCAATATGAATGCACACAGTGCAGAGAAATCAGGGCTTCTACTGACACCTTCAAATTACTTGGATACAAACAAATTATTCAACTCACATGGATATAGCCACGGCAAAATAAGATAGTAAATTTAAATGTGTTAATCCAAGATTTAGTTGTCTGTTTTTTTATTTATGTACTAACTGATTCATTGACTAGTCAGTGCTTGGAAATTTTCTTTTTTACACCCATGCAACATGGGAGCTGTCAGATGAATTGATATCTGTAGCGTTTGTCACAGCAATAACTATTGCAGGACAAACCTTTCTGAATTTAGAGGAAATTTTATTGTACATACAGTATTTTGACAAAAAGGACAGGTTTTCGTCCATATTGTCCGGCATCTCATACTGGCTATACCAGTATTAGCTTGTGAAAAATGACCATAAAACAGGTAGAGTTGAGAAAATCAAACTCTGTTTATGTTTAAAGTTGAACCCTCTCTGTATTATGCCATGCACAATGCTGAATAGAAGGTGTAACAAGATCTGCTTCTAAGGACTTATAGGACGGATTCTACTCTTTTGTAATTTTTCTCCAGGTAATATTCTGTGGGCGGCAGGTAATGTGCAGCTACCTGTCTCGGGACATTGAGCTCCGAGTGGTGCAGCACTATGTGGGGCCTGACAGTCAGACAGTGGTTAGGGAACACTGTGATTGCCTGGAGGCTGGGGCCAAGTTGCCTTCCTATGTGCTGGAGGACACTGAGATGACAGAGCTGTGTGTGAGGGCTCGAGGAGATGAAGACTGGTCCCAGGATGTTCAGCTGGAGAGGAGCAGCCGCGGCAGCAGCAGCTCTGTCGTACAGGTACGCTACATGACCCCTAGGCCAACTGTAACCACATTTTGGCGCTGGAACTAATTTCCATGACCAGACCTAGTCTACTTTTTACTGTTGGTTAGTTATTTGCGACATTCGTTATTTTAATTATTATTCACATGATTGATTTTTACGGGCTTCATTGTCTGTGCTATTTTGTAAAACTTATCTGCAGCTCTAAGCTGTAAAACAATGGGCAATTCTACATTTTTATATCTGCCTTTGTTGTTGATGGCACAAGAGATTAAAGCTTGTGGAGTTAGTATTCACATGGTTTGTCTCTAAATTCATCTCAGAATCAGATCTCCTAACAATAAGCACATGCGTATAGTCTGTAGTAGCTACACAATTATGGAGTCGATTGTGCACATGGACCACTTTGACCAACACAGGTAGACGCAAACATTGCAAACATGACCACTTCCAGTCAGCTTTCCATCCACATTCACACACATGTTTGGAAATGGTGAGAAGACCACCAACTGTGACCGGATCCTCTGCTCCTGGGTGGCCGCAGTGGCAGAGCTTGCATCTTGCTACTCACTGCTGGAGAACAAATTGAGATCTTTCCCTCAGATAGGCTTACAAAGGACCCTAAAACATAACCCAACCATGTTGAGAGGGAGAAAATACAGTTTATGCTCTCTCATAACAACACTAACCATAACCAAACACTAGCTGATATGTAGGCACGGCAAGAGTCTTTGAAGGCATTTTCACACTGCTGGATTAGCGCCAGCCGATCACATCTTCCCTCCATCCTTGCTGGTTTTGCACTTCTTTGTTTTTCTTCCTTTTCTCCAGCTCTTTCTTTGTTCTCTTCCTTTATAATGTTGTTAACGGCTTGCCATTTTACAGCTCCAGCTTCTGTGTGGGTCTGGACATCTCTGACTCCTCTCCAACCTCTGCTGTTATCTCTTCTCCTCAGATCAGCCATTCATTACACATATGGAGGCTTGGCTCCAAAAGAGAGAGCTGCCTGGACTAGTAGCGGAGTCCTTAGATCTCTCTATCTCTGCCTGCTTCCCATTTAACTCTGTTTTATCCCTTTCTTGTATGTAGTTGTTAACTCATCCTCTTTATTTATTTCATCCTTTGGCATCCAGCTTGTCCACCTGTTCCAGCCTCTAACTCTCACCTCATTCGATGCCCGTCACCTTTCTCCTCTATATCCTGATTCTCTGTATCGGTAATCCATCTGAAGAAACTCCCCTCCCTTATATCTCACCTTCCTTCCTATCTGTTATTTCACCATTTTCTTTGTATCCCAGCCCTGAGTGTTTTGAGTGGATCAGGGTTATATGGCAGTGTGTGACACTCCCCCCATACCAAAAAAGCTGTTTTCTAATTTGTTTTTCTCTCCGCTGCTGTCCCCACCTGTAAATGAAGTCCCCGGTGTGTAGTAAACTAGGCCGCTTGTTACGTGCCTTGGCATCACTAAGCTTTACTGAGAACAGAGGAGTGAATGAGACAAACACCAGTGACACATTAAGAGTGCTCAGCCTTTCGGTGGACATATCGTCAGTCTTTAAATCTTGCTAGATTTAACTGCCTGTAATGGCCCATTATCTAGCACTAACATCTGTCAGTCGCCTTAGCTATTATACTATTATATTCTGTTACAGGCTTTATGGAAGACTTAACTTTAAACTACTGGCAGAAGCCAAGAAACAAAGTTTTATAGGACAAAACATGATAATTTGTCACCGATGGAGACAATAAGCATCCTGTCTGTGAGTGAGAGGCAGCAAATGCATTTAAGTGATCTGATATCCATATTTTACATTCTAATCACCAACAAGTTGCCCTTCAGCATTCCTGATCAGTCTTTCTCCTGTGAGCCCTTTGAAATGTTGTTGAGAAATGAGATGCACTGATAAAACTTGACCCTCCTAAGTTCAGAATGACATCTTTGAAATATCTCTTGTTGAGATTTTTTGAATTGGACAGTTGGATCCATAATTACTGAGATCAATAATCTCCTTTCAGGTTCCTTGTTCCAGTGGTTCTTTACTCTATGTGTGGTGCACTCTCATCACCATTGAACCTGACTCTCACATGCAGCAGAGAGTGGTGGGTACCTGCACACACACACTTACATGAGCCAGTCCATTTTATTCGAAAAGCTTAAATTCATGAATAAGCCCAAAAAATATAAACATAAAAATATTGTTTATCAGGAATCATGCCAATAAAATGATTGAACCTCTTAGATTATTATCGCACTTAGCTCACTATCTTTCTCACACTCAATGTGTTTGTGCACCAATTCTCACCGATGATTGCTGTGTGTGAACGCAATGTTTCAGGTTGTGTTCAGTCCACTTTTTGTCATGAGGAGCCACTTGCCGGATCCAGTCATTATCCACATAGAGAAGAGGAGTCTGGGACTGAGAGAGAGCCAGCTGATACATGGACATGGCCACCAGGAGCCCCTGTTAAACACTGAGGCTGACCTCACCCACCATCTCACTTTCCAAGCCAGGTAAAACAAAAAAATTAAAAAACGATTTAAGCTTCGATACACTAATACCATGTAGTACATTGTGTTGTTATAGTTTTAATTTTAAAGAGTTGTGACCCAGAATCACAATAATTTACCTTTCTAAACACATTAAAAACATTATTCTCTTCATGCTTCTTCAGTCGAGTTCTGATTTCCACTCAGATACGTTTACACAGAACAACTCTTAATGTGATTTTAAAAAAAAACTTCTATTCACAACAATAACTGATGAAGAAAGGTGATAAAAGTTCGTAGCACACGTTATCTGGCTTATTTGGACTATAAACAAAAGGTATGATGGAGGAGATGTGATATATTTCATGTATTAAACCGACTGAATTAACCGTGTTGACACAACTCAGGATGTGAGGCAGACCTTCATCTTCTGTCCAATCCTCTCTTTTCTGATCAACAGGACAGATTCACTGAACCATTTACATCTTTAAAGCCAGTGTTACATTATTCCATAAGAAACAAGCTCCTACTGCACAAAGGACAGAGTCTGACTCCCTGACATAATATATTTGTCTCCATTTACAAAAGATGGAGAGACAGCTACTTATGATTCTCTCGCACAATGTTATGGTCCAGGCACATTTTAGTAGAACAGGAAGCCAGCTTGGCAGCACCTGAGACACAGCTCAATTTCCAACATGTCAGGCTGGACCGTAATTACACCTCATTTAGATACAGGCCCTAACAGAGAGCAGCTTTTTAGCCATGCATGGTCTCCATATTTTGTGTGTGTGTTTGTTTGTGGAGAGGATGTGTGTATGCACACATGTTTGCGTGGTTGGATGAGTAGTGTATGTGCACATGTGTCATTGAATTTGTGTGTGGTCTGTGTCTATGTGTCTGTCATTGTCTTTGCTGTGTGCCAGCATAAGTGTGAAAGTCACCACTTCATTATGGGCAGAGTCTGTTTCATACATCACTACTGTGGCTGTTACTCTGCCCCAGTTTGTCAATCTGGGTTCTTACTTTCTCATATTATCCATATCCTCTTGTAAGAGACAGCTATTTATACAATTCATCATAGTAGGCTCCACCTTAAGCTGCATCAATATTTAAAATGTGTGGCTGCATCCAAATTTGCCCATAAAATAAATGTGTCTGTAAGTCATATGTAGGTTATATAATTAAATAATATCACAACTATACTCTTTGTGTCATGTCTTGTACATACAGTCTATTTTACATAAGTTATGGTCCAAATAGTATTTTAGTAACACAAGTGTTTATGTTTCAGTATAGATGGCCCCAAAGGAAATAACTACCACATGTACATATTGTTTTGTTGTTGCTCCTACTGTATTTGTGATCTGTAATTTATATTGCTGTATGCAAATCCACGTCAAAAATATCATCCCTTGGTAGCAGCCCGTGGTGACTGAATAAACATCTAATTGACTCCCCCTGAGATAGTTTTTTGCTGTAACTGTTGTGTGTTTAGATATCTGGTTGCAAAGTTTGTTTTGATTTCAGTTGCTATAAAGGAACCACAGTGGCCATACAGTGACTGGGAATACATTTGGCCCCGTCGTGCACACAAAAAACAAGCTCAGAAATAATTAAGTGTCTTGTCTCTCTGGATTGCAACACAGTGATTTCACAATCCATCTTAACTGTCTCTCACCACACAAATATGCATACTCCACTTCCTTTTCCACCCTACACAATCCATCCTTCATCCCTCTCCATCCTCACAAGCGCACTCTGCAAGCCACAATTGAAAATGTACCTTTACACATGTGCATATTTTGTACGCTCTCACATGTACACAGACCCACCCCAACAACCACCAAATCTCTACCCCAAACCTCTGGGACAGATCCAATCTTGAATGTTCACTGGTCAGCAGCTCATCTTTCCTTCCTGTCATTACACATAGTTGTGGGCTCTAATAGACGAGGTAGAGCGCATAGCTGCGGTCTGCGACACAAGAGTCACAGACAAGTCTGTTATGTCCTGCTCTCCTCATATTGGCCACCACATTAGAGAACTGAGGTTTACAATCAGAAGCCTCTTCCAGCTTCCCCCCTCAGGAGCTGCCCTGGATGAAAAGCTTCCTGTCAGCGCCTCTTCCCTCTTCTCTGTGTTGCCCCAGATCCATAAGTAACAGCCCCTGTGTTCCTTTTATAGCACAATAGGCTCTATTAATATACTCTTCCCTGGGGTGAGGGGGCTGCTTTGCTTTAACCAAGTGGAACTGGATGCTGTCTAGTGCAAGAGAAGAAGCCATTACAGTGTTTGAACTTTGAAGTTATTTTTCTCCTTGTTGTAAAGACATAATTGACCAGTGTCTGGGGCTGAGGTATCCAATAGGATTATATAGTGCCGTTTAGCTTTTCCTGTGATCTTTGTAAATTACTGTATGTAGGCAAGACAGCATGTCAGGAGTAAAATTCCAAAGAAAAGGCAGATTCAAACCGCTCAAAGTTCAGGGTAAAAGCAGAGTTTAAGCAGAGGTCAATGTAATCGTTCTGAACAGAACAATAGCTATAGTCACTTGCTGTCTAGAGATTTCTTCTCTATAGTGAAATAAAAAAGCGCACTTGAATTGTTTCTGGCGTAGAAATTGAACATGCTTCCAAGCCAAATTTGCTCACAAAACACGCAGCAGTGGTTCAAATCATGTGCCTTTATCACCCAAAAGGTATGTATGTTTTCATTTCAAGCAATCTGCAATCATACCATCCACCAGAGGAGATCATCAACTAAATAGCTGGCTTGGCAGGAGGACCTGTATGTTGTTGGGTAAAAGCAGCACATGGTTGACGATCTTAAAGTATTTATATTTAAAAACTATTTGGCTCTGAAGTGTCTACTTCAAAAGGAAAGTTAATGTATGTGTCACTCATGCAGGTCTTGATAGAGAAATCTGTAGTAATTCTGTGATCGTATTCTGCCCCTCAGGGAAGATGAAGATGCTTCTTACTGCGCTGTGCCAATCTCCACCAACCTGATCAAACAAATAGTGAATAAGACTGAAAATGAGGACAACCTGAAAGACATCCTGGCTGATTTCTATGGTCCGAAGACCTCTACTGAGCTGCCGTGGCCCTACATCACTAAAGATACTGACAGGTACTGCTCTGCAAATTTTTTATAATATCCTCAGACAAAGCAGGATACCATGACACCACTTGATTCTTTGTAACAAGTCCACATGTATACATCTTTTTAATATTTATTATCACACTTCTGAGGATAGTTAATCTGGCTGGTTACGATTTCATAACATCATCAAGACCCAACAGTATGTTTGCTTTTGTTTTTTTGAAATAGTAGGCTTCTTACATCTTCTCTCCTCAAAGTACAGAATTGTGCAAGCGAGCCTTTTGTGGGGGAGCTTCTCTTTATTGCTTACTCTGTTCACATAATAAAACAGTTAACTGCAAAGACAATGCAGAGCCATGCATCAGACATAAGCAGCAATCCCTCGGCAGTCCCCACAGACCGGAGATTTAAGCTGTCATTCTGTCACAGTCCCATGTTCTTACACAAGTCACAAGGCCTTGCATCCAGTTAAAACTTGGCACAGGTTTACAAAAGTGTTTATACTGTATATGTCCATATCTCCGGAAGTATGTATACAGTATGTGACCCATGCATAAGTTTACATATACTATCGGGTAGCACACACTTTTGGATCCCTCCACATGTGTCACTCTGGAACTCATCTTTTGTCACAGAGCAATCACATCTTGATAGCAGCGGTAGAGGACGTGGCCACATGCTCTCCCACAGGCTCCAAATTACAAAGAGAGCCTGTGGTTGCCTAGATTTCTCTGCTCTCTATACATACACAATCACCCACAGACTGTTGCCCAGCACATTTGTACACACTCATAACATTATGTTGCATATGCACGCTACCATATGAATTGTTCACCTTTAAATGTCACATACAAGGTGTCAGCTCAAGGCTTCTATCTGCTGTCTGGTGTTGAGTTTCTCCATTAGTCAAGCCTGTCTCTTTCCTGTGAGAGAAAATCCCGAAGGCCAAAGCATATTTCCCATTCTGGAAAGTGGCAAAAACCCAGAAATCTGCTACTTAATGTTCTTAAGGAGCAAAATGAAAATAAATGGTAAGAGAAAATGGGAAGAAGTGTTATTAAAATATTAATAGCACTGATCACTATCTCTAAACACACTCAGAACTTGGACAGCAAGTGAAACCCACAGTTTAATTTGTATATTTTTCGTTATTGCTGACAACAGTGACACAGTCTGCTGTGTAGAGACTGTTCAGTCTCCATGGCACAGCAGGCGAACCAAACCAAAGGAAGTTCTTGGCAGAGAGTGTGTAAATATTGTGTCTTAAATGGACAGGGGAAGTTGAGAGTGGTAAATGTTATTTTTTCTTTCTATGGTTGATTTTTAGTGGCAGCAAGGCACCTCCATAATCATTAAACAAACATCTTGTAATGGTTGGGTTTAGGGTGAGCTCAGGCTTGAGGCCATTTCTGTTCAGAGTGGTGTGCCTCTCAAGCTTCACACTTTTAAAACTCTCAGCTCCAGTTCTGGCAAGTTCTGAAAGAAGCTGCTGAGCACATATCTTTCAATTAGCTTTTGAGTGAGCACTCTAATTTGATTAATGAGTCCTTCACTCTGCTGCCCTCAGCCTTGAGGTCACACACACAAACAGAGCAATAACTTGCAAAGAATGACTATCCACAGTGGTTTTTGGTCCTGTTTCTCAGCAGGAAGTCTCTGTTTATGTGACAAGTTGGAGGTGGCAGGTTGGTAGGTTGAGCAGAGTTGAAGCGGCCTTGAGGGAATGGGAAGACTGGGTCGTCTTTGATGGGTTTAAACTTCAGAGTAAGTCTGAGAGAACTGTTTGTTTGGTTCTCTTCTGGCAGTCTGCACTGTTTAGGGCTCACAAGACCATGATTACCATGAAATGAGTCCTGTGACAGTAGTTTGCTGGAAAAGTGGTTGTGTGTTTCTGTCTCACTGTCTGTCTGTCTGTGTGTCGATATGACCATGTGTGTTCCTAGATGGTTTGTCAACTGTTCTCTCTGTTTGTATTGCTTATCCAATTCACAGACAGTTTTTGTTTAGCTTGTGTGACTGTTGTCAGTGGGTTAATGGTCTGCATATTAAAACAGTCTGAGAATTGTTTGTTTATATATGACACATTTGAATACCTGTTTAAGGCTGCCTGTGGCTGAATATTTGACAGTGTGTAAAACATGTCCACAGTACAAGAGCAGACAAAGGAAATGCTGTAACTCTTGGTGACTGAGCAGGAACGTATTGATTTCCAGTCTGCACTGACAATAATGGTTGTTTATCAATAATGCATTACAGGTAGCTATGTGTCTGTCAAAATGTATATGTCATTATAGATGCATGGTATGTCAGAAATGTCACCCATAGCGCGACTGCTATAGGAAAGACAGGCGAGGTTTTTTCAGCATGTCTCCCTGCTTGTCTGTGGTCTTGTCTTGACGGCAGCAAGACTATTTTATTGTAAAGACAAAGCTTTCAATGGCTCTGACTGTATAAGTTGATCAGGCTTTTACTGTTTTTGATAGTCCTTTCCATTGCGATTTTTATCAGCATCATTAGTTTAGATAAACTGAAAACACATCCCTTTTATCTGCCTAATTCCTGATAGACCAAACTTGATATAGAAAAAAGTGTCACATGCAACATATACTGTAAAGACATGTGATATAAAAAAAAACACATATTCAATCCAGTCATTATCCTATTCTTCCTATTAATAACCATGTTAGACTTACACTAACAACAAATGACCAGCTATCTTGGAGTGATGGTGGCCATACCAAACACTTGTTAGATTACAGTCATGCACACTGTCAGGTAATTTCTAAATTAATTACTCTCTCACTATTAAGTCAGGTCATCTCATGGCACTGCTAGACATCTCCTTCACTATCCACTGGCCTCAATAAGGTCATGTGGCTGGAACAGACAGACATTTGTTAGCATTCGTTTCCTTATATTTCCTATAAATCTTCACATATTTAACATAGTGTAGCTGAAGATGGGGAACAGTCACATCACTTTCTGTCAATATGGAAATCAGTTCGATATCTGGGGCTTCTGACATTCTCACATAGAGTACAATGGAGCATGGTACAATGTCGTCATTGGATCAGTGTACTATGTTCTGTGAAATACTGTTTATCTGGGTCACTACAGCACTAGCTAAATATACTATTGCTACTATGGGGATTTCTTTGGTAACATAATCTCCCACCCAGGTCAGTGCTGGAGCCCCTTGCCCAGTGGGACAGTCCCATGCAGGTGAAATTGTCCTGCTGGAAACCTGGCCTAAACACCCTGCTGGTGGAGCTACTACCCTGGGCTCTGTTAGCTAACAACTCCAAATGGGACCTCTGGCTTTTTGAGGGAGAGACCATTGTACTCCAGATACCAGCCGGCAAAGTCATTGTACCGCCCAACTTCAAGGTAGGATGCGATCTTTCGTATTCTGAAACTTAGACATTGAAAACTGTGACAATAGGAGCTGCAACATATCCACACTTTTGGTCTTAAGCTCCAAAACACATAACTTATATTTCCCATGATGTAGACTTCCCCTACAAGGTCAATTACCTTGTCTTCCAAAAGCCATGCATCTAATTATAATTTAGGCTTTCTTGTACAAATCTGTGACATTTAGTCTGAAATCAAGATAACCCTGATGACACCATGAGGGTTAACACATAAGAGAATACTTGGTCTCTACTGTGACTCCGACAGTTGATTGGTTTGAGTGGGGGGGATCTCACTCAAGCATCTGCAACACAATGATGGATTTTATAAACTCCTCAGTTGCCAGGACTGTTTGAAAAGCTTTGCAGGGAACATGGACACTGTCAGGGAATTTGGGCTGAGTCACTAGCAATGAGGCTACAGTTGACCCTAGTATGTGGCTGTTTCCAAAATGCAATCAAACACAGTCAGTTTTAATAATAAGATTTCCCTGACACGAGTGACAGTGATTTGACCTCTGATTCCTTTCTCCCTTTCTTATTCTCCTACTCTCACCCTTCACATATTCTTCACATATCCTTCTGTCCCCCCTCTTTGCCCCAAATCCAGGAAGCCTTCCAGATCGGTATCTACTGGGCCCACACTAACACCGTCCACAAGTCGACAGCATTCAAACTAGTCCATGACTTGACTTCTCCTCGATGGAAAGAGGGATCAGGATCAGAGGTGGTCACTTTGGATGAGGAGGGATGTGTAGAGGCAGACATCTCCCTGGGAGCCTTCCCTGGAAGACAGAAGGTGAGAAAAACAACGGCCAAACTTTAAAGCTGGATAAAAGGTTACATGCCATCACCACTCCTCTTTCAATGTCCTGATATTTAAAAAGGGTATTCCATTTAGGAAGTTCAAAAAACAGTTCACTGAATTATTAAATCAAGACAAATTATTATTTTAATGGGTTGTAATATATCAGAATGCATTTTAAATTTTCTGGTATGCTTATTGAATTACAATGTGGTTTTCAGCTTTTTTATTCATGAGCTTGTTTTCGACCACTATCTAGCTGTAATAAAAACCAAACAGCTTACTTGTTTAGATATACACTGATACCAGATCATAGATATAATATATGTTACTTAGTTAAACAGAAATAAAACACCATTTAAGTCAAATCAAGAAAGGTTTGTTTTATCAAACCAGGGGGGAATAAAATTGTTGCTTGAAATACTCGTTTAACGTCATTGAATTTTACATTAAGGCCATTGATGGTACAGTGGAAATGTGTTTAGTACAATGAAATATAAAGTTACTCTTTTTGAGTAGAGTAAACAGATAGCAAGTAAGTGTTTTTTTTTGGAATGCATCTTTCATTACTGCATCAACTTTATAAGCTCTTCATCTCACCACATTAAAATCAATACCAGATCTCTCAAGTAAATGTAACTCTTTTTTGTATCATCCATAGCTGACAGTTTAATGACTGCTGTTTCCCCTGTAGCTGTGTCAGTTCTGTGTGTCGTCTGTGGTGAGAAACGGCATCCAGATCCTACAGATCGAGGACAGAACGATTCTTGTCAACAACACTCCTTACACAGTACAGTGCAGGCCTCTGCTGACTGACCACGCACTGGGAACTGATGACCAGGTATGGGCATGTGACAGGAGCAATTTCTCTTATCTGTCAACCTGAAATATCTTGAAAGAGGTTATACTTTGATATAATGAATTAATCAAGTCTGGGTTACTTTGTTAAATATCAGACACCTAAATACAGAATCTTTTTTTAAGGTTTATTTTTCCACCACCTGTATTAAAACATGTAAAACAACTGCTTGATAGTATTAGTTACAGGGCTTTTTGTAATTAACAGGAAGATATTAACTGCTCAGGGCCCCTACCATCTTAATTCATTGCTGCATCTCTCTAAAACAATTTGAAACTAGAATGGCTCTCAGTGGAGCGCATACCTCCACCAAAGCTCAACAGTCCCCAATTTGTCAAGCTGCACCAGGTTGCACACACTTGTAGATATCTGGTCCTTTAATTTGCCAGATCTTTTTCATCAAGATCGATGAATTATTCCCTGTGAAAAAGGTTATAATGTTGTAAAGCAACCTATCTCACAATGTTTAAGAAAGTGCTAAAAATAATCCTTGTATTCACCTCCTGATCCAGATCCCCACCAAAATTGAATGCAGGTTTCACAAACAAACCAACATACAAACAGACAGACAGGGTTTAAAACAACCTCCTTTGCAGAGGTAAAAAAGCTTATCCAGGACTTATAACTTCCATTCCATACTGTTACCTTATAACCATAGAGCCTGTTTCTGTATCTGTATGTGTGTGCGGTTTTATGGTCCTGCAGCATGTCAGTCCCGTACAGCTGATGTTTCCATGGCTGTTTAGTCCTTACGCACATTACTCACACATCCAACACACCACCACCACACACATGCACTGCAGGGATCTAGCAAGCCGTTTTCCATCAGCTCATCTCTCCTTTCAACATTCTCACAATATGGCGATGGCACTTCACAGGGACATTAGACAAACAACGAGAATTGAATGCAGGTTTCCCTTCTCACTTTCATCTGCTGCTTGTCCCCAAAGAGAATAGCAATGTAGTGATGTCAGCTAACGAGCCTTCAGATCCCCTTAAAGAAGCATGGCAGAGCTTGCCAGTTGCCACTAATTGACTGAAAAACTTTTTAAAAAGAAAAGAGCCCCAAAAAAAAGAACGGGCGCTGGGCTCAACAATAACACAGGCCATAAACAAGGCTAGGAATGTCTTTTTAGTTGGTCTATTCATCATGCTTAATGCCTAATCCCCACAGTCCTCAACTACTCGCTACACACAGGCTGCTAACCCATCACAGCAGGGCTTCTCTGCTGCCAATTTAGCACTGAGCTGAGTGGGAGAAAGAGGAGAGTACAATAACAATGTGGTTTTACCATGTATCTTTTGTTTTAGTCACTTGTGTCCCCTGTCTTTCCTTTTTTTCTTTGCCGCCGTGTCCCATATTTATATCCGTTTTCTTTTGCAACTTTTGTCCACCCTCAAATTGTTCATATTTGCCCTCCTCACCTCTTTTTTTCATATTCTTTCTTTTCGTTCCTCATTGTTTTCCCGTGTTTAAATATTTTTTTTCTCCCTTTATTTTCCTCTCCTCTGCCTTTCTCTTCCATTTTAACATATTTATACTATGTTCTCTCTCCAGGCCTGTGAGATACAAGAAACATCTGTGTTTAGCCTGGCTACCTCTGAAGAGTCCTCCCTGGCCAAGCCCAGCTCAGTGCCATGCTGGGACCTCCTCCAAACCAATGTCCAGGGAAAGGTGGAGTACCCTTTGCCACTCAGATACATGCTCTTCAGCTTGTTTCCCAGGCCTGATGCCGGAGTTGGATCTGCAGCATGGAGCCTTCCTGCTCCCATCCATCCAGACTTCCCCAGGCAGAGTTTGTCTGTTCCTGTGGGACCAAGCTCTGGGTTTGGCCTTAGCAGCAGGTGGGTGAAGCAGAGCATTTGTGGTTTGCTGGCTGTGACAGTTCATTTAGAGCACGGTTTGAACCCCAGCTGGCACAGGACATCAAGCGGTGAGGGACTGGAGCTAGTCACAGAAGAAATGCCCTCAACATTTCCACTGTCAATCCCTCAGCTTGTCTTGTGAAATTGATCTTTCTCAGTCTATATGATGTCTTTCTTCTTCTAACTTTCTCTTTCCTTATCGGTTCATTCTGTTTGAAAATCTTTATTTTTCTTTTAATCGCTTCAGCTACAGTAGTCTGATTAGATAGCTTTTGGGACAATTTCAGTAAAAATATAGTGGTATATACAATAAGTAGGCCAATTGCATATAATAATTCTCTTCACAAATATACCTCTGCGTTCTGTTTTTTTGCTGGCCAGCAAGGTTTCCCTTATTTACTTTAGGAATTCTGATCTGTGTGTGGTAAGAATGTTTTTGGAGCTTCCTGTGAAAAGTTTAGTTACGGGTTAGATTAGTTATCTTTTAATTTGTTTTGCAGAGCCATAGTACTTACATATCAGGAACACCTTGGGGTGACATATATCACTCTGAATGATGACCCCTGTCCGCGCATGCTGATCAACAACAAGTGTCCTATCCCACTGCTGCTGAAGGAAACTGTCAAAGGTAAGAAGATCGATTGCTGACTGGAGCGGACACCTCTCCTCTTATCTCGTCCATTACCCAGATCTACTCAAGCCGTTCCATGTACTTTGCTCTGAACAGAACTTACTATTTTTTACTTGTAAAGCTCTTTGAGTGGTCATCAAGACTAGAAAAGCACTATATAAATACAATCCATTTACCATTACTTACACTATTATCTGTTATATTATCTGTCATAGAAACTCCAAGGACTGAGGTGTACTGCCGTCCTCTGCCTGCCAACTGTTCTCTGCACCATGAGCTTCATCACCACTTTACCAGTTTCCCTGAGTGTAGGCAGAAAGAGATGTTGCCCACACTGCTGCTGAAAACCACCTCAGACCACAGCACCACTGACTGGACTGACCCCATAGATATCAACTGCCTCGGCACTCAGGTACAACAAGCATGCATTCACGGCATACAATAACACTGAGTACACTCCAAGTCAGTGTCACTTAAATGTTAAGTAATTACAAATCCTGCTCTTTCATTTCAATTTTGTTTATAGCCAAAATAGAATGAAGCGGATTAATTTAAAAACCGAAACAAGGGAGATTTAATAGTGAATTTGTTTGCCACCATTTCCTGTGGATGACTACTGTGTTTTCTATTATTCCTGTTGTTCAGCCTATACCTTCTAGCACTGCTGCTACTGTGTTTCATCTTGTGTTTGGTAGCCTGTTAAAGATCTTGTATCCTCTCTTGTCAAGGTAATGCAATGGCAATCACATTGGCATGGAGAAAAAATATGTTTATTGTTTTTGCTGTAGTAGTTGTTGTTGATTAGTGTCAGATATGGAGTCAGAAATACCTGCAAAATATGAGAGAGAGAGAGAGAGAAACTATGACAGAGTGATGGGAGTTCCCCCAGCAGTGACAATACAGGGCTATGATACTCTTTAAAGCTGCTTTTAGACATGCACTGGACTCTGTAGATCCTCTGTATTTTCTCTGGAGGAGGTGCATGTGTGAACGCATATGTCCGAGTGAGACGCTCCATAGTTTACGGCCTTTCTCTGCCTGGCCTCTATGTATAAAGTCTGTAGAAATCCTGATGAAATTGATTTATGAAAACAGCAGGGATTCACCGCAAGCGAGTGGAGGGTTGATGATGCTTCTAACATGCAGCAGACACAAAAATGAAAAAACAAACAAAAAGAAAGCAAATATCTCCCTGTGAAAAAGCGGTGACACACACGAAGAAAACACAGACAAAGATGTCAAGAGAGTTTGTGGTGATGAGAGCTGACGATGGTGTTGGGGTGCTGTAAATGTGATTACGTGATTTACGCAGCGGAGTTAACTTATTACTTCCTGCGTCTGTCTGCTGCACCTGGCTTGTCCACCTCTCACCTGAAAGGATTTGTTGCTGTTGTGAATGTCTGTGCAGAAAACCTCCAGCTGTGTTGTGCATGAGTAAAAGGTTGAGAAAACAGCTTAAATATATGATGGGGCTTGATAATTAAGGGCTTTGTTTGTGACAAGCAGGATTTTTTATTGTATTCTGAATTTTACAGAGAGCTGATGCAGATAAGCTAAGACAGGAGCAATGTGATCTCTCCTTTTTTTATATGTGGGTCAAATTACATGTCCTGATCAAAAATAACTCAAAGGGTGGCGGGCCAAACTAACACCATCCAATGTGACTATCTGGTCAGAGAGGGATTTCCTGAGATGTTTAGGGCCAATTACAATGAGCTCAGTTCTGAATTTAGAAGCAAAAAGTTCTGAGTGATCCAGGCCTTGATGTTCTTGAGAGATTACTGAAGTGATTAGATTCATCAGGCTTCATAGATATGTACAGCTGAGTGTTGTCTGCGTAACAATGGAAGTGTTTTCCTTTCTGATAACATTGCTGGAAACAGATACAAAGTGAGAGGTAACAGTCAAAGTACAAAGCCTTGTGAAATTACATGACTAACTGAGCACATCAACAAAATATCAGTATTTACTACATTGATTAGAAGAAACCAATATAATGGAAAAGTGTGTCAATGTTTAATGTTTACTCTTATGATCTATAATGTCAATTGCAGCACTAAGATCCAGCAGGACACGTATAGAGATATTGCTGTTTCTGTTTCTGCTCTGATGGATTCTAAATCGTGGTTGGAAGTCCCTAATCTTCAAACGGGACATTCTTGTGCAATTAATCACACAATCCAGGTTCTTACTCGTTTAGGCAATTCTTTACCATGTTGGATCCAACCCAGGCCAAAACTGAGAAAGCTGTGGTGCGTGTGTGTGTTTTTGCTTCGGTCAGTGTAATATAGTGGGTTAAGTACGGTGTTACGGAGGTGGGTGTAAGGTTTTGTGTTGTGTCTAGCCAGCTGTAGGCTGGGGTTGAGGTTGAGGCCGTCTATCTCTGGTTACTGCAAGGTCTGAGTCTGACCTATGTGGTAAGGGTGAGAGGTGAAAGGTCAGAATTGTTATGACTGCTCAGCAAAGTGTTCAGCAGGGATCTGTTTCCTTTCGTAACATGAGGGACTGATCACTCTGGACCTAGAGTGGCGGAGACTAAAGTCAGACACATGCATGCTGTGAAACACACATAAAGAATAATGTTAAGAATACTGACTTGCAAATCTACTCTATGTTTATTAAATATGAAATGCACCTCACTCCATCTTTGGCTGTTTGAGTGTCTTTACATCTCCCTACAGATTTGTTTTGTGATGTTGTTCAGGTGGTGTTCCTGCCCGGTTTTGGGTGTCTCTACATTGATGTTGTGCATGAGAGGGGTACACTGGTTCTGTCTCTGGCACCAGAGGGCAGTGTGGACACTATAATCAACCAGCACAACAGGTATGTGTGTTCTCGTGCTCTGTATTTATGCTTCCTTCGTATTGGAACCATAATAAATCATCTGTGCATGCACCAGATACCACTTTGCCTTTTACTGTTTTAAAATTGATTTATAATCATTGATTTATAATAATTTTCATGGAGCAGCAGTTACAAGCAGAGATAGACATCACTGTCACCACAGGAGGGTGCTCAAACCCAAATATTGTCCTGAGTGACATAAGTTATGCAGGAAAAACATGATATTATGCCCTGTAACCTGAGAGAACAAATGCTAATAGACAATACACAAACTAAATAGGAAATAGTCTTCATTCATTTGACAACACGTACAGCATTTTTATAATATTTATAAATATTTATAATATTTATAAAAATGGGTGATAAAACAGAACAAAAAAATGGAAATGCAGAGCAAATACTGCTTTTCTGCTGCACATGTCAGATTTTTTTAGAGTTTTACTTAACTTGATTGTGTTTTGTCTATTTGCAGGGGTATTCTTAAATTACAGTTGGTCGAGCTCTTAGGGTCACTGTTTTACCGATTTAGTCCATTACATCAACACATTTCTGCTTTGTAATTTGACAAAATATAAAATGAATGTAATGACTTGAGGATAATTTACAACAATAATTTAAGTTATGACATCCTGCTATACTTTTTTTTATTTTTTTTTATTTCATCATGTCATTGTATTTTCGCATTTATAATATCTGTATTGTTTTCAGGTCTTTGAAGCTGTCCTTCAGAGTTCTCGTGAGTGAGACCAGTGTGGCTTTGAGTGATGACAGCACTAATCCCTCTGGTTCTGTGGAGCTGCTTAGACTCACGTTGACTAGGCTGCTCTTCAGTCTGGCTCCAGAACCTACATCCCTTCCCCTGGAGCTGACAGTTGACCCTGGCATGGAAACAGCATCCATCTCGGCTCTTATGCCTGATACCTCTCTGATTGAGGTCTTCTGCTCAGCACTGCAAATAGACAACCAGCTTTATAACCGGGCGAGTTTCCACTTCCCCGTGCTGCTGTGCCAGGATCAGAGAGTGGGAGTTGATCCCGGGGGTCCATGGAGCAGCGATGCCAACCCCACAGATTCTCCTGAAGCCCTGGAGGAGTTCAAACAATCCTGTTTTCTGCAGCTCAGGGTGACGCTGGCTGGAGAT
Organism: Limanda limanda; assembly: GCF_963576545.1. NCBI lineage: Eukaryota > Metazoa > Chordata > Actinopteri > Pleuronectiformes > Pleuronectidae > Limanda > Limanda limanda. The sequence goes on from NC_083646.1 coordinate 28,034,541, forward strand.
AAATGCACTGTCGAGGAGGTTGGTTTAGATTATCTTTTTCTTTGTAACAGTAGACTGCTGTTTGATAACCTGAACATTGGCTTTAAATAATTTTGTCTTCTATCTGTCAGTATTTTATAAGCACTTTTTATCTTCTCAAAGCACTGTAAGCACCTACCTGGGTATCTATAACCCCAGTAATCATACAGTACACCCTAGCAACAACAGAAATAAAGTCAACACAAAGTATAGTGTGTAGGATTATGCAATTTCTTTTATTTGTTATATTACATAACAAGTTTAACACATAGTAATAATTCAAATGGAAACTGTTTTACGACTGCATTGACACTTAAAAGGAAATAATCCTTTTTCAAAGACAGAATCAAAGTGTCCAAATCATTTACTTCTCTTTCCAGTCATTTCTCACATTACAGCTTTGTGCACATTCTCCTTAGGTCAACTTCCAGCTCCAGCCTGCCAGAGTCTACCTTGAAGACACCTTTGTTTACTACATTAAGACCCTGTTCTACACCTACATCCCTGATAGAGCTATAGCCTCAGCTACAGCAGAGGGCCAGAGGAGAAGAGAGTCTGGACCAGCCCCTACGCTCCCTGAACAGGTGCACCATTCATAATATCTTGTCTTTATTTAGTTACAATAGGGCTGATAATTCTAGTCACTTATTGAATCACTCCATTCTCATTACTAGTACAGAGCCTTACATATGACAGCAGACAGGCAGACAGACAGAGACCTCCGGAATTAATAGATTAATGAAATGCTCTAAATGACTTCTGTCTTATTCCCTCTTTCCAAATTGTTATAATTTTAAGAATGAGTGATTGTTTGATACACTCTGGAACCTACTTCAGAAATATTCTTTGACGTGAGTGAGTTTTTCTCGAGCAGTTCTTTAATATGCTGTCACTTTTTATTGTTTCTCTGTGGTGCAGAGTGAAGTTAGAACACTTTACATCAATCCTACCTGGTTTAGCTGCAATGAGGATTTTATAGTGTTTTTCATATCATGAAACAGAATTTGCTTTATCACTGCTCATATATTTGTCTTAAATATAAGGTTGAATGATTTACTGGTGCTATATTTTTAATACATTTCATCTTGGCTATTTAAAATGTCTGTTAAGCAATCCACATAATGTTCATACCCAAATTCACAACTTTTCAAAGTAACAGCTCTGCAATTGAGCTCAATATAAAGTATTTTGGCAACAAAACGAACCTTGTGTTTTTATGTTATATTGCTAAAGAGGAAGTAATTCTATGAATGTTGCTGTCATGACAGAGATCAACTCCTGCGGCACCTGTGAATATCTGTCTCAGTCCAGTACGGCGAGATTAAAATAATCAGATTATCAGGTTTATATATATAAACCGGCAGATATTTTTATAACAGTGGCAGGTTAACCTTGGGGCAGACATACATTTAGCAGCATTCAACCTTATTTTCAGCCAACAGCCTGCTTATATCATATCTGCTCCCAATAAACCACTCTTATTGTATAAAAAATGTAATGATGAAATAATTCTGTAAGGGATAAATGATGATCTACATATTTGAGTATGGTTTTGTTATATTTGAAAAATCTTTTTTGTAATATTCTCCAGGTGCTTCAGTCACTACAAGCATTAGTCAACCCAGTGCGGCTGCAGAGGCTGACCATCCAGCCGGTCAACCTGCTGGTCAGCATCCATGCCTCCCTTAAGCTGTACATCGCCTCAGACCACACTCCACTCTCCTTCTCTCTGTTTGAGAGAGGGCCACTCTGCACCACAGCCAGGCAGCTTGTCCACGTTCTGGCAATGCACTATGCTGCTGGAGCCCTCTTCAGAGCTGGTAGGTCATTGACAGAGGAGGCACAGCTTTTAATATCTCTGAAAAACAACATGCAGCCATATCATAAGAGTTTGTGGTGCAAATATTTTCAATAACTAAATTTACATTAATTCATGAGTAAGACAGGATTTTTGCTTGAGTGAGAAATTCTATAAATTTACTCTTGCTGGGTCCAGAGTTGAGCTTTTGAAATGATTGCTCCTATTTGGGGGGGCTCCTGTTACTCTGTGGCAGAAAGTGCAGTAAAAAATATCCATCAGCAAAACCCCAAAGCTGAAAGCACGAGAAAGATTTAGATTCTCTTATGGAAATAATTTATTGTGAGACTTCTGTTTCACACTCTTAGTGTAGGCAGGATGTTATGGTTAATCTGTGAATGACCACCAGGTCTAAGCCTGACTTTATCAGGCACTGTAAAGGTTCTCTTCCTCTCTCCCTCATTGTCCTCCTGTCAAGTCTAAGAGTCCATACATGGTCTGATTTAACTCAGACATTCCCACATCAGAAATCACCGTTCTGGCCAGATGCTTCCTTCCAGCTGTCTCTCATTAAAGCCCTCATTTCCGCTCATATTTCAACACATCACCTTACCATGTTCTTCTCTTCGTCATCACGGAGAGAGGGACCTGGAAGCAATGCATTCTGGGCCTGATTAGCTTAAGAATGTATGATACTACAATCATGCATACACCCACAGGCATAAATCCCTATTCTGCACATGCAAAGACTTATGGACATATGGATATTGAAAGGCATAAACTCTAGTATATGCATGTGTTTGTGTTTAAAAGCATGACTCAGCCCTGTAAACATCAGCTCCTGTCAGGTCTTCATGCTTTACCAAAACCACAACAGGGAGACTTTGTAAAGCAGAAAAGACCACTTGGCCCCACTAGAGTTTGTTACCTACCATTAGAGTCCTTCACTCAAGAGCAAATCGACAGAGAATAAGATCAGAGCATTGAGAAATGGCTATTTGATTTTTATGATGCAATTGTCAGTGCATAAATATCCATGAGCCTTGCCATCTGAAGGAGGCTCAATGGATAAATGAGAGAGTTGAGATTGTAGGAGACTATAAATCTAACTGTGTCAAACTGTGCGTCTGTGTGCACACGTTTGTGTGTTTGAGTTCTGAAGAAATAAATTATTATAAGTTTAACACAGTGAGAAACACTTTGTACGTTATTCTGTAAATTCTGTAACTGCATTTGCTCTTAAAGCTGTTTTTGGCACATAGAAGATAATGAAAGTGACTCTACTCAAGGGGCTTGTATGTTCAATGTTCCTCTCAGAGCAAATGTTCCAGATGTATTTTCCTTTTATTTCTGTAAAATGCAAAACTAATTTCAGGCCTATAAAAAATACTGTGGGATTATACATTATGTTTTACATGGCTAACTCCAACAACAATACAGTTAAAGTTGATTTATTTAAATATTTTCTTCCAGTCCAACTTTTTCTTGTGAAGCTTAACTGATTGAGTTTCTCCAGCTAACACAAAAAGGGAAAGAAGACACTGCTGGCTGAAACGTCTCATTGCATTGAGGAAATGGATATCCAACACGCTCCAGAATATTTTATAAATTCTTTGTTCTTAGATGCCAGGAGGTTGAAGAAATATTTCTGACACTACTGATAAATTTATATAAAGCAAAGCTCCCAGCAATTGACTGATTATACACTATAAAACAGTACAGTTTAATGTTCCAGCATATGTAAATGTTTGGCCATATGTGACGTTATTATTCACAATTGTACCCATCTGACATCCTGTGTCTTCTATCAGGTTGGGTGGTGGGGTCTTTGGAGATCCTCGGCAGTCCTGCTAGCCTGGTGCGGAGTATCGGTAACGGCGTGTCAGACTTCTTCCGTCTGCCTTATGAGGGTCTGACCCGAGGACCTGGAGCCTTCGTCAGTGGGGTGTCCAGAGGGACCACCTCTTTCGTCAAACATATCTCAAAAGGTTACACAAATGTTCAGTCTTTTAATTTCCTCTTAGAATTAAACATTACTTGTGTTATCTGATCAACTTTTTTTAATTTATATTAATTTTATATTGCCATCATGCAGATATAGCAGGTTTGTTAGAAAAAACTGAGCTGTGTAATGAATTAAATAATGAAAGTGAAGAAAATACATATCTCAGCGCAGGAATACGCCTGAGGGAAAGGTGTCACTGGTTCATAAAGAAATAAGTACATATAAGTCATGTACTGACACAATTTTAATCTCTGATTGAATATTGTGAGGCTCTGTCACTAACCATCAGAACTCATGATGTAATTTGCAAACTGTGAACATTGAATGTGAACATGGCACCATTGTGTTCAGGCACGCTGACGTCCATCACTAACTTAGCCACAAGTCTGGCCAGGAACATGGACCGGCTGTCTCTGGATGAGGAGCACTACAACAGGCAGGAGGAGTGGAGGCGACAGCTGCCAGAGAGTCTCGGGGACGGACTGAGGCAGGGGCTGTCACGACTCGGTATTAGCTTGTTAGGTAAGTGTACATACACACAAACACTCACTTGTTTACCTCACACTATTAGTTGTTTTTTCAGTTGCATTAAAAAGTGGTTTGACAATAATACAATTTTGTAGTCATGGTTTTTGAAAATTCAAACAGGTGTGAGCACTATGTTGCATTGTCTTTAAGTGACATTACAAGTAATAAATTAATTTCAAGAAATTCTTACTATACTAAAAATGGCAGTAAATCAAGAACGTGCTCTGCCAGCAAACATTTGCACACACACACACACACACACACACACACACACACAGTGGTGTGCACAATTACAGAGAGCTTTGAGACGGAGCAGTGGAGACAGCACAACAGGGACTCAAGAAACACCCAGAGGGCCGTAAAACTGTAAAGAAATGTCAGAGCATCGAAACCAAGCAGCTGCTCGGATCTTTAGGTTACAGTGGATTATAATTTGTCGTCATAGCATGAATTGTCAGACCTTTTCTGGAGGGAATAAGCATTTCTGAATTCCTGTGATCCTTTGGACTTGGTATCTAAGTGAGACCCACCATTTCTCTGGAAATATCTAAAATCACCACCTTTCCCTGTTTGTTCAAGGTGTTTTAAATTCATCTGTACAACTTGCATATTTTCACTGTGAATATTTTATTTCAATTTATTAACACGGCACATCAGACAAACAAAGGACCAAGACTTTTTTCTCTATTTTGCAGGAGCGATAGCAGGCATTGTTGACCAGCCCATGCAAAACTTCCAGAGGAGCTGGGATATGCAGAGCTCAGCTGGTAGCAAAGCCAAAGGCGTAATCTCTGGAGTGGGGAAAGGCATTGTGGGTGTTTTCACCAAACCCATCGGTGGAGCTGCTGAGCTGGTTTCTCAGACTGGATACGGTGAGTTCAGGATGTGCCAAAGATAAGTCCATGTTGAAAACAGTCATTGCGTTTTTTTTCTTTATAGAGCTGCTTTAGTACTGTAGGTTACATTAGTTGGCAATTCTCATCATGATCAACACAAACTATGATGAACTCATTCTTAAACCAATAGCTCAGTCACAATAATCTAATAACCGCACATTTGAATTAGAGTTAGTGTGTCAGTAAATTTGAAATGGAAAACACAACATCTCCCTTCCCTCCTCTCAGACCCAGACAGAAGTCACATTTGTATCAGGCCAGCTCTCCAGTCATTTAGCCGTGTGGCTGATCATACATGAACCAACAAATTAAATTATGCTAAATGGCCTGTATTTATACAGAGCTTTTCTAGTCTGGATGACCACTCAAAGCGCTGTACAGTACAGTTTTTTGTCATTCACCCATTCACAAACACATTCATATAGCCATCAGAGGCGATTTGGGGTTCAGTATCTTGCCCAAGGACACTTAGGCATGAGGAATTGGGAACCGCAAACCCTCTGATCAGAGGACAACCCCTCTACCCTGTGAGCCACATTAAGGAAGTTAAGGCCCCTGGAGTTAGTATTTTATTAGGGGCAGAAGATGTGGGTAGGGGTGAGAAGTGGATCAGAGGGTTGTGTTGGTAAGTGCTAACAAGTCTACTCCCTACAAGCTGGGCAGCTTCCTATAAGTGCTGTGACTCCCTTAGGACCTGACTCTGATCTATCTAATCCTCTGAGATCACACAGTACAAACACAAACTTGTGCATATACTCACTGCATCAGTAGAAACACACTCACCAGCACACACTCCGATACTCACTCTGACAGCACAGGCGCACTAAAGGTTAATATTCCAGTGATATATATTATAATTATACAGTATAATGTATTTGTTTGTGAAGTAATTCTGTCACACACCATCCTCTCTTATGAAATGGATATATCAAAACACATACTTCCACACACTGGCTCAGAGCTAAACAGTGCTGCAGAGTATTACTGCGCTGACATTACTGGGACCTACTGAGGTCTTTACAACTCTGTTTAACTGCTTGATGACTTCATTGGCTTGCTGCTACACAAGGGTTATGACCTTACTCTGAAGTATGAGTATGGAATTTTATCTAATTTATTAGCTCATGGTAACCTTTAAGTTATAAATGTGAAATGGTCGGTATTTATTTAGTGCTTTTCTACACACATTCATAAAGTGCATCCATGAGTAGCACTTGTCTATCATACATCAACCATACACTCATACATCAGAGGAAATTTGGGGTATCTTGTCCAAGGACAACTGCAGCACGAGGGATGGTGGAGGCAGGGATCGAATCGTAGATCTTCTGATTAGTGGACAACCCGCTCTCACTCCCGAGCCACATCCGTCCCCTAATCAATTTCATGTCGTACCCAAAGGCATGCGCACAATCCACACCACTGTCAGACAGAGAACATAAGGCACCCTTCAGTTACACTGATGCTACCTGTTGTCTTTGTCTCTCTTCTTAGGGATCCTTCATGGAGCAGGACTGTGGCAGCTTCCTAAACAACTCTACCTGCCTGTAGAGGAGAAGTCGGCGCAGGCCCCAAACAGCCACCTTAAATATGTCTGGTAAGCCCCAGTCATTAATCCTGCAGGCTCCTCCTTAAATTCCGTGCAGCTCTTCTTCTAGAAATGCAACATGTGTTTTTGCCTTTACTTGTGTTGGACTCTCTCCAGAATCTGCTGTTCCACCTCTCATCATTTTTGCTGTTGTGTTTAAAATAACCTTGGAGAGTTTATTACACACTTTCTCCCCACAAAAAAGCCTGGAAGATATTTGACCTTGATCCTACACATGGTAGCCAGCCTGCCCTGCTTTGTTCTCATTGAGCCATGGTAAAAGGTTGTTATAAGCACTCTGCCAAAGCCGCCAGCTAAAAATTGTGCTAGTTATTTAACTACGAGTTTATCCAGAGATCATTCCCTGTGCCATCAGATGGAGGAGGAGCACATCTCTGTGTGAGCTGTAATGGTTTGGAGAAACTCAGTATACACAGGACACATTTTTGGGTACTGTGGAGTAAATCATATCTAGCTCTGCATCAGATCTGAGTGCTCCACAGATTCCAAGATTACAGTGAAACACTCAATGTAATCATACAAATGTATGAGGCCAGTGTGCAGAAGGTGATCAGGACCCCTAGTAAATGCATTTGCGCTATTTTAAACTGTTTTTTTCTGAAGTTTGGTTTCCATAGTTATCAAACATTAGCTTGTATTAGCAGTCTACTATTGCCAACTGCAATAATTTATAATTGCAATATTTATTCTGGACATTCAGGGATGGACAAAGATACATCCTAATGTATTTTTAAATAGTATACCGAATACACTTATATTAAATGTATCAAAATAAACTACTGTTTTTTTGTATTTTAAATATATTCCATATATTTATCAGCCTGTTTGATCTATCTCTTCAGCAGCACACTGACTCAGTTGAGTAAGTGGACCATTTTTTAAAGCAACAGCTAAATGAGGCATGCCATAAACCTGACATGCAACCAGTCAACACATAGTTCAAATAGTCTGACCTACAGTACCTGTTTGGAAAGGACCGACCATGCACTAACACTGACAGCAATGACAAACAAGTCATTCCTAATAAGACAACTGATAGCACCTTATCTAAAAAGACAATTTTCTAACTAATGAATCAATCAATCAATGTAAAAAAAAACAATTCAATTGTTCAATAGCACAGTTATTTCAGAAATATTCTCACTAAAAACAAAACAGCCGACAGTAAGTTACACACTTTGACTAAGAGAAGTTGTGAGCTACAACAAATGCCAGTGGTGGCTGGGATAACAACCTGTTGTTTTTTGTGTCTTTGCTTCAAAACATTGTTTATGAAATCATCACGTACACGTCTCACAGAAACTATTTTACAGCCTTTCTTACCTAAAAATACTAATGACAAAATACTATTTTGTATTTCAAATATGCAGTTCTGATACATGTATCATAAATACTGCTCATCTTTGTGGACATTTCACTTTAGTTTTCATTACCTGAGGAGTTAGCGATATGTTGCACTAACGTTAGAAGATGAAAAATGAAGATAAAAAATACATGAATTCTGAGATAATGCTCCCCTGTGGTTTCATTCATGCTGCATTGCAAGTCAAACTGGTTTCCATCAGGCGTCCATCAGTTATTTTTACTTCTGCAAGTAGCCCACACACCCGAGGGGTCAGGCAGTTAGAGCAGAACCTAACTGTCACTACTGTAGCTGCTTCAACATCTGCTCTGCAATACACCTGCCCCCCCAAAGAAAACAAAGTGTCAGAGAACATGAGTGAACACTTCAGTTTCTCCTCACATACGTGTGTAATAGGAACCATACAGAGAAAACGCAAAAAATGTATGTATACACACGGGGGCTGCTGTGGCTGAGGGGTAGAGTGGTCGTCCTCCAACCTGAAGGTCAGCAGTTCGATCCCCAGTCTGACCCATCTGCATGCCGAAGTGTCCTTGGGCAAGATGCTGAACCCTGAATGCCCCCCCATAGAATAACAAAGTGCTGCGAATAGATGCACTGTATGAATGTGTGCGTGAATGGGTGAATGTAAAACTGTGCTTTGAGTGGTCATCAAGACTAGAAAAGCGCAATATAAATACAAAACCATTTACCATTTACACACATGTGGTTACTTGTATCTGTGGGTTGATGTTAGTTTGACTCTTGTGTTTACATGGAAAGTGTGTGTCAGAAGTTAGGAGGTCTGCCCTACTATATGTGCAGTTAGATGTACGCACATAAGCCATTCACAGTGGTGGTGTAATATGGATGTGATTATTCCCTACAGTGTCCTGGTAATTTGCATTCAATTTCAACAGCTTCTTTTTTAACATTTAACCATAAAGTGAATTTCCAGTTATGGCATAACTTGTTTTAATTTACATCACTCTCTGCTTGTTCAACTGTGACTACAGGAAGATGCTTCAGTCTCTGGGGCGACCGGAGCTCCACATGGCCCTAGAAGTGACCATCGTGAGTGGTTCAGGTCAGGAGCACGCCGGCTGTCTGCTGCTCACCTCTGAGGTGCTGTTTGTGGTCAGTCTTAGTGAGGACACACAGCAGCAGGCTTTCCCCATCACAGAGGTAACTGACGGTCGTCAGCACATCATAAATCTCCTGTCCACATTCAACAACAGTTCCTGTGGCAGTCCACTGAAGGTTTGTTTGGCAGTGTGGGTGTTGAATGTCCTGTTGTCTGCAGGTGGAGTGTCAGCAGGCGCCAGGACAGGAAGGCCAGCTCACCCTCACTTTACAACAGCAGACGGTCACAAGTGACTCAGAGGTGAGGCAGAAAGTAATAATAATATAGATATAGAAATCACACACTTTCTATAAAGTGATTGTCAGTACATTATGTACCGAGTATTTTCAATGTTTTTTTAGAAACAAGGTATGCTTTGAATTGTAATTTCAGTTTATTTTTACCTCCGCCAAGGAGTTTATGTTTTCATCTGCATTTAATTGTTAGCAGGACTACATAAAAGCCACTTTCCATGTGATTCTGTGAAAAGGTGGGCATGTCTGTGAGCTAAGCTCACATTTTGGTGGGGATCCAGGAATTTCTTTCAACTTCTTTGACATTGTGAGATAGGGTGGCTTTCTACATATTATTTTAGTTTACTTTATTTTTATGCTTTAGTATGTATTCCTTATTTGTGCTATAGTGATTACTAATACAGAAATGGGTCTGAAGACCAACATATTTCCCAATATGATTTTGGGTCAAGTTAGTGTAAGGGTCAGAACAATCCTTTAGTAACTAGGTCTGTCACTGATACAAATCTTTTAACATGTTGGTGGAACAGCTCTTTTCATCAGTTTCTCTGTCATCACATTAAATCGACTGCTCTGATGTTTGTTGCATAAAAATATGTTTTCAAGGCAACCACTCAACCATGTGTCCTTGATGGTATACAATAGGACACCATATGCAGCAGAATGAACTGTTTTAGTCCCAGTGTAACAGTGATCCTGTGTGTGTCCTCCCCAAGGGGGACGGTGTTCGTGAGCGTCTGTCAGAGCAGCAGTATCAGCGGCTTGTGGATTACGTGACAAGAGCCTCCCAGTTCCTCTCCCCCTCCACTGCCTCTCTCCAGCTGCAGCCTCCAGTGATACTGGCTGAGCCACCGCCCACTGTCACCAAGTCTTACCGCTACCTGGTGGATCCTGCCTTCACCAAGGTGTTTGTCAGCAAGTTCCACATGGTAAAGAATAAAGCCTTGCACATTGGATTCCACTGATACACATTCAGTCAGGGGCTTTCTGAAATTCATACATATAAGACCTTTGTTCCAACTTAAATTCAGCCTTAGAATATTTTAGGATAAACACTACTTTGGCTCTGAAAAGATTATTTATGCAAACATAGCTGTTGAGTTAAAATAACATTTTTGTAAACTCCACCTGATTATCCACACCTTTAAAAGATACAAGAAACATTACACAGCTACAGAGGAAATCTGACCATTCAGAATCTGTTTTATCAAAGTGACATAAGTTACAACATTCTTTTTTGCGCAGACATTTTGACTGTAGCCAACACTAAACAAGTATATGTGTCAAATTAAACCAAGGACTCACTGTGAAACCTCTCCAGTGTTGCAGATAGAGACATCATTCTGTTTCCTTTCTATCCAAACTTTCTGTTTCACTCTACAGAATAAGGTCTTGGTGTTTACTGTCTCATGTACAAGTACGATATTATTTATCTAGATGTAAGCTCAAGAATCCAGCTGTCAACCAAAATGTTTTTATAGATGTGACATAATTGTTGAACATTTTTCTTCGTAACCTTACATTGATGCAAACATGATATTGTGCACTTTTGAGTGTAAATTAAGTCTATTGTGTTCAATGTATATAAATGTATATTAATATAGAAAAGTTTTATTAAAAAATATTAAACATAACATTAAGTGTGATTCTATTATTGAATGATCATAAATATTTGTGCCAGTATAGTTTTCTATCAGACATCATGAATTTTCAAACCCCAGCAATTAAACATAGGTTAAAGAGTTAGTGGGTGTTTGTTACACTAGCTTTGAAAAATTCTTACATCGTTGGTAAACCCAACCTCAAATTTCAAGTAGGAGCTCAGTTTTCACTCATTATGCTCCGATAACAGCCTCGGTCTGGGTTGGAGTCCATTCTTACATTTTGGTTTCATTGCTCACACCTCCTGCAGTCAACATGAGAGGGACCTTTGTTTTGGAGGCAGAATGTTGTGTGAAGCCATTGAAGAAGTACTATTCACTTACTGTTATATCTATTACACTTTGTACTCTCTGCCCTGGAGGAGGGGTGTGACCGTCTGTGGCTGAGCTGACTGTCTGCTGACCTGACGCTGCAGCAGGAGGAGTCTGCAGGGGAGAGCGGAAGACACAAATCACTGGGTGTTAAGCAGCAGCTCATTCAGTCCCTGGAGAGACATACAAGTTTTTATTCATGCATCAAAGAATTTTTACCTTAAAAGACCTCATGTACGAAGTGATGATCTCCATCTGTGTGTCTAGGATTTCTCCTCTGTACCTCCCCATTAAAACACAATTTGCACTTTGCTTCATTGGACTGGAACTATGTCCTGCGTTAGCGCCACGCTTAATTTACAAGTTCATGCAATGTGGACTCCTAATAACTCCTGCACAGAACATTGACATTAAATGGACAGGCTGAAGTGACTGTTTTGGCCAGAGGTCGGTATAATGAGACAGTCCTGGTGTGTGGGGAGGGGGTCGGTTTAACAAAGCTTTGACTTCCATGTGTAGATTCATATCACAGCCTTGGAAATAAACCTTGAGTCTTCGCATGGGAACAGCAAAGTGTCATTTCAGTGTTATGGTTTCCAGAATTCTGTGTCTGTGTGTTTACCTGAGGCTGTGGCAAATGAGGCTTCCAGCTGACTCTTCCTCCTCAGCATCACCTCCTCTCTCTTCAGAGCTGCCATGTATTTGGAGTAGGACCACGACAGCTGAGGAAAAATATCGAGAAATCGAGTCAAATCTAATGATTGTAAAACGGTTCAGTTCAGATGGAGGATTGTGTTTCTCTGGTTGGAACTTAGGAAGCCTTGTTCGGACGCCATTCTGTAGTTTGGTTTATCTTCATCACTGCACTATTTTATATAATTTTTTCCGGTGTTTACCAAATGAAATCCTTTCATTTCCTTTGTTCACACAGACACATCTTCAGCTACATCTTTACAATGTTTCCTAGAGATGAACATAAGAGCGCTCCTCACCGGCTGAGAGGCCGACGACAGCGCTCTGCTCTGTGTCCTCCACTCCCTTCTTCCACTTCTACTGCTTCTTCTCTCTGGTTCTTCTGTATCAGCTGGGTCACTGTCCATGTCTTCTGCTTCTTCAAAACTTGATTCTTGTGTCGCCCACTCTTCCTGTTGAAAATATGTCAGGTTGAATGGAGTTTGTTTCTACCACAGATTTTAATGTTGAATAAATACAACCAAATTTTTTTCACCTGAGCTCTCCTCCTCTCATCCTCCTCTTCATCCTCTTCCACTTTCCTCCTCTGTCTTCGCACTCTGGCTCTGTGTTTGACTTGTTTGTCCTGCAGTAGAGGAAGAAGATGCTCCTCTTCAACACTGCTGCACAGCTCTTGAAATTCGGGCCAAAACTTCAGCAATTCGCTGAACACTGACATCTACATAAACAAAACAGAGATAACTGGTATTAAGCACACATAAAGGAACACATACAATATTAACCACACACACACACAACCTGTGCTTCTCTGAAGATGTAAGGACCAAGCTCGCGTCGTTTCTCCAGAATGTGCTGGGCCTGTTCAGGAGGGATATCTATCTGCAAGGTGGGGGGTATGGACGAGTTGATGAAACAGTTGATGATGGTGGAGATCTTCTGCTGGATGGTGGCATCATCGCTGTGAGAGTGACAAAGGTCCTTCATACAGGAGGAGAGGTGACAGGAGAAATTAAATGTAGGATATTAACATTTCCACTGCTTCTTACAATGATGTGTTAATCGGCTGATTTGAGGGTTGTGCAAAGAATTATGTTAAAGAAAGCAGTTTTTAAATTGAAAATTAAAATAGGGGAGAAAATCAAGATGAAAGAGATCAAAACGCCATATGACAAAAAACTGCAACAAGTACATTGCACCATTTATTTTTGTACCTTATACCTCTGGACCTCGAGCCAAAAGAGCATGTCATTCTCCAGGAAGTCTCCCTTCAGGGAGACAAAGTGCTGGAACTGCGTACAAGTGACAGGGTTGAGTAAGATCTGTCGGAACAGGAGAATCTCTTTGGAGGAACTCATCCATGAGCTGCTGGCCTGCAGGGGACGAAACAGAGATTGTTAAAGAATTCATTCAAAAAATATTGTGTAAACATTATAACAAGAGCGACAACATTATAAATAGAGCAGGAGAAATAAAGACAGTGTGAGACCTGTGAGCTTCAGTCTTAGTTCACAGTAAACTGAGATAATGACACGCTCTACTCAGAAAAGTTCTTCTTTGCCAATGATGAGATAATGACCTAAGAGATGAGAGTCATAACCATGTATATAAACTCTGTCCTTTAATCATCCTGCTTAAAAAGTGAAATACTCATGTTTAATATCCCAGTTCTACTGTGGAGGCTGCATAGTTGCTTGGAAAACACTCCGAAGAAGTTTAAAAGAAAGTTGGTTATGCAGATGCTTTAATCTTATTTATCCTGGATCCAATTTGGGTTAGAGGGCCAAAATGGTATTAAACAAAGCCAGAGCTTGAAGCCAAGTCATGAACTAAATCCCACTAGCTTTCAGGGCAGAAAAGCCTGCCTGCTGCTTGGTGCTACCACACACACACACACACACACACACACACACACACACACACACACACACACACACACACACACACACACACACACACACACACACACACACACACACACACACACACACACACACACACACACACACACACACACACACACACACACACACACACACACACACACACACACACACACACACACACACACACACACACACACACACACACACACACACACACACACACACAGACAGACAGACAGACAGACAGACAGGTCAAAAGTCAGAAGCTGAGTAAACTGAGATTAACAGGGACATTGAATACCTCTCGAACCTCTCTGATCTATACTGCACGCTGCTCTTTGGCGTAACTGAAGCTCTTGCTGATTTTTGTAAACCTTAACCCAGTCATCAGTTCTTCTGACCTCCTCTTAAAAATATATTTCTTCTCTGTACCATCTTTTCCACACTGCCCCTCCTCTCCTCCTCCTGTTGAGAGTAATGCTAAACTACATCAACCAACAGGATGCGTGTGACCAAACATGGAAACCTTGATAACATAATGAGGCAGAGCAGTAGAATCTGCTGTGTTTGTGGTGACACTTGATGAGGCAACCTGAGAGTGCGACTGGATAGTGACAGCATGTAGTGGTTTCTCAAATAGCAGGGCTGCTTACATGTGTCTAATTTCTTATCTCTGTTCACTTTCAGCAGCAGGGATCTAATACTTTTATGCGACAGTAGCTGTGGCCACAGTATAGCCTTGTTTAACTGTGTAACAGGTCTTGTTTAACTGTGTCGCACATTCATAATCATATGCATGCCAACATTTGCCAATTGGATGTTCAAATTAAAGTAGTCATTTCTGACATGTTGTCGAAGGTTGATGGAAAGGCTTTCTACAGATGATGCTGAAGAAAAGGTCACAGTGATGTCAAAGAAATTAATTCAATAGATGTTTCAATAGATGTAAAAAGATTTACATCTATTCAATATGTATGTGTTTGGATCAAAAAATTATTATGATTAAAGCACCTAAACTACTTTGTTCTGACACTTACAATTTGTAAATGTCATAATGTCACCATCTGGATAATAGCCATTGTTATCCAGGGCAGCAATATCCAAATAGTCTCCTTTCCGCTGGCAGTCTTGTACAAACACATTGAAAGTGGTAAGAGGTGGTTCTACCTGTGGTTTGTGTCTCTGTCGCTCTGTAAACTCTGCGGTGGACAAAAACTGAGGCAGCCATTTTTTCTCTATGTGATTCCTGATGATGCCCTGGATCTCCGCAACAACCCGGTTTGAGAGACACTCCAGCTTCAGATGCTCCTGCCCACCAGCCAGGTACAATATCTACACACACACACACACCCAAATCCACACCCACACACACCAACACACACAAAGAAAAATAAACAGTAGATATAGAGTCAAAGCCTCAGCAGGTGAAGATGTTGCATGTTTGTTTGAGGTGAATGTAAAGATTCCTCTAAAACCACATTAAGAGCACATGAAAAAATGCCCCCCCAGAAACGTGGCTGAAAACTGCTCTCCTCCCTTATTCCTGCTGTGCTCTTCATCATTCCCACAATGGCTGCGTTGTCTTCATCTTCCCTGTCTGCTTTCTGTCTTCATCATCGATCTGGCCATCTCTCCCTTTTTATATTTCATTTATATTTTCTCTCATCTCATTTTGCAGGCACACAGGCATGCCTGCCTCACTCATATGCAGGCTCCAGAAATGAGAACCAGTCTTGGCACTGGAGCAGGAGTCAGCAGATGAAAGGGAGACAGTCTGTGACTGGATGACTGAGTGATTGAAGGAGTAAAGGGCCAAAGCAGTAAAGCTGTCAGTCTCTACATTGCTCATGCAGATGAAAGCCAACACTGAGATGCAAGAGCAGCAGCCAGACCCCGTCCCACAGAATTAGAAGCACTACAACTGGCATCTTCATTCAAATAAGCAGCTATAAGGATTATGATGCTATGAGGCGGTTTATGAGATGAGGATGACAAATGATAAAGGTACTGCAGTAGAGTTCAATCCATGTCAACATGTACAGTGAATGTTTCTTTAGAGAGCACAGTAAAATCAGGCTTCATCATCAGGAGGAAGAGCAGGTCGTCCACCAATCAGTTCAACTCCAAGCTCCCACAGTCTGCGAGTCAATGTGTTATTGGGCAAGACACTGTTCCCCATTTTGCAATTTCCGTATCATAGAGAAATCTTAGAGTAGCTCAGCTTATTTGAAATCAGTACAAGGGAACTCCTGTACACACCTGCTGTGATTGAGAGTGTGAAAACTAAGAAACAAGCTAGTCCAGCTTCAGTCAAGTGCAAACGACCAAGAGATGACAGTATGCATGGAGGCTAACAACTTTATGGATAATAGAGTGTAAAGCATGAGCGAGCATGAGGCAAATAGCACTGCACACAACAGTACACAGCAACAGAGCAAAACAGTTTTGGTTCAATATATAACTATGGCTGCGGGACAAACTGGATTATGGCAGGCTGCCAGTCTAGATAATTAACGGAAAATGCTTGCCTGTTAGTGCAACTATCTGAAAACATTATTATTCTATATAATGATTGAATGAAGTTGAATAATATCATGTTTAAAATCAATTTGGTGTATGCCTTAGAAAATTTTCCCTGTAACACACATGACATGACACAATTTGCCAGCATGCGGTAACAAATACAGCTAAGCTGCTACCTTTAATTTCTTGAAAAAGAGAATAAGGTTTCCCTGCTACATGTCATCTAGTCATCCTAGCTTAACACACCATGCCCTCCTGCAGTAACCCTAGAATACAGAAACCCAATCTCAGACTATATCGTATATGTCAGTAGAGATTTAATCTTATTTTCATTGTTACTGGAGCTGTACGTCCTCTTCTTCCCTGGATCCAAAGCACAGTCCAGTAATTTCTCTTGTTTTAATTCTAACCATGTCGTCTTATCCCTGCTCCCCAATGACAGTGTGCTGTCAGGACTGTCATTAAGTGTGCAGGATGTCAGAGAGTGTGAAAGAGCCTCCGCAATTTCTGTTTATCACATGTGGATGCTTGCTGAGCCTCAGCTGGAGCTCACATCAAATGTTGGGATTGTCCTGTCCTGGGTACCAAGTGTCTCTCAGCTCTCAGGATTGCTTTCCCGGAATGTTAACAATAATTCAAACGCTACACTCATAATACTGAACATATTGTGTTATATTATTATTATGGAGGTGACGTACGTCATTCTGTTGTTCTGTGGAAGCAGGGCTTTCAGGGCCAAAGAAATACTTCCTGCTGAGGTATTTGGTTGCAATGTGAGAGGACCTCCCTTGCTTGACAGCGTTGTCTTTCTGAGGAGTCCTCCTGTACTGCTCCAAATCCAGCCAACATGTCAGATGAATACTGAGCGGACATACATTTAGAACACAATGTTAATTTTCACACAGCCTTCAGTGCATTGTACTATATACTTTAAGCACATTTTACATTTTAAAATATATTAATCTATATGTTGTGTGGGGGGATATTGTAAATCTGAATAATATAATTAATGTGTCACACAGCTGACCTGGCATCCTGATTTTGAAGGAAAGACAGGAAGTGTCCAATCTCATGGTTCTGACGGAGTAAGGAACCCAGACAGTAACCTTGGTATTTTGGAGACACTCTGGACCAAGAGTGCAATGCTCTGGGGCCCTTTGGGAAGGAAGTAGAAGAAACAGTAGGAGAGAGAGAGAGCATGGACCTGGACTGCTGCACCTGTAGGAGTACAGCAGGAGGAGGCACAGAGCAAGTGACAGGGTGAAAAAAGAGGTGGTCAAAACAAAAATCGTTAACCACACAATTCCTTCTCGACATTTTAATGTCAAATGGATAATTTCAGCTATAGAACAGCTGTATGAAACCAATGGTCCACTCATGCCAAGTAAAAAAAAGTCCTGAAGCAAAAGATTATCTTCATTGTTACAAAGCAACAGCAAAAGGCAAAGAGGCCATTTCACATTTATGTTCATATGAGCTGTTTTATGTTCACATGAGTATGTTTATTTATGGTTGACCTAGCATGAGTGTGTGACTAACTCTACCTCTTTCAGTCGACGCTCTGACTCCTCATACACACTGTGGAGTTCCCTGTACTCCTCACTGTCAACCCTGTGTACCTCCTCCTGCACATGCACCTGCACACACAGACATGAAGCCATTTAGAGCTGCATTTAAAAGCTGATTAATGAACATGTACTTCTGAAGGAAATGAACTGACTCAACTATTTTAATCATCAATTGATATTTAAAGTCATTTGTGAACAGGTTTTCTGTTCAGAATCGGAATGTTCCCTCTCTTGGTTTTTCATCATAGCCTAATACATAAGTTATTTGTATTATGTATATGTTTATATATATTAGGGCTGTCAGTTAAACGCGTTATTAACGACGTCAATTATTTTTTCTCGCGAGATTAACGCAGAGCTGCCAACTCTCACACTTTCGCCGTGTGACACACGCTTTTGCATGTTGGTGGTTGACTAAGTCTGACTTAGTCAAATAATTGTTTAGGAGGAGCGGGCGGGCAAGTGTATGTGTCTGTGTGTGTGTGTGTGTGCTCCCAGATAGGGCACCGGTCCGGGGGCTCCGCCCCCCAGCCCCGCTCACTCGCTCAGAGAGACACGATCAGAGCTCGTTCACGTGAAGCAGCTGCTCACTGACTGACCGGCTGCTTCTTAACAGTGGAAACAGTGAAAACACAGAGTTTCTCTGGTCTCAGCTGCTCAGAGATCAGCGCCTCAGCTTCTTGATCAGAGCAGAAGCTGCAGGTGGTCTCAGTAGCTTCAGTATCTGTGTTCGCCTCCAGTCTGACCTGCTCTCGCTTTTTGTTTTAATATTTCGCCAACTAAAATATATATTTTTAAGCTATTATAGGCTGCAGCTATATGTTTTTATTTATTTCAAAATAGGGTACTTCTTATTTCAGACATTTTCCACGAATATGGGGAGGACTCAAATAGCTCTACAAAGTTCTGTGTTTAATTTATTTCAAAGTAGGCCGACACTTGCCTGTGTATTTTGTTTGTTTGTTATTTTGTTGCTTGTCTGTTTGAGTAGCTGGCTGAAAGCAAAGAAGTAGTAGGCTTACCTTTTATTGGTAACCTAACTGTTACGGTTCATTGTTTCTGAAATAAGAGGCCGGACTGCTATGTTCACAGCAAACTTGAAAAAAAGAAAAAATTAAGCCATGGTTTAACTGCACTATAGGCTGAGTCCTTGTTTACCTGAAATGTGCACTTTATAATTTTATTTTGTACCGCCCTGTTTGGCAATGTTGTTTTCAATAAAATAAAACATTTGCATAAAGCAAGCCAATCCACTTTTCCATGTTGTTAAGAGCATTAAAACGGGAAAAAAATTATGGAAAAAAAAACAAATGAAGGGACATTTAGAATAGATAAAGATTTGCGATTAATTGTGATTAATTTTGAGTTAACTATGACATAAATGCGATTAATCGCGATTAAAATATTTTAATCGTTTGACAGCACTAATATATAAATGTATATGTACATGACCTCCATCCATAGAGCAAGAGGTGTTACTAAATGTTTTTTAATGAATGAAAGTGTGGCTGTACCATAGCTACCTTCTGGAAGGACTCTTTGTCCCTGCTGAGCAGCAGTGTCCATGGCTGCAGCAGGATGTTCAGTGTATTCTCCTCCACCTCGTCAAACAGCTCCTCAAAAGCCGGTATTAGTCGGTCGTACACCTTCCTTCTGACCTCCTCATCCACGCCAATGCTCCTCCTGGCAGAGGCGGACAGATATGTGGAGTATAGGAGCTGAGGAGAGGAGAGGAGAGCACCACCACTTGCATCATCATTGTTCAGTGCTCACATACTCAATATTCACTCACCAGTGATGCCTTCACACCACATCAATGTCCTTTAACCCTGTTGGCTGCAATGCCATGGAAAGTTCATCCATTCTTCATTTCTCTGGTGGACTAAAGGTTAACTGAAGGAAGATAGATTTTACTGGGAGGTACTCTGGACCATACCACACTGGTCGAGCTGTATCAAAGTATCAAAACTAAAAGTACAACTACCTAAATTATTATTTTATTATTTTAACAACCTGCTCAGTGCTGGTACAGAGCAGAACAAATCACTGGACACTGTCTAGTTTTGCGTCTCCCAAGGCAGGGGGCACACGAGTGAGCGTGAGACAGGTACGCCGTGCGTAAAAGCGCGCGCTGCGCCAACCACCACTGCTCATGTAACGAGCCAGTTTTGAGAATATAAGGAGCAGAAAGTACAGAAATTAGTGTTCAAATGTAGGGAGTAAAAGTTAAAAGTCGTCAGGAGAATACGTTATCAAGTAAAGTACAGATCTAGTAAAGAGTGTGCAAGGAGAGTGGGGGGCCAACAGAGCATACGTGTGTGTATGTCTGTCTCATTGCCTTTTTGATTACATTTCAGAACATTTGTTTTCTCCAACTCAAATTTATTGTAATCGATGATTTTGCCTGGCGTCTGTTTGAAAGCAGGCCTCTTTATCTCTCTGGATATTGAACTTGAAATTGGTTGTAAGTTTTAAATTGGCAATATGTTCTTTTTTTTTTCACAAAAAATACGACTTGAATATACCTCTTTTTTATTACTTGAAATTGGTTTGATGTTGTGCAGTTGGCCTTAGCGAGACTTCAAGAAACAGAGAAAAGAATGATGAAATCATAAACAATGTATTATTTGAACTAGTGTGCATATATCTTTGGCTAAATAATAGGTTAAGATGAGTGTTTCTTGACAGGAAAAAACAACAGATGCACCAAGGTACCAGAAACACAAACCTGTTGCACCAACCTGCACTCAACTCCAGACACATCTCAGAAAAAATAGACTATTAATATATCACTTACCCTATTTGTAAAAAAGAGACAAACTATCTATAGGAATTATTACTTGTAGATCAAGATGCTTCCCATATCATACTGTAATTGCTTACACTTCAATTTATAAGACCGGTGACAGTGTTCGAGCTAATATAACCTCAGTTCTCCATCACACTATCTGTATCAGCAGATACCAGCTTAACATTTTGTCGAAATTAGTCAGGGAAATATTAATTTATTGTTATTTTATTGTGTGTGTGGGCGGACCTGTGCCTCCTTCTGTACTCTGTAGGGATCCAGACCCTCCTGGTAAAACAGTTCCTGGTAGTGCTGTAGGTCGGTCCAGAAGTAAACTGCATTCTCCCACAGCTGAGATGAGACAAAGGAATCACAGTGTCTGACCATTCCAATTTGTACTGCTCCCCACGTTGTGACTTAAGAGATGTTTTCTACTATCTTGGATGTAGAACAGTCATAGCTGAATAGTATGGACCAAACAGAATGTATATGTTATTCCTGCATTAAAATCGAGGGGCTGTTGTTGTACCTGGTTTCCACTTTGAACACAGAAGTGTGTGAAGAACAAGCCGGCGCGTGAGTCGACATAGAGAGCCTGTAACATGGTCTCCATTCTTCTGCTTACCAGTAATTGACTTCTGCTACAATATGACTGAGGACATATAAACAGTCAAGTGTTTTTGGACAGTTCTTATTCTTCAAGCTTTGACCTTTTATTTGAAACTTTCTCAAAATGCTTCCTACTTTAACCTTTCACTCATCCAGTCCTATCAAATCTATCTGCCCACTATTCCTACCTGTGAATAGACAGTGATGGGGGGTTGGGACAAGGAGCTGTCAGGGACGAGGAGAGGCAGGGTCAACAAGTCACAGTGAGGCTGTCTGCCTGACAGAGGCCTGCTCCCCCACTCTGTCCACAGCCTCTTATTGGAGCTGTCATCATGGTCCTCTTGAGCAAACTGAGACTTCCAGAACCGTGGAGCCCTGAAGGGAAGAAGAAGAAATGATCATGGTCTATATAAAGCACAGAACGTTGGTAAAACTACATGACAATATGTGTTATAACTAGCTGATGAAGGAGATAACACATGAGCATTTCAGGTAAAGGTCTCCTCATATACATATATGGAGAGATAGACATGCAGATACACACAAACATACTTTTATTAGGAAGCTAAACACAGTGAAACGTGACAGTCACCAGTAGTAGAGCAGAGCATCAATGAGGCAGGGCTGAACTGAACACAGTTTCTCTTCTGTCCAGCAGGTGGAGGTGGTCAGTCCCAGTGTGGAGAGCAGCTCTGTGTTCAGACTGCTGTGACTGCTGCTCAGCAGGTACCTGCCCCTCATCAGGACCAAATGTCTGGAACAAAAGGCGTTGGATCACATTTGATATTTTTTGTTTTATTGTATTTTTTAAAGATAAAGATTGTATATACTTGGGAGTTGTAGTAGCTATCTATATTGTTATAATCTTTGCATCAAACCATGATTACAATCATTGCAATCACGGTCTTCCGTTCAGTGAAAAAAGACCAGCTTGATGTTCACCTGTTCTTCCGCTCTGGCTGTACAGAATTCAGTTTTTCTATGTCCATCCAGAAATGAATCAGTTTCTCTCCAGGCGTTCCTCGCAAAAACTCCCTGAACTCATCCAAGCCAGGTCTGTTGTCCAGACAACAGTTAACATGGCAACCAATATCACAGACATTTCCTCTGTCTTTGTCCCAACTCCCCACCTCCCTATTCCTCTTATCCCATTCTGTCTTCTCCTCCACTGTATTCACCGTCTTGTCTTCTGGAACTTTCGCTTGTATCCCCTCCAGTGGCTCTCTGCCTCCATTAGCTGAATGTTGGCAAACACATTCACACAATTTCTCCTCCTTGCTAGTGCAGTTTGTCTGCTCTGCTGACTTGTTGAAACAGTCAGAAATTTTTCCCTGACTCTCATCAGTCATAACTCTGAGGGCATTGTTAAGCACTTGTTTAACTATTTTGGCAGCCAGGTCCTCCATCTGTGCCTCAACAGACTCAAAACTCTGGCCCCTGGATTCTTTGAGATATTGCATCTCTGGGCTGAGGTACAGCTCTATTTGTGTGCTCTGGGGTTCCTGGGTTTTATTACATTTAAGGTTAGAGGAGGAGGAACATGATGAGAACAAAGCGGGAAAGGAACATGGGTTCTCTGGCTCAGAACAGCGGGAGAAACATCTGGATGATTCCTTGCATTTTGTATTGATGTGTTCCTTCTGGTCAGAAGGTAGATACGTCAAGTTGTACTTTGTCATTGACCCTAAAAGGGAAAGGAAAAAAAGACATCATAGGAGTCTTTAGCTTCATGACTAGACTTAACTCTACCTGTAAAAATAGAAGGTAACAAGGTAAGTACCTTGTATGGATGAAATGTTCGTTAGAGAACGTGAGCATATAAGAGGCTTTGGTGCATTGTTATTTTCTTTGTCAAATCGGGAGGCAGAGCACCTTGGTGGGGCTGACAGAAGGATTCGACCTGAGCTGCTCCTCCTTGACTGGATACAGATGTTTGGGTCCCACTGACACAACAACTTGGCCAGTCTGAAAAAAACAACCAAATAGAACTGATCCAGCACTTTTCAAAAAACACACTGAGCACAATTTTATCAGAAATTACTAACATAATATACACAAACAAAAAATACACAATTAAATAATGTGACTGTTATTTCTCCTTCACTGCTTCCGTTTGAAGGATACAGGTTAGCATGGGATGGTCAGTCATCTGATCTGTACAGGGCTGTGGCCCTAAGGCCTCTCAATAGATGCATAAAGGATTAGATGGACGAAAAAAGTAGAGAAACGTCCCTAAACACAACTGCAAGGATTCTTTAAAGCTAGGCAATGAGACCGTACTGCTAGAGGTAATGGCTCTATATACATTACGCGTGATCATGAAAATCATATTATATGAATGTGATATTTCAAAGCTGACTGGAGCCAGTTATATTTGGGGGGAAATGCTTCAGCAGTCAAGCATTCATCAAGTTTGTTGCAGAGCTGGAGTGAAGATAGCAAAATATATCTATTAGAATTCAGGTTAGTAAGCAAGTTATGGTCAAACGCATGTAACCATTCAAATATTTAAAGCAATGTACATTACAGCAGATAAAACTACATTTGTTCTGTACGTGTTGTTGGTCCATACACAAGCTGAAAGAATGTGGAGTACCTGTATTCAATGTAGCAATCACTCTGAAGGAAAAGTGGCAATCTTTCCTCCATGATCCACTGGATTCCTTGTTTTCTGTCCAGACACTGCAAAGGTCAGGGGGACACAGTCAACCCTAAAAAGCTACAGCATATACCTCTGCTCGTCTTATTCAAACTATTCACTTTCACTTAAATTAAATACTGTCTGCTTACAGAGACAGTGAAGTGGTTGTCCAGAGGAGTTGTTCTGGTCAGCACTGAGGGGTCACCAGTCAGAAGCTGGGATTTGCTGTGGTTTAGAACGGTTATGATTCTTCTGGAGATAAACTCAGCAGCGTCGCTCACCAGCTCAAACAGACGCGTCTCCTGGTTGTACAGCACAGCCTCAGGAAAAGACTGGGACAAGATGTTTAAGAAGTGTTTAAGTGTTATTGAAAATATCCTATATCACTACAATATATCTTAAGTTATACATTACATTTATACTTTACCGGCAGACTTAAGAAATCATTGAAGAAGTGAGCTAATACATCATCAGTGGCCAGAGTTTGTACCTGTATGGAAATAAACATTTAACTCTGAAAGAGGTAAAATATAATAATCTAAACTGATTGACAGACATGAGGTTCCAAATCATTAATACTTGTACTCACAAAATTGTCAGCAGTAAGATGTGGTAACTCTTTGAAGAAAAGGTTAAAGTAAGTTAAACTAACATCTATTCAAATATATTTAGTACATATAACTTATTAGTTTTCTTACCTGCTGAAACTAGTCCACACATGTTCACTAGCTAACGAGACAGCAGCTGGTTCAAAATACAACTGCCTGCAAAGCAGTTTGAAACAGATGCAGAAAGTCACAAAGCTACATTCGGCCTCACTGAGCCAGACAGCAACCTCGGTTTAATTACAGACAAACTTCAGGTTGCTATGGAAGTGGATTCATTTCAAAACACAGGGGGCAGTAAATGTTTAACTAGAGGAAACCAGGCAAAAATACATTTGTTGTTCCGTTGCTTCGAGACCTAAACCTTAGTTTATTATAAGTTAGTTTTAAAAGTTACATTCCTAGCACTATCCAAGTTTGCTAACATGTAATAAAAGTAAGGAAACACTTCATGTACTTTGTTGTAGCTGTTAAGACGAGGTGCAATTACACCACTAGATGGTGGCAAATACTGATCTATTCATACAGAGAACAATGGCGATCTGCAAATGAGACAAGTGACACAGGAGTGTAAAAAATAAAATAATCACAAGATTTATTTAAAAACTGATCTGAAAAGACATTGGTAAAAGCTGAAAATCTCAGGAATTAAAAAAAAAAACATTCTCTACACTTGAACACCGTATTGAGAATTACACCAACAGCTACATTTAATCATTGTGCTGCTGGGAGCCTTCCTTCAAATTCATAATTAAAAACCCAGAAGAAAGAGTTGAGTTGAAAAAAGGTTCATACAGTACATAGACAGGTACAAAGACAAAATAATGAGCACAGAACAATATACTGGCAACGAATCAGTTTCATTGTTGCAAAGCTTCATTCTCCCTATTAGGCAGGGGGGAAAAGTGCTTAGTTGACTCTGGCATAGCAAGAAGGAATAGAGTTCCCTTCTCATAGTCTCTTGACGTTTCTACGACTTTGAGCACTTCCCGGAAGAAGTATGTCCTTTTTGCGATGGCCAACAGACTGGCTGCTACACTCTCTAGATCCATGAAAAGTGCACAAGCAAGCAGTGCAAAACTTGAAACCACAGTCGGCTCTACTACACACACCTTCCCCTTTCACCGAGTGACATCTTGCAGGATGCTGACATCTAGGGCAGGGCTTCAGGCACTCATCATTGAAGAGAGTTTTGGCAACCTGAAAGAAAAATAAGTTATGACAAGGCTCAAAGTAAATGTTTTAAGTGAACATTTCAATGTATCACAATAATAACACACACATGATTTTTGTTCAAGCTGTGTGCTTTAGTGCATTTACTTTGAAAAATAATAATGCAACATCAAAATGCTATGTCCGAGCTTTAAGTTGTATATGTTTACATCAGTAATCAAATTTCCATTGGGGGAGATGTTGCCAGGTGCCCAGATTTTAAAAGGGATCAATCACTAAATATTACTTAGGCAGCTGTGTGAAGTTTATGTTAAGTCAAGTTAAGTCAATGCATTAAAAAGAGCTGACATATTGCGCTGGGTAAAATGAGATCCCATTTAGACTGAGGTGAAGTTGTCTGTCAATTAGGAGGTGACCAAGCAAGTACAGATAATAAATAGATACTAAAAGGTGGTTGTTATTTAGTTGAAAACACACGTGTGCATAGGGAAACTGAAAAATGGAAAATTGTGGATTACTAGTCTTATGGATGGATCTTGTGGATTACTTACACACTGAACAAAAAACCATGACTGAAGAGTAGGTTAACGGCTAAGAGAGGACTTTATAATAAATGTTAGAGGAAATCTTTGGTGATGTTTTAAACTCACTTCTAGAAATTTCTCTCGTTTGTTGCTGCTGCCTGAATGTACGACACAGTGCTGTAGTTGGACTGAAGTTCTATTTCCTGACTGCGGGGTGCAGTAGCTTGAAGTCCTGGACTGAGCCTGAACTGTCTTGAGGGCCGACCTCTTTAGAAGAGTCAGTCTGGTCTCTGCATCAGGGACATGGACTCCACCCCTGAGCTGAAAGACAAAAGCAAAAAGTTTGAGGGTTATTTCAAATCAGCACACACACGTTAATGTGACAGTGGATGTTTTTCCTTTCACAGCTGATGCAAAATTAGCGCTTGAAGCAGACAGCAACATTGTCACAGCAGTGTACTGACAACACTATAGTGACTATATCAGCCAATAGTAACTAATATAGCAAATCTCCTACCTCAAGTGAGGCAGTCACTTCACTCAGGTAGCTTCTTATCCTGAAGGCAGCCCGCTTGTCCTGCCGGATAATTTCACTCCAGCTTTTACACACTTGACCACACCTGTCAAATAAACAATGCTGGTATGAGACCAATATTTCCAGCCCTCTCTGCACCTTGTCAAGCCGTATGGTTTGAGAAATAAATCAGGTTACACATTAAATTAATAAAACTATACAAAAGCAAGTTGTCAACTTTGAAGGTGAAATACAGATCTATAATTCAAAACTTCCAGACATCATCAACTTGGACAAGAATAATGTCCTGTACTTTGGTCTGAGTTAAGCATCCATTAAACATTTAAATGTGTATTAAATTGACAGGATTCTGTATAACTTATTGTGTACACTATAAGATTTTGAACATAAATGAACATGTGTGACAGTAGCATAAGATAAATTTGATGGGAATTGAGCTATTTGGTCATTGAATGTGCTGAGATATACAATTGGTGAGTAGATAAGCTTTTGTTTGTTTTATAGCAATGATGAGTTAAGTTTGTTAAAACATGAACTCACCTGTGGATGCTCTCAGAGGCAAGGTGACCGAGTACGACAGCAAGGATGTGCCTGAGGTTCCTCTTCTTCAGTTCTGTGAGTATGTCTACCTTCCCCACCCCCATCTTCCTGCCAATCAGTCCTGCCAATGGCATAGCTGTCCTAAACGTCACCGGGGTCTGGGCCAGTGCTGCCGTGGACTTCAACTGCTCCTTCAGGTTTGGACTTTGGCCAGCAAACATCTGAGCATTCTGCTGGCACATAGCATGAACCAGCTGCAAAGCTGGAGTCAGTGAGAGATTTACTGGGGTTGTCCTGAGAGGGGTAACATCTGGATATGCAGCTGTGCCTAAAGGTGTCATGTTTTCTGGCTTGGCGGAGGTGGCTCTGAGAGGGGTGGCATAATCTGGTTTTGAATAGGTCAAACCATCAAAAGTCATACTATTATCACATTTAATAGAGAGAACCCTGCGAGGAGTAGCATCATCAGCAAAAACATCTTTAGAAGAGCTGTGGCACAGATTAAGATGTTCATGTTTTCTGTCTGCTGGGTCTTCTTCCGACTGAGAGCCCCCTTCCTTTAGCGTGGAGAGCCTGTGCTGACGCTGCAAACGGGAGCGCCGCTTTGCCTCGGCCAGATTTGGGGTTTCACAGTTTCTCCTGGAGGCAGGGAGCAGCAGCTCCTGGAATGAGCCATCGTGGTCCACTGAGGAGTCTTGGGAACTGAAACCACTGTCTTCACACATCAACCTATTGCAGGGTTAGAAGGGAATTAATGCCAGCATGCTTTCTGATTAATGAAAAGAACATTATTTATTCATAGCTTCAAGTATTTGGCTGGAAAAAATTACAAATACATGGTGAAAGTCAAATCTTAAAAAAAGCATGTACCTGATGTACCTGGGTGTATGTGAGGAGGATGGAGTGCAAAAGAAGTAATTGAGGTCATTTGTCACAACACTGACTGGTGATGGAGAGTTTTCCTTGGATGAGACCGGCAGAGATTTTCTAGAGTTCGGAGTCTCAATAATCATTTGATCTGAGGCAGAAAAGCTCTTACTGAAATCTGCACTTGAGAGGGAACCTATTCTCTCAAACTCAGCAGGATGACCAGAGTGGAGTTTACCATCTTCAAGAGTGGAGGTCCTCATCTGTGAAAAAAGGACACGGCGTTTCCTGCCAGATAAAGGCAGGTCCTGTTTTAGGTTTAAAGTGGTTGATGCCAAAGCCCCCATCACTGAGTCTAGACAGTCCAACGATGCACTGAGGCAGTGATCAGACCGGATACTGATGGTGGACGATTCAGTCCTTCTGTTGCTCAGTGATCTTGTGCTGTCAGTTTTGACATCTGTGTTCGTTTTGCCCATCAGAAGTCTGTGTCGCAGCGATTCATCTCTTTTATACACTTTTGGAGTTTCACACCAACTAACTGTTGATGGCAGCTGTGTTGTCCTGGAGTCCTTGTTCAAAAACCTGACCGACTCTCTGCTCCTCTCTTTCGGTGTGACAGGAAGTCTGAGGTTCTCTTTGGGCGTCTCATCGAATTCAACAGGTGACAAAGACCTACAGAAGTCCACTCCACTGATGCTCTGTGGACTGTGGAATAACCCGGAGTATCCACTGTCAAAGCAGTCATCATAACAGTGCTGCTCTTTGCACCTGGCAGGGTAAACATTTGATTCAGGTGTGTACTGCATTTTCCTCCTTGATGTGCTAATTTTTTCCCCAGAACCACGAGGTGACCTGCACACAAAAAAAAGCAGTTCATAATATATCAACTTCAGCATGGCATTAAATAACACAGCACAGCATTCTTGTCTGGTTACTAACTCATTATTTAAGAGTTACCTGAGAGATTATGTAAAAACATTGCAAATTGGCACAAAGAACATCTTAACTGCTGCATGTGTTTGTTAAGTTTCTAATTAGGCACCATTTTCGGACTCTTTTTTTGATAGATGATAAAAGAAAAAGGTGGAGTCGGTCTTTCAGTGGTTCTCTGTGTACAGAGGCGTCAGTCTGAATCAGATCCTGACATTTTATTCCCAGTGAACACTGAGCCCACCAGCTAACGAGACAGCAGCTGGTTCATTGGGTGACCATTCATCTTAGTGTGCACGTTCTGATGAGCAAAATTACGTTAGACACAAAGACAACCAAGCATTAGATGTGAAGCCTTGAAATGGGCTTGACAAATAACCTTACTTACGCTAAACTCGTACTGCTTAGGAACAAACGTGTTAGGGTAATGAGCATGATGTGAGACACCTGCGTTAATGAGAAATCCACACGCTGACAAACGCAAACTCCGTGCGTGTAAAAAACACAATATAAACACATACACCTAATAACAACATGTCAGCTTGGTGTTTACATCGACTTATATAAAATTACCTTTAAACCACATAACGTGTGCGATACATTCAACATAGTAGGGAACCACACGCTTCCTGAATGGTAGTGGCTCACCAAACTGCATAAAAACACATACTATTGTGCATTTATACCTGGAAGCATGAAAACTTACTTGTAGATGAAAGTGGGCCAATGTGAAGCCGGTGTTGTTCGGTCGGGATCAGCTGAAGAAGTTAGTCTGCGCCTCTCTTCCTTATTTGTGTTTGCTTCATGCTGGCCCACAGTCACCGAGCAGCCACGTTTTCAAATTTGGAGCCCGCTGTGGACGGTGTCACGTGTTTCCGCTTCAGCGTGCAGCTGGAGAGACAGCAAGCTCGTAGAGGCACTTCCGGTGTCAACAGACACTGCCACTGACTTGTAAAGGCAGTTGCCGCGATTTGAGGCAGCTGTCACTGCTGCCGCCCTGTTAGAGGGCAACTACCGCTGTTTGTGACTTATTCCCAGAGATTTATACCTAGTTAAGAATGTTTATGAGAGTGTAACTGTTCTGAACTTCTTTTTATTTCCTTTTATTGAATACAGTCATGCAGTACATCGTTTTTAACATGAAATTAGGTGCCTCGGGTACAAGTCTTAGGTTAATGGGGTTAACTGTCCATGTATGTCTCGGGTCCACGCCATCATGATCCAGGTATATCAGAATTAAGTTATTGATTAACATTGTCCACAAACACAGTACATCTGACATAGCATTACATCAAGACAATATTCTGAGATAGCATGGCCTGCAGATGTCCATTGCTTAAAAGGGAAAGCAAAGTGAAAACAAAAGCAATATATATATATATATATATATGTATTGCTCATATCAGATGGAAGTCTAGAGCAATCGGGGACCAGTTGTTTTTAAAAACCTCTGTTTTCAGTTGTAATAGGGCAGTCAAGTATTCCATCCTGTACATATCTTGAATTCTACCCCTCCATTGGGTTATTGTGGGGGGCTGTGGCTTCAGACAGCAGGCTGTTATTACTTTATTTGCTATTAAAATAAGGGCTCTCAGAAGTTTTGTCTGACCATTTTCTTCAAGGTTGTCAGGCAGTATCCCTAAAATAAAGTGTGTTGGTTCTAATGGTATGTCTATAAATAAACATGTTTTTATTTCCTTTTGTATTTTTTGCCAGTATTCTGATAACTTTGGACAGTCCCAAAATATATGTGTGTGGTCTCCTACCTTGCCATAACCCCTCCAACATTGTGCTGATGTAATGCTCCATTTAGATGTTATACGTGGAGTTCTGAAGTATCTACTTTTAAGCTTCCATCCAAATTCCCTCCAGTTAGGACTACTGGTTACTCTGTGTCCCTGTTCGAATGATTTTTCCCATTGTTCATCAGAAATTGTTATTTTTATCTCTAGTTCCCATTTTTCTTTAATATCCAAATTATTCTCTTTTAGTTCTTCCTGTAATTTCCTGTATAAATGTGATATGAATTTTGCTTTCACTGTTCCTTGAATTGCCCATATGAAGAGGAAGTGTTCCATTTTGGATGGTGGTGAGCAGAGCTTTTCCCATTCTTGATGTGTATGTAAATAATGTCTTATTTGTAAATATCTGTAGAAGTCTTGGGTTGGCAACTCATATTTCTCTTTAAGCTGTTCAAATGACTTCAATACACCTCCCTCGAACAACTGGTCCAATACTACTATACCCATCTCCCTCCATCTTTCAAAACACCTGTCCAGTCTAGCAGGAAG
Organism: Limanda limanda; assembly: GCF_963576545.1. Taxonomy (NCBI): domain Eukaryota; kingdom Metazoa; phylum Chordata; class Actinopteri; order Pleuronectiformes; family Pleuronectidae; genus Limanda; species Limanda limanda. The sequence goes on from NC_083646.1 coordinate 28,066,260, forward strand.
AAATTCTAAGTTGCTTGCTATTCTCATAGCTCTGGATATAGTCGTGGGGAGTTTTAGTTTTTTTCTTACAACTGACCATATTTTTAGAGTATTTTTAATCCATATATTGGTAATCTTATTCTTCCCCCGTTGGTCTGAATTGAGGAATGGCAATGAGTCCAGTGGTGTGTCTGGGCATTCACTTTGCTCCATTCCTACCCATGTAGTATCTGTTTCTTGAGATACCCAAGCAACCATTGCTTGTAATTGGGCTGCCCAGTAATATTTTTTCAGGTCAGGCAAATTCAGGCCTCCGTTGTCTCTCAGACATAGTAGTCTTCTAAGTTTAGGTCTGGGTGGTTTACTTTGCCATATAAATTTGTAAAATCTTTTGTCCAGTGCAGTAAAAGTGGTGGCAGGAACATATATAGGTAGTGATTGAAAAAGAAAGAGCAATCTTGGCAGAACATTTATTCTTATCGTTTCTATTCTTCCTATAAAAGAGAGTGGTAGGATTTCCCATCTTGTGAGGTCTGCTTTTATGTGACCCATCAATTTTCCATAGTTGACCTTAAACAGTTTTGATAAATCTGTTGTAGCCTAATGATAATTCCCAGGTATCTAAATCCCTGTGACCAGTGAGCATTAAGCCTTCCTGTTAGTTGTGTAGGCCATTGTCCAACTAACATCCATGCCTCTGATTTTGATTGGTTGATCTGATAGCCAGAGAGCTCTCCATACTCGTTTAAAGTGTCCATCAACGCAGGAACAGAGTGTAATGGCTCCTTTATGCTTCTGCGTTTTGACGGACACGGACAGATAGAACCGCCCTATCCGTCGTGGAACGCCCTCTCCGAGCGCCTCGGAGAGCTTTTCGTGCACCTCTGATTTTTCTAACTGTCCGTGTTTATTTCGGATAGCCTACGGACAGCCCTTGGCTGTGATTGGTCCGCTAACAAGATCATTTCCGGACCTCAAACTTCCTGCTTCTTTCCCTGTCACAACAAACCCAAACACAACTATGATTCTGCGATTAATGTGACGTGTATGTTAAGCCAGCGGAGTTGTCCGCCTGATGGTGGCTCGTTAGAGCACTGACGGAATGTGTGCACGGTCACATACGGTTATAACAAGCTTTCATAACGGCGCGAGCGGGCTAGGCTAGCGGGCTAGCACCCATGCTAACTGCGGTGGTAACAGTGCAAAAACCCGCTGTCACGACTTTAATTCCACTTCTATCATGACACTGTTTCTACAATACCGTCAGGTTAGAAGCAAACACTGGCTAGTAATTAGTAGAGATGAGCCGGATACTCGGCTGAAACGAGAATCCGGTACGGATAGAGCACTTTTGCCGAGCACGAGTATTATACGAGTAATACGAGTCAATATCTGTGCTCGGACTGAATGAAAATCCTCACACAGTGTCACAGCGCTCCTCCCCTTCACACACCGCTCTACTCACTGACACTCACTCACAGAACAGCTCTCAGTCACTCAGGTTCGCGGGTCTTTTCCGTTAACGTTTAGGGTTTCTTCAGCTTGTAGTTTGTTTTTATTTCAGTTTGTACTTACTTATTAACCAGTAGAGTTCTGTTAAACGTGGGTTCGTTCAGACGTGGTGCTGGTAGAAAGCGACTCGCGTTGCGTCTCTGCCTGTGGGAGATTTTTTTTTTTTTTCACATGGATGTGATTAAATGGATTTGGTAAATGGATTTGTATTTATATAGCGCTTTTCTAGTCTGATGAAGACCACTCAAAGCGCTTTACAGTACAGTTTCACATTCACCCATTCATACACACATTCATACAGTGCATCTACTTGCAGCACTTTGTTATTCTATGGGGGGCCGTTCAGGGTTCAGCATCTTGCCCAAGGACACTTCGGCATGCAGATGGTTCAGACTGGGAATCGAACCGCCGACCTTCAGGTTGGAGGACGACCACTCTACCCCTCAGCCACAGCCGCCCTGTATTATACCGTGTTTGTTTTAATTATCCTCATCCGAAGCAGGAGAGACCCGCGTCTCCTGTCAATCTTGTCCGTAGAACATAGTCGCCCCGCCCCCCTCTCTCTCTCTGTCTCTCTCTTACTCACTCATACACACACTCACACACACACTCACTCATACACACACTCACACACACACTCACACACACACACAAACACACACCTGGTGTGGAAATAAATTTAAAAAAAAGAAAAAGAAAAAAATCATCTCTCATCTCATCTCATCGTCTTCCGCTTATCCGGGGTCGGGTCGCGGGGGGAGCAGCTCAAGCAGGGGGCCCCAGACTTCCCTTTCCCGGGCCACATTGACCAGCTCTGACGGGGGGATCCCGAGGCGTTCCCAGGCCAGTGTTGAGATATAATCTCTCCACCTAGTCCTGGGTCTTCCCCGAGGTCTCCTCCCCACTGGACGTGCCTGAAACACCTCCCAAGGGAGGCGCCCAGTGGGCATCCTTACCAGATGCCCGAACCACCTCAGCTGACTCCTTTCTAAGTAAAGGAGCAGCGGCTCTAATCCGAGTCCCTCACGGATGACTGAGCTTCTCACCCTATCTCTAAGGGAGACGCCAGCCACCCTTCTGAGAAAACTCATCTCGGCCGCTTGTACCCGCGATCTCGTCCTTTCGGTCATCACCCAGCCCTCATGACCATAGGTGAGGATAGGAACGAAGATCGACCGGTAGATCGAGAGCTTTGCCTTGCGGCTCAGCTCTCTTTTCGTTACAACGGTGCGGTAAAGCGAACGCAATACCGCCCCCGCTGCTCCGATTCTCCGGCCAATCTCACGCTCCATAGTACCCTCACTCGCGAACAAGACCCCGAGGTACTTGACCTCCTTCACTTGGGCTAAGGACTCATTTCCTACCCGGAGTAAGCAATCCATCGGTTTCCTGCTAAAAGTCATGGCCTCAGATTTAGCGGTGCTGATCCTCATCCCAGCCGCTTCACACTCGGCCGCCAGCCGATCCAGTGAGTTCTGAAGGTCACAAGCCGATGATCCAATGAGGACCACATCATCCGCAAAAAGCAGTGACGAGATCCTCAGACCACCGAACTGCAACCCCTCCCCACCACGACTACGCCTCGATATCCTGTCCATGTATATCACAAACAGGATTGGTGACAGGGCGCAGCCCTGGCGGAGACCAGCACCCACTGAGAACGAAACTGACTGGCTGCCGAGGACCCGAACACAGCTCTCGCTTTGGGAGTACAGGGATTGGATGGCCCTGAGGAGAGACCCCCTTACCCCATACTCCCGCAGCACCTCCCACAGTTTCTCCCGGGGGACCCGGTCATACGCCTTCTCCAGATCCACAAAACACAAGTGGACCGGATGGGCATACTCCCAGGCCCCCTCCAGGATCCTTGTGAGAGTGAAGAGCTGGTCCGTAGTTCCACGTCCGGGGCGAAAACCGCATTGTTCCTCTTCAATCTGAGGTTCGACGATCGGCCGAACCCTCCTTTCCAGCACTTTGGAGTAGACTTTACCAGGGAGACTGAGAAGTGTGATACCCCGATAATTGGTACACACTCTCTGGTCCCCCTTTTTGAACAGGGGAACCACCACCCCGGTTTGCCACTCCTTTGGCACTGTACCCGACTCCCACGCGATGTTGAATCATAAATCATAAAAAAATTTAAAATCACACCCACGTCCGGGTTAGGCCCCACCCACTCCGAGTACAGATATGGATACAGATAATTCATATGGTTAACAGATACAGATACAGATACAGATAATGCTGTACTCGCTCATCCCTAGTAGTTAGTGTCCGGAGTCCCTGCTGACTGTGTGTGGAAGCTGGGGATGAAGCTAGCTGGGAGGGAAGCTAGCTAGCTCCGTGTAGCTTCAAGCTGTGGAATTAGGAACACAGTTCGAAAACAAGACCGGGGAATCGCTGCGCTAAGAAACGATTACATCAGCATTTTGACCAGCTGGGTGTCACTTTATTTTATTTAGTTGCCATCGTAGCCTACACTGTGTGTGAGGAAAGTGGGGAGTAAGTAAATAAACAGCATGGACTTCTTCTGATTACTCGTGAGGTAGGCTTCTCCAAGCTTGTCTTCCGTTGCGCCATCTACTGTTCTGGTGGTGAATTGTTTTCAGCATGGACCACACAGACAACTATAAACGAAAAAGTGTCCGTCCGATCCGTCCGTTTGTCCGTCCGTAACGGATTCGGAGTAGCATAATGGAGCCTTAACTGTTCTGAGCACCTATAATAAGTGATCTGTATTTCTCCACTTGTATTGTGAAACATGCTTGTTTATGTGGCTCATTTCTGTGTCACATTTGTACCGATTCTGCTTAAATGATGTTTATGCTTTGCCTGTGTTTTGTGTCATTAAAACTCACACTGCTGCCAGGCTGCAATAGGGCACTTGCCACGGCATCCTCTCTAAGGGCAGAGGATTACACACCTTGTTAAAGCCATATGAGACAAATTGTGATTTGTTAATATGGGCTATACAAATAAATAAATAAAATTTGATTGATTGATTGATTGATTGACTATGGTGGCATCCGATTGTGATGGTGGATCCTGATCGTGCTGGCTGCTGACTATAGACTATGCTACAACAAGACTGCTTGATAAACAATATATGTCTACTCAGATACTCTACCATTACTGACAATAATCCATCAATTCAGTTACCTTCCATTAGCCTACAAACTGTTTGTTGTAATCATTCCGCAATTATCCTGGAAAAATACTGTTAAAGCATATAAGAAAGCCCTCCACAAAGCAAGAGCTGCCTATTACTCCGCACTGTACCAGGCTGACAGAGAGTCACAACTCCACCGAACCCAGTATTCCTCGATCCCTAAATAGCAATATCTTTATGACCTTCTTTAATAATAAAATTTGAAATAAAACCAACCATCTCCTGTTCTCAATTGGCACTAATACCCAATCAAGAATAGAAATCTCAGAAACAGCTGAGAATATTACCAATTATTTAGACAGCTTCTCTCTGATCATTCGTGATCAGCTGACCAAAATAATCTCAAGTTCTAAACCAACTTCTTAGATCCCATTCCTGCAAAATTACTTAAAGAAATTCTGCCCCTAATTGATAGTACATTACTGAACACAATCAATCTCTCATTATCATCAGGCTATGTACCACAGTCATTTAAAATAGCAGTAATCAAACCCCTTCTCAAAAAATCAATCCTGGAACCGGTGGTTTTAGCCAACTACAGACCGATATCCATCCTCCCCTTCCTGTCTAAAATCCTTGAAGAGGTTGTAGCCAATCAGCTGTGTCAGTTTCTCCAGGAAATTAATGTATATGAAGACTTTCAGTCTGGGTTTAGAGATAATCACAGTACGGAGACGGCCATGGCAAAAGTCACTAATGACCTTCTAATAGCTTCAGATCAGAGATTTGTGTCTGTCCTCGTTCCATTAGATCTCAGTGCAGCATTCAACACTATTGACCATCACATTTTATTACAGAGACTAGAACAGTAAATTATCATTAAAGGAACCGCCCTAAACTGACTAAATCCTACATTTCAGATCGATTCCAAGTCGTGCAAATTAATGATGAGTCATCTCTGCGCACTTATTTTTTAGGACTAGGAAACCACTAGGAAACATTATCAGGACAAACTCTGTAAATTTCCACTGCTATGTGGATGACACCCAGTTATACTTGTCAATGAAACCTGAACAATGTAATCAATTAACTAAACTCCAAGCATGTCTAAAGGACATAAAAACCTGGATGACCCGCAATTTTCTCTTATTAAACTCAGATAAAACAGAGGTTCTAATACTTGGCCCTAAACACCTTAGAGATACATTATCTAATGATATAGCTGCGCTAGACGACATTGCCCTTGCTTCCAATGAAACAGTCAGGAACTTGGGAGTGATCTTCGATCCTGATTTGTCCTTTAATTCTCACTTAAAAAATTTTTTTAGGACTGTCTTCTTCCACTTGCGTAATAGCTCAAAAAGATGCAGAAAAACTAGTCCACGCCTCTGTTACATCCAGACTTGATTATTGTAATTCTTTATTATCAGGCTCCAGCAGTAAGCCCTTACAGACTCTGTGGCTTGTCCAAAATGCTGTAGCACATGTCTTGACAAGAACCAGGAAAAGAGAGCACATTTCTCCAATATTAGCATAGCTACACTGGCTTCCGGTTAAATCTAGAATGCAATTTAAAATTCTCCTTCTCACCTTCAAGGCCCTTGATAATATGGCATCATTATACCTTAAAAAGCTGATAGTACCTTATCAACCCACTATAGCACTGCGTTCCCAGGCTTACTTGTCGTCCCTAAAGTCTCTAAAAGTAGAGTAGGAGCCAGAGCTTTCAGCCTTCAAGCTCCTCTCCTATGTAATCATCTCTCACTTTCAGTTCGGGAGGCACACACCATCTGTACGTTTAAGAGTAGGCTTAAAACCTTCCTTTACGATAAAGTTTATATTGAGAGACTGTCCAGGCTTGTCTTAGACCTGCTCTTAGTTATGCTGCTATAGGTGTAGAATGTCGGGGACACATGACATTCAGAGCTTCTATTTCCAGGTTCTCCTTCCTCTTCTCCGTCCTTATTACATCAAAGAAATTAATATCTCATCAATACATGTAACTGACTTGACTTCTTCCCCGGGGTCCCTTTGCCTTATCGTCCACAGATCAGAGCCTCGACTGCGGCCACATCGTGGATTATGATGGTGGATCGCGAATCAGAGATTGTGATCGTAATGGTGAATCCTGTATCGTGTTGGCATCTGATAGTGTTGGTGTACCATGATTGAGGTGGCAGCTGATAGTGGATCCTGATGGCAGCAGTGGACAATATCTGTGGACTATGGTGGCACCAGATTACGATGGTGGATCACGATCATGGTGGCTGCTGACCTATGACTATGATTACAACAAGACTGCTTGATACAATATTTCTCCTCAGATACTCAACTGTTACTGAGAATAATCCATCAATTCATTGACTCTCCGTTATGCTACAAAGTGTTTATTCTAATCAATGCTTCAAATACTCTTAGCTTTCTGATGTTCTCCTTTACACGTGGCATCTATTGTTCTTCTGCCCGTCCCGGGAGAGGGATCACGAAAATGTGTCTCTCTCTGGTTTCTACGTTCTTTTTACCCAGTTAAAATATTTTTTTTGTTGTTTTTCCTTACTGCTGTTGAGGGTTAAGGGCAGAGGATGACGCACCTTGTTTAGTCAAACTTTAACAAGACTTGTTAGATTCCACAAGATGCGCCTGTGCCACACTTCAGACTCCTAACAGCGACCCAGAACAAATAACATAATTTAAAAAAAATTCAAAGCCAAAGAAATCCAGTCTCCATGGAAAAATAAGTTGACTAGTCAGCACATAATGTAAATGAGCGTTTGGGCTACAACACTAGGTTTCCCTAAAGATCAAGGGGATATAATTTTTTTCTCTTAAGTTTTCTGTCCTCATATAAGTTCAGTCAGACAACTCACGTTTGAACATTCAGCATTCTACAGGTTTAGTGTTTGGCGTCTAGGCTCCAACTTAATCACTCCCCCACATGATTACACAGGAATGATGAGAGTGATGAGCAAATACTTGTCATCCCCCCGTTGGAGCCTACAGGTGGATGCTGGGGTGGTGGAGGGGCTGAAGTAACTGGTGGCAATACTGCAGCAGCAGTGCGAGCAAGAGGGGTTGATGGGAAATGTCTCTCTGGTTAAATAGACCACTTGATGAGGTGGGTGTGTAATATAGATGGTTGTTGAGAGTGAGGTATGTCACATGATTGGTGCAGCACAGCTCGAGTTGCCTGCCAGAACTAGCTCGCCTGCGTCGCCACATTAATTGTTTTTTTTTAACTGCATTTAAAAATTAAGTGATATTACTCTTGGATACGTTTAGGCTATATTACATGTTCCATGCCGTCAAAAAACTTTTGAGGACATTATTATAACTTTGCACTGTAACAAGGTGCAACAAGTGACAGGTGGACATTTAACTGCACTACCATCTGTAAATTCCTGTATTTCCATATGTATATTTATTTAGCCTATTGTGCCTATCTTTATCTGATTCAGTGTCTGGTCTTTTTCTGCAGATATGCAAATTAGGTACTTTTTCTTAAATGGTATTTTTAGTTTCCATTTATCTGCAAAATTATTAGTAAATTTCTTTGATTCTCTTGTCTTAAGTCTAGCAGCTTTAGGTCTTGGGGTAGAGAAAATGTCAAGGTGTGTTAGCCTATAGTGTTTTATAATACAAATACTGAGTCAGTTGTATTTTCCGATCCACAGAAAAGTCTGCAAATCATATCACGACTGCCAAGGTGATGTAAGCAGTTTCTTTTGCCAATGGGAATGTTGTGTCTTTCTGTGTAATGACCTTTATCCAGGCATCATTTTTAGATGTTGATAGACAGTTGATCTGTTATTAAAACGATGTACAACAATCTGGTACACACGAATGTGGTAGGACATGGCAGTTATTGCCGGTGGAACATGATGCTTAATGACTGAAACTGGAACACTGCTTTCTTTTCAATGAGTTACATAAAAAGATTAACATTTTCTATGACTTTACTCCTCTGTCTGAAATGATGATGGTAAGAAGCTGTTATGAATGTATCATTAGCCAATTAATGTTCGTGCCTTGAGTTTTTAAATATTAAAGTCACTTTAACCCATTTTTTACTACAATACCTTTGCTTACAGTGACAAATGTAAAACCTGCTGTTTGTGTCTGTTATTGCAGCTCTGTAGCCCTTTTTAAGGTTCCATTTTTAAAATGACCATCCTTAAACAATAAGTCATTACAATATTCAATGCTATAATTTAATTTAAATGCTTTAATTTAGTTATCATGATCTGCATTTGCACAAATTACTCAAACCTAAAAAAGGGCGATTATTTACACATTGTTAATGTCTATCTGTCATCAGTTTTCTAGTTGTACATGGTAACCTTGGTGGAGAGGTACTTGAAATGACTGGTTAGCCAGGAAAGTATATATAACAGTTTCCTTCAATGTCAGTACATTTCACTTTATTTTAACAAGATAAGCCAGCCTGTATCAATATTGCTGTCCGTGGAGTCATTGTCAGTTAACGGAATTCATATAAATACTGATAATGTGAGAATAAAACTTGGGCAAAGTAGTGGTCAGTAGATATTTGTTGTGTCCAGCTCCGTCTGTCATTTGTCTCACTGATGCTTTTACACCATAGAAGTTTATAACTTGAAGATGAAGGACTAATTAAAGGTCTATTTTAAATGTTCTTATCGATGTTAGTGTATTTAACTAAGAGTCCTTGGAGAATGACTATGAAATCCCGTCACAAGGAAAACATTTTGGCCAACTTATGATATTGTAAAATAAGTAAAAAGTAACATTTTGTGAGTCTCTCTTTGCTGTCTTGTAACACAAAAACACTGAATACAGTTATTCAGCCTAGAGAGAACATAAATATAAATGAAGAGTGTTTCTGGTCCTACCGTAACTAAAAACGTTGTTCCTTTGTGGTATTTCCATCTACTTTGGTACAGGTGTAATCAACAAATTGCAAAATGAGCAGACGCATCTCTATGCATCATTGCTATCATGGAGTTATTCACAATCTTATGTAGAATTTAAGGCAAGGATACAAATTTAATTTATCTTTGGTTTATCACAGTTTACTCACAGGCACAGTATCAGTCGCACTGTAACTGATAGTGGGAATAGTCTTTGAGTTTGGGCTTTTTTTGATTCATTTTGAGTCCAACCCCCATAAGAGCTAACAAACTATTTAATACACTTTCATAAACCAGTAGCCTATATATGTTACTGAATAAATCACAAACATCAGCCAGCTGCCCCAAACAGTGTGGCAACAAAGGATGATGCCGAACAGTGTGGCAACAAAGGCAGCCTTTAAACATTTTGGCATCGAAGGCAGCGGCCTTTACATTGACAGTTTCTATTGACACCGGAAGTGCCTATACTAGTTACGGCTGCCACGATTTGGGCTTCCCCTTACTGTGATCTGGCCTGCCCTGCGTTGTTACCATAGTAACACAGCCCACTCTTCAGAGAAGACTTTCAACAAACAGCAGCAGGTAAGGTTATTTATTTTAACTTTGGTAGCATTTCTCTAGTTTAAGTCACTTTTAACAGTGTATGGGTAAAGATTGTCTGTTTTGACCCAAATACGAAGCGCACGTTCTGTTGAGACAACGCAGTCTAAATTAACAATCACGTTGGGTTAGCTCCCTTTTATAAGCTAGCAGTAGCTATATATCATTCAGAGCTGCCAAGCTAACTTCATCGTGTAAACAGGACGACATGTCCTTCCACCACCAGTTGTTCTCTGTCTGGTGCAGCCAAGGCATGGCTGCCATGTATGAATACATATTTACAGAAAACGACTATTTCTGCATTCATTTAATTCATTTCTATTTGTATTATTTACTCCTTTGCTTGCATTGGCATTTGCCTGCTTATGTCCATGTTTGTCCTTGTCGATTTGTTGTACTTTTTGATTGAGTAAAGTGTTTGACTCGTAAGTATCTAAAATTCTTTGCAGGCATGAGTGCAGATTCAGTTTTGGCTCTTCATAGCCAATCCACCATCGTTGACTATAGTGTCCCTGTGGAGCACCTGGACTATAATTACATTGAAAAATGCAAAAATGTGAAATACCTGGAGAAGATTCTGAAAGTGCTGAGGTAAAATCCACATGAGCTCGAGGTGTGAAAAGAAAGTATATGATTGTCAAGTTTCTACTATTATTTGTGTTTGTTAGCTATTATCCATTCGATAATTGTTCACTATCACATAGATTATATATGAATCAAATATACAACTTACAACTTTTTAAAGGGTTAGGCACAACCTAAGTAAATATCTGATACAAAGTCTGATACACTTGGCATTATTAGGATTTCAGAAAACATTGTTTTACTTTGTGTAAAGGTCTGGTCACGAGGGCATTTATCCTCACCTGATTGAGTTCTGTGAGAGTCACTTGGAGAAACTGCACCCTAGGAGCCCAGCCCTCAGGAAGGAAAACTTAGTCGCAACAGCAGCCAGCCTCTCAAAAGATGAGTGGAACCTAATTGCTGAGGAGTTGAAGGTATGAGATGCAAGGTAGAGTATTTTATTTATTGATTGATTGAGTTTTACTAGATTTTGTTTTTACAGACATGGCAAGAAGAAACCAAAAAGACTGAAACTTCACCGAAACAACAGACAGTGTTTGATGATCTGGTGAAAAAAAATATTCCACCAATAAGAGGTTCTCATTGCTCCATTCTACTTACTGAGGTAACAGTTGTTGTCACCAATGTACATAACTATGGACATGTATGCATACAAAAAACTGTTGGATGAAATGTTATGTCATCATAGACTTTAAATGCCCAGGAAAAGAAGAATCCTAAAAAATGCACTCCTCAACGTGATTATCGAGAATGGGACATGTGAGTGATTTTGTCTCTACACTCTGTTACAGCAGCTGCAGCCACTATACACAAAAGGGTTCCCAAGAGTTTTACTCTGTAAAAAAAAGCCATAGCTAAGATTAGGTGTTGTTGATGTTTTAATAATTTCTGCAGATTGTCAAATAGACAAATATAGTTTGCTCTTTTTCCAGCTTTGATGTGGAAAGAGAATGTGAAAGGATTGATGGGAATGTAGTCAACAACAACAATCCTCCAGCCATTATAACCAAAGGACATTCTAAACTCAAGACAAAAGTGGATGCATCATGTAATGTATTTTGTATAACATGATATTTTTTTTGTGGTCATTGCAAAGCATTGTGTATACTTCAGTTGTGTGGGTATGTATGTGAAATGTGTGGTCTCTTCCAAAACTGTCCGTCTAGGTCTGACCAAACAGGAGAAGCTCCTCCTGGCAAATCGTGAAAAGGACAAAGGCAACGAAGCTTTCAGAGTCAAAGATTATGTGGAGGCAGTTTTGTACTATTCCAGGTCAGATTACTTTTACAACATCATCTATAATTGAAAGTGTTTCACGTCTCTGAGGTGGGATTGATAATTTGGTCTGGCATTTAATCACAATGACTACTATTTTCAATGAAAGTGTGATTTTTTCCATCAACTGTACCTCATAGTGTTTGTCCATGGTAAAGAAAGATCTGTTTTATTCGGGGCCTTCCATGATAGGAGCCTTTCCATTTTACCAACTGTGGCTGCATACAACAACAAAGCCCAGGCCGAGATCAATCTCAAGCACTGGTACGACGCAATGTCCGACTGCCAGCGTGTTCTGGAGCTGGAACCAGGCAATGTGAAAGGTGCTTTTCGTTATTTACTGAACTTCAACTGGAATAGCCTATTACAGTGCTTGCAAACAGACCTACTATCATGTGAAATGTTACGTTGTTTGATGTGCTACAATTATAACTTTAAACACAGCAGCATACAAGAACTTATATGTGCGTAATGTATGAATGTGTGTATTTTTTATGAACAGCCCTGCTACGTCGTGCCACTGTGCACAAGCACATGGGTCAATTTGAATTGGCTGTCGAAGACCTGAGGATAGTTCTTATGGAGGAGCCTCACAACGTAACAGCCAAAGTAAGTCAGCAAAGTAGTTAGTTAGTTATTACCTGCCAGGAGCCCCTTGTCCACTAGATGTCACTGTAGTTGTGTGAGATCAGGGAATTATAGTCAGTGTATCAATCGCACTCTGCTACAAATGGAGAATGACATCAATGATTTCAATAGTCAATATATAATATATATGATTGTGGTATCAATGCATGTATAACTTTGGCTGACTTTTACTTAACTGAACCTGGTTGGTTTTCTGCTGTTGTTAAATTCTAATATTTGTGTATTATTTGTGGTACAGAAACTTCTTTCTGAAACGGAGAAGCTGAAGGAAAGTCAACCAGAGCATCAGAGAAAAGGCAAACAAATCCTCATCCAAGAGGAAGAGGAGGAATATGACAACAGCAACGATGACACAAAAGCAGAAGGTATGTTATTTTCACTGACTCTATATAATAAATATCTATATCCTTGATTTGCACACAGACAAAACTCTATAAACAAGCAGGTGACAATTAATAATTCCCTGAATCCATCCAGAAATTTGTTTCTAGACAATCTCTTTAGTTCAATTAGGGGATTGTTCCCTATTTTAGCATTTGTGCTGCTGTGAAGCCATTAATTGATTGCTGAATGATTATCACTCCCTCATACATCAGTTATTGCTGGCACACTTAAATTAACAACCAAAGAACCAAATTAATTAAATCAATAGGCCTGTGGTGGTAAAAATTACTTAATTTGCTTAGTCATACAGTTGAGTCTGACCAATGCATCTATCAGCCAGCATTATAAGTGGCATTGTAATTGTATTACAGAGATGCAGAAGATATGTTTAACATAATTTGGATAGACATCATTATTTAGACAGAGCTGACAATAAAATGTCCCACTCAAAACCTGTACTGTGGGGTCATCAAGACCAAAGAAGTGTTATATAAATACAGACCAGCTACCACCTAGATTATGTCTTATTCATAATTCTTTAATGGTCAAATTTAAATGATTTAAAAAAATGTTTTGTTCATTTGTTCAAAAAGTGTCAGCTGACTAAAACCCCTGAAGAGCCCGAATAGAACTGGAATAGCCCTCGAACCACTTACGCTCTAAAGAAAACGTGTGGCTATTTTCTGTTGTGGCACAGAGAGAGGAAACTTTCCTCTGCATAACGTGACATACTATGCATGCGTGCTATCCACCCTGCCCCCACCCTGACTTTGCTCATTCACTGTCAAGAGTGGCTGCTTCCTGGAACTCCCTCTATGAACTGGCTGTGTCTTGTGTGTCCAACCCTCCCCCACTGTGATGTAACCACTGACTCCTTCCGGTGGGTGTGCCCACCCCTCTTCTGTCTGCCTCTCTCTTCTCTCCTCTCTATTCTAGCTTCTCTGGTTGAACCCAGCCAGCCTGTGGGAGGGGAGAGCTCTGCTTCTCCTGTCGAGAGGGGAGACATGGGTAACGCTCAGAAGAAGCCCCACAGCAGAGGGGACGGGGGTCCACACAGTGAGTCCAGCAACTCTAACACAGGACACCGGAGGAGCAAAGGAGGCAGCTCAGACAAGTACAAAGTCCCACAGGAGTCCAAGGTAGCCAATGGAACAGGCAAGAGGGGCTCAACAGCCTCAGTCCAGACTGACCAGGGCAGCAGCGGAAAGGGGACTCCAGTTGGAGGAACAGCAAGGGAAACTATCAACCTAGATGCCCCGTGTGGAGCCCTGCCCCCAACCCTGTCCCGGCTAAAAAACGAAGGAAACCTGCTGTTTAAAAATGGACAGTTTTCCGATGCACTGGATAAATACTCACAAGCCATCCAGGGCTATTCTGATTCAGGTAGGTTTGAGGAGATGTTTTTGGTGATGCTTTTCTTGTCGTTATAGTTTAAAGTGACTGTTAATTCAGTTATGTAGTGAGCAAATCAATGTATGGTTGATGTATGACACCATAGAAAAGATGTGTGCCTCAATGTCATTAACATATAATGTTGATGATATAAACATTCTGACACAAACAGCCTCAATATAACTGACTGATGTTTGATCACCAGTCTCAGCCATATTTGAATAAATGTTGCTTCATGGTTTTAGTCATCAAAGCTCTTGAAATGGTTTACTGTAACTGGTGAGTGCTACTGTAAGTCAAAGGTTTTGCATGACCTTGCCACTATAATACTAGTGGTTTCTAGACATTTTGTTCCTTTTAATCACACTCCAGTATATATTTTGTCAAAAACAAACACACACATCAAAATGTACTTTCTTGTGAATACCTTAAAAGCCGAAACAATAACTTCCACCACCCTCGCATACATACAGTAATGAAATGGTTAAATGATTTCAAAGAGAGCTAAACAAGTTAAAAGGCTGTTTGTTGATGTATGTAGAGACTGTCCCTAAAGTGATGCGTCACAGTGTGTCTGTTGTGTTGCATATGGACAGTGTTTCTGTTTTAGCCTCAGCCTGGTGCTAAGCCTCTCAGCTCAGCCTGTCCAGGTCACATGACTGCTCACCACTCACTGTGAAATGAATCTGTGGGACCACAGCCATAATTCTTACTGAGAGCGAGAGAATGGTCGATGGAGGCAGAGAAACTGCTGCTCGTCAGGCCTGACACAACATCAAACACTCTCTCTGTGATCCACTATAATACACTCATTGCCAACTCTGCAAGAGGATGGTTAAGTGATTGGACATAAACATTATCCACGGTCCATCATCTGACTGATGTATTGAAGGCTATGTGTGGTGCAGATTACAGCTCAGGATAGTGAAGAAGTTACACTCTGGCAACCCTGTTAAACTCACTGAACATGCACAGACAGCTAAAAGAAACTTAAATGTAAACATCAAATGTTTGGGTATGTGTTTGGATGGCCTAGTTAATACCTTTAACACACTCTGTTATAATAACAAAACTGTGAGCATTTGCAGAGACATCATTGTCATCCTTCCCAAACTGATATCATCCATATTCTGATTTCATGTGGCATGCTCTGATGACATAATTCGTAAAGATTATAGAAGAATGTTAGTCAGACTTTAGTGAAGGGCTATCTGATTTGCCCGCATTAGTAATGACAAAAATAAATGAATAAGGTGAGCAGAGAGAAAAGCAAATATGCTGTGAGAGCAAGTTGTTAAGGAAAACTTATTTAAATTTGTTAGGGTTAGGGTTAGGCTTTTCATTGGATTTCACTGACTGTTTGGTTTTTCATCTTGTCAGTCCTGCAAACAAATGAGAACTTTTGTCTAGGAACATGTGCTCATAATCATACATCTCTAAAAGGCATATAATGTGTGAATACAACTTTAGGTTATTTTCTTATTATTAAGGAGTTTTTTAAAAGTTACACTTCCCACGTTGATGCTAACAAATAAATTCTTTATTCCATCATTAAAGGATCACAAATAAACACCTAGCACAAGATTTTCGCAATTTAAAATAAACCTAAGCAGAATTCCCATGTTTCAACAGTGCCTCTGTTAGTGATAAATTAACTGATTCAGCCAACAACCCCAACATTCTAAAAAAGTAATAAGACATATGCAGGAATTTAAAAAAAAAACAGGCAGTCAAGAGATTCTTTGAAGCCTAGTAGAATTGATGACACATATATCCAGAGGGAAACTATGAAATGTGTTTTCTATGTATGATATATTTGTGATGATATTTCTCTCCCTGTGCAGGGATTGACAGTCCAGAGGATCTATGTATTCTGTATTCTAACAGAGCAGCTTGTTACTTGAAAGATGGCAACAGTCAGGAATGCATACAGGACTGCACAAGGTGAGATCATTTGTTATATAACAGCCCTATCATTTTGTAGAAGATCACTATCATGTTATGAGGAAATTTGCAACTGGTTGGGTTGTGAGGGATTTCAGTCTTGGAAGCGGTTCTATGAGTAGAAATCACAGGTTTACTTGAGGGAACTCTCTCTTGAAAGCCTAAATACATGTTTGCTTTTAATTCAATTTCTAATGAAAAAATTAAGGAAAACCAATGTGTGACAGTGTACTTACAGATACAACAGTACAGCTGTACACCTATATCAACTTTAGGTATATATGTATCTGTATATATTTACTTACACAGAGGAATATATTCATTTGAATATCTCAGTTTCACAAATATTGACAGTACTACCAGACATCAGCATCTATAACCGAAGCTGCAGACTTGATCCTTTACTTCTATCTTATCCCATCTATTAATACCAACCAGAGCTCTGGAGCTGCAGCCATTCTTCCTAAAGCCCCTCCTCCGCCGGGCCATGGCTTATGAGTCCTTGGAGCGCTACCGAACGGCCTATGTGGATTACAAGACTGTCCTGCAGATAGACATCAGTGTGCAGGCAGCACATGACAGCGCCAACAGGTATTAGCCATCACCTCTTGACTGAGAGGCCGCAGAGGACAGGAAGACATGAGCACTGAAATACAGGCCTGAATGAGTGTTAACATTCATATTCACATTTCTGACTGGTCTGGATAGCAACACAAAGCCAGCCTTTGTCTGTAGGTTATATTGAAATGTTAGCCACTCTTAAGATTGTGACTAGCATGTTCTTTGTACAGAGAAAGAGATCAAAGAAAAAAGTGTCCTTACTATCCATTATTGTTTGATTGTTGAATATTTTCTTCTAATTTTTTAATTTAGAGAATGGACTGTACCTTAACCACAAGACTTAATCAAACCAAATCAAATGAACAAACACATACACTCTAATTACTGGCAAATGGCTTTAGCTTGTGTTCAACAGTCCCGGCTAGAGGCTAAATAGGGCCCTGCATGTGTTCTCTGTTACACAGTGCAGTAACTAACCTGGCTGCTTTGTGTTCTGGAGAATCAGAGGGTCCAAGCTTTAATACATGTTCATGTACTTTATCTGTAAACTGAACAATGTTGGTTTTAGTTCCATATACATTTCCTGCATATTTTCTCTGAACCATTCCAATATCCTGTTCATATGGGACTGTCAACTGTCCAGTTTACAATCCAAGTACCAACTTGCTGATCTGGCACCTCCTCCAGGATCACCAGGCTACTAATTGATCAGGACGGTCCAGAGTGGAGGGAGAAACTTTCGGAGATTCCCCTGGTGCCTCTGTCGGCTCAGCACCACCGCAGAGAAGAGCCACCCAGTGCAGAGGTCCTCCAGGCCAGGGCAGACAAGGCTGCCAGGGACACAGGTTTGTGTTTTAGAAGAAAAATCATAAAACATGCTTTGAATAATATTCACAGCAACACAGGATCACACGTATTAGTGTAAACAATAGGAGTAGTCGTGACAAGTCACATGCTGACAGTGAGCCTCCCATGTAAATCCTTCACTCTGATCTTAAAGGAACCTCTGGATCAGTAAATACAAGTGTGACACAAGGACCAGGTAGCCCTGTGCCTTCTGGTGCCCATCTTTATTTCTGAGTTGAGAAATGCATAGTGTGAAAAACATTTTAATGAGAGCACTATTTAAAAGCCTCGGTCCATTCATCCATTAGCTACAGCTGCTTATTCCTCAAGGATCACACAGTGTCTAATCCCAGGTGACACTGGGCAAGAGGCAGGCTACACCCTGTACAGGTCAATAACAGTGCTGTCACATAGAGACACATTCACTGGCAGTGGAGAGTTGCCAGTTAAACTAACCTACATGTCTTTGCACTGTGGGAGGAAACATGTAGCACCTGATATAGGAATACAGACTTTAAGCCCTTGAGTTTTCTCTCTGTTTCAGCAATTAAATAGTCATCTGTATTATATGATAAATATTATATGTATTACATATACATATACTCATATTTATTCTTGATATTAGTAAGCAATATTACAAAGTGAAGATTTACATGCATTTATTCTCTATATTTTACAAAATATAAAGCACTTTTTAGATGACATAACACACTAAGTCTGAGGAGTGGGACCATTTCATTAACTTCAGGAAACTGTTCATACATGCAGTTGTACTGTTTGACTTTGTGGCCTGTGCATTTCTCCGTTTTTTATTTAGAACTTTATTTACTTTGATTTTACAAAATATTTATATAGTAAGTTTAAGTAAGTATAGTAGAGGCAAATTCTATGTTTCAGTTGTGTGAAATGTTTCTGACTTGGGAGCAGTAAGACACCTATAATTTTAAATATTATTTAACACTAAATGTATCATATATTGTGTTGGTCATATTTAAATCAGTCATTACGTTTTGTTGGAGAAAAAAAATTGGATCAAATAAAAAAATCGCATATTAAATCGCAATATTGGAGAAAAAAAATCGCAATTAGATTATTTCCCCAAATCGTTCAGCCCTAAAGTGATGAATGAAAGTTGTGTACACATAAAGGCATTATCTGTTAATACAAGATATAACAGTGTAGTGCTCACAGCGTCTTTTTTTCTACGTTGGGTTATTTCCAACCTTTACTTAACTTACATTTTCAATGCCGACTTTTTACTTTGAGAGGGGTATTCTTACATATTTTTTAATTAACTAAAGGATCAAGATATTTCCTCTTCCACTGCTCACATCAACATAGAGGAACTGAAAAGAATAAGCTGATGCTCTCTGTTCCTGTTTCTCTGTCACACCCCATGATAGACTATGGAGGAGAGGGAGGTTAAAGGCCTAACTTTTATATAAATGGACGTGTTACCTCTGTTTACTGACCATGCAGTTTATTTATTCCCAAGGCCATATTGCAGCTATTATTTTGAAACTCTAATGAAAGAATGGAGCTGCTGGCGCAATTTTTTCTCCCTGAAGACACTGAAGGCAGCAGATTGATTGCTGAATTAACTCATTCCTCATGTCCAGCCACCACAACATTGATTTGTTTAAACCTTCAAGCTCTGTAGCACAGAGGACTGACGCATAGCCCTATGTTAGGTTTTGTAAGAAATTAAATTTAGCAGCTAAGTGTCAATGTGGGTTCATGGCTTCACCAGAAAGGACAGTTGAACTGGTCTGAATAAGCAGTGGTAAGTAATCACCCCTTGACTTTGTCTTCCAGAGAGGAAAGCAGAAGTTCGTTTCACAGTGTTGAAGCAAGAAGGGAATGATTTTGTGAAGAAGGGCCAATACCAGGACGCACTTGGAAAGTACAGTGAATGCCTTAAACTTAAGCCAGAGGAGTGTGCAGTCTACACCAACAGGTCTGAATCTTCACTCTCATGGACACTCCTGTGGTCCTTTCACTTTCTGTTCCTCTCGGTTTTGTGATACTCTACATTCTCATGGTGTATTTCATCATCAAGCAGGATGTTACAAAACACCTGGAAAAATTAAGTCATTGGTTTGGATTTATTAAAACCGACTGATCAATCATCCACAGCTGTCACCTGTCAGATGGTGCATTCAGCACTGCAATGAATCCCAACTAGTCATCAGTCTGTCACTGGCTGTAAGTCAGGATCTATTGTTGGTAAGAGTAGAACAGTCAAGGCTCAGAAAGCAGCTGCCTGCTTCAGCACTTTGTTTATCACAACTTATCCTAAAGCCAATACCAAACATATATTGTCTATCAGAAAGCATGGTGCATACAGGAGGCAGGTCTCACTTCATTCTTTTCACACACTCAACTTAATCAGGCATAGATTGTTGATTATATCACAGAGGAAACTGTGATGTTAATGAAAAATGTCCTATTGTGTGTGTGTTTGTGTGTTGGGTTTTGTTAGCCACACCAGAGAAAACACACATATATTACTTCTATTACACAGCTGCTGAGCCCCGAGAACATTATATAATATGTATAGTATACATTTCGTCTAATGCATCATGTATTTTTATATGAAATTAATTAATTTATCTGTGTAACAAACAACTGACGAGTCACAGACAAATTGAATTAATTGTGTGTGTTTGTGTGTTTGTGTAGAGCCCTTTGCTACTTGAAGCTAGAGAGGTTTACTGAAGCCAAGCAGGACTGTGACACAGCACTGAAACTAGAGCCGACCAATAAGAAAGCCTTCTACAGAAGAGCCCTGGCCAATAAAGGCCTTAAGGTGAACAGATTGAACAAAACTGTCTATTAATGACAAATGTCATACGTTGATGTGTTCATTTAAACAGGGGGTCAGAGGGAAATCCATAAATTTAACTTAAAAAGTGTGAAAAAGATAATTCAAATCATCACATAATGAAACCCGCTTGAATATATTGGTTTTATGAGTAAAGCTATATCTTGTCTCTGCATCAAACAGGACTACCTTGCATGCACCTCTGACCTGCAGGAGGTGCTGCAGCAGGACCCCAACCTGCAGGAGGCTGAGAGGGAGCTGGAGGAAGTCACAGTCCTGCTCAGACAGAGTCTGGCCCTCGACTCACAAGCCAAGTCCAGAAAGACTGTCCCCATTACAGAGGTATACACACATGTAGTGTGGATGCCTAATTTAACCAGGGTACGGTGTTCACATGGAAAGAGCATATAATTTTTCCCCCTCTGCTGGATTTGTTCACCAGTGGGGAAGCACGGTTGTGCCCTCCAGGTACTCTGACTTCTTTCCTCAGTCCTAAGACAGGTTAGGTTAATCGGTTAACTCTAAAATTGTAAAATATAAGTGTATATTGTAAGAATGGTTGTTTGTCACGATGTGGCGGCCTTTTCAGTTCCCCACATCTCTCCAGATATGAGGCTACATATCGATAGACACAGCCTAACTCAGGTTGTCGATCAGTGCTCGGCTGTATGGGTTTTATGGTCCAGTGTAGTGGCCATCGTTTGAACTACAGAACAAGTGCATCCACTTCAGAACGATTTCCTAACTGTCCCACAGACTTAGAATGTCCTGTTTGAGTTCTTACTCTTTCAACCGTTACAGCCTTTATGTTAACACTAAATTCAACTATAACTTACAACCCACGACATTGCAGCTTTTAGCCCAACATTAATGTTCATTCATACAGCCCCTCCAAAGAATGTCCAGAGGATCTCCAGAGTTCAGTGCATGTGTGAAATCAGCTTTAGGATCATAGTTATGTTTTTCTTAGCACATAGAGAAACTTTAACGGAGTCTCCTCACTCTCATCACCATCCACTTATGATTGTGTAGGGAACATATCAAGGCCAGACAAGCCTGCACACTACCTGCCCCGAAGTAAAGAGCAGATATCCAAAGTAAAGGAGCAACACACAGTATTCTATATCACAGCTGTATTTGTTGGAGCCATTGACTTGATGCACATGCACCAACTCCTAGACACGGAACACTCTGCAAACAATGAGCAGGATTCCAAAGATTTGTCTCATATGTTTCACCTCCACACTAGAGAAAGACAGAGCACATCCGATGATGATCATGACACATCATGATGGCACATCCGAATAATTTATAAAAAAGGTGAATTCTGCACTTTTTTTTGTAACTCTGTAAATTACGTGTTGGGATCATACCTGGAATCTTTTTTTTCATGTTTGTCATTGTCTTTATGTGTGCACTGCATGCACACTAAGGAAGCACTGTCTTTCTCCTTCAAAGCTTAACACTTCTCCACAACTGAAGTCCTTCTTTTGTAAATCACCTTTGTTGATCTTCCTCAGGTTGAAGGTGATGAGGAAGTGACAGCCATTCCTACCTCGGAGAGCAGCTGCAGAGGAGAAGACCTCATCATCAACATTCATCCAACAAACGTCTACGAGTTCGGCCAGGCTCTGAATGCAGCTCGCTGTAGCAGTAATACTGCAGCCTGTGCTGACCTGCTGGCCTCCACAGTCCCGCAGATGCTTCCACAGTACCTGAGCAGCCAGCTGGACGGACGCACCATCACCTTCATCGTACAGGTGCTGGACTCCCACCTCCTGGAGAAAGACCCCAATCTGGTCTTCCAACACCTCAACCATCTGCACACAACGGACAGGTTCTCGGTAAGAGAGGATTTCTCTTCATTGGAACACGCTTTTTTGTTTCCGAAAAATGTACAATCTAAAAATGTTTCTATAAATGCAAACTGAATGTTACTTTTTTATAAATTTAAAGTATTTTGTGAATAATCTGTCCACATTGTTTCCAGCAACTGAGGTTTTTGTGATTAATGATGATGTGCTGTTTATGCAGATTGTGCTGATGCTGCTGGAAAAGGATGAACGTCACCACATCACCCATCTGTTCGAGCATCTGTCGGCTATCGAGAGCACAGAGTTCACTAAGAACGATGTTCAGAACTTAGCCAACAAATATATCTGACCCTCCTGCCCCTGCTGCATGAGCTGCTGCACCACTACAATTCTATGATCTATGTAAACCACTGCACAAGAACTGAGTAAACAAGGGCAGGAAGCTGTAGAATGTTTCCCCAGAGCAATTCAATGGCACTGGGTCACATTCACTCCACTGATCTGTACTGTAAATGATCACCATATGTTTAAATGACAGGATAAGGAATTGTTCTCTCTGGAAACGTTTTGCTATGCAGATTTACTTTTGTACCAGCACTTATGACTCGCATTGTACCACAGGCAGACATCAGGATACTTTGGACCTTTGACTTGGGGTCCATTGACAAAGTTATGTAACGCTACAAGCTGTAGCTTTTGCTCAGGACAAGCTCATATTTCCAGAACTGTGCTTAGCTGTGAGCTGGTCCTTGAACCCTGTCGGTCTTCTGATTTGATAACTGAGCTGCTGCCACTAACCTAGATCAGAAAGTTTCAGAAATACCAAGCAAATGAACAAGTGAGGAAATTTGCTACTGAGGTGGTTAGGTAGATGTTCTACGCAGAAGGACAAAACCTTAAGATAGAGAAATGTGATTATGACCGTATGTATTGTATTTTCTTTGAGGAAGAAATAGTCTTGTATGTCATCTTACTGCTGTTCTGCGCGGTATGGTAACATGATCTCTTTGACAGGTACCTACTGACAGCGCTGTGTGAGCAAATACAGTTTGTAACCTTACATGACCCAGATGCTCTCTTTGGTTTATTCAGCTATGTAGTCAGCATCTCTGGGCTCTGATGAAAAATTTCATTTAAAAGACAACAACAGTCATTCATGCTGTTTGTTACCAAATTAGCCTGTCAGGCAATGCATATCTGCACACTCATTTTCACAGCAGCTCAGCCATGCAGAAGTGCACGCACTGGAGAGAAGCAGCATCTTAATGAGATGCGTGCCTTGGATTTCACACTGTGGGTTGTGAGTGTGCAAATATTCCCTATAAGAGTGTCATTCAATAAGTTATCAAATGGATTTGCATCAGAAATTACTCATATTTACTAACATGAATGCATTTGTTTAAAATGTGTCATTTGCTCTTTTTAAGCCACTCTTTCCATCCATGTTATTGACAACTGTTCAATAATTGAGTCATTCAAAATTGATGACTGCCTAAGTTTTGTTTTCAATTGTCTATCTGCTCTACATTATTGTACCAAATGTATTTCATGCTGATCAGTCAGTGGGCAACAGGCAATAATCACACATTCCACTTTCTCCTCATTGTGGTTTTAAATGATATTTTAGTGATGTAAAAATGTGTACAATAATAACAGAGGGCTATTCAATAAACTGGAAACAGATTTTCTTTCTTCCGAGTTCACATATTTGAAAGTTATAACCATTAAAGATGGAACACCTTAAATATGTGAAGCATTGTATGAACCTGAAAAACAGAAGACAACACATATATCATATTTTTTTATTTTTCTGATATGCATTTACACGCATATAGTAAAGCAAATTACCAAACAAATATACAATTACATTAGGCCATTCTGCACAAATTACAAATTATATCTGGCACTCGTGTTCAAATTAGAATGAAGAACAGGTTTTTGTTTCGGTGAAGAATGATAAACAGATAATGTTTTTGTATGGAATCAGGGTGGACTGTAGATTGTAGCCTTATTCACCCAACCAAATTGACGGCTCATTCAGCAGCAGGCTAGGGTCAAAATACCATTCAGGCTGCTTTAAACTACCTGGTAGAGGTTCACCTGATCCGACTCAGTGGCCTCAATAGAGCAGACCACTGAGCTGATCATCAGCAAAACACTCTGTAAGAGAGAAAAGTGCTGGAAACCAATTTTGCCTTCAAGTCTGCTCAGCAGCACCGATTGCCAACAGAAATCACAGGAAATTCAGTAGAAGGTAACCCAAAACAAAACTATGTATCCCTATCAACCTTGTGCATTGCAGATTATCAATGTAATAAGAAATAGAGTAAACAGTGCAGGTGCCTTTGGCTGTTGTGCAGCCTCAGTTATTTGCGTAGCATTAGTGAAGCGTGTATGAAAGAGCGTTCTGCATGTCGGTATAATCCTGGGTCTCGTCTTCATTCATCTCCTGGTGTAAAAGGATGAACCACACTGTGTACAGCTGACAAGTCAAAGGTATGAGATTTAACAAGAGCCTGAGTGCTGTCTTTGGTAGGCAATTGAAAAGTTTTCATTTACCATGTCTACCACAGTATGTTCTGTCTGTAAATGCATAACCGACACAGATAGACATTCTGTAACCTACAATAAGTTGCTGTTTGGAGTCTTGAAGACACAGTGGAGAGAGAGACACAAACAACTTCTTAAAAGGCACCATGAGTTTACAAAGAAAGATATCGAAGCTCTCTCTTACTCAGTGAGGCGAGACCATCAGCTTGAATAAATCACCTTTGAAAAGTAACAAAAATCATTATATAATGTTGAAGAACTGACCAACCCATTGGTTAATGTTAATTTCTGGACAACTGTGGCCTTTCAGAGACCTCTCAAATTAACACTCACCCCCCAAACCTAACATCAAAAGCTTTTCACAGAACTAAACAAAGCCTAAGCTCCCAGAGTCTTCTTAGCACTAAATACACATATAAGGGTTTTCAGGCTACAGGTCAAAACTCAGTGGATACCAGGCTGCCAAGCACTATTTCCCACAAAGGGTCTACCGCCATCTGTGCATACATCTAAAATATACCATTGGATGTGTTACAGGTCTGTTTTAGTGCTTAACTGTTTAACAGCTCAGTCATATGTTATACATCCATGGGAGAAAGAAACTCTAACAATAAATACAGACAGGAGCACAAAGGCTCCTCTGCGATTCATACATAAAAAAAAAAAAAAAAAAAGGAACTAGTGATTCACATTGCCTGGTCCCTGTTGTTGTCAACCTCAAGAGCCGAAACATTAAGATTACTGCATGGTGTTGCATCTGCATTAAAAAGCCAGAATCAAATATTTGCAAAACTGGCACCGTGGTTTTATAATAACCTACACAGATCTAAATGAGTGTGCTGTCTTGTTACATGTGGCTAGAAAGTGAATGGTCAGAAATGTGTCAGCAGTCTGCAGGCCACACAGGTAGAAACACCAGCATTCAGAACCTTAACAATTCTCACATGGCTGCACTTTGGTAACCTTTAATACTTCCAGCGAGCCTTTCAACACTCAGTGGGCACAACGTTAAATTTTACTAAAACGTTTTTTTCATGAAGGACACAAATCCCCAAAATAACATGTTACCTTTACAAGGGTGTACCAGAAAATGCAGGCTAAAGTTGAAGCTGATTGGTAATTGAGTGGAGGACAGGATGTTGAATAAAAACAGCATCTGTGCAGCACTTAAGGTATTGAGATTTTAGATTTCAGTCTGTATACAGGAATTCTTGGGCTGCTGCTGGATTTGTTGCGGTCGGTGGTGGTTGTTGTTGGTTTCTTTAAGCTGCTCTCCAGTTTTGCTGTCCAGCTCAGCCTGACACACCATGTTGACATTCTCTTCTGTGATGAAGAAGAGAGGGGAGAGCTCTGTGCCCTGGCCCAGGGAAGAGGAGGTGGATGTGGGGGAGTGGGGTGTGATCACAGCTCCTTGTTCCTGGGACGATAACGATGAAGAAGTGGGGCAGGTTTCCAGACGGTCATTCTCCACCTCAGGTAAGGGGCTGACGGTAGCAAAGCGCATGTTGTAGTCGCCTCCACCAGAGCCATGGCTACAGGATGTCTTCATGCTTTCAAGATCAGAGCAACTGAACTCAGAGAAGTGGCTGGAGTGGGAGTCAGCCACCGAGGGCAGGCTGCCGCTCAGTGAAGGGGAATCGAACTCGGAGGAGTTGGTGCTGCGCTGCTCCAGCAGCTGAGCATCCATGTCCTCCCGCGTCTCGTTGATCTTTGTGCCTCCGCAGCCTTTCTTGCGTAGCTTGCCCTTACTCTTTTTCCCCCCGCAGCTGGTGGAGGAGCAGCAAGAGGCCTCTTTGGCCCATTTGGTAGAGGTTCCTTTGCCTTCTGAGATGGTACAGCCATTAGAAGGGCAGGTACAGCCATTAGAAGGGCAGGTCCAGCCACAGCGGCCAACGTGGCTACCGTCATCTATACTGCTGCTACCGCTGTGGTGCCGTCGTTTGCTAGGTTTGGATTCAATGTCAACCTGGACCTCCATACTGTTCCCATCTCTGGAAGAGTTCAGAGACAAAAAGTAAGCTACTAAAAAAAAAATGTATGTACAGTATGTAGGTTTGTACATGAGAGTGTACGTCTTTGTACATGTCACATGATTAAGCAATGAGCCTCAGAAAGTTGTAATACTTCTCAAGTCTGCAACTGCTGACATTTGCCAACATGCCTAATACTAAATAATGAACACTATTCAAACACTCTGTGGCAGAGCAGGGACAGGAGCCATGTTAAAAAAGTATTTTCTGGGATAATGGTTATTGCACCACATTATAATAACATCATGTTTGAACATCTGCAATCTGTTTTATAATAAAGATTTCAGGGATGCCACCAGCTACACAGCACAACATCAGTGCTGCCAATGAACAGATGCTGATTTATCCCAATAAAAATGTAATCATGCTCACCTGTCTAAGGGCATGTAGGCGTTAAGAATGGATCCAGCCATTGCTTTGGTGCTAGCGTTGTCACTGATTGTACCCAGGCTGACGGTGCCAGATTCACCGCTGAGACTACAGCGTTCCTTCTGCACATCAGCCTGCACCTCCAGCCTGACAACATGTGAGGGGGGGAGATAAGACGACACAAGAAAGCACCACAAGGTCCAAGGTTGCATTTACGTGTGTGTGTTTCTGTTTCAGCACCTGTTCAGGTAGTTGATCATGGCACTGCCTGAGAGGCTGCCAGTGATGCTGGCTCCAGCCAAGGCCATGGTGGAGGCCGTTTCACTCAGGTTATCCCTGATGGCGCCCAGACGGTCCATGTGGCTGCCACTGGCACTCAGGCTGCCCGTCAACCCCCCAACACTCCCCTCACCTATACTGGGGTTGTTCCTTGTGTCTGCCACGGATGTAGTGTCTACAGAGATGATACCATCATTAAATAACATTAAAAATAGACAAAAAAGGATAAAACTGTCACATAGTTTTGTTTTACCTGAAATTTAAAAAAATCTGGACTTGAGGCTTTTTCTCCAAGCAGTGGTTGTAACAGAAGATGCACACATATTTTTAGATTTTCATATAAATGAAAAATGTGAAAGAATAAATAATTTGTGAAACCTGCACTAGATTAAATTAAATCAGGACTCTGTAATGAGCAAAAAACAAACTGATGTTTGCTGACTTGGGCATCATCACAAAAGATGGATTTTGGATGCGAGTGTGGTCAGGGGTCTGTGGGGGCCCCTAAAGCTTACCAGTGGCAGCTGCCCCACTGCCAACATTCATGTCATTCTCATCATCAAACTCTATGCGAACTCCTTTGCCATTCCCAGCTGAGACGCCACAACCTCCGCTACGGCAGAGAGAGATGGGCACCACACCATAGACATACGCAAGCATGATTGGAACGCCGATGCCTGAAGGGTGAAAAAGAAACAGGGAAAGGTTAGATCATTCTTCCACTTGACCATCCTTATGCGCAACTCTCGAGACATCCAATTGACTTTGGAAACTAACTTTTGAATAATGTAAACAATGCAAACAAGGTTATGTCAATGAGGATCTCCAGGTGTGCAGAGAGTTACAGCAGAGGCAGACAAGAGACACAGGAAGGAGCTCGGAGGTATTAGAGAACAAACTGACCAACAGTGACTGCAGCTACCACTGGTGACACAATGACGGAGAGCGTCACCCCACCAGCGATCACCAGGTTCCTCTTGTGGTTTGAAATATCTTTGCCTTCGTAGCGGTTATGAATCTGATAGAGAAAAGGGAACAAACAGTTCTCACAGCAAGTACTCAAAGAAACGGTCTGCATTTAAACATCACAAGAGCGGAACACTAGACCAGTTCAGAGTGAGTTACAAGTTCAACGTTAGTCAGTAGTCTAGTAGCCTCATATTATTAGGAAAGCATTCTCCATTTTCAGCTAGCTTTCCTCCAGTTGATTTTTTAGGTTCTTCCTTTTCCCACCTGTCTGCATACTCATTTTTTGATTGGAAGTGTCATTCTTTATTTACCTCCCCAAAAGACTACTATTATCATACATCAGTCAACTTATAAGAGGCAATGTTAACCTGCTACAAGACTTAAAAGTATGATGCCGGGTTTACACCGGACGCTGAAGCGACGCGTAAGCGCTAATCCCTAGCGCGCCGGCGTCACACCGAACACCCTTAACTCCACGGCGGTCATCCTGCAATTCCTCTCCGTGATCACACATACAGCTGATATTTGTCATTAACTGCAACGGCGTCCCAGCATTTGTCCTTTTTAATGTTGTCTTTATACAACATGTGTGGAGGATCATACAGCTCACTGTACTTTTCCATTTCAATTATTAATTTAATGTCATCCATCTTCAAGAACTTCTCCGCTGTTTGCTCCGTTCAATGTCTGGTGTCGAGGGTAAATTACGTATTCTCCACTCAAGCCTATGGGAAGAGTACGTAGACACACACCCCCCTCTCTCTCTTTTTATCTTTATGACTGCTTGTGTGGCTGTAGTGGATGGGCAGAGGGGGGCATTTAATAATGTGATCGGTAAAATTGGTAAAATTTAAACTCCAGGACAACAGAAGGGGAATACAAACGATGGGATGCATATTTGATCATTTATATCATATAAAATATGTCATCAATATCGTTTAAAATCATTTTCCACTGTGTTTCCCAGAGCAATACGCTCGCGTCAAGCGCAAAAAATAGACTCGACGCCGAAACGATCGTTGCACGGCGCGAGACAACCTCAGCGCTGCACTTCAGCATCTGGTGGGACCGGCACAAAGGATTAACATGGGAGTGGATGGGAGTCAGCTGTTTTTTAAGGCATGGCGCCCGGTGTAAACCCTGCGTGAGGCTGTGAGTGAGGGGGGTAGAGCAGTTGTCCTCCAACCAGAATGTCAGTGGCTCGAATCCCAGCCCATGCCGAAGTGTCCTTGGGCAAGATGCTGAACCCCGAAAAATTACCTAAATGTAATTGTAAGTCACTTTGGATAAAAGCGTTAGCTAAATGACATGTAATGTAATGTAATATGACCATACAACAAGAAAATGGCCATGGCAGATCAATACCACATCTGTGCAGCTAGATGTGTTCAGTGCATTAAATTAAGGTGATTCATAATCAGATGGTTCAGATTTATCAGGTGATCACAACTGGATTTGCTCTGGATTAGTCAGGGGAAAAAGTTGGTTGATTCCGTCTTCTTCTTGGCGGGTGAAGGAGGGGAGTTCTGCAGTCCAAGTCTGAACGCGTTAATTTTATTGCAATGTCAAACTGTAATTACTGACCTAAACTGATGAGTGATACAACATAAGTTTGTAGACAGACGCAAAAGGTTGTAAATGTCCTAAGCCAACTTTCATAGTCTGAGAAACAGACGACAGTCGCTTTCTATATAACTGGTTGGTTAATGATTTATATGTAGTACTTCTTTCTGACAACGGTGATATGTACAATCTTATTCAACACTGTAGAGTATATTTGCCAGTAAAAATGTATTGCTGGAATTCTGTGTAAGAAGGTGAATTCAACAACAGAAGAACTTTCCATATGATTAAAATGAAACATTGAGAATGGAGCCCAATGTTTTATAATAATCCATCCAGCTCAATACAGTCAAGTGTTAGAGTGGTAAATCCGAATGAGTCAATGCTCAATCATGTAGTAAGAATTACGAGCAGTGGAACATCAATATACTAATACAAACACTGTGCCTATCGAGCCTCACCTTCCTTCCCACATAAACAGGGATGCCGATAATCATGGCGGGAATAGCTATGCCGGCGATGAGTGCGATGCCGACAGGGGCCCCCACAAGTGTTCCCAGTTGCCACAGGATCTTCTTCTTCCTGCTCCATGGCTTCTTCCCCCAGAAAGTACAGCCTGATGGACTGAAAGAGAAAAAGAAAAAATTATATTAGTCAGTCATAGATTAGTGTAATGGCACTTCAGCTTTTCAGTGTCCAGTTCAAGTGTCCACAAAACACTTCTGGAGTTTCAGGGGTAAACTTTGTTGCAGCAAAATCCAATACAACTGAAGTTAATGGTGAGTCCGTTCATATTCTACTCAAACTAGGTAATTTACACCATGTTTTTAGCCTAATTTCTACTGATATCTTTCTACAAGGCGCATTCACAGACCCTCTGACACACTCTTGTGTGGTTAAGGCAGCGATCTTAGCCACTTACTGTTGAGTTTTAGGCTTAAAACACGGCGTAAATAACCTAGTTTCGAATTGAATATGAATTTTGAGGCTTGAAGACACTTGGATGACACCACACGAGCAGTATGGATGCATGTTGTGTTTTTTTCTATTTTATTACGTCTGAAGAGGGCTCATTGGATTCTGCTGCAACAAAGTTTACCCCTTAAACTCCAGAAGTGTTTTGTGGACTCAGGCACTTCATCCACCCCTCCATCGGCATAGTCGTGAGTATATGAGTGAATTATAATTTTTCGATGAACTATCCCTTTTAGAAAGCGATGCGTTTGTGTGGACTCACTGACCTCAAGTAGTGCAGGTCTGAGATTTCCTTCATACAGAGCCAACAGAACTCACAGCCGCAGACGGCGCAGGTCATGTGGTTACAGCTTCCGTCATTCATCTTGATGATGTAAGCAGCACAACGCGGACATGGCTTGATGTCATCAGCTGAGAGACAGAGAATGAATGTTCATAGTGTTCAAGGTTTTTGTATGCATGTGTGTGTGTGCTTGCATGCGTAGGCAGCAAACCTGCAGCTCCGCTCTCTTGACTATAGCTGAGGGAGGATGAGCGGACGGTCCTCAGGCGCAGGCTTTGTGCTCTCTGCTGCCGTGCTGCATCACAGGTTTGGTTGGGATGCCACAGCTGCTTACAGTGGTAACAGAACTCAGTACCACAGCCCTCCCTGCCGCACGTGATCTTAGGACAGCTGGCACAGCCAAAGGCTATCACTGCATATCTAGTAGAGGACAAACAAATCATATAAAAACCCACATGCATTATTTTAACAAATGTTTTTCAACTTTTTTCAATTATTCAATGGTTTGCTTACAGTTTTCAAATGAACAAGATCTTCTAAAAGGGGACCATCTTCATTGACACCAAACTTTCTTTTCAAGATGATTCCCATAGAGCTGATACTCTGAACAGCTAAGTCCGTTTCTCACGCCCTGTTCAGACCTGGTTTAAACATCCATCTCAGGTGCGGTGTGGCCTAGAGGGTAGAGTGGGCGTTCTCCAACAAGAAGGTTGCCGGTTCAATCCCCACTCTTCCCCATCTGCATGCCGAAGTGTCCTTGGCAAGATACTGAACCCCTAAATGGCCCCTCATAAATGTTGAATGTACTAAAAATGTAAGTCGCTTTGGACAAAAGCGTCAGCTAAATGACATGTAATGTAATCCAATCACAAGTGGACAGCTCTAAGTCCAGGTGTGAACAGACCCAAGTGAGAAAAAAATTGTAAAGCGCGACCCAGAACATTGATGCAAACAGCATAATTTACCAACAGAACAAGTGTGAGGGATGAGATCCAGTCACAAGTGGTCATAGGAGACAAATGCAGGGAGGTATTTCAATACCAGGGCGGCTGTGGCTGAGGGGTAGAGCGGTCGTCCTCCAACCTGAAGGTCGGCAGTTCGATCCCCAGTCTTCCCCATCTGCACGCCGAAGTGTCCTTGGGCAAGATGCTGAACCCCGAATTGCCCCTCATAGAATAACAAAGTGCTGCTAATAGATTCACACAGATGCCCTGTGTGAATGGGTGAATGTAAAAACTGTACTGTAAAGTGTGAAGTGTTGACTTGAGATCGGATCGCTTAGGATTCATGTCAATACCAAGTCTGAATAGGGCCTAAAGGCTCCATTATGCTACTCCGAATCCGTTTCGGACGGACACTTTTTCGTTTATACTTCTACGTGCTGAAAACAATTCACCGCCAGAACAGTAGGTGGACCACCAAAGTAGGTGGTCCACGCTGTTTATTTACTTACTCCCCACTTTCCTCACACAGTGTAGGCTACGATGGCAACTAATCGTAAATAAAATAATAAATATAAATAAAGTGACACCCAGCAGGTCCAAATGCTGATGTAATCGTTTCTTAGCGCAGCAGTTCCCCGGTCTCGTTTCCGAACTGTGTTAATAATTCCACAGCTTGAAGCTACACGGAGCTAGCTAGCTTCCCCCCAGCTAGCTTCAACTCCAGCTTCCACACACAGTCAGCAGGGACTCCCGACACTAACTACTACCCAGTGTTTGCTTCTAACCTTCTAACATGACGTTGTACGGAAATGATGTCGTTAGCGGACCAATCACAGCCAAGGGCTGTCCGTAGGCTATCCGAAATAAACACGGACAGTTAGAAAAATCAGAGGTGCACGAAAAGCTCTCCGAGGCGCTAGGAGAGGGCGTTCCACGGCGGATAGGGCGGTCCCATCTGTCCGTGTCCGTCAAAACGTAGTAGCATAAAGGAGCCTTAAGTGACTCCCAGTCACATTGACACAGGGTGTTGAGTGAAAGCATTACAAAATCCAGATGTGAAATCAGTCCTCCACAAGTCCTGCTCTCAAACAAGTCTATGCTCTTAAATAAAGAGAAAAAAAACATTGACAGTGTAGTGCTGCACTGTGCAGACTTGGCACTTTAGACTCTAAAACAGTTATCACCAACCTTCGTAAGCCCAAGATCGCTGACCATGGCCTTTCTGAAATGCAAGATCGACCTAGATTGAACTTCCATCTTGAGGCCTTATATTTAGGCTAATTGTATTTGATTTACATGACATGATTTGATTAAACTTTCAAATTGATGCAACCAAGAAAACAATGTTACTAGCATATCAAACAGACCATAGCTGTCTTGCTTTAAGAATTTTACATTATTTAATTTCATTCCAACACAAAAAAGTCATGTGGCCCATACTCTCCATTTTTATAAGGAAATTATTTTGTCCATAGTAGACATAAACAAACACACTTGCAGTGAGAGGATCATATGAAGTGCCATTGTTAACCGTAAATGTTTATCCAACGAAGTTTCATACAAGTTACCCTGTTTACCATTAGGATTTTAGAAAGTAGAACTGTTATGTCCACAAACAAAATTTTCAGTGCAATTAAGCTAAGTGCAGCTCTATGTCCCATTCTATGCAGCATCACTTTTCACAATGCCATCAGAAGGCCCCACTGTTGCAGTCATTTTACTCGCTCTGCTGTGACTAAATACTGTCTGTGTGTGCTTTGTAGTTTGACTCTTAGCTACAGACATCTAGTCTGAGGCAGTCTGTCAGTAAACCGGCTCCTCTACATTGATTTGATAAATTTCATCTGTGAAAATGCCATTTCTCAGAGGTAAGGGGATCCAAAGTAAGCACTCACCCACTGCACAAGTCCCCAAAACCATGTCCATGTCATCTGTACTTGGTAAAAGTAAGTACTTGCTGGAATTTGGCTGCGCCCTGTTCTTAAATTAATGAACAGAATTGGGTTTGAGAAAAAAGCAGCAATGGCACAGTACTGCTCTGGGAGAAAAGCATCCTTGTCTTCGATGGCCTGAGACATTTTTTCCAGTTTGGGAAAGTGTGCTATCCTCCAGTTCTATAGATGTGTGGTCCAAACACTGAGCTTGACCTTGAACCCATTCACTGAGCTGTATCCACTGCATGCAGAGAATTATCAAACTGTAGTGAAAAATACTCACATAGTTGACAAGTCCTTTAACACTTGTCGATCCACATCTTCTGATAGTGACTCAACCCTACTTGTCACAGTTGCATGGCCTAGCACTACACCAAGGAGTGGGGTTTGGATTAGAGGTGTGCATCTTCATTAGCCTCACGATCGGTTACGATAAAGCAGTCAATGATTTGATTCATAAGATGCATTTCTATGCATTTCATGTATCACTTCCACAATTTTCTATATGACTGCACATGGCTGCATTTTCATTAATTAATAACAAGCAGTCAGACAAACATGAACATGCTTTAAAAAGTATTAGAGACTGTTACTGTTATTGCAATTGTGATTCACAAAATAAAGTTTTAAATTCAAAAATCTGACAACAACAGTAAGTCTATGACAGTGGTCAGTGCTCTCCACACTGATTTGACATTCATCAGCTCAGATTTGTGTGCTCTACCTAAGGCTTAAAAGGACAAACTCTGATTATATATTAGTTATGGCTCTTGTTTAGTAGCAGGTTAAACATTTGTCTCATAAACTCTAGAGCGTCTCAAACAAACACAAAGTAAATGTGAGTCCTGTAAGTGTCCTAATAACTTCTGATCAGTGGTGGTGTCAATTGTTAAAGTGTAAAGTGAGCACAGGTCAGACAGGTAGTGAGGAGGAAAAAGACTACGACAGGAGACTGCGACACAGGACGACAGGACCTTAAATGTGCATCTGTCCTGATACTGAAGCATTGCTGGTTATAATTATGCAGTGGCAGGACATCCCTAAAACAATGAACGTAACAGAAACATGAATTGATTATGTTCTGTCACTGCAACGATTCAGTCGTCCAGTCAAGACATTTTCACACCTCTAGTTTATGATGTCTTTGTTTTAGAAGTATTGTTCAACAGTCTCTGCAGCAATGTTCAATGCTTCCTTGACTAAATCGCCATCTGTAAAAGGCTTCTTGTCTTAAACCAAAAAGTGATGAAATGATGCGTCAGTAGCAGCCTTATTTTGAGCAGGAGGATTTGTGAAAAGCGATTGCTGAGCCTTCAACTCGAATTTAGCTCGTCAACTTTCGTAGCACGAATCGCTTTGATGAGTTGCAGTCTTTGATTTTCTGTTGGTTGGTATTGTGGTGCCGCTCCAGATGTCGTCTTTTAGACAGTGCTTGTGCTTGCTGGGACAACATACACTTGTTTTTCACCAAGGTAAAAATAAATTCAAAATAAAGAACTTTACTGTTAGTTTACACTGAAATTCATTTTGGATCAATGTACAGCTCCATTCAATAAATTAAAACAAATTAAACATACAATAACACAAATGACAATATTTCAACAACATATCACACAATCATATCTACTGGAATCAGAACAGGAGGAAAGGATAGAGCAGAGAAAAGGAAAAACTAAAGGGGAAGGACACTGTAGTTTCCTCAGAACCCAAATCAACCTGTTGTTGCACAAGAAACACACGTGTGCTTTCTTGTCTTACAAACATAGATGTGAAAGACAGCAAGGCGATGGCTGATAAAAATAATTTGTACTGCAGTGGTACAGCAAACAAGTTTTTATCAATCTATCTCAGTCTATCTGAGAAGAAATAGCTGACCTGTCTAATGAGTTGCAACTGCTACCTTCAAGTTTTGTTTTCCTTTCCTTGGCTATTTTTGACACATGGTCCTGTGATCCCATTTAATAAAACATTAAAGAATATAATAAAT
The DNA here is from genome assembly GCF_963576545.1 of Limanda limanda. Taxonomy (NCBI): domain Eukaryota; kingdom Metazoa; phylum Chordata; class Actinopteri; order Pleuronectiformes; family Pleuronectidae; genus Limanda; species Limanda limanda. The sequence goes on from NC_083646.1 coordinate 28,102,505, forward strand.
ATAACTGGACATATTCCCATCTAAAGTTTTGAGAAAAACACTTTTAACAAGTCACAAGTGTCAATCAAAACATTAATGACGTAATACTGGTCTGCTGATCAGCTGATGAAGGTGACCCTCACAAATGTCATTACAACCAAACATTCTATAGAACACTCATGTCTATTTGTATGCTTACCCACAGTCCGGTGCAGGGCACCAGCGGCAGTCAGGGTCAGCCACAAGCCACCTCCTCAGCATGAACTCCTCATATTTCTCCATGACTGCCCGATCACTCAATATCATGCGGATGTCATGCGGGTTGAAGCGCTCTGAGCACTCTGGGCAGCTGATGTTGACCCGTGACTCTGAGATTTCAATGCGCAGGTACTGGCGCAGGCAGTCGATGCAGGATCGGTGGTGACAGGTCATGATGTCAGGGAAGTTCTCCCTTGAGTGACGCAGAAGGCACAGCGGGCACTCCAGTAGCTCTGCTACCACCCCACCTCCTCCCCTTGAGGTGGAGGAAGAGGAGGAGGTAGAGGAAGAAGGCCCTGAGGCAGATGAGGTGGTGGTAGCAGCAGCAGCAGCAGCAGTACCAGCAGCAGCAGCAGCAGCAGAGGCAGAGGCAGCTCCGGTCCCAGCCACATAGAAGAAGGCAGAGTTCTTTTCATTACACATCTCAGAGTGGATGCTCTCGATGCTGGCGATGCCATCCACCCCTCCAAGGCTACTAGGTCCAGGTTGCTGGAGCTCTCGGGACCTTTGGCGCCCTGATTTGGGCTCCCATCCTCGCTGTCTGAAAAGAGACGTCAAAGAGAGGCGCCTCTTCTTGGGGGCCTTTTTCACAGAGGGCATGGAGATGGAGGAAGAAGTGGAGTGCAGGTCCCGGTCTGAACCCATCACCCCACCACTACCACCACTCAGCGGCTGGTGCTTCTGCAAGGTCATCTCTCCTGAGGGAGGGGAAGGATGTGCCAATGGGGAGCCAGGGTTAGGTAACCTGTCCCTCACATGTCCAGGGAAGTCTGGGAGAGGGAAGGGGATTTGGGAAAGGGTAAGGTGGTGGATGAGGGAGGAAGAAGATTGGCCAGGGTGGGGAGATAGGGCTCCAGAGGGCCCGTCTGTGTTTAAGACATGGTGGCTTCGCCTTATCAACCTCGTGGTCACATCTAATAGCCGGATTTTGGCGGAGGGACGGGGGTCACCTGTTGTGAAACTAATGCAACAGAACCTGGAGAGAGAAAAACAAGCAAAGTGTGAAAAGATATGTTAATATATAATATAGATTTGCATTTATTTCTCTGATAAATGCTATCGAATCCTTTTACAATAAACACTGCGGTTTTCCAACATAGTTTAGACACTTGGCTCATTCAGTATCACAGCTGTCAGGGTAAAGGTTTGCATATCAGTTAAAAAGGTGAGATGAGAGGACAAAGTGTCAACAACATTTGACAGAATTGATGCATACATAGGGATCTGACTGCAAGATCAACAGTGACAAGGCCAGGGCCCAGACTGTTTTCTGCTGATAATGGCAAAAAATAGAGCATTGCAGAGCTGATTCACCAGCAATTCAGGAAGTCACAGCAGAAATCACAATTTCAAAGACAGATGAGGTTAATCATATTAGGTTGATGGGCAATAAAAAGCATGTGCTAACTTAAATACCTGTTTCTCAAGAATTTAAGTAAAGCTAATTGATCACACTATCAGTTGAGTAAAGAGCAGCATACATTGTTTGTTAAGGGGGATGTTTGCAAAAATGACATTAACTGTACATAAAACTCTGCAGCAACAATTAAGTTTACTGTAATCCAGATGCAAATTTAGTAGGGCTGGGCAAGTTAACTAGTTAATTTCGAGTTAACTCATCACTTATTTAACTCAGACAATTATTTTATCTCGCATTAACTCAGGTTTTATTATTTATTGTTTTATTGTGAAAGTCAGGCTTTTATTTTGTAAATGTCTGTTGCTGACTGCTGCGGAATCGGAAAAAAGAAGATAATTGGCGGATAAACAACCATGGATAAGGGTACGGAACTTTTACATGGCCATTTTCATTTTAAAGTTCTTCCAGACGGCGGAGTCGACAGAACCAAAGTTATTTGTAGGCACTGCCAAGGTGAATTTTCTTATCACCGGAGTACTTCCAGTCTAAAATATCACCTAAATGCAAAACACACAGTTGATATCAGCAAATCACTCAACGAAACAGCGGGCGGAGTGAAGCTTCGGCAGACTACGTTAGACGCAGGGAGGAGTATACATTTTTCATATCGAAGAGGATAACATTAATGCCCTGGCAGTGGCATTGAGCTTTAATTTTGTATTTGCTTTGATAACATTAAGTTGAGATGTACACTGAATATTTTATTTAACTGCTACTGTATTAAATGCTGATGTTAAAAGTGTTTGCACAACAAATGTTATGGCACTTTCGTTCATATGGCAGAACATTGAAAAAAAAACTGGCTATACACTACTTTTTAATTCATTATTGGATTTTACGTATACAAATGCGATTAATCGTGATTAATCAGGGAAACCATGCGATTAATCGCGATTAAAACTTTTAATCGTTGCCCAGCCCTAAAATGTACATCATCTTTATTTCATATAAACTATAATTAAATTATCATCAATTAAATCATAAAAAAGTGGTCAATATTAGAGGGTCTATACCAGGGGTGGGCAAACTTTTTGACTCGCGGGCCACAATGGCTTCTAAAATTTGACAGAGGGGCCGGGCCAGGAACAGATTGATGGGAGTGTTTTTGTGAACTAATATAAATGACATGGAAAAATCATTACATGAAAGGAATTGGCCTTTACCAAGTAGCAAAGCACTTATTTGCAAGGCCATTTAACCAAAACTCGTCTTCAGAGAAAGGCTTGCTAGCCTTTGCTAATTCGAATGCCCCCCAAAAAACATGCCTTGGTAGATGAATCTTTAATCGCAGTTTGTCTGTGAAAAAAAATGTTGCCGAGTCTGTAAATTAGTCGCCAACTTCTGAGCTGCAGCCACTCGTTCTTGCGTTGACTGCTTGCTAGCGTAGTTAGCATGCTTCGTAGCAAAGTGACGGCTGATGTTGTACTCCATGAAAACTGCGACAGTTTCTCGGCATATCAGGCATACAGCCTTCGATTGGACTTCAGTGAAAAAGTATTTTGTTGTCGACTCCGTGTTAAACACTCTGCACTCATTGTCCACTTTTCGTTTCCTTGATCCTCTTATTTTACAGAAGGACTCACAGGGCAAAGGGAAAAAGTGAAGGGAGATCATGTGCCCCTTCGAGCCCTATACACCACACTCCCGGTCAAATTTAATTTAGCTGCGATTTTATCCAAAGAGACTTACAATAAATGCATTCAACCCCGAGGGTTCAAACCCAGAACAAGAATCAAGAAAGTACGATTTCTTCAAAAATAAAGCAAAACTAAAAAGTGATATAAGTATGTGCCATTTAAGTGCTACTAAATTGTTTGTTTAAAAAAAAAAAAAATTTCATTTAATTTTTTTTTTTTTATTATTATTTGGACAACTTCGGCGGGCCGGATTAAAAAGCCCAACGGGCCGTACTTTGCCCATGTCTGGTCTAAACTTAGTATGCTCTGCAAGGCATTATTCCACAACAAAGAATAACCCAGCCTAAACTCCTGATTTCCCTTCCACAGTCCCATACAAAATCTCTTCAAAATAAAATTTGTGCAAAATCCTTTTACTTAAATGGAACATTTAAGTAAAAGGAATACATATTAATCTGTCTAACAACTAAATAAATGAAAACCAAAGTAAAATTCAACTTTCTGGAGGAACACCAAAACACTGTGTTAATGAAAATTTTCACCAATATAAAATTATACATTTGCATTATGTTTATATTTTACCTTTTTTTTCTTCATTCAGGCTTTCTTCGGATATTGAACACATCAGTTAATTTCCCCAATCACATAATTAAATGTCCCTCTGCTCATCCACTTCAAGCACACAAGCAAGATAGACAGAGAGAGAAAGAGAGGGGTGGTGGGGTGAAGACCATCATCATTTACCCCCAAACCAGTACATTGAACGGGTTACAGACAACAACAAGTTGAGAAAGCAGAATCGCGGGCTGACCTGTGCTGAGAAAAGCGCGTCATGTATGAACAGTCAGGTGCCTGCGCGGTTGAGAATAGCAATTTGCTGCGCTTCGGCGTCCAGTGTAAACCCAGCGTTACATAGTGATTTTGCAGAAGAACATTTGTTATGATGAATTGAAATTAAAGGTTTTAGAAATCGAAAAGGTAAATTCAGAATTTGTGTGGGTCCGACGCGTCGGTTTAAATTATTGATGTCAACGCGTTAGCCAGCACAGACTCACTAGTAAATTGTGAGTGTGTGTGTGTGTGCACTGTAACATGTGGGTGAGGCAAGGAAATCCAAACAAGACTGAAAGGTCTCTATTATTATCTATTATAACCTACTATATTTCACATGGTATTAAGTAACACATACTCAAGTAGCGCAAATAAAGGAAATTGATACAGAAGGTGATAAAGATGCAACTAGGAATAAACAAGACACAATAGACCGAAAGACAAACTGATAGATGAAAAGATATACAGACAGGGAGACAACAGTGATGAAAGGCACACAGACAACTTCAGCTGAATTCCTGACCTGCCTGTCTCCTGTGTAATGTTGCCTATATGCACATTCTTGGGCATCTATGGGGCTGGGGACAGCCACTGCATCATGTACAGACAGAGAACATCTGCCTGGCAGGGAAACTGATCATATATTTACTGTTATGGGATGAAAGTCAAACAGTCTCCCGTCCTGCTCACCAAAGTGTGAAGCAAGCGGAAACGTTTGTGCTAGTGTGGTCAGTGAAGACTTTCTAAACATATCAATCAATCAAGTTTTATTTGTATAGCCCACATTCACAAATCACAATTCGTCTCATAGGGCTTTAACATGGTGTGACATCCTCTGTCCTTAACCCTCAACAAGAGTAAGGAAAAACTACTAAAACCTTTTTAACAGGTAAAAATATGTAGAAACCTCAGAGAGAGCCACATGTGAGGGATCCCTCTCCCAGGACGGACAGAAGTGCAATAGATGTCAAGTGTAAGAAAACATCATCAAGATTAAAGTTTTTAGCAGCATCGATGAGGTTAAACATTTTTCAATACTATGTGTGAAGCAGTCCTGCTGCAAGCATAGTCTCTGGTCAGCAGCCGAATAGCCGAGCAGCATATCAGTGTTATTAAATAAATATCTCCCTCTTTTCATGGAGTAAATATAAAAAATATTCAGTATTCAAAGTAGAAGGAAAACATATAAAACCTATATTTCAAACAATCAAAAACTTGGCCATGCACTAGTTTTTGCATCTGATCCTTAAAAATGCAAAGAATTAAAAACAGTGAAAACATCCACCATAACAGCAGTGCTAGCAGGGAAAACAATGCTGTACAAAGAGAGACAAGGCAGGCCAATAGTGGGAAGAAAAGGAAAAGTTTCCAACCCCAACAATGCCAGTACAGTCTCCAAATGCCCCCTCCTCCCAGACTTCCCCTCTTTCCTCCCTCGCTTAGCTCAAGAAGGGAGGAAATGAGGCAAGCTTCTTAGCAATTCTGCTCAGCTGAGAGAGCCAACAGCTCAGGAAAAGGGTGTGAAAATGAGTGAAAGGAACTGATAAAATGAGAGTATGTGATGCAATTCCCCCCGTGACACTAAAAAAAGAGACAAATAAATGATTTAAGTATGTAAACTGAAAGTTAAGTGATAAAATGATGATGATCACATGAGCATTGTTAACCAGGAGAAATTTTGTATTATTGGCTCTTTTTAAACAACCAATTTAACTGTGCTATGCTAAAACACAAGCATCCGTCACCTGAAAAGTGTAATCTGAGCTGTGACCACATTGTATTGAGTAGGTAAGGGGGTATGTCAAAAAATATTATCACAATGATATTGACCAATATCATTTATTAATAGGGATGCACCGATCCGCTTTTTTCACCTCCGATACCGATACCGATATCTGAGGTTTAGTATCGGCCAATACCGATCCGATACGATACTAATTAAACAGTCGGATTCCCCTGGTCCGCACCAGTTCAAAGTCACCCGCGGGCGAGTTCACCACCATTGCAGCTCCGCTGGTTCCGTTCAAACTGAGCAGGGCGGGAGATCCGGACCGGGACCCGTCCGGCACCGGGCCGGCGGAGGGACCGGGAGCCGGACCGGGACCGGGACCGGGAGCCGGACCGGACCCGGGCCGGGACCGGGAGCCGGACCCGGACCGGGGTTCACAGACGCCCGGGGTAAGCGTGCGGACTGGGCAAAGTTCCGGGTCCGGCTCCCGGGGCAGCAGCACCAGCAGCCCGGCTCCGGGGAGCACCGCGGCCCCGGTGGAGGCGGCTCGGCTCGCACCGGGAACCGGGGGAGAGGCGCCGGGCACTGTCGGCTCCGCACGGCGTGTTGCTTGCGTATGACGTCACTCACAGCGCACAGCATAGAATTACACAGAATAGATCAGCCGATATGGATCGGCCCATTGTCACCGATACCCGATCTAGAAATTTCTTCAATATCGGTACCGATACAAATATCGTATCGGTGCATCCCTATTTATTAACAGTATATATTTGATACAACTGAGGCCGAAACATTTGTTACAACTCAAGAGTACATACAATGTGGTATGGTGAGTAAGAAAATTCTACATGGTACCTATTCATTTAAAGGTCCCATCGTATGAAAATTCCACTTTTGTAGTGCGTCTACACGTTAATTTGGGTATCTGGCATGTCTACCGTCCCAAAAACTGTGGAAAAACACAACTCCCGCTATCTGGTGTGGTTTCTCTATGTCAGGAAGTATGCGCTAGCGAGCGTCCAATGGGGTTATGGGCAATCTTTACGTCATTGGCAGTTTTACGTCAGCGCAGAGACCCCCACCAACACTCGACCCACCAATCGATGGAACCACAATAGATTTAAGAACCACCCACTTTATTGACCGTCCATCGGTTTGCGCCGCGATTGCATTCTTGCGAGCCTTGTAAACACTTGGATAAGCTATCTAGCAGCATGAAACAAATTCGACCGAGAGCCACCGCGTAGCCCATAGCCCGTATCCTGGAGCCCGGGAGGCGAGAGCCGTTGGTGTTTTTTCCAGGTAGGAGCTCGGAGCTGCTTCACTGTGTTGATGCTGTGGTTATGCTGCCTCAACTGCATGTGACTTTGTTGTTGTTAGCAGCAACGCTAGCCTAGCGTTAGCTGCGGCACCGGCACCTCCGTGCACCGCCGCTGTCGGGTCCGGGACGTCCCGGTGAGGGCTCCTTGGAGGTGCCGCTGTTAGCTCCGGGGACGTCCCGGTGAGGGCTCCGGGACGTCCCGGTGAGGGATCCTTGGAGGTGCCGCTGTTAGCTCCGGGGACGTCCCGGTGAGGGATCCTCGGAGGTGCCGCTGTTAGCTCAGGGGACGTCCCGGTGAGGGCTCCGGGACGTCCCGTTGAGGGATCCTCGGAGGTGCCGCTGTTAGCTCTCGGAGTCTAGCTTGTGTGTGTGTATGTTTGTGGCGTCCCGGGCATGCAGCACGTTTTCATAGAAAACAATGCACTCGGAGGCTAACCCGACTCGTAGCTTCTGTGTGTGTCTGTCTTTGTTAGAAACTAGCACCGGAACGTGTTCAAGGACCCCCCCCCCGGTCTCCGGTTGCATTGTACCGGTGCCGGTGGGCTCGCTCAGCGCCAGGGTGGCGAAGCGGAGGAGGAGGGGGGCAGAGAGCTGCACATTATAACTTTTGTGGCTCTTACAGATTTGCTCCACGCAGCCCGAGCTGCACGAACCGGTGCCGGTCACCAGCAGCTCGCTGCCGCCTCCGTCGCTCGCTTTAAAATAGACTCATACCCGGGGTTTTAAGTGCATTTCGCCGCAGAAGTTGCAGCAGTGTTAGCTTCCAAGGCTAGCCCCCACATCCCTTTGCCTGTGTGTGTCTGTGTCTATCTGTGTGTGTGCGTGTGTCTGTGTGTGCGTGTGTCTGTGTGTGTGTGTGCGAGCGCTCAGATACAATTATATACTGTATACACACATATCTAATGCATGTATTTCAATAAATGTACATCCTTATCAGAGGGTGTAGTAGTTTTAAAATTGTAGCTTCAATGAAGAAACACAACAAACAAATACAGAAATATGTGCAGGACAGTGACTTAAAATTATTTTAACAACCTTACATATGCTAAGGAGAGATTTAAGACGTGAAAGTGGATGTGTGTGTGTGTGTGTGTGTGTGTGATTGACAGGGGGGGGCGGGGCGGTGAGAGAGGGGGGGGGGCTCAAAAGAGGTCAATCTTAAGAGGGCTGTTTTAGACAGGGTAAAAAGGCTGTTGTTTTAAATGATCCTTGTGGTATTTTGACCAAAAAATGTTACAGACATTTCATTAAGACCCCAAGGAACCATATCAACTGTGGTAAAATGGGCATACGAGGGGACCTTTAAAGGGTGTAGAATTCACAGAAAATACAATATTTGTTATTGTTCTAAATATTAATTAATATATTTGTATCAATAATTCATCACCACTGTAATTAAATGGGTAAAAGGTGTATGGCGATTAGATTCATGTAAGCCTGTGTTGAGCAGTTAGACCACAAGTTAGTAGTGGTGGCAAATTATACCTGCAGTTAACCACTTTCATGAGATAATTCCATGCAGATCAGAATTAGGTTGTATTGCCAATTAGGTTTACACATACAAGGAATTTGCCTTGGAATGTTTGTGCTGACCATAATTATAAAATATTGAAAATATATAACAGATTACAAAAAATGTAAAAATAAATGCCAGAAAACTAAGTATGCAATGCAAGGCATTATTCCACAAAAAGAGTAGCCCAGCCTGAACTCCTAATCTCCCTTTAACAGTCCCATACAAAAACACTTCAAAATACAATTTGCAAAAGCTTGTTCCATCAAAGTAAAAGGAATATATTTATCTGTCTAAAAACTAAACAAATGAAGACCAAAGTAAAATTCTAGTTATTTTCTTGAGGAACATCAAAACACTGTAAATTTTCTTCTCAGTTGATTAAAAAAATAATGCAATTTGATTAACATTGAAACTTTGAACTGAAGTTAAACTGAACTTTAACAGGAATAATTCATCTCTAAGTAACAAACGTTACTCTAATAATAACATAATTATGAAATTAATGTGATTTTCTTGTTTGAGGTCAAATTAGTTTTTCCATTTAAAAAATAAATAAAGAGCTTTTGAAAGAGGTGTCTTCAAATAAAGTAAAAATGTAAGATGTAGTTTGAGTTTCGCCTTATTTCTTAATATATAACTACATTAAACATATAAACAATCTCAACAAATATTAACAACGAATGTTGTTCCCACTTTCTCTTGTTCAGTGAGAGAAGTAAACTCTACCTTATGCTGCCAGGATTTACTACCGTAAAGTACTAGTGATCCAGACCACAGTCCGCCTATTGGTTACCTATGCTTTGGAGGATCTCAAGCAAATTTTTTCACTTCAGCTTGCCTCTCTTTGACTTTGCCCAGCCACTTTCCTTACGAAACGTCGACCCAGCCCTAATGATGCGCATCACTGGTATTAAAATCTGTTCTGAGTGATCCGATCACAAGTGGTGTACATTTTTGAAAGCACCCAAATGTGTCCTGAATGCATCCTGAGATCCGATCACACAGACCACTGTCGGAACTGGTCTGGGATAGGGATGCACCGATCCGATATTTGTATCGGTATCGGTACCGATATTGAAGAAATTTCTAGATCGGGTATCGGTGACAATGGGCCGATCCATATCGGCTGATCTATTCAGTGTAATTCTATGCTGTGCGCTGTGAGTGACGTCATACGCAAGCAACACGCCGTGCGGAGCCGACAGTGTCCGCCGCCTCTCCCTGCGGCCCCGCAGCGAGCCGAGCCGCCTCCTCCGGGGCCGCGGGGCTCCCCGGAGCCGGGCTGCCGGCTGCTGCCCCGGAACCGGAAGCCGGAACTTTGCCCACTCCGCCCGCCGCCGCAGCTAGCTTCCCCGGGGCGGCTGTGAACCCCGGTCCGGGTCCAAGTCCGGCTCCCGCTCCGGTCCGGCTCCCGGTGCCGGTCCGGCTACCGGTCCCGCTCCGGGTCCCGGTCCCTCTGCCGGCCCGGTGCCAGACGGGTCCCGGTCAGGATCTCCCGCCCTGCTCAGTTTGAACGGAACCGGCGGAGCTGCAAAGTTGGTGAACTCGCCCGCGGGTGACTTAGAACTGGTGCGGACCAGGGGAATCCGACTGTTTAATTAGTATCGGATCGGTATCGGCCGATACTAAACCTCAGATATCGGTATCGGAGGTGAAAAAAGCGGATCGGTGCATCCCTAGTCTGGGACACATGTGGCCACATATTTTCTTCTGTGTGAACTAGACACTAACGCATGCTTGGCCACATATGAAGGACCCAGATAGTCAGCAGATGTCTGAGCAGATACAGTTACACGATAAATCTAGCGTACATATTAGGGGTGCAGCGATTAGTCGACGTCGTCGACAAATCGATGGCAAAAATAGTCGTTGACGAATTTACTCCGATGAATTGTTGGTTACGTCATTGCGCGTGTTTCTCTTGCCGTGCATCTGAACTAAACGTCGTTTTACCGGAGGTGCTGATGTAAGTAGTTGAGGAGTGAGTCATCTCGCTTCCTCTCTATCTCTGAAAGTCGCACATGTGCAACAGCAGCAGAACATGGACCAATTGCTGCATCCGCTGCATCGCTTACCAGGAAGTCAAAAGTTTGGGAGAACTTCACTCTTAACATAGACCGAAAAAAAATTACCTGCAATATCTGTAAGGCGGACCTGCTCTACATGGAAGCATGACACGCGCATTTGAGGAGGAGGCACGTTTGACATCGTAGCGGAGACGATGAGGACTCGCCTCTGTAAGATGTTATATATAAGAGGTATCTGTGCGCAGGATTCTAAAATCCATTACAAAAATATGGTTTCAACTTTTTGTTAACGAGTTTAAAAGCGTAATGTTATCCTATTGCCTGACAAACGTCTTTTTTTAATCACAATTATTTAGTCCGAAGAAGACTGTGCTTGTTGATGTTTTTATTATTGTTATTTTACGTCATTTTTGTTAACAGGAACAATGGATACTTGAATTTAAATTAATTTTTTTTATTAGCACTTTGCCTGTCCTTGGTTTTAAATGGACAAAAACTTGATTTCTTTGGTTTTGTGTAAACAGTAGACTTATATGCAGCAATGTTTATTAAAATACTTTTTTATAAGTATCGATCCTTATTGTCTTTATTTTCGGTCATCACATGCCTCAAACAACCTCAAGCTAAATTTAAAAGCTGTTTGCTAAATAAGAGCAATTGAGAATTTGTGTCATTCATAATCCGATTAGTTGATTAATCGTTTCAATAATCGGTGACTAATCGACTTTAAGAATAATCGTTAGTTGCAGCCCTACCTCCTATAGGAAAAAAGTCAAACATGAAAGACCGGTGACTTTTACCATTCAGCGGTGATTCGATCAGAATCGGCTCTACGTGACTGCTGCAGCACTACAGAGTGGTGTGTGTTCCAGAGCAACAACATAAACACATACACAGACATCTTTTACATAAGCAAATGCATCGATGACGTGGTACTGAGGATTACTGTACGGACATTCCCGAAACAGAAGCCCTGGATTAATGGTAACATCCATGCCAAACTTAAAGCACAGAACGCAACTACAACTCAGGTGATCTGGAGGAGTACAGGAAGTCCAGGCACGTGCTATTAGTAGTGGTAAGAGACAGTACAGGGACAAAGTGGAGTCTCACTACCAGGGCTCCAACACAAGGAACATCTAGGCTGGACTAAAAACGATAATAGAATACAAATTAAGGCCAGCAGTGCTGAGGTGGTGTCTGCATCTCTCCCAGATGACCTGAACACCTTTTATGCTTGCTTTGAGTTACTCCCCGGCTGTGGAGGAGCAAGAGGCCCAGGAGGACCACTTCCTATCTGCAATATCCAAAAGGGCAGATGTGTGGAGACCACTTAAACAAATTAACACACCCAAAGCACCTGGACCTGATGGCATCCCTGGCCGAGCTCTCAAGGTGTGTGCAGATCAGCTGGCAGATGTGTTCACAGACATTTTCAACCCGTCACTGCTTTAGTCTGTAGTCCCCACATGCTTCAAGGAGACCATCATTGTCCCTGTTCCGAAGAAACCCCAAACCCTCTGACTGAAGACTCCCGCCCAGTAGCAGTCAGCTTCACCATCATGAAGTTATTTGCACAGTTAATCAAATCCTTAATCACCTCCTGACTCACTGGACCCACTTCAGTTTACCTACAAGACAAATAGGTTGACTGCAGATGCCCTCTCCTACCTGGACCAGAAGAACGCATATGCTGTTCATTGACTAAAATTCAGCGTTCAATACTATCTTGAATCTTTTCACCAAGTTTAGAGACCTTGGGCTCAACACCTCTATGATGGATCCTGAACTTCATGAAGGGGAGACCCCAGGCTGTGCGGATAGGCAGCATCACATCCTCCACTCTGACTCTCAACATCGGCGCCCCCAAGGGCTGCGTGCTCAGTCCTCTCCTGTACTTCCTGTTCACGCATGACTGCGTGGCCACCCCCAGCTCCATCACCATCATCAAATTTGCTGATGACACTACCGTCATAGGCCTGATCTCCGGCGACGATGAGATGGCCTACAGAGAGGTGGTCAGAGCCCTGACATCTTGGTGCCAGGACTATAACCTCCATCTAAATGTCAGCTAAACGGGGGGGCTGTTTGTGGATAGGGATGCACCGATCCGATATTTGTATCGGTATCGGTACCGATATTGAAGAAATTTCTAGATCGGGTATCGGTGACAATGGGCCGATCCATATCGGCTGATCTATTCAGTGTAATTCTATGCTGTGCGCTGTGAGTGACGTCATACGCAAGCAACACGCCGTGCGGAGCCGACAGTGTCCGGCGCCTCTCCCCGTGGCCCCGGTGCGAGCCAAGCCGCCTCCACCGGGGCCGCGGGGCTCCCCGGAGCCGGGCTGCCGGCTGCTGGTGCTGCTGCCCCGGGACCGGGACCCGGACCGGAAGCCGGAACTTTGCCCACTCCGCCCGCCGCCGCCGCTAGCCTCCCCGGTCCGGCTCCCGCTCCGGCTCCCGGTCCGGCTCCCGGTGCCGCTCCCGGTCCCGCTACCGGTCCCGCTACCGGTCCTGCTACCGGTCCTGCTCCCGGTCCGGCTCCCGGTCCCTTCGCCGGCCCGGTGCCGGACGGGGCCCGGTGCCGGACGGGTCCCGGTCCGGATCTCCCGCCCTGTTCAGTTTGAACGGAACCGACGGAGCTGCAAAGTTGGTGAACTCGCCCGCGGGTGACTTAGAACTGGTGCGGACCAGGGGAATCACACTGTTAATTAGTATCGGTATCGGATCGGTATCGGCCGATACTAAACCTCAGATATCGGTATCGGGAGGTGAAAAAAGCGGATCGGTGCATCCCTAATTGTGGACTACAGGAAGAGATTGGGAGAAGATCACCTCCCACTCTCTATCAACGGGACTACAGTGGAGAGAGTCAGCAGCTTCAGGTTCCTCTAGGTTTACATCAGTAAGGACCTGACCTGGTCTCACCACACAGACTTCATCACAAAGACGGCCAGACGGCGGCTCTTCATCTGCAGGCTGCGGAGGCTCAACATGGATTCCAGGATTCTCTGCAACTTCTTCAGGTGCAACACCGCCTGGTATGCCTGAACTGTAAGGCTCTACAGAGGGTGGTGAAGTCTGGTCAGCACATCACCAGGACAGAGCTGCCATACGTGGAGGACTTCTACACCCAGCGGTGTAGGAAGAAGGCCAACAGGATAATTAATGACACCCATCACCCCAGCCATAAACTGTTCTGTCTGGTCGACGGTACCACAGCATTCAGGCCCGCACCACGAGGCTCAGAGACAGCTTCATCCCCCAGGCCATTCTCCTCCAATCTGCCATAAGACTGTCACTACTCTGAACTTTGCACCTGGCAATATTTGCATAACCCACCCTATCAGTATAACTTACATTCATTAATTAATTGTACTCAGAAAGATATTTATTTTAGTTTATAATTAACATGTTTAGGTGTGTTTTATATATTATATTTTAATACTTTAGATTTCTTTTATTATATTTTTTGTATTGTTTTTTTATTTGTTAGCATAGCTGAAAGGGAGCCTGTGACAGGTAATTGCTAATGTCTGGTGTATGCAATTGTTGTGCCCATGATGGTAAAGATAATGATAAAGTCTTGAATCTTGAAAACAAAGATGTCAGGAGAGTTTGTGGTTTTAAGAGCTGACGACGGTGTCTGGCTGCTGAACACACGTGAACTCTGCAGCAGAGTTAATGTCACTTCTTGCCTCTTTCTTCTGCACCCGGCTGCTCCACTTCTTGCCTGAAGAACAGAGGATTTTATGCTGTTGTGATCTGGCCTGTGCAGAAAACCTACCGCTGTGTTGTGCCTGTGTGAAAGGCAGACTACCGGTGAACTCCGTAGCAAGTTCCCCGGATTTTAGGTCATGTCTGAAAACGGATCTAGTGTAAACATACTCACTGCTGTATAATGACAGACGTGGCTAGTATAGTATCTAACATAATTAGGAAAGGTAAATAAGCTTATATTTTTTCTTGATAAGTTCATCTGCATACTGAATTATATATGCTCTAACTTAGACTCCAAGACCAAGATTTAGGCATGGTGTTGATAAAAAGCAGCAGAGTGGCAGCTTCATTAGTATACATGATTCCCTGGCATACAAATATCTAAGATATACCATAGGGCTGATCATGTTGACCCAAGGATCATGGCAGTTCTTCTACTGCTTTAAGTTATCAGTTGCTAATTCAAAGCAATTGATGATGTCTAGTCAAATTCACATATCCATGTGTGTTTTTAATTGTTGAAATTGAGCTGTGGGGTCCATCTAAATCTCAGTCTGGAAGCTTCCACAAGAAGTAAACTCATACTAACTCTGACTCTCTTAAATACAATTATAATTATTCATAATAATAATAATGAGAAACATTAAGCACACAGTTAAATCCGAGACATTTATCAAGTCTATCACTGACACATAGCTCTGTTTTACATGTATGTTGACAGAGTATGTACATAACGTAACAAAACCCTGTAAAATCACAGCTTTTTCCTCTGGCTGCTTGCTGTTTTATGGTGTATTGGAAGTCATTAGCAAACCAGCCCTGCTGCCCAAGTTGGACACACTGGTGAAATACTTAGTTGGTTGGACGCTAGTTCAAAACTCAGCGTCTATAATTGTCTACATTCTTAAAGTAAACCAAGTCATATACTACTGAGCATTAGATATGATTCAAAAGGTTATGATGGTACCAGACGTGCCGTTTCAAATTGCTATTTTACTTCATAATAGCGTTAAACCGATAGCTAGGTTAGCTTCATAGTTAATTGTGTTAAATGCCACTTTACGTTACCTCATAATTACCAAAATCAGATACACATGACATTAGCAAAATGTAATTACGTTGCAATGGTCTAAGCTTGGCTTGTTAAAAGGTATCTAGAATGCCTACAAGCTAACTAACAAAGATCGAGTGTTAGCGGCTGGCTAGCAAGGTTAGCTCCAAACGATGAGAACGTACCGTCTGTTGCTAGTGACACTTGTTCCGAAGACAGCAACTAAGAAGAAAGGACTCGTTGTGCTTTCCAAAGGCGAGTTTAAGTTCAGTAGTGACTTGTTCCGCTGCAGTGCCGTGAATTATGTCCTCTCTGCCAGTAACACTTCTTTTCCTCAGTCTTATGTCCCACCTATCAGTTCCGTTCCGAGCGACAACAGCTCTACCGCTTGCTCTGTTGTTCACTGTTCTCGTTGTCGCTCACATATTCAAATGGTATCGCGAGATTTACATCATAGCTGCATGGGCCTGAAGGTCTGGAAGATTTCTCTGGAGCTTGCATGTCACCTACAAAGCATAAATACTAATATTATTAGGTCACGAGCAAGGACCTATTGTTTTTACTAGGATTTTTTTTTTTTTTTTTTTTTTTTTAGGATTTAGTTATAAACTATGAGGTTTTGTCAGGGGGCGTTGCCGTGGCATGGCAGCGAATTTATATGATTCGCCAGAAAACAATTAGTGCTTATAACTTCTATGTATATAGTCCAATCTGCCAAATTGGCAGTGAATCTCGATGACTCACCGAGAGCCTTCAAGTAGCTTTAACTTCCATATTTTTGCTCCAATTACTGTCTAATGTATATGTGTGATAAGGAACCAGCCCTGAAGAGTTATATTTGCAAATATACTTTAATAGTCACATTGTCCCCTATCTGTGACAGGAAGTACCCTGTTTTATACGTTGACATGCTCCGCCTACATTTTTCAATTGATCCACTTCAAAATAGGTCAGGGAAGCCTTGAGAAGCTGGTGATGCCATGTTGTGACACTTAAGCCTTTACATTGACCTGCAACGGCGTGCATTTCGATGGAACGCCAACAAACAGGAAGTGGTTTTAATGTCGTTGCACAGGTTCCAATCTCGCTCAAAATGGACATGTACAATGACAGTCACTAGGTGAACACAAGGAAATTATTTGGCAGCTGAGGCAGAATGGCTCAACAGCGCAACCTACTGGAAACTGCAAGTGGTCCCTCTGGTTCAAACGGTATAAATCAACATATCTTTCACACATTTGTATTCTATTAATATTATAGTTACGAAAAATGTATAATACAAAATAAGTGTAAAGTTTGATTTAATATTAGAAGTATTTGAAGATAGCTGGTTCTTTGTAAATACATCCTTGAATGAATATGGAATCTTGTTCAAATGAAAAAAGCATTGACCATTAGGTTTTCAAAAATATCAAAACAGATTTTTAGCAGGCAATGGCTCTGTCACAGTTTCAGCTTTATTTTTATTTTTGGGTGGAACTGGGTATTCAAAGTACTTCCTTCTCATGTCTGTATAATGTTCGTCAGTGGAAAAATATTGAAAATTTCTACAACTCTAAGACTGAGCAGGGTATAAATTGTTTATAAGAAGAGACCTTGTGAACATATTCAAACAACTTTTGACTATAAAATGAATTACATTTAGAAAATGTAATGGTAGGTGAGATGGGCCATGAGAGTACATTGATAAGATAAAGGATGTATTGGATATGGCATTGATAAGATATTTAAGTATTTAGGATTGGAATCAATCAAATTCACGGTTGAAAAACATCGTAAAGGAATATTAAATAATAAATACAGTTATAATACAATTATATAAATACAAACCATTCACCATTACCACTTTGCATATAATAAGTCCATTACAAATCAGCACAACTTACCTGTGAGCCCTGAGAAAAAGTGGTAGCTTTTTTAATGAGTTGGATTATTAAGTCAACACAGTCTAGTGCTCATGAAGATGTTGAGTGAACAGATGCTCTCTGTTTTGGTGAGATATGTTTTACTGAAAATGGAAAGATCTTTTTTTAACCAAACATAAGGCCTAACTTTATGTTCATCCACTTTGTTTAATAAAGCAGGTCATGTTAAGACAGATCTTTTGTTTACATAGATATCAATGCAATTCGTCTAAGTTTTAACCTAAATATCATTTATCACAAGACTCCAGAGGCCTGTGAAAATAGACTGGTATTCTATATGGCAGCCAGAATCTGATGTTCATCTGTACAAAAAAAATTCATGAAGTTCTCCCTTTTTTAACCATCATAGTCAACATATCTTCAGTACAATCTTTCTGATCATCACAATGAAGTGAGGTACCATGACAAAATGAATCACAGCTTGTAAGGTTCTAAAATAGTCTCCCTTGAATTTTATGAAACATGCCTAAAACTATATACCTTAAAGATCATTAAGCGAGGTTAAATCACAACCAATACTTTTTTGAAATTAACAAATAGAATGATGCTCTTATCCTCATATAATTCACATAATTATATTGTAAATGGGCAAGTATGATCCAAAATATGGTTGTCATAAATAAAAACAAATCATAACAAAAGGTGATGTTTGTGATTGACATTTTGGGCGGAATTATAGTTGATCACAAAACTGGACTAGAAGTTTTGTGATTGTATTTTTTGTGAATGTGTTATGATATACAACTGCCGCATCGCAATTGACTTCTCAGGTGTCACATGTTGCTCATTTGGCTTCATTCATTCCGGTGATTGGCCTAGTCAAGGGACAGATGAGTAACAAGATGTTTCAAGTTCATATTTCAAGTCGTAGTTTCAGTGTTGCAATACTGTCGAAACAGTACACAAGTAAATTTATAGTAGCTGTATTTACAACAAAGCACAATATTCAAAATATGCTTGTAATAAATCTTTTGATCGGGGTCTTTAGTCCTCAGCTATATCACAATCAAAACATTTAAGCACTTAATTTGTTTTCCTTCTACCTAACATACCAGTTGTCAGTTGAGGGGGCTGGGATTTCCTGTCCAAACCGTTGATGCCAGATCCCAGCGGTATCCTGTCCTTAACCCTGAGCGCATTGCAGTGAAAGCTAACTAATCTTATTTTATGCTAGTCATTTATAAAAGGGGCCTTTTGGAAAGTGATTTGTGTCAGTCAGAAATAAGTTGAACTGCATTATATTACTGGGGGGGGGGGGGGGCATGGTTTGGACAGGGAACCCCCAGCTCTGGAAGACACTCTTCACAGGGAGGAAGAGCTGTCTTCCACCAGGTATCGGTGAGAATCATGTTATAACACCAGACCATCATGCTTTCAGATATGGCAAATATGACAAACACATGAATTCTATCAACTGGTGTAAATGTGTGCATTATTTTTACGGAGTATAATAATGGATATCATAAAACAGGCACATCTTTTGAATGAGAATTTATTACAGCCTGGAGTTTACGATACAAATCACCTTTCAAAATCGCTCAGCTACCACTTTCGTGAACATGGCTGATATTCTTTGCACTGACAGTAAAATTACATAAAACAGAGGAATGCATTCAAATTCATAAATTCAACTTTTTCTATTTTGCTTTTTTTTTTTCAACAAATTTTTATTTATGATCAAGGTCTAGTCAAAACATCCCTAGACCTGGCAAAGTCAATTGTTTTCTTTTTTTATAAGAAATAATTTATCATTTTGCGATGTTTTCAGAGTTTTAGGTTTTTCAATGTTTAATATTTTTTTCTCTTTTTCCATCGGTGAAGCAGGTTTCAAAATGGTCAATCTGTAAGAAAGAATATTGATAATGAAGTTAACACTTTAATTAACTTGTGAATTTACAAAAACAGAATTCCTCCTTGCACACACCTTAGACACTGGGAACACCAGCAGGGGTGGTGGACTTCTGAGCAGCCTCCTTGGCCTGGTGGGCCTGAAGCACAGCAACAGCCTCATCCACCTGAAACAAGTAAATATATACAAATACTGCATATGGAGCATTTTCACATTTAACTCTTTCAAGTTAAATAATAAGCTCAAACTATATGCTGTCCATTCATGATAATTGCTTTACGTAGATGCTAAATAGCAACCAGGCTAACGGTAATTCAAACAAAAATATTTTAAAGATGATCAAATTCTAATTATAATGACAATCGCAGCCAACCGGCCTCAGGAGATAAATCTGACATATGAGCCATTAACTGACCTTTGAGCGCAGTGACTCGGGTGACTCGAGCATGTGAAGAAGCTCTGAGTTGTCAATTTCCAGTAGCATACCAGTGATCTTGCCCGCCAGACTGGGGTGCATGTTCTGGATCAGGGGGAACAGACGCTCACCTGAAAGAACAGTTAGCAACAACTATTATGAATACTATTGATGTCAATGTAAGAAACCAGACACAAGTTGTCAAATAACTTGGGGACTAATAATTTATTTATATTAGTATAACCCTGCAAAACTATTGAAGTCAGAAGAGGTAAAGTACTTACCAAGCATCTGCTTCTGTTCCTGAGGAGGGGCAGCAGCCAGCATAGAGGCAGTCAGGGGCTCCTGTCCTTGGACATGGACAGCAGGCTATAGACAGAAAAAAAAAATACAGAAAAATGTTAAACAAAACCGAGCAGTATTACAATCTAGTTCTAGACTCGATAAATGAATGAATGAGTAGTGTCGCGTATCGTTTGAATTTTTCTGATTCGTGTGTAAATATAACAATAAACATAAAATTATGTTTATTACCTCTGCCAAGGAGGTCATGTTTTCGCCCGACCATTTGTTAATTCGTCAGTAGGTTTACATAAAAGCTACTTAATATTTCCCCAAACAAAGAAAAAGAAGAAATAACCCATTAAATGAAGTGGCAGATTTGGGCAAAGGAGTAAATCCAGGATGGTTTTTTTTTCACTTTCTTGAACATGTATCTTGATGAAAAAAACAGCACATTAAGGGGGTGAATGGGTGCAATTTGGTGTAACTTCATTTAATTTATGGGGACTAGTGGGCTTTGCTGGAAGTAGAATGTTACTCTAGTTGGCACTGTTTCTTGTCAAATCCAGGACATACAAATGTTCATAGCAGATTCAGAATTTTAAATTTATAAATGAATTAGTTTAATATAAATTAAGTCTAAATATGCCATTGCCATAAACAAGTTAAATTCTCAGTTTCAGTTCTTAAATTTAGTTGGCTATAACTAAGGCAGGTTCTAGAGTAAAACAACCATATACAACCTAAGTAATGCATTCCTACACCATCCAATATGTAAGCAACTGAATTTCAGCTTTTTCTGTCTATTCAGCCCTGAGTAAGCCAGCTCTGACCTTCCACACTAAATAAAGACCTTGCTTAGCCAGCACCGAAAACAGAAACGGTGCTTTAAATTTTGCTGTCATTAATCACCAAGTATAGTCAAGTTTATTTAGTGTTCAGTCACCACATGCATTTGGAAAACATGAAACCTATGTGTTATCACCTTGTTTGGAAATGAAACTGCCTTTTTCCCCCTTCTAATTCCTCATATTGAGGCAATGAAAGTCATGGTGATTTTTACCTGCTGCATGGGGGCCTGTGGCTGGGACGCCATGTGCTGCTGGGGGTTGCGCACACCAGCAGCATATTTGTACTGGGGCATGGCACGCACTGGGGCAGCAGTGGCTGAAGCACCGGCAGGGCGCTGGCCGAGGGCCTGGGTGGCTGAGGTAAGAGAGGAGGAAAAGAGGCAATTAACTCCATCTAGTGACAAAAACAAAGTGACAGAGGAACAAATTTTATAGCAGATTCTTATGTTCCTTAACCTGAAATACTTACGCATGCGCTGAGAAGCCATCATACGTGGCACCTGGGTGTTGGTGGTAGAGCTGGGACGGATGGTGTTAAAAGTCTGTGGCCTGGGAGCTGATGGGCGCATGGCACCTGGCATATTTTGGAAGTCTGAATGAACAGAGAACAGAAAAAAGAAGAGAACCACAATGTAGTTAGAATTGTTCTTTAGGTGTTAAGCGGTGGCTTAACGTCTTAACTTAAAGTGATAGTGCTGCATGCATTATTTTGGGGTTAATGTTATCAAGTGGGTTTATAACACTATGCAACACTCTTATTCATTTAGATGGCCAACAGTAACTTCAGCAAAATAATAAAGAATAATAGCCAGAGGAAGGCTAACCCTTAAGTCATTCTCTGACTTAACATATGGAGCAAGCAGATTCCAGTGTGTACTTCATTCTTGCTATAAGTGGAGTATTTTAAGACCCATTCAACTGTGGTTACTTACGCTGGGGACGCACTCCCTGAGTGGCCCAACGGGGGCTTGGGCGGAGCTGTGCCAGCTGGTTGGCAGAGTAGTAAGCAGCACGGTTCTGGGCCTGACATGGTTGGGAGCAAAGATTCATCATTGTATTGTATTTTACTGACACTCCCAATTCCCCTTCAACCATCTATGATTCATATAATGTACACAAGTACTAGGGCTGCATGATATTAAGAAAACATGCGATATCAGATAACGTTGTTTGATATTGCGATGACGATATGATTTGCAATAAATGAACAAACGGTCCCTTGCTACTGACGCAGAGACCACAGACAGCTCCACGGCCGGGCCGCAGCGCCACAAGGTCGGGAAGACATCAGGGAACAATGCACAGCTCCACTATGTCCACTTACAGAGTTAATATGGGGTGTTTTCATATACATTTAGATCGTGAAAAATATATTTAACAGTTTTTAGTGGCTCTGTCTGCGATTTACATCCTCATGTGTGTCTGTCATTCACGCTGCACCAACATCGCCAAACCAAGCCGAGCACGCAGCCATCTCCACCAGCTCTAGATATATTTACTTAAATAACAAAATTGTTACAACTAAATTGTTTCTTGTCAGGCTGAGTTTACAAGAGCAAGCGAGCGGCGAATGAATGCGCTACTCTGAAGAAAGATTGAACTCATTAATAAAAGTACCAATCATTACGTGATGATCAGCATTGAAATTGTTGTGACAAACAAATCAACTTCAAACTCAAGCGAATCATGTTAAGCCTTGTAAGTTCAGCTAATAGAGAGAGAGAGACTCCGTGTGTGCTCTCTTACTTTTCCCTCAGGTTCTGGGATCATAAATAAGCTACATAATTCCTTTATATAATAAGCCGCGCAGAATGATGAATTCAACTTAGGATAAAAAGGGATCACTAGAAATTTCCCCAGTAGAGTTTAGCTGGAGGAGTGAGATTGACGTAGCTGCGTTGCTCAGTCAGATTTCTCTTTTTTCTCTTGATTCTCTTCTTCAGATAATGATTCAATGTCGCAAAACCCGTCAATGATATCAATGTCTTTAAATCATCACTAGGGCTGAACGATTAATTGCATTTGCCATAAAATCGCGATATGATACAACGCGATTTCCTAATCGCAACATGCGCGATTATCACGTGCGAACGAGAGTAGGGCACCGAGCCGCCGTCCTCACCCGCAGCCAGACCACGGGACAACAAAACTCCACTGATCCAGAAGATAGCGAAGCAGGCCGGCATCACCTACAGGGGCCTCAAGTCTTCGACGTGACGGACACACAGAGCGAGCTCATCTTGCTGGTGACCGCGTTGCCGGCGGCGGACCTGAAAATCGCTCCCCGGAAAAGCAAGCCGAGCCCCAGGGAGGCGATCCGAGCTCCGGGGAGGCGGGGCTCCAGAGCCCCCCGGTCCCCTACACGCACAGCTGCGAGACGGAGGTGCTCAGCACGGGGTGTTCCTGCTGAGGCCCGGCGCCTCCGTCACGATCACCCGGACATAAACCGGACGCTCGAGGTCTTTACACCGCCTAATGTCTGCTGTGTTGTGGCTCCACACACACACACACACACACACACACTCTGTCTGTTACGTGACTTGTGTTCGAAATGGTTAAAAACCAAAGTCTGAGGAGTGGGACCATTTGATTAGCTTCAGGAAACTGTTCATACATGCACTTTTTATTTATAACTTTATTTAATAAAAACTGGCTCGTTACTTGAGCAGCAGAGGGTGCGCCTGTAAGCACGGCGCACCTCTCTCTCGCTCACTCGCGTGCCCGCTGCCTCGGGGGATGCGCAGTTCTGGTGTCATGTCTGCGGGGGGGGGGGGGGGGGGGGGCGCAGCGCGAGACCCTTGCTTACGGAGGTTGGTCGGGCTGCCTTGGTCGATGGAAAAATAATCGCATATTAAATCGCAATCGCAATATTTGGGAAAAAAAAACAAACGCAATTAGATTATTTCCCCAAATCGTTCAGCCCTAATCATCACCTAGGGCAGCAGGGCTCCATCTGATTGGCCTAATATATTGACATGCAGAGTGTGAATGCGTGGCGCATGACACCCCATTTATCGCAGTTTTTGCTGTCTCTGTTGATATACCCACATGATGATATCAGGATGGCAATAGAAGTACATGATTGTTTTTTGCAAATGGACTGGCTCACCTGAGGTATAGCAGCCATGAAATAGCCTGAGGGTGGGGCAGGCTGGTATGGGTTGAGGACAGGGTTGGGCACAGCACGGACAGTGGCCATTCTCTGCATGTACTGATTGGTTAAATGGGCCTGACGCTCCTCTTTGCGCTGTGCCAGGGCCACATACAGAGGCTTTGTGGCAACAATACGACCATTCATCTCTGTTACAGCTTTAGTAGCCTCTTCTGGGGAAGAGAAGCACACAAATCCAAAGCCTTTGCTGCGGCCACCTTCCATCATCACCTAGCAAAGGAGGGAATGATTAGCATCTATTCTAAAATACTTCGTCGTCTTGCCAATAAAAAGTTAAACTCAATTAAGAAAGTATTGAAATATTTACCTTAGCGCTTGTAATGGTTCCAAATGGAGAGAACTCTTTACGCAGACGCTCGTCATCCAGACCATCATCCAGGTTTTTTACATACAGATTGACACCCTGGTGTACATCAAAATTGACAGTTAGACTCATTTCAAGAAGTCAAATCAACTATTATCTTTGTAGCACCAACATTGAAGCACAAGATTTTTGAATGGCAGCAGAATGTGCCTTTGACATAGCTGTACTTTGGGCATATGTTCCAATATTGAACTTGACACGTCCATTTAAACCACCCTTGTGATATCATACTGAATTTATCACTTCGAAAAAGTTCAAAAAAGTTAAACAAACCTGGTATCTGGTCATGCGATCTTGCTTCATTTGCTCAAATTTGCGCTTGAGTTCGTTCTGGCGCTCCCCTTTCTTCTGTGCGCGGCCCACATACACTTGACGGCCATTCAGTTCTTTACCATTCATTTCATCGACAGCCTACAAATAAATAAGCAGAAGTTCACTGAAACAAGCTTTAAGAAGAGCCACATCTATATTCAAAGCCAAAAGCAGAGGTACAGTGACAGCGTAGCTCATTTTATATTTTGCTGATAGACAAATACATAGGAAGGAGGCCGTGTCTTCGAAGAACATTGAGTAGATCCTAACCTTCTGTGCATCTTCGTGTCTCTCGAAACTAACAAAGCCAAATCCCTTGGATTTGCCACTTTCATCAGTCATCACACGGATACTGAGTGCCGGACCTACAACATACAACAGTGTATCAAAACTCAACACGCCAAATGACACTGGTAACATACTTAATCGTAAATCTGTTGACCTCCAAATGTCTTACCATAAAGGCCGAACATCTCCCGTAGCTTCTCATCATCCATGTCCTCCCCAAAGTTCTTGATGTAAACATTGGTGAACTCTCTGGCACGTGCCCCAAGCTCAGCCTCCCTTTCTTTACGGGATTTAAAGCGTCCAACAAATCTGTTGGTCAAACGGGAAAGTTAACAACAGATCACTCATGCTGTGCCAACCTTTAGACTTTTCTTAACTCCTAAGTGATGCCGGTATCCCATTAACTGTTGCTCAAATATCAAGTACGCCAGTGTTGAAAACAAATATTTAGTTTGACAAATCAGAATACAATGAAAAGTGTTATCCATTAATTGTAGAACAGGACACACTTGGCTTATTCCTGCTTAACAGGGTTGTTTAAGGAAAAATTAAAATTCACTAGATATCTACTCACCACTAGGCCGATGGAAGGATGGATGAAGTGTTTGAGTCCACACCCTAACCCGTCAGTTTCAGGGGGACACAGCATATCAGCCTAATCCAATATAATGGAAGTAACTGGTGACCACGTCTTCAAACGTAAAAAGCCTCCTCCATACTGCTCCTGTGGTGTCATCAAGGTGTCCGTACGCCTCGACACTGCAGAAACAGCGTCATTTACACCATGTTTATAGCCTATTTGAATGTCAGGCCGTACGATTACGGTATTTAAGTTGGGTTTTCGAAGACGTGCTCACGTTACTTCCATTGGATTAGGCTGCAATGCCGTTAACCCGAAAACTCCAAGTGTTTCAGCCACCCCTCCATCAGCATAGAGGTGAGTAGATCAAAGAGCTTATAACACCATATTATCCAAATAGATCACTTCGCTCCCAAAACACTTCTTTCTGTCTCTCTAATTTATCTGGCATGTTTGTCATTCTTAACTGGGGTGTTGTATGAAGACCCGAAAAACCAAATGGCATTAATGGTAGGTGAGTTTTAGGACAAGATGCAGTTCAACACAAAAAAAAAACTTTGATTAGATATATAACTCATGTTAATCAGAGGGACCCAAAACACAGACTTAAACATTGGCTGTAAATGTAGTCCCACTTACACTTTTCTGTCATTGAGCAACATGCCATTCATTTTCTCTATGGCCCGCTCGGCAGCCTCGTGGGTCTCAAAGTGCACAAAGCCGTAACCCTTTGAGCCATTTTCATCACAAACCACCTTGGAAAAGGAAGATTTGAGCATGTCAACAACCCTGAGCATCATGCAGTGTAAAAAATACACACACAGTCACCTTTAAAACCACAGCAAACTTAAGTCGAGCAAATTAGTGTTTTTAAAAAAATCACTAAAACACACAAGCAGACAAACTTAATAATTTATTGCCTACCTTGCAGGAAAGGATATTTCCAAATGCAGAGAAGGTGTCATAGAGTGCCTTGTTATCAATGGACTTGTCCAGGTTTTTGATGAAGATGTTGCCCACTCCACTCTTCCTCAGGGAGGGATCACGCTGAGACCACATGATGCGGAGCGGTCTGCCTTTGATCACGTCAAAGTTCATTGTGTCCAGGGCTCGCTCAGCTGAAACAGATGACAACACCTCTGACATTAGCTTCAGGTCTGGTTTATATTTTGCACAATGCAAAGACTTCTGTACCTCTCAAGTGGATCATGACATATAAACGTCATTCATAACTTTATCTGATATTACACCACGGCACAACATATTGACTAAAACAATAGTGCTAATAGAAACAACTGCTTTAACATGGCATGCATAGTTCGCGTTTAAAATGGAGTAAAATGGTGCCACATTCATCTCGCTAGCGGTCCTTACTTCATTACGTGACGGTACACCTACCATCTGCAGGCTGTTGGAAGTTGACATAGGCATAGCCGAGGGATCGACGGGTGATCATGTCTCGGCACACTCTGATGGAGAGAATTGGTCCAGCGGGGCTGAATTTCTCGTAGAGCATGGCCTCTGTAACGTCTGCATGTAGGTCTCCCACATAGAGGGAGGCCATTGGGTAGCTAGGCGCACTGGGATTCATATCTGACCACGCGTGCTCTTAACAACACAAATGTGGAATTGTAACAGTTGGATATGTCTAAAAAAAACGTCAATCTTTGCCAACCCTCTATAAGAAGGGGCTATTTACTAAGTCTCAGTAAGCTTCACAAAAACAAATGGGAGTGTCAACGCTAATGCTAGCTTTGTAAGTTAGCAACGTGGGCTAGTTAGCTTGATTAGCAAATGTCGGTGCGTGGCCTAATCAATGTGACTCGAACACTTCACAATTCTGAATATGTTCTCCCCCACAATCAGTATATGACGCAATAGTCCTCGCTTATAATACTTACAGGGATGACAAAGCCCTAAATGAGAAAAATAAGTGGTTAACAGTATAACCGGCTAACGTTAATCACACACGTTTTCAACAATGACGCTAGCTGCTGTATGTGCTACCGTTCCTCTCGTTCCGTCTTTCGTTGTTTTTCGAAGGCAGTGTCTTCTTCGCGTTGCTTGGGTTTGGCAAATTAAATCCTGCTTCACCGATTTTTATTTTTCTTATAAAAATATGACTGCGTGTGCGCTCTAGCTTTTGGTTTGTTTCATAATAATAAAATGTGTGCAGAGACTAGCTCCGGAGCACACCCTGCGCAGACGGATTACGGGAATGTAAGGAAGGTCGGTAGAGGTTGTTTCACGAATGCGGTCGAAAACTGCTGCGCTTTCACCACCGAGATTGACGCCACACATCTCGCGATATTTGCAATTTGAAGGAACGTGTTTAGTTTACGGTCCATGGGCATTTCCATATATCTCTAATTCAGATAAACCTTAACACTATAATGTATTCCAATGTGAAGTATTTATTGCCAAATTCAGTGATTATTTTTTGTTACTTTAAGATAAAAAAATCTAACAAATGTATTTGTACTGTTTTGAAATCCATAGTTTTCTTTATTATAATCGAGGGTTACATATTTATTGAATGCAGTCACTGTCCACTATGGATAAGGCATTTTCAAAATGTATCAAATGGCCTATTCCTCCAAAGGTTCAAATAATTGACAAGGTTTACCCAGTGGCAGAATCCCTTTAAAAAGATTAAAGTTTGAGGTAGACTCTTTTGTAGTGAATTGACGAAATATGAGAACAAATTTTTTTCTTGCTCTGTGTCTTGTACATTTTGGGTAGATATTTGAATTTGGTTATCACCTAAAGTAAACAACACCTTTTACATTTCCCATATAGTTTTTTATTAGGATAGTCTAAACTCATTTTTCTTAATGGCATGGTAAAGGGGATGATCCTAATAATCAAATACCATATTCATTGTATTAAATGCAGACATTCCACTCCCAAGATTTAGCGTTTATGAATGATTTTATCTTGTTTTTTCATCACTAAAGAGAATGCACCATGGTAAAGCAAGGAGGTTTTATGAGGATATATCTAAATTCTTGTTTTTATTCACATTCCCCTTTTTTGAGGTAAGGTATTCATGAGCGGGCTTTTACTGGTATACACACTGAACCTTTTAGTCTTATTGCTAGTTTCTTGTACTGTATGTGTCAAGCAGCCCATTGTTATATATGCTCCATTTCATATGCTTGACAACATCTAAATTGCCTTTGTCTGTGTGCTCTCTGCGAGTGGTTTGTGCATGTTCAATAAAAAAACATCCACGGTCCTTGTGTAACAGCTATCGCTGTGGTGTGCTCTCTTATTTTTTTAAGTTATTATGTTCTCAATACCTTGTTTATTTGTCACAGTAAAACTGTAACAATTTTATATTGTCTTAATAACCACTGAAAATGAAATAAACGTTATATCCAAGATGTACAACTTAAATCCACTTGAAAAGATGACATGTGTAAAACAAGACATAATCAATCAAATTTTATTTGTATAACCCATATTCACAAATCACAATTTGTCTCATAGGGCTTTGACATGGTGTGACATCCTTAACAGCCCTAACCCTTAACAAGAGTAAGGAAAAACCAAATCAGCCATCATGATCAGGATCCACTATCACGATCGGTTGCCACTATAGTCCAGAATCACGATCCACTGCCGCCATCAGGATCCACCATCAGCTGCCTCCTCGATCGTGGTCCACCACCACTATTCACGATCAGATGCCAGCACGATACAGGGTCCGCCCTTACCATCATGATATCCTATTCACGATCCACCATGTGGCCCCCGGGGAGGAAGTCATAAAAATTAATTAGGGTGATGGAAATGTATGTGGATTTAAAATGAGCTGTAGAATGGTTTTGAAAAATGGAGTAAGACATTATTAAGTTTCCTTGTCACTACTGGTATTCATGAGGCTGCACCTACAACCAAATCAGGTTGCACAGGTAATCCAACTGCTCCAGGATGGCACATCCATGCGTACAGTGCCAAGAAGGTTTGCTGTGTCTCCCAGCATAGTCTCAAGAGCATGGAGGAGATATCAGGAGACCGGCCGTTACAAAAGGAGAGCTGAACTGGGCCTTTAAAGGGCATCGACCCAGCAGTAGGACCGGTATCCGCTCCTTTGCCCGATGAGGAACAGCAGGACTACTGCCGGAGTCCTACAAAATGACCTCCAGCAAGTTACTGACGTGCATATTTGGACCAAACTGTCAGAAACAGACTCCATTAGGGTGGCAGGAGGACCAGACGTTCTCTAGTGGGACCTGTGCTCCCAGCCCAGCACCATGCAGCTTTATTGGCATTCACCAGGGAACACCAGAATTGGCATTTCTGCTGCTAGCGCCCCATTCTCTTGACAGATAAGAGCAGGCTCACAATGAGCACATGTGACATCCATGAAAGAGTCTGGAAACGCCTTGGTAAATATTATGCTGCCTGTAACATCATCCAGCCTGATCGGTTTGGTTGTTTGTCAGTGATGGTCTGGGGAGGCATATCCTTGGAGGATCGCACAGACTTCCATGTCACAGTCAATGGTACCCTGACTGCTGTGACTTTGTTTTTCAGTGTATTTTTGAATCCAGCCCTCAACAGTTCGACGACTTTGGTTTCCATTGACCGTTATGTCATTTTGTTCTCAACAAATTATAGAATGTGCATCATGAAGATTTTCAACTTTAATAATTCGTTCATCAAGATCTGATATGTGAATTAAGTCTTCCATTATTTTTTTGAGCAGTGTATAAACCAATGTGTGGTTGGTTAAGTCAATCAATATTTCCTGGTTTACAGATGTGAGAGGCGCATACTTTCACCTAAGTACCTCACATAGACTACATAATGCAATTAAATGAAAAGTTAAATTTCTTATCCAAGAGGCTGTTGTGAGATAACAGATTCTTATCTCCTGGCAACAAGTTATTTAACTGTCCAACAATTAAATAAATTGTGGCTATAGGATTTAGCGGGGGACTCTGTACTAAAAGGATGTGGGTGGACTGCATGCAGTGACAAAATAGTTTCCCCCTTCACTGTAGGTCGTGCACTTCTTGGCGAACAGCAGGCATGTTGTGATAAGTATTAAACAAACACAGGTGTTTACAGAGCCTTCATTTATGTGATAGTTCCACCTGTGTTGAGCAACTATTGCCAATCAAATGGCTGCTGAGAAAAAGGTCTGTAACTACAGGGGATCACAGAGCGCGAAGAATATAACCTGAACGGACATATTTTCTATGGATACAGCCCTCTATCTGAGGACTCTTATATGGCCTAGGAAAATACAACATCATTCATTTATTAAATGGTCACTATCATAATTTTCAATTCATAATGGTAAATGGTTTGTATTTATATAGCGCTTTTTCTAGTTTTGATGACCACTCAAAGCGCTTTACAGTGCAATAGTTTACAATTTGCCATTCACACACGCATTCATAGAGTGCATCTATTAGCAGCACTTTTATTTTCTATAAGGGGCAATTCTGGGTTTGTCATCTTGCCCAGGACACTTCGGCATGCAGATGGGGAAGACTGGGATTGTATTGCCGACCTTCTGGTTGGAGGACGTCCGCTCTAACCCTCAGCCACAGCCGCTCCCGTGCACGGTGTATCATTTATGCTTTTTTGTGTTTATACAATTGTGTGCAGATCCAACGGGGTGCAGGGGCTCCTGGGAGTCCTGTGTTCACTATACAGGATGTGTTAAGTCATGGTTTGGGATTTACAGATAGCACTGTAAGTAAACATTCCTTTTTAGTGGCCTAAGCCTATCAGTGCTCTCCTCCTAAGTTTTGACCATGTTCATGTCAGTTGGGTGGACAGACAGAAACGTCTTTTACTCCCTTCCCTACTCATTTAAGCAGGTCCAATTAACCAAACTGTCTCATTGTGGAACAAGACAAGACATACAACTCTTAACTAAGCCCTAGGAATAGTTGAAGTTGAATTAGTTAGCCCAAGCCTTTAGGAAGTGAATCATATTTTGCCAGGTCCAGTATATTCAAGGACAAGGCCTGTGCATTTTTACTGCCTTTTTTGTTTAGATTTCCTTAGTCAAAGAAAATCTTTGATTATTCCTTCAAGATAGTGTGCATTACGAAGGAACTAAAGATTTAATTTATGACAGTGGAGTAGAGTATTTGCACTCTTCCTATGGAAGATGAAAATCAAAGTCAGAGACACGAAGCTAAATAGGCTCACCGTGTCTTCTCACATTTTTGTGACCAAATGTAGTTTGGAGACCCCCTATGCTATGCATCTGAGAAAGAAAACACCCCATATTGATCAGGATGGACACATAATTGTGACGCACCCCCCAGTAAACAATCTCTAAATAGAATTACTAGCCTTCTGTAGTATGCCTCTGCCAACCATTGCTTTTTTCCAGTATACATACATTTTTTTCTCTAATCAGTTAATCTTTGAGTCCAAAAGACAACTGTTCAAAATTTGAAAAGACTCCCTAAAGGCTGACTCAAGATAGCCTGTTCAACAGGCCAACAGCACGTTTTGACTTTAATAATCACTCCACAAAAGTTTGCAATTCATTTATGCAAAATATAGATTTTGGATCATATAAATGATACAATCAAAAATCTATCCACTTAGAGCAACCAAAATGTATCAAAACAGACAAATCAACAGAATTTTGTTTGTTTATTTCATTTACATGAACTTACACATTTCTCCCAATAAAAGTTCTCTATGGTAATCCCAAAGACAGAAACCCTTTATGCATCTCCAGAAACTACGTATCAACATGCAGTTTAGGCAAGTACTGAAAGAAAAACTTGAAAAGGCAGAAACAAGATAAACATGTGGGATTTTCTTACTGCCATATTATACAAAACAGCAACAAGCTTGTGTGCTCTTTAGTTCAACATTTTCTATACCTCAAAAGTGAAAACAGAAATACAAAAGCAGTTCACCCAAAAACAGAACAAAATAATAAAGAGTATAAAGTTAAGCAACTGAAAGTAAAAGGAATGTAACCTGTGTTCCAATAAATCTCTGCCTTCTTTCTACCAATCCCCATCATTTTCTTCACTGCCCTTTACTCGTCATTTATCTTACAAATTACACATTAAGTGACGGCGTCTGCTCAGATGTGGCAAGTCAACATGTGATTTTGTGAACCCACAAGGTCGCCAAAAAAATACCATTATTATGAATACATACAATATAACCTTTTTGACTCTAAAACTTCACCTGCGTCTTTTATGAGTTGAAAACTTACCTACTCCCCCACCACCTCAATAATACAATAGCTATATTGTTAACACACACAAGGGTCAGCAGACAGGCAATCAACCCATACATTTGAGCCCCTGACGTGGACACACCCACCAAACAAATTACACTATACCCTTATTCCCAGTCCCCTTTTCGCACAGTTACTACAAAAAAGGAAATCGTAAACAGATGAGAGATGTGTTGAGACTCCTAAACAGAAAAAAGATGGAAAGAGTTGGACAATGATAGTGAGGTGGTCTCAGTGTTGCGGATCATGATACAGATGAGCCAGGATGATAGTAGGCAGACGGGGGTCGCCTATGCCCCCATCTGGCTCAATTTTTGGTTTCTTCTTGATCATCTGCATCCGAGTTCCACAGCTAAGGAAATACAGAAGAACAAAAAGGAGAATGAGAGAAATTTCATTTAAAAATGATGAATGGATGAATGTGGCTCAGTGTTACGCTCTTTGGGTGGTCGTTACAAGTAGAAAATTAAACTTCAATTGAAATTTTAAAACTAGACTAACAATGAAAATATGGTTGTAGTTGAAATTAAACTTACTGTCAAGTTGTCTCTCAATAACTGCATGATAAGCGTACTGTCTTTGTACGAATCTTCACTCAGTGTATCAAGCTCTGCAATAGCATCATCAAAAGCCTACAGGAATTCAAACAAATTTGTAAGGTTAGCCGGAAACAGATGGCCTAGAACAGTGGTTGCCAACCCGTCTATCGACTCACTGGCTGCGGTTGCTGCGCAGATCAGATGTGTCAGTTGTTCACAAGCGCTGTGTGTCCGCTACTGTCGGCTGAACTGCAGGTTTATCTACTGCCTTTCCATACATTTCATTGCAAGTCTGATTATTTACTAAATTAAATGTCAGGACTCTACGATATAAAGACGGCATCTTCCGGTCTGTCGATAACAATCAAAGCCCTGTTAAAAGAAATTAATGAATTCAGAAAGTGAAACACTGTAGTGCTTTTACTTTGAAACGGGTTCGGGAAGTGTTGGAAATACATTTGTGACATACAGATAAACATTGTAGTTCACAGCAGAATAAACAGAGAAAATCATCTTTCACCTGAGTTGTAATTTTTATCTGTTGAATATACTTCACATACAATTCGTTGCAACACTTTCTGTACGCGTTCCAAAATAAAAGCACTCCTGCGTCTCTGTTGACCAAGATGCATGGCTTCATACTGTATAGTACCGGTATTTATTTGAGTACACAGGACTTATTTTATACAAGGAAACGTCATGCTTATGTCCATATTCAAGCCAAAGCCTACGTAAAGACATTATCCTGCAGTAGCAGCTCCTCTGTAGAACATATTGTTGAACTGAAGCTAAATATTGTGCATTGAACAGAGACTGCAAATATAAATTGATATTAATGTGAATATTATGCATCGAACAGATGCTGTAGAAATT
Organism: Limanda limanda; assembly: GCF_963576545.1. Lineage (NCBI taxonomy): Eukaryota > Metazoa > Chordata > Actinopteri > Pleuronectiformes > Pleuronectidae > Limanda > Limanda limanda. The sequence goes on from NC_083646.1 coordinate 28,136,687, forward strand.
GATATTGTGCATTGAATAAAGTTGCACAACTACTTTTATATGTGTATACTTATGCTTGTACATTCAGTCTTTAACAGAAATGGCAAAGAATAATAAATAAGACCGAAGTGGGGTTTTTGGAAGATATCAGGGTGGTAGATCTCGGCTTACGTTTGGAATTAAATAGCGATCTTGGGCTAGACAAGGTTGGTGACCACTGGACTAGAACAAGCTGTGCGGTTATGGAGCAGTTTAATGTGTATGCATCTCAGGTTGGTGTTCACAAAATCAATGCAAGATATCAAAAATGTTAGCATTTAAAATACTCCCAAAAGAAAAGAAAGTTAAGTGGTTTCATGAACTCACTTGTTTGGCCAGACGGCAGGCATCTTGAGGTGACTGCATGATTTCGTAGTAGAAAACAGAGAAATTGAGCGCAAGACCAAGGCGGATTGGGTGGGTGGGCTTTATTTCGGTTTTGCTGATTTCAAAGGCCTTCTCGTAGGCCTCCTTTGAGTTTGTAATGATTTCTGTAGGGAAACAAAGAATATGAGTACTTTGGACTCTAAACATAACAAATGGACTTGTTAAATGCTATAGTTTATAAAAAGAGACCAAGGATAGAAAAGTCTGATACGGAGGTATAGTTCACTGAAAAATTAAAGTTCACTCATCTACTACCACTCTGACAATTGAGGGATGGGTGAAGTGTTTGAATCCACAAAACAATTTTGGGGTAGACGAGAAACAAGGATATTTACACTGAGTTTTAAGCCTAAATGATATCGTCCTTCAAGGTGCATTCACGGAACCTCAGACACACTACATCTGCTAGTTAAGACACTTCCAGTGGACATTTAGGCTTAAATTACCTCGTTTTGAGTCAGGTATGAAGATCTGGGCTTGCGGACACTTGGATAACACCACACAATCAGTATGGAGGCATGTTATGTTTTTTCTGTTGATCAATACGTCTGAAGGACTCACCATTCAATTGTATCGGATTCGGCTGCTACACAGTTTATCGCTGAGACTCCAGAAGTGTTTTGTGAACTCAAATATTATTTTTTCATTGAACTATACCATTCATTTATGTTTAATGATGTACACCCAGCTCAAACCAATGCAATCAGAAATAGGTAAAATAATAAACTCTTCATGAAGGCTGTGTTCAGTTTTAATAAAACATTTTCAGAGGGTTGTTAGTTATACTCAATGGTAATATTGGAGACTATACTTCGTGGTGCTGTATACTTGAACTGAATTCTACTCTGGGTTCTGAAAATCCTATCCCACCAGCTCACTATCTCATATTTTGAGTATTCAATCATTTGTAGTTTAATGGGGGTTTATGTGGAGTTCATTTCTTTGATGGCCCCTAATGGAGTAACTGCTGAATAGAACTGTTTACACAGCTTTTTGGTCCTGACCTCTTAAGTTAATCTGTAGTAGGTTAACCCTAACCTTGGCCTAAGAACTTTTAAATTTTGTCTTTTTCACTCTTCACACACAACCTAGCGATCATATGTATTTAGGTTTTCATGAATTGTGTCTGTTCATGAATCACTTTAACACTGATATCCTGGCTGTGGTCATCTCTAGTTGTGTGTAGCATGAAAAAATTGATTAAGTTACGAATCACGATTCTTGTGAATGACGATTTAAATCGCCAAGCTGCCTCCCAAATCGATTTAAAAAATATATTTATATATTTTTACAAATATATTTATTGGTTTTATACGGGGGTTATTGATGTTGACCAGCTCTTGTTTTTGCAGAACAATCTAAACATACCCAAGCACTAGCTTTGCATAGCCTACATGCAAACAACAATGAAGCATAGCCTATTTTTTCAAAGTTTACATTTTAAGTAATTCATTCAATTTAATTTACCTTTTATTTATTGCTTAAAAGTAGCCTAAGTGGCATACATTTCTTAATCTGTCAGTTTGTGTGCAGTTGACAGGGGCTTTACAAAAATAGGGCACATTTTTATTTATTTTCTCTATTTGCTGCCCGGCAGTCATGAAGTTAATGTTAATATTTGAAATAAAACTTGTAAAGCGCCAAGTGAATTTGACTGTGTTGTATTTGAAGGTATGATTCAACTTTTTCCCATGGTCCAGTATTTAAAAACAAAAGAAACATATCGTATCGCCAACCAAGTATCGTGATAGAATCGTATCATGAGGTCCATGCAGATTCCCATCCGTAGTGTCCTTAATAATCAAGGACAAAGTTTTTGCACTACTCTTTCTTAGTTTTTGCACTTCAGTTAATGTGTAGAAGACAATGTTGTTCACAGAATTAAATGTGAGTTGAGCAGTCTTATTTTCCTCATTTTTTGTAATGCCTTTGAATAATATGGGGGACATGAATCGCAGAATCGAATCGCAGTACTTGCTGTATCGCAATATGTTAAGAATCGCAACAATATTGAATCGTGGCCCAAATATCGCAATACTATCGAATAGTCACATTATTGCCAATTCCCACCCCTAGTACATATAAAATGTTGGTCTTTTTTTAATGTGTCTAAATGTGTGCCCAATTGACTCTGGAGCTAATCACACAAACACAAAATAAACTTCAGTACTAAGTTGTAAAGTGAGCGCAGGTCAGCGTGAGTGTGGAGGGACAACACATTTACAATGATTTTAAGATTAAATAACCCCATAGAAGCCCACACACAGATGGTATAAAAAAATACTTGGAGCTTACCATCCCTCTCTTCTTTTGTAGCCACCTCAGCCAAGTAACGGTAGTAATCTCCTTTCATTTTCAGATAAAAGACCTTGCTTTGTGGTTTTGAGGCATTTTTAATGAGATGATTGTCCAAGAGATTCTGTGGCACAAAACAAACAAAACAGACTGTTATAAAAGAAAAAGCACAACTGTCCTCATGTTAAAAAAAAAAAAAAAATTCTAAAAACACACAAAAAACAATATGGCTAATTGCATTCCAGTTCTCTGAATGTGGTTTAAGAGATTGAACCTCATGACGCGTTGAGGTCACATTAGGTGCATATAAAGCTGATCATTTGTGATCAGATCACTCAAGATGGATATAAGAGATAAGTGTCAGTTCACTTAAAGGAATAGTTCACCAAAAATGATAATTCAATCATTATCTACTCACCTCTACGCCGCTGGAGGCATAGGCCAAAAACATGGTGTAAATGACACCAAAACTTTTTTGTGCTAAAAATTACTCTTAGCAGATAGAGCCAGTATTCAAATGTAAGCAAGTAATCAAATGTAAGCATTCTCACCAACACGTCCTCGCAGATTTCTTTCAGCTCGCACTCAATCTTTTTCTTGTACCCTTCAACAATGAGCGCCAGCCTTTCGTTTTCTGGGTTTTTATCCTCGATGCTGGACACCACACGCCACGAGGAGCGTCGGGCACCCACCACATTCTTGTAGGCCACTGACAGCAGATTACGGGCATCATCACTCAGCTCTTCTTGACTTTCCACTGCAACCTTCTTCATTATAGCAGCCATATCATCATATCGCTCAGCCTGCTCGGCCAGCTTGGCCTTCGTTGCAAGACAGGTCATGACTGCTCCCTGGAAGAAAGAAAAAAAAAAGGGGGAAAGATTCACAGATTTCATATTAGTGAGAAGCAAGGGGGTAATTTTTATTTTTGACTGATTTAAATGAATACCCAAAATAAATGTGTAAAGCAAAGTCAAGTAAAAAGAAAAAGAAAAGAAAAAAGGAATTACTCTGTTCTGTGGTTAAATGCTTCTGCCAACCAGTGCAGTTTCAGTCTACATAAATGTTTTAAGCCTAAATGTGCGCTGTGTTCCTCCTGCCTGGAGCCGTTTTCACATTTGCCGCCCAAGCTTACGTCTCTATGGTCTTGTCCAAGGGATACGTGACGAAATCAGCGATACGAAAGCACTAACTAGAGCTATGCAGCCATGCTACTGGGACTGGCGATGCTACAGCGCACACCGCGCACAGTCTCGGTCGAGAGCTTGTGTGTGGTGTGTGCATGCGAATGTTAAGCACCTCCGTAGGAGGATAAGAGTGGACATTTAGGCTAAAAACATTAAGGCATTTTATGTTTGTTCCCTGCTGTTTTACAACATTTTAAGTAGGGCTGCATGATATTGGAAAAACATGCGATAGCATTGTGGAATATTGCGATGATCAGCGTTATATAAAAGAGTGCTTAAGTATACAGCCATGCACAGCTCCACTAAGTCCGCTGAAAGGTCATTATGGGACTTTTCATACGTTTGAACTACGAAAGGTATGTTTGACAGTTTTTAGCAGCTCTGTCAGTGATTTACCACTCCTCTCTGTGATTATCAGGCCAAACGGGGCGCTGAAGAAAGATGTAATCAAGAAAATTATTGATCACTATGTGCTGATCAGTGTGATATTGTGGCATCATTTTAAACAAATCAATATTAAAACTGTAGCGAGTAAGAGATGTCAGATGAGAGGGAGAAAGTGAGCAGCGGAGTCAGTGTGTGTGGCACTATCATAAATAAATAAAAGTCTGATAAACATGACATGATGTCATACATCCGTGCCTGTCAGTGATGCGTTTTTAAGAAGCTTTCAGTTCTATAAAAGCCTTTATTTTTGAATGCACATTATTTTGCGGTAAAAATATTTAATTTTAATTATTTCGAAGGAGAAATTTCCAGCCTCCACCTAAAGTTGTTTGAGGTTTTCCGATGTACTTCGCCAAAATACTAAACGAACACTCCAATCTGAGTCAGAACCGTTTTTATTGTGTTAACAATTAAAATAATTCATCCAAATTTGTTTACTATATTTTGCATTTTTACCCTCAGGTGCGCATAAACTACAGGCTATGAACTTCTTTAAGAAACGTGAAATTATTATTGTAAAGGTCATGTGAAACATGTAATTATTGGGTATAGGCCTGAAAAATCCATACTGTGCAGCCCTAGAAGATAATGAATGAATTGTAACCCTAACTATAGCTTTAATCTGTGAGTATTAGTGACTACTTGTGCCAAATTTGAAGCTCTTGAGATATTCTGTTCATAAGAATATCATGGACAGACAACCTGAACACATATACATATAAACTGACAGAGAAAAAGGTCTGTGCTGACTCTGGTGTGAATATCAATGAATGCTTATACTTAATCCAAAGAACAAAAGCTATAGCACATGACGTAACTACTGTCTAAGTGGCTTGCTGCCCTCTCCAGGAAGTACTTGTACAAGGAAATGTGATGCATACCAAGGCAGTTCAAGGATATGGGTAAGAACATAGCAAGTTAGCACAAAAGCAACACTGCACTATATTCAAACTATAAAATGTTTTTTTTATTTTAAAAGTAGAGGGTGTAGTAGGTAAACATACAGTTGTATTCAAATTAAATCATGTCTCTAAGACCTATAAGCATAGGAATTGGAGAAAATGTGCTCTGGCTGTGCTATTTAACCCTACTGTGGTTCAGTATTAGCCCAGTGAGTTCCTAAGCAATGTTGAGTGCCACAGGGTTGTAAGAGGAGAAGTAATGTACCAGTGGATACAATGCTCATCCCTACACCATGAACTACATCCTCATGACCTATCCAAAATAGCCAACAGGCTTCAACAAAATGAATCTAATAAGTTTCCATTCCAGAGAGCATGCAGTTTGACATGTTCAAGATCTGTCCTGAGATAAGGGAAAGAAAGCCAATTCTAACATAGTTACAAACCTCTCACAAGTTGGGCAACCAAAACGGGAAAAAGAGCCAGGAAATTAACTAGTGACAACCTGACAAATACCAGAGGATTTGCTGTTTGCACTGATCAAATATGGGATGATTCAGTAACTGCTTAAGGTACATCTATGGCTTTCACACATAAGGACTTATGTTAAAATACATTGCAGTTAAGAAGTTCTGTTGAATAGTAACCCTAAAGACAAATGCTTTGAGTGTATAAGGTATTCCATTTATAATGCAGCATTGCTATGACCACTCAAACATTAAGACTCATACTGCTTTACAATTAGCTTTCTGATGATAATTATAAGTCAAAGGGATTTGGTCAATCAATAAAAGATGTAACATGTTCGAAAACGTGACACGTGAACATGATTGAATAAGACTCACGGTTATATTTCCATCAGTAAATAACTTGTGCAGCAAAAGAATTAATAAGTATTCATGTATTTGGATTCCACACGAAAAAAAGAATGCAAGCTACAGCCAAAGTACAATAGAAAATGACATTTTCTCCAGGGCAAACGTCCCCTTTCTCTCGCCAACGCACACACCACACCCAACCCTCTACCTGCGACTCGCCCAACAGGGAAGTGAGGAATTTATGAGCCTTCAGACTTAGCCTGCTGTGACTATTAGCACTATGCCTTACTAACATATATCCAGAAAGCCCCATTACTTAAACAAACTTGGTTGTAACGAGGAGTACCATAGAGTACATTAAAAACAACCTAAACTGCTTTCCCATAGGCCCTCGTGACCACATTCAAATATGGCGTTGACTATTTCCTGAAACGTAAGCATTCCTAGCCAAAAATCTTTTGTAAATGAGTTCAACGTTAGATTCCAAAATGAGTCACCAATTATTGTTTCTCTAAACCAAAGAGTGTTACCTTGGTTTGGTAGCGAGACACAAAATCCATTAAAGGGTTGCAACTTAGCCCGTTAGGTAGCAGTGTAGCTCGTCTTTCTATATCTTTTATAATAGACTGATAGGCACATAACATTAGCAAATACAACCAATACCGTCTTCGAATTTGTAATATTAGAGACGCTAAACCCGATTAACTTTTATCGTTAGCCGCAAAATAACACACATTTAGCCAAAGTTGTCCGTTCGAATCCAGCCATTAGACATATCCCAAACTATAGCAAAGCTAGCCAGTCTATTGAGCTGATATCTGTCGCAGCTAGTCGGGGCAAAGGCACATCCAATAATGCTATATTTGTTAGAAGGTCTTTCAATAACTAATACAAACACAATAAATCATTTCAAAGCCCATACCGGTGTGCTAGCAGATAGCAGTGATGTCGGCGTAGCCAGCAACAGCTGATTCTCTCCGTAAGTCTGCGTGTGAGTGTTCAGTGTGGTCCACGGGGTCTCCCTCCAACCACTCCAGGCCAAGGCAAGGCCCGAGGGGAGGGGTTAGTGGTGACGTCAAACGTTACCGGAGCAACCGCACACGAGAGCCTCTGGAAGTTGGAGTTAAGCTTCCTGTTCCTGCACCAGTCTTAAAGAGGCTAATGGCTGACAAGGGATTGCAAATAATGTAATTAATGTGAGGAAATTTAGATTTTCATGATGCAATAATTGTTTTATTACAATTATGACATTGTGCTATGGTGTTGCATTCCAACAAGTAGAGATGCAAATGTATGAAAACCACGACATTTTTCTCACCAACATTCTTCTGCAATATTATTCACAGTAGTCTTCCTTAAGCCTGTAAGATCCATTCAGTTTCTGTATGTTGTAATAGTCAGATAAACAGTGAACTAATTTAAATAAGCAGTATTCTGGTAGATTTCTAATGTAAAACTCTAAATGGTCCTGCGGATGTAAAATATTGTCAAGTTGAACACAACATTAATATGAGCTTTTTAACTTATTTTTTTAATAAAGATTCACTGTGCTCCCAAAATGAATGCTAATATGCAACTAGTCAATGGTTAGTAAGTGCACCTTATTGTTTTCTAAAACCTACATGGGATGAATTGGATGAACTCATCTCATCCAATTCATCACACTTCAAATGAAGTATCACACTTCAAATTAAGTATTGGCTGGTCTCATTACTTCCATTCTTATCTAAAGCTATTGAAAGGGTAGTTTTCAAACATAGTTAAGAGTCCTCTGAGAGAACATCGTCATTGATCCAAATCAGTTGTGCTTCAGGAGCAGCAGCTTTATGGAAATCTGTGACAGAAACTATTAAAGCAGCTTGAGTGGCAGTGGAGTCCTCAGCTCTTAGTTTGGTATATATCAGCAGCCTTTGATACAGTAAACCCCCACATCTTCCTGCTATCTGTGCTCTCCATATTAAAAATGAACGCACAAGCACATGAGTGCCACAAATTGGTTATTTATCAGCCATGTCAACAGATATCAGCCAGATAAAAGTTGGTTGCCTTTAACGATGAAAACTAGGCTCCAAGAGTCAGCGTCTTTTCTTCTGTCCAGAAATTATCTGATCGGAGTGAAGATCTGACAAACTCAGGAAGTTCCTGCAGAACAGGTACCTGTTTAGCAGGAGGTTGAAAGAGTCTGCTTCCAAAACTTCAGACCTCAAATCAATAACTCATTTTAAAAGGATAAAACACATAAATTAATTTCATAGCACTTTCATCCAATTGTAATGGTTTGTATTTATATTGTACTTTTCTAGTCTTGATGACCACTCAAAGCTCTTTACAGTACAGTTTTACATTCACCCATTTACACACACATTCATACAGTGCATCCATTAGCAGCACTTTGTTCTTCTATGGGGGGCAATTCGGGGTTCAGCATCTTGCCCAAGGAAACTTCGGCATGCAGATGGAAAAGACTGGGGATCGAAATGCCGACCTTCAGGTTGGAGGACACAGCCGGCCCTCGTGCTGTACACTATGCCTTTCATTCATCTGGACACACACACAAGCACGCACGCACGCATGCACACACACAAATCAATCAATCAATCAAAACACACACACAGGATGAATGATTCTCTATACAGTCAAGTCATTTGCTCAGATTCAGCAGCATTACAGCGGCTTTCTGTCAAGGCAAATGACCAGAGAATATCGTGTCACAGAAACTTACACTATGCTAAGGGATGGTCACAGTAAAACAGTTTTGTTAGGGGACTGCTTTGCTCATGTGGATGATAAAGGTAATGACACACAGATTAATTGGAAGAGGGACTACATAATAATAAAACAAGCTTACAGAAGCTTACAAAATCATTATTTAGGACAGGTATTGTTAACACCTGGTTGACCAGAGTTACTTTTCGAGTTGTTTCCTGAACAGAAAGTGGAACAACCTGCAGTTCTACACTCAGCTTTTCAAAAGGTTGTCAGAGCCTGCTCCCTGGCAAGGCTGTCGGAGGCCTTAGTAGCATCTTTCCCTAGGTCCTATTTGCACATATCTGGAACTAGATCATTCCTTTGTTATCTTGAGGGCTGTCAAGGCTAGCTATCATATTAGTGCTTTTCAAAAATATGGTTAAAAACACCCACATAGAAGATAGTGACAGTCAATATATAACCTTTATTAAAAGGTATGAAAAATAAACACATAAGAACCAAAACTAACTCTGTGCTCACATTTCTATCAGGAACAAAGATCATTCAAATGTTTTATGCAGTTATAACATTAATCTATTAAGACAGGAGCTGAAGAAAGTGTCATGGAAGGGTTTACTAGGAGCAGACCTGCAGTTTCGTAATTCTCATCTTAGTGATACAACTTAAGGCTCCAGTATGCTTCTACGTATATGTTTCTCGGAGAGGGCTCCACAGAGGACGAAGAGTCTTTTTGATTTTTACATCTCCGACCACTGTACGTCGAAAAAAATTCACCGCCAAACCCATAGGTGGCGCAACGGAAGACGAGCTCAGAGAAGCCTACCCCATTTGGGAAGAAGAAGTCCACGTGTGTCTGTTTACCTCTGTTAGCTTGCCTCCCACACACTGAACCATGGCAACTAACAGAACTAAATAAAGTGACACCCAGCGGGTCAAAATGCTGATGTTATCATTTCTTAGCGCAGCGGTTCCCTGGTCTTGTTTCCGAACTGTGTTGCTGATTCCACAGCTTGAAGCTCCGTGTAGCTTGAAGCTAGCTCCCCTCCCAGCTAGCTTCCACACACAGTCAGCAGGGACTCCCGACACTAACTACTACTATCCAGTGTTTGCTTCTAACCTGGCGGTACTATAGAAACAGTGTCATGATAGAAGTGGAATTAAAGTCGTGACGGCGGGTTTTGGTCTGTCCGTGGGCTCTCCGACATAAACACGGACAGTTAGAAAAATCAGAGGTGTACGAAAACCTCTCCGAGGCGCTCGGAGAGGGCGTTCCACGACGGATAGGGCGGTCTTATCTGTCCGTAATAGAAAAGACGTAGAAGCATAAATTGGCCTTTAGTTCAGCTGAGTTGGCGACAAGTCATATTTTCTCTTGACCTCAAAGCTTGTCCTGCAACCGTTGGAGCCCTGAGGTGGAGTAAAGGTGGTAGAGCCTGTGGACAAGTGGATTTGGAAACATTATATTTTTTAAATGATCAGATAGAAATATTGCATACATGGTGTAAACAGTCCAGGGGGTCCTGTGTCTTCATAGTGGCCAACCGCTATTTTGAAAGCACACTCACTCACTCATGTGCATACTCTCATACAAATCTGTATATAGTAAGTACACCTTTAGTAGTTTGTGTTTTATACTTTATGATCTTCATAATAAGTGTTTTTCTTTAACAAATTTTCTTCATTAATGTTGCATAAGTATGAATTTTGCCAACTTCTACACTGTCAAGAACTTTATATCCATCAACTTTGCTAACTACCTATATGTTAATTTTGGTAATAGTTTTAATTGAATTGTTAATTAGAGTTCCAAAATTGTAGTTAGCACTTTCATGAGACTCAATCAACGAATTGGCTATGAAGGGTGGTACCCCGAGGTAACTTTACAGTTTTTCACAATTGTTAACACACGTTTTTCAAAACAATAACGGCTTTCTCAAAAATGCACATGGAAAACTGAAAACCTCACACACAAAATGCTAAACCTTGTGAACAGTTAACAGTTTGCAAGATGACTCTTTGCCATCAAATCTCTTATAGTTTTTCTCAGTTGTTAACACACAAAAAGCGAAAATTCGGCACAATTTGCACAACTTTCACTTCATGTACCAATAGCTTGACCCAATTTGGCACTACTTCACACTCCCTTATCTCATTAGACTCTCACTTTCCTTCTTTACACTCTGATGTAAATTACACATCACCTTGTTGTCAAAACACTACACACAATGTTCAGTTGTTGCACACACTTCTCAAGTAAAATCTCAAAGCATCAACCTACAACACACAAATACTCAAATCTCTAAACATTCAGGTCTGTTGAGCAATTTGCAATCAGGACTGCAGCATAAAAGTGCCTTGAGCCTCTGTTTTGTTTGATGAACAATGGAATACAATAGAATACAGTGTGCTCACAGTATTTATATTTTGCAGGACTGAAAGAGAACCAAACCGTGGAGGAAGAACACGCAATTTCACAGCCGAACAGGAGACTGAAATTGTAGATATGGTTTGTGAGAACAACTCTATCACACTCCGACAAATACAGTAAAAACAAGGATCCTGGCTGACCATGTCAGCCTCTCTACATTGGACTGTATTCTTCATAGGAATGCCATGCGGATGAAACCAGTGAACAGGGTCCCATTCCAACGGAACACAGACGCATCAAGGAGTTACGGCGAGAGTTTGTGCTTGTTAGTACCAAACATTCGGCATTGACACACATGCATGTATTGTACCTGTAAGCCAATATTGTTCCTTTTCTACAGTGTCTCACTGTAGCCCACTGTGTTGAACTTGCATTCTCATGCTGTCTGTGTCAGTACTGTACTGTTCTCTGTGTGTACCGAAATAAACCTTTTTTTGCTGCATATTTGTGTGCTGTTTTATGTTTGACTATGAAAAAAGTAGGTCTACACTGAGACAGTTTACAAAAGGAGAAATGGCTAACTCCAGAGTCATTGTCATTCATATGGTGTGTTCCATTTCGATGATTGTGTTTTCAATTTTGCACTTCAGTGTGCTGTAAATGCTTGGAAGTGTGCAAGCAAATGCTTAGTTGTGTGTACTCAATAAATGGTATGTGTGTGTCATTTGAAAATATGGCTGTGTGTACCAAATGAAAACACGAGTTCCATTTTGATGGCAAAGAGTCATCTTGCAAAGGGAGTGTCAGGTTTAGCATTTTGTGTGTGAGGTTTACAGTTGTCTGTGTGCAGTTTTGAGAAAGCCATTATTGTTTTGAAAAACGTGTGTTAACAATTGTGAAAAACTGTAACTGTTCACAAAATGGAACTCGTGTTTTCATTTGGTACACACAGCCATATTTTCAATTGACACACACATACCATTTATTGAGTACACACAACCAAGCATTTGCTTGCACACTTCCAAGCATTTACAGCACACTGAAGTGCACAATTGAAAACACAGTCATCGAAATGGAACACACCATAACGAATGACAATGACTCTGGAGTTAGCCATTTCTCCTTTTGTAAACTGTCTCAGTGTAGGCCTACTTTTTTCATAGTCAAACATAAAACAGCACACAAATATGCAGCAAAAAAAGGTTTATTTCGGTACACACAGAGAACAGTACAATACTGACACAGACAGCATGAGAATGCAAGTTACAGTATGGACACAAAGAGGTCAACACAGTGGGCTACAGTGAGACATGTAGAAAAGGAACAATATTGGATTACAGGTACAATACATGCATGTGTCAGTGCTGAATGTTTGGTACTTACAAGCACAAACTCTCGCCGTAACTCTTTGATGCGTCCGTGTTCCGTTCGAATGGGACCCTGTACACTTGTTTCATCCGCATTGGCATTCCTATGAAGAATACGGTCCAATGTAGAGAGGCTGACGGTCTGGACCAGGATCCTAGTTTTTATTTGTCTGAGTGTGATAGCGTAGTTCTGATGAACCATATCTACAATTTCAGTCTCCTGTTCGGCTGTAAAAATGCGTGTTCTTCCTCCACGGTGTGGTTCTCTTTCAGTCCTGCAAAATATAAATACTGTGAGCACCCTGTATTCTATTCTATTCCATTGTTCATCAAACAAAACAGAGGCTCAAGGCACTTTTATGCTGCAGTCCTGATTGCAAATTGCTCAACAGACCTGAATGTTTAGAGATTTGAGGATTTGTGTGTTGTAGGTTGATGCTTTGATATTTTACTTGAGAAGTGTGTGCAACAACTGAACATTGTGTGTAGTGTTTTGACAACAAGGTGATGTGTAATTGAAATCAGAGTGTAAAGAAGGAAAGTCAGAGTCTAATGCAGATAAGGAAGTGTGAAGTAGTGCCAAATTGGGTCAAGCGATTGGTACAGGAAGTGAATGTTGTGCAAATTGTGCCGAATTTTCGCTTTTTGTGTGTTAACAACTGAGAAAAACTGTAATTCTGTTTGAGCCAGTTACACACTGCTGATGCTAACCTAAAACACTTCTATCAATTCCTGTTGTCAGTAATTAGAGTCCTGTAAGTGAAATACACAGAGAAAGTGCAAATAGACAATAAATTCACCAAACTCTACACAACACCAATGCTGCAGACTTATGAAAATAGAATTTATTTCTCTCCGTATACCCAAATCTGTCTCCAGACATTTATCAAGGAAATGTCACCAACATTATTAATAATTAGAAACACAAAGGGAAATTAAAAGTAGAATGAAATGTTTCTAGAATATCTAAATAGTTGACAGGTAATTTTCTGTTGGTCGACTTATCAATTAATTTATTAAAAGCTCATTTTCCCCTGCTACTTAGTCTATAGGGTTTTTACATTCTGTTTTATTTACATTGTTTACATTGGTTTATTTTTGTTGTGCACTGGTTGCTGGTTGTACATCAAATTGCCCTTGAAGGATAATAAAGATTTTCTTTTATGGACAGTTTTATTACAGTTTTTCACAATTGTTAACACACGTTTTTCAAAACAATAACGGCTTTCTCAAAAATGCACACAGAAAACTCAAAACCTCACACACAAAATGTTAAACCTGACACTCCCTTTGCAAGATGGCTATTTGCCATCAAATCTCTTCACTGTTCACAAAATAGAACTCGTGTTTTCATTTGGTACACACAGCCATATTTTCAAATGACACACACATACCATTTATTGAGTACACACAACTAAGCATTTGCTTGCACACTTCCAAGCATTTACAGCACACTGAAGTGCAAAATTTAAAACACAATCATCGAAATGGAACACACCATATGAATGGCAATGACTCTGGATAATTAGCCATTTCTCCTTTTGTAAACTGTTTCGGTGTAGGCCTACTTTTTTCATAGTCAAACATAATACAGTTTAGTTTAAGAGACAGACGGACTTACTGAGGAACAGAGCCGTCTTATACTCTGTTAGCCGGTTGCTATAATTGAAGCTAGCAAAGTAGAATACAGGGACACAGATTGTGATGGATAGTAACAGTCACAATATACTTTGTAAATGGCTATTGGTGGAGGCATCGGGTATCCGGCAAATTAAATTGAAGAAAAGACCCGTTAACTCCTCTGGACCTTTCACCATTTCCTGTGCTCAACTTCTTGTTAGTTGTCGGAGGTTTAAACCCCTTAAGGACGTATGTCGCTAATTCGCATCAAACCCCTTCCGGTCTGAATGCCGCCGAGGTGATGATTGTATCCCACTTATGCCTGTTGGTGCAGATACTACACATCCCTAGGAAGGTAGCGGAAGCACTCTGCCGCTCTCTAGTGGTCGGAATGGATAATACATCCGGTGGAGGAAACCGGAAGTGAAGCTCCGGAGACTGTGTAGATTTAGCCTGCTACATGTGGGGATTTGAGCAATTTGAGTAAGTTGTGCTAAAATAAAAAATACATGCCAGCTCATTGGTTGCTTCTTATGCTAATATATATTGAAATAGACTTCATGTGATGAAAATTGATGATGTAATTAGCAGATTTCGGGGTTGAGTTTTTTTTTTAGGTGAAATATCGTATAAAATCGAATTCCTGTGCATATACTTCACATTTTTTGAAGAATATAAGTTTAAGTATCCTTATATGATTGTAAATCTGATGTTTGGTTCATCGAATATATAAAATATATATAATAATTGCATTGTCCTTATCAAACCAAAATAAATATAACTTTGCAGATATACAGACTTTCTACAACTGTTTGTGCAGAGTAAGTGTGCAACATTGAATTATGTGCAAAACAGAATACAAATATAATGCTAGGATATAAATGCAATTTCTGCCCTTTATTGTCGGCAGAACTAAATGGACGCATCAACGTTCTACGGGAAGCGAGGGTTAGGGTTATATGATGGAACAGCAATGATTGTACAGAAACATGTTGTTATTCAATTTCAAGCAAAAGCAGCATCAATTTAATAATCTACCGAATTTTATAACTATTGTATATGCTATATTGAAATTAACAATCTCCACTTAATTTAGCATCTCTATGACAGCCAAAAACACAAATAATAATTTTTTTATATAATTGGAAATTAATTCAGGCAATAAGGGGTTAAAGGTTTATACCGCCACCTAGCGTGTTGCTTAGTGTATAGTCATGACATTAGTTCATCTGAATTGATTGGTCTGGAAAAAGCACCCACAGCAGTGGACATTTACTATATTACCGTACTAAAGTACATTTTTCATCGGTCAGTTCTCTAACTAATTATATATTTTATACTACATATATCAGCCAATATCTGCAATCCCTTCTCCACTACATTTTCACAAGGCATTACTTTATACATATGTCAACATCATATTTAATTAATAATTAATGAGAGGGGACTACGCAGTGGGCAGGTAACATTAGACCCTGCCTCCTTCAATTAGCGCAAAGCTGCAGCACTCGCATTACTTGTCAAGAAACAGCTCAAATGGATTTGGAAGAGGCCACTGCGGAGACTCGGCCATTAATTAGTATGACAATGTAGGTGTATTCACTAGTAGGGATGGTTAAGCGCAAAGGCAGAACTGTTGGGTTATCAAGAGCTGCCTTACAAATCATCAGGGCTACACTCTACTGTTGATGACTAACAATCAAAGAGAAAACAAAAGAAGCAATGAATGCATTATCGTAAAATTTACAACGAGACAGAGATAAAAAATAAAATATTTTTATCCACAACAGGTTTTAAGTCAGACAAATGATATGAAAACATTTTATTAAAATCCAAAATGGATTACCAGCACATATAAACATGTAATAGACAAAACTATTTGAGTCAATATCCATGTAAATCAATGTTTAAATGAAAACCCTGAATGTATGTAATATAACATTAAATAGAAGGCGGTGTGATAATAAAGTCAGAGCTTGATTCACTGTTTCTGTATTGCCAGCACGCTTGAAATGATAATATATTTTTCAGGCACAATAGACATGCAGAGTATTTTGCAGTCATTGGGAGACAGAGGACAGTGTGTGGACAGAATGTGAAGCTGCAGAGCTGCCCTCTCTGACTCTGGTCGCAAGCTTCTGTCTCAGGTCTCTGATTTCCTTTAGCAGTTCTCTCTCACTGCTGTCCAACTGGGCCCGGCCTCTGTCCAAGGAAACTTACAGAGTAGAGAGAGAGATAAGGAAAAAACTGGAATATGATTAACTGTCAAAATAACAAGTCTTTTTTTCACATTCTGAATTAAACAAGCATTTTTTATGACATTTTTTTTATTTCACTTTCTCAAAAAGGTCAAAAGAGATATTTTTTGATGATTTCATCTATGGTGACTGATTAATATATCTTGCTACATTTCTTTTATTGTCTCTGAAACTGACCATTATCTTGCTGTGATTGCACCAGGAAAACACAATAATATGACAAAAATCACAATTATAAAATACATTACTGTAGCCTTTAAAAACAAGAACATATATATAGTTACTTACAGTTGGTAGAAGTGCTCTCTGAAGGTGAGTTGCTGTTCAGACACACCATGTCAGATCTTGCCTGTCTTGCAGTAGTGGCCGTGTTGAGTTTGAGGGCCTGACCAACTCCGTTGATTTCAACATGAACAGCAGCGGTGGTGCAGGTATTAAGTGGAAGTCCTCTGATAAAACCTTGTGACCTCGTCCTCGTATGTCTCTGGTCATCTGATACAAAGCAAACACTGTCATACTACGTCAACTCACCAGCCACAATCAACACATGTGTGTGCATATGTGTAATACCTGCGTCTGCTAAAGACCAGGCCTGTCGCTGCTCCTGTAACTGGGCTCTTGTACTCATCACTTCATCCCACTGCAAATGAACAAATACTGTCTAAATGAATTACAGTAGACAATTAACTTATGCCAGGGCTTTGGTTCTATTATCCCGCAGTTTGTCTTCAGTGACAATTCATAATTAACTATGGCAGTGCCTGTTCTAAACCTGTATGCTTAGAAAGTGCTGTTTGATTAGCCTGCTGTGATGTTGGTTGCAGCTTTCGTTCTGTAACTATGAGTGAGTGAGTGAGTTTCTGCCACTGTGCTCCTCTACCCAGTCAGTGTGCTGTGCAAGGGGGTGCAGAGTATTGTCCATAATGTTCGGCAGTCTGTTTCTGGTCTTCTTTCTGCCACTGATATGAGGGATTCCAGCTCCGTTACTACCTCAGAGCCAGCTATTCCCACCAGTCTGTCCAGCCTCGTAGTATTTCTATTCATCATCCTTCTATTCTTAAACCACAGCATAAAAGAAGGGGCTAGCAACAACTGACTGGTAAAACAAAGGATCCCAGCCTCCTCCTTGTTCCGTTACTGTGGAGGGTATCTGTGTTAACTGACGAGTCCAGTCCATCATCCAGCTGCAGTCCGACGTATTTACAAACTGGATGCAGATGTGGCCTCAGATGTGTCCACCAGACTCCCTGTCTGTCCCTGAGTCTCCTCTTGTCCAGGTGAGAGGAAGCCTTGTGTAGCAGAGAGAGGATGGCGTCTTCCTCAACCACTTTCTCCTGGTAGGCAAACTGCAGTGGGTCGAGTGTGTGGTGAGGTCTCCCCAAGTTCCAAAGTTAAAAGCGAATGCGTTTTTTCTAATTAGCATAGGTAAATGCCCTACCAATGCCCAGAAAAGGGTATGAGACCACAGTGCTGTGTGCACACACGGAAATCACAGAAACTGAAAAAAACATTTAAGAAGCCGAGGGTGATTTAATGAAAATCGAAAGACAGCGCTGCACCAGACTCAAACCGTTATCTTTTGTAACGTCAGAAGCGGAAATAAAATACCACAAACCAAAATCACACTCAGTAGAATAGACACCATTACCTCTTTGCCTTTTTAAACAAAACACTGTTCCATTTTAGAACATAGGACAAGATGGAGAATATCCCTTGTACCTTCTGCCGCACTTATTAATGCCTACTGCAAGTAGATGTTATCTGATGTGAGTGACCACCTGCGGATGGTAGGGACATGTCTTCAGTTGTGTACCATTGTGTCATCAGTTGTTTCGGCCATTAATTACAAGACCTCTTCTAAGGAAGGCCCACCACAGGTTCATCAGACCTGGGTGTATGTCCCTAGCCGAGTTAGGATCTGTCCTCCTGATCCAGAACCATTGGCTACAGTGTTCTGCAGTGTGTGATGTTTCTTTTATGGTCTGTTGCAGGACTTGTCCATATATCCCCAGATCTGTGAGCCACCTGGTGGTGGTTGATGCAATGAAACCCCTGCAGCCAATCTCCACAAGGCAAATTATTCCCCTTCAGCCATGTTGTTTTGCCTCAAATGCCATGTCTGCAAACAGCAGCCTTTTCTTCTCATTCGCTTCATCAACAGCATCCTCCCAGGGTACTGTCAATACTACAGAGTAAATGATACACAGGGTGTTGGACCAGGCCACCAGGTCTGGTCTCAGGGTGGTATTGACAATATGTGATGGGACTGTAAGCTGCTGGCCAACATCATCCAATCTTTCAGTCTCATGTCTGTAAACGTCTATACATACTTTTGTTGTTCTCACCTTCCTTCCTGCCACATCTCTCATGGTGTCAGCCAGTCTCTCCTCCTCTGCCAGGGTTTGTCTGTGAAGCTCTGTCAGCCTCTCCCTCTTCTTCTCTTTCTCAGCGTTGACCTGCTGCAGGCGGTCCACTATGTCTCTCTGCCAGTCTGACTCCAGGCCCAGCTGGCAGACCTCCGCTAGGGATTCCTCCAGGATCTCCAAGCATAGAGGAGGAGATCATGGATACTACAATATCATTGTGAGGCTTTTTGTAAAACCAGATGTGGTATTGAGATCCATATTATATATATATTTTTAAAACTGATTTCACAGGGTCCATACTGGAAAGTGTCATTCACCTGCATGTTTGACTCAGGGCCATGCAGCAGCTCTGCGAGGCTCTCCTCCTCTCTGTCGTCCTTCCTCATTCTTATCTGCACCTCCTCTTCTGCTTCCCGCCCCATGCGCACCTGCTCCTTCAGCAGGTGCTGAGGGCAAATGGTCATGGACATTTAAAAAAAAAAAAAACACGTCAACATTTTCACCTAAAAGTCACTGCAATACACTCAAAGTGCCTATTACATCAAGTTTACAGCCGCAACTTAACATCCTAAGCCTTACTGGTTGACAGGCTACTACTGTTACACTATTTAATTTCTTCTATATCTAGGAGAAAAACTTATTACATTTTATGGTATTACAATTGCAAATAAAGTTATTATTGAGGAACAAAAGTAAATACAAGCTACGAAATACAGAAGAGGTTAAAAACTAGGCATTCATCACCTGTTCAAGTCTTTTCCTCTGAGCCTCTAGCTCCATCTGTCTTATCTCCAGATCCTGGACTGCTGCAGCTGATTCTTGCTCTCGGAGACCCATCTGTGGCAGAACATGGACGCTAGTGTTTGTATCTTTAGTAGGAAACAGCTGATTATTAGCTGACATTTATTTTTTAATGTTATCACTTATTTATTGATAATTGAAGTTGAAATGAGGTAGCATCAAGTCACAGAGGGTGATCATAGACACAGGCATGGTAACAGTGTTCAACTTGGACCTCCAGTAAATAGCAGGATCCAGTGAGTAGTTTTTAGCAGAAACTTCCAAACTACAAAAACTATTTTGAGGTTAAAGAATAAACTGTTATTACAGTTATGATTCACTGGTGATTTTGGGAGATCATATAATGAAATGCTGTCAATTTTTTTAACCCTACAGTTTTGGTATGGTCACGGTGACCTTGACCTATGACCACCAAATTCCCAAAAGAAATAACCAGAGGACATATGGGCAGAAGGACAACCCAACAACACAATGCCTCTGGCTGCTGGCTAGTGTTGGCGCAGAGGCATATTAATATATAAAGTACATGTTGTTTTTTTGACCACTGAACACTGAATTCACCTTTCTTCTGATCTCCTGGTCTAGTCTTTGAATCTGTGAGGCTCTCAGGTCCTGCTGGTGGTTGAGGAAGCGTCTTCTAGATGTGTCCAGCAGCTGTAACTCCTTCACCTTCAGCTCTCTCTTCATGGCTGCCAACCTAAAGAGGACAGATCAGTTTCAACAACCAATTTCAACATCGTTTTGTTTCTCATAACTTAACTATAGAATTGTCTTGTGCTTTTACTTAGCCTTCTGCTGTGTTAGTTTTTCCTCTTCTTCTGCGAGGTTGTTTCTGCGCTGTTCCTCCGCCTTTTTTAGCAGCTCCTGTGTTTAAACCAATCACATACATTGATTCAGATTACCTCCTTTACGTGCAAAGCCTGTGTTTCATATACAAATACACTGTATGAGCAAGCCAACAACCTACACTACAGTTATATCCATTTTTTGTGAATTTTGAAAAGCTGCACAACCAATCAACCTGTTGAGTGTCATATGCCTCCTCTTCAGCCTGACGACGAACGAAATCTGCCCGAAGCGCTGACACCTCCTGCCTGTTTAAACCACACATATACACAAGCATGTGATGCATCTTTGCAAATCATTCACTTTAAATGTTATTATCCAACATGAGCTTAAGTTAAATAATAAAAATCATAAATTATCACCTCATCATCATTTATCTCACCTTTCACAGAGATACTCCATCTCCTGCAATCGTATTTTCTCCCTCTCCTGGCTCTGATATTCCACTACGAATTCTGGGTAGTGGTTGAATACAGGGTACTGGCCTTTGGTCAGTGGTGCGAAATCAGACAGCAGAGTCGTGGGATGGATGTCTGCAGGCGTGCTACTCAGCAGCCGGTAGGCTTCCCTTATCAAGGCTCCCACATTAAGATTGTTTCGATGGTGAAAAAAATACTGATAAAGTGGTAAACAGGAGAGATGAGGGAAACTTTAATGGAGGAGGAGAAACCAAATATTTTTTTGAGTGACCTTAGGAAAAGAAGACAGGAGTAGAAAAGAGAAATGGGAGAGTTGTTACCGAAAAATCCTGTTTCTGGGAGCAGAGAAGCAGTGGCTCACGGCAGCAGGTGATGTAGGCCACACAGGCCATGATCAGGAATGACGGATGGTTGGAGAAAACGTTGTCAAAGAGTCTGAGCCACTCCTCTCGAGTCAAAACCTCTGAGAACAGGGTCTCTAGCAGGGGCCAAACATAAAGCTGGAGGAGACACAAAGATGCAAAATAATGTGTTTAAAATGAACCAGTCAGAGATGTAGGAAACAAAGATGTCCATCTGACCTCTCGTCCATCTTTCTATTCCACCTGCATGTAGCTGTGTGTTTAAGATACCTGGGAGGTAATGCCACAGTCCACCAGGTGTTGTAGCAGCTCTTTGTCATGATGAGCCAGTACGTTCTCCGCCATGTTCAGGATGTTCAGAGGAGGGTTAGGAAAGTACTCAAACCAGTGCTGGCACCAGTTCACTGCAAAACATCGCTGAGTAAACAAAACTCCAACTAGCATGTTTAATAAACTGACAATAACTTGACATTGCCACATGACATTCGTTGACCTCATAAACAACAATGAAAACTGTAGTTCAGAATTTCAAAAAGCTCTAAAAATTCTGTTTAAAGCAACGGAATCTAAAATGACAAGTACCAATGACAGTTGCCAACACCTCGAAGCAGAGCATTGGGTTGTTCTGGAAGAGCTTCACAAAGGGGAATGCCACCAGGGGAAGGTACTCCACCTCTCCAAAGATGGCTGCCCAATGAGCTAAGGCAGACAAAACCCTGCGAAGTAGAGGCAAATTAGGTCTAAATAATATTGGAAAATCAAAATAGTGACCAACCTCTACAATTAAAGGTTCAACTCTCTCTACATATATAGCAGGTTAAGGTTAGAGTTATGCATGCAGGCATTTGGGAGTGATTGTTAAAATAAGTTTAATCTTTACTGTTCCTCTGTCCCTCTTTTACTGTGTGTTCCTGTACTTTGTGATGACCATTTGAAGCAAAGATCCTAGTACATTTTTGGAAAGTCAGGGCATTCTGACCATACTGTACTATGGTTTTAGGGTTAGGGTTAGGCATTTAGTTGTGATAGTTAAGGTTAGGGTAAGGGGCTGGGGAATATATTATGTCAATGAGTGTCTTCACTAAGAGGTACAAACATTTGTCTGTTTGTGAAGGAGAGAGAGACCGTACCTCTGAAGTCCTCTCTGTAACTTGTGACTTTTGATGGGGTATTTATCATGCAGGGTGAGGTAGGCTGAATGTAGGCCTTTATCAGTCAGACTGCTGTATGATGCATGGTTCTCTGGGAGACACAGCAAAGACCGCCACACAAACATCCTGCAACACACATGCACGAACACACGCCAGACACAAACAGACACACACAGATGCATCATAGAAATCTTTAAAATACATAAAGTATGCGAAAAACTCTTGAAAATGGACTGGTTTGCATTTTATGGTCATCAGACACATGTTAATCCTACATTTACCTGTATTTAGCTGGGTATTCTCCAAAGGCCTTGAGCAAAGCCACCAGTCTCCTCTTATTCAGACCAGCTGGTAGTTCATTCTGTTCAAAGAATGATACAGTCACTAATCAGAGAGGGGTTGCTTTGTTTGTTAAGTGAAGATCTTAATGTTGAAACAAAACATTGCCTTCCATAAAGAAAAATTTGAAAAGATGCAGTGAAAAAACCCACACTTCAAAATAAACAATACTTCCAAAAGAAAACCAATGTGTTGGGACACGTAAGTACATATCTGTATGATCTCCTACCTCTTTATCATCAGTTGTAGGCACAGCAAGAGGTCTAAGTATCGTCTGCCGTGTCCTACCTGAGCTCATGACTGGTCTTTGAACAACGTCTGACCTGACCGTGACCTTTGACAATTCCTGGTGAGCATCACCATCTGAAACTACTGCCACCCTGGAGGGAGGAGGCTGGGTGAGGGCCAGAGAAAAACGCACACACACACATCACACACAACATGGAAATATGAACAATTAATTATCAGCAACATATCAGAAATCTCTTATAGATCATTCCACTGTTGTCACAACTGCCTCTCACCTTGTTTAATTTCTGTGTGAGACTCTGGACATTGTAGATATTGATGCTGCCATTATCCATGATGGCCGCAACATGTCTTCCGTTGGGGCTGACTGCCACTGTGGTAATGGCATTATCACAGGAACCCATGTGGAAAAGCAGCTTGCAGGTGTGAATGTTGATGAAACGCATTACACCATCCTCGCTCAACACACCTATTGTCTACACAGATGGGGAAAAAGCAACAAACGCATGACACATATAAACAGACTACAGGTTCACCCACAGACACACAAACAGAATCTCTTGAGAACTGGAGAATAATGTCAAATATTTCTGAAACTGATAGAAATGTTTGAGACCCCATAGCAGAAGAACAGAGGAGATGAGAGAGGAAGTGAAGTTTACTGGTCGTGCTTTCTGTGTACCTGGCTGGCTCCTCTGTCAAAGCTGTCTGGAAGAAATTCCAGCTGTCTGACTGTTCGGACCTGCGTGGGCATCTGTATCACCCTGACCAGCTGTTTGCTGTCCAGACACCACAGATGCAGCAGGTTGGAGCGCCCACCTGCTACAAGTCTCTTTCCATCACTGTCAAAAAAGTCATTGTTTGGTGATCCCTACTGATCCCTATTTACACTAACTTTTAATTTGCTTATGAAGTGTAGTGTTATGTAGTCAGAAAAATACAGCAAAAAGCTCACTGGTTGTGAGGTTAGAGACCCACCGTGTGACAGCAAAAGCCTTGTAGGAGATTTGGGGGCCACAGTCAGGAACAGGGAGCTGGTATTTGCACAACAGTGTGTCACTCTCCCAAGCAAAGATGGAGTCATCACTGAAACAGCTGAGTATGGTGTTACTGTCAGGCAGAAAAAACACCTACAACACAAAGAACAGCGTCCCATTACCATAACAACAATGAAAAGAAAAATTCATTTAAACCATAAATTTACAAGGTTAATTTACTTTGACAGACTTCCTCACATGAATGACAACCTTCATCAATTGATCAAACTACTATTTTCATACGCAGAGTTTGAGGAAAGGCAAAAGGAGCATTGCACCATGTGATATTATGTTGTTATAGGCAACATTAGATGCTAGTTTACTTGTTTTTGTGCATTCAGTGATTTAGCTAGCTATCTTTCTGTTAGAAAATGAGCAATGATGGACATGTTGCAGTTACTAAAATGCAGAAATTTCAAGTAAAGGTTCAACAATTATTGAATGTGACTCAAGCTTTACTTGAAATTAACTTGAAAAAAGTTCACTTCATATCTCAGAGGCAGGTGTGTGCAGCAATGCGTGGGGATCAGTGCGTTTGTATCCACCCACCTTTTTCGACAATTTTGGGCCACAGAGAAAATGAGTGGCACACAAATGTCATAGAGTGAGACTTCTGGAGTTCAGCAGCCCATGCATGGGCATGTGAAGGAATGATTAGGTGTGACAAAAATGGAGTTGAATGCCTTACACAAAAATTGGTAACTAACTGAAAGTTCACCCTCTCCTTGTTGGAGCAGAGATTGATCTTGTTAAACGTGAGCATCTTCAAAAGACTGTTAAAATGACAGCTAACCAAATCTGTGATACAGTCAGCACTGACTGCCTGTTGGTTCTGCCACTTCTGAGAGAAGTTTATCTACAATGAGGAGAATTTGGAACTTGTTCCAACACTTGGGGTCCTTCACATTGAGGTTGACATAACAGCAAACTTATCACCTGAGATGAGAGTTCAATTCAATCCATTATAATTTTAGTTGTATAGCGTCAAATCTTGTTTACTTCTACACTAGGTAGGAAATCTTTTATTTATTGTATATATTTTACAAGCCTACTGTATCAGGCAACACTATTACTGAGCATATTTATATCTCACTTTTAACAGACTGTGATTCAGTTGTGTGCACTCCTACAGTTCAAAGTGGTCAGAACCCCCCCCCCCCCCCCCCGGCTAATGCTAATCACTGCCTCTGACTATTTGTAATATTATTGTTTTCACCTTCTGTATGCAAAAAGACTGTCTGATGTTCAGCTTCCTCTTCCTCTGGAAGGTGTCCAGGTCCCAGAGCTGTGCCGTGTCTGAGGACGTGGTGATGGCATATTGGCCTGAGCTGTGGACAGAGATGGATGAAACTGCTCCCTCGTGACCTCGCATCCAACTGACCAGCTGCTTTGTGTCTGTGCAAACATACAGAGGTAAATTGTATTGAACACGTTTATTTTCAGTTAATTGTGTTGGTGTGGAATGGATGAAGTGAATGCCTCATGAATGCTGATTCCCAATATAATTGGAAGGGGGGGTGGGGGGGGAGAGCAGCAGAGAACAAAGAATAGCAACTTTGATTTAAAATGAACCATAAAAGTTGTGACTTGAAAACCTTAAAGCAGAAAATATTCCTTATATCAAAATCAAAATAACGAAACAATGTGTTATGTTTATGTGTCCATCATACCCTTGTCAAAGCACTTGATAGTGTAGTCAGCCAGCGCCACAAGTAGCTCTGTGGTCCTGCGGAGGCTGAAAGCCAGAGCAGTGCAGGCCTGTCCTGTCTTCTGCACCAGACGAAATCTACCCCAAGAAGTAGCAATAGAAGAACAAAACAAAGGAGTGGATAAATGGGAAAGCATGCTGGGTTTTAGGGTAATGGCTGACCACTGATTGTGTCCTCTAAATCGTAAGAAAAACTATTTACACTGACATTTAATTATTTGGCTGATCCGTGAATCCACAGTTATTTACTACTGAAGGACAACACTTAAACACAGTAAGAACTAGTTTAGGATGTCAGAGGTGTTAGAAGAGTAGTTGCTGTCAGAGGAGATGAGTCCTTAAGGGGTTCTTGACAATAAACAAAAATGTCCCTGTTCTGATTGCAATAAGTACAATAGTTTGTTTCCACCATTGCTGAACCACCAACCAGAATAGTCTGGACTGTGAGTTGAGTGCAAGGATGGCAATAGCAAATAACGTTCTTTGAAGAAAGGCAGTTACTTTAATTTGGGTAGCCAGTGGAGGTCAATGACCAGCTTAGTGATGTGCAGCTGTTTTTTGGCTAATTGGAGACCAGCCACTACCCTGCATTCTGGACCATGAGGTTGCATTATGAATGAGGCAAGGCTGGTTTTTTTTGTGTGTTGTATAGTGCAAAGTTGCATTAATGGGAGAAAAATAAGAAATGTTCAGAAAAGGAAAGCTGGTCATCAAATATCGCACCAAGATTTCTCACAACCTTAGTAAGGGTGAGAGATGAATAGTTTTTTTAATGTTGAAAGGGTGCTGGAGAGAGCATGTAGAAGGGGCCTCTGCACTGAGCCTTGAGGGATCCCTGTGGCCATGACACATTGAGGGAATATCTGGTTGATATGAATCATTGTCATGTTCATATGGATGAAATGAAAGGGTGTTTTTAGCGTCATTAGCATGATTGTCAATCACCTGTTTCTGCTGATGTCAAAGACATAGATGTTTCCATGGTGATCTCCAGCCAGAAAGGAATCTCCTTTGGTGTCAAAGGTCACATGGAGGAAACGCACAGTCTTGCCCCTCTGAGTTGTGCGAGCAATTGTCACTAAAACACTGAGGAAGACAAACAGCACATGTTAAAAACAGAAAGGGAAATTCAGACATCACTGAAAATTGAACTCAGTGCTTTTCAGTTAACTCTAAACTCTAAGAAAAGTGGCAGAAACGCTTAAGCAGCTTGTCTCATGATCAAACTTACTTTGAGTGCAACTCAGCAGCATTTTGTTATTAAATATGGCCAAGACAATTCCTCCAATTGTCAAAAATTTTTACTATAAAATGTTCTCTTGCTATTGATTAACCAATAGCTGTACAACTGGAGAGTTACAGAATGGTTACAGCACAACAATAACTATCTGATTACGTACCCATGCAATTGTGAGACACAGCAAAGGGTAATTTGATATTAGACCATACAACAGATGAGATCTGATTTAATCAGGATTCTATCTAAACTCCACTATTTAGATTGGATGGCGTGGCTGAAGTCCTGCCCTTTTAATGTGTTGTAAATAAATCGGACTTGACTATATGACATTATAGCGTAGTAGTCTATCTATATTGAGTTTTAGCATGGTATATCTTTATTATAATTGTCACCATGAATGCACAAGCAGTGCCACAAGTGTGAGTGAACAAACTCTCCACACAGTGTGATCATATGATTTCCCAACACAGTCCAGACAGAGCTGTTCCGCCCTCGGCATCAGATAAAACAAGAGACCCATCTTGTGCAGTTCAGACGTTTCAAACCCACCTCTTTCCTGCTGTTGGTTTCCGATGCCACAGATTCCCCTCTTCTTTGTTTCCTATGTCCGTCACCTCCATTTTACAACGCTTTGTAGCAACCCAGTGCAAACTTTTGGAAAGCAGAACGGTTGGCACCTTGCTTTGTTTTTCCTCGACAGCCAAGAGCGGTGGGCTACCAGAGTATCAGGCGAATCTCTGTTCAGGCGGAGTAAACAGCGCTACATTTGAAAGAGCAGTATTTCGACATAAATGACGACCAGAGAAGCCGCAGTGGTTATCGATAAAAGCATATCGATTACATCATATAATATTATTCAGAGTTCTACATCAATCCACAACTTCAGGGGATATTGAACTGACAATTTTCTTCAACCACAGTTTTTTTTATGTTGATGGCGGTTATTGTGTCGCTTAAAGATGACGTAAGAGGTAAACAGAGCTGGGCATTATGGGAAACGAGGTTCTAAAAGCTCACGGAGTCTTTCATTGTAAATAGAATTCATTTCCCAACATTTAGGTATTTCTTAACGTAGCGAGATGTTTCATGTCAATCTTTGGTTTTATTATTACATTATTCTTATGATTTTATCATTAGATCTAAACATGCTTAAAATTTGCTGATGGCTATGGTTTAATAGGAAAATGCCAGCTGTCCCTAAAATATACGAGGGGATCAAGCTATGATTTTTTAAATCATAATTTAGCTTTCAGATGCCTAATAAAGTAAAAGTTGTGAGAGTATAGTATGTTAGGAGAGTATAAGTTGATTCAGATCACATATACAACAAATGCTATCATGTTGATGTTAAAAAGATAATGGAGTGTGCTGTAGATTGTTTGCTGCTCATTGAACTCCGACAGCGTGGTGACTCCTCTTCTACATGAACAGTATAGATGTTGTGATCTGCAGAGCATCATCAGGTCAGATATCAAGACAGTGGACACATACACACCTTTCATCAAATACAAGGCCACGTTTAAATGTGATGATTCCTTTATTCAGACTGCCTATGTTTATAACTAATGTTAATACATGAATTACTTATTTTATTGAAAGAATGCAAATTTGCATCAACTCATTCATCCATCACTGTTTTTGTTCAGATTACAAACAATACTAGCAATCAAATTTTGATTTGATCTGGAATTGACACCAAAACAAAAAATAAGCCTCACTTCCATCGAGAAGCAACGAGGCCATTGACCAGACAAACCTCAGAAAAAATAACTTTAAGCAGTCGCAGTCATGTGCTTTACACATTTAAAAAAGCCTGCTGTGTGTGGAGTCCACATCTTAAAGTATTGAGCCTATATTTTTGGAACCTGCGTGGTGCAAAATTAAGGAAATGTCTACCACAATGTGTCAGGGTGGAGACAACAATGCAGAAACGCTGGCTAAGATCAGTTACTTTTGACCTAACAAATATGATAAAGAAATGAGATTAGCCTCTGATATAAAAACTAATCATATACACAGTCACATCATCAAATGAGAGAAATGGAAAGTAGCTATTCATATCAGTAAACGTCTCTTTGTCTCCACTTGCAGTCAAAGTAAGTTATATTACTGTTCTTGTAAAACCTGATTGAAGATGTAGTCATTCTATACTTTCTTGCTTCATTGACACATTATATAAACTCAGTTGGTAAAGACAGAAACTGAATTGTAGCATTTTCTTTTCAACATTTCCCTCGTCTTCTCTGCTGATTTTTTGAAGCTTCATCAGATTAATACCAGTACGCATAGTTATGATTTTGTTTATGAACATTACAAATCTGAGTGCTTCAGAACACCTCGAATATTTGCCTATTTTGTATTAAATTACAAAATCTATATGAATTTCTTTCAACATTAACCATAAACATGAAATGTATCTATATCCCCTCAGATTTGGGGAGAAATACTTGATAACGTACAATATACACAATAAATTATTATCATCTCCCTTATAATGTTTTGTTTGTACTTCTATTCCGTCTATTAACTCTTTCTTTCGTATTTGATATGTTATTTCACAAAATGACAATGATACGTTTTCAGGAGAATGCCGTCTGTGTTCGTAAGTGCGTATACGTCAATAAAAAGGAAAAACCCCGTCAGGTTACGCCTCCTCCTGTCTGTGCCGCCTGTGTAGAAACATGATTAAACCAATCAGAAGGGAAACTTTTGTTTTGTTGTTTGCGCCGCTTGTTCGGGTCCCGGTGTTCCCTTCTCTTTAATTTAACAACTTTTTTTCATCCATGGTTCAGACTATATTTAGTAGCGTAATGATTTCACTTAATGATTTCATTGGCTGTTTGAACTGAGACGTTAAATACGACCCGCCTCCTTTGGGCCCTGTTTCCTCAGTGTCCCACACGAACTCACCTGCTCCAACTAGAAAGTCCAGTTTCTCCAGCGAGTCTCAGACAACAGCAGAGAGCGGGGAGGCAGCATGGACATGGACAGGTAAGACACAAACACTCAACAGTTGTTCCGTGAGAGATAAAATGCCCTAAATGCATCACAGAAACAGAGTTTACTTGATTAATATGATGGTGATGTTACAGGTACTAAGCTTTCACTTCACTCTGCATATTAAAAACGGTGCCTTTCTGGGACTGAGAGCTTGTCTCATCTGTGCCGACTAATGACTTATAAATGACTAATTTATCTTTTTTATTTTGATCATGAAACAGAAGCTTGACACTTTCAGCACTGACTCACTTTATTTTTTCTGTTATTTAAATGTGGTTAATGCAAATAGTTGTTATTCAGTGAACTTAAATAAACACACTTCACATGCAGCAGACAATTAGATGGAGGTTTGGTGAGAAACAGCCTGGGGCAGACTTGGTGGCTTGGCAGAAGAGGCTTCGGGGAATGAGTAATGACAACATGTCTTATTGTCTCTTCCCTTTGTTCTGCTGTCCTCTCAGTAAACGGCTGGTGGTGGTAGTACCAAACGAAGCGTCAACGACCTCGGGCAGGTTGTTTAGCGGTGATGATGAGGTGTGGAAGGGCTACCTGGAGAACCCTCTGTCTGCTGCCACTAAGGCCATGATGAGCATCAATGGAGACGAGGACAGCGCAGCTGCTCTGGGACTGCTCTATGACTACTACAAGGTGAGAAAAGTGTTACATTACATAAAATAATAGCAACTCAGTGCATAATGATTTGTTCATGATCCTATATTTTTGTATCTGCTATAACCTTATCAGGTTCCTAGGGAGAGGAGACTTGCAGCCAGTTGTGTAAAACCTGCAGACCCCTCTGCTCTTGGGCCCAATAACTGTGGTAACTTGGAAATACTAGATCAGCGTCTTCAGGCTCTTAGATGCATGCCTGTTAACCTCTCTCTAAACAACAGCACCAATATAGAACACCAGGGCTCCAAGTACGACTCTACTGGCCTTACAGGAGGCATCAGAGGAGGAGATGGTAAAAGTGAAGGTGGGGTATATTTTGCTCTTGTCAAGACAGAGGAACAGAGACCTATGGGAGAGTCCTCCTGTGGAGGTTCCTATCCAGCAGAGACCGGAGAGCAGAGAGAGGTGGTTTACAAACAGAGCTGTTATGATTTGTCCTTGTCTGGATACTTGAAAGATGAACAGAGAAGCACTCCAGACAGCACATATGAGGAAGCTGTGGAAGGAGAGGTGAGTGGAGGTGATATTATGTCTTGCTTTACATTATTTGTACTTTTTGCTTGATGTGTCGTCGTTTACTGTTTTCCTCTTGGAACACAGTGTATATCTTCTTCTCTTACAGATGTACCAGAGAAGTCCCTCCTCAGGACCTGATGAATTCCACTGTAGCCGATCTGGGTGAGTTAAAATTCAACATGGAGAAACTGGAAGTCCAAATATTTATCATTTTGTCTGTGGGCACACAGAATACTCTGATACGGAAGTATTAAAACTTGATAAGACGGTAATCCACTATAATCACTGTTTTTGTCAAGTCCCGTGAAAAGAAAAAAAACTGCGATAAATACGGCTTCCTCTGCCTGCCTTTATGCATAACACAGGAGCACTGGATAGGGGGGGACTCCCCCAGAACGCCACTGTGTATTTTGCACACTCATGCAAAGACCCCTGTCAGACTTGTTTACATTTGACCTGCATGTTCCAATCACAAGTAATTAGTTCAGGTCTCAAAGCGCCCAAATGCGTTTTGAGATCCGATCAATGAGTTGCCATTCGAACGTGGTCCAGGACACGTGTCCACATTCTTTTTACTGTGTGAATACAAATTGCCTTTTGGGCCACGTATATACTCTGACCCACTACAGTTTCATCTGCTGGTTGTCGGCAACTTATCATCAAACTAATGTGGAAGACCTTTAAATCTAAAAGGGATATTCACCATCTTGTCCTTTTCTTTAAAACAATGAACAAGAATAAAAAGTCCTTTGGGGACTAATAATGGACATGGATAGAACATGAACATGGACATGAATCAAACATGTTTTTACTTATCTCAGTGCCCATACATTATCAGTATCTACACTGACAGCCACATAATGATTTACATTTTTTTGAAATGGTTAATCTTTCTTCATAGTAGCTGTTACACTGGGGGTCAAAGGTCAAGGTCACGACTACGTCACGTTCCTTTGAATGTGCGATATCAGCATGGCCTGTAGGGAATTTCATTTAATTTCATCTGGCAAAATTTATTTGAACTCATGGATGATTTGATTAGAATTTGGTAGTCAAAGATCAATGTCACTGTTATCTGTGTTTTTCCTTTTGAAAGTGACATCTCAGGAATTCCTCAAATTTTTCACATGTGATCACTTCAGGCCCTTTTGGACTCACGGATTAACTGAGTAGATTTTGGTAGCCAAAGGTCATGGTGGCCTCACAAAACACGTTTTTGGCCTCTTGAATGTGATATCTCAAGACCGCCTTGAGGAAGTTTCCATATTTATCAGTTGTCACTTGAATTTAAACATTAACTAATTAGATGTCAAAGGTAAAGGTCACAGTGACCTTTATTTGAATCTGGACTTTTTTTTTAAATGTATATGGTAACTGCACTGGTTGGGGGACGTATCCAACCGCAGTGCAATATTTCTACCTATGTTAATGAGCTGTTCCAGGCTTTACCAAAAATAACAATTCTACCAGCTTGATTGTGTGGTCATTGAAAAATTATTCTGACATGATGATTTGCATATATGGTTGGTGAGTGAAATCTGATCTAGATACTCACAGCACTAATTTTTATGCCATATTGGAACAGACTAACATTACCCTGTCCACTTGTGATCAAACCTCCGATCTGTGTTTTAAGACTTATCAATTGTTTGACAATTAGAAAAATATAGAACCTTACTTGGGCTAAATCTTAAAAATATATTGGTGTTCTTTTTATTTTTTATGAAGGGCGATAACGTTTGTCCCCATTTTTATTTGCACTCATGTCAATTATTATTATTTTATTTATTATATTATCTATGGAGATGTTCCAGATGTGCATCTTAATAATGGGTTGTCAGATGGTTCCACACATGCTTGTGTTCTTACAGTGACAGTTTCCAGTACAATCTGGAGGCCAGCATGTCGCTGCGGCAGGGAGAAGGACCCATGGCTTACCTGAATCGGGGACAGTTCTATGCTCTGACGCTGTCTGAGATTGCCTTCAGTTCAACCCAACGTCAGCAGAGAGGCAAAGTGCGGGTGAGTCGACCTTCACCCTCACAGGGGCCTGATGGGAGCCCATGCAGTAGTGAGCAATGCACCATGGGAGGCTCTGAGCTACAGTGGGACAGTATTATACAGGTGAGGGAGGGGAGACAGTGTAGAGGTATATTTCTGTTAGCTTCTTGTTGGTTAGCATGAAACCTTGTCCTGCTTAGAAATGTTATATATCTTTTAGATTTTTGGCCTAATGATCCTTTATCCTGCACCACAGAGTGTTATCATGGTTGTCTTTGGGGAAGACAAGTGCAGAGACGAGCAGTTGAAGAATTGGAAATACTGGCATTCCCGTCAGCACACTGCCAAACAGAGGGTCCTGGACATTGGTAAGATGATTGCTGTTGTGCTGACAGTATAGTCTCCCATTGTCCGATCTGCAGCACTGTGTCTTTGCTGGAGAATGGTCTGGCTGCAGACATTTCATTCTGTTTAAGGAAAAAAATATATTTTTAGTTTCTTCAAACAAATCTGTCACAGTGCCACTGCAAAATTGTGTTTTTGGTGAGAGGGACTTGTTTCGGTGTAACATTTGCACTTGGAGAGGACTGTCATTAAAAAGGCAAATCGCAAAATGTAAACAGGCATAAACTTACCTTAAATATGTGCCCAGATATAGATTACTCAGACATAGATATTTTGACACCTAAACTGCACAGAACCAGGTGTGAAAAGAGACTATGCAGGTGGAAACTCCACAGGAAGGCTGCATGAGAATCCTGCCACATATACTGAAGTGCAACCATACATAATTTTAATAACTGTCAATACTCAATCCTCCCAGCTCAGTGTGAAGGGAGTCAGTAGGTCTGCATTTGCATAGATTTTAACTGGAGAAGTAGGCTGGGCCCTGGAGGAAGGCCATGTCCTCTCAGCAAGAGACAGGCCTCAACTTGTGGTTTCATACTCAGGAATGAACCACAGATTTCACATTGGTGACTTTGTCTTTGGCAAGTTCATGTCAACATGAACAGATGTTGAGAGGAAATGGCAAAGGCATTATGGGAATCTGTATCTAGCGTTAGAATGTCAATTTGTCGGCATAGTTATTCTGTGAGAAAATGGCAGATTATTATCTGAAATCAGTATTTCGAATTTATACTACTTTACACCTCCATCCCACTACATTTTGGAAGGAAATACTGCAACACAACATACATTTTAGAGCCATAGTTTCCTCACATATCATATCATACAATTCTAAAGATGGACCTTTTTGACCCTGCTATACTTAAAGAAATCATGTTTCAGATTCCTCTCTTGTAAAGTAATTTGGACTAACACAGTAGCCTGTATTAATATAGATGTATGTGTGTACTACTATATTTGTATGTAGTACTATATTTTACAAATACTTTCACAGTCATATATATTCTCAGCAGAATCAAAATGATTATTTTTGACAATTGAAGTATAGTTGCTTCAATATTTGAATACGTTTAGTTAAGTGGGATTTTGAATAAATTCCTTTAAAATTGTTTTTATCATTGCTTGTGTCCTGCTATGTCATAAGGTTTGACACCAAACTTTCCTGAACCCAAAAGTGTTTCCTCTGATTTTCACTTCTCATGCAGCTGACTACAAGGAGAGTTTCAGTACAATTGGGAATGTGGAGGAAATTGCCTACAATGCTGTCTCTTTCACATGGGACGTCAGTGACGAAGCCAAGGTAAATAACAAGCAAAATAAGAATTGTGAGATTGTACTGTGATTATAAAGCAGTTTTTTAATCTTCACTGGATAACCCATAATGACAAAGTTAAATGTATAAAACAAAAACTGAAATATATTATTTATCTATCTCTTCCTTATTTGCTGTGGCGCTCCAAATTATGGTCAGGTGCATCAGAAATTTGCGATAAAATAGTGGTAGCTATGAGGTATAAATCATTTCTAAGGCTCTGAGTGTTCTCGGAAGCACAATTATCATAATAATTGGTAAATTGAAGAAGTTTGGAAACACCAGGACTCTTCCTTGAGTTGGTCATCCAGCCTAAGTAAATGGTAAATGGTTTTATATAGCGCTGTTCTAGTCTTGATGACCACTCAAAGCGCTCTACAGTACAGTTTGACACTCACCCATTCACACACACATTCATACAGTGCATCTATTCACAGCACTTTGTTATTGTATGGGGGGCCATTCGGGGTTCAGCATCTTCCCCAAGAACACTTCGGCATGCAAATGGGTCAGACTGGGGATTGAACTGCCAACCTTCAGGTTGGAGGACGACCACTCTACCCCTCTAAGTGAGGACAATAGGGACCCAATGGTTAATTTATCGGAGCAGAGATAGAAGAACATGCTGAATGGATGAGCACCAAAGCGACACCTTTTCAGTCACACATTATATTGTATGCATTAAAGAACTCTGAGAATGTATGGAAAACATTCTCAGCTCTGATTAAACAAAATTTGAACCCCTTGGACAGAAATATGTGAACACCACGTACTGTTCATCCCCTGGCTGACATCTTTTAATTTTTATTTTAATAATGATTTGTATTTAGTTTCTGCACTACTCAACAATTTAGTACAAACCTTCAATTTCCCCTCAGGATGAATATTAGTGACTTTCCATTACATTTTCCAGTGCTACAGTATCTGCAAGATGTGTGTACCAATATCTGTAAAACATTCTCATTGTCATTAGCCTTAGCCTTTTTCTTGTTAACAAGTGACTGCATGCTCACACTCTAAGGTTAGGATGTAAACTTATGATTTGGTCTGTAACTGTACCAAATTAGAGTCTTTATCACAGTATTTACAACAGATGGTCAAGATGATCCTTATCAGGCCTCTCTTAGCCATACTGACTAACACAGGACTAGGGCTCACTCTAAACATGTCTGTTATTGTGAGGAGGTATGCAGGCTCACATGTCTCCACTATCACATCCCTTCTCGCTCTGTGCCACAGAGACATTTCGGTTTCCATTATTATTAAATCAGAATCCGATTGGTTGACATATTCATTTTTTATCCCAATCATTTGTTTTGGCATGGCTTTGCTGTTGCCAGGCAACAGTCATCACCCTCACTGTAAAATAGTGTGAGATGTATTGACAGGGGAGATGAGCCACTTCCTGCAGGACCACTCTGTTTTTTGTTTGTTTGTTTGTGCCTGGTTGAGCGGACAGCATAAAACAGCCACTTCACTCTGCCCTCATGAACTTGTACACGCACGCACGCACGCACGCACGCACGCACGCACGCACGCACGGACACACACACACACACTTGCAGCAATGCTTTTACCACTTGTTGAGATTTTTAAATGGCTTGGGTCTGTGGAGGTGTGGATTTGCGTAGGTGTGTAGGAGGCTTGTTTGTGCTACAGGCCTTTCCAGTGATCAGACCTCTCCACTGCAAGTTCCAACACGATGCTGTTGGTGCTTGCATAGTGGGAAAATCACTGTTGAGCCAAGGCGATGAATCTCTACCGTTATCTGTCTTCACCGACCTGTTGCTCAGGCTGTTGATCCTGTTTAACTGGAGGATTAATTTTGGTTTACATGATTTGGCTTAAAAAAAACATTGACATCACTCATTGGTAATCTTCTCCATTATGTATTTTAAAATGTTAGAATAACCATATGTCAAAAGGTGGTCCGAGGACCACTGCCAAGGTGCTTGTCAAAGGTTTCCAGATTCCTCCATTAAAATTATCATGATATATTGATAATTAGTGTTGACATGGTTGAAATATTTTTAATACATGTCTAACATGTTTCAAATATATTTAACCTGTGTTGTTCTTTGGGCTATGTCATTTTATTTCAAGGGTTGTTTGCCCTGGAAAACGGAAAACATCTGGTTCAATGTGTACACTTTACAGTGTGAAGTGGTTAAATATTTGTGTGTGTTTTTGAAATTCAATTGCTCAGCAGCTCCACTCTGCTTCATCAGGTCAGGAAGAATATTAAACCACTGGCATTTCAGTTGGTTCAGTAACACAGTTACACTTTCCTCTCAGTCGATATTTCTATATTTCCAAATTTCAAGCTCGTTTGTCGGCATGAAAAACATTTTTCATAAGTAATTTGTTGAGAAGTGGTGGAGTTGTCTCGGCTGAGTGTTGATTCGGGGGCGGCTGCTGTTGTGACTCAAGACTCTATGACCCTTTAACTTGTCACTGCACATTTTATGAGTCAGGACAAGGTTCACAACAACAGGTTTTAAAATCATACATCAGCTGATATGAGGTGAATAATTGGTTTTAGTTGTTAGAAAAAATAGTGATACCTTTTAAATATCAACTGTTATACACCACCTGCTAATGGGTGAAGATCCGTGCTCCCCCAATACACAATGTTTGACTACACATCTCATTCAGACAAGAATAAATGACTAACATCACTTTTTTATTTTTTACTTGTGACCGCTCAACTTGTTATGTAATTTAAGGTTTCAGATAAGATAGACAGAAGTGTAATGCAATAATATTTGGAGAAACCTGTGTAAATCAATGTATTATTAAAAAAAATTGTCAGATGTACCCAGACAGACAATCTCATGTATGTTCATGTTCCATTATGTTTAATTGTTTATTTAAACATTGATATGCCTCTCAATTTATGTCAGACACTGTCGTTTCTCATGAGTGTTTTATATATTGTTACTTTGTTGGTGTGCTCTGTTAAACGCAACATCTATTGCACTGCTGTCTATCCAGTGAGAGGGATCCCTCACTTGTGACCCCCTCAGAGGTTTCCTCTATGTTAAAAAGCTTTTTGTTTTTGGTAGTTTTCCAAACTCTAGTTGAGTGTTAAGGGCAGATGATATCCCACCTTATACAGATTGCTAAGCCCTATGAGGCAAATTGTGATTTGTGAATATGGCCTCAAAATTTTATGTGCTACATATGAACTTACTGTGCACTTTACTAGGAGCATGTGTCCACTCATGCATTCATGCAACTATCCAATAGGCCAATTGTGTGCCAACAGTGCAAAGCATAAAATCATGCAGATATGAGAGGTGCATTGATTCCCAACACTAATGCATGATCACCGTGTGATACACATCTCTTCCACTGCTTGTGTCAAAGACCTCCAGAAATGAAGCCTGCCCTCTTTCTTATGTTTGTTTCTCAGGTCTTTATCTCTGTGAACTGTCTGAGCACAGACTTCTCCTCTCAGAAGGGCGTGAAGGGGATGCCTCTGATAATCCAGATCGACACCTACAGCTACAACAGCTGCAGCAGCAGACCCCTCCAAAGGGCCTTCTCCGAGATCAAGGTTTTCTGTGACAAGGTGAGGAAGGCTGCCGGCACAGTCCACTGCCTGGTCTGGTCAATGATTAGAGAATGGTTAAATTCTTTACTTTAACTCTTTGTAAGCAGTCGGCACCTATGTCATTGTAATCCACTGTTTTTTTGCAGGGTGCTGAGAGGAAGCTTCGTGATGAGGAGAAGAAACATCTCAGAAAGAGGGTGAAAGGTAAACAATTTAGTTTTTCCTTCCTTCTTTATTTGCCAGATGATAAAATTACGATATTCCCAGCTTGATTTGAATTTTGCCGAAATGAGGTTGTAAAGCACTTTCTGGAAAATCATGAAATTTAATGGAATAGAGAGGACAGTCAGTGTAATCAAACCTGATGGTGCCTTTACTTGGACTCGTTGCCTGGCAACAGTTGCTGAATTCACACTCTCTGGGAATTAGGGAAAAATGGCAGCTCGGGGCCAACCTCTAACATTAAGAGGACTGACTGCACGCTATTCAAAGCCATGACCAACCTGGACTCCCAGCCTGTCCTCTTCATTCCTGACGTCCACTTTGGAAACCTGCAGAGAGCAGGGCAGGTGAGGTAACCCTTTCTGTGTCTCTCTCAGACAAATACACACACACCACAGAAAATGTTCTGGGGCAGTGTGATTCATAATGAGTTTTCCGCTATTTGCAGGTGTTTGCTTTTGACACAGAGGAAGTTGACAGAAATGGGTGAGTGTTATCAGTGCTGTTATTTACACTGGTTTTCTCTAAATGTTCATGTGTTGCACTTCATTGCCCCATGTGCACCTGTGTAACAATGTTTTATTTTTATGATCCTTCCCTGCAGTCTCTATTCTTTGCATGGTTTAAAAATTGTGATGGGGACAATTACTTTTCTCTATTTCACATCTGATGAACAGAGAAGGAGATCAACAGATACACATTGACCTGTAATGGGGCGAAAGGCTGTCCGCTAAACACCTGTTCTTACACCATGTAACTTGTGAGAAGTGAATCACACTTTACAACACTGTCAAATACAAGCACCTATGGGTCTTCAGACAGTTATCAGAAGAAGGTAGCTCTAAGGCAGGGGTCGGCAACCCGCGGCTCTGGAGCCCTTCTGCAGTGGCTCCTTGTACAGTGCGTGTTGCGCATAGTTTTCGCAAACGCTGAACTTAACGTGTGTGTGTGTGTGTGTGTGTGTGTGTGTGTGTGTGTGTGTGTGTGTGTGTGTGTGTGTGTGTGTGTGTGTGTGTGTGTGTGTGTGTGTGTGTGTGTGTGTGTGTGTGTGTGTGTGTGTGTGTGTGTGTGTGTGTGTGTGTGTGTGTGTTTGCGCGCAGAGAGACACAGTGAGATCAGAGCTCGTTCATGGGAAGCAGCCGGTCACTGACTTACCGGCTGCTTCTTAAATGTGGAAACAGTGAAAACAAAGAGTTTCTCTGGTCTCTGCTACTCAGAGATCAGCGCCGCAGCTTCTTGATCAGAGCAGAAGCTGCAGTTGGTTTGTACTGAGCTTCAGTTTCTGTGTCCGCCTCCAGTCTGACCTGCTCTCACGTTTTGTTTTAATATTTCGTCAACTAAAATATGCATCAAATCCTATTACATCTACGGCCCTGCGCTCTTCCCTGCAGGTCGCTAACCTAGAGTTTCCGACCACCAGCCTCGGGAAACTAACCATCCCCAAAAAGAAAAGTCTGGGAGGAAAATTCACTCACTCCCCAATGATGCTGGCTTACCTGTATGCTTGATATGTGGCTAGGAATTAGCAAACATGTAATGTTGAAAGACATTTACAGAGCAAGCACACAGCATTTGCTGAAAAGAACCAAGCTGCAGATGAGCGATAAACGCATAGTTCTGTGTTTCATTTATTTCAAGGTAGGCTTACACTGCCAATTGTCTGCGAGTTTGTTTATCCTAAATATGAGAAGATGAGCTGAACTCGGTTTTGTTCAATCAAGTATTTATTTAGAAAACAATGAAAGGTATGATTCAGCAAAACACAGGCATCCATCTCACTGCCCGAAACTTTAGCAGCCCGGACAGTCTCTAGTCGCACCAGAACGCAAGACCCATCAGAACGCATCAAACAGCCGGCGTCTGTAAGATTTTATAACAGTCCTTGGTTCCTCCTCGTGCGCAGGCGTAGTCCATCCTCTTGGCATTGAAATAAGGAAGTGAACAGGAGACACTCCCAAGGCCTTGACACAGCTGATGCCATGAGGGCCAAACTGATGTTGTTGGAGAAAAGATATTATGTTTCTGCTATATCGGCTGTATGTTCTGTTTGTACAGACATTCAAAACAACTAAACCGAAACAACAATGTGAGGCACATACATTCTAATTTCAAGATTAAACTCTAGGAAGGAAAAGGTTATTATTAAATCATTTGTGTGCAGGCCATTATCTGGCCCAAACTGTTCATGCCCCCCCCCTCCAAACTTTATTGCATAGAGTTCAGTCAGACCCACACTAGCTAAATTTTGAAATCCTGACATAATGCATTTTGTTCTCCTCTTCATAAGAGTTTTGTGTTTTCCTTTGTTGAAACAGGTAAAAATAGCAGTAAAATGTCAAGTTTTTTTTATTGTAGTTCTATAATTTAATAAATGCAACAAACTACAGTTTTTATATATATTGTATAACTATATATATAACTTTATAAGCTGTGTTATCAAATATGTTTTGCGACTCCAGACAGATTTAATTTGGGGGAAGAGGAGGCAAATTGGCTCTTTCGATAGTAAAGGTTGGCTACCCCTGCTCTAGGTCCATCAAGATAATTTGGCATCACTTTTGGGGAGTTGTCAAGTCGTCCATCTTTATCGATTGATCAATCAATCAAATTTTATTTGTACAGCCCGTTTTCACAAATCAAAAATTTGTCTCATAGGGCTTTAACAAGGTGTGTCATCCTCTGCCCTTAACCCTCAACAAGAGTAAGGAAAAACTACTAAGAAAAAACCTTTTAACTGGGTAAAAAGAACGTAGAAACCAGAGAGAGCCACGTGAGCCATGTGAGGGATCTCTCTTCCAGGACGGACAGAAGTGTAATAGATGTCAAGTGTAGAGGAGAACATCAGAAAGATAAGGGTATTTGCAGCATTGATTAGAATAAACACTTTGTCGCATCATGGAAGGTCAATGAATTGATGGCATATTGTCAGTAATGGTCGGGTATCTGAGGAGAAATCTTGTTTATCAAGCAGTCTTGTTGTAATCATAGTCCACCATCAGCTGCCACCTCGATTGTGGTCCACCACCACTATCACATGCCAACACGATACAGAATCCACCATTACTATCACAATCAGCCAGATTTATATCCATTTAATGATGCTGCTCAACAAACGTGAAATAGTTTGACTTTAAATGGTGTGTGGATGTGTATGTACACATCTCAGGAGTGTTGTGGTGAAGAGGATGTCCTGTGTTGCTGAGGAGGCCGTCTGTCCCCCTAAGAAGTCCAGAGTAGACCATGGAAGGAAAGGTTTGTCTTTTGCGTTCTCAAAGTTTTTGTTGCATTTGAGTGAAAGATAATACTGCATATAAATATTTTTTGTCTTGTTTACCCTATACCCTATTAGTCCTCCTGTATGTGAGGAAGGAGTGTGATGAAGTGTTTGATGCCTTAATGCTGCACACCCCAACACTCAATGCACTGATTGAGGCAGTGAGTATTAAGAGTTGTACTGTCATGAGATTTAACTGCAGCATAGAATGTTGTAAACATTAGATCTATTGTGTTTATTGGAAAACTAATATATTTTATTAAATAGTTCAACTTTGTTCCTTCACAGATTTCAGAGAAATATGCATTACCTGTTGACAAGATGGTCAAAGTTTACCAAAAAAGCAAGAAAGGGTGAGTCAAACTGCCCAGAAACACCACAAACAGTCTGCAGTGCTAACTTTCAGTCTGCTAACATGCTTGTTCATCCTCTTCGTTATCCTCTCAGACAATGATATAATGTTTGAACGATGAGGACTTTCACATTTCTGGTAGCAATACCATGATGATATCACAGGGCCAATGTAATTAAAGTAAACTGGCTATTCATTTTATCCATTCAAACACAAAACAAATTCAATTTCTATGCATTAATTAAAAAAAGTTAGCAAATATGATAATCAAATTGACAACATGTCAATGTAAGACACATGCATGTCTGCAAACCAATCCAAGTACAGGTAGGCACAGCTCACATAGGTTCTTATGTATGTATGTCATAATAACTTCGCAATGTTAAACCAAAACTTGCTGCATGGAATGTGATCGATGTCACAGAGACATGGTCCTTGGTTTGAACTTTCATGTGTGTAATGCCCTGGTGACTGGATATAAATGTCAATCATTGTTGAGACATTTCATTTTAAGCCACAAACTAGAGGTGGCGCAATAAAATAATCAAAGGATCACCAAAATGTCTACGGTACATCATCAAAGAACCATGAATGTGGAAATTTTTATGCCGATCCATCCAGTTGGTCTGTATTTATACAGCACTTTTCTAGTTATGGTGAACACTCAAATCACTTTACATTACAGTTTGCCATTCACACACACATTCATACAGTGCATCCATGTGCAACACTTTCTCTATCACTAACACACTGCCTGCACAGCCATCAGGGCCAGTTTGAGTCATACAATGGTTCAGTTTCTCCCGCATAATGGGGGGGTGGGGGGGGGGGGCAGGTATTGTATGACATGCTCTACCTCCTTAGCCACAGCCAATAATTTTGATTTTAATTGATAAATAGAATATCTGACAGCATCATCCCTGGTGTCCCCTTATCAATATGACTGA
Source organism: Limanda limanda (assembly GCF_963576545.1). Taxonomy (NCBI): domain Eukaryota; kingdom Metazoa; phylum Chordata; class Actinopteri; order Pleuronectiformes; family Pleuronectidae; genus Limanda; species Limanda limanda. The sequence goes on from NC_083646.1 coordinate 28,179,841, forward strand.
CTCTGAGAATCAACCAAGTTATGTTAATGTGTGTGTTGTCTTCCTCAGGGTCCTAGTGAACATGGATGACAACATCATCCAACACTATTCCAACGAGGACACCTTTACCCTGGCTATCGAGAGCTCAGCAGACTCCTTGCGGGTGACTCTGTCAGAGATCTGACGGTTGCTTGTCACAGCTCTGTACTCACCAGTAGGACAGACGGTATCAGGGTTGGGTGAAGCCATGCCATGTGTAATAATTGTGAATAGTGATAAAAGTGTTAGATGAAAGCGCTCTCATCATGGTAACAAACATTTCTGTACTCTTCACCTGCTGGAGTGTGCGTCGACCAGAACTCATGGATCTGTTTTTAGGTGGGAAGAATCTTTTGATCTTTCCTTCACACGTGTTCACTATCTTCACTTCCTGACACTTCTTATCTGTCTGTGACTGAGATGAGATCACCATAAATCATCCATCCAGCCAATTTGCTGTGGTTTCACAGGAAGAGGACAGTTGTTTTTAAATTAACAGCAGGGATGCTGCTGTTTGTTTCCTCCGCTCTTCTTCCTCTCACATCTTTCAGCAGCAGGAAGCTTTTTAATGACTTGACCCAAGCAGGTTTGTTATTTGCTGAAAGTCAGTTGTTTAAGGTAACAGCTAATTGTTTTATATGTTCATAATTATTTCTCAACTTGTCTTGAAAGTGAAATATAATCTTTATTGGTTGTCAGTCTTTGTAATACATTTTTTTATATTCTTATATATATATTGATTAGTTTTCTTTCCATTTGCTGCCAGTGAAACAAGGGTTATCCCAGGTTGCGATTACATGCTGATCTCTCACAGTCCTTAAATTACATCAGGCATCATAATGGAACGAGGCTGTAGGTTTCCAGGATGATGTAAAATTGTTTAGCTCCCACTGTGTGTTATGTTCATTGCTTTTTCTCTCACTGAAGAGGCTGCAGACATGTTTATGAGATCAGTTTTGTAGATATACACAACCTTGTCCAAGGCGACTGAGAGACATCAGAGCTTCAGTCTTAACGGCTCTGTCCCTGTTTCCACCTGATCCACCCACAGCTTCTCCTTCCTCCACATGCGTCATGCACTGTCTTGTATTTTATATGAGCCAATAAATAGTTTTATGTGTAGTCAACTGTTTCTCTTTATTTTCTAACTATTATTTGCAGTTTTATTAAATAGATTCTGCATCTAAGTTCCACTTTGCAGCTAATGTTGTCTAATAAGACTCCCATCTATCAAGGTTTTTGTAAGTTGGAATGAATGGCTTTTATAAATAAACTAGAAATACTGCATCGAGGTTCTATGCCTCTACCAAGTTTGTGAGTTTCAGTCCACATACATTTTTTCCAGACTTCCACAAGGTCACTCTGACCTTTGACCACTGAACTCTAATCAGTTAATCCTGACAAGTGACACCTGGTACAAATTGGAAGACATCCACTAAAAGCAGAGATGAGATATACTCAAAAAGCCCAAACATGTTCTGTGAGGCCACCGTGACCTTTGACCATCCAAATCGAATCAGTTTTATCTGTGGATCTAAAAGAACATTTGTGCAAAATTTGAAAGGATTCATTGAGTCACCTTGATCTTTGACCTCCAATTTCTACTCAGGTCCTCAAAGCACCGATGGAGGCCCCTATGAGTGTTCATGATACACCAAAATATTAGGTCATTGACTTTGACCTTTAACCTTAGACCACCAAGATCTAACCAGGTCATCTTTGAGTCAAATTGAATATTTACACAAAATTTAAAGAAACTTCCTTAAAGTGTTTCTGAGCAGATGCATTTGTTACAGTGACCTTGACCTCCAAGATGCTTCAAGTATAAGTGCAGCAGTAATAGTGCAGTTATTTTGGTATCCAATTATATTTAAATAATTATAAATATATATATTTATAATCTATTCCCATTAGTAAAAAAAAAAGGGTTTTGTGCCCAGGCCCCATAAATGTTGGGGGTTAGTGGTTTAAATGGAACAGGTCCTGTGTGTACATCAAGCTGTGCAGAGACAAATTTAGTTCTGAAATGCTGAAAAATATAACACAATTTTGTACTTTTCCTCACAATTAGCACCATGTGTGACATTCCTCAAAGCCAGTCTTTGTCTTGTCATCTTCCAAATTATTCGAGGAGGGCACAGCAACTACAGACAATGTTGGAAATGTGTATTTGGTAAAGTGACATAGTCTGTCCCAAAACACAAACTCGTACAACATGAAAAAGTGACATGACGTGATGTGTTCAGAATACATACATCCACATTTGTGTTTGTGTGACCCATCCTGATGTTCACATTTACCTTCAGTATACTTACTGGAGCCTGCAGCTTATAGAAAGTATGTGGTAGAACAAAATGTTTCTCTCTGTGCCTTTTTGTGTTGGAGGATCACAGTTATGAAATCAGTGTGACAGAACACTTATCTATTGAAAGCAAAGTTTACATCTGAGAAAAATGGCTCTGAATCTAAGGAAGGGTTTGGATGGTTTGGGTTGATCAGGGCTGATGATGATAAGCCAAAATGCAGGGGTGTTGGCCAATCCACTACTTTGGTCCAGACATCTCAACAATTTTTGAATGGATTGTATATTTGTATGATTTTTTGTTTATGAGCCTACTAATTTGGTGATCCCCTGACATAACCACTAATGCCAGAATGAGTATGGCAGATGTATTAATTACACCTTTCATAATGTGAAAGCTTTGATTGTCCCAGAACTTCCAAACTCCAGTTCCTTTTTCATTTTCAGATGTTGACATATTTGGTCACAAGTGAAAAACTGTGGAAAAAAAACTTAATTTTTGTCTTGTGCTATTCTCAGGTTAGAATCTAATCCAGAATTTTCGATTTTGGACAAATACCTAAAAAGCTTATGATATTCTCATTAATTTGTTCTTGCAAAATGATGTGTTCATAGCAATCGAATGAATTGGTGGTATGTTTTCCACATGTTAGCAAGCTGACATGGATTATGATGGTGGATCGCGCATCAGAGATTGGGATCGTAATTGCGGATCCTGTATCGTGCTGGTTGATCATGATTCTAATTCCAGAATTTTATTTAAAGTAATAGATTCCACCCATCCATCTCCAAAATCCAACATTTCACTCCCATACTTGGAAAAAGTAACTCATGCACTAGTCTTCTCTGGACTGGACTCCTGTAACTCCTCCTCTATGGCATCAGCCAAAAGTAACTCTCCCGCCTCCAACTAGTTCAGAATGCAGCTGCCTTCTCACTGGTCTTAAAATGCAACCTCACATCACCCCGGTCCTTGCTTCTCTTCATTGGAATCTGTCCATTTTAGAATTGATTTTAAGATTTTACTGATCACTATTGAAGCATGCCAGGCTCTGGCCCCAAGCTACATCACAGAATTACTGACCCCTTATGTGCCTGCACGCAGCCTTAGATCCTCAGGTGAAGCCCTGCTCGTTGTTCCAAAGTCGAGGTTGAAAACCAAAGGTGACCGTGCTTTTGCCATCATGGCCCCTTGGCTTTGGCGCGGCCTACCTGAAGAGATAAGGCTCGAAGAGTCAGTGAATTCTTTTAAATCACTTCTTAAAACCCACTTTTATAGACTTGCTTTCATGTGCTAGTGATTTTATCATTTTCTTTTACTTGTTCACTTATTTTTACGGTCATTTTACTGCTTTTACGTGTTCAAGTTTGTTTTTACTTTTCTTGCTTTGTTGTCAAAGCACTTTGTAAACTCTGTTTATAAAAAGTCCTTTATAAATAATGTTTATTATTTGTTATATAATGTATCATACTGTATAATCTTTTGACTGTATATAATATAAAATATAATACAATTCATATACATCCATGTTATCAAATGATAGTGTTTTTCTTCTGTTGAGCTGTAATGCTCTAACACAAAAGCCTCTTCAACATTAGTAATACGAAAAAAATGTAACTACACTGAAGCTTGACCTGTGGTGGAAAGGAACTAAGAACACATATGACAGTACAAATCTTTGGTACTTCTGTACATTCATTACACACTGGAATACAGTGAAGATTTGTTCGCACCCCTGGTCAATGGATAATGCAAAGTTTAGGAAACTTAGAGATATGAGCTTTTACCAAGTAGCTTCTTAGGGCGAAGGCTATGGCTTGTTCATGTTCATCATGGTTAGAAAAGGCAACATGATTAAAAACTTGGGACTCTTAAAACCTTGTTCCAACATTCTGCAGCCATGAGCAACTGGAAGATGCCGTTTAGCACTCTGAAAATTAAATTAAATGACTCAAGAGTGTGAAGTGCATTGTTCTACACAAATATGATCTTCATGGAAGTGTCATCAGACCGAGCATTAACTGTGTTCTCCCCACATAGTTCAGCATTTGAGCTTTTCAAAGAAACGTCAAAACACACCTGATGCAGTCCTATGGACTGATGGAGTTATACTAAAGTTTTCTGGACAAAATGTGTAAATGCAACACTGTCCCTGATCAAAACTACCTTCAGCTATGGTCAAACATACACGTATAAACCAATATAATATCTGAATAATAACACTGGCCATGATTTATTCATCATGTTAGAAATGAAAACCACAATTACACAACTAAACAAACATCATTTGAATGGTGGCACACAATAATTTGTAAATTTAATTCTAGCCTTTTAAAGTTGACAAAAAACAGTATCCTTACCAAAAAACTGCAGTCACTAAAATACAGAATACCATACAAAACCTACAAAATGCGACAATTACAAACATTTTGTTCAACAGATAACATTGGTACAGTATAAATTTATACAATAGTTTTTTGTTTTTATTTGGCACAAGATGCTATTTTGTGTTTTAAAAGGAAACGTTTTACCTGACACTGCTTACAAAGGAACAAAATCATAAAAATACAGTAAAAGCAACACATTGTGACAGTGTCATTGCAGTAGATGTGATATCTGTGTGTTTGTCTGCATCTTTTTTTCTTCTTAACAAAAAAACAGCAGTTATGTAATAAAACATTCAAAGCTTTTCTAATCGGGAACCAATGTAAAAACTGGAACAGCTTTGTTCAGGTACGTTCCATGCTCCTGGCTGAAATTCCAAAAAGTATCTAAGGGGGGAGTAAGGGAGCTTCCTCCTCTTTTTATATGTTTCTAGTTGCAGCTGAGCTAAGAAGGACGGCATGAGGAAGTGAGAAAACCTAAAATCAATGATTTGTGGTAAGTGTTTTATTAAGTGGGACACCAGCACTTAAGTTACCATTAATTTTATGTAATACTATAAATTGTGTAGATGCCATTTAGTTGATAATATACTTAGTAATTATTGGTAAAATTGCCCAATTCTGAGCTCCACTGCAGCACAAAAAATATATCTTTGCTGAATAACCAGCATCTCTGCTGAACAGCATGTGTCATATTGTGTAGTCTGGTGTGCATGGCCTTTGTCCTCTTTGCTTCCCTCCATAAAGTTATGAACCTTCAGATGTGTCATCTTTAGCAGTCCGTGCACCAACAACACAGACAACTGGTCGTACTAATTATGACAATACCAACATACAGAGGTAACTACAGAGCTGGGTGGACGAATAGTCGCCGATAACCATAAACACACATTAGAAACACACGCATGCCCAAGAGCCACATGCATATGCTATTTAGTCTATGCACTGCTGTACCCAACTGTTCCAGCCACTGATTCAACATGCAGCATTTAAAGACACCTGAACGTGACTGTGAAGAAATGCGTGTCTGTTCTTCACATAGTGCATGTCTAAAATAAAGAAAGTGGTTTGCATGCTTGATATCCTGCAACAGCTTAAATACACAGACCGATTTTTAAAAATGATTATTTCACAACGTTTGTTATGAACTAATCATTCTGGACTATGTAAATTTGCTTTACAAATGTAGTTACAATTTAAAATATCTACCCTACTCATAATACTTTAATAACTAGTTTTCTATTTGCCTGAAGATAGAGCACAGTGACAGTGTAGCTCTATTATTGTCAAATTCTAACTGATATGAAAAAGCCATGGATTATGGGGATAGCTTTCATCCTTAATTACATCAGCGACACGTCACAAAATCAGACTTTTGATTAGGGTGTACTGTTTATGCATAGTAGCATAATATAACATGTTCTTGTTGTCCCAGAACAAAATATGAAACAAAATCTATCAAGTTTGCAAAAATACTCAAACATGCGTACACATTCTCACGGTAAAAAAGAGGAAACTAAAAGCAGTACTCATTCTGAGTAAAGGACAAACCGTCCACTGTGTGGATTCAATTATCTCACCTACGTTAGGTGCTGTTGTTCAACACCATCATCTCTCGTCTGTTGTCATATGCACAAAATCCATCTATGATATATGTTTGAGTGATGGAGGCTCTGTGTACTCTGGCTGGAAGCTCAAGGGGCACAGAGAGCCAAGCAAAGACACTGATACAGATACTCCAGTTTATACTGTATATATACAACCTACTTTAGACCGTCTTCACACTCTGACATGCCTGAAGGACAACTGAGTATTCCTGGTCAAATACAATCAACGGGGTTAGAAAACCTGATGAGGGTGTGGGAAAGTCTTCAGGTTCTTTGTTGGAGTTTGGAAGTTTTAGAAAAAAACATCTTTAGATGAAAAAACTGGAGGATGTGGCTCCTGTTTCTGTCTCTGAAGTCCTCAGTGCAAATTGATGGCCTCTCTGCATTGTCATCATCATCATCATAATCATCATCATCATCATCATCATCATCAGCTCATCTTCCTTCATCATCAGTCTGCTCCATGGTGGAGAGTCAAGGGCATTTTGAGTCACCTAAAATAGCAATGCGAAGAGAGAAGGTGAAAATGAACAGTCAGACCAGCACTGAGACACACAACACAACAGGTCAGTGGCTGCCAGGTCAACAAATGCTGTAGCCTGGCTCCGCCAAAAGATAATAATAGTGCACCAATCAAATTAATTACAAGAAAAACAAGCTGTGGATTTATGGAAACGCATGCATCAGATATTGTTCTATTACTGTTCCTTTAAATTATGAAATCAGTGTCTGGTTCCTTAAAATGTCTCTTTCTTTCCTTCATGTGTAAAAAGGCTACACACGCATGCATACATACACACATACACAAACACAGGACAAAATCATCATCCATTATAAAAAAAACACTAGAACTAAACAGAATTAAAATAAATACCTACTGTATCCTCCCCCAGGAGAGCGATATGGAGGACCATACATGACTTAAGTATAAATAAATAAATAAATGTATAAATAAATACAGAAATAAATAAATAAATTAAAAAGGAAATAAATAAATGAATACAGAAATAAATAAATAAAGACGTTAATAACAACAGCAATGTCTAAATAAATGTCTTAAATATATTTCCACATTAATTAATTAATTATTTTTTTGACTGCCTCATTTCTGTGTGCTTATGCTAATGAGAAAGGCAGGCCTAACCGCAGTCTCATGCAGGATAGGTCACAGGAGTGTGATGATCCAGTTGACCAATCCTGCTCGAGACTGAGTTTGGGACCTCCTACCTCATTTACATAAGGACACCTAAATGTTGAATTAAATAAATGTTTAAATAATTAAAAGTTGGAAAAAATGTGGCAATAAGTTTAACACATTGATTAATTTACTTCTGTGTTTATGTCCACATGTATTCATTTATTTCTTTATCTATTTCCACATTTATTTATTTATTTATTTATTTATTCATCTATTTATTTATTTATTGCTTCCCTCATTTCTGTGTGCTTATGCCAATGAGAAAGCCGGGCCTAACAGCAGTCTCGATCAGGATTGGTCAACTGAGCTATACACACACACTCACACACAGGCCCCGGAGCTCCGGCCCTCACAGCGAAACACACTCGCTGAGAGACAGAAGCAGTGACTTGAGCTCGTCACCGCGACGCAGCCGCTAAGTGCCTTTGTGAAAGCACAGAGTTTCTCTGGTCACATCTGCTCAGAGATGAGCTGCTTCATGGGCAGAGCAGAAGCTGCAGCTGGTTTGTACCGAGCTGGAGTTTCTGTTTCCTCCTCCTCTCTGCTCTCTCCTTGTGCTCAGTAGAACATGAGACTTGACACTCACAGTCAGGATAACTGACACCTTAATCATCCCAATAAAAAATAACCTGAACTAACCCAGTGAACTTGAACTAGTACATTTTAAGTGTGAACCGGCTCAACACTGCAAACAGATACTGGACACCAGTCAGCAGGGGCGTTTCTAGGATTGAAAGAAAGTGGGGGGCTTAGCCCCTAAGGATGCTAATGTTTGCGTGCATAGCACGCGCCAATTTTTTTTGGGCTCATTTGGGGCTGCGGATATCCATTGTTTCAGACAGTTCATAGATTGGTTCAATCAGAAGAGTGTGATTTTTCTCTGTATCTTTGCTTGCATTCATTCAGTATAAGATAACGGAAGTGACAGAATTTCAGGGTCATTTCAGGACATTTGACAACACAAATATGAACTTTTCTCAAATAGAGAGAAATAATTTTCCTGCTTGCAAAGGAAAGACGGATATACTAGTTTTCATATCCGATATATAACTCTTACTCACTGGAGACATTTTCTAACAAAATAGCTAGCTAGCTAGCTTAGTGTTAACATAGCTCATTACAATATTCCCTTTCATTTGCCTCAAGTAAACCTAAATTTAAGCAGGTAACAATGGTTAACAACTACAGATAGCCACATTCTGTCACTACCTGTACTTACAATTTCACTCCGTGCATCATTTACTATGAGCTAAACTCCTTGGCTGTAATCCTGCTGTCGTGATGAGAGACGTTACGTGAGAAAGCCAGCGCAGCAGCGATGCAGACTCCCCAAGGTCCTAGTACCCGGTCTTTTATTGTTAAGTATGATGAGAGGCTATTGGATTGTAATTTGAAAGGGGAGAAAACATACAAACCAGAAACACACTCACATATGTAGCATGTTAGAGTTATAAATAACTTGTCCATGTGTAAAACAATAGTTAAAATTAAAAAAAAAAAAAAAATCCCAATAATTATTTGGGGGGGCGGAAAAACATTTTAACAGGTCTAAAGACGCCCCTGCCAGTCAGCATTGAAAGGCAGAAGTAGTAGGACTGGCTCATCACACTCCTGTGACCAATCCTGCATGAGACTGCGGTTAGGCCCGCCTTTCTCATTAGCATAAGCACACAGAAATGAGGCAGTCAATAAATAAATAAATGTGGAAATATATTTTAGACATTTATTTAGACATTTCTGTTGTTATTAACGTATTTATTTTTTTCTGTATTAATTAATTAATTTCCTTTTTTATTTTCTGTATTTATTTATACATTTATTTATTTATACTTAAGTCATGTATGGTCCTCCATAGAGAGAGGGCTCTCACTGCTTCTTGTAGAAATAATAATCATCATCATTTTCCTCATCATCATTATTATCATCTTGACATTGAAACTCAGAGTTAAAGTAATCTCTCACTCAACAGAGCTCAGGGTTTTGGGAATACTGAGTTTTTTTTCCTTTTTACAAGAGGTGCCCACAAAGACAGTTCCTCAAAAATCCTACACATGGAGGCTTTACAAAGAAGTAACTTCTTAAGCAACTTCGGTTTATTTTTCAAAATACCTCCTACAAAGTCTCTCATATCGGTCCATGAGCTACAAATAGTCACGTAGCCAGTGATACTGTGGATGACCCATCCCACATCCTGCACAGTGCACGCAGCCTCTGAATAGCTTCCCTCCAGCAAGCCTCTTCACTGCCTGAGGCACAACTGTTTGTATGAGAAACACCTTCACTCCTGAAATCTGAACTTGCGCTTTCCAACGGGCATGTCCTGTTACAACACTTGTGCACTTTAAGTAACCATCACCTCTCTGAACCTGCTGAGCCGAATTTTTAACATATCATTTTAAGCTCAGGGTGAAAGTGACATATGCTCTATGATTTTGAGACTGAGTTGCTTACTGTGAGACCTAAAGGTTATGTCCGTGCCTCAGGGTTAGAACTGTCCTGCACTGCTGGGGTCACACTGCAACAGGCGGACGATGGAGGGGTCGCTCTTAGCTCCTTTGATGAACTCCTCCAAAGACAGTTTACCTACAACACAGACAAGACCAGTGTGCAATAATCATTTTGTTATTTTTGTCATTTAATATATCAATAAAACTTTGACGTCTTCATTAAAGCTAGGGCTGGATCCTGGAAAAGCTGGCAATTGCATGCTACACTGACTGACAACTGCTAGAAGCCGACTTTATCATGTCTTGCTCTTTATATTCTGGCTTTCATCTCTGCTTCAACGTTGAATGTTTCTCCGCCTTCCCAGCTGAAGACTCAGGTCATGTGCATTGAGAGCACTGGCAGAGTGTGCACAGACCGGCAGATCTGTTGGTGACAGGCGAATACACCGGCCAATAATTAAATTCAATCCAAATGTAATGACTGGTCATGTTTATCACGGTCCTCCGAAGGCCACAGACACAGGACATTATATTGCCAGGCTACCTCATGCAGTGAGGAAGTACATGTCCATGTCAGTGCAATTCTCTGGACTGTGGAGCAGAAAGACCTAAACAACTTAAGACCCGTTTTCTGGAGCGGCTGACGAAATCTGGGACAATTGAAAAGTAATTTAAATGTGAATCTTCTCTGTTCCCACAAAAGGTGGCAATGATGATGATGTTCTTCTTTCTCTTGACCACCCGCCATTGTAACAGAGACACTCGAACTTCCTCTCCCCCACATTTGGAGAGAGAGCGAGAGCAAGCTCCTTGCTAATGTTTTTATCAGAAAGAAAGATAAGACATTTCCTTGTCCAGACCAACACTGTCTTGCTCACTGTTGCACTTCTGCTTCCTCCCATTTCCTCTTTTTCTCTCTCCACTATCTTCCACTATGTCTCCTCCTCTAATTGTCCACCGCTCTTCCTATTTCTGTGTCTCCCTCTGTATGAAAGGGCTTTCTGGTACAAACACTACAATTGTGTGTGACTCAAATTTGTTGTATATATTTTTAATGTCTGTAATGTCTTAATTCACAAAATTCACTCTATCACTCAATCAATCAAAGATTTCTTCCAGAATTTGTTTAAAGGGATTTTCCGCATCCTGATAGATAAACAATAGCAATGTATAAGGAAAATATGGGCATGTCATACCAGTTCACACATCACAGAAATTCTCTAATACCTGATGATTTTCTTTTTTTTCAGCAGCAGAGTCAGTTTTAACCTGATGCAGAATGTTTTGGCTTTAAGCAGAGTGGTGACGCCAGTGGGTGTTTTTATGATCTTAATACAACATAGTCTCGTCATCAAAATGACCAACATGTTGTTTTACAGTTATCAATGTGAAACTACCTCACTTAAAACAAGATAATTAGTAGATGGAGGTCAGCCTACCATCCCTGTTGGTGTCCATCTGCCTGAAGATCTTCTCTGTCCTCTTCTCAGGTGTAGACTCATCCTCAGGCATCTTCATCACTGAGGAAACCATCTTATAGATTGCCTACATGGAGACACAAGTGATATAATTTAATCACAAGAACTTTAATAGGATATACAGTATACATATATATCTGTGTATCTGACTGTATCTGACAAGAGTTGTCAATTTAGGAATGCATTTACTCCTAAACACAACTCAAGTTTTTCCATAATGTTTCGAAATTAGAAGAAAATAACATTAATAAAAGGTAAAAAGTATGTTCCTCATGTCCTCATAGACAGGACAGGAGACTTTTCAGTTTGGAAAGAAGAAAACACATTTGAAGAGTTCTTTCATGACATTAACTCTCTGTGTCTTTAAATAAATATTATCAATAAAAACAATGCTAACCATGGTTCTTTATCAACTCCGTCTCTACATCTGCGCACTTAAAAGATCTCACTCTTTAAAATTAGAAAATGTAAAATCCGTCTCTGTAATCAGTCACTCAAATCCACTTGACATTTTAGGTTAAATAAACTTAAGATCAACTCATGTTAAGTTAACTCTAGTTTGACATTTTCAAAGCCCATAAAGGCATCAAGGGAACTTGAAACTATTGTTTGGGTTTTTCTGTAAAGATATCTAGTCCCAAAGATGCTCAACCACAATATGAATATTAACTTCTTTTCTTGTGCTGAATAGGAAACATTCACCATACTTTCCTTTTCATCTCGCACAGTTGCTGCTGGGCTACAGTTTGTTTACACTGACGAGTAATTCACTCTCACAAAAGGGGAGCAACATCGTTTTCATTTGTTTTTGAAAGAATTAAGAGAAAGTGTAACAAAGAGTGTAAAACAAACAGATGATAATTAATTTACTGAAACGAGTAACATTTACTATGCTCTTTCACAAAGACAAACACAGGTGCGTTATAATAGATTCTCAGAGTTTGCACCCACTGAGCACAGACAGGAATGTTTTCGTATATGTCAGCTCATAGCACAGTTCAAACATGTGCACATACACAATACCACACAGACTAATCATCAGTGTTGTGACTCTTCTGCTCTCTGTTGCATTACAGGCTGTTTGGCAGTAAACAGTGAAATCACAACCCTCTCTCTGTGTCTCTAATAAAGGGGCGGGCTTGAGGGGAATGGGAGCTGACATGTGAACAGAGGATGTTTGATTGTAATTACAGTACAGTGGGAGCTTTAAATAGGTGCTGGCTATGCCTCCTATTAGAGACAGGGCGGCTCAGCATCTGGGTCAAAGTGGAGCCGAGAGACAAGCAGCATCCGTGGTTAATATCAGCCTTCATTAGGGCCCGAGCACCAAGCGGTGGGAGGCCCTATTGAAATTGTTAGAATTTTAATTATTATTATTATTATTTCCCTTTGTTTTGTTTTTTTTCTATTTGGAGCTCGGTCAGTCATTATTCAAAATTCTTCAACCTGCTGGTGAGTGTTTAGTACATTTAGCCAATAAAACATCATGGGGATTTAGCTGGTTATCTAAAGCTATGCAGTGGAATGAGTTTAAAATTAAAAATTACAAAATTACAAGAAACAGATAAAAATTTTAATGATCTGCAGCTTATTGACACAATATTTCTGACTTTTTTGTCTCAACGCTATGTATTCTACACTGACATCTAATGAATGATTCAAATACACAACAAACAAGGAAAGCTTGATTAAAAGTACTGTCTGTTGCTGCCTTTATCTAATAATTTATTTTGTATGTCTCCTACATTACTTATTTTCTTTGACACTGAGTGCTACTGCCATTTAAAAACTATATAAACAGTGAGAAAAACACACACACTGTAGTTTTTTTAGACTCAATCCCACATGAATGACCTGGTGGCTAAAGGTGCCAAACAAGTCTGTATTAACCTGTGGCTGAAAGCAAAGTCTTGTAATTCACATTTAAAGATTTACATCTTTAACAGGAATAACTGTTCCAAGAAAGGGATGGAACTAGGGTTGGCTACCGAAGTCCGTACTTTTAAGGGTTCTGACAAAATCACGTTGGTACAACTAAGAAATGATAGATGTTAAATGAAATGGTTCCAAGTTTTGGTAGCTAAGATCAACTTCTGGGTAATGAGTGTAGAAAGAGAGAGCAAAATTAATTAAAATCCACACCTGAGGCGATAATGCACCTGAAAGCCGAAGACGACTAAAGTTATATGCAGTGATTCATCGTTACAAAAAATGCTTGCTACAATATTTGTTATGTAAGAGCTAAAGTGGCCAGAGCAACATTTATTTTTTATTGATATCATGTAATTTATTGACAGTTACAAAAATAGAAATAAATGCTGCAATATCATTTAGTCAGTTTTTTTAGATTGCATATTTAAGGCTGTTAAATTATCGTGCAGATTCATTCTCTTATATCTAAATATAAAAAGAGTGTAATTCAGGTTTCTTTTGATTCCACAGAACATAATCTGTGTTGAAACTGTTTGAAGCTTCCCATATTTTTTGCCTCTTAAGATGCCCTACCTGTGAGGCATCCTCCCATATCCCGACTCCCACCTTATTCTATTACATTATTATTTATTTCTCATAAATCTAACAACAACACCTCTACCTTTTTCCCTCTCTGTCAGCATCTTTCCTTTATTTTTTGGTAACAAAATGTACATTTTCAGACAGATTTCACCAAGCAGCATCCAATCTACAACTGACAAAGGTTCCGTCATTCCTTTCAGCAAGTGAGCGCAGAAAGAGAGAATATAGGGAAAATTCCAAGGGCCCAGCACAAACAGGGGCCCTCAGAGAACACTAGTATTGTTATTATTATTAGTAAGTTAATGCAATCAAAATTATATTTTTGTATATATATATATATTAGAGCTGTCAAACGATTAAAATATTTAATCGCGATTAATCGCATTTTGTCATAGTTAACTCGCGATTAATCGCAATTAATCGCAAATTTGTATCTATTCTGAATGTTCCTTCATTTATTATTTTTCTTTAATTTTACTTTCGTTTTAATGCTCTTATCAACATGGAAAAGTGGATTGGCTTGCTTTATGCAAATGTTTTATATTATTGAAAAACAACATTGCCAAACAGGGCGGTACAAAATAAAATTATAAAGTGCACATTTCAGGTAAACAAGGACTCAGCCTATAGTGCAGTTAAACCATGGCTTAATATTTTCTTTTTTTCAAGTTTCCTGTGAACATAGCAGTCAGTCCTCTTATTTCCGAAACAATGAACCATAACAGTTAGGTTACCAATAAAAGGTAAGCCTACTACTTCTTAGCTACTCAAACAGACAAGCAACAAATAACAAACAAACAAAATACACAGGCAGGTGTCGGCCTACTTTGAAATAAATGAAACACAGAACTTTGTAGGGCTATTTGAGTCCTCCCCATATTTGTGGAAAATGTATGAAATAAGAAGTACCCTATTTTTAAATAAATAAAAACATATAGCTGCAGCCTAATAGTGTAACGGACAGGGCCGGGTCTAGACAGGCATGTATGAGGGGGCAGCCACAAATCTTGAGGGGGCATTGTGCTTTATTATATTATTATTATTATAAATTGGGATTTAGTTTGAGGGGTCACAACATTTATTTGAGGGGGCCAGGCCCCCTCTTGCCCCTGCCTAGAACCGGCCCTGGTAACGGACTGGGTTTATGTTTATGTTTGGTTTTGACGTATGCTCAGTAAAACACTGTTGAATGAGCGCTCTGATGTCTGACGGTTACTGAAGGGGTCTGGGTGGGACATGTGACTGTTTGGATCAATAGGATGGGGGGATCGGGGATCAATGAGGAAGTGAAGTGTTGTTGATGTCTGCGAGTGACGGAGTACGAGCGAGAGGTGCACATGTTCGTGTAGAGGAAAATACCAGTTACTAAACCACGAAGAAGTTCCGTGTCCTGTGGGACGCTACAATAGCCTTAAAATATATATTTTAGGTGGCGAAATATTAAAACAAAAAGCGAGAGCAGGTCAGACTGGAGGCGAACACAGATACTGAAGCTGCAGCTGCATCTCTGCTTTAACTCGAGTTAAAAAAATTGACGGCGTTAAAATGGGTTTGCGTTAACGCCGTTAATAACGCGTTAAACTGACAGCCCTAATATATATATATTTTATACATGAAATAAATGGTGTGCCTGAGGCTCCATTAACGCACCTCGGAGGATACTATCAATGGACATTTAGGCTAAGAATATGGTGTAAATGACGCCTTTTCCAGTAGAATATGAATGTCGGGGCTTGCAGACACTGGGATGACACCGCACAATCAGTAAGGAGGCATGTTACGTTTTTCTTTTGTTTAATTAAGTCTGAAAAAGAGGGCACAATTAACTTAAATTGTATTGGATTCGGCTGCTATGCTGTTTGAGACTCCAGAAGTGTTTTGTGGACTGAAACACTTCACCCACCCCTCCATCGGCATAGTGGTGAGTAGATAATGAGGGAATTTTCATTTACACACACTCTGCATGAGAACATTTTCTACCCCCCAGTCACTACAGCAAATGGAGGTGAGTGAGAATAGAGAACATCGAGAGCACCGTGGGAGGCATGACCAGGCCCATCTGGTAAAGCATTGGAAAACTGCTGCCCACAAATACTGGTGTGACAGAGATAATAAACAAACAAAAAACTGGGCTACCTGCTTTAATTTGAGGATTCAAATAGTTATTTCTGTAATGGCCAACGATGCAACAGGCTGCACAAACAAGATTCAGTACAGGAATAACAGTCTACACTATCAAATGAACTGTATGTGCAAAGAATGCTCCTAAACCCAGAATAACATTAAAATAGCCCATATATCTTCATCAGAAAATGCTACACATTTTAAGTTTTATTTGTCTGTTAGTTATCAGGATTAGGCAAAAATTACTGAATGGATTACCCTGAAACTTGATGGTAGGATGTGGTATGATCGGGAAACAACCCATTAAATATTGTTACGGATACGGATCCAGGAATCTTTCACTTACTTTAACTTTGCGGGAATAGGCATTTTTCCACCATCAGGCATATTTAGAGGGAGACAATCTATGAGTATGTACGTATGTGTGTTAGAAGGACTAATGAAAGAAACTAAAATATTGGACAAATAAAAACTTTGATCTAAGTTCACACATTAACACTTGTTGGCTTTTAAGAACTGAAAAACTGTTGTTTTTGCTTCAAACATCGTTTCCAGAATTAGCTGGTTAGCATGGATGTAGCCAACAAACCCGCCAACAAGCTCGCTAACGTTTGCTCTCAGTAAATGCCTGCCCCTAAAACTGAAGAAGGTTATCCATTGTCAGCAGAAAGAGTTCATAAATAAAATGATGACAACTGATGGTCGAACATATTTAAATTAAACTTTTCAAGAGAGCAACAGCCTGGATGCTCCACTACACCAACATTTCTGATATTTGGAGTGACATTGTCATCCGTGGATTAAATTATTCCCACTGACAGAAACTAGTATAAAAGGATGTGGAGCAGGAAAGTTCATTCAAAACTACATTCTCACTTCCCCCAACCTAAACTGAATCACTGCAACATCAGTAACAACAATGCATGTAGTGCATCGAGACAGGTTGGTATGGCTTACTTTGGGTATCCTGCTTCAACCTCTGCAAGTGGCAGAAAATGGCTGGGATCAACTTTATGATCCTGATAATGTGCTCTAGTACAACTGACACCAGATACTGTTGTAAAAGTAAGCTTTACTCAGAGATGTAGAGCCTTTGTGCAGTTACTCGCACAAGTCAGTGCCTTCTGAAAACTTTTTTCTTAAACCTGCTTCCTCTCTGTTGAGGCTGGTTGCATTGAAACAAAGGAATCAGCAAGCCAAACAGAATGGGTGTAGAATTTAGCCCCTCTCTGTAGACTTACACAAGGATGGATGAATACTGTGTCTGTGTGTGTGTGTGTGTGTGTGTGTGTATGTGTGTGTGTGTGTGTTTGTGTGTGTGTGTGTGTTTGTGTGTGTGTGTGTGTGTGTGTGTGTGTGTGTGTGTGTGTGAATACATGCTTGTGTTTGTGTGAATCTGATATAAAGAAAGGAACTAAGATCACCCTGGGCTTTTTCCTAATTCTTTACTTCAACAGTGATAGCATGGCACCATCTAATCGGATGAGTAAAACACAGAGTTCCTGCCTCTAATATGCTCCAGCTACCATCACATTTGAGAGTTAACTACAATACTCAATATAGTCCAGGCAAAGTAGCGTTTGACGACCGACTAATTGTAAACTAATTTTTTCAGCATAGATCATTTCTATGAGGTGTCCAGAACAACATACTAAATTAAGTCCTAAGAAATCCTAGTTGAGGAAATATGTTTAATTCCAGGCAACAATACACCCCAAAGGGGCTATTTTTTTCCTTTACTCCTATCAAAATGAAACTTTACACAATGAAAGTAACCATGAAACGTAACATTTTTTGTATTACAAGTTTCTTTGAAAATGAATTTGAATATGCAAATGAGCTGTACACTAATCGAATATGCCCAAAATAAACCCAAATAGGCTTAATTTTTTCCTTTACTCCTACCACAATAAAACTACATGGTAAAAGTATACATGAAAAGTAACTTTTTTTGTATTACAAGTTTCTTTTGAAATGAATTTGAATATGCACATGAGCTCCACACTTATTGAATATGTCCTAATTTGCATAGGCAGAAACACCATTCATATGTATGACAAATACATCGGCCCAACCTTCATCCAATCATCCTACTGCCAATGGGTGATGGCAATGCTGCTTTAAGACTGTCCTCTAACCTGAAAACTGCCTGGCTTGGTACTACCTGCCAGGGGTATAGTCTTCAGGGTCACGGAGGCACACGAGCCTCCCCACCACGAAAGAATAAAGAATGACACTAGCTTTCTCGAACAAGCTAAGGTGTCCAGCCAGTCACAGGAAATTGTGGGAAAAGGCATCATCATTGCAGCAGGTGAAAAAGCTCTAGTATCACTGTACAGTATGGGGGCGAAAAAGATGAATCACTGGATATGCTGAGATAGAGGCGATTCTGTGATACAGTAACTCAGAACTCATCTCCAGTGGAACCTCAAACTCTCCCTCCAACGTCAACAGCTGCAAAGTTCCATAGTCTTCGGGTCTTTTACCAAATGATGGAGTGGAAAAGGGGAAGTGAACGTATGGACCCAAAAGACTGGGGGTGGCATGTTTTGGATGGGAGATTTATGCCGATAATGACCGATCAGCCTGCGGCATCACCAGAAATACTAGCTGTAGTCTACTGTAGTTGCAAGAAAGACTGCAGCACAAAGAGATGAAGATTGGGCCGATGTTTTTGTCATACATATGAATGGTGTTTCTGCCTATGCAAATTAGGACATATTCAATACGTGGAGCTCATGTACAAATTCAAATTAATTTCAAAAGAAACTTGTAATACAAAAAAAGTTACTTTTTATGTATACTTCTACCATGTAAAGTTTTATTGTGGTAGGAGTAAAGAAAAAAATTAAGCCTATTTGGGTGTATTTTGGGCATATTCGATTAGTGTATAGCTCACTTGCATATTAAAATTCATTTTCAAAGAAACTTGTAACACAAAAAATGTTACGTTTCATGGTTACTTTCATTGCGTAAAGTTTCATTTTCATAGGAGTAAAGGAAAAAATAGCCCCTTTGGGGTGTATTGTTGCCTGGCCTTATTGGCACACATTGATGAGAATTAAACATATTTCCTCAACTAGGATTTCTTAGGACTTTTAGTATGTTGTTCTGGACACCTCATATAAATAATCTATGCTGAAAAAAATTATTTTACAATGACTTCTATTTTTGGCTCCAAGCCAAGCCAGCATTTATACTCTAAATATATTAGGCATAATTTCTGGATAGTGGTAGGATATGGAAAAACATTGTCCATCTTCTGTATACACAGTCTATGGTTTACAGTAACTTCTTGCTGCGAGGTTAAAGACATTTAGCATGTTTATCATCCGAAGAACTGAGGAGCCGTGTCTCCAAACTTACAACACCAATAAAGTAATTAATAAGTAAGTATGCAACTCATTTCCTCACTTAGGCAAATACCATGTTAATAAAAGAACTCCCAGCAAAAAGACAAGGTGAGAAGAACTAAAAGCGAGGTGAATTTGGGTGATACTGAGAAGAGAGAAACCGCCTGCTGTTACACAAATGTCCAGGGAAAAAAAGAAAGAAAAAAAGATGAAAAGCAGGCTGACACACTCACACGTACACGCACACACTTAGACTAGACTAGATATACTGCATTTGGGTATGGTGTGTTTACTTGAGGTGCTCTTGTACAGGAAATGCCACTCTTACCACCCCCCCTTTCCCTTGCTGTTTTTTTATTTATTTTTAGATGTCAGTTTACACACAAAAATTATTTTTGTTAAATGCTCCAAGATGTATAAATCTTGGGTGATGTGTTTGACTCCACAAAACTCTTTTGGAGTTTCAGGGGTAAACAGCATTGCAGCCAAATCCAATACAATTCAATTAAATGGTGACCGCTTCCTGAAACGCATAAAAAAACAACAGTAAATGCCTCCATACTGCTCCTGTAGTGTCATCCAACTGTCTCTAAGCCCCGTCATTCAAATTTGATAGTCGTTTACACTGTGTTTTAAGCTTACATGTCCTATGATATCCTCACCCCAGAGCCGTGATCACAGAGGACATTTAGGCTAAAAACACGGTTTAGATGACACCATTTCGAGTCGAATTTGAATGCCTGGGCTTACAGACACTTGGATGACACCACTGGAGCAGTATGGAGGCATTTATATATGCAACGTTTTTATATGTTTAAAGAACTGCTCACCATTTACATGAATTGTATTGGATTTGGCTGCAACGCTGTTTACCCCGTAAACTCCAAAACTGATGATTAGATAATGAGTGAATTTTCTTTCTTTGTTGGGCTATCCCTTTAATGTAGACATGGATTAGGCTAAGATTTACTTCTGTTTGCTCCTGTTAATGGTGCGGAGCAGATGGAAAATCTATAATTTTCCTTTCTCTATAAAGCTACACATGTAAAAAGGAGTAAAGCTAATTAACGATGTTCTGAAACTGTATCCATGTACAGGACAAGGAACATTTCAAATCAGTCTAGCTAGACCTAATATGTCATTTTGAGAAAAACTGACATAAAGCAGAGCCGTACGTCCTCCTGTTTTTTAAATACCTGTACTGTCAGAAAGAGTGTGGATACACGGGCCGTACAGCAACGGTGGTTAAGAGTCACTGGCCTGGCTAATATCACAGTTGAGTGGATGTTTGAAAATCTGTGATTCACGTGACTGCAATTTTTTTCAGAATTGAATGATTCACAGTCAAAGGCCACCTGAGGCCTTTATGACATCAACACTTTCTTCTTGGTGCTACAATTGTTTTTTTTGCTTTTGCACTTTTCAGTATGTTAGACACTGAGAACTTTGGTTACTCATTATCTGTTTAATATGTACTATTTGTGTACACAGATAGCATGCACACTCACCTGTACTATCTCCAGCATCTCAGCTTTACTGATGTACCCGTTCCCATCCAGGTCATACATACTGAATGCCCATTTCAGCTTCTGCTCCAGCTTGCCGCGTGATGTCACACTTAGTGCAATGATAAACTCCCGGAAGTCTATTGTCCCATCACCGTTAGCATCAAATGTGCGAAACACATGCTCGGCGAACTTTGAAGCATCTCCATAGGGGAAGAAGTTACCATAGATCTTCTTGAACTCCTCCATGGACAAGTTCCCGCTGGGGCAGTCCCTTAGGAACCCCTTGTACCACTCCTGGATCTCATGCTCTGTGAAGTCGGTGCTCTCAAGCAGGTCCTGCATCACCTCAGGACGGAGCTTGCTATTCTGCTTTCCCATGTCTGTCAGTCCTTCTGATCTATCAGCTCACAGCTGGAGGGGACAGAGAACAGAGAAAGCGATGCATTTAGGATGAGATACATGCAGATATCAGTTCATATCCTGAGCAGCACTATGGCCTTTTGATTACTAAGTCCCAGCTGAGTGACATAGATAAAAAGAAAAACTGTTTACACATTTAATTAAACAAACAATATTAATTAAAAATAAACTTTTCTCTATAGGAGGCAACATCACAAAGGGAGGACAATAAACTTGAATGACTGAGACCTTATGAGCATATCCACATGATGAGTAGTTTTTGTGACCCAAACTGCATGAATTTCAAAAAGTAGTGGAAGTCTTCAATATTCCAATAAGTGCAAACTTGGTCTCCATGGGTCAAAGATGGCGCTCCCCTCCCAGGTCAGGAGAAGGCCCTGCTTTGCCCTGGTCCAGGTGAAGTGACACAAAAAAAAATCCAAAAGGGTTGTATGAATTGCTTTGAGTTTGACCCCTCCACGAGGACACATTTTCTTTGGAAGACTCTACCAGGGGCTGTTTACCCCGAAAGTGCAGCTCCTAGGACCAACAGGACACTACATTAATGTGCAGGTTTTCAGATGAGGGTCAGCACCTCTAAGTCTGAGGACCTGGTTCAGGTTTGGAAAATAGTTGGCTGCCTTTGGGTTGAGAGTCCGTTGATGCCTCAAGTGGGAAGTTTAAGTATTTCAGGGTCTTGTTCATAAGTGACTTTTGTGTAGTGACCGAAAGAACATAGCAAATACATGCTTATTTAGTAAATTGATGGGAGTAAAGTTCCCTCCTTGGATGGCTGGGTTCACCCTTGTAGATATAGGGGCTTAGAAATCTCAAGGGAGCCAGGAATAAAGCTGTGGGTCCTCAGGTGGTTCAGGGTAGATCACTATGGTTGGTTTGTAGGAACCATCCATTCTATTTTGGCACGGTCAACTGGTCGGAGGGCCTTGGGAACACCTTGGGGTCCACCAGCAGAAACTAGAAAACACTGCAAAGAAAAGACATCTGGACTACTCAACATGCTTCCACTGTGACCAGTCGCAAGCTAGACAGAAAATAGAGGGATAACATTTGGCAGTGTGTGGTTTTACCACACATCTAACTGGTGTAATTCTGAAACCCCTGAGCCCCAAAACAACTCATTACAGCCATTTCTTTCATAAACTACATCCCTGTTGAATTCTACTTTTCTTCAAAAGTGTAATTTAGCAATTGGTTCTACTGTAGGGTGTTGATTTTTAAGTGTGATTCTGATCCATGTATCAGCTACATAACCACCAGACTAAGCTGAGGAAGCAGCTGCTGCATCCTCAAGTGGTTTTGTATTAACCAAAATGTAAGCAACCGTTCTTACTAAACTGCACTGTGCCATATGCCTAACATGGATTTAATTAGTCTATAAAATCTCTTAACACACATTAAACTTGGAGGCAAAAAATATGTTGTCAAATGACATTTAAACTGAGCTGCTCGACAAACACAATTTAGATTCTCTTCCTGGAACTGGAGTATAAGTGTTTGTAGTGCCAATCTTTATGAACAGGATAAAGTTTATAATCCCTCTTCAGAGTCAATTCAAATGTTCATTTAAAATGAGACATAAAACATTGACTCTGACAATTAACAATGATAAGTCATCATCTATATGCAGTTGATCCAGCCACATTGTGTTACTTACTAACAATAAACTCATACTTATCAAGGGTGACTGTCATGCTAAGTGATTAACATGAGTACACACTATCCTGGTCAGATACTACCATGCATATTGATATTATTTATCATATCCATATTTTATGTCTGTGTGTATGTTTGTACCTCTGACATGGTGTGTATATGATGCTAGTCATGAATACATATTTTATCACTAAATTACTGCTACTGTTTTATTACTGATATTACTATTATTAAACTATTATGCTGTTCCGTTATTATTGTTATTATAATTTGTATAAATATGGAGCATGTATACTATTACTAATACAATTACTATTGTCATTTTTATCATTGCTATGATATCACTGTCCATTATGCAACATGTACACTATCATAATTTCATCAGCATGCTTTCACCACCATTTTTGCACAGCAGTAACAAAACTTCCTTTGCACCTTATTTATTTATCACCTTGTGTATTTTCATTTCCTTTTTGTTTATTCTTTACCTTGTTTCTTATTTAATTTTATATACGTGGCTACTGCTGTGAAAATCTAAAAATCGAATCCATCAATTTATCTATCCATCAATGGATGAATGGATCTATCTTTTTCATCTATATGAGACTATTTCTTATGTATCAATACATTAAACATTGACACACCTTTCCATTATGCTAAAATCTGTTTATTCTAATCAATGTTGTAAATATTGTCATTTCGTTAATGTATTCAGCGACATGTGGAATTTATTGCACTTCTGTTTGTCCTGGGAGAGGGATCCCTCACATGTGGTTCTCTCTGAGGGATAGAAGGGAGTTTTGGAGTAAGAGAAACAGTGACAGCGAGGAGAAACACAGTGAAAGAGTTCTGAGTCTGTTTTCTATCTGCCATTTTGTTAACACAAACAGGAAGTGCCTGCTCCATGGTCTCAGTGATAATGTGTTCTAAAGTAACCACCCTCTGTATTTTATGGAATAATACATTCTTATATTTTATCATGTGTGTTATAATAAGTGTTTATGTAAATAGAAGAATAATAAACATGTTTTAAATGACACATGCAGTAGTATAATGACACATGCAGTAGTATTATTAACATTCTTTTGTGTTTCTTGGGTCTGTTCAGGTTGTATCGACTTGTACTGTATGCATGTATGAGTTCAGCCCTGTGCATTGCCCTGTAAATTGCCCTGTTTGCGTTGCTCTGGCCTACAACTCTCAGAAAATGAGTCACTCGTGTACTCAAATGTAGCAAGGTCTTTTAATACTACTGCACTTACTGAAACCATAGGAAACGACAATAGCTTTACTGCTATAATCTCATATTGGGAGAGAGGAGAAAACTGAGCATTTCAATGTATCATCAGCTCAAGAGCAACTATGATAAATAGTTTAAACACTATTCTGCCCCTAAAGTTCAATCAAGGCTACCACTGAGTAGAAATCCCATACAGTAAGCAAGGATATTTGAGAAGTGATAACATATCAGAGACTCTCAAAGTCTAATGGAAAATCTCCAGCTCCTAGCCTTCTGTAAAACTCAGTAACAAATACCCAGTGAGGTGTTCGACAGCTTCTACCTGTTTTTAACAAACAGGATGATGAACACAGCTCTTATGTATGGGTGGGGCAGAATCATAATGAGAGTGATAAATCACTTGAGTGGCTCATGAATGAATGCAAGAATGGTTTTCACAGAGCATTATTTTTTGACACTCGCCTTTGTTTAACTCTATCACTGACTTATTTGTACAGTCACACTGAGCTCTGTAAAATCAACTGATTAACATCTAAACAGCAGCATATGGAAAATGTGTGAAGGGAGATAACATAGAAATAGTTAACATTTCAAAGGCTGCACATACAGTATATAAAAAAAACATGGAGACTGAAATTAACACAAGGGAAAACTCTTAATGCAATGTGGACGTTAGAAGCTAGAACCTGGATACTAATACACATGGCAAAGCATATATGAGTAAATGTTGACAAATTTAATAAGACTTAGAGTCTGTGAGCCTGTGCTCAGTTGTACACTGGTGCTTGGAGCTATATGCTAACAAAAGCATGCTCACAAAGACACTATGTTTAGCAGCTATGCTTATCATAGTTTATTGTATATGCATGCCAACATTTGCTAATTAACACTAAACACAAGAAACAGTTGAGGCTGATGGGAATGTATAAATTTATATTTTCACCTGATGAAAATTTAGAGGATCAACAAAGATTGTATGTACATATCATCTTGTGGGAAACATTAACCTGTCTACCACAGTTCATGGGAATAATGTAACTGTCAAGACATTTTACTCAAAACAAAGTCATTCGGATTCATTCTAGAGTGAATCATCAAAGTGGTGGACTGACCAACAGACCATCCAGCCATGCAACTTACCTGACTAAAAAGTAGAAACGAACTGCAAGACTAAATGTGGATACAATGCCATTTGACAATGATAAACGATAAGGTTGTAGTTTCTACACTCAATCCAGTGTTACAATTTAATAATACTGTTCAGACAAGAAACTTAATTACTTTTATACATGTTCGCAACAGTGATTTAAATTGATCTGCTTGTATTTTACTGAATCTAGTAAGCAAGGAAAGCGCAATGCCTTCTGACTGAAATAAAGGGGTACAAAAATTTTACACAATGCCTTTAAATAACATATTTTGATTAGATCGTTTTTGCTGTTTACTTACGTTTTATTCTCTGTTCTTTAATGGCATGTGAAACTGTAAAAAAAATAAAAATTTAATATTTTGCCAATTACTGTGCTCCTTATAATACTGCTACAGCAACTGACCCTCAGAGTGATTACAGTAATGGGATTACATACATGTGCACACGCATGCACTCACACATCATGCACGCACGTACGCACAGGTGTGCCGCACGCACACACGCAAGCACGCACACACATGCACACACAGACACACATACACACACACACATTTTAATTACTGATTACCACTCTGTTCTGTCACCTGTTATGAGGCACATTTCCAGTTCACACACAACTTTAGCTATACAACCTGACGACGCGCTCAGCAAACTCAGGATGCTGCTAGCAACAGGTGTGTGAGTGCAAACTCAGCAGAGGAGATGAGATGAGGAAGTGACATGACTCAATCAAACACAGACATGCAAACTGGAGCCTTGTGAACACTGAAATATTATTATTCTGTTGACTTGCTTTCCTACTAGGGATGGGCATAATTAATCGACGATCGAATAATTGATCATTAAGAATTTCGTCGATAACATTATTTTTTCATCGATAAAACAAATGTATATTCTGTTGCATAGTGTCAGTCTTGAAGGAATGTAAAGGATTTCTCTATGTGGCAGCAATTACACATTTTACCACGGGGGGGCAATGTTTAAAAAAAATGCCACAGGCCTACTCAGTTACCTGCGGGGTTTCCGTGTATTTCAAAAGTAAACATGAAGAGGTCACGGCAAAGTGTAGCGTTGGATCACTTTAATTGAAAAAAATTCTTAGTTCATTGCCAACACTGCGAAACTGTGTATAAGTACAACTCGGCCACGACTCAAATGATGTACCACTTGAACAACGCACATCCGACCCTGGTTAGTGGCGGTGCATCCTGCTCTCGGTCTCAACCTAGCATCAACTCGGTGTAAGCACGGAGGAGCTGCGATGCACAACGAGCAGAGAAAATTACCCAACGGATCTGCAAGTTCATCGAGATGGATATGCTACCCTTAAGTATTGTTGAGGGCGAAGGTTTTCAACAACTGATAAACTTATTGGAACCGGCATATCACATTCCGTCACGACGTACCATCACCAGACTGGTATAAACGCACTACGAAGAACGGAAGCAGGAGCTGTTAAAAGAATTGAGCACAGCTGAAAGAGTTGCTCTTACCACCGACTGTGACATCAGTGATGACTGGCAATTTAACTAAGCGGTCCTCCTCACAGAAAGCCTGTTAGGCGGGCATACAGCTGACCACCTCGCTGAGAAAATGAATGGAGCTGTAGAGCAATGGGGACTTGAAGAACGAGTTATTGCATGTGTTCATGAAAATGCGGACAATATTGTTGCTGCCAACAATCCCATAAGAGTGTTTTTTCTATTTTCACTCCATTTTAATATAGCCTATAAATAGTGAATTTTAATATAAAAATATTAATGATTAATCGAAAATCGATTGTTAATTCTCCCGACAATCGATTAAGACAATTTAATCGAATGCCCATCCCTATCTCCTTCACACAACATCTATTGCACTTCAGGACATCCTGGGACAGAGATCCCTCATATGTGGCTCTTTCTGAGTGTTCTAATGACAAATCTTGAACAGCAGATCACAAATCGAAGAAGCATGACAGGGACTGCTTTGTTGCACAGAGGCAACTCAATAAAGACATTAAAGTTAGTGTTATTTCCAAACTGCTGTTGCATCCAGTCAAATTTTGTCTCTTGAAGCAAACTACTGACTATCTCTATAGCCAACAACAGATTATTAAATATATATATCAAATAGAGGGTGCAGACAGTTATTCAGATTCTCACCGGGCTGAGACCCGCTGCTCATGCAGGCAGTGTGGACTCTCTCTCCTGTTAAGCTTCTGATATTTTCCAATCACTTCCTTTTTGGACAAAATAACTGGACTCAAGTATGAAAACACAAGCACCTAGGTGCATTCTGGTCTACTTACAATGTGCAAGACTGTTCAATTTTACACAATACAAGACACGCAGAAACTATACATAGAATATTGGTATGAGTATAAAATATATTTAGAATTAGTATTCAAATGGCTCAGGCCATAAGTGTACTAATAAATGTAGTAACTCAATATACAATAGCATTTTTTTAAAAGGTCACTAATTGAGTAAAGTAGAACACTTAATTTGGAAATCCTTTCCACTTACTGATACTGCTACTCTGCAAAAAAGGTGATGATCCACACTGTGACTTTTTTGCAGTCAGCAGGACTGACGTGAATGGGAATGGGGAAGAAAAAGACACACGAACACACCAATCAATCCACAGGGGTTAGCCGTCCAAGTGCATGTTATTACTCATTAAGCTATAGCCTTGGTTCCAAGGAGTCCTTCAAAAGGAGAAACATCTCCCCTCAATACTCTGGCTCTGGGAATTCAAATAGAAAAACAGGCACTGGCAGACAGCCAGGCAGTAGCTGGATAGAGAAGCTGGATAGAGGGTGAACCAAAAGGGGGGCAGATGAGTTTGTAGTACTTGGACTGAAGCCAACATTTCTAGGATCGGCTCCTTCATGCTTCCCTTTCCTTTTGCAATAAAACTGACCGTTGTGTAAGCTCTTTCCAATTAAATCAAATCTGAACCTGATACAGGACACAAACCGTGTGTGACTTGAGTCAGAGTGATTGGTGGCTGCTACCTGGTGAGTGTGATGCTGTCGTCTTCAGCCCTTATACTTTTAAATGGCCCTCTTATCCCTCATTAAGTTGCTATGGTAACAGACCTGAGAGGATGTTGTGGAGGAGGCAACCACACATTGTGCCTACTGATTCTGGAGAAAAAGACTGTACCAGTGAGAGGCAGATGACACACTTACTCAAGTAAATTTCAAAATCAACTTTAAGGGTTATGCAATTTAGCTGAGTCCCATTTAAAACTATTCTGGTGGACTGTTGTAAGAGTCACATCTGCTTGGGTCTCTGGGTGGACTCTCCTTCTTCGTCCAACATAAAATGAGTCCCCTGCCTTGTACACAGAGGTCATAACTACTTTCTTTGGCTCTTTGTCTGCAGTGCCTTGGTGGGAGCTCCCTGCCTGCCAGGCAATGGATCACTGGACCTGGTTAATTGGACGTCTAACTGCTGGGTCCCAACAGGGGTGAGACAGTATAGATATCCACCTGTGTCTTATAAATTATATTACAATTCTCTGCCGTTTTATCACAGCATATAAAGTTAGCAGTGCCTGATTGAGGTATAGATGGTGCCCATGCAGTAAATGCTTTTCATTAGTCCTATTATTCAAATGCAAAATGTAAACAAAGAATGTTAAATTCATTTCTTTCACTTCTCTTTTTGTAGTTTGGTTTTGGAGAGGGTAAACAATAACAATAACCACCATGAAAGCTGTGTATAAGCTAGCCATGCCTAGCTACACTTTGTAAGCTAGAATTGGCTTAGGGAACTGTCAGACAGTTAACCTTACATGTCCTCAGTTACATACCCATCCGTGTATTAAACACATCTGAATAAAATGCTCCTGGCAGACTAAAGATGACGGATAACTTTCTATAAAAACTTTCAAAAAAACTGATGGTGGATGATAACAAACGAACTGCCTCACACTTGCTGGACACACATCCATTAGTATTGTTAAAGTTGAAGTGGGTTGGCTGTAAAAGGAGACAAAGAACCTATACAGATAAGAGATGTTTGCAGAACAAGTATGAGAGCGGCTGGAGAATGAATGGCTGTTACAGGATGAGTGCAAGGTCTATCATGTCTTATAGTGTATGCTTAATAAGAGACAGAGTGTAAAAAGATTATGGGACAATAAAATAAGAAAGGGAAGGAGAAAACATGACTCAGGCAGGGCCTGAGCATGGAGATGGTTCTGATTGAAGACTGCCTCAGGGGATGCAACAAAGCCTGCTGTGTTTCCTGTGGTCAAAGAAAAATATAGAAACAGGATACAACATCATGGAAAATAACAGAACGGAAGTTACATCACAGAAGGGGTCATGGGTCACGATGAACATGGGGAACTGAGATATGCTGAGCAGTAAACATGTATTAAAACTTAAAGGTTACTGACAATTAAAATTAGTGGACAGTTAGACTGAGTCATTGTTGTGAAATCTAATAAAAAAATTGGAAACTGTTTAATGTGAATATGTGTAATTATAGTTTTGGGCAACCATCAAAGTAGCTATATGTCACACCGCGGGCACCGTTCGAATCAATGATAATCTTCAATTTTTTGCAATAATGGATTTACAGGATGTCTGTGTAAACAAAGTAAAGTAACTTGGATTGAATGTATAAACACATGTACAAAGTCACGAGTTGGGAGACAGAAGGAGCTAAGAGTAGGTCTGAAACTTCTACCACTGCTGTTGTCATTCAAACTCAGTCGTACACAAAGAAAAACACACTGACATAGTATGTAACCACAAAACTAATTCAGGATCTCCTTTCCATGATAGCATCTTTATTTCTGCTTCCTCACAAGTGGACAGCTTTCAGACTGTAGTTTCCAAGCACATATTGCATTCAAGTTACTTTTAAGTGAAGATTCAGACATGGCACTCTTCTCCTTTTGCCTCACAAATAAGATGTACATTCTGACAGCTAAAGATATCTGCAAGCACTGAGGAATTCCAAGTAGCTGTGTATTAGAGATTCATAACCTGGCCGATGCCATATAGTCATTTACTCTCATCCACAGTGGATGAGAGCTCCATCAAAATAATGTAGTGAATAAATGGATTTTTTTGTTTTTCCCCCAAAAAAGATGAAATTTGATTTTCAATTAGGTGATAAGGAGTGAATTATTAAATTATTTCATTCCTCATATCTAATGTGTTTTCAGTGACCCAGTACCAAATGCTCTTTAATTAAGTATTCTATATCATGCCTCAACAAACATGAAGCACATTCAGGTCATGTACGAAATTTAGCCTTCAAGAAATGCTTGAACTAATGGAGATTTGTGATCAGAACAATAAACTATGGTTCAAAAGAGCCATAAAACATGCAGATATCAGTATCTTGCTAGACAGTGGTTTATTTTATGTACCATGAATGACACAATTCAGCTCCTTACCTTATAACTCAGGTTAAAATGATTTTCTGCATGGTACCTGTCTAGAGCTGGAAGTTTCTTATTCTTTTGCTCTAAAATTAATTTTCCCTCTACTTTTTCTGCCAAATGCTTCAAAAAGATTTTGTTGAGGCTGGAGGTTGGGCTGGGATATGGCCCATGGAAGAACACATTTAATTTTGGAGTGGACCCATATAAATAGGCAGCTTCAGGAATTGCTTTCACCTGCACAAAACACCAGCTGAAACTATGAGGTCAGATTGTCTGTGTGGTAATAACTTAAAGGGACTCTTACCTTTGTTGCATTTTTACACTTTTTTTGGATAAGGTTAAATTGGTATTAATAAGGTAATGACACTCTAAAATGCAAGACAGACCCACCAGGAGTAAAAACAAACAATTATTTCACTCTCATAATATTTAGTGAAAACTTCAACCAATAAAATTCTTCGGACCGAGGGACCTTATTGGCCGACAGACCTGTCTGTTTGCTGCATGGACATGCAGGTTTTCCGTCTGCTTCTTGTGGCGCATTCGGGCCCGCGTCATCAATGTATATAACTTACCGGTGCTTCTGAATCCGAATCCATTGCTTTGGTAAACAAAAACTCACGTGCGTGCGCGGAGGCAGTAGTTTGTAAGTCTGCTTGTAAATAAAGTTTCTTCAAAAAAACACCGCGGATGGGAACGAGGGGGTGGGGCATTGGAGGAAGGCGGGATGATTTGAATGTGCTGTAATTCTCAAATGCAACAAAGGTAAGAGTCCCTTTAATGGATGTTAGCGTGTGGAAAATAGTGAACTATACAATGCAGTGGCAGATCGAAACATAAAGTTCAAGATCTTTTATGTTATTATAAGATGTGTCAAAAAAAATGTAAGGGCTCATTATTAAACTTTGGCAGGGTAAAAAAGAATATAGCAGGCAGACAGAGTCTAGAAGGAACACCTCTTTGACATGGTGAGAACGGGGAATTAGCCTTGGAAGAGGTATTCGCTCTTAGGGTTAGGGCTACTGTGTGGGACAGAATGAAACTGGTAATTTTGGTATTGATTGTTTTTCCTGCTAATAAAATAGTAAAGAAATGAAACTGAACTTACTTAACTGGACTTCTAAAATGTTCTCATAGTAGGTAAACAATCACCTAGTTGACTAAATCAAACCCTAACCCTTTTTATGACTGTTTTAGGACTGCATTCATTGATTGTTTTTTCTTAACAGATATTCTGCTGATTAAAGAAACTACAAAAACATGCCACCCACAATTTATATTGCTTGTAAAATTTAAAGACCAATACTCTAAAACCAAAAGATACTCAGTTAACTATAATATAAAAAAGCTAGTGTTCTGTTTAATTATTATGAAATCATTCAATGATCATCAAAAATAATCCAAACCATTACTGAAAACATAAATTATTTTTTGATTGACCAATTATGAATCTTTTGGACTCAATGACCAAAAAGCAGCCTTTCATAATTACTCTCAGATATAAATATACCAGTGCATTGGTTTTTATTCTGAACATTGATGATGTTTTAGGAATAGTAAAAATTACAAATTCAAAATAAAACTTGGATGAGAGTCATGTCTAGATGTCTAAATATCTGTACAGCACTATCACATGCTCCTTTGTACTGACAATGATGACACTGAAATCAGATGTCGTCTTCCCATACTTCCTTTTCAACATTTTGAAAATTGTTCCCCATTCCCACAACACATTATCTTTCCATCACAACAAGCAGATACATAGAAAGACATTCTTTTTATCTGTGTAGTATAGTACATTATTGCTTGTAAAAAGTCACTGCAGCACCAACTACCACAACTAAATACCTCATAACTAAACCTCATAGGGAATGTCCTACAACATTCTGACAGGGGACTAAAGGAACACATTTATCAAGTGCATGGCTGTTGCCTCAGTTAGTGCGCTGTGGCTTCAAAGATTACACAACAGTTTAGTTTGTGGCAAATCTTTTCTTTTTTCGATTGACAGAAGGTTAACTTTGAGTAGTAATTTCCAGTGTAGGGAAACTGACTCAAATTACTCCCCAGGTGCATTCTCAGTTATGGCAGCCAATACGATCTTGTTTGAGCATCAAACTAGATCGTTCTGTCTGTGTGAATTCTGTTTTGTCTGTGTGAATTCCTCTCTGTAACTAGAAATAGAACATCTGTTTCCCATAGTTTGCCTAACCAATGCCTTGCAGACTATAGACCTAGACTTTACCTTAAAAATGATATATGTCAGCAAGTGTCTGTCTGTGTGGCACCTTTTAACTGCAGGCAGCCTGAGAGAGCATTGTACAGCCTACTGAGGCTGGATATTTGGGTTAAACGAC
This sequence comes from Limanda limanda, assembly GCF_963576545.1. Lineage (NCBI taxonomy): Eukaryota > Metazoa > Chordata > Actinopteri > Pleuronectiformes > Pleuronectidae > Limanda > Limanda limanda. The sequence goes on from NC_083646.1 coordinate 28,212,986, forward strand.
CTATGACCTCTTAAAATAAAAACCCATGGGAAAATGACAAAGAGCACGGATGACCAGCTGTCCCTTGAAACTAGCGCTAACATGTCTGTCCATAAGCAATTGCTCTTGCAAATCACAGAGATCAGGACATTCGCAGAAGATAGAGTGCAATTATTTCTACATGGCTGCTCTGAAGGAAATTTGTTTTATTAACTACTATTCCACTAATAAACTGATCACGAGGTCAAGCACAGCCCAGCAAAACTCAACTGAGAAGAACTACTCTTCCAAGATCCAGGCTTACAATGACCAACAATACAGAGCATTGCTGTTTGTCCAACGTGCAGTGAACACATGAATATTTCCATAAGTATGGCTGATGATATATTTCAAAATGTGTTTTCCTCTCCTTACAATCACTGATGAGTCCCAGGCCACAGCTGCTCACACAGGCAGATTAAAACATCACAATACCTTGGCAAAGAAATGTAATTGTACCCCAACTGTCCTGGTTGCCTTGTCCTGTTTGATTTGAACTGCATGAGGAGTGCATTCAACGGAGTGAAATATGTCACAGCCAACTCGGTGATGTGACCATGATGTCTGACATTTCCACAATTCAGTAAAATGGTTGAAAAAGTTCAATAAATGCCATTGTCAATCAATCAATCAATCAAGTTTTATTTGTATAGCCCACATTCACAAATCACAATTCGTCTCATAGGGCTTTATCATGGTGTGACATCCTCTGTCCTTAACCCTCAACAAGAGTAAGGAAAAACTACTTAAAACCTTTTTAACAGGTAAAAATATGTAGAAACCTCAGAGAGAGCCACATGTGAGGGATCCCTCTCCCAGGACGGACAGAAGTGCAATAGATGTCAAGTGTTAAGAAAACATCATCAGGATTAAAGTTTTTAGCAGCATCGATGAGGGTAAACATTTTTTCAATACTATATGTGAAGCAGTCCTGCTGCAGTCATAGTCTCTGGTCAGCAGCCAGCAAGATCACGATCCAGCATCAGGATGGGATCCACTATAGTCCACAGTTATTGTCCGCTGCCGCCAGTTAGAATCCATTATCAGCTGCCGCCTCGGTCGTGGTCCACCATCAGCCGATGCCAGCGCGACAATGGATCCTCCATTACCACTACGATCAGCAGGCACGATACAGAATCCACCGAACTGGATCCACCATTGCGACCTCTGACGCGCGATCCACAATCATATCCACGGTGCGGCCACAGCTGTGGCCCTGCATCCGCGGGCGCATTGTCATTGTTGAATGCCCTTTTAGTCACTCAGGTACACACAGAGACAACTATGAGTGGTGCTGTATAGCAGTGTCTTGATTTTGTATTTTGTATTTTGTGTCATGAATGTGCAAATGCATGACACAGTAAATAATTTGTTTAACCATTTTATGTGATGAAATAAATAATTTTATCAGACAGAAACAGAAACATTTCCTTTTATAATAAAGTAAATTTAATAACAGCCATTCCCTTCAAAGTCGCTCATTATCTACTCACCACGATTGAGGTAAATGGGACCCCTTCTTCAGATGTAATATAACAACAGAAAAAAACAACATCTCCATACTGCTTGTGTGGTTTCATCCAAGTGCCCATAAGCCACGGCATTCAAATTCAACTCAAAACAGTGTCATTTACACCATGTTTTAAACCTATATGTCCTCTGATATCTTCCTCTGAGGCACGTTTACGTTCTCATGGGCACACCGGAAAACTGCATAGACTGCACACAAGCTCTCGCCTAAGAACATGCACGGGGTGTGCATTAGCATTTCTATGTAGTCTAGCATCGCTACTTCTGATAGTGAACTTTTAAGTTTAAAACACAGTGTAAATTATCTTGTTACTAGTCGAATATGAATGTCAGGGTTTTTCAGACACTTGCAAACTTACAAATAAAAGCAGTGAATCCAGAGGATGCAGGTGATTTGTGTAGGCTTCTTGTGATAATAACTGTCAAGCATATAAAAACACTTGCAACTTTAGAGCTAGAAACAGCTGGGGACTGCTGTTGATTTATTATGTTATTCTAGAGCACCCTACCATGCTATTTTTTATTTTCAATCCACCTGAAATTCCCGGTCTAGTAGCATAGAAGACAATTCTTCTAAAAACACACCTTGGGTCTCATTTAAAACAGAGAAGGTATATTTCTGAAAGTTGCATACGCCACCATTTTGGAGACGGGCAAATGACAATGCTGATGTGAGGTAGTGAACTGAAGCAGATTATTGATCCAATTCATCATTTCCATTAAAACCAACAGTGTTATTGGTGCTTGCTTGAAACATCTTTTCCTACGAACAAGGAACAACTTTAGTTGAAAAAGATATATAACAACTTACAGAAAACTATGTTCCTATACCATTAAACAGCAGAGTTGCAGAGTCATTAATAGTTTTTAATAATATCTTCTAACACTGTGCGTGTATAATCAAGTACAAGTGTGTATAAAAACACGTGCGTAGTGCTGCGTGATGGTTGCACTGGCACTGATAGAGTACACGTACGGGAGGATTAGGAGGAAACAAGAGTTCAGTGATCACATATAATTGTTGTCCCATGATGCTGACTAATCAGGTGATAAAGATTCTATAAATCTTTGATCTTGGACCTTTGTGCTAAGTCCAGTATTACACAGATCGATCCGATGGAACTGAACCAACCCAGTACAAACACAAGCTTTCACCACTCTAGCTTATTAGCTGACAGGTATGTGTGTAGCATGATTAACACTGTATAATATTCACCTACCTTCCATGTAGAGCCTCTTTTAATCATTGAAATAATAATTCTGTAAAATTGTATAGATTGGGGAATTTTTTTGCCTCCACCATTGAATTAGATTTGTTTTATTTATTTCAGGCTCCATTCTCTCGACGTCACTCTCACTCACTGTATTATCCGCAGCAGCAGCAGTATATCAGTGTATTTCTTTATTAATGAACTCCCTGCTCTGGCGACCACACAATCTGTCTGTTTTCAACTGCAACTCACTAACAAATACCTCAATGGTGTTTTTAGTTCCTAAATTTGGATCATTATCTGTGGTTGATGATGATAATGATGAATTCTAGTTGTGTGATGTACTGATGGTGACAAAGTAGTCTTTGTATTCACTAAGTTCCTTATGGCAAAATAACTGCAGTGTTGAAATTTACCAGCATTTTGGTAAAGCAAGCAGTTTCAAACACTGTGAACCATGGCACAGGACGCTGTAGCTGATTCACATTTCCAGGTGGAAACCAATGGTTGGTTTGTGAAAGCTTCATCTCAGAACAAGTTGCAGGAAGTGTTAAGTGTTTAAACTGCAACTCTAAAAAGCAGTCAGTTCTAGCAAGTAAAATTGTTTCAACTCTGCATTATTATGCTATCCATTCTAGTTGGATGTAAAACACTGATGTTAAAGATATAAAGAAGTGCTTATTTATAATTTGGATGGAGAAAAATATACACAATATCAGTAAGAAGTGTTGTTGTCTTCACACAGAGGATCTGACCAAGAGAAAAGGACAGCCACAGAGAATAAAGTTGAAAAAAACCTGACGTGACACGGTGTGTGTTATGTGTTACCGAAGGGCTGAGAACAAAATGAGAAAATACCATGGTAACCATGGTCGCCAATGCTCAATAATCTCATTACCTCTCATCTAATATGTGTGTGTTGAGCTTTTGAAGGGAAATTTTACATGATAGATTTAAGTTAACTGTTCAATACGTAAATCTAACACTTGCATGAGTTTGTGTGTGTGTGATTCTGCCTCAGGGTTATCTGCTTAGTGTAAAGATGGTTTCACACAGTGGTTTTGGCATCACATACTGTATTCATTCTAAATAACAGCACATTCATATATTTTGAATTCATATTTTCAGACAGTGCTGCCAACATGCCACAGATTATAATCTGCACATGATATGCCAACACATAAAATTTAGATAACAGTATTTTTGTGCACAAACATACATGAAAACAAAATTGGGAAATGATACTCGTCTCCTAATTAAAAATGGCCTCTTGTGGTATTAATGCAGCTAATTTCAAATTCCAGTTTGTGTCCTTAAGTGATCTTCTACATGTTACTAATGACCATTCACATTTATTATAGTCAGTAGATGTGAGATGTGATAATTCAGGTACAGAGACAATGACCTGTTATACGCTCTTAACATGTTTGTTTGGTTCGAGGAAGGAGGCACTGCTGAAGAAGAGGAGATAAAGTCTCACAGCAAATGAAGAGCTATACTTCTAGAGAAGTAGGTAGAGAAGAAGGTGGAGTATTGAAGGGAAAATTTGTAATCCTTGTTTCCTTTCCACCCTATTTGGGCAAAATGGGGGCTGGCATGCTTTTGTTTGAGGCACGCAGGGAGTTGGGGGTGTGTATGAGAGGGGGGTCCGGGGGTGGGGGATGTCTCAAGCTTGACATTTCTCAAGAAAATAACTCGAAGAAAAAAAAAAAAGACCTGATCTCACCCCAGTGTCTAAACTGTCCTTGAGACTATGAGCATAACATTTTTGCAGCACATACCGCTGATGCTTTCCCATCCCCACTGAGGGAGGAGGCAGGTAGCAGCTGCGCTGCCCCCTCCCTGCCTCTGATTCTCTGGCAGAGAGAGCCAGCAGCTCCAGCCCACACTACTGCCTCTAACATTAGCAACACTTTGGGGGGGAAATGTAGAGCTGGCCATCTCATCCAGCTACATGCATATCACACTCAGCCCCCATGATGGTCAACCTCCCATCTCTATGCCTTCTCTCATCAGTCATTTCCTGCATGGTAGAGGGGGGGGGATCTCGCTACATTTGCCAGGAAATGAAGCAGCTAGTCCCCCCCCCCCCATTTTAAAGCATTGCAATACATGTGTGCACTAATTCGATGCTCAAGGTCATCTCAGCCTTTACAAAAAGAGTTCCTTCACTTTCACAGAGACTCATTCACTCGCTGTTCACTCGACTATTCATCTAAAAGACAATCTCCCCTCTGCACAAGTATGTGACTCAGAGGCAGGAGCTACAAGCTCTTCTGGAAGAAACCACTGGCTTCTAAAGCACACAAAGAGAAAACACAGCAAGCTTACCTCGCGTTGAAGCAATGTAGCTGCTCAGCAGTCCATCACCGAACACTTTCTCCCTAGACTAAGTTTGTGTCAGCAGCAGCTGCAGGACAAGCAACAGGCGAGGAAGCAGAATTGCACAAGAGAGAAACAAAGATGAAAGGAAAAGAAAGGGAGCTTGAACAACAGAGAAGGGGGGGGGGAAGAGCAATGAATGAATAACTGAGACAGAGCTAAAAGATACAAACAGAGAATCCAAGCTCGGGCAAGAGGTTTGTTAAAAGCCCACAAACTGACTAGCTCTTCTGCCTGCCTGCCTGCCTGCCTAGCTTGACGTCAGAGTGGTCACATGACCTCAGTCTAGTGCTGAGGGGAAATGAAAATGGAGGAGAGACAGAGGGAGAGAAGGACTGAGAGACTGAGAAGCCTGCGTTGCTGTGGTAACAGGCATACTGCACCGCAAAGATTTCAATAGGTCATTTGACACACGCGCACGCACGCACACACATAGATTGTAACACAGAGGAATGGGTAAAAGCCAAGACCTAGACAAGATGAACAGAGTGAAACAACTTGAGAGAAATAAAGAAGAAATTTAGAAACTGAGACAAAATGTTTCAAGTTTCCTATATATTGTTTTCAAATTTCTCGGGACACATGCAATCAAAAAAGGACTGTACACAAGACAAGCTGCACTTTTTAACCCGTGCATAGGCTCTTTGAACAATCTATGACCTGTTTGAGGCGCAAGTATGGATAGATTTTATTGTATCTGTGCAGGTTTTTAGCAGATTTGAGTGGTTAATAAAATGCCATATGTTTTTCCCTGATTTGTTGCAAAATATGAAAGGGGTGATGCGTAGTGACAAAATAAAAAAAATGGCTTTCGTTATTGTAAATTTAACTAACCTATATATGTTGCCACTCTAATCCAAAGAATCCTTTACTCCATAGGATTCCAATTATTCATTCAGCACATGACTAACAAAACAAATAAAAGAGTATGGAGAAAAGTAAATAAGCAACTAAATAAGTTTCATTACTTTAGGTAAGAGGGAAAAAAAGTAACTAATCGGCAATGACAATTAAATCAATAGTAACAATTAAGACTGGGGTATTGGTATGCTTACAATGTATTGTCTCATTAGAAGAGTGGATGTTATGTTGTCACTAAGGCACTTGCTTTATACAAATTGACAAAACCTGCACATTAAATTCTATTCACTGTGAAGACATCCAAAATCAATAAAGGGTGCAAAGTTAAAAAACCTGAGGGTCTGCTTGAAATGTCCAATTACAATTTGTCAAGTATTAAATCAGCAACTTTACAGATAACTGAAAAAAATTGGATAGTTCCATGGGTTCTCAAATGTGACACAGATCGGACTAAACTGGACTTGAATCAATTTAAAAGATTGGATAATCTGACAAAAAATACTTGCCTGCAAAACATTTCTCACCAGTTTTTGATGTTTTACAGTTTGGACAAATCAAGTAAATATTTTCTGTTGAATCAATAATTCAAACAATTGTTGGCCCCAGCCACTAGTGTGTGAAGCTCTATTCTGAGCATTTTAAGATTTTTAAAGGCTGGCGTATGTATCAGCCCCGCTCCAGTTTAAAACTTCCGAAATGTGCTGTTCATTGGGTCAATTTTGTCAGTGTGTGTGTGTGTGTTTGTGGAGACTAGACAAAGACCAGTTTGAAGAGAACAAAATTTCTAGGCCAACCAAAGACCCTCCTTATCCCACCCTCAACCATGCTGTGAGTATGAACAGCTTTGGTCTGATTACATTCATTTGGATAGCATCTGCTGGCCAGTTGAATGGAGTGCTGTGGGGCCCAGAGCAGGGTGGGGTCATGTGAAGGGTGGGGCTAAGGTCAACCAAGTGAAAACCACCCCCCTCTGGACAACTGTGAGTAAGGGTATGTATGACTGACTCAGAGCCACGTAAGCAGCGACACAAGATGAAATGCCACAAAGGGTAGAGAGAATTTGCAGATGACTGGGAAAAGTAATTTAATGAAGCCTGCTGCCTGGATAAACAACCTGAGGAGAAGCAAGAGGCAGGACTGAAAAGCCAAAGCACAGTGGCTTAGATGATGTAAGAAAGTGAAATAAGAGTCTGTGGCATAATTGACAGAGGGATGAATTATAGTTAGATTAAAGCCTTAGATTAAATGGTACTTGGATTAGTGGGCTGACTGGTGATGCCTTAATACATGGTATTTCCGAACAAGTTTTAAAGAAGCATTATCTACTATGTTAAAAAGCTAAACTGTGTAAACTGTTTTATAAGAAGTGCCTCTGAAGGCAGACCCTGCTCCTCATAATGAAGGGAGAGGGAATGATAAAGGCAAAGTATTAATTTGTATAGAAACAGGCTTTGGAAAATGGCAGAAACATTCAGTTACTGCACGACATTTTCACCTCCCATTGATAACTGAACCCATCATTGTGGAAAGTGGGAACAACTTTGTGGATGCACCACAGAGGATCAATCAGCGCAGGTGAGAGCTGTAAGCTGATTGGTCCTCACACTTAAAAGGCAGCGTCTTCGCTGCCACAGTGCCTCGGAAGCTCAGAGACTGGAGAAACCTGCGAGAAGCCGGACTAAGCTGGAAAGCTAGTCACTTTGTGTTTGTGTTAAGTTTTTTTTTTCACGTGTGTGGTGTACAATAAATCCTGTTAAAAAGCAATCATTCCGTCTCTGGCTGTGTGCGGGAGAGCCCCGTGGCAAGCACCACTGCCACAAACGTATAGATTTGTATTAACTGTAGACCACCTTTTGTGACTGTGGATCTGGAACGACCATCTCATGTGACTTTTTGAAAGGTGCTACACTACTTTCAGTCTCTTTTTGAGGAGCAATTCTGTAGAAGAATGCTAACAGCTTTCTCTATGTGTGAGTGCGTGTGTGTGTTTATGTAGCGTGGGTTAAAAGGCGCTAGAGGGAATTTCTTCCTCCAGAAGCTCAGGAAGCAACAGCATGAGAGGACGTGAATATAACTTCTCTTTCCAAGGCAAACCCTTTAGAAGTTGTTCCTTTGGAAAAGGAAACGCTCCCTGCGCTGTGACAGTGTTCTTACTTCTAAAGACCTCCAACATTGTCTGCAGCATGTAACTATAATTAGTAGTTACATATTAGTTAGACAGGTATGAAACACCAGGCTCAAACTCACACATTTCTAGTATCTTAAATGAACCAAAACAAACAGTTGTTTTTGTAAACATATGTTTCAAATTGTTAAGGGATTTTGTAAGAGTTAATTGTTATGCCATTGTGAGACCTTGAAGCTGAAGGTTAGACCTGTATCAGAGAACTGTCATGTTAATCTCAGTGGATTGGGGGTATCACAGATTATAAAAAAGATTAGATAAATAGAATAGAATCCCATCACTTCCCCTCTCGACTGGATTATGATGGATATTCTGATGGGCATCAGCCCGTCATCCTAATCCTGTTTGCAACTGATGCAGATAGTCTGGCTGGAATACTATCTTGTACCAAGAACCAACTGTACTTGCATCCCTACACTGGCCACTGGTCAAGTATAGTATTGAGTGTCAGTGTTCTTTCGTTGTTTCTAAAGTTCAACATGGTCTGTTTCCCCACAACATCTCTGTCCCCCTTCTATCCCCAGATATCTCAGATTCTCAGACCAATTGCTCCAGGTTGTCCCTTAGTTCATGTGAAGGGGTAAGGGCAATTGTGCGTTGTAGCTGCCCTCCACCTTTTGATATGTTAACAATTAGGTGTTCCTCCACCATAGACTTGTTTAAGACCAAACTGAAGGCCCCACATTATTTCTCAGGCTTATATTCTCTTCTCCGCTTTTCATCCATTTGTGCTTTACATTCTTTTTTTTTTACAACTTTATTTATCATTTTTCCATATTGAAAACAGTTACATCATTAGTTAAGAAGAAAGCAAATATAGACAAATACAAAAAAGAGACAGGCCAAAGAAAAAAAAAAAAAAGACTCAAACCAATCTGTGTTGATTATTATGGTCATAACACCAACATTCTGGACCTTTAACATAAGAAACAAGTCCCAACAGTCAGAATATAAGCATTGAGAAGACTAGGACGGCAGTCAGAGAAGGAAAGAGGGAAAAATAAATACATACTAAATAAGAACAAGGATTCAGGCAAAAGGCAAGCTCTTGATATGTGTCATGAACTGTGACCAGGTTCTGTCGTATTTAACCTCCGACCCGTGTACTGTATATCTAATTTTTTCCAGAGCCAATCCCAACATCACCTCTCTAATCCAATGAACATAGGCAGGAGGATTCTTCCCCTTCCAATTCAACAGAATCAGACGTCAGGCATGCAATGATGCAAAGGCAATTGCATTTTTGTGGAGACGGGACAGCTTTAGCTCATCCCTTACTACACCGAAGACAGCTATCAAAGGGTCAGGCTGCAGTGTTTTGCCAGGTATTGCTGAGAGTGATTGGAAGACTGAGGACCAGAAGCCATACAATGATGGACATGACCAAAACATGTGTCCCAAAGAAACAGGAGAATATTGACATCTAGGACAGTTTGGTGCAACATTAGGGTATAATTTAGACAGTCTGTCGTTAGAATAATGCAACCTGTGGACAACCTTAAACTGAATCAAGCCATGTCTGATACAGAAAGAAGATGTGTGTATACGCTGTATGGTAGTTTTCCAGGTGTCTTCTGGTATTACTTCTCCAACCTCTCCCTCCCATGCTGTCTTAATTTTGTCCCACGAATGAGGGCAGCCATCCAGAATTAAACCATATATTTTTGATATTGCTCCTTTATTGAGTGGATTAACATTAAGAACTGAATACAGTAAGTCTTAGGGGGTGGGGAAGGGTACCCTGGGAAAAATTTAGAGGCAAAACTTCGAACCTGAAGATATCTGAAGTAATGAGACTTTGGTAAATTATGATCTTCACATAAAAATTTAAATGATGGAAAGCCATCATCGGTAAAGAGATCTTGAAAGTAGACCAAGCCCCTTCTGAGCCAAACTGCAAATGCCTGATCTATTTGAGATGGTGCAGAAAGATAATTAAACATTATTGGGGAGAAGCTACATATATTTGTCAAATTAAAATGTTTTCTGAACTGACGCCAGATCTTAATCAAATTTTGGACCACCAAATTTGAGTTCAGTTCAGGCGCTTTGATATTTAGTGTGAGAGGGGGCAGTTAGGATCGAAATCGGGGAAACTGGGAGTGTAACTCTCAGCTCCATATCAGTCCAGACCGGACCCTCCTTATCTGCGAACATGGTGATCCAATATGTCAGCTTGACAATATTAGCTGCCCAATAGTAAAATAAAAAATTAGGTAAACCCAAGCCACCGTCAGATTTAACTCTCTCCAGGCTTGCCTTCTTTATACGTGCAGGTTTTTTATTCCATATGAACACAGAAATAAAGCGATCCAGCCGAGCTAAATAGGATTTTGGGAGAAAAATGGGAATCATTTGGAATAAATAAAGAAACCTGGGCATTACAGTCATCTTCACTACATTTATCTGCCCTGCCAATGAGAGTGGAAGATTTGACCACCTATCCAAATCAGTTTTGGTAAGGTCTAAAATCGACCTATAGTTATACTGAATTTACATGAACTGGCTATTTCTATTCCCAGATAAAAGGCAAATTTTCATAAGTGATCTGTTTTGCCAGATTATTCAGTGGAAATAATAAAGATTTTGACAAATTAACTTTATACCCTGATATGCTACTGAACTTTTGCAGCCAGTGGAGAAGGTAGGGTATGCTCTCAGTTGGGTCTAATATTTGCAAAAGCACATCATCAGCATAAAGCACAGTTTTATGGTTTGTTTCACCCCTGGATATACTTTTTATCCTGTCATCTGATCTAATAGCAATCGCCAGTGGTTCAATCGCAATGTCAAACAGGAAAGGCGACAGACAACAACCCTGTCTTGTACCTCTGTAGAGCGAAAAATATTCCGATATCAGGCCATTTGTCCTGACTGCCGCCATGGGTGTTGAATATAGGACTTTGATCCACTTACAAAAAGTGGGCCCCATTCCAAATGTTTCTAAAGCTGCGAAAAGATAGGTCCATTCAATTCTATCAAATGCCTTTTCAGCGTCAAGGCTTAGAATAACTTCAGGTTGTACTATTGAATGGGGGGAAAATAAAACATTAAATAATCTTCTCACATTAAAAAATGATTGCCGCCCAGGAATGAAGCCTGTTTGGTCCTCATTAATAATGGTAGGAATAACAGGGTCTAATCGTTATGCAAGGGTTTTAGTTAAAATTGTATAATCACAGCACAGAAGACTTATTGGCCTATATGAGCTACACTGTACAGGATCCTTATCTTTTTTTTCGTAAAACTGAAATTGTGGCCAGGGTAAGCGTTTGCGGCAATCTTCCATTGGCCAAAGATTCGTCATAGACTGATTTAAGGATAGGTGCGAGTTTTGAAGAAAATTCCTTGTAAAACTGTGGGGAATCCATCCGGACCTGGTGCCCTTCCTGTTCGAGATAATCTGATGGCACTCGCTATTTCCTCAAGCGACAATGGCTGCTCTAGAGATGACTGATCATCTGGAGAAAGCCTTGGGGTATCCAGAGTATCAAGAAACAAGTAAATCTCAGATGAGCTACTATCTACCTCTGACTGATATAGAGTAGAATACTTTTGCTTAAACAGGTCATTAATGACTCTGGGACTGCGAGATATCGAGTCAGCGCCTGTATTAATTCCTGGGATCATTTGTTCAGTTGACTGCTGTTTAAGTTGAAGTGCAAGGAGTCTCCCTGCTTTATCTCCATGCTCATAATATACCTGTCTGGATTTAAAAATATTTTTCTTGGCTTTCCATGTCATAAGCTTATTGAATTCAGTTTGCAACAGTAATTTCTCCATAAAAAGATCTGGTGGAGACTTCCGGTGTTGCAGCTAATGGAGTAGGACGTGTTTCTCAGAGCTCCTGCAACAAATTTTTAAAAAACTATTTTAGGTATACCTTTTCCATCTTTCTTCGGTGTGGGTTTTCCCCACCTCCATAATCTAAATTTAACGCCGTATTTTCGCCGACCAAAATGCCTCAAAAAGCCAAACCACATGTACAACCGCCGCGGCCTGCTTCGCACACTGCATCCCCGCCTCGTAGTGATCCCCCCTCCTGCCTGGTCGAGGCCACAGGTGGGGCTCCATCACACGACTTCAAGGCCAAGCTATCGTCACTCCGTGTTGAAATGGCAGCTATTTTCAGAGCTGAACTTCAGGCTGCCTTGACCGAGACCTTATCCAGCATCAAGACTGAACTACAGGCAGTGAAATCGGAGTTATCCAGCAGCATTGCAAACATCCAGTCTGAGGTGCGCACTCTGAAGAACACCATAGGTGAAATGGAAACATCGCTTTCCTGCTGCACCGATGACATTGTTACCATACAGGCTAAAGTGGAGCACCTGACAACTGAGCTGGCAAGACTGGACAATAAATGCGAAGATCTGGAGGCGAGATCGCGGCGCAATAACATGGTTAGTGGGAATTCCCGAAGATTTTTCCACTTTTTCTGCTGCTGCGGATGTTTCCTCTCTGCTCAAGGAGGCTTTTGAGCTGGAGAAAGAGCCACTCGTGGACCGCGCACATCGTACCCTCCAGCCGAAGCCGGGAGAGCGCCCTCGCCCCATAATCGCTCGTCTTCACTATCATGCAGACTGTGTGGACATATTGCGCCGAGCCAGAACCCAGCAACGGATCAAGGTTGGAGAGCTGAGTTTCTCAGTTTTTCCCGATCACACCCCGAAGACGGCTCGTGCCCGAGCCGCCTTTAATGATGTTCGTCGCCGGCTCCGGGAGATACCAGGGATCCGCTATGGTCTGCTTTACCCGGCGCGGCTCCGGATCACACACAACGGTGCGGAGAAGAGGTTTGACTCGGCGGAGGAGGCCAGCGCATTCATCAGGTCGCTCAACTTGTAAGAGATCCGTGAGGTGATACACACCGCTGAGGAAGCAGTGACAGTTAATATTGACATTTATTACTTTTTTCAGTTAATCTGTTTCCTCTTATTTTCATAAACACACAGTATGTGGTTTTTAGTTTAATTTGGTCTTGATTGGCTGTACCTTCTTGTCAAATGTTGCTAGACTTGCAGGAGCTTAACCCGAAGCTTGATAGTTATGCAAAAAGCCGAAAGTGTTCGCTTTAGGGATCTGACTCCTTGTGGAGTTAGCACTGGGTTCTCCATCGTTTGGGGATGGGGACGTTGTAAGTGCAGTTGGGGGGTGGTTCAATGTGTGTGTTATTGTTTTTTTTTGTGTTTTTGTGTATTTTTTCTTTCTTTTTTCTTTCTCTTCTTCTCCCTTTTTCTCCTTCTTCCTTCCTTGGGGATCCGCATTCAGTCTATTTCTATCTCTAGGGATTTAACATATGGCTACCAATACTAATACTTCTGATGTCCCACTCACTGGATCCTCTGTGAGACTCTTGAGCTGGAATATTAAAGGTATGGGGAGTCCAATTAAGAGATCAAAGATATTTGCTCATTTGAAACGTCTTAAAGCGGACTTAGTGTCTCTAACCTGTGGCACCAGACAGGGGTGTCCCCTATCTCCTCTATTGTTTGCGCTAGCTATAGAGCCCCTGTCGATCTTTCTGAGGTCCTGCTCCACTTTTACTGGGATCTCACGATTGGGCACAGAATTTAAATTGTCACTTTATGCTGATGACTTATTGTTGTATGTCTCAGATCCTGTCCTTTCGATTCCCACAATCTTATCTGATTTCCAGAGATTTGTTTCTTTCTCAGGCTATAAAGTGAATACTTCTAAAAGCGACTGCTATCCTGTCAATGCTTCAGCATCACAGCTCACACAATCAGATGTCCCTTTCAAAATGAGCCTTTCTGGCTTTAAGTATCTCGGGATCAACGTAACCAGAACGTTAAACTCTCTTTTTTCTGCTAATTTCTCACTTTTAATGTCTAAAATTAAGTCTGACCTCCAAAGATGGAAGAGCTTGCCTCTCTCGTTAATTGGAAGAATTAACGCGGTTAAAATGAACATTCTGCCCAAATTTCTTTTTTTGTTCCATTGTCTCCCACTTTTCCTGCCAAAGCAGTTTTTTAAAACAATCGATCAGACTATCTCTGACTTCCTGTGGTGTGGAAAAGCTCCTAGAATCTGCAAATCCACACTTCAGAGATGTAAATTCAATGGCGGATTAGCACTTCTGAATTTTCAACTGTATTATTGGGCGACACACATTCAAAAAATTTCATTTTGGTTCAAGTCAGTGAATCTGCCATGGTGCCACCTAGAGGCACAGTCATGTGTTTCATCCTCCTTACCTGCTCTACTTACCTCTTCTATTCCATCCAACCTCTCAGGCCTCACAAATAATCAAGTGGTTCACTCCACACTTAAAATTTGGTATCAGTTTAGGAAACACTTCAAATTTAAATCAACATCTACTTTAGCTCCTTTACTGAACAATCATTTATTTCGACCTCCACTTACAGATTCAACCTTTCTCACATGGCATTATAGAGGCCTGAAATGTTTTCAAGATCTTTACAAAGATGGTATTTTTCGCAGCTTTACAAATCTCTCAGGAGAATTTCATCTCCCAACTTCTCATCTTTTTCGTTACTTTCAAATTAGACACTGCGCTAAAGCTTTGTTTCCATTTTTTCCTTCCTCGCCGCCGACCCTACAATGGGAGGTGCTTTTAAACCACGATCCACTTCAAAAATCACTCATCTCTAAAGTTTATAATGAACTTCTGTCTTTTGATTGCTCTCCAGTTACTAAAGTTAGGGCTGCCTGGGAAGATGAACTGGATCTAAATTTGGAGGATGACTGGTGGGACACTGCTCTTAAGAAAATTCATACAAGTTCATCCTGCGCTCGTCTCACACTTATACAATTTAAAGTTCTGTTTAGAGTCCACTTTTCTAAAGCGCGACTGTCGCAAATCTACCCCAGTATCACTGACAAATGCGACAAATGTCATGCCTCATTCTGCAATTTAACCCATATGTTCTACTCTTGTCCGCTACTCTCTTGTTTTAGGCTGAACTATTTTGATACCATGTCAAAAATACTTTCAGTGATTATAAAAGTCTCCCCCCATGTTGCCATATTCGGGCTCCCAGAGAACCATAACCGGTTTACCTCTAATCAATTAGACATTTTAGCTTTCACTTCTTTACTGGCAAGACGCCACCTTCTTCTCAACTGGAAGTCAACTAAAGCTCCCTCTAGCACTCAGTGGCTCAACGACACCATGTCTTTCCTAAAGCTGGAAAAAATTAGATATTCGGTGAAAGGTAGCTCTAACAAATTTAATAGTAAGTGGATTCCCTTTCTTACATTCTTTCACTCTCTCCAGTCTCTGCCCCCTGATTGACAGACCCCCCCTCTCTCTCTCTCTCTTTTCTCTCTTTCTTCTTCCTTTTTATTCATTCATTTACTTATTCTATTTTTTTGTGTGTTTTCTTTTGTTTTTTGTTTTCCTTTTAATTTATTTATACTGTGCAGCTTTAATACTTAATTATTACTTAATAGAAGTTATCTATCTTTCATTATTATTATTATTTTCATTGAGTTGTGTAATGTATTGTTCGTATGACCACGTTCATGTGGTCCATAAAATAAGAAAAACATCCTAGGAGGAAGACTGTATACCTTACTCTTAATCCATCGTGATGCACAGTGTTTTTATGGTGTCAATGTCTCTATATATTGTTAATCGTCGGACTGTGATTTTGAGATACCCAATGTAAATTTGACATTGCTTCCTGTTCTACTGTGCCATACCTTCTAATAAAAATATAAAAAAAAAAAAAAAAGATCTGGTGTGGGCGAAAGAGCATAACGCCTATCAATATCTGCAATTTTGTCAGCAAGCTCTTTAAGTTGTTTGGAACGCTCCTTATTCCTATGTGCCACATAAGACAAAACTTGGCCCCTAATGTAGGCTTTCATAGACTCCCACAAAATTCCCCTTGAAACATCCTGAGTATCATTAATTTCCAAAAAGAAGTCAATCTGATTGTTGAAAAATGTTCTAAAATGTTTACATAAAAGTAGCTGGGGATCTAACTGCCAAGTTCGTTGGGGCGCTACATTGGCTGGAAAAACTAGATCCATCTGCACTGGGCTGGGATCTGATAGCGCTATACTGTGATATTTGCTGCTGGAAATTAAGGGGAGTAGCTGGTTATCGACAATAAAATAATCAATCCTGGAATAACTATGATGAACGGGGGAAAAGAAGGAGAATTGCTTCGTAGTTGGATTTTTTTGTCCGCCAGGGGTCTGATAAGCCATAAGAGCGGAGGAGGGAATTAATAACCACTGCGGCTGATGAGAGAGTATTATTTGCCCTTACACTTGACCTGTCTAGCTGGGTATGAAGGACGCAGTTGAAGTCTCCACCTAAAAAAATTAAGAAAGAACTGTGCATTGTCCCAGTTTGGTCCATAAATGCTAGCCAATATTAATGGTGTATTAAATAGCTTGCCCACTACAACAATATATCTGCCATTAGCATCTGATATTACTTCAGAGTGTTCAAATGGGATCCCCTTTCTAATCAGGATTGCTGTTCCCCTGGCTTTGTAATTAAAACGTGAATGATATATTTGTCCAATCCACTTATAACTTAAGGCCAATTTATGCCTCTACGTCTTTTCTAAAACGGATAGATAAGACCGCCCTATCCGTCATGGAACGCCCTCTCCGAGCGCCTCGGACAGTTTTTCGTGCACCTCTGATTTTTCTAACTGGCCGTGTTTATTTCGGAGACCCAACGGACAGACCTTGGCTGTGATTGGTCCGCGAACGACATCATGTCCGTATGACGTCATTTCCGTATTTCACATTTCCGGACCTCAAACTTCTGCTTCCTTCCCTGTGTCACAAAAACCCAAACACAACTATGATTCTACGATTAATGTGACGTGTGTGTTTAGCCAGCGGAGTTGTCCGGCTGACGGTGGCTCATTAGAACACTGACGGCATGTGTGCACGGTCACATACGGTTTTAACGAGCTTTCATAACGGCGCTAGCGTGCTAGGCTAGCCACCATGCTAACTGCGGTGGTAACGGTGCAAAAACCCGCCGTCACGACTTTAATTCCACTATAATACCGTCAGGTTAGAAGCAAACACTGGATAGTAGTAGTTAGTGTCGGGAGTCCGTGGAAGCTGGGGGGAGCTAGCTGGGAGGGGAGCTAGCTAGCTCCGTGTAGCCTCAAGCAGATTCAAGCTGTGGAATCAGCAACACAGTTCGGAAACAGGACCTGGGAACCGCTGCGCTAAGAAACGATAACATCAGCATTTTGACCCGCTGGGTGTCACTTTATTTAGTTCTGTTAGTTGCCATGGTTCAGTCTGTGGGAGGCCAGCCGACAGAGGTAAACAAACACACGTGGACTTCTTCTTCCGAGAAATGGGGTAGGCTTCTCTGAGCTCGTCTTCCTTTGCGCCACCTATGGGTTTGGCGGTGAATTGTTTTCAACGTACAGTCGTCGGAGACGTAAAAATCAAAAAGACTCTCCGCTCTCCGTGCAACCCTCTCCGAGAAACGGATTCGTAGAAGCATACTGGAGCCTTTGGTCTTTTTTGGGAATTAATATTTATCTCCTGTAGCAATATTACATCAGGTTTTAATGATTTCAGCTGACTAAATATTTTGCTCCGTTTAACCAAGTTATTCAGGCCTTTGACGTTCCAGCTAATGAACGAAATTGCTCCTTGTTGATTATTTGCATTATTCAGAATCATAGCGCAAGAGTTTGTAGTGAGTCGGTCCTGCATGTTGGCTATATGTGAGTACTTTAGTGCATGTTTGAGTCAAACCATAAACCAAAAATGAACCCAAAAGAAAACTGACAAAAACAAACAAATAGACATAGATAAACCCCTTACCATCCTGGACCCCTGGGCTGGTCTTCCTTAAACCTGAGACTGCCCTGAAAACTCTCCTCTCTCTCCTAAGCATATAACACGTCTACACTAACTTAAACTCTTACATGAACTCTGCAAAGGCAGAACAAAATGTAATAGGGCTTTCCTCTCAATACTATTCTTGCTGCATGTGTGCTGGCACCATTTGGTCACAGGCTGCTATGGTTCTTAACACTTACAGTTGGAAGATAACCCCACAAAAAAAAGAGTAAAATCAACTAGAATTAGTACTACTGGTGGTGATAAGGGGGTGAATTAAACAAAACATTTATATTCCTCAGATGACTGAAAAATGTCACTTAAACTTGTCCATAGTCCAAACATAAAATGCATCCAACTGCAGTGTGGTGACATCTATCAGTCAGCATGTGCAGACTAGTGCAATGTTAACACGCAGCATATATGATACCTGTTATGGCCCCGTGAATTAACTGTCACTCTCCCTCCGACTCCCGTGGGCGCAGATTGGTCTCGATGTAGTGCTTTGCCTTTATCGGGTCATCAAAAGATCCCTGCTCGCCAGCTGGGCTCGTGATCTTCAGTGTGGCTGGATACAGGAGACCATATTTCACGCCCGCACACCAGCACTGTAGCACTTGAAGCTTAAATAACTTTAGCTTCAAGTGCTACAACCCGGTTAGCCTGAACATTAGCTTCCTCCTCGAGATCACCAATGCGGGTTGAGAATGTGGCGTTTTCTTTCCGCATTTCTTCCTTCACCCTCGTAAACTCTGCGCGCACATTTGCTTTACATTCTTAAACTATTCCTTACTTATGTGTGCACCTATTATGGGGCTGGGCAATAAAAAGATATCAATAATTACCGCAACATAATTTCAATCAATAACATTTAAAAAAGGTTCAATATATATCACTATATTGCCTATTCATTGTGCGAGAATTCTACTTATGTTATATTACTAACACTTGGCTGTTATATGTCTATGATTTATCAGCTGCCAGCGAGGGACGGCCCAGAGATGTTAACAAGGTTTTAGTGCTTAATGTAATGAACCAACTAATGGATACAAGGAATAAGTGATTCCTCAACATGTTTGAGATGATGTAGAAGGTGATGTTGGTGTTTCACCATTTTGCTCAATGGTTTAAGAGCAACATGTGGGAAGCATGTTTGTGAATTCATCTACATCAATCAATCAATCAATACAATTTTATTTGTCTAGCCCATATTCACAAATCACAATTTGTCTCATAGGGCTGAACAAGGTGCAACATCCTGTGTACTAAACCCTCAACAAGAGTAAGGAAAAAATGACAAAAAAAACTTTTAACAGGGGAAAAAAAAACTTTAAACCTCAGAAAGAGCAACATGTGAGGGATCCCTCTCCCAGGACGGACTGACGTGCAATAGATGCCGCATGTAGCTGAACACATGAACAAAATAACAGTATTTAAAACATTGATTAGAAGAACAGTTTGTATGAATTGAAAGAGTTGTGAATTAATGTCAGTCATGATAAGTATGTGAGTAGGTGTATTGTATGTCAAGCAGTCTTGTTGCTGTCATATTCCATGATCAGATGCCACCACGATCCACCATCCATCTACATGCTAAGTTTTGTAGCTATGAAAGGAAGAAAAGGGATCAGAGCTCTACAAGTACACTTGTGGATTACATGTAAACTGAGTCTCAGGAACATTTGATTTAGATTAAATCTCTTAAATCAATGCTGGAGTTTTACACCTGCAGCCCCATGTACAGTGAGAAAATGTAACCAAAGTCTAGTTTTACTTGATATAGGCTCTTTCACCTCAGTAACTTAAGCTGTTAATATACTTTAACTACATGTTCACATGGCTTTCAAAAACTGCACAATTATCCTTAAATACTACAGTGATGATAAGAATGTGGGTTTGCACAATCAATAAGTGTACCCTCTCTATGTAGCTGCCAGTATCAACACATAAATCAGCAAAAAAAACTAGCCAGCACACAGGAAAGTGACTTCATGTTCCACACATCATATGGCTATGAGATGTAAATGTGCAGCCATGCATAACCTTAGAAAGCCTTTTTTTACAAAAGCTTCACTGTGTCACTCTATTATCACCAATAGAGAGAACCTCTGACAATACATACTCCTTTATACAACAGTTGTTCATCCCTGCAGAAGGACAAAAGACGAGAATTCTCTCCTTTCTGGCCCCAGCACTATTCCCGCTGCCACCGACCGAACCAGCTGATCGCCGCTCCCGAGGCCATGTACACAATTCACTTGTCTTCCTGGAATACGCCGCTCGTGCATGAATGAACCGTGGAACAGCAACAAGTAAGAGGCTTATGTCTGGGCAGAGAGTAGTTTAATAATTAGCGTGTCATTATTTGTGTATGAATTTATTATTTGTGTCTACTGTGTTCGGTGCCATTGCGCCGTGGCGAAGCGTTTCCGGCCGCACTCTTATTGTCCGACCAAGTTTGCAGAGA
The DNA here is from genome assembly GCF_963576545.1 of Limanda limanda. NCBI lineage: Eukaryota > Metazoa > Chordata > Actinopteri > Pleuronectiformes > Pleuronectidae > Limanda > Limanda limanda. Next base: position 28,233,462 of record NC_083646.1, read on the forward strand.
TTTTTACCTCGTCCGCTTGGGTACCGAGTGGTTAAGTCACCGCAAAAGTAATTCTTTGCATTTTTCTCCATTGAGCGCTTCAAACCAAGAGATAGATCAGAGGACCCCTTTTGTTCTCAAATTTCCCTTTGTTCAAATCACGTGGTTCTTCCGCCATTTTGATTTCGGGCACATGACGTCATTAAAGCCATTTCGGCCCCCATTTTGATCCCGACATCCACGTCATTTTGTCTGCCATTTTGAATCCTGCCATACAAACCCACCGTAATCATTACGCCATTGTCAATCCCCCTTTCTCACACTCTCTCACACACACACACACACACACACACACACACACACACACACACACACACACACACACACACACACACACACACACACACACACACACACACACACACACACACACACACACACACACACACACACACAATTTTCATTAAATATATTATTCTTAATTGATAACCTTATCATTTTAAATTAATAATTGTATCATTCTTAATTGATAACTTTATCATTTTAATGAATAATTTAATTATTTTTAATAGATCTTTTTTATTATTCATATTTTATGATTATTAATAATTAGCCAACGTCATGTCTACTACTATTGCACAACAATGGTGAAGTGGACCCCGGAAGCAGAAGAAGCATTTGGCAATCTCAAAAGGGCCTTATGTTCAAAACCAGTCCTCATGGCTTCCAACTTCAGTAAGGACTTTGTGGTCCAGGCAGATGCCTCTGAGGTGGGGCCGTGTAATGTCCTGTCCCCAATCCATAAGAGTGAGTAACATCCATTTTTTTATTTGAGTCGTAAGTTGCTGCCAAGAGATAGGAACTATGCCACAGTTGAGAAAGAAGGTTTAGTGATAAAGTGGGTCCTAGAAACACTGAGCTTCACCATTTTCCCTACAGAACGATCCGACCAAAGAATATGGACCCAGCAGAGATTAATTTATTTTACCAAAAAGTTTTTTATTCTGACGCATTGGTGGACAAATGTGTTGTTCGGGCACCCAGCACCAGGCAGAGACCCTGGAGGAGATCTCAGTTGTTTAGGCATGGCTGAAAGATCGCCCTTGGGTGAGCTATTTCGTCCTGTACTTTGTGGAGGTGCGGGACAGACAAAAATAATTACTCAACCCTCCAGCCCCATCCACTGAACCTTAACTGGCAGGCTGTTGGGATAGTGGAGGACCCTGCAGCTTCCAAGGGGTTTCTGCTGGGGGTGGCGGAAATCGGAGGGGGGGCGTCAATAGCTGGTGCCTCTATCCTCTGCAGCGGGCTCACAGGCACCAGCCCCTAGTCCTGGCTGGACCCCAGTCCCCTCCTGTCCAGCGCCGGAGGATCCCAGCTGACGTTGCTCCAGTTCCGGCGTCGGGGGTCCTCGCAGCGCCTACTCCACTCCCTGTTCCGCGCCGGAGGATGCTGGCGCCACTCCTGTTCCGGCATCGGGGGTCCAGGCAGACGTCACACCGGTTCCGGCCTGTCCGGGGCTGAGGTCAATGCCCCTTCAGCTGCAGAGGCGGCTCTCATCTCCTGAGCCCCCGTGCTTCGTCCCTGACTGCCCCCCGGGCCGTCCACCTGAGCCCCCGTGCTTCATCCCTGATCGGCCTCCAAGCCGCCCACCTGATGAGCTCCCGTGCTTCGTCCCTGACCAGCCCCCGGTGCCGTCCACCTGAGCCCTTGTTCCCTGACAAGCCACGGTGCCGTCCGCCCGAGACTATGTACTCTGTCCCTGACCGGCCTCCGTGCCGCCCGCCCGAGACGCAGTACTCTGCCCCTGCTCCTAGTGTGTTCTTCACTTCCTGTCTCTGTGATTGTCTGCACCAGTACTCATGTGTTACACCTGTGTTCAATTGCCCCTGCCTTCCTTGTGTGTGTTTATAGGCCTCTGTGCTTCCCTTTGTCCTCGTCGGATCAATTGCCTAACCGTTGTGATGTTCTGTCCTGGTGTCTCATTTATAACCGTCGTGTATGTACAAAACTGGGCCTGAAACGCCAGATCTCACGCAAACATTGGGATTTATAAAAACAAACTTGACGGAAAAATGTACGTATTTCCATGCAAACTCTGACCCATGCGTCGAACGTTTTGGAGACGGGAAAGTGGCGATGCAGACATGAGGTGGTGAACTGAAGCAGATTATTGATCAAATTCATCATTTACATCAAAACCAACATCTCAGTTTTGCTTGCGCGACATATCTGCTCCACACAAACCTTTTAATTAAAAAATATATAAAACAACTTAAAGCAAATTACGTTCAGATTCGATTTAACAGCCGAGGTACAAAACTACGCAAATTAAACGCTGAGCAATTAAAACATCATTCAAAACTCTATTTTAAAGATGTATGGAATGCAGCACACGCTGGACGTTGAAATTCAACCCTCCACTGTGCATTCTTCCATCACATGCACAGATAATTCACAGCATCCTGCACACTACAGCAGGGCTATTGAGGCCTGCTGTAGTGTGCAGGACTAGTCAGGTAAGTTTCGATGATATTACTGGGGAATACATATTAGCATGCTGATTGAGGATTGTTCATCTGTTCATCTAGCCTATTTCCATTCATTTATCCATCAATTGTAAAATATTTTCACCGATGATTCCAATTGTTTGGCTAACTATTTATATCTCTGGCATTGCATTAGTGTTTTTTACAAACTTTTTTCTCATCTTATTCTACAAAACAATGCCACGTGCACTATCTCATGTGTGGAGGCATTTCACCCCATCCAATTCAGAAGGAAAGACTGTGTACATTTGCAAATACTGTGCAAAGACCTATGTTAAGAATGACACAAAGATGCAGAAGCATATAGTCAAGTGCCCAAAGTTTTCTCAGGGCTCAAATCAGCCTATAACGAAACAAAATGTTTATATTTATGTCTGTATATGACAAGGTAAATACAGTTAGTATAAATTATCCACACAATTTCCAGTTTATTCCCGTTAATTCCCATGGAAAGTTTCCAACTTTGAAAATTCCCGGAATTTTGCAACCCTATTTCCAAATAATATCCCAGAGGAGGTGAGCATCCACTGATGTGAGGGAATCGGTCCGATGCTCTAAATAAATAAATACTGCCGTGACAGTGGAGCGGGGATCTGCTCGATGTGTGCATGCGAATGAAAGGACGATGAGGAAACGTGGTATAGCGATTTCTGATCTCACACATTGTGTTATCCACAGCAGCGGCAGAGTGTCAGTGTATTTTCTTTATTATAAACATCACTGCTGTCCCATAAAGTTGCTCTCCACCTCGACCTCAGTAACAAACACCTCGATGTCAGTGTCAGAAAGTCTCGCTTCCTCTTCAAATCGCTTGATACCGTGACTACGTCAGGACTCACGTGGAAACCCATTGGTCAGCAGCATCACTTGATATTCACGACGTGCTTTGCATTGACCATTTATGGTGAAAAGTGGGCGTGTGGAGGGCAGATTTGGAGGCAGATCCACGTACGAACGTTTCCAGGTGGACTGTGATTTATAAAGTGAACATTGCAATCAGGTGTTTGCAATCGGTTTTATAAATCTACGTAGGGTTGCAAAATTCCGGGAATATTCAAAGTTGGAAACTTTCCATGAGAAAACTTTGGGCACTTGACTATATGCTTCTGCATCGTTGTGTCATTCTTAACATAGGTCTTTCCACAGTATTTGCAAATGTACACAGCCTTTCCTTCTACATTGGATGGGGTGAAATGTCTCCACACATGAGATAGTGCACGAAGCATTGTTTTGTAGAATAAGATGAGAAAAAAGTTTGTAAAAAACACTAATGCAATGCCAGAGATATAAATAGTTAGCCAAACAATTGGAATCATCTGTAGAAATATTTTACAATTGATGGATAAATGAATGGAAATAGGCTAGATGAACAGATGAACAATCCTCAATCAGCATGCTAATATATTTTCCCTAGTAATATCATCGAAACTTACCTGACTAGTCCTGCACACTACAGCAGGCCTCAATAGCACTGCTGTAGTGTGCAGGATGCTGGGAATTATCTGTGCATGTGATGGAAGAATGCACAGTGGAGGGTTGAAATTCAACGTCCATCGTGTGCTGCATTCCATACATCTTTAAAATAGAGTTTTGAATGATGTTTTAATTGCTCAGCGTTTAATTTGCGTAGTTTTCTTTTTTCAAAATTCCCGAGCTTAACTTCCCATGGAAAGTTTCCGGAAATTTACCGGAACTTTTCCGCCCCTTTGCAACCCTAATCCTACGCACTCTTTTATAAATGAGACTCATGCTGTCCTGTCCTGATCTGATCTCCATGTTCCTGTAACTGATCTCCCTGCTCCTGTATCCTGTGGATTCATATTTTTAGAGCGTAGCTTAGATGAGAGGGCTGCTGGGAGGGATGGGATGTATTGTGGTATTTAATGTGTAAAAAAGTGAATATGATGTACATTTGCCTATTTATCAAAATCATTGAATATTCGAAATGAAATTTATTTACTCAATCTGTAACAATAAAATAGGTGCACACTCTAAAGAGATGCACTGAATCAACATTAGTAGAGGTATTTAAATAATTGCTGATGGGTAATTGCAAAATATGCATTTATGCTAATGCTGCTGTATTAAAACTGTGAATAAATTTAGAAAAACTTAAATTAAGAGTGCATCTTTACGTATATTTTTCGGCTTTCTCACTCAGATATTATGTGAATTAGTCTTCTGATCCAAATCTAGGAAGAGAACTGTAACTGCAGTCATCAGCCAAAATAATGTTTGCCCAGAGAGAGGAAAATTATCTTTATTCTGATCAGTAGAGGATATGTTATCTTTAATAACACACTGAGATAATACCATGAGGGGAAAAGATGAAGAAAATCATTCATAATTCAAACACTTTTGTTTACTTAAATGCCCAGCTTTTACACCCTTACATAACCTGCTTTGGCCAATATAAACTTAAACTTAGAAATAAAAGAGTTTTTTTAATTCAGAAAGAAACACATCGCCCGCCATTCTCCTCCGTCTCTTGCTTCATACTTGCTTTCCATCACCCTTGCTCAACCACGCTGACTAGACGCACTGAAAAACTTAAAGTTGTCAGAGCCCTGGGAAGTTACAAATATTTTTTCTTTCATTCTGAAAGTGATGACCGTAACATTTTGTATCAAGGATTTTTATGGAGTTAATAGTTTGGGTGCTCTGACAGAGTAGTATTAAAGGAGGCGAAATAGACAAGGATACCATTATGAATTCTCATTTCAGCAGAAGAAATATAGTACTATAAACAGGTGGAGATAGAACTCCAAACAAGACACCGCAAGAACCCACTGTGGTCAGTTTGCGAAATTGAGGATGAAATCTATCTTTGAAAAGCTGTAAACAATTACTCTCAGTGGAAAGGGTTGGGGGATCGTTGAGCCCACACAATGATGCCCAAGCCCTCTCGTTCGACACTGACAGAGGGTTGCAGTCTTCCACGCGCAGACTTCAATTTCAGTGTCTACTATATCGTAGAAATATGTATTTATTACTTGTTTCTGGGATTTCCCCACAGATCAACTTGAACTGATGAATATGTAGGCTAAGCTACTGGCTGCAGTTTCACCATTGAATGGCTATGCCACAGTTCTTCTGCATATCTTGGTTTTATGTTGTTCACACTGGCACTGCTAGTATAATGACTCTATTTCCTCGAATAAAAGTCGGGTTATGTATTAAACGCGACAACAGAACAGTATGAAACCATGTATCTTCCGGCCTTGTAATAAGAACCAAAGCCCTGGTAAAACGATGAATGGATGCAGTGAAAAGAAAGGGCTTTTTTTTTTAACGGGTACAGGAAGTGTTGCAAACAAGCATGTTTGTGAAATATTCAACAGATAAATACTGAAACTGTGCTGAAAAAACATTTTCACAGCCAACTCTGCTGTGAACCTTGCATGGTAAGCAGAGACCTCAAATCTCTAGAAGAGCAGCGTTGCTTCTGCGGCTGAACCACAGCTGAACTGTGGCAGAACCACAAGCAGTGTAGTCACTCTGTTAATATGGACGGGAAATGAAAAGCAAGGTGTCACGTGGCGATTCCGTGGCCGTCCTGCAGCCAATGTGGCCTGAGTGTGAGAGCTTGGTTATGAGAGATCTGTAAATTCTAATTATTAGCCCACAGTAGCTACCTACACCTGATTTTAACATAAGAAATCATTTTAAAATCCTGCTGGTTTGCGTCTATCTCTTAGGGTTGAGTCTTTGTATTGCACAACTGATGATTAGAACATACCTACAGAAGGAAGTGAGTGAACTACAGTATTAAACAAATGGTCTTCCAATCGTTATATTGTTGTTATTAATGCCATAATTAGTTAATTAGCATATTTATGATAACATTGTATTGTATTGTCATGCAGCTAGTTTTTACCCTTTATCTGTTTGTTTCTCCCCTCTCTATGCTCATTCATACAGTTGTATTCATAATGGAGCTGCTCTCATTTATATATGTATATATGCAACTGAGGGAAACACATTTAAGATAGGATATAACTACCTATAACTTCCATCCAAGCTTCTGATTGCGCCAGATACAATTTCTGAGATAATAACCAATGTGTGTTCTGAGAAAATCAGAATAGCTGTTGTCTGGGCTACATTTATGTCTACAATGTTCAACCAGAAAGAAAGTTAGAGGCTCATTTAAATCTATTTGCTCCATTACAAACAATGGTGCAACTTTACTCTGTCACATGGCTTTCAGCTGGACAATGGTGTAAAACTCAGTCAGTCGGTCAGTCACCGATATTCACATTTCTAGGGCTAACGTCACTCCTGCCATCTTGGCAACAACACTTAAGCTTAGTGCTTGCTTACCGTTCCTGTCCTTGCGCACAGAGTCAGTTGCCAAAAATGCACCTCTCAAAGTTTTAAAACAAGCCACACAAGCCCAAAGCAAATACTCCTGGAGGAAACAGGCCGGTGCCAAAACCGTGTAGTGTTTCTTCTTCTTCTTTGCCTCACTTAGCCAGGCAAAGTAGCGTTTTACGACCGACTAATTGTAAAATCATTTTTTAAAGCATAGATCATCTCTATGAGGTGTCCAGAACAACATACTAAAAAACCTAAGAAATCCTAATTGAGGAAATATGTTAAATTATCATAAATCCAAGCCAATAAGGCCAGGCAACAATACACCCCAATGGGGCTATTTTTTTTCCTTTACTCCCATCAAAATGAAACTTTACACAATGGAAGTACCCATGAAAAGTAACTTTTTTTGTATTACAAGTTGTTTTTTTTTTTTGAATGAATTTGAATATGCACATGAGCTCTCCACTTATTGAATATGTCCAAATTTGCATAGGCAGAAACATCATTCATATGTATGACAAATACATCATCCCAATCTTCATCCAATCATCCTACTGCCAATAGGTGATGGCAATGCTGCTTTAAGACTGGCCTCTAACCTGAAAATGGCCTGGGTTGGTAGTACCTGCCAGGGGTATAGCCCCCGCCGGTATAGTCTTCAGGGTCACGGAGGCACACAAGCCTCCCCACCACGAAAGAATAAAGAGTGACACTAGCTTTCTCGAACAAGCTAAGGTGTTCAGCCAGTCACAGGAAAATGTGGGAAAAGGCATCATCATTGCAGCAGGTGAAAAAGCTCTAGTATCACTGTACAGTATTGGGGCGAAAAAGATGAATCACTGGATATGGCGTTTCTGTGATAAAGTAACTCAGAACTCATCTCCAGTGGAACCTCGAACTCTCCCTCCAACGTCAACAGCTGCAAAGTTCCATAATCTTCGGGTCTTTTACCAAATGATGGAGTGGAAAGGGGGAAGTGAACGTATGGACCCAAAAAATTGGGGGTGGCATGTTTTGGATGGGAGATTTATGCCAATAATGACCGATCAGCCTGCGGCATCACCGGAAGTACTAGATGTAGTCTGCTGTAGTAGCAAGAAAGACTGCAGCACAAAGAGATGAAGATTGAGCCGATGTATTTGTCATACAAATGAATGGTGTTTCTGCCTATGCAAATTAGGACATATTCAATGCAATAGTGCATATTCAAATTCATTTCAAAAGAAACTTGTAATACAAAAAAAGTTACTTTTCATATATACTTTTACTATGTAAAGTTTTATTGTGGTAGGAGTCAAGGAAAAAATTTAGCCTATTTGGGTATATTTTGGGAATAATCGATTAGTGTATATCTCTTTTGCATTTTAAATTAATTTTCAAAGAAACTTGTAATACTAAACAAAACTAAACAAATAAAATAAATCTTAATGGGCTCTTGAACAATCAGCAAAGTCTTTCTTCTCAGGAGTGTCTACGCACCAGGACGACTCTTCTCTCCTGGTACTCCTTGTAATTACATAAGTGTGTATGACTCAACCTCTGATGTGGCTATGTTTCTTGACAATCCAGAGGGGAGAAGACAATTATTTACAGAAAGTTTTATTCAATCCAATTTGTAGCTGGGGAGGTTGGCTGTGAAGAAAAAAAATTGTTATACAATCTATCGTTTCTCAACAGCATTGCAACCCATTCCATCCTTGGTGATTCAGGAGCTATAAACAGAAGCCAGAAGAATAGCCTGATGACCAGTCTGTCCCATCTATTGTCTTTCATGGCAAACAGCAGGCTGGATGCAGGGCGAGGATTAGCCAGAGCCCACTGTCTCAGTCTCTCTCTTATCAGAGAGCAGCAGGTTGAGAATCAGGAGCGGGAAAAAGACACATCACCTCCTTCCTGAGTCATGCTTACTATACTGATACACGCATTTACTCCGCACAGATATCTGTAATATTTACACAGAAACAGAGCAGATGTCCCTGCATACTAATGACTGTCTCCTGGCATGGAAAGAATGGACAGATGCAGCCAGCCTATCAAATGTCAGATATTACCAGATTCATGGAGTAAGCAGCAGTCAGGCACTTCATGTGAGTCAAAGCTATTTCTCACTTTGGACAACTGGAGATTTGAATCAGGAAGAGTAACTTAACTCTTCTCCATTCCACTCTCTTTCTCTGTTAAACCAATCAGATGATGACCTGCATTCACAAGTCCATCTACTGACCTCATCAAAGATCCTGCTCAAAATTAAGCCCGCCCAAGTGGCAACCTACCGTGACGTCACATATTGGTTTGTGAATTGCCGTTTTGAAGCCAAGAGTTTTTAATTTGATCAGCACCATCGTGGCAGTTTGAAGCCGAAATTACCATATTTGGTTAAAATGGAGGAGCTGGAGAGGTCGGTCTAAACACTGACCTCTCAACCACAGGAGTTTAAACACGCCCAATTACACCAGATACTGACAACATCGAGCTCCTGACTGCGTTGTGAGAACTAGCTACTAATCAAGTTAGCTTCCACCATCCGAGTTAAGTTCATAGCTGAATGTTAAAATAATATGAGAAATACATTTCAGAGCAGTAATAAATTGTAGCTGAAGTATGCTAAGGTTAATTAGTGCTGTGTAAAATATTTTTAACATGTGTTTTATTCTGCAGATCATGGAGAGACTTCAGATAAGATGAGGGGCATGCCTTCTGATCATTGAGCAGCTGTTGATCATAGAGGAAACTCTGTGTTTTCGCTCCAAGCACACACGCACGCACACAGTGCCCACTTTCGCTGGAGTGAACGCCGCTCGTGTTCATCATTTGTATGGAACAATATTTAATTTAAAAGTTGCCAGCTAATTATAACCCCTGTTCTAGAGTTTAAGTATCAAATTGAATGAAATAGCTTAATTTCAATGAGACTCTTTGTGGTTCTGAGGTTTCACTGACAGCAAGCGACCTGACACGTGCAATCGGCCCTTGTTGAAAAGCAGTGGGCCTCTTAACTGGAAAAGCTTAGTTTGAGAGCTCCCTCAGGCCAGTCTCTGTGTGTGTGTGTGTGTGTGTGTGTTTGTGTGTGTGTGTGTGTGTGTGTGTGTGTTTGTGGTTGGCAAGTTAAAGTTAGCATATCAGACCAAAGTGTGTGTGTGAATGTGTGACTTTGTGTAATGGCCTGTGTTTGGAGGCATTTGAGGGCCTGGGAACTGTTTGGAAATCACACTGGGCTTCGTCTGGCTCATCTCAGAGTCATGGGAAACAACAGCACCAGAAACAAGAGGATCTATGCATGATGCAGCTACACCATCAAACATTTTGCTGTTTAGCCTAAACAAAATACACAAGGACTATGACAGGGGAGAGCAGTTTTGATTATGATTATGATACTATAATTTCATCACTAACAAGTTAGTAAAATATATTCAACATGCCACATTTAAACTTATGGGATACTTATTATTCTGAAATTTAAAAAAAATAGAGAACTATGTTTTGAAGACTTGCATAATGTTTTAAAATGCTGAAAAAAAATAATCGCTGCATTGAGTTTTTCGTTTACAATAAATTGTTTTAAATGTGTCACTGTTCACCTATAGTGCCAGTAACTTTGTGGACGTATGACATATTTACCCCTTTGAATTCATGCTTTTGCCCATTTAGTCAATTTCTTTTCCCTAACCAGAACAAAATCTCATTATCTAAACATACGTATTTATACATGTATTTACATATTTGATCTTGTTTTAACTTTGCAAAGCCCTTTTTGAATTTGTTTTGAAAACTGCTTAGTTTATTATTATTATGTCTGTGGTCTCCCACTTTTTGAAATATCTGTGTGCAGCAGCCCTAAGCAGCAGCCCTAAGCAGATCCCCATATTGATCTGGGGTAAGAAAATAATAAGTCTCAATTTCATTCAATATACTCTTCTAATGCTGTCATATGTCAAAATGTCCTTCATGTCATACAAAAATCTTTGAACCAACACAACCAATGAGCAGTGTGTCCCTCCTTACTGCCCCAATGATTTCTGCATTCACAAAATAAAAAAACAACACAATAATGCCGTCTATCCAGGATGATTCCCTGAAGATCAAATTACAGATTAATGTTAAAATCTGATTTAAATCTTTTTTGTGCAAACCTTTAGCGTCTTGGTCTCTCACAGTATAATTTCTGCCGATCAGACAGCAGTCGGATCTGTGGAAAACGAGGGAAAATGTTCCAATTAGTTAAACAAGAGCTTACAACCATGCTAATACTATGGCATCTAGGAATAAAGTCTGATGAAAGCATTCTCTCTTTCTGTCTTTCATTGTTTTTCCAAGACAGCGTCTTCTTGGCGTTGCTTGGAGTTTTGCAAATTAAATCCTGATTAACACATTGTTATTTTCTTATTAACTAAAATTGCCATTCATGCAGCCATCATGCTGATATGGCAAAAAATACACAAAACTCAACTTTTTGTGATTTGTTTCAACTAAATGCAACCAAACCATCAAATATGTGACTCCTAACAATCAGTAGACATAAAATAAATTAGACCTAGCAGTCTCCATTGGGTTGGGTGACTTCAAAAATGTAAAATCTGGTTTTCGCAGGTAGTCTGTCCTTCCTGCTTCAAAAATACTGGACAGATTCTGGAATGTTATTGATTTAGTGCTTTTCTATTAAGGAGAGTAACATTGGCGACTGTCTGAAGAATGAACATTTATAATAATACCAATTCATATTGACCAATGAACTGAGCAGTAAACTAGATAGAACGTGTGGAGTATATGAAGCTTTTTTTACGGCATGTCCTGCGGAGGATGTCCAGAGAACTGTGTCAAGACTCTTACCACAGTTTGCCTATCAATACACACAAAACGCTGCAGGGGGTACTATGCTCAGAAGAGTTCACAACAGCAACAAATTCTACGCCTGTGTCGGTTATTATAACCACATACTATCTTAACATCTTTGTTGGTGTTTTCTACATGTGTGACACCACTTCAATCTGAGTTATTTATATTGTATATTATACAATAATATGAGATATATTATATTGTATCGGAGAATCTGCAGAGTTCAGCACATATCTGACAATGGTTAATCTTTTCCAGAATGGAGGACTTCAGTTCATTATTGTGCTTTTGAGTCATTTCATAATAATTAAACATACAAAGCTAAATGCGTTTCTCTCAGCTATGACAATACAATGCCATTTAAGCCATTTCCTGTTGGTTGCCTGGGAAAAATATAAGGAAAGCTAGCTTCCATTTTGCAGCGGATGGGGAACACAACCCCCAGGGTCCTGTCCATTAACATCCCTCATGCTCTCTCTAATAACACCACACATTATTACTGGGAGCAGAGTTATCCACAGAGTTCTTCACCTCTTCAGAACAAACAAACCATCAAAACTGGTACAAACACCGAATAAAACATTTTTTGTACATTTTTGTACAATGTACATTTTTTATGTATTACTGGCTGCAACACAAACCTAAAAGCATGATTGATCCAGCCCCGTGCATAAAAGCTTGAGAGGTTTTCTTTAATTAAATGCAACCTTTTTTCTCCAAGCACACTTATAGCTAAAAATCTTTCACTTCATCAGTGCTAAGGAAAGCAAAATTCATCAAGCTAGTTTTGATGTTACTTTGCAAACTTACCACAGTACAAAACGAGACGTGACGCACACTCAGGACTGTGTTGTGAGCGGAGCGACATGCAGACATGATCCGACACCATTGATAAATAACTAAACACATGATCGTAACTTTGTGATCTTTGTGATAAAAAATAGAACAAATGAACGTGAACCAGTTTATTTTTGGAATCTGGAACTTAGTTGAAAAATAAACTATGAACCTGATCTAGTCTGCATTAACTGAACTTTGAACTAGTTAATTTTAAGTGTGACCTGGCACAACACTGAGTATAACTATATATAAAACCTTATAAGCTGTGTTATCAAATACGTTATGCGGTTCAAGCCAAATTTTATTTGGTGGAAGAGAGGGCAAAATGGCTCTTTGATGGTTAAGGTTGCCGACCCCTGCCCTAGCCTTTTGTAAAGATGATTGTGTACAAGCCATAGCCCTAATAAACTACTTAAAGGGATGGTTTACCCATAAATGAAGGTTCACTCATTATCGACTCACCACTGTGCTGATGGCGGGTTGGGGTATGTGTTTGATTCCACAGAAGACTTGTGGAGTCTCAGGTGTAAACAGTGTTGCAACCAAATCCAATGACAAACACAAAATGACTGATGATAATACAGACACAATGTACAGCATGAGCCCATATACAACAATCACTAAGCCAAGCAGGATAACATCACACTGTGCTACTTTTAGACAATATATTTATAAATAATATGGAAAAAAATATAGTAACCGTGCTATTTATAAATGACATAGTGACCATTTGCCAGTGTTTACAATTCATGACTGTGATATTGAGAAGGAAATGAAAGATAATAAAATTAAATATAAGAGAGTGAGCACTGGATTGTTTTGGCCATGTGATCAACGATACAAGCCGAACTTGAGGGTACACTGAGGCTAAAGGTAAATCGGACTGGCTAATGGCTTGTATGGCAGTACTATGAAAGCCATGTGGCCCGCTCAGTAGGTCAGTCATCATTACCTCTATGCCTATTTAAACCACACACTGAATATCCCCTGTATGTTCTAACACACTAATTAATGCCTACCGCCAGTTGATGTTATCAGGTGTTAGTGACCACCAGCGGATGTCAGGGACATGTTTAATCACACCCTCTTCTAAGGCAGGCCCACCATAGGTTGATCAAACCTGGGTGCATCTTAGGGCCCATTTGGGATCTTTCATACTGATCAAGAGCCATTAACTGCAGCGTTCTGCAGGAAAGCCTTTTCTGCAGGATGTGCCCAAGAGTAGGTGGAGTTGAGAATAGTAGGCAGGATGGATCTTCGTTCAACCACTAGTGAAGGTTTTTGGGTGAGGGAAGGACGTCATAGGTTGCTCTAAACAGAAGGCTAATCCTGTTTGCTTCCATTCCCCACAGGTCCTTCCAGCTGATCTTTGTTTTCTCTATGACGTCCCATTTCATGCACTGCCCCTGTTTTGCTTGAGTGACAGCCTTTGCACATCTTGCTGCTTCTTCCTGATGCTGGATTTCCAGGACTACCAATTTTCGCCACTCTGAAGGAGTTGCCTTGTTCCAAAGGGTTCTACCCTGCCCTACTTCAGTTTCTGGACCTGCTCCCAGATCTTTGAAGTGGGCTTTAATCAAATTCATGAGGGCTCTGTTACTTTAAAGAAGGCGAAAGCAGGCCAGGCGACACTATGTGGTACTGACCCAAATACATTAGTGTGATCAAGAAAGATGACATGTAGATCTCTCTTGTCACTCCTGGCTGATACGATTTTGTGCCTGATCATGCTAGTGTGTTTTAAACATCCAGAGAACCCGAGAATTCCAGCTTTTTGGAACGTTGTATCCACCACTTAGTGTTCTTTACAAGATAGCTTGTCAGTCTTTGGGCTATGTCACTAAAGAAGAACATTGAGAAGACTGATGGGTCAAAATTGGCTGATGTTTGATGGGTCAAAATTGGCTGATGTTTGATGTTCCTCCTCTTTTGGTATCAGTACTCCGCCAGCTCTGCCCTAAGCTTTGGGTATGATTTGTTTCACCCATGCAACTCTCATTCATTTCCAAAAGAAGCGTAGAACATCAGGAGCTTTCTTATGTTCCCTAATACGGGACACCGTTCGGGGGGCTCACATCCAATTGGTTTTCTGGCTGCTCGATAGGTGGGATATCAGATAGAAAAGCTATCGGACAAAACATTACAAAATAACAAAAGTAATATTAATGGCATATGGAATTTATTAAACAGTATTAAAAGAAAAGGATATTTAGTTTATCACTGATTATTATTGATAATGGAAAAGAAAAATGTCTACTGACTAATGAAAATGATCCAACTCTAGTAAAGAAAATCATTGATGTAATTGTAAACCCACTAACCTATTTCTGCAATCACAACTGAAAAAGCGGTATTTATTCCTTTGTATAAATCTGGTGGGCTAGGGTTAGGGTTAAACCTAAGCCCTAACCCAAACATTACTTCACCAATTATTATATTGCTACTTCCACAGTTCTCTAAACTATTGAAGGTTTTATTGAAAGGTTGGATTATTTTAACACAAACTGTTGTTGGACAGTCAATATGGTTTTAGAACAAACAGATCACATCTATTGCACTAATGGAACTAACCAATGGAAATATACCAATGGTATGGATAATAAAAAATATGCACTGAGAATATTTATTGATTTTAAAAAAGCATTTGACACCATAGATCATGCCATATTAAAACAAATACAAATATTTTCTGCTCCGAAGAAACTTTATAGCACATCAGAAAAGGGTAAACTATCAAACAAATTGTCATTAAATTTGAACAAAACCAAACTTATGATGTTTGGAAATCGTAAAACAATTCAAGAAGTTCAAATAATTAAAGATAATGTCATCATTGAAAGAGTGACTAAAAATATATTTCAGGATATGATGATAACCACATATCAAATACAAGCAAAGTTGGCAAGGAGCATTGGAGTTCAAAGCCAGACACATACTGGACCACAAAACATTGTATACTCTGCACTGTTCTCTTGTATTACCATATTTTAATTATTTTGTAGAGGTATGAGGAAACACCTACAAATGCACCATGCAACCATTATTCATACTTCAAAAAAGAGTCATGAGGATTGTACACAACGTTGGAAATCGAGAACACACTAACAACCTATTTTCACATGCATTGAAATTCAGGGATCTTGTCGAACTTAATACAGCACTTATCATTTACAATGCAAGAAATTATTTACTTACTGGCAACATACAAATCATGTTTATGGACAGATAGTTAAAGTTTAAACTTAAGAGGGAAATTTAACTTTAAACAACTATGTTTTCACACCACTCTTAAAGCATGTGCATACCAATTTGTGGGGTGATTTTGTGGAATGCACTAGTTGATGAAATCCAACATAGTTAAAACATCACACTTCAAAATGATTTACCAAGAAATTATTTTTGCGAGGTAAAGTTACGTGGAAGGCAAATGTAAAGCACGGTAAGGGTGATACTGTTGCTAATGGTTTCTTATTTTTCACACTGTATAGGGGGCAATGTAGTTGGTACATGCAGCCCAATGGTGTAATCTGGGAAGGATCACTGAGGAGGAGGGTGCATTTATGTTCTGAATTGAATTATTGATGTATTGATATTAATTAGGAGTAGGGCTGTTTATTATTCATTGGTGTTTTGTCTACATATATTTACTTTTTAAATGTTCGAAATAAATAAACAAATCCAATAAAGAATTATTTACAAAAGGTTGTAGGAGCAGTAGGTGCAGTTTTGGCTGATCCGCTAGTGCTCTTGAGGAAGGTAGAAGAAGCCGACATTCTGCTCAACAGCTGAAGCAGCACATAAAAGGGCAATAAATCACAAACATTGCTGGAACTTAATTTCATTGTCCTTTTTTAATACTTTACACATTTATTTATTATTATTATTTTAAATATGTATTTGTTGACAGTATCAGGATTTATTATATTTTGATTCAATATGGTAAATGGATTTGTATTTATATAGCGCTTTTCTAGTCTGATGATGACCACTCAAAGCGCTTTACAGTACAGTTACACATTCACCCATTCACACACACATTCATACAGTGCATCTACTTGCAGCACTTTGTTATTCTATGGGGGGCTATTGAGGGTTCAGCATCTTGCCCAAGGACACTTCGGCATGCAGATGGTTCAGACTGGGGATCGAACCGCCGACCTTCAGGTTGGAGGACGACCACTCTACCCCTCAGCCACAGCCGCCCTTTATAAGAATATAAAGTTCTTATTTCTATTCAACAAATTGGAAGACAATTGGGATCCTGTTTCTTGTAATAAAAGCAATATTTTAACCACCACACCAGTGGGGGTGTGTGTGTTTTTTTTAAAGACGATGTGGTTTTTGACTCAGAGGGAGTGGTCAGCTCCCCTGCGAAGACACATGGTCTCTGGGTAGAGGAGAAATAAATAAATGGAAATAAAAGTACAGAGAGATAGAGAGACACAGAGGGTTTGGAAATATAAGGTTGTCTTTGAACAAATTGTGACAAGAAAGAGACCTCAGCCTTTTCACTGGTGCCATGGCAACATGTTCCACGGATAGAGTAGGTAGAAAAAAGCAGCTAGAATCTGGTGTAAAAACAAGAACACTTAACTCCAAGAGAGCAAAAGCCCCTAGTGTGTGTGCAAAACATCAAAAACATTGGCAGCAATGTCAAATGAGCAGGAAGAAGCAATAAATCAAGGGATTACCATTTTATTAGATGCAAACCTTTGGGCTCCATTTCCATTATTCAAAAAGATAAATATCCTTATGAATGACCAAACCCCACAGCTCAACAAGCTAATTACGAAATCCAAAAGCTTAGACATGATTTAGCAATTGTCAGCTTCCATCAAGCTATGCTCGTGGTCAGTGTGAGTATTTCTTATTGACAAAGAGGTTTCCATTGTGCATCCGCGTCTCTTTCGAAAAAAATGCCAAATAATCGTTTCAACTCGATTATAGTAGTTTGGAGATCGTCTGACCCCATAATCGTAATCACGATTAAATTTCGATTAATCAGGCAGCCCTAATGTGCTATTCATATTGAATAGAATACCATTTGTCATTCCACCATCATATTGTGGTGCGGCACCAATTGAATGAAAATTACGAATAATTAAAAATGTATATGAGTTAGCCCAAAAGCAAATCACCAGTGCAGCTTATAGCAGCACTCACTGTTGACTAGGGCTGCACCTATTAATTATTTTTTTTATCGATTAAACTTACAATAATTTTTTGGCATAATGAAACGATTGTTTTTTATTACTCGATTAATATATTAATGAATTTATCAAAAATATTTTTGTATAAAACTCATTTTTATTTATTTAAGGATCTTCTCTTGAATAGACAAATGTCTTTCTTGAAGAAAATTTAACTTTCTTGATTCTTGTTGTTCCTTGTTCCATGGTTGAATGCATTTGTTGTAAGTCGCTTTGGATAACAGCGTCAGTTAAATGAAATGTAAATACAAACAAATCTGATAAAAAACTAAGTATGCACTGCAAGGCATTACTATTCAGCAAAAAAAATAAAATAAGTGCCATAGCTTGCTCCGATCAAATAAAGGAATATATCAATCTACATTTAGCTGTCCAACAACAAAATAAATGCAAACCAACTTTTTAGGGGTATGTCAATACACTGTGCAAATTCAATAATAATACATTTAACTAATAAATAAATAAACCGCTTTTAAAAAAGGTATCTTAAAATAAAGTTCTTGATTTTACATCGAGACTGGACTATTGTAATTCATTATTATCAGGCTCCAGCAGTAAGTCGTTAAAGACTCTGCAGCTTGTCCAAAATGCCGCAGCACGTGTCCTGACGAGAACCAAGAAAAGAGATCACATTTCTCCAGTATTAGCATCGCTACACTGGCTTCCTGTTAAATCAAGAATAGAATTTAAAATTCTCCTCCTCACCTTCAAGGCCCTTAATAATATGGCACCTTTTTACCTTAAAGAGATGTTAGTACCATATCAACCTACTAGACCACACCGATCCCAGAACTCAGGTTTACTTGTCGTCCCTGAAGTCTCTAAAAGTAGTAGGAGCCAGAGCTTTTAGCCATCAAGCCCCACTCCTGTGGAATAATCTCTCACTGTCAGTTCGGGAAGCAGACACGCTCTGTTTGTTTGAGAATAGGCTTAAAACCTTCCTTTATGATAAAGCTTATAGTTAGAGCTAATTAGTGCGGCAGAAAGTAACTCGTCCTATGTTCCAAAATAGGAAGCGTTTAGTTTAAAAAGGCATAGAGGTATTGATGTCTGATCTACTGAGTGGGCCACATGGTTTTCATCGTACTACCATACAAACCAGTAGCCAGTCAGATTTACCTTGAGCCTCAGTGTAGCCTCAAGTTCGGCCTGTATCATTGTATCATTGATTAAAAGGCAAAAACCCCTGACGACGCTAAGACGCACAGGGAATTTATGACCCAAGACACACGGAGCTTCTCTTTCCTGCTTCTCCTTCCTCTTCTCCATACTTATCACATCAAAGTTATTCTTATCTCATCAGTACATGTTACTAACTAGACCCCTTTCCCGGAGTTTCTGTGCCTTATCGCCCGCAGATGCAGGGCCACAGCTGTGGCCGCACCATGGATTATGATTGTGGATCGCGTGTCAGAGGTCGCAATGGTGGATCCAGTTTGGTGGATTCTGTATCGTGACAACTGATCGTAGTGGTAATGGAGGATCCTTTGTCGCGTTGGCATCGGATGATGGTGGACCACGACGGAGGCGGCGGCTGATGATGGATCCTAACTGGCGACAGTGGACAATGACTGTCGACTATAGTGGATCTCATCCTGATGCTGGATCGTGATCTCGCTGGCTGCTGACCAGAGACTATGACTGCAGCAGGACTGCTTGACATATAGTATTGAAGTTATCCTTCAAAAATGTTTACCCTCATCGATGCTGCTAAAAAACTTAAATCCCGATGATGTTTTCCTACACTTGACATCTATTGCACTTCTGTCCGTCCTGGGAGAGGGATCCCTCACATGTGGCTCTCTCTGAGGTTTCTACATATTTTTACCTAAAAGGGTTTTTAGTAGTTTTTCCTTACTCTTGTTGAGGGTTAAGGGCAGAGGATGTTACACAATGTTAAAGCCCTATGAGACGAATTGTGATTTGTGAATGTGGGCTATACAAATAAAGTTTGAAAGATTGATTGATTTTAGAAAGTATAAATAAAAAGATTTGGTTTTGGTTTGAGTTTCCCCTTTTCTTCTATTATCTTAATCTATAACTACCTTTAACATATAAACAATCTTAACAAACATTAAACTAAAAAACACTTTCTCTGTGTTCAATGAGATAAGTGAACTCTACCGTGTGCTTACAGGATTTAATACCTCAAAGACGGAAAAAGCTGCGCAGGTTGAAATAAATCGTAAATGCGAGAAATAGAAACGCTCCATCATAATCTAATAACAGTGTCTGGGTCCGAAGAGAACAGCTCTGCGTCCGGTCAGGACTATTGGCGACCTATGCGAGATGACCGTGGGCGTTTTTTTTTTCCCATTTCAGCTTGCTCTGAATTTAGAAATTTAAAAAATGAAGAAAAAAAGAAAACATTAAATTTTAAATTTTAAAAATTTTAAAAAAGTCAAACAGCCATCTCACTCTATGCCAGTGATTCTCAAACTGGTGGGGCCCGCAACCGGGAGGGGGAAATGTGAGGCGGAACTAATGTTTTGACATCGGTATCTCTTTAACAGTCGAACAGTAAACAAATTGTTCTTTCGCCTTAGCCAGAGGTCGGCAACCCGCGGCTCCCTGTACAGTGTTGTGCATGTCGCGCATCTGAAAACTCTGAAAGCACAGCCAGCTTTCATACAACGCCTAGACGCACTTTTTGCCAATATAGGTATTTACATAATCTATGACCTTGATATGACGCCCTACTGTTAATTAGGGACGGGAATCGGCAGGGATCTCCCGATACGATACTATCACGATACTTAGGTGGCGATACGATATGTATTGCGATTTCTGTGGGTATTGCGATTCTGTAAGTATTGCGATTCGGTATTGCAATTTCCTGGGATTTCTTTTGGTTATTTTTTTTTTTTTAAATACTGGACCATGGAAAAATGTTGAATCATTCCTTCAAATACAACACAGTCAAATTCACTTAGAGCTTTACCAGTTTTATTTCAAATATTAACATTAACTTAATGACTGCCGGGCAGCCAATAGAGAAAATAAATAAAAATGTGCCTTATTATTGTATAGCCCCTGTCAACTGCACACAAACTGACAGATTAAGAAATGTATGCCACTTAGGCTACATTTAAACAATAAATAAAAGGTAAATTAAATAGAATGAATAAAAGTTTACTTAAAATATAAACTTTGAAATAAACAAGAAGTAGGCTATTGTTGTTTGCATGTAGCCGATGCAAAGCTAGTGCTTGGGTATGTTTAGATTCTTGTGCAAAAACAAGAGCTGGTCAACATGCTCCGGGGTGATGTTGATTTTAAAAATCGATTTGGGAGGCAGCATATCGTTTTAAAATCGTCATTCACAAGAATCGCGATTTGTAACTGAATCGATTTTACCCCCATCCCTACTGTTAATGCTGTTATTGACAGATATTTCACATTTAATATGAGACAGTCTGACCCACATATTTCTAAAATTCTTCAGGTGTTGCACTTATTGCTATTCTTGTAATCAGCTTAACTTTGGTATTTGTTTTCTTAAAAAATGATATACTGACAGAATTTAAATGCAGATTTTCAAATTAGAAAATTTACAGCACATTTAATTTTCCAAGAACAAATCTACCGACAAAACTTGCCAAGGAAGTTGACATAAGGAGCACATATACATATTTCTGTTTGAATCTGTTCAAGCCCAAGATAAAACTAAGCAAGTCCAATGTTTTCCCCGATTACAGCAACGTGAATCAAGTAGACGGGACCGAACTCCAATATTATCACATCTCAGGGATTTAGTACAGGCAGCTAAACAACATTGGGTGTCAGTAGTCCGATTTTCACAAACCAGTGTGAATTTTGTGTTGCTTGGTGACATGTGGTTGGTGGACATGCAGATGATTCCTACTAGTGCTGCCAAACACTTGGAAACTCTTTTGATGGCTGACAGCTGACTGATAGATATTCAGTTTTGCAGACACTGCTCTGGTTGACGTTCTAGCAATCAGCACACTGGCTGCATGCTCCCTTATTACTAACGGTGTTTGTGGTCTTTTGACGTTCAAGACGATCTGACTTTTAGATCAATAATCAAGTGAGCAATAATCATCTTAAGTAATTAGCATCTTAATATTCCACGCAGGTCAGGTCTTGACAAAAAAAGGAAAGCTCACCAACATTGATTCTTTTTAAAAGATTGGAAAAAATTTGAGAGGAATAAATCTTTTGATGTGTGTGTGCTGAGTTAAAATGTTTAATTTCAACTTGAAAACAGGAGCAGGCACAGAATATTTTCTTCATTACCAGTGTCTGTGATTATCCTTGAAGAACAGGTGACACACACTACATGGCCCTGCTTTCCAGGATGTGCGGAATACACTACATTTATCTAGGGTAAAATGTATAAATTATCATATTAACTGTATGGTAATGGTCTTCTTGTCACTTAGGAATGGCCGGTAAAGTCTTTCACTTCTCAAATATAAAAAGCTCAGGGATGGATACAGAAATGGCAGCAGGTATTAAAAACAAAATAACACAGGGAGAAAAACAGAGAAAGACATAACAATGCATTGTCAATCTCATAGGGCTGCAGTCCAGGTAGTGTAGGTGTCTGGACAAGACACGCTTCATCATTGATTCGCTCATCTGCTCAATAAAACTGGGCTGTGGCTCCAGCGAGCTGTCGTCCTACCATGTTCGCTGAGGTATACTCCCACATGTAACCTCCTTTTATTTACAGCTTCTCTTGCGCTCCCCTACTTGATGCAGACCAGCTGTCACTGTTTCAAGCCCACTCATTACCATTACTCTCTCATGTAACTGTCGCTCTGCGAAGCTTTCATCCCACCTCTCCTCTACTGTACACAGGGTGGAAAACTGGAACATTATATAAAGAGAATGTGGGCTCAAATTGTGTGTGAATGTGTATGAACGTGTGCATTTACATATGTATATTCACCTGCATTGACAGGTTTATGGATGTAATATGTTAATTATGGTCATAAATGTGGCTTTAACATAACAAACTGTACAAACGTAAGTAAAAACAGAAAGGCCTAATTCTGTAGGGGGAGTTTAATATCCATGATATTGTGTTCTGGCAGAATTTCATTAGTTCTGTTTTATGACAGAGGGCAGAAGATTTCCAGAAGTGTTATTATAGCAACCTCTGTGATATAAACCCCACTTCCAAATAATAAGTCTCTCAAGGGGTTTAGAACAAAACTAATTCATTAATGAGTGAATGCAGTCTGCACAAGCCTATTTTTCTAAAATATTTGATTATTTTATGGTGTTAAATTAGCATTTGCAATTGCATATTTCCTGACCCACAATTTATTTAGAAATTCTAACCATTATAATAAAATTCACAGATTTATTCACAAATGATCATTAAAACCAGTTATTATAGTTTTCATTTGCAGATCACAAAACACACACTCATCACAACTTCCGAAAGCATTTTGTTACTATTAATGCCTGCTTTTCCAAAATGAACGCACGCATTGAAAGTGAAAGGTGAGGGCCGGCGCGCGCAAGGTGGGATTCCAGCCCCCCGGGGCTCCGTACACACCACTGCGTACCCCCTGAACCACTTCGCTTACCCCGAACTCCAATTTGGGAACCGATGGTCTATGGCAGGGGTCACCCACCTTTTTGAAACTGAGACCTACTTCAAAGGTACTGAGTAGTACGAAGGGCTACTTGTTTGATACAAACTTCCTGAATAACAAAGTTGCAAAGATCACCTTTTAATAATAATACTTTATGTGAAGAAACTGATCACATTAATTTAATTATTTCTCACAATAATTATTAACAATGATTTCCACAACAATGATGGTAGGAAACAGATATATTAAAACATGCAATATTTATTTCTGTTAATCTGTTTCAACTTTGCTTATTTCAACTTAATTGAAGTACGTTTGGTGACATTTATCACTACATTCCTCCATCAGTGTGTACTTTTTCAAAAATAGAGTAAAAATAAATAAATTATAATCACTTTGTCAAAGATGATAAAGCTCAATCAAAAAGAACACATGTATGTGACTGGGGTGTCTTTTTAATTTGTTGGGTCTCATACTGTCAGCTGCCAGAGTTTTCAGACCTAAAATACACACTAGTCTCTCCTCATGTCCTCCTTCATTCACTGTGAACAAAAGATAACAAAAGATCACCAGATAAGTGATCGGATTTGGCTGTATATCGGACAACGCGCGCATGTAACTCTGGAAGCTAGACAACAACTGGAGATGACGTCTTTGCGCATGCTTGAGATCCTGCCTCCCCCCTCCCTCCCCCGCTGTATCACCACTAGCTGTAATGAAAACAGCGCCACCTATCGTAGCGGGGTGCCATGTACCCTGAGATAGAGCAGTTAACCCCCCATGGATAGAGAAACCGGGCTTCAGCCGAAATCGGGTTTATGCCATCATGTAAACGTAGTGACTGTGTGCGTCTCTGAGCGAGTGAGTGGGGGCAGAGCCCCGGGGCCTGTGTGTGTGTGTGCTGTCTGGACACACACACACACACATTTCCCCCTCCTGGGGTCTCATTTATAACCGTGCGTACGCCACTTCTCACGCAAACGTTGGGATTTATAAAAACAAACTTGACGGGAGAATTTGCGTTGTTACGCGCAAACTCTGACCCATGCGTACGAATGTTTTGGAGACAGGAAAGTGGCGATGCAGATGTGAGGTGGTGAACTGAAGCAGATTATTGATCCAATTCATCGTTTACATTAAAACGAACAGCTTAGTTTTGCACACGCGATATATCTGCTCCACATGAGCCTTTTAATTAAAAAATATATTAAAAAACTCACAGCAAATTACATTTAGATTCCATTTCACTGGGGAGTTATAGATTTAAGAAATCACGGCATGAATAATAATTAATTATTCATGCCGTGCTTTTCATTGACCATTTATGGTTGAAAGTGGTGGGTGGGGGGCGGATTTGAAGGCAGATCCACGTACAAATGTTTACAGGTGGACTGGGATCTATAAAGCGAACATTGCGTTCCGGTGGGCATGCGCCCAGTTTTATAAATCGGAATTATCTTTTGCGTACGCCATTTCCGGGTATTGTAAGTACGTACACTTTCAGTATGAATCCTACACACTCTTTTATAAATGAGACCCCTGGTATTTCATGCTGGGTTGATACGATGATGATTTAACAAATTAACGTGAATGTGAGATATGCTCGACATGCACAACACTGTACAGGGAGCCGCTGCAGAGCCGCGGGTTGCCAACCCCTGGCTAAGGCGAAAGAACGATTTGTTTACTGTTCGACTGTTAAAGAGATGCCGATGTCAAAACATTAGTTCCGCCTCATACAGGGCCTTATGTTTGACACCCCTGGGCTAGACTGTTTGCTGTCCTGGCTCCTAAATAGTGGAACAAGCTCCCCATTGACATCAGGATAGCAGAAAGGCTACACATCTTCCACCGCAGAAGAAAAAAAACACATCTCTTCCGACTACACCTTGGTTAAGAAAATTATGTCTTGTAACCACCGTCAACTCTGGTGTTTATATGAAAAGCATTAAGTTTAGTTTTAATAGCACTTTGTATTACACTTACATGTGGCACTTGTTGTTTGGCTTTTTTGAAGTGAATGTACTTACATGGTTTTTGCTGTTCTTGGTTTGTCCCCTCATGGTTGAATGCACTTGTGAGTTAATGTAATGTAATGTACTGTACTGTAATGGGTGAACCCCGGCCCCCCCCCCGATCCAATATTGGGATTGAGGCTATTAAACATTGACCAATCAGACTTCATTCTGACAATGATATTGATAATTAAAAAAAAATATGGAAGCAAATTATAGAGGAGGATTTTTTCAAGTCAAGTTACTGGGAACAAATCCACATAACATTACACAACAACTCAGACAGGGAGATGAGTGGGGTTCTTACTCCCACTGAGGATACAAACAACTGTAACTGTACATAATCCCAGTTGAGTTTTTAATGGGAAGCCCACACTGCGCTGTGCTGGAAGTGAGTTTGAAGCCACATAAAGAGCAGGCAGAATGACATACAAAGAGAGATGACTGTGAAATGCCACAGCTGCAACCCATTAAGACAGTTCGTATGGCTGCACTATGATACATGTGTCCCCAGTGGATCCGTTGTTCCACACTTACTGAGAGCACCTGGGTGATGTTGAAAGAGGTGTTTGCCAAAACTACTTTCAGTGGGATTACTTACATTGGGGAATTGAGTCATTTACTTTGCCTCTGAGCAGATGCATGGTATATATCTAGGATAATGGGGCCTGTTTCAAAATGGTCACTTCCTCTAATGGTGCTAGTGTACTGTCTCACGACTGACGT
This sequence comes from Limanda limanda, assembly GCF_963576545.1. Lineage (NCBI taxonomy): Eukaryota > Metazoa > Chordata > Actinopteri > Pleuronectiformes > Pleuronectidae > Limanda > Limanda limanda. The sequence continues at coordinate 28,259,507 of NC_083646.1, forward strand.
TGCTTGTGATGTGCAAATAAATATAAAACAGGGTCCCATATTTGTCTCTAGTGACCAAGCGGGTCACCAGTACATTGCTCCTTTGGATTGGGTAAATTTGTCGACGAAACTTCTCTCATGTTACAAGTTGCATATGTCTAGTATGTCTCTGTTTTGCACATATTCCACAAATACCTTACGGGGAGACATCTGTCTCATTGGCTATTATATGCTCGACAATTTTCACCAACCTGTTGCTAACTGTGCCTGTCTGTTGTTTTATGCTGAGCTAATAGGGTATATTGGGTTTGATAACTGACAACACACAGCCTGCTGTGCATGAACATAATGTGGATGAGCGCGAAATTGAACCGAAAACTGTTGCAGGCTCCACAAAGCTAATCAGTCTTCTTCAGATTTTGGCTGATCCATACACTTTTCAGTCGACCAACAGTCAAATGCAGCACTGACTCCACTCAAATCATTTGCTGCACTTTTATGATGAAACAGAAATATTCTGCTTTATTTAGCATCAGGCCCTGAAGCCCATCATCAGATTGTTAGACATCGGCAGTTGGTCTCTGCATTTCTATCTGATCCTAATGAAGGAAAGTCATTCCAGACAAACAGATGGACAGAAAGAGATGTACAGACACACATACAGAGTTGAGTGTAACTGCCAGCTGGTGTGTACAGCTGACATGTGTTCGAATGTAAGAAGTAAAGATGTGTAAAACTTAAAGATCTACCACCACTGGGAACCACAGGAGAGCCTTCTACTGGCAACAGGACAGGAACTGTTAGGTCGCATCCAAAGACAAACAGACTAGTTGTAACACTCACACTCAGTGCCTGACTTCTCCCTGTAATAATACAATAAGAACATTTGTATATCCTTTAAAGGTTATTCCCAAATAAGTATGTTTGTGAGCAAAGTCTGCTTAAGCCAGTTCATATTATAATACGTTAATAATAGAAGATGAAAAAGGCTAGTATTGGACTCTTACCCAAAATAATGCAAATGGAGTGCATGGTATTAGCCATCAGAGTTTGTTAGCAAATAAAAAAATACTGCAGAGTACAAGGTCTGTCATCACATCTAATGACACTTTGTCCTATGATCTAACATATCAGACAGGCCTGCACTGTATAGGTGTGATGAGTCATAGGTTAAAAAAATGGCATCTGACATAGCCAGGTGTCAACATTCAAACATCTATGGACTGCAGACTCACACTGACATCCTCCTCTGGGGCCACATTTACTTTCCCACGCACACACCGCACAAGCTCCTGCCCAAGGGCATGCAAGGGGTGTGCGGTAGCACCGCTACTTCCGCTAGCATTGCTATTTCCGGGAAAGGAAATTTAAAATATTGCGTAAATACGCTGTTTGGAGTTGAATTTGAATGTCTGGGCTTAAGGACACAACCTCACTATGCTTTGATTGACTGCCTCAGCCTTACTACTATGCACCTTGAATGAAGGATGCTACAAGATATACTGTATAAGGACAAGAATTCAGACCACAATTGAGCATTAGATAAAAGAAAAAAGATTGTGTTTACTAATTAGGCTATTGATGTCACTTTGATTACAAAATCAATGCTGTAGTACACTATCACACCAGTGATGATTTTGACACTGGTGTACCACCCATAATGCCATAGGTAAAAAATTACAATAAACCTACAAAAAGTCTGAGGTCTGATGTCAACCTTGGACAGAAGTAGGCAGGCACACTTAACAATAACAACATTTGGATTGTCAGCTAGTGTGGGAGCAGCAATAGATCCAACACGAGTTGTGGGGGGGGGGGGGGGGGGGGGGGGGGGGGGGGAAACAACTCACCAAGTAGGGTGTATGGAGATATATCCTCTCATCAGGAATAACTAATAGCCACAAACCAGTATGCAACGGTGCCACAGAGAATTTCAAACAAAAGAAGGAAACACAGGCAAGCCTATCCTGAAATGTTAACGTTACAGTGGCAGATGGTGGCTGTTGTAGCAACGCTCAACAAAGTGTTTACAAAGGCAAACATCACCTTGTTAAGGCTAATGTAGTGACAGCACATGATGATATCTGGCTGCTCACAATGATAGGTTACTGAAATCACGGTTCAGTCTGTTCCTTTATTATCCCCAGTGGCATAATGATATTTTAAATGAATATATTCACACCATTGGTCAGTTTAAACTACCGCTTGTACACAAACTGGAGGAGTGGGGATGTGTTTGCATGCTTGCACATTTGTCTGTGCAGAACCCTCTGCTTCCTATTTTTTGCTGTAGTTTTGAATTTGGTACAGATAATTGTGGAATTGATACTGAATATTAAATCTCTGGAAAAATAAAAAAAATTTATGGGCAGCTGTGGCTGAGGAGGTAGAGTCAGTCGCCATCTAAACAGAATGTCTCCGCCCCACCCACCCCTCTCTTTCTCTCTCTGTCTATCTGCTTGTGTTCTTGTAGTGAATGGGCAGAGGGGGACATTTAATTATGTGATTGGGAAAACTGGGCAAATTAAAACTCCAGGACAACAGAAGGGGAATATAATGTATGGGATGCATATTTGATAAGTTATCATATAAAGTATATGTAATTTATATCATTTAAAATCATTTTTCAGTGTGTTTCCTGGTGCGATACACCAGCGGAAAAAATAGACTCAACGGCGAAACCATCGGTGCAGGGCCTGTGAACAGCACAATTGTGTAACAGGGGGGCAGAAAGGAGGCGCCTGCCTTTCCTTGGCCCGGCGTAAGACTAAGACTAAATCCCAAAATATACTTGCTGATAACTACACGTACATGTATGTAAGATGGTTGCTTCACTTATCCTGCGTCCGTTTGGTGCGTAGGTTGTGCATATCCTCAGAAATTAATGCAACGTGTCAAAACCACATAAAGGTCAGGACAGTTATGAGTACTTGACAGGGTAAATGGGCACATTATTAGGGACATGTCATCAGTGTCAGAAAACGCAGAGTTTTGAAGACAAGCTGTATGACCAGTTCTGGAATTAAGCACATTTCCACATTTCTGTTTTGATCTTAACATTAGCCAAATGTTAATCTCCTTGAGTGCCGTCATCTTAGTTTATGTTTACTGCACACAAATCAGGAAGTGACAGAAGAGAGCAGTGCACTCTACAAACAGTCTGAGTTCTGTGGTGTGCCCTCTACTGGTTGCCTATGCATGCGCATGGTTTAACAGCGAGTATATCACGCCCACATTTTTTCATGATTGGGTCTTATCAGTCCTGACTTGACTAACAGCTGGATGCAAAATGTTGCTAACAATTAATGTCAGTAGCAATTCCACCTGATATTAGTTCCAAGAAAATAAATCCCTGTTCTTATTTTTTGTTCATTGCTATTTCTCATTTGAAGTATTTTAAGTAACTAAGCAACCAACTGCAGAGTAGACGGTCTGCTTCATGTTTACACTGGCACACCCATGACCAATGTTAGTGAATGGCCTGGATGTATTTTCAAGTATGTTGGTATAGACGGAGATTTCTTCCAACACAGATCCAAAATGTTTGTCTAGACAGAGATTGTATTTGTGTGGATGTAGCCTTCATGTAGTCCTTAACAATTAATTTGGTTTCTGGAGCTGTGTCATTCAACAGATGGAGATGTGTAGATGCCTTCAGCTAGGGCTGCTTGATTATGGAAAAAATCATAATCACGATTATTTTGGACAATATCGAAATCACGAATATTCAAACGATTATTAATATGTGCCCTTATTCTGAAGTCTATGCTTTATTCTTTAAATGACTGTAACCGGAAGTACCAGTCACTTCCAGTTCCGGTAAATGTAAATGTCCACATCTGCCCCCCCATTACAAGCACACAGACAGAGAGAGAAAGAGAGGGGTGGGGGGTGGCTATGAGGACCATCATCATTTACCCCCGAACACCTACGTTGAACGGGTTACATACAACAACAAGCGGAGAATCGCAGGTCCGGTGTGAACAGCCAGGCGGTAGCGTGCTGGAGAATGGACGCTGCGCCGTACGGAACACTTCCACTCGCGCTGTTTTTAAAAAAATGCCGGTCACCACACACACAACTCGTCTCCTTCACGTTACGGCTGCTTGAGAGTGAGTGCCAGTCAGCTGGGCCGCGTTCAAAACTTTGGGGGAAGCACTGAATTGCACATGCTCTTTCGAAAAAAATGCCAAATAATCTTTTCAACTCGATTATAGTAGTTTGGAGATCGTCTGACCCCATAATCGTAATCACGATTAAATTTCGATTAATCGAGCAGCCCTACCTTCAGCCCTGGGAAGAGATGCCACAGTGCTGGCTCACTCCCTATCTCGGTTTACAGTGTCCTTCCTTATTCCCCACTGACCTTCACTGCAACTTAACAGCACCTGAGGAGGAATGTAAAGAAACTAACCTCTCAGTGTTTAATCCTGTTAACTAACTAACAGACAGACAGACAAACAAACGCAGATGAAACCATAACGTCCTTGGCAGAGGAAATAAAGAAAAAGAGACACAACTAGGCATCATTCACCTGCAGCTCTGTTAAATAAACAGGTTAGCTTGAATGAAAACATGTCACCAAATTCCTCATCAAGCCTTTAAGGAGACATATAATGCCCATTTTACCACAGTTGACATGGTTCCTTGGGGTCTTAATGAAATGTCTGTAACATATTTTGGTCAAAATACCACAAGGATCATTTAAAACAGCACCCTTTTTACCCTGTCTAAAGCGGCCTCCTCAGATTGACCTGTTTTGAGTGCAGATGTGCGACGTGCCCCAGATGTTGGCTCATCTGTCTCTCTGTGCATGTTATGAACAGAAGAGATGAGTGGACAAATCTACTTTGCACATCCAGACACTTTCCACACTCTGACACTGCTGTAATATGTTTTACTCTCCTCATCACAAGACAAAAACAAATCCTAATCACACTGACTGAGAGTGGAGTTGTTTTTTTAGTGCAATGTCATACCAGAAGTTATCTCAGGGAACATTTCCTAAAGAGATGTGCTCAATACATGTTTTTCACTATTAAGGGAGAGTGATCTTGGACTTGCTCCAACTTTAAATTGGAATAAACAGCTGACTAAATGATAAGTTGATTTTACAGCTAAATTAATCTGAAATGCTTTTAAAAATCTGTTTATCTTTTATGTCGCTTTTCTAAGTAAGAAAATTTCCAACAAAAATGTTCTGGTTCAAGCTTTTCAAGTGTGAAGGTTTACTGCACTGCCTTTTCTTTTATTACAGTGCTTAGAATAGTTTTGTCATGAATGGGCTCAAGGTAACAGACACTTCTCACAGCAAACATTAAAATATGTCATTATACATGTGCAAAGAAGAGCATGGGGATTACAACACTAAATAAGCATGGAAAATACCAGGACCCTGAAACTGAAGCAGCAAATAGAATTTAGCCATCACTCATTTTTGTATTATTGTGACTTGGCAAAATGTCTGCTGGGAAAAGGGCCATCTGTGATGAACATTTTTTGGATGGTTTATAGCCAAATAATTCATCAATAATTTGAGAGATTAGTTGTAAGATTGAGCGATGTTAAAAAAAAAAGATTCTTCCTGCCATTAATCTAAATATACTTTATCAATATAAAAATATTTTTTTTCCCAGTATTGCCTAATATTACACCGATAAGTCAAAGCAGGTGTCTCGTGTATACATGTATGTCCATTACTAATATATATAAGAACTGATGTAGATATTTGTAAGTTTAAAAAAAAGATCTGATGACAGTGTACTAGCTAACTTTAAAAAATAACAACACATATTTGTATTTTAAAAGAATTGTGACTAAGATGCACAATGTGGGCTGGACATTTTTCTATGTAAAATAAATAGGCCTATGACCAATCTCTGTTGAACTAACTATATAACAAAGATAATATTTCTGATTTAGTTGCATTTCACATTATTCTGTTCAACAAATATATGTCTGCAAAAAGTTAATATGGCTTGATCAATGATTTAGCTCAAGCTTCTCACTCATCTTAACCTGATTTAGGTCTGGGCGATAAAAAAATATCAAAAATCATCACAATACAACAAAAGTCCAGGATATATTGATATAATGCTTGTGCATTGTGCAAGCACAGTGAGGCCGTATAATAAATTACCAACAACCTCAGATTTGTCAAATGTTAAGCTGTTTATCAAGTGTTGCCCTTCTCTGCTCAAAAAGAATAGTTTTAAACCACAGCCTTAATTCAGGAGTAATAATCCCTCCTAAATAATAATGTGACATTTAAAGTGACAATTATTGAAATTACCTGAGGTTATTTTCCACCCCGTCTTTATATGGTTTTGGCCATATTACCCATGCTTTGGTTCACAGAATATATTCAATGATGAAAGTCGTGGATATTGATAAAATCTTTGTTTTACAGAGAGACTACACACATGGTCAAAGACTGACACACACACACAAATACACGTACGCACACACGCACACACCCCTTCACTTTAGCACCTACAACACAATCTGAGGAAACCTTGTGGCTCAGGTAATACACAACAGTGAGACACAACACCGCGGACATATGTAAGTTTGGGAGACAAGCCGGCGGAGCATTGAAACCCTGCAGGGTTGGTTTGTATCCTATGCAGCTCTTACTAGCATAACAAGCTAAATGCTACTGTAGATGCTTCCACAGCTGCACACGGTTAAACGCAGCACAAACCCTGGGAACAGCAGCTAGCTACCTATCTGATAAACCACAGTGCAGGGACGGAAATGTTAACCGGACTGTTTACTTGTTCGAGGAGGACACGGTGCTGAGTTTACCACAGTAACTGTGTGTTGAGTCTCCATGGAGGTCTCCAGAGGAATGAAAGTGAAACATGCTGTAGACACCTGAGATCAAACTAAAGACTCACCGCCCAGGTTCAATGTGTCACCAGTCGTAACTCCTTCATCTGCCGTGAAATCTGTACACAGCAGCACAAAGCGACACTAACACATGAAACCGCAACAAGTGTCAGTGTGGCTACATCAAAGATCGCATTCAATGAAGATGTGCTATTGGAGGAAGATCTGGCTCATCTTCCGGCCTGTGTCCAGCATGACGCATGCGCCCTCTGGAAAGCACTGATGTTTTGTTTCTATGAAACGACGGTGTAGTTATTTTACTATATATTTCTATAGTTATATATCAATATATCTATAGATATATATATCTGTGTTTACATTTGTGGTATTTTGTTAAAGAGCAGAGTAAGACTTCTGTCTTCTCCATTCTATCTATTTGCCCCCCACAACTATAGCGCGATACAATCATTTTAAAAATCAAACTGTGGCGTCATCTAGTGGGCAACAAGGGAAGCTAGACATTTTCCTCGGGATTTACTAGGGCACAATACAGTTTTTCTCGATTGCTTAAGCACGATTTTCAAAACAGGGCCCGGTGTTTCAAAACACTACCCAATCAGCAGAACACTCAGATCCTTTGCAAAATGAAACACTCTCGTAAAAACTATACACTTATTTATCAAAACCATATATTTTTTTACCATATGAAACACACACACTTCATATGACTTAATTCTGTTTGAGCCAGTTACACACTGCTTTTGCTAACCTAAAACACTTTTAGCAATTCCAGTTGTCAGTAATTAGAGTCCTGTAAGTGAAATACACAGAGAAAGTGCAAATAGACAATAAATTCACAAAACTCTACACAACACCAATGCTGCAGTCTCATGAAAATAGAATTTAATTCTCTCCATATTCCCAAATCAGTCAACATTTGTTACGACCCTGTGTGTATGTGTGACACTGTCTGTTCCTCCTCCTGGTATGTGAGCATTCTTCCTTGAGTGTGTGTGTGTGGCCTGATTGATAGCAGGTCGGACCTGCTGATTGCTGCTCCGGGATTGGCCAGAGTGAGGAGAGGAGCCTACTTGAGGAGCTGACTGACTGCACTCTCCCTCTCTCCACTGAATCTCCCACATCCAACCAGGACCAGTGTCTGTATGCTGTATTGTTTTGTTGTGTATATATGTGAGTAAATGAGTGTGGGTGGTAGCCCTGTAGGAGGTAGAAGCCTTTTCTTTTACCCCTGTTTTCTCCTGTGTTTTCCTGAGTTAGGAGTTAGATAAGCTTTTGTCTTTTTGTTAACAGTTTTTTTCATAGCAGGAAAGTAGGGAATAAGATTGTTTTGTTTGTTGTGTTTGCCTTTCTCCCTTTGAAGTGGAAATAGTTTAGAAACAGAGAGTATGGTGGAAAGTATAGTACTGTAAACTGTTGATGGTGTTGAAACCAGTTCTGGATCAGAGCAGAGCGGTGGAATGACACATCGTCCAAGAAGACAATGTATTGCATCTGGTGCCTGTGGTTTACTGCTGTGACGATGTTGTGCAATCGGCACAAACATGTGAGGTGTGTTGTAAGGGCCCATACTGGCATGACGGAGGAGCACCCCATTCTGTGTAATGTCAGCTCAAAGGGTGATGTTACCCCCACGTTGCCCTGGGACATTGATTATAGCCCCATGGCCAATGATATTTCTGCCTCTCCTTCTTGCTTTTGTCAGGTTGAACCCTGTCTCATCTATGTATATGAATTCATGCGGGATTTCCTCAGCATCCATCTGTAAAACTCTCTGAAATACAGTGAAAGACAAGATTGTGTAGTTCATCATAGGTCTGGAATACAGTGCATTTACATTTTAAAGGTTACGTGTGCAGTATGCAACATCACAGTGCTTAAGTGAACAATATATACCTCCACATACACATGCTGCAGCCGCAGCCTTCTCCTCCTCCGTGGATTCCCCCTCTCACCCTTACTCTTCTTCTTTTTTGAGCACAAGCTCCATTTTGGTTGAAGTCAGGTGAACTCAGCTGCTGCTTTTGCATAGTGCTTAAACCTGATTGGTGTGTCTACAATTAAGCAATAAGCAGTTATCAAAACTAAGGAAATCATATTTTTCCAGAATGTAAGACTGATAACAACAACAAAAAATATTTAATAAAAAATAAAATAAAAAATAAATTTTATATAAATTAAATAGCAACAATACTAAATGGCCTCAAAATATAAATTCTGAATTCAAATGCATGAGGTGAATTGATTGAGATAGCTCCTTGTCTGCCTGTGTGTTAACTGTTGCTTGTGATTCATAGACATACTCAAGAGTATATATGATTTACACTATATATATATATATGATTAGTATAGTTGGTTGACGGTTTTCCTTTCTTCAGTCTCTTTTGACCCTATAGCAGAGGTCTTCAACAGGGGGTCCGCGACCCCTAGGGGGTCCGCAGAGGTACTGCAGGGGGGTCGCGAAATCTTTGGTTGATTAGACAATTTTTTATTTTTTTTTTACGAATTTAAATGTCTTTCAATACACATTAACATGCATCCAACATATTGTGAGGCTGATTTGACCCTCTGTCTGACAACTCCATCCATCCAAGATTAGATAAGTTTTGTGATACCCATCAGGGTCAGACATCTCACTAATGTGGGAGTATGTGTGCCATCCACAGATAGCTTGAGGATTCACTGTCTCGTCTACATGTATGTTAAAAATAAAAAAATGAATCTGTGAATTACTTTAATAGCTCAGTGTTGTATGCAAGATGTACAGTGGGTACGGAAAGTATTCAGACCCCTTTAAATATTTCACTCTTTGTTTCATTGCAGCAATTAGCAAAAATCAAAAAAGTTCATTTTATTTCTCATTAATGTACACTCGGCATCCCATCTTGACAGAAATAAAACAGAAAAGTAGAAGTTTTTGCAAACTTATTAAAAAAGAAAAACTGGGTGACTTCCGGTTATGGCGTGTCGTTGGTGAGACGCATCTCAGCGAGGCTCCGAGGCTAGCTTACTGGTTATTATGTTAAACAGACCACAAACAGCTTAAACCGTACAGACTCTAACAGCATACTTTCTAACAGCATACTTCCAGCCAGCATTATGGTCAACACCAAAGCCCAGAAAGCAGCTCAGCAAACCTCAACAACATCGAAACTACCATGGTCTACTCCACAAGCTAAAGCTAGCTCAGCTGCGGCTAGCATGGAAGCTGCGTCGGCGGATGCAGAGGAAAGGTCAAGTACTGAAGTCATCAGCGCCATACGCACGATGCAAAGCGACTTCTCGAAAAAGTTTGATAATGTGTTGAGCGGCATAAGTGGGATAAAGAGCGAGTTACAAAGGCAAGCCAATAGGATTACGGAAGCAGAGGACAGAATTGGACAGGCGGAGGACAGTCTGGACGTCGTGCACAATACTGTTAAGGTGTTACAGGAGAAATGCGCCATGCTGGAAAACCGAGTCGAAGATCAGGAGAACAGACCGCGTCGCAACAACTTAAGACTCATCGGCCTTCCAGAAAAAGCTGAGGGCAACGACATGTGTGCTTTCCTGGAAAAATGGCTTATAACAGCGCTCGGCACGGACACTTTCCCCACTCCTCCCAGCATCGAGAGAGCACACCGGATAGGACGACTTAATGCCGGCCAGGACCCAAAATCAAGAGCGGAGATTATCCGATTCCTGAACTACAGAGAAAAGGAAAGCACTGTGCGAGCAGCCTGGAGACAGAGTACAGTGAAGTTTGAGAACCACAGCGTGTGATTCTACCCAGATCACTCAGTTGAAACTCACCGACAGCAGAGGCTCTTCAACCCGGTGAAAAGGCAGCTACAGTCCCTGGGGCTCCGATACGGCATGTTCTACCCGGCTATTCTGGTGGTCACCCACAACGGGCAGCGGCACTCCTTCACGACGGTCCACGACGCAGAGAAGTTTGTTCAAAGAGTCCAAGGCGACACCAGCAGCGTGTCCGCGCCAAAGGATAAGTCGGACAAAAGTAGGACGCTGCACTGTGATGCTACTGACCGGCGCTGTTTCACGCGGACAGAGGTAAACAAACACATGCTGTAATGAGGCAACGCTGGCCACAACGACTGACAGTTCAATGCAGCGTTCAATAACGTTAACACCTGTGAGATAATGTTGAATTTCTTGTTTAGTTGAAACGGGCTGTTCCTTAAGGGGAGTTTATAAGGTGTTGTGTTACTCCAATATACAAATAGTAACTAATTTTGTTATAAATATATTCACAATGGGACCATAGGCTGTTGGAGCTTGTATATGTATATATATATATATATATATATATTTTTTCTCACTATACAACACGGAGAGGCTGTTTTAAATTTTGTATTTCTTGTGATCCTTCCACAACAGCTCCCTTATTTTTCGATAGCCTCCTAAAGCAATGCCTATTTGGTAGGACAATATATATTTCTGTTCTTAAGAAAATCATTTAAATGGTCTGAATGATTAATAATTAGCCGGAGCATGCAGGAGAATAGGACTCTTCATGCTATCACGCCACACTGCTCCTCACTACGAGGATCAGATGTGTAAAATAACCGAAGCGCATAGTTACTTAAGGGGTTATATCAATGTATTTCGTTTGGGGAAACACATAAGGGACTTCAGGGTATCTCTATTATATAGGTGTTTTTTTTTTTTTTTTTTGTGTCTTTCTGTTGTTTTTGTTTTGTTTTTTTTCTCTTTTTCTTCCCATTACTGTTATTGCTACTTGCCTGGGTAGAATGTGTAGTATTTCTATCTCCCATAGGGTGCTCTGCTTCATAATTGATTTGATACTGAATGGTAGGTAAATCAGATATTAAGATCACATCCTGGAATGTCAGAGGATTGAATAAGCTAGTGAAATTAAAACAGGTACTAGGCAGGATTAGACTACTTAAATCTCAAATTATTTTTCTGCAGGAATCACATCTGACTGATATTAACAAAGTTAAAAAAAGATGGCATGGACACATTTTTGCTGCCCCATTTAACTCCCAAGCCAGAGGCGTCATAATTTTGATCCACAAATCAATCCCATTCAGGATCAACCAGGAAATAATTGATCCAGCTGGCATATATATTATTTTGCAGGGAACAATATTACTTTTTTTAGGAGTCTCTTTCTTACTATATCATCTATGCCTGGAAAATATGTAATTGGTGGGGACTATAAGTGTGTGCTAGATCCCGTTAACGATCGCTCTTCAGGCATTGACACCTCTCATCCTCATACTAGAAAGCTCTTGCTACAGTCTATAGATGATCTTAACTTAATTGAGGTCTGGAGTATTGACTATTCTTTGATCTCCATGAGTTTACTCCCCCAGGTAAACGAGTGTGGTTATGATTGTATAGTTCTATCCGACCATGCTCCCATTTCTCTAACCCTTTATATACCAAGGCTTGCTCGATGTCCCCCTAGATGGCGCTTTGAAACCAAATGGCTGCAAGACCCCAAATTTGTTAAATTTCTTGGTGAGAACATTGACATCTACTTCCAGTTGAATACAGATCAAACAAGTGCAAGTGTTAAATGGGAAGCATTTAAAGCTTACATTAGAGGCATGATAATTAACTATACAAGCTTTAAATCTAAGTCCCATTTTGTAGAACTAATCAATCTTGAGACACAGATTAAAATTTTGGAGTTAGATTTATATAAAAACGATAGCCCAGAGAAACATAAAGAGCTTCTACTTATGAGAGCTAGATACAAAGAACTTTCCACTAACAAAATTGCCGCAAATCTTCTTTGGTTGAAACAATCCTACTATGACCAAGGTGACAAAGCGGGTAAGCTCCTTGCATGGAGAATTAAAAGAATGCAAACAGATAGAGCTATAAATTCAATTAGATTGGAGGATGGAAATATGGCAATAGACCCAGCTGCAATAAACTCCTCCTTTAGAACATTTTATGAATCCCTTTATCAATCAGAATATCCAGAGAACACGCAGTCACAGATTGAATTCTTAGACCAATTAGATATCCCGACTATAACAGATCTGGATAAGACTGAACTGGATAAACTATTTACGGTTAAGGAAATGTTAGAAGCTGTGCAGAACATGAGAAGTGGAAAAACCCCAGGGCCGGATGGGATTCCTATTGAGATTTATAAATTGTTTCCAGAAAAATTGCTCCCTCCACTGCTAGAAATGTTCGAAGAGGCATATGAATCAGGAATCCTGCCCCCATCCTTACGGTCTGCACTTAATACCTTGGTACCAAAGCCTGGCAAGTCACCAACAGAAAGGGGATCCTATCGCCCCCTATCTTTAATGTGCTGCGACACAAAAACCAAGGACAGGCAAAGTGCTAATAAAAAATATTAATTTAAATTTAAGTTTCCCTTTTTACTGTGAACCAAGAACAGGCCAAGTGCTGGTACTAAAAATAAATTAAAATTCAAGTATCCATTTTTCGTGTTAACAAAAAATGACAGGGAAAATAACATTAATAAAAACATCAACAAACAAAACTACAGTCTTCTTCGGACTAAATCATTTTGATTAAAACAAGACGTTTGTCAGGCAATAGGATAATATTTCGCTTTTAAACTCGTTAAAAAAAAGTTTAAACCATATTTTTGTAATGGATGCTAGAATCCTGCGGGCAGGTATATATAACATCTGACAGAGGCGAGTCCGCATCGTCTCCGTTACGATGTCACACGTGCCTCCTCCTCACATGCGCGTGTCCTGCTTCCATGGAGAGCAGGTCCGCTGTACAGATATTGCAGGTAGTTTTTCGGGCTGTTACGGGTGAAGTTCTCCCGAACTTTTTACTTCCTGGTGCGCGACTGCGCGACGGTCCATGTTTTGTCGCTATTGCACATGCGCGACTTTCAGAGATAGGAAGGGAGCGAGATGGCTCACTCCTCAGCTACTTCCATCAGCACCTCCGGTAAAACGACGTTTAGTTCCGCTGTGCGGCACGAGAAACACGCGCTATGACGTCACCAACGAATCATCGACGAGTAAATTCGTCAGCGACTATTTTGGTCATCGATTTTTGTCGACGACGTCGACTAATCGTTGCACCCCTAATGCAAGGCCTTAGCTAGGAGACTAGAGATATGTGTTCCATCCCTAATTTCTAATGATCAGAATGGTTTTGTTCTTGGGCGCCAGGCATTTCATAATATACGTAGAGTATTGAATATATTACATGAAAGGCGTGATGCTAAAGATAATGCAATCCTGTCGTTGGATGCCGAAAAGGCCTTCGAAAGGATTGAATGGAAATATTTGATGGAGGTCTTGGCAAGGTTTGGGATGGGAGAAAAGTACCTTAAATGGATGAAACTTTTATATACAGAACCAACGGCAGAAATAATAACAAACAACCTCATATCACAAACCTTTAGTCTTCACCGAGGCACGCGACAAGGTTGTCCTTTGTCGCCTCTTTTGTTTTTGTTTGCTATTGAACCCCTGGCCTTGGCCATCCGGCAACATCCAAAAATCTCCAGTATTAAAATAGGAGAACTGGAGCATATTATTTCGCTTTTTGCGGATGATGTTGTTATCTATTTGTCCAACTTGAATACATCTATTCCAACACTCGCTGACCTAATCAAATCGTTTGGAGAATTCTCTGGCTACAAAGTTAATAGTTCAAAGTCAGCCATACTATTTCTGAATGAGCATGAAAGACAAAACCCAAAAGTAGCTACCCCCTTTTCAGCTACCCAGGAGGGATTTACATATTTAGGAATCAAAATAGTCCCTGAAATTGAGAATATAGTCTCTCTCAACTATGATCCCATAGTACAATCCACAAGCAAATCTTTGAGTAGGTGGATGTCAATACCGATCTCTATGTTAGGCCGTATTAATATAATTAAAATGTCAATCCTCCCTAAATTCCTTTATTTATTTCAATCGATCCCTCTGCCACTTTCACAAACTTTTTTCTGTAAACTTAGGAAATTGATCTCAAATTTTGTGTGGAATGACAGGCGTCCAAGACTGCGGCTCTCCTTACTGTACCTTCCCTACGACAGAGGGGGGCTTCAGCTACCTAACCTACAATGGTACTATTGGGCAGCACAGCTGCGCACAGCTATGTTTTATTTCTCCTCTGACCCCCCAGCATGGATAGCTATTGAACGCACTGCAACATACGGTTTACCTCTTCAATCATATATGTATTCTGCTCCTATTAAGACACTTAAGAAACAGACGAAAAATCCATTTGTTAAGAATACTCTCTGTGTGGCATGAAGTGCATGCTTATATAGGGGATGCACCCAAACTCTCCCAATACTCCCCGATATGGGGCAATGACAGCTTTGTTCCTGGTAGGAGCTGATGGTGGATTCAAACAATGGGCGAATAAAGGTTTGAGCAAAATAGCTGATTTATATGTAGAAGGAAAACTAATGACTTTTGATCAGCTGGTTCATAGATATGGCATCCCTAGGAAACATTACTTTAAATATTTACAGTTAAGAAGCTTCATAACATCACAGACCCACAGCTAAGAGGAGCCCCCCCTCTCAGATACAGAGAGTATTACTGTAAATAGTGGAAATCGTCGAAAACAAATGGCATTATTGTATACTATGCTGAGATCCAAATCCAAAGACACCTCGCACTCCAGACTTAATGCCTGGAGGGACGATCTACGAGTAGATATCACTGAGGATGAGTGGGAAAATACTTGCTTTAAAGCACAAACGCAGACAATTAACACTGCATTGAAACTGTTACAGTATAAATGGCTGTTCAGGACATATATCACCCCTGTGAAACTCAATAAGTTTAACCCTGACATTCCTGATAATTGTCCTAAATGCAATGTTTATGTTGGCACACTGTTGCACTGTATGTGGGAATGCCCAAAAATTCGGTTGTTTTGGAAGAATATAGTTAACCTGGTCTCACGTATAGCTGCCATAGAGGTCCCTCTTGAGGCAAAGTTCTGTATATTAGCTATCTATCCTAATCACTTTGTACCAAGCCGAAAGACAGCACCTTTGATTAACTTGTGTATGCTTCAAGCCAGGAGAGTGATCGCTTTGAGATGGAAGAGTGTGGACTATCCTACAACTGCAATGTGGCTAAAGGAAATGGCTTCGTGCCTTGCCTTGGAGAAATTAGCAAATGTGGTCAGAGGGAAAAACAGTAAATTCAAGGAAATATGGGACACCTTCATGCAATTTTTGGAAAGCGACCAAGTGGAAATTAATGAGTGAAACAGAATAAAATAGCAGCACCTAATGGGACATATATTATTTGTAACTAACTAATATTATGAATAAGAGAGCGTTATTTTATCTAGGCTTTTGATTTGATTGATTGGAATTTTATTTTATCTATTTGTATTTGTATAACTGTCTTTATTTACTTCAATTTATTCTTATATTTTATTATATATATGTATTTTTTTTAATATATTTTTGTATTATTATTTTATTTAATCTTATTTTAAGTTATTTGATTTCTGCCTCTTTTTCTTTACCCTGAGTGTTTGATTGTGGGTTGGGGGGTGTTCATTAACGTTTGTATGTTTATAAATGTTTGAATGTATGTTTCTTATATGTAAAACTTAATAAATATATTGTTAAAAAAAAAAAAAACTGAAATATCACATGGTCATAAGTATTCAGACCCTTTGCTGTGACACTCATATTTAACTCACATACTGTCCATTTCTTCTGATCCTCTTTGAGATGGTTCTACTCCTTCATTGGAGTCCAGCTGTGTTTAATTAAACTGATTGGACTTGATTAGGAAAGGCACACACCTGTCTATATAAGACCTTACAGCTCACTGTGCATGTCAGAGCAAATGGGAATCATGAGGTCGAAGGAACTGCCCAAGGAGCTCAGAGACAGAATTGTGGCAAGGCACAGATCTGGCCAAGGTTACAAAATAATTTCTGCAGCACTCAAGGTTCCTAAGAGCACAGTGGCCTCCATAAGCCTTAAATGGAAGAAGTTTGGGACGACCAGAACTCTTCCTAGACCTGGCTGTCCAGCCAAACTGAGCAATCGTGGGAGAAGAGCCTTGGTGAGAGAGGTAAAGAAGAACCCAAAGATCACTGTGGCTGAGCTCCAGAGATGCAGTAGGGAGATGGGAGAAAGTTCCACAAAGTCAACTATCACTGCAGCCCTCCACCAGTCTGGGCTTTATGGCAGAATGGCCCGACGGAAGCCTCTCCTCAGTGCGAGACATATGAAAGCCCGCATAGAGTTTGCCAAAAAACCCATGGACTCCCTGACTATGAGAAATAAGATTCTCTGGTCTGATGAGACCAAGATTGAACTAGCGTTAATTCTATGCAGTAAGTGTGGAGAAAACCAGGCACTGCTCATCACCTTGCCCAATACAATCCCAACAGTGAAACATGATGGTGGCAGCATCATGCTATGGGGGTGTTTTTCAGCTGCAGGGACAGGACGACTGGTTGCAATTGAAGGAAAGATGAATACGGCCAAGTACAGAGATATCCTGGAAGAAAACCTCTTCCAGAGTGCTCTGGACCTCAGACTGGGCCGAAGGTTCACCTTCCAACAAGGCAATGACCCTAAGCAGACAGCTAAAATAACAAAGGAGTGGCTTCGGAACAACTCTGTGACCATTCTTGACTGGTCCAGCCAGAGCCCTGACCTAAACCCAATGGAGCATCTCTGGAGAGACCTGAAAATGGCTGTCCACCAATGTTCACCATCCCACCTGACGGAGGATCTGAAAGGAAGAATGGCCAAGGATCCCCAAATCCAGGTGTGAAAAACTTGTATAAACTCAATACTGGGCAAAGGTTCTGAATACTTATGACCATGTGATATTTCAGTTTTTCTTTTTTAATAAATTTGCAAAAATTTCTATATTTCTGTTTTTCTGTCAAGATGGGGTGCTGAGTGTTCATTGATGAGAAATAAAATGAACTTTTTTGATTTTAGCAAATGGCTTGAAATGAAACAGAGTGAAAAATTTAAAGGGGTCTGAATACTTTCCGTACCCTATGTATGTTTATAAATGGCAGTGGCATGGCCACCCTGTACCTTACACATGTTTAAATTAAAAACATGAATATATGAACCCGTGTTATATTTGAATAGCTTAGTATTGAATGCACAATATCAGGGTAGTTATGTTTATAAATTGCACTAGGCCCAGTTAAATATAAAACACAATTTTATACAATATATATAGTAGGGGTCCCTCCTCCATCTCTCCACCTGTTTGGGGGTCCTTGGCCTGAAAAACGTTGAAGACCCCTGCCCTATAGCATTTTCCATTGTTTTACAGAGACTTTGTATTCTAGAAAAAAAGCCTGTTTTAATAAGCTTTGGATTAACCGCAAGCACTGGTGTAACAATTTTCAGAAATCATAAGTAAGTATGGAAAATGCCACCACAAATTGAAGAGCAGTTACAGGGAGACCATCATTAACACTCACAGAGCACATACTTGTGACCGGAGGGTTGAATTGACTCACCAGAATCTTTCTAAATGGAAACATGAATTTCTCAGTCACTTCTGTACCTGGAGACCCCTGCTCTCTTTGGTGCTGGTGCCTGTCTGGGTTTAGTTATCCATCCGGTGTTTTACGGATGACAATTTTTTCGATACAAGAACGTATATATCATATCACAACTGTGAAGAATGGCACCCACATCTCTGAGTTTATATCATTTAATACTTATTATAGTATGCTGGAGGACTTGTTATTATATCTGTGCAGAGAAAACAGCGTGAATGAATGAATTAATCAATCAATCAATCACTTAATGTTTAAAGCAAGAAATTAAAAGGAAAAGGCAGGGAGTTGTGTATAGAGAATACCAGCAGGTGGTGATCAAGTTCTGTGCTCAACAGTTAATTCCCATCTTTGATCTCAATTCATCTCATACAAGTTTGGGTGCAGAAAAAAACATTAATTCAATCAATCAATCAATCACTCAATTACTTTATTGTCAGTCTTTGAAAAATAAAGTCTGAAATATGTGTGGGTTTGTGTGTGTCTGCGAGTGTTGGGATGAGAGGCATTGTCTCTCTCAGCCAATTGTTTTGGTAAAGCAGGTTTCCTCTGTTTAGAATCTAAATAATTATCCTCCCCACTTCATCTCAGGCACTTTTTAAAAGACACACACACAAACACACACACACAAACACACACACACACACACAGATCTGTCGGATCTGTCTATGAATCTACTCTCACTTTAATGGGTAGAGACATAACAAACAAGAAGTGATGCCAGGCGTGGTAATAAATTCAGCAGGAATACTAATTAGGGTTTTGAAGGGTCAGAGGACTGTTCCCATAACAAAAATTACTCTGTCACTTGCTTCTGACATTGTGGTTCTCACATTATGCTCCTATGTCTGTTCTGAGAAAACACTGGATTACTTCAAACAATATTTTTAGTATAAAACATATACATTTGACATAATGTAAACCATTAGCAACCATAGACACCATAGAAACCATAACAACTAGTTATCATGGATCATATCTATGCTGCTTATTGTTAGACTTACAGTTTTTCTCGATTGCTTAAGCACGATTTTTAAAACAGGGCCCAGTGTTTCAAAACACTACACACAATTAGCACAACCACACACCCAATCAGCAGAACACCTCAGATCCTTTTGCAAAATGAAACACTCTTGTAAAAACTATACACTAATTTATCAAAACCATATTTTGTTACCATATGAAACACACACATTTCATATGACTTAATACAGTTTGAACCAGTTACACACTGCTGTTGCTAACCTTAAACACTTTTAGCAATTCTACTTCTCAGTGTTTAGAGTACTGTAAGTGAAGTATACAGAGAAAGTGCAAATATACAAGATATTCACCAAACACTACACAAGACCGCAGACTGATGAAAATATAATGTATTTCTCTCTTTATTCCCAAATCAGTCAACATGTCAACATGGAGAATCACACAAAACATGTCCCAGTTTTCATGCTACTACAGTATTGTGCATACCACTGTAAGCTCAGCAAATATAATACAAACAGAATATTCTTATCCAGTATAGGTTACTATGACCGATTTCACTGTATTTCTGTTAAGATCTGAACTCTTAGTCCAGCCTCCCTCAGCGTCAATCCTTGGTTCACGACATGGTCAACTAGTGTTGCGCGAATTTCATTTGATAAATTTGGTCCTCTTCTTCTTTGAGCACGGTCTCCTCCTACTTCAGGTCCTTATCCTCTTCCTCTTCCTCTTCCTCTTCCTCTTCCTCTTCCTCTTCCTCTTCCTCTTCCTCTTCCTCTTCCTCTACCTCTCCCTCGGCCTCTACCTCTGGCACAGCCTCCGCCTCTTCCTTCTTCTCCTCCTCTGTGGATTCCCCTCTCACCCTCACTCTTCTTCTTCTTCTGACTCCTTCCATTTTGGTTGAAGTCAGGTGAACTCACCTGCTGCATTTTTATAGTGCTTAAATTGGATTGGTGTGTCTACAATTAAGCAATCATGTGTTTGTGCACCCGTTGGCTGTGTTGAACCAATTGGCTCATAGGAGTGATCATTTGACAGTCAGTGCTTTGGAATTGCAAGGAAGTGACATCTTGATATACTTCTGTGTCTAATGTATACAAGTGTGTTTAATGTTTTGAAAATCACTGTGTGTATTGTTTTGCAAAAAGTGTAAAAGCTAATATTGTGCTTATAGTGGTGCAGATCTGGGCCAATGTTTTGCTATTTGAGTGTAAGGTTTTGATAATTGTGTAATAATTTTGATTTTAGTGTTTATGCAATCGAAAAAATCTTTAATTGAAATATTGTTTCTGGAGCAAATCTTGATGTGGGTGTGGTAGAAAGAAATCAAACTGAAGGAGTTCATCATTCATAGGGACTATTGTCCTGGAAGCAAAACAAATATATGCTTTGTTTGGCTGCATCTTAATTAATGTTAATCACAGTTAACTGGCCAATAAAGTAGATAGAATTAATGGACAGTTGCGGCCCAAATGACCAAATCTCTCCTCTTAAACAAAACCCACTGAACGACGGCAAAACATTCTATAATAGGCAAAGCCTGGCGATCAGAGGGGAGTGTAGAAATGGCCTAAAACAAAGGAATCTGTCCAGAGGGGAGAATTACATTTATCAGGACTGCCGAGCTGCCATGCAGACAGGATCAGAGGTGGATAACTCGCAGAAAGCAGGCTTAGTGAAAAGGGAAAGAAAAGCATGAGGAGTCTGAATAATAAAACACTGCATGTATGAAATAGGACAAAAAGGTTTTTAATTATTTCACTTGCATTTTGGAACATGAAATTGCTAATTATGTCAACAATGATTTTGTAAAATTGTTATCTCCAGAAAAGATTTGCTCTTGCCTTTTACGCCGTGCAGCATTTTTAAATGAATTAATTAGGCGATCACAGTAATTACTGTTTATATTGTTGTTAATGAGCCCAAAGGCAAGCGGGCTGCACTCATCCAAATTACAGTCATGAGGCACAGAGCCAAGAAACAGTGCAAACCAGAGTACTGCATGTTAAACATTCCCCAAGTCTTCCTGGTTAACAAGCAACCAAGAACATGGTTGGGTATTCTTTGATGTTTGATATATTTTTGACCACCCATTTTACATATTATTACATGCCAATACAGAATACTGTTTTTAACCTGTTAATGTCATCAGCCCAAAATGGCACTTTTAATCAGATAGCAACTGCAGTTAAATATACATGTAAAACAGACATATCTGATCACAATCACTGTGTCATCTTCCACATTTCTCTCATTTCATTTGTCAGACTTGGTCTCACATTTACTGACAGCATCTTGCTCATATTGTATTCATCAAGCTCTGCAGCTATTTGAAACACAATAGCTGAGCATTGCAGTGGAAAGGTCTTATTATAAATAATCCGTGCCGACACATGCATACACACACACACACAGATCCATGTGAAAAATCTGTGTTCCCTTGTTTTTTATTTGCAAAAAAAGTCAATACAAATTGTCTTTCTTTCTGTCATTCAGGAACTGCAAAAGATTGTTCTTTTTAGATTTTGATAGTAATATGTTAATAGAGTAAAAATGTTAAAGAACATTTTATTTATCATAGGATAACTATACCACATAATTAAGTTTTTTTTATGCACAAGAGGTGAAAGTGAAAGTAAATATTGTGGAACAGTAACAATTTATCATTAATGTCTAATAAGATCAGGTTAGTGTACTCCATGATACACACATTCTTTGCAGCTACTATTTAACAATCATGGGCTACAAGAAACAAAACTTTGCATAGGGCAAAGTGCACACACTAAAGTTATTTTTTTTATTATATATCGTGATTGTAAACATATTTCCTTTTTTCCCCCTGAACCAACCCTCAATTCACGATTAGAATTGAAAATATACCAGATACTAAAGACTGACCACATACAGGTGCATCTTAATAAATTAGAATATAATTCAAAAAGTGAAACTCACATATTTTATAGATTCATCATTACACACAGAGTGAAATATTTCAAGCGTTTATTTCTTTTAATTTTGATGATTATGGCTTACAGCTAAAAATTCAGTATCTCACAAAATTAGAATATTGTGAAAAAGTTCAATATTGTCGACTCACGATGTCCCACTCTAATCAGCTAATTAACTCAAAACCATGCAAAGGTTTCCTGAGCCTTTAAATGGTCTCTATGGCTGGTTCAGTTGGCTTCACAATCATGGTGAAGACTGCTGACTTGACAGTTGTCCAGAAGACAGTCATTCACACCCTCCACAAGGAGGGTAGGCCACAAAAGGTCATTGCTAAAGACGCTGGCTGTTCACAAAGTGCTGTATCCAAGCATATTCATAGAAAGTTGAGTGGAAGGAAAAAGTGTGGTAGAAAAAGGTGCACAAGCAACAGGGATAACCACAGCCTTGAGAGGATTGTGAAGCAACGGCTATCAAGAATTTGGGGGAGATTCATAAGGAGTGGACTGAGGCTGCAGTCAGTGCATCAAGGCCCACCACGCACAGATGTATCCAGGACATGGGCTACAACTGTCTCATTCCTCGTGTCAAGCCACTCCTGAACCAGAGACAACGTCCCAGGAGTGGACTGTTGCTCAGTGGTCCAAAGTCCACTTTTCAGATGAAAGTAAATTTTGCATTTCATTTGGAAATCAAAGTCCCAGAGTCTGGAGGAAGAGTGGAGAGGCGCAGAATCCAAGTTGTTTGAAGTCCAGTATGAAGTTTCCACAGTCAGTGCTGATTTGGGGAGCCATGCCGTCTGCTGGTGTTGGTCCACTGTGTTTATCAAGTCCAAAGTCAACGCAGCCGTCTACCAGGACATTTTAGAGCACTTCATTCTTCCTTCCGCTGACAAGGTTTATGGAGATGCTGATTTCATTTTCCAGCAGGACTTGGCACTGGTCCACACTGCCAAAAGTACCAATACCTGGTTTAATGACCATGGTATCACTGTGCTTGATTGGCCAGCCAACTCGCCTGACCTGAACCCCATAGAGAATCTATGGGGTATTGTCAAGAGGAAGATGAGAGACACCAGACCCAACAATGCAGACGAGCTGAAGGCTGCTATCAAAGCAACCTGGGCTTCCATAACACCTCAGCAGTGCCACAGGCTGATCGCCTCCATGCCACACCCGGTGATGCAGTAATTCATGCAAAAGGAGCACAGACCAAGTATTGAGTGCATATATATATATATGAACATACTTTTCAGTAGGCTGACATTTCTGTATTAAAAATCATTTGTTTTATTGGTCTTGTGTAATATTCTAATTTTCTGAGATACTGAATTTTGGGTTTTCATTAACTGTAAGCCATAATCATCAAAATTAAAAGAAATAAACGCTTAAAACATTTCAATCTATGTGTAATGAATTTATATAATGTGTGAGTTTCACTTTTTGCACCAGATTATTCATACAGACTGCAGTTGTGGTTATATAATTTATGAGTTTCACTTTTTGGATTTGAAATATCGAAATGAATCAACTTTTCCATGATATTCGAATTTATTGAGATGCACCTGTATGTAGGCCTTGTATAAAACTGTGTGTGTGGTGTGCTTTTATTTGAATAACATACGCTGTGAGAAAGAGAAAGAAAAGCAAGATGTTGCACCTGCATTTGGGTCCATCCAGAGTTGATAAAGTCGTCCTTCTATAAAAGAAGAATGAAAAGATATTTTTGTCGCCTTGGTTACCGTCTGCACTAAAGCATTGATTAGGAAACAGTGTGCATTCAGAGAGCGCTGAGGCTTTGTGTATGAGATCATACTCCTTTGACCTGTCGCACAGCCAACACATGACTGATAAAGGACCTGCCATAGTTTACCCTTAAATTCAGTGGTGCTTGATACAATGCATTTTTTTGTGTCATCAGCACATGAAGCACGTCAAGAATTAACCAAGACCAGAAGAAATTAAATGTGAGTGTGTTAAGTAGCTTTGAAGTTTTACAGTGAAATAGAGTATTTGTCCCTCTATTTGTACAGAAACTCAACACTGACCGCAGGGGATTATTATTCAAACATGAAACAACTGGACACATGAAGCGGAGGCAAAATGACACATGTTGTTATCTGCAGGTGGCTGTGTGGCTAAAAGTTGTAAGCAGAGCTGATCCCAGTCTGTGTGCTCAGGCTGAGCGACAGGCATCTGCAGCACATGAGGACAACAGCAGTCAGTAGCGAGTAGGAGGCTGCCACAAACTGTTCTGACTGAGGACAGACAGAGAACGGAACCTTTATCCAGAGGGTCTCTCACAAACACACACACACACACACACACACACACACACACACACACACACACACACACTTATTTGTACAGTTGCACCCAAACATGAGTAACATATTCATATTTGTGAGAGTTTGTGTGAGCTTGATACAGACCTTTGGCCTCCTTTACCATACCTCATTATTGTGTCTGTTGTTGCAGGGGGCGCACACACTGTCAACAAACCAGTGCAACTGGCGCTGGTTAATATTGTGGGTTGCCAGTCAGATTCTGACAAATAATAAGGCTACATAAATAGATTGGTCAATCCATATAAAATTAGAGCACATAAACAGTAATTCAATATTTTAAGAAAAAACAGCAATGCAACAGCAACAGACCACAACTGAAATAAGAATTCAAAAATATATCTGTGTGTGTGTGTGTGTGTGTGTGTGTGTGTGTGTGTGTGTGTGTGTGTGTGTGTGTGTGTGTGTGTGTGTGTGTGTGTGTGTGTGTGTGTGTGTGTGTGTGTGTGTGTGTGTGTGTGTGTGTGTGTGTGTGTGTGTGTGACTTTACAGTGCAATCCTCTACTCTCTTCTACTGTCCAACCACAGTCATTGAGGTTGGGATTGGATTATTGAATGATTGTGGGTGTGAATGTGGAAAACATGAATGAATGAACTGTCTGATAGGTGGGTGGTGACGTGATCCATAATGTTCACCATTCTATCCTTGATAAAACCTCTGTGTGTTTGAAATTCTGGTGAAAGCACAGTGTTTCACATTTATTAAGGTACTGACAGAAAAATATGTATGAACTGGATTTTTAAATTACAGGAAATGTTGCAGTTCCATCATTGACATAACCAAATATAAATATGCATGGCTATAGTCAAAATAAACCAAGGTAATACAAGGAAAAACATAACCTTTCAATGTTTTATTCACAAAACAAATGTCTATAAAAAGATTGCATCAGATAAATAAAATGCAGAGGTGTTATTTCTAGATATTAATAAAAAATCTTGTGTAATTATTCATACTGTGTACATCAATAACTTGCCTTGCAGTCCCTCATTCTCTGTCTCGCCCTTAGATGTTTATCTAAATAGATGCTCTCTAATTAATGTGTCTGGAGGCAGTATTATTCTTTGAGGATGATATTTTGCTGTGATGAAAGGCAGAGAAGGTCAATTTTTACAGAGACCCATGGGA
Organism: Limanda limanda; assembly: GCF_963576545.1. Classification (NCBI taxonomy): domain Eukaryota; kingdom Metazoa; phylum Chordata; class Actinopteri; order Pleuronectiformes; family Pleuronectidae; genus Limanda; species Limanda limanda. The sequence goes on from NC_083646.1 coordinate 28,285,240, forward strand.
GTGTACAGGACGTGCAGAGACTGTGTGTGTGTCTACCTGTGTGCATGTGCACTATTCTACACTGATTGGTTTTAATGTGTGACAAATTAATCGTGATGTTTTTGTGTGTGTGTGTGTGTGTGTGGTGCAGGTGTCACTCATATTGAGGGCTTAAAAATAGTAATGTAATAGGGACTTGTCTTCCTTATTGGGACAAAAAAGTACATTTTAGGGTGAGAACATTTTTAAAGGTTTGGGTAAAGTCAGGTTTTTGTGTGTGTGTGTGTGTGTGTGTGTGCGTGTGTGTGCGTGTGTGCACATTTAACATCTACACTTGTGACATACTAACGTTTTTATTGCCATTCCTAATGCTTATTCTGAAAACATTATACATTTACATAAGGCAAGATGGTCTGATTTAATTGAGGAAAATTCACAGTTAAACTGAAAAGATTTAATAGAGTTCAAAATGATAGAGTACAGTGTTCTCCAGAACTGCTTGTGATTGACTGTTTGACTTCTTTGAATTTAGGGAAATTGTGTGAATAGCCTGAAATCTTTTTTCAAAACGTGACATGGGAACTCATGGAAAATAAATGAAGCACTTACATGTTGCATTAACTTCAGTGTTAGTATTCTGAAATGGCAGAGAAAGACAAATCATACAAGTTCCAGGAAAATTATTCTCCCTTCGAAGGAATTGTAGTTGGTTTGTGTTTGGAACAAAACATTTTCCTCAGGTTTGTTCTAGGATATCATCTCTCATTCTTAGTGGTGCTTAAATGATTGGATACTATATTTTTTTGATCTGTATATTCTCATCACCATTGATCATCTTGACTTTTCATTACAGCCTCAAGGTAGTTAGAGATGATACATCATACCTTATTTACATCATACTAAAAGGTGATCTGCATTAGAAATTAGAATAAAGACTGCCTTGGAATAAATATGAATGGAATTGCTGCAGTTTAGGTTCTGCAGAACATCTTGTTCGTCCAAACCTCTCTCCTATATTACATTCATATACTACTACACAGATTTTTACAAAGGCAGCCTTTTTTTCAATTAATGAAAGCGATTAATTATTTATAATATAATTATAAACGGCAGCACAGTTGTCAGGAGTTGGTTTGGTTAGATGGCAGACATACAAAGTGCATCAGTGTATTATCCTCATCAGTGGCTCATGCCTTATTATAAGGAGCATATATCTACTGTTGTGCTGTCAATGTTTAAAGGTCCAGAATGCTATGAAGCTAACCAAAAAACATCACTGCTGCCATTTTACAAGCAATACAAATATTCAGAAATATCAAGGTTACCACCTACAAAATATAAAGTATTTTAGTGTGAGAACCAAATCTTTTATGCTTGTATCATGTAAACAAACTCATCAATTGTTACAAACCGAATCCTGTTGTATTGCAGGTAGCACTGTTGCTTGTCCAAAACAATTATATATCTGGGGCTGTAATCAGCAAAAGTGCTTTCAATGCATGTTATTATATTATTCAAAATAGGTCATGGGTCAATAGACTTATGTTTACGTTGCTATAATGAAGTCAAGATTAAGATCAAGATCTACATAGCTACAGACAATTGTTTGCATTGCTGGATAAACAAAATATCATCCACTATGGGATGTGGCTCTATTCACAGATTTTTCACTAACAATCTCTTGAGAAGCACATGCAGATTTGTCATCCATGTACTACACAGGACCCTCCTCCACTTATCTAGAGCATTGGGGAACTCTCCCATGAGGTTAAAAGTTTGAATAATTCATCTCAATATCATTATCTAGATTCAGATAAACTGGTATAGCTAGACTTTAGCCGACTTATCCCCACATCACCTTTGTGCACTGTCATTTATGCTATAGTGTATATGCTCTTCAGTTCCTCCTCATAGTTAGCCTCTGAACCTAGCTGCTGTGATTGCAACTGGCTGAAACCTGCTATAATGAGACCTGCAATTAGCACTGGCCAATCAATGGGGTAATTGCAGAGCAAGACTGATGGACTATGAGGGAAGAGGAGGGGTTTGCTGCCGGCACCATATCGATTTCCCTAAAACCAATTAGTTGGTTTCTACCACTTTGGAGTGTTTGTCCCCAGCCATCTGCTTCTTTGATACAGAGCAGAAAACATAATGTTGCATAGATTGTATGCTGCACTGATCCACGTCCTATCTGTTTGTGGCTGATGAGGATTTTTGTCCATAAAGACAATTATATTTAGTTTGTGAAAAGCACAAGCCTTATGCCACAGACACAAACCCATCTTTTAGATGAATGTTTATTATTTTCCTTCATCATGGACTGTAATGGGCTAACAGTGTTTTAATATTGGTTTCCATGTGAAAAGGTAAACTAACAGTTAAATTGCTAAGCCCTGCCCACATAGACTGCCTTTACACTTGGCAATGAAATATGTCTTATATCCAATTTATCTGTGTATAATGTAAACCTGATAACATTTACTCATGGTATTAATGTGACTCCAGTGTCCACACGGAAATCGATCTGTCCAGCTCACACTGGCATCTGCATTAGTCTTGTCTTAACTCCATCCACGAGTGTCTGGAATACCAAGAGAACTGAGGAGAGGACTGATTTGTGTGTGTCATGGCTCATGGCTGCTAGCTTAAATGACATATGAAGAATTTATTTTTTCAGACAGTCTTCACTCCACGAACTTCCACTCCCAATGAAGTCCTCAATACAGGCCTGGTATTGATTTGGATCTCAAGGATGATATTTTTTCCATTCATGCACTAGTAATGTGCAAAAGGCCAGTCAGTCAACTGCCCTCACCCCCACCCCCCAAAGTGAAGCCATTATTGCATGCGACTTGTCCACCCAACCATAATAAAAGAGCCACTTGAGATCGATATTGCAGTTTTTTCCTCTCCGTCTTCCTCCTCTTCTTCTTCAGGAACCACAATCAGAAAAAAAAATATTTTGTGCTTTTCACGGAAAAGCTAAATGGGTCTCTAATTATAATGACCTTCTCTAAAAAGGTTGAGCAGTAATTGGAAACAGCCCTAGAGTACAGGCCATCTTCTGTAGAAGTGGTGAGCATGTGTAGAGAGAGAGAGAGAGAGAGAGAGAGAGAGAGAGAGAGAGAGAGAGAGAGAGAGAGAGAGAGAGAGAGAGAGAGAGAGAGAGAGAGAGAGAGAGAGAGAGAGAGAGAGAGAGAGAGAGAGAGAGAGAGAGAGAGAGAGAGAGAGAGAGAGAGAGAGAGAGAGAGAGATGGTAGGTAGGGGGAGAGGCAGAGATATGAGGGATGTGTGAGGCGGATCAATTCAGGCATCAGAATGGCAAAATGTTAGATCTTTCCTTCCTTCCTTCCATCCGTGTCCATCTCTCAAACCCCTGTGTCATTGTAAAAACAAGTTGTTGTTTCAGACACACAGAGGTAAACTGGCAAAGGGCTATGAAATGATAATGATCAATGATTGATTTAACGTTACATTTCTCACCAGGATTTTGCTCATTCGATGATTTACCTTATCAGAAGTGCAAAAGCACGTTATTCACCTTTGAGATAGTATGGGTAACTTTGCCCACATCTGATGTGCCGTCCTATGACTCTGCTGTCTTTTCTGATTAATTGAATTTAAAGTGTGACTCCCGAACCATTATGCAGAGAAACCTAGCTAGAATGATCTTCAAGGAAAGATATATGAAGAAGGTTGAGGATGGTAATTGCTGCAGTAAATTAAAAAGTTCTTTCCAATCAGTGAGGCAGCAATTTTATCAACAAATTCTTCTTCACATATTGGATTTACATATATTTCTGCAGCTATATTAACATAGGGTGGTTATGTCCTTGATTTTCATTACCAAACAAATAGATTTTAATCTATTTCTCATTTTCCTCAGTCATCTGAAAGTGACTACCACACACACACACACACAACCACACACAAACACACAAGTGCACGCACACTGCGCTGTCTATCTGTAGCATGTGCTACCCGTCTTTCTGTCTTCTCTGCTGTCAGAATGGAGCTGAAGGCAGGAAGAGAAAACTGCCTCATCAAGCATACTCTCTCCTTCCCCTTTATTGTCTTGAACAAAGCCACTTTATTAATCCAAAGGGGACAGAGAGAAGAGAAGGAAAGGGAAGAGAACGAAAAAAAAGGTGGGGGAGATGGAGAAAATAAGAGAGAGAGAGGGAGAGAGAGCGGGGCGAACAGAAAAGCAAGTCAAAGCAGTTTTGAGCTTCATCTCATTTTTCTTTGAGAACTGAGGAGTGAGAGAAAAAAAGAAATCAATTATGGAGCACACCTGAATAATATTTCAAGCACCCAGCCACCCACTCTCTAACCGTCCCCTAGAAAACCAAATTACTCAGCAAACTTATCGCTTGCTGTAGCAGGTCTGGTATTAAAGAAAACAATCAAGCAGACCTGGATTAATCTCTGACAGGCGCCTTATCTTTAACTTGCACCTTTGTTATTTTCTGATGAGCTGCTCTTTTTTCCCCGCCACATTGTACCATACCTCACTGCCCCCTTTCATTTTCTCTATGGGCCACGGCAGAGGACCTTTCAGTTTATTAAAAATCCCTTTATTTGTGAAGAACAAAGAGGTGGCGAAGGCAAACAATAAGGTCAGGCAATCTCCTTTCTGCCAGCAGTCGCTCACCTGTTATTTGGAGTGTTATCAGTGCAGGGGAGGGATTTGCTGTAGGTGAGAGAGACAGGCAGGGCGACAGATGCTGCTGCTGCTGCTGAGGGGTAAAATAAAAGCTGATTGACATATATCAGCCTCCAGCAAAGACCTTTTGGCTGCTATTCATATCAAAGAAAAGAGGTCTCCGGCCACTGCATACCCCTGCTGGTATGTTATACAGGATATAGAGATTCAAAGGGCAATGCACCAGAGCGCATGCATGCACATAGAAATACACATAGAAATGAACGCAAAGAAGTTTCATTATTCCTGTGGTAGAAAATCATTGAAAAACCCTAACCCTAAGACCAAGTTAACTAACAAAAAGCATTCCCCACAAGGAAAATATTTTTATTAATGCAATCTATTAATGTCTGCATGTTGTAAACATACAAACAAACACAAACCTTTTGAGTCCACACATGCATCTATGCACATTCACATGCATAAATTAATTTGAACACACACATTCACAAACACACACACACAAACACGCACATCAGCGGTCTTGTCATTTGATGCATGGCCCTGGTTGCCACAGTTACTGTAGCTTGTGGCTGATGGAGCTAAATGGTAGAGAGATGCCTCACAGATTGCTCCTCGTTATTTATAACTGACCCTCCCATCTCCCACTATTTGTCCTTGACAGCCCAAACAGAGAAACACAACTGAACACAGCTGCACTGCTGATACACTGTGGGATTCGGATGATGAACAGGTTACTGCAGGGATGAGATATGGATATGCATAGTTATGATGTCAGACTCAACAGACATGGCAGTGTTAAATGGAAGGAAGTAGGAAGAAATATGTTTAATTTCTCCTTTTTTCAATGTGAACATACAGTAATTTCTATTTTAATAATTCTACAGTGACAGACCTTTCAAATAGCTTTCATAACATTCAAAATATGATGGCTCCAAGAATGATAAATTAGAAACAAATGACCCATTGATATTTTATTTTATGTTGGTTACAGCCCAGGACACTCCTGCTTCCTATACCAGCCTGTCCCAATCCTGCCTATAATCCGTTAAATTCCTTCTGTGGCAATCTGAAGCAGCATCAGTTTGTGACAAGTGTTGCTATTCAACCCTTTCCATCTTATCTCCCTCCTTCCACAGAGCTGTCTTTCCTTCTTTCTTCCTGGGTCCTTATATCTCCCTCCCTCCTTCAGTCCCTGGACTGGTGGAGAGAAGATACATAAAAACTAACACCTGACTGCACGCACACGCGCAAGCGCACGCACACGCACACGCACACGCACACGCACACACACACTAAACCTTTATGTTTAAGTCTCAAAAAAAGAGCAACAAAGAAACACATATATATAGACATACCTAACTCAGTCCTATATTATAACTGCTGCATAGATGAAGGTTGAAGCGCTGGCGGAGGCTGCTTTTAGTTACACCATGTGAGTAGCACATTACCAGCACCAGATTTCGTCCTCACACGGGATGCGTTCAGGCACAGTATTACTGTAAGTGCAGGTTATCCATGTTTTGGTGGCTCTCAGAGCCCAACACAATTCAAGAAAAAACTGTTGAAGCATAAAAATACCCATTTGGATTGCATTCCTTTGTGCCTATTGTGGGAAGAGAAAAAGCAAGCCGTTCCATGGCCATTGCCAGCTGGATTATTTAAGATATATGAGCGTACATTATCAGTTTCATCAGACAGACTTGAGATGACTGAAAAGCACAACAAAAAAATGTCTTGTATTGACATGTGCTTGTAAAGTCTGAATACAAGCAGTAATTGTATGCATATTTCCAAGCTTTGGTGTTGTAGTAAGGTATAGGTTCCTTCCAGTAAGATATACAGTTGTTCCTCAAGTACCTGGCTCTGCTGTAATAGTTGGAACAATCACACAAAAGAGGGAAAGAAACACAGCTCAAAAAAGTAGGTGGGTCTTGGTGTGAGCAGATTCTTGCTTCGTCTTTAATTAATTAATTCAGCTTCATGGAAAATGTAGAATTCAGATGAGAGGCTGATCATGCAAAACATACTTGAAGCATATAAAAAAAATGTTAACGTCAGTGTGCTTATATTAATAATTGTGTTCCCTCTTTCGATTCAAGCTTCCCACTGACAATTTTTCAGAAATCTGCATTTTAATCTTGCATAGCCTTATGGTAAGTTTATAAACATATTTAATTGCACCCATTTTTCACACAAATGTGTTAGGCTTTCTCAGGATAAGGACCCAATCGCAGACCAAATGCAAAAAAATACTTGTTTATTTTTTCAAAAAAGGCAAAAACAAGGATCCAAAAAGGCAAAACAGAATTGCAAAAAATGGAAAAACAAAGAGGTTCAAAAATCAGAAATCCAAATAACATATCAGGTAAACAGACCTCAAAAAACTGGCATGGCTTCTCACAGGGAACAAACAAAACAATCCGACAGGGGACAACAGAAAGACTGGGCTTATATAGAGTGAGGAACAAAGGCAAGACACAGGTGAACAAATGAGGCAAACACTCAGGGTGATGATAGGGAACAGGTGAGGAGGACAAAGAGCGGGAAGCAGCAGAGGGCGGAGTCTCCGGACAATAACAGAAAACACATGGTCTGACAACATAAACACAACAAGCACATGACAACATACATAAACAGGGGGAAACACATGGAATAACAAAACACATGCAGGAGGCACAAAGTAAAAAGTCTCAGATCACCGTGATCTTAACACAAATGCATCATTTTTGCATTTGCAGGTTAACCTGCACTTTTTTCAAGTCCCTGCTTGAAAATGATATGCCTACAATTCATAGAGTATATCTTAACCACAACTGCAGTCTGTATGAATAATCTGGTGCAAAAAGTGAAACTCACACATTATATAAATTCATTACACACAGATTGAAATGTTTTAAGCGTTTATTTCTTTTAATTTTGATGATTATGGCTTACAGTTAATGAAAACCCAAAATTCAGTATCTCAGAAAATTAGAATATTACATAAGACCAATAAAACAAAGGATTTTTAATACAGAAATGTCAGCCTACTGAAAAGTATGTTGGGTCTGGTGTCGCTCATCTTCCTCTTGACAATACCCCATAGATTCTCTATGGGGTTCAGGTCAGGAAGGTTTGCTGGCCAATGAAGCACAGTGATACCATGGTCATTGAACCAGGTATTGGTACTTTTGGCACTATAGGCCAAAACATTTTCCAGTCCTGTTCGAAAATGACATCAGCATCTTTATAAACCTTGTCAGCGGAAGGAAGCATGAAGTGCTCTTAAATGTCCTGGTAGACGGCTGCGTTGGCTTTGGACTTGATAAACACAGTGGACCAACACCAGCAGACGACATGGCTCCCCAAATCAGCACTGACTGTGGAAACTTCACACTGGACTTCAAACAACTTGGATTCTGTGCCTCTCCACTCCTCCTCCAGACTCTGGGACTTTGATTTCCAAATGAAATGCAAAATTTACTTTCATCTGAAAAGTGGACTTTGGACCACTGAGCAACAGTCCAGTCCTTTTTCTCCTTAGCCCAGGTAAGACGCTTGGGACGTTGTCTCTGGTTCAGGAGTGGCTTGACACAAGGAATGAGACAGTTGTAGCCCATGTCCTGGTTACGTCTGTGCGTGGTGGGCCTTGATGCACTGACTGCAGCCTCAGTCCACTCTTTGTGAATCTCCTCCAAATTCTTGATAGCCGTTGCTTCACAATCCTCTCAAGGCTGTTGTAATCCCTGTTGCTTGTGCACCTTTTTTTTAACCACACTTTTTCCTTCCACTCAACTTTCTATGAATATGCTTGGATACAGCACTTTGTGAACAGCCAGCGTCTTTAGCAATGACCCTTTGTGGCTTACCCTCCTTGTGGAGGGTGTGAATGACTGTCTTATGGACAACTGTCAAGTCAGCAGTCTTCACCATGATTGTGTAGCTTACTGAACCTGTCACGGTTTGGATGAAGGAGATGGACCCAAATGCAGAGATATTAAATGAAAGGGTAATTTAATTAACTAAGTTCTATAAACAAACAAAACATTCACACTAACACTAAGAGGTAACAAACAAAACAAAAGGAAGCTTACACAAGGCTCAGAAGATCAGGAACGCAGGAAGGGAAAAACAGGACAGACAACACCGCAGGAAAAACAGGACCAACAAACACCGCAGGACAAACAGGAGGAAAAACAGACAATCCGACAGAGGACAAAGGGAAGACAGAGGCTTAAATACACAGCGAAGGCAGGGGCAATTGAACACAGGTGAAACACATGAGGGCAGAGCTGACAATCACAGACAGGAAGTGAAGACGGAAACAACACACAAGGAACACAGACTACAAAATAAAACAGGAAACAGAAACAGGGTGTGCAAACATGAAAACAACTAGAACACACACACAACAGAGACTTACTAAACAGAAAACACCTTTACAATTAAACTTAAACATGCACTAAAGTGCCAGATCCTGACAGTACCCCCCCCTCAAGGGCCGGATACCAGACGGCCCCAAAAAAAAAAAAAACAAGAACCGAGACGGGTGGGAGGAGGGGGGAACCGGAGGAGGGAATCCGGGACATGAACAGAGTCCCGGGCAGAGTTCAGGGGCTCAGGAGGGCGGCGCCGTGGCCGCTCAAGGGCAAAGTTCTGTGGCTCGGGAGGGCGGCGCCGTGGCCGCTCAAGGGCAAAGTTCTGTGGCTCGGGAGGGCGGCGCCGTGGCCGCTCAAGGGCAGAGTTCAGATGCTTGGGAGGAAGGCCCGGGGGTCGGTCAGGGGCAGAGGGCAAGGGCTCTGACCTCAACCCCAGAAGTGGGGCAGGAACCAGTGCTGGCACCGCGAGGAACTCTGACGCCGGAACCAGAGTGGCGTCCGCAGGAACCGTCCGGCGTGGGTCAGGCACTGGGGCGGGGACTGGAACTGGGACTGGAGCAGGCACGGCGAGGACCTCAGACGCCGGAACCAGAGTGGCGTCTGCCGGGACTCTCCGGCGTGGGACGGGGACTGGAGCAGGGACTGGAGCAGGCACCGCGAGGACCTCCGACGCCGGAAACAGAGTGGCGTCTGCCCGGACCCTCCGGCGTGGGACTGGGACAGGAGCGACGACAGGAGCAGGCACCGCGAGGACCTCAGACGCCGGAACCAGAGTGGCGTCCGCCGGGACCCTCCGGCGTGGGACGGGGACTGGAACTGGGACTGGAGCAGGCACGGCGAGGACCTCAGACGCCGGAACCAGAGTGGCGTCTGCCGGGACTCTCCGGCGTGGGACGGGGACTGGAGCAGGGACTGGAGCAGGCACCGCGAGGACCTCCGACGCCGGAAACAGAGTGGCGTCTGCCGGGACCCTCCGGCGTGGGACTGGGACAGGAGCGACGACAGGAGCAGGCACCGCGAGGACCTCCGACGCCAGAACCAGAGTGGCGTCTGCCGGGATCCTCCGGCGTGGGACTGGTACAGGAGCGAGGACAGGAGCAGGCACCGCGAGGACCTCCGACGCCGGAAACAGAGTGGCGTCTGCCGGGATCCTCCGGCGTGGGACAGGGACAGGAGCGAGGACAGGAGCAGGCACCGCGAGGTCCTCCGACGTCGGAACCAGAGTGGCGTCTGCCCGGACCCTCCGGCGTGGGACTGGGACTGGAACTGGGACTGGAGCAGGCACGGCGAGGACTTCAGATGCCGGAACCAGAGTGGCGTCTGCCGGGACTCTCCGGCGTGGGACGGGGACTGGAGCAGGGACTGGAACAGGCACCGCGAGGACCTCCGACGCCGGAAACAGAGTGGTGTCTGCCGGGATCCTCCGGCGTGGGACTGGGACAGGAGCGAGGACAGGAGCAGGCACCGCGAGGACCTCCGACGCCGGAAACAGAGTGGCATCTGCCGGGATCCTCCGGCGTGGGACTGGGACAGGAGCGACAACAGGAGCAGGCACCGCGAGGACCTCCGGCGCCAGAACCAGAGTGGCGTCTGCCGGGATCCTCCGGCGTGGGACTGGGACAGGAGCGACGACAGGAGCAGGCACCGCGAGGACCTCCGACGCCAGAACCAGAGTGGCGTCTGCCGGGATCCTCCGGCGTGGGACTGGGACAGGAGCGACGACAGGAGCAGGCACCGCGAGGACCTCCGACGCCAGAACCAGAGGGGCGTCTGCCGGGACCCTCCGGCGTGGGACTGGGACAGGAGCGAGGACAGGAGCAGGCACCGCGAGGACCTCCGACGCCGGAAACAGAGTGGCGTCTGCCGGGATCCTCCGGCGTGGGACGGGGACTGGAGCAGGGACTGGAGCAGGCACCGCGAGGACCTCTGACGCCGGAAACAGAGTGGCGTCTGCCGGGACCCTCCGGCGTGGGACTGGGACAGGAGCGACAACAGGAGCAGGCACCGCGAGGACCTCCGACGCCAGAACCAGAGTGGCGTCTGCCGGGATCCTCCGGCGTGGGACTGGGACAGGAGCGACGACAGGAGCAGGCACCGCGAGGACCTCCGACGCCAGAACCAGAGTGGCGTCTGCCGGGATCCTCCGGCGTGGGACTGGGACAGGAGCGAGGACAGGAGCAGGCACCGCGAGGACCTCCGACGCCGGAAACAGAGTGGCGTCTGCCGGGATCCTCCGGCGTGGGACGGGGACTGGAGCAGGGACTGGAGCAGGCACCGCGAGGACCTCCGACGCCGGAAACAGAGTGGCGTCTGCCGGGATCCTCCGGCGTGGGACAGGGACAGGAGCGAGGACAGGAGCAGGCACCGCGAGGTCCTCCGACGTCGGAACCAGAGTGGCGTCTGCCCGGACCCTCCGGCGTGGGACTGGGACAGGAGCGAGGACAGGAGCAGGCACCGCGAGGACCTCCGACGCCGGAAACAGAGTGGCGTCTGCCGGGATCCTCCGGCGTGGGACAGGGACAGGAGCGAGGACTGGAGCAGGCACCGCGAGGACCTCCGACGCCGGAAACAGAGTGGCGTCTGCCGGGATCCTCCGGCATGGGACAGGGACAGGAGCGAGGACAGGAGCAGGCACCGCGAGGTCCTCCGACGTCGGAACCAGAGTGGCGTCTGCCCGGACCCTCCGGCGTGGGACTGGGACAGGAGCGAGGACAGGAGCAGGCACCGCGAGGACCTCCGACGCCGGAAACAGAGTGGCGTCTGCCGGGATCCTCCGGCGTGGGACAGGGACAGGAGCGAGGACAGGAGCAGGCAGGGCTGGAGGTGGCTGGGGCCCAGTCGGGGCTGGAGGTGGCTGGGGCCCAGTCGGGGCTGGAGGTGGCGGGTGCCCAGTCGGGGCTGGAGCTGGCTGAGGCCTCTGAGCCTGCTGCTGGAGAGAGAGGCTTCTGCTGTGGATGCCCCCTCTCCAACGTCCACCACCCACAGCAGAAGCCTTCTTGAGGCTGCGGGGTCCACCAAATGCCAGCCGGCTGCCCCAGTACGGGTTGGAGGATGAGGCTGGAGGGTTGAGGTACTTTCTTAGTCGGTCCCGCACCTCCTGGACGTACGGGACAAAGTGACTCACCCAAGGCCGATCCTTTAGCCATGCTTCCACCACCGAGATCTCCTCCAGGGTCTCTGACCTGCTCTCGGGTCCCGGTGTGACCAGCTCTTCCACCAAAAAATCTAAATAAAAAACTTGATCATGCAAAAAAACTTAACTCTGCTGAGTCCATATTATGGTCGGATTGTACTGTCACGGTTTGGATGAAGGAGATGGACCCAAATGCAGTGATATTAAATGAAAGGGTAATTTAATTAACTAAGTTCTATAAACAAACAAACAAAACATTCACACTAACACTAAGAGGTAACAAACAAAACAAAAGGAAGCTTACACGAGGCTCAGGAGATCAGGAACGCAGGAAGGGAAAAACAGGACAGACAACACCGCAGGAAAAACAGGACCAACAAACACCGCAGGAAAAACAGGAGGAAAAACAGACAATCCGACAGAGGACAAAGGGAAGACAGAGGCTTAAATACACAGGGAAGGCAGGGGCAATTGAACACAGGTGAAACACATGAGGGCAGAGCTGACAATCACAGACAGGAAGTGAAGACGGAAACAACACACAAGGAACACAGACTACAAAATAAAACAGGAAACAGAAACAGGGTGTGCAAACATGAAAACAACTAGAACACACACACAACAGAGACTTACTAAACAGAAAACACCTTTACAATTAAACTTAAACATGCACTAAAGTGCCAGATCCTGACAGAACCAGCCTTAAAGACCATTTACAGTTTTTTTAGATTGCTTAAGCAATAAAATCAAACTAGTACATAATTATTAAAACCTTACACTCAAGGAGCATAACATGGGCCCAGATCTGCACCACTTTAAGCACAATGTCAGCTTCACACTTTTTGCAAAACAATACACACAGGAATTTGCAAAACACTAAACACACTTGTATACATTAGACACAGAAGTATATCAAGATGTCACTTCTTTGCAATTCCCCGATTAGCCAATTGGTTCAACACAGCCATCAGGAGTGCAAACACATGATTGCTTAATTGTAGACACACCAATCAGGTTTAAGCACTAGGGATGAGCGAGTACAGCATTATCTGTATCTGTATCTGTATCTGTTAACCATATGAATTATCCGTATCCGTACTCGGAGTGGGCGGGGCCTAACCCGGAAGTGGGTGTGATTTAACCCGGAAGTGGGCTGGTTCAACATAACTTTCTTTTTTAACTTTGAAATTTTTTTATGATTTTTTTATTTTTATATTTTTTAAATTTATTTCCACACCAGGTGTGTGTGTGTGTGTGTGTGTGTGTGTGTGTGTGTGTGTGTGTGTGTGTGTGTGTGTGTGTGTGTGTGTGTGTGTGTGTGTGTGTGTGTGTGTGTGTGTGTGTGAGTGAGATGCGAGGGACGTTCACTGTCTCCCGGAGAAATTAACACTCTGTGTGTTTAGTATAGAAAGACGTGAATTATATTCGTTCACAAGTCATACAGACTGGTTTTGTTATTTTCACTTTACATTAACACTTAAAGTTTAGTGCAGTGTAATTGTTTGCCGTGATAATTAAATGCCAGTGTGATAATAAATGACAATTTCAAACCATACAAACTGTCATGTTGTACTGTATTTAATAGAGGTTTACTTTACTGTAAAGTAAGTGTAAATGTAAAGTGAAAATAACAAAACCAGTCATTATGACTTGTGAACAAATATAATTCTCGTTTTTCTATACTAAAAACACAGAGTGTTCATTTCTCCGGGAGACAGTGAACGTCCCTCGCATCTCCAGCGCTCCTCTACTGAGCCATTGCAGGTCTCGTGAAATATTTTCCAAAGACTCGTACCCGAAGACCCAGTCGGGAAATGAACGAATCATTTCTGCTTCCTTGACTGAGCCTATGGAACAGTCCCGATGCGCAGTGAACCTGAGTGACTGAGAGACAGAGAGCTGTTCTGTGAGTGAGTGAGCAGAGCCGTGTCTGACGGGAGGAGCGCTGTGACGCTGTGTGAGGATTTTCATTCAGTCCGAACACAGATAATGAATCCGATTACTCGTATTATACTCGTAATCGGCAAAAGTGCTTTATCCGTACCGGATACTCGTTTCAGCCGAGTATCCGGCTCATCTCTATTAAGCACTATACAAATGCAGCAGCTGAGTTCACCTGACTTCAACCAAAATGGAGCTTGTGCTCAAAAAAGAAAAAGAGTGAGGGTAAAGGGGGAATCCATGTAGGGGGAGAAGGCTGCGGCTGCAGCATTAGTATGTGGAGGGATGTATTGTTCACTTTAGCACTGTGATGTTGCATACTGCACACTTAACCTTTATAATGTAAATTAACTGTATACCAGACCTATGCTGAACTACACAATCTTGTCTTTCACTGTATTTCGAAGAGTTTTACAGATGGATGCTGAGGAAACCGCATGAATTCATATCCATAGATGAGGCAGGGTTCAACCTGACAAAAGCAAGAAGGAGAGGCGGAAATATCATTGGCCGAGGGGCTATAATCAATGTCCCAGGGCACCGTGGGGGTAGCATCACCCTTGGCGCTGCCATTACAGAGAATGGGGTGCTCCTCCGTCATGCCAATATGGGCCCTTACAACAAACCTCACATTCTCACATGTTTGTGCCGATTGCACAACATCGTCACAGCAGTAAACCAAAGGCACCAGATGCAATACATTGTCAACACCATCCACAGTTTACAGTACTATACACCATACTCTCCGTTTCTAAACCCAATTAAAGAGTTTTTCTCGGCATGGCGGTGGAGGGTTTACGATCTCCGGCCCCAGGCTCAGGTGCCTCTCATTGAAACCTGTACTTGATACAGAATTTTCTGCTTGTCTGATATTTGCTGAGCTTACAGTGTTATGCACACTCCTGTAGAAGCATGAAAACTGGGACATGTTTTGTTGTGATTCTCCATGTTGACATGTTGACTGATTTGGGTATATAGAGAGAAATAAATTCTATTTTCATGAGTCTGCAGCATTGGTGTTGTGTAGAGTTTGGTGAATTATTGTCTATTTGCACTTTCTCTGTGTATTTCACTTACAGGACTCTAATTACTGACAACTGGAATTGCTAAAAGTGTTTTAGGTTAGCAAAAGCAGTGTGTAACTGGCTCAAACAGAATTAAGTCATATGAAGTGTGTGTGTTTCATATAGTAAAAAAATATATGGTTTTGATAAATAAGTGTATAGTTTTTACAAGAGTGTTTCAATTTGCAAAGGATCTGAGGTGTTCTGCTGATAGGGTGTGTGGATGTACTGATTGTGTGTAGTGTTTTGAAACACCGGGCCCTGTTTTGAAAATCGTGCTTAAGCAATCAAGAAAAACTGTAAAGGCTCAGGAAACCTTTGCAGGTGTTTTCAGTTTATTAGCTGATTAGAGTGGGACATTGTGAGTCTACAATATTAAACTTTTTCCCAATATTCTGAGATACTGAATTTTGGGTTTTCATTAGCTGTAAGCCATAATCATCAAAATTAAAAGAAATAAATGCTTGAAATATTTCACTCAGCGTGTAATGAATCCATATAATATATGAGTTCCACTTTTTGATTTAAATTATCGGAATTAACAAACCTTTCCATGATATTCTAATTTATTGAGATGCACCTGTATACAATGTGAGTCTAACACAGATCTTTGAGGTGTAAGCATCAGTTTAAGATGATATGGGGTAAGATGGAACACAAAATAAATGAAAGACTTTATGTAACTTATGCAACTGTAGCCCTAAAATATTGCACAATATCTGAACATTATGTGCGAAAAACTTTAGTCTAATAAAGTGAAACAGATTAAAGTTAGGTTTTAATAGAGACACTTTTAGCGTCCTATCCACATGGCTGTAGTCAGTAACATTATGGGTTTAAAGACACATATACAAATTATTTGAATTGCTTGTAAGATGATCCAAAAACGTTTCAGAGAAATAAATAAAAATGTATTCAACAGCTGAGCTGGGATGTGCGAACTCTTCCTATCTTAGCTGTGCTCTCATGAAGACCTTCAGTGGACACCACACAGTGCTGCTGTTGCACAGCGCTCAAAGTTTCTACACGGCTGAAGAGGGACTCTTCTCTTGTTTCTGTCCCTTTCCCACTCTCACTCTTTATCTCTCTCCCTCCCCTCTCCCCCTCTCATCATTCTCCACAGGGCGTCATTGTGGCCCTGTGTGTGCATTGTTTGATTTTGTTAAAGAAGTAATAGATGCGGCAAACACTAGACACAGTTGTTAAACAGAGAGCGTCTTAATGTCTCCTAACTCGAGATCAAACACTATGTTAATGTCTGTTGCATTAGTGATAGGACGAGGGAAGGATATACACAACCGTTGCAGCTCAGCACAACACAGCTGAGCGTGGTGCCGAACAACTCAACACATCAGAGCGCAACACAACGCACAGAAGAAGATAATCAATACAGAGGAGTGGTGTGAAGAGACCCCCTTCTTGATGCTTGCTGGGTGTTGGAGAGGTTGCGCCTTCTCTGAATACAAGAGTAGGGACACAAACTGGAAAACACACTTAGTGCAACCAGCGGAATGGGATTATCAGATACACGTCTGAAATGAGGTTGCATGAATAGACTAATATTTGACAGAGTTGATTCTTACACACAGTGAGCTTTTAGTTCAGAGCGGTTGATAATTAAATCATAGCTCCCCCTCAAGTCAGATGACATATCAAGGAAAATGTATCTGCTGAAAATGTTTCATTAAAAGGACTAATGTTATCTCCCCTACCAGCCCTATCACCAACAAAAACATGGATCTGCTATAAATCTGTGTTTATTTTTGGAGCAACTATAATTTTCTTTGACTCGATTTACTGTCACTTCATTTCATCCACTTCAGATGTACTTCTGTTGCACTGTTGGATCTTTGGGAAAACAAAGCACAGCACATAAACACCAAAGGTTAGTGTGTGCACTGTATGTGGTTAATTAATTAATCACTTGTTTTTCTTAAAGTCAACAAATCCCAATGCAAGACTAAACTTACCAATGAGATAGACAGTCTCTCGACTCGGTCTGTGGCCTCCAGTCTGTAACAAACTGGTTAAGATATTTAAGAAATAGGTTGCAAATAAATAATGTAATCCTTAATACGAGTATTTGGGGACAATAATTTCAGTAGTGAAATAAACCACATGTTAAAGGAGCTGTCCTTTGCTGGTTTTGGTCTTCATGACATTTGTTGGCTGTAAACGATCCATATATAAAATTCTTCAGTTAATAGTCTCAGTATTCAGTCATGACATTTCACTCCATTCTAGCATTGAATAATTCATTAATAACAAATTTACTGGGATAATGAACACTTGAACAAACATCAGTGTGATAAGAAACGCCTAAAATGACAGAAACCATCTTTGAGAAAAATGGATCTGACATGTACTTTGTTTGGCCAATGTCACTATTGCTAACATGGAGGACGCTGGGTTTATGACATATACTGCAGCCAGTCACCAGGGGGCAATTGAGAAGCTTAATTTTCACTTTTAGGCAGATGTCATGTGGTCCATCCTTATATATACCTATGGGTTTGGTCAATATAAGTGCTGTGGACTAGTGCTTTTAAAATAGTCCCCATGACAGATGTGTTATGAATTGGCTTTGCATATGTTCGATTAAAAGCAAAAATGTGTTCCACATGTTTGCTAAACATAAAAGATACCCCTTGAGGTATTTTGCTGAAAAACACTTGATAATAACCATTGTTTGTTAATGAAAAAATCTAGTTTAAGAAAGTCAGAATTAGAAGTCATATATTTATATATATATATGGGTGTTTTGTGTCATGCAATGTGTGTCCATGAACCTCTGTTGACCTCAATGTTTTCTAATCCATTCAGACATTTTCTCCTCAGATTGGTCCCACTGAGCTGTCTGCTTTTACGTGTGAGAGAGAGAGAGAGAGAGAGAGAGAGAGAGAGAGAGAGAGAGAGAGAGAGAGAGAGAGAGAGAGAGAGAGAGAGAGAGATGTACAGTATGACCACCTGGGTGGTGGTCTGACAGGAGGTACAGTATATGATCCTCCCAGAAGGCTGCTGACATAGAGCAACACTCGCACCACCTTTTTCTATGTCTGTGTACTTCCCTTCTTTCCCTCTAATTTCTTGCTATCTCACTGTTTCCTCTCCTGCCTCTTTTTCTGTCTCTTTCTCCTGTTTCCTTCTCTTTGCGCCAACACTCCTACTAATGACTATTGCAATTATTGTTTGCCAGAGTCAATCCACTTCTTCCAAATCTTTCTTAATCTTACAAGAATAAAGACACATTGACGAGGAGTACCTGGGGAATCGAGTGATTTGACAGAAATTAAAGGAACAAAGTGAGTGAAAATCTCCTTGCTGCTCTATTATTCTTTGGATTTGTTTTCTGATCACAGCCTTGACCAAATTAATGTAAAATGGTCTTTCACTGTGGACTCTCCTCATGTTGAATCCCTGTTTGTGTTGCATGCTCTGCTTTCTCTTGTTCTCCTGAACCCACCATGGAGGAAGATGAATGATAAATAATAAATTGACCCCCACCCCCGCGAGTCCCAATGCTCCCTACGCTGAATAAATGCCTCAGACAAAAGCAAAGGGGATTCATTCAATTGCCTCGGCCCGTCCTCTGTGCCATATTATATCTCAGTGTGCCAGTGTGATGTGCTTTATGAAAATAATAGCCCATATTAATGTAGAGTAAGGCGGGAATAGTGCACAGACCAGCACATTAGTGCAGATCCACCCTTTTTTTGCTATAGTGCAGTTATTTATTTTTTGGCTTTTGATTTAACTGTAACTGTCAATGATAATAACAACAATAAACGTGTGTGAGTGTGTGAAGATCCAAATTCTTAGAGTTTACTAACAATTACTAACTTAATAAAAAATATGGTTAATATTTTGGAGAGGAGAGAGGAGGAGAGAGAGGAGAGGAAAAGAGTGGAGTGGAGAGGAGGGGAGGAGGAGAGGAGGAGAAAAATTGTAGAGAAGAGAAGTTTAGTGTAGGTTCAATCAAAACCGATTTGCTAAACCTTTTGCTAAAATAACTGTACTTGTCTCCATAGATCTAATGCATATATTTCTGTTGATTGTTTAAAAAATAATACGATAAAATATCATACATTGCGGGCCCTAATGTGTTTGCTGTCTTATGCCTTGAGTTTAATGTATACATGATAATTTAAAGATACCTATGTATATTTTATAAAATTTGATATACTTATGTAAATGTATTTTTAAAATTACAAAAAATTAAGTTATAAAGTTATATATAATACACATAAACATGTTTATATTACCATACTTATATTACAGTATTAAACATTGTTTTAAATAACAAAATGCATACAAATTATCTTGTGTGTTAATAATGAGTTGTGAGATTTTGGTCCCCCTAATCGTCACTTCATGACTACGGCCTTGAGAAAAATACAATCTGAATCCACACAATGACAAACAGAAATGCCCAAACTGATTATGGGTGACAAAGCTCTGCCTCTGCTTGGCTATTTTATGAAGTATCACTGCTGACTTGAGCTGAAACCACTTACATGTTTTGTAGCTCACAAAGGCATATACTTACCACTGGCATGTGAGCACATTATCCTGATATATTATTCTATCAACATGTGCAAGTTGGTTAATTACCTTCATAAAATATTAATTATATATAATATAATAAGGTGACCATCTTCTTCCTCAATTCCTTTGGTTTCTGGTAGTTCAAACATTAGATTCTGGTCAGAAAACAGAAACAACATATTCTCATAATCTCAAATAAAAATGTATGACTTCAGCATGGGTATTTATAGATATATTCAAATATATTCAAGCTTTCATATTCTGCAAACAAAGTTGATATTGGTTCATTAACTCAGCTGCTGCCGCCATACTCCATCACTGCCACAGATGTTTAAGTTTCTGCTGCATCATCTAAGTGGCCAACCTCCCACTGAAAATAGAGGCTTTTCTTTTGCAGTGGATACACTTTTTATGGCTTTCCTGTTGTTTCTGATGGTCTCTTGTATTTCTATGTCTTCATTGGGAGATCAGGTCTAAGTAGTGTAAGAAGAACAAAAAAAGGTTTAGTAAGGCTGCGAATAAAAAAAGAAAGATATTTTAATATAGGTCTGTAGTTTAATCACAGCTGCTCATCCTTTAGGGCTCTTGCTGAGGAAAAAAAATCAGCAGTATAAGGGAGGTGATGTGATATGATATGAACAAAAGAAACATCAGTTCAGGTGAGATAGGCTGAAGAACAGCTGGGTATTATTAATGAGAAACTACTAGACACTGAAGCTGTATCGCACATTTCATAGAAAAGATGTGAAGGTGTTTGTTGTGGCAGCTTTCTTATCAGAGAATAATCACCAGACTCTGTGCTTCACTTATAGAACATTTAACCATCGTTCAGCTTGTTTCTAGTTTCATGAATCATGGTTTCAGATCGCACCTCTGAAGCTTTACATTCTATTTGTAAGACATTTATTTTTTTATTTCACTGATATTTGTGAGTGAAAAAAAAATTGCTCTTCTGATAGTAAAGGTTTCGTACCCCTGCACACTATGGACAATACATTGCCTCACAGACAGGGGCTTGCTTGTTATCGCTGTTTATTCAGTTTAACAGGAGAAAACGGCATGTCTCTAGCTCGGACCATCTTCCGTGATCAGATCTCACTTTGGGTCTCTCAGAGCGAGTGGGCAGGGTCCGGGAGCCGGGGCCAGTGCGCTCGCTACACACACACACACACTGGCCCGCTCCTGGTATTTCATGATGGCCTGATACGATAATGATTTAAAAAAATAAACGTGACGTTCGCTCACGTTCATCGTTACATTCACGTTAATAATATGAAAACTGATTCGTTAAGTTCAGTGTTCGCGAAACATATGCACAACACTGTACTGTGCAGCCACTGCAGAGTGGCTGAAGAGCCGCATTCGGCTCCAGAGCCGCGGGTTGCCGACCCCTGTGTGGAACCGAATTTGAATATTGGACGTTTTTGTGTCTCCTGTGGCAGCAGTGTCCATCACTTTTAGCTGTCCTCTGGAAACACTTCCGTTGTCGTTTCTCCTCTATTTGCAGCGCGTTTCTCTTTTTGCAGCGCGTTTCTCTATTTGCAGCAAGTTTCTGTAATGTGCAGATGTTTTCTTACTTTGCTTGTGTTTTGTCAACTTGCATGTGTTTTCTCTCTCTGCTCCCGCAACTTATCCTAGCATGTGCTTTGCTCTAAATGGTTTGTTTTTATATAGTGCTTTACACTCAGAGCGCTTTACAGTACATTAGACACTCATACAGCACACAGCATACTGCATACTTCTGGGCAGCCCTTTTCAGAGACCATTTGGGCCTCTGTATCTTGCCCAAGAACACTTCAGCATGGGGAAGACTGGGAACAGCCGACCTTCTGGTTCCGCTCTACCCTCAGCCACTGCCAGCGTTAGTGTTCTCCTCATGTACAGATCTAAAGATATTGAGTTTTTCCCTGCTACCTGGTTTGAGGATTTTGCCTATTGGCCTGTGTGTGAATTTCCGTTCTGCTTCTCTAACTACATCAAGTCTCCAGGAAGTTTTCTATATGTTTGAGCCCCTATTCTTACCAAAAACCTTACAAGCCAAAATTTATGTTAACACATAGTCAGGTACAATTTCAATTTGACTAATAACCAATATGATAAAGGACAGAAGATGGAGAGTTGAATTGTGGGAGAGACAAGACAAAAGGAAAATCTAGAAAACAAATCTGTTTTTTAAAAACGCACACTGAGAGAGGAGAGAGAGAGACTTATTACACTCACAGACTAATTACAATGCACTTACTGACACCGACAAGGAATACGTCTCTGCCACAATGCTCACAATTGAGACCTGCAATTGGCCGAAAGGAGGCCTAATGTCAGCCGGTGGTCTGCAGAGATTCTTTAATAAATAACAATGCCCCTGGATCAGACAAGTGCACCTGTGCCGATTAACAGGTCCTAATTGGCCAGAACAAAGTAGGATACAACAACAGTGTCTGTTATTTAATCAGTTAACAAAGAGTAATGTAAAACAGCTATGTGTTTTTTTTAGGGGAGTGAGTTAATGATACAACTAGGGAAGAAGCTGGATATATGTTCCACCCATAGAATGTATGTAAATGATTACTCCAAAAAGTGAAGCCAAATCTAGTATCAAGGATATTTTGGCCTCATCTTGGCCTCATTTCTGCATAGTAGGAAGCAGAGATCTATCTATCTATCTATCTATCTATCTATCTATCTATCTATCTATCTGTCTGTCTGTCTGTCTGTCTGTCTGTCTGTCTGTCTGTCTGTCTGTCTGTCTGTCTGTCTGTCTGTCTGTCTGTCTGTCTGTCTGTCTGTCTGTCTGTCTGTCTGTCTGTCTGTCTGTCTGTCTGTCTGTCTGTCTGTCTGTCTGTCTGTCTGTCTGTCTGTCTGTCTGTCTGTCTGTCTGTCTGTCTGTCTGTCTGTCTGTCTGTCTGTCTGTCTGTCTGTCTGTCTGTCTGTCTGTCTGTCTGTCTGTCTGTCTGTCTGTCTGTCTGTCTGTCTGTCTGTCTGTCTGTCTGTCTGTCTGTCTGTCTGTCTGTCTGTCTGTCTGTCTGTCTGTCTGTCTGTCTGTCTGTCTGTCTGTCTGTCTGTCTGTCTGTCTGTCTGTCTGTCTGTCTGTCTGTCTGTCTGTCTGTCTGTCTGTCTGTCTGTCTGTCTGTCTGTCTGTCTGTCTGTCTGTCTGTCTGTCTGTCTGTCTGTCAATTTATCTATTTATGTATCTCCCTTCCTATCTATCTCTGCATGTCTTTTTGTGAATCTCTCTGAATCTCTCTAATGCCTTATTTCTTGCTGCAGTATTTCTCTGTTACTGCCTCCAGTCTCTATCTGTTTGGACCCTCTTAACACCATTTATTTACCCTGTTTCTCTTTTTCTCTGCCCCTTCTTCCCTCTCTTTCATTCATTCTCTCTGTCTCTTTTTTCCCCTTGACAACCCATAACACACACACTCTCTCTCTCTCTCTCTCTCTCTCTCTCTCTCTCTCTCTCTCTCTCTCTCTCTCTCTCTCTCTCTCTCTCTCTCTCTCTCTCTCTCTCTTACATCGCTCTAACCCTCTCTCGCCCTTGTCTTTCTCTCTGCAGCTGCACACTTAGAGACCCTTGCTGCATTATCCTTTTAATAAAGGCCTGGGCAGGAAGCACAGAGGCTGAGGACGAAGACAAAGACAAGGCCGCCATAGCTGCCACAGCAGCCTTCAAACCTCATTAACTTTTGTCTTGTTGCGGCAGTCACACACACAAACATACGCACATACACAAAATCATGTACTCACAAAAAAGCCACAAAAATCCTGCCGCCCACTCTGAGCTGTACTGTAAAAGCAATTGTTTTGTGTTTCACTTACAGAAAAACACACACACACACACACACACACACACACACACAAACACACACACACTCATGCAGCTACAGCACAAACTGACCCATGTCTCTCAATTCCTCCTTCAAGGATCTCTCCCTCCCCTGTCTCTCTCTCTCTCTCCCAGGTTCTGCTTCTGCTGCTGCTGCTGATGGCTGCTGATGGCTGCTACTTGTTTGTGCTGCTGCATTGGTTCAGCTCATTGGTCCCCCCCATTCCCCATCAGCCTACTGAACCTGTGACTTAGTCCAGAATAAAGATCTAAGATCTTCTGCTACATGTGCTGTTGGCTGAATGCTACTTCAACAATTTTTGTATGGCTTGTGACGGGAGATTTTTGTTAAGACATAAGGTAATTTGGTCTACCCTATATATACTTTTGCACGCACAGAGTCACTTGTATAGACACACTAGGGTTATTGGTTGATGTCACCAGTTTTTTTTAATAATATTTATTATTATAACATGGCTTGGTTGAATTTTCTGTTGTGATGCATTCTTTAAACTTGGAAAAACTGTCAACATTAAGTCCAATGAGTGAAAAGGTGCACAACCCAAATTTCTAATTGCCCCCCCAATCTGAGCACTCTAGATCCGGGCTCTGGATAAGACCAGAGTCAATATTGGTCTGGCTTTTCCAAGATGGAGCCCTATAAGCTTCTAAATGGGGTGGCGGTGGCTGAGGGGGTATAGCAGTCTCCCTTTAACAAGATCCCAGATTCAAGTCTTCCCCATTTGCATTCCAAAGTGTCCTTGGGCAAGATACTGAACCCTAAATTGCCCCTCATAGAAGAAGAACTGCTAATAGATAAATTGTATGAATGCGTTTATGGCAATAAACTGTACTATGAAGTGCTTTGAGTGGTCATCAGGACTTGAAAAGCGCTATGTAAATGCAGACCATTTACCAAATGGCTCAGAAATGACATTTCTCAATGCATAAATAATTTGATTTATGGCAGGATCTCAGCCACACAACCAGGTCAGAAGCACAAAGATAGCTAAATAGGGAGGATAGAAACCATTAAAATATTCCTAAAAGACCTAAAACTCAAAAGCAAATAAACTGTGAATGTACAGACAAATAACTCACTGAACTGTCATTAGTGATTGTATCTGATTTTTCAACTGCAAAACCATAATGGTTGACCTTCCTCGCTCTCTACTGTAATAAGTATTCAAATAAGTTAGAGGCAGTGTATGCACGGCAACATCTGAAAACCCCCAATGTTCATTGACTGGTACAGTGATAATGATTTGACAAAATGAATCTTACTGGCTGACATTAAATTGTGCAGAGGATCAAGTTTGTTTAAAGAAAATACTGGAAATAAATAAATAATACTTTATTGATTTATAACAGTTCATTCTGGTACAAATGTGTAATCTGGATGTGCAGGTCAGTCTCTTGTGTAACTGTGTACCATAGCCTAAAGCAATTACAAATACATACTGTAAAACAGCACAGGAGGGGAATTTAAAAGGGGTGTCAGGGTTGTTTGTGCCACTCAGTCACCCACTAATGAGTAATCAACTTTCACAGCTTGAGTGTTGGGGTGGTAATTCGGGTTGCACACCATGTTCCCGAACCATGGAGTAGTTATTCATTATCATGGAGATCTGTATAATCAAACAATTAGTGAATTTCTTCTCATCAACAAGGCCTGCTCCCTGTCTGATGTGTTAGTCGGTGACAGGGAGGGGGATTGGAGGAGGGGTGGTTGAAAGGGGGTGATAGTCATTGACAACTGGCTGCCTCTGTGACGTTCCCTGGCTGTTTTCCAGTTCGGGGCGTTGTGAGGGTTAAACAGCTCTGATGAATGGTCACACACTCTGTGCATGTAACAGACTGAGGAGGTAAACCACTGGGACAGTAACTGACAAGATAGTAAAATGTGAGGGAGAGGGAGGGCAACGCAGAGAGAGAGCAAGGACTGTTCATCAGGGGTAGAGAGAAAGAGAGGCCTCTAAAACTGGAAACATATTCATTCGAAATCCTTATGGCACTCAGAGACAAAAACAGAGCAACTTTCCAACAATGCTCTTTTAATGTCTATGGTTACATCTCCTGTGACTGCCTCAACATGAGATGACATTTATTTGACTGAGGGTTAAAATTACCCATTTTGTTAAATCCCTCAGACCTGCTTTCTTGAGATCATAATTTATTTTGTATAAAAGCTCCCATTCTGAAGCCATAGTCATCTAAAATACTATTGACATATCAAATGTGGTGTCTCCTGATCACAGAAGCAACAATAATTTGGTGGGAATAAACAGGAAGGATTCAGGAAAAGAAGATACAGTGATTTGCTGAAGGAAGTATGATTTTTTTTTCATGGAACACTTCAGCTCCTATGTCTTTGTCTGATGATTAATTCTCCTAAAATGGCAATGGCCTTTTTTGGGGCTCCTCCTGTGTAGACAGTGGCCAGGACTCCATCTTCCATCCTCCGTACAATATTTGCAGTATGACTGGTTTCCTTTTTCAAACAAGTTTAAAATTTCTCCACACAAAACAAAATCAATCAATACTTTTTGTAGGTGTTACGCCTGGTTTACACCGGGCGCTGAAGCGACGCGTAAGCGTCGCGTTAGCGCTAATCCCTAGGGCGCCGGCACTTGGCTGGTCAAACCGGACACCCTTAACGACGCGGCGGTCATCCTGCGATTCCTCTCCGTGATCACACATACAGCTAATATTTGTCATTAACTGCAACGGCGTCCCAGAATTTGTACTTTTAGATGTCTTAATACAACATGTGCCGAGGATCATACAACTCACTGTACTTCTCCATATCAATTAGTAATTTAATGTCATCCATCTTCAATAACTTCTCCGCTGTTTGCTCCATTCAATGTCGGGTGTCGAGGGTAAATTACATATTCTCCACTCAAGCCTATTGGGAGAGTATGTAGACCCCCCCCTCCCCTCTCTCTTTTTATCTGTATGACTGCTTGTGTGTCTGTATGGATGGGCAGAGGGGGGCATTTAATAATGTGATTGGAAAAATTGGTAAAATTAAAACTCCAGGACAACAGAAGGGGAACACAAACTATGGGATGCATATTTTATCATTTATATCATATAAAATATGTCATCAATGTCGTTTAAAATCATTTTTCAGTGTTTTTCCTGGAGCGATACGCTCGTGTCAAGCGCAAAAAATAGACTCGACGCCTAAACGATCGCTGCACGCCAAATCTGACAGCACTGATTGAGCCTTATAGATGCATAAAAATGGTGATTGACATCTGGGTAAAGTCATTGTGAAACCACTTCAGAAATTATATGTAGCGCCTTTAAATTAAACAAATCAACAACAATTTTTAGAACAACACAACTTCTCTCTCTCTCTCTCTCTCTCTCTCTCTCTCTCTCTCTCTCTCTCTCTCTCTCTCTCTCTCTCTCTCTCTCTCTCTCTCTCTCTCAGATTTCTCTATAGTGTCCAAAGGTATCTGTGTCATGCAGCAGGTAGCCATTAGACAAACACACAGCGCCTCTCCTGGGCCCACTTTGCATCCGATCTGAGAGTGACAGAGAGCTAGAGAAGGGAGAGATACAAAGAGTCTGTGCACAAACTCAGTTTAATGTGGTTATCTATGTGTTGTTCATTTTTTTCACTTCAATAGCTTCTTTGGTGCAAGGCAGTTTTAATTTGTTTTTACTGAACTGTTTGAATTAGTCATGTCAAGTGTTTGGGGGGATGTCCTCGACAAGCTAGAGAGACGAGCACTGTTTGGAACTGAAAGAGGGTAAATGGTGACCTGAGTTTTTTCCCGAGTGACACTTGTGTCAGCAATGCAGTCATAAAATGTGTGTAAATTCTTGTATAGTTATCACAGAATGGATAATTTGTACTGACTCATTGAAATGATCAGTGCTATTATTATTTGTAAAACCGATAAAACCTCTGTGGCGTGTTCCTGCAGTGCAGTTTCAGTGTCATTGAAATTATCAGGTTTTAAGCTGTTCTTACTCATATTTGCTTATTTAGACATTAACCTCACCCTAACCTAACGTCTCGAGCACAGCTTACCTACCACCTACAATGAAATAAAAGACAATGTGTACTGTGTGCCACCAGGTAGGTTAAACTTATTGAATGTGTTATTATTCAGTTACTGTCATGGTTTCACAATATTAAAAACCCTAAGGAATATACTGATATAATGCTGTATTCATTCAGGAATGAGGCACTAGAAGACTCTTATTTGCAGGTCTGATAATGCAATCAAAACATCCACATGATGCTGCTTTATTGGTTTAGCAGGAAAACAATATCAGTCTCTGCCAGTGAATAATCTACAACCCAAAATTGATTTTTGTTTTCTGTGATAAATAGTGTTTCATAAAGGGAAACAAACCTCCCTATTATTCCTACTACATTGTGTATCTCAGTGACAATACTGTATATTATTATCCATGGAAAATAGGTTGGAATACATTGTGAAAATGATGCACATATGATAGATAATGGGTTAGCCATATGTGTGTGTGTGAGAGAGGGAGAGAAAAAAGAGGGAACGTGAAAAAAGTTGTACATGTGTATTGAAGAGATTTACAGGTCCTTGGGTTATTTTGTGGATAGTGGATAAAACACAGCAGAATGCTCTATCTTTAACTAAATGATTAATATGTGGCATTACAGGGCCAAAATCCTATAAATCATCAAAAAACAGTAAGCAAAACATAAATTCCATCGTTCAATCTTTTAACCTTTCTATGAGATATTCTCAAGAATATTACGGATGATGTATAAAAAGTGACTGGACAAATTGAAAAGGAGGGAATTGAATAACGGTTGCTGAAATTATAATAATAATAAAACATTTTATTTGTATAGCGTTTTTAAAAGGTATTCAAAGGCACTTAACATGGTTTAAACAGTGACAATAACAATAAGGTGTCATTATAGCAGTTAAAGACAGTCAATTTATGTTAAAAATAATTATAATACATACATAAATAACTTTGAAAAGGTGAGTATTGAGTCAATTTTTGAAGGATGTGAGTGAGGGAGAATGTCTGAGGTGTTGGGGGAGAGAGTTCCAGAGGGAGGGGGCAGCGATGGAGAAGGTCCTGTCCCCCCAGGTTTGGTGCTTGGACAAGGTAA
Source organism: Limanda limanda (assembly GCF_963576545.1). Taxonomy (NCBI): domain Eukaryota; kingdom Metazoa; phylum Chordata; class Actinopteri; order Pleuronectiformes; family Pleuronectidae; genus Limanda; species Limanda limanda. Next base: position 28,313,880 of record NC_083646.1, read on the forward strand.
GAGGGGTGAGGAGGTTGGTGTTGGTGGATCTGAGGTTGCGGGTGGGATTGTGCCAGTGCAGGTCAGAGAGGTAAGAGGGGGCGAGGACGTGGAGGGTTTTGGATGTGATGAGGAGAATTTAAAACTGTATTCTTTGTTGAATTTGGAGCCAGTGAAGGTTTTAAAGGACGGGGCTGATGCGGTCTCTGGTGCGGGACTGGGTGAGCAGACGGGCAGCTGAGTTTTGGACATATTGTAATTTATTGATAATTTTGTTGGATGTGCCGTAAAGGTTTATATTGCAGTTATCCAGTCTTGAGGTGATGAAGGCATGGATGAGTGTTTAAGCAGCTGAGGAGGAGAGGGAGGGGCGTATTAAGGAAATGTTTTAGGTGGAAGAAGGCCGTTTTTGTGATGTGGTTTACGTAGTGCTCAAAGAAGAGGGTTGGATTTGAATATGACACAGAGGTTACGGATTAGTGTGGAGGTGGGAACAGTGGAACCGTCAATGGAGAGGGATAAATTGTGGCAAGAGCTGGGGATTGATTGGGGGCCGATGAGGAGGATTTCAGATTTGTCGCTGTTGAGTTTGAGAAAGTTTTTTTGCAACCAGGTTTTAATATCTGTGAGGTAGTTTGTGAAAGTGGAGTGAGTGACGTGAATGATGAATTATGAGAATGTAGCACTCACATATACAACTCCAAAATATAAACATATTACTTCTAGTCATATTAGTTTTTTAGGATCAGGCTAGTGGTGTTTGGTGCCATTGCACCATATTTATGGCACCACTGGTCAACATTTCTCAACGCAACAGAGTGAACAAGTGTGCACTTCAGTTGTTTCAACTAACCTTCAGCTGCACTGACATTGAATGCCCTTGACAGTTCACCACAAATTTTGCAGAAGAAAATAAAAGTGCTGCGGAATAATATTCAGCTAAATTTCTGCAAAATGTGTTAATCAATAAACCTCAGAAATTCTTGACCTTAATGCTTTCATGACCCACTTACATTTTGTGGCAAATCCTATTTGTAGTCTTACATAAGGTCATGGTCCCTCCTATTCAAAAGCAACCTCTGCAACAACAAAAACTATTGCAGTTCTCTGCCCTTTGGTGGTATCTAGAGCTTCTTTTAGAACTGCACTGACCTCTTGATTATCTACTGAATTTATCTGGAGGGGTTGTATGCAAGAACGCAAATGTCTACTTATGACCTAGTAAAAACTGAGTGAGCCTGTGTGAAAATACCACTGGAGATTCTCCAGAGGATTCAATGGGAGGGTTTGGACATTTCTAACATGTGACGGATGCAAAACTGAAAAAACTGAAAAGAGCCATACACGTAGAAGACACAGACATAGATGTCAACTAGGAAACACAACAAGATTATAGATCTTTTGGTGACATGGGCCAACGCCGATGTCAATTTGCTGTAAACACAAACACAGTGATAGCCATACTTGAGTAAAAGTACAGATATCTTACTTGAAAGTGACTCCGGTAAAAGTCACCCGTCAGAAAATGACTTGAGTAAAAGTCTTAGAGTTGCTCATATTAAATGTACTTAAGTATCAAAAGTATCTGGTGTTGAAATGTACTTAAGTATCAAAAGTAAAAGTAAAATTACCAAAATTATAAATGCTAAGTGCTTTTTATAGTAGGCCTATACAGACACAAAACAACCCAAAATTGTTCACTTCAGGATTTATTTCAACTGACTGAAAAATTATAACAACACTATATATATAATGTATAATTTTACAAATTTTGAACGCGCGATGCTGAGGTTAAAATAGTATTGGATAAGTGCATCTGAACTTCTAGAGCCTCTTGAGTCTACCTAAGACCACTAATAGACCAAAGAATAACCACTAAAAAAGTCTGTAAATATCACTAAACATGGACCTTTCATCAGTAGCAGGAGTAGGGTTGCAAAATTCCGGGAATATTCAAAGTTGGAAACTTTCCATGGGAATTAACGGGAATTAACGGGAATATACGGGAATATACGGGAATTAACGGGAATAAACTGGAAATTTTGTGGATAATTTATACTAACTGTATTTACCTTGTCATATACAGACATAAATATAAACACTTTGTTTTGTTATAGGCTGATTTTAGCCACATTGTTATAGTGATAGTGCACGTGGCATTGTTCTGTAGAATAAGATGAGAAAAAAGTTTGTAAAAAAACACTAATGCAATGCCAGAGATATAAATAGTTAACCAAACAATTGGAATCGTCTGTGAAAATATTTTACAATTGATGGATAAATGAATCGAAATAGGCTAGATGAACATTTGAACAATCCTCAATCAGCATGCTAATATGTTTTCCCAGTAATATCATCGAAACTTACCTGACTAGTCCTGCACACTACAGAATGCCTCAATAGCCCTGCTGTAGTGTGCAGGATGCTGAGAGTTATCTGTGCATGTGATGGAAGAATGCACTGTGGAGGGTTGAAACTCAAAATGCAGTGTGTGCTGCATTCCATACATCTTTAAAATAGAGTTTTGAATCATGTTTTTATTGCTCAGCTTTTAATTTGCGTATTTTTATTTTTTTTCAAAATTCCCAAAATTCCCGAGCTTAACTTCCCATGGAAAGTTTCCGGAAAGTTTCCAGAAATTTACCGGAAACTTTCCACCCCTTTGCAACCCTAAGCAGGAGTGATACACAATGCCCAACATGATAACTCAGCAAAGGGAAACTAGTCACACAAAATAAGATAGTTTCTCTTTTGTTAACAGCCTGGACAGTGCTAGTACAGAGAAGAAAAAATCACTGGACATAGTCTGGTTTTGCTGCCAAATTTCAGACTGAACAAGGAAATAAATAATTGAAGACCAATGTTTTTTTTGAATGCTAAATTACATCTACAAAATACATCCAATTGAATATCTTAAGGTGCAAATTTGGTTACAGTATGTTGGTGACTTTATTTTGAAGTTTATAAATTATCAGTGTCTTTCTTGACGGCACTTCAACACTAACCAGGATTGCTCAACCCTGGAAAGTAACAACTATAAAATTTATAATTTATAATTTATAAAAATTTCTAGGACTGCAAAGCAGCACTGAGCGAGCCCGAGCACATGCATTTTGAAGCGTTGCATGCCTTTTGCCTTTTGCCTGAAACAAATAAATAATAACCAGCCCCACTTCTCCCTGGCCATGTGTTCTCTGTCATCTCTCCAGACCTGACCTTCTCCATGTCTCCACCTGATGTCCCCGCACTTTTCTTTAATTTGTCATTTTTCTTTCCAAAATTCCACTTGTTCTGCTGTTTCCGTCCTCGCCCACATCACCTGATCCCACCTCCCTCATCACCCAAATCATTTTTTAAATTTACAGCTGCCTACAGTCAGCAGCTCCTCATCGGTTTGTCGGTTTATGAACCTTTTGTGTCTATTAGCTGTATTTTGTAACTGCCTGGATGTTTACCTGCCTGTATACCTGCCCGCCAGCTTGTCCACACATCTACATGTAAGCCTGTTTATTATCATTAGACTATCTTCACTGAATGGGCCTGCGTTTGTTTGCATTTGTTTCCAGCAGGGTGACAATACACCTGTAGGGTATCTTGCCTGTAGAGACGGCAAAGTGAAGACACAACCCTGCTTGAAGTTGGACACATTAGCCAGTGTGTATTCATATATAAAGACTCAACAGCTTCTAAGTTGTGTTGAGTCAGCACAAAGGGCGACTAAGGATTGGAATTGGTAATATATAGATATATAATATCTTTACAAAAATTATATTTGCATTATAGGGAGTGGAAAACTGGGCCTGATCACCCAGGGTTCCATTTGGCGAGGTCCATTAAAAAACCTGAATTGTGTGCGTAAATATATGCAGTAGCCCACGACACAGTGTTTGTTTTGTTTACGTGGACTTGTGAAACTAAGTAGACATGGCCAACCAATGATAGTCTATTTGCCAACAGTTTTTGTTTAAACCAACTACTTCCAATATTTTCTTTAAGAAAAGTTAACCACTTGCTGCTTCGAGCTATGTATTTATGTGCAGATGTTGACACGAAGCAGGAAAGGGAAAACGAATGTGAATCGAAAAAAGGAATACTGTGGCGTGCACTCATGGGTGTGTCCTCTCATCCAGTGGGTCGATGGGAAATGTAAAGTCTGTAGCTATATATACTTCCCGTATGGGGAACATGTGCCTGTTCTTCCTGACTACTGAATAAACAACAGTAAGCAGTACCTGCGTCTCTGCCTTTCCTTGTCCTGCCACAATACCTTCAAAAAATCATGTAAAGTCACCTAATAAAAGCCCTCAAAAAACCATTAATTTGCCTGAATAATAATCCTTACAATTTCAATAGGGCCTCACGTCTGTCAGTGCCTGTCAGTGCTTGGGCCTAATAATAAAGACTGAACCGAGCTCGTGCAGGGGCGAGAGAGAGAGAGAGAGGTGCGCCGTGTGTAATGGTGCACATTGCGCCAACCTCCGCTGCTCAAGTAACGAGCCAGTTTTGAGAATGTAAGAAGTAGAAAGTACAGATATTTGTGCTCAAATGTAGGAATGAAAAGTAAAAAAATTGGTCAGGAAAATAAATACTCAAGTAAAGTACAGATATGTAAAAAATCTACTTAAGTACAGTTACGAAGTATTTCTACTTCGTTACTTCCCACCACTACACAAGCGTGATTTCCACAGTGGCCTCATGCATGCTTTGGTACTTAAGATTTTTCTGTTGTTGTTAAAGCGTCTGACACAATTACCAACTTAACAACTTAGATATTTGAATTCTCTGCATTGCATCCTTGGTCTGTCTACCTCATCCATCCGCGGGTCATTTTCACATCAGTTTCAGAACCTAACACACAGTAGCATACTGGGCCATCCCCACCAAGGTTACAATAAGCATGCAGTTAAGCATCTTTATTAGGTTTAGAAAAAGATTGTGGTTCTGTGTAAAATCTTTTATTTATCAGACAGTCCTTCACTGTGCTGTACAAAGATTGCAAAATGATCCTATTTGACCCCATATAACACCAAGCTTTATCAAGCTTTAATAAAGTATTTAGATGCACACCATGGACTCTGTGCACCTTGGGTGCAGCCTCTGTAGCATACTCAAGGAGACATCTTTGATGTTTCACGTGTGTGTGTGGGGGGGGGGGGGGTGTTTGTCTGTAAGAGTGTTTTATCTACCTTTTCCCCGTCGTCTCAATAAAAGTTTTGGTTGTATCAGCACAAATTAGCATTGAAGGTATCTAGCTAATCTCACACAGCTGCAGAATGGAGCATTAGGGAAAGGGTGCAGGGCCCATCTGTGGAGGGACTGACTTGCGTCCCCTGAAACCAACGTCCCTTTGGCCTTGTCAGATGGTCCGTGTGGCAGGTTGTATGTGTGTGAGTGTGTGTGTGTGTGTGTGTGTGTGTGTGTGTGTGTGTGAGAGAGAGAGAGAGAGAGAGAGAGAGAGAGAGAGAGAGAGAGAGAGAGAGAGAGAGAGACAGAGAGAGAGAGAGAGAGTTGAGAGTGTTGCTGTATGTGTGTCATTGTTGGCTGGTGTTGCATTACCTTACAGTGTGTGAAATAATGAACTACTGAGTTGCTGTAGATGCCTCCCTCTGCAGACTTACACAGCTCTACTTTGAAGAGAGATGACAAATTATTTCTCTGCACACTTCCTGTGAATTTTAGCTTTTCTACTCATATTGGCTCCAGTGTTGTCACTGCTATCCCTGTCTGTCCCTCTGTACTAAATATGGTTATTGTCAGCTCCCTTCCTCTCCCATTCATCTCTGATGTGTCCCCCCTGCTTTCTAACCAAGTGGCAGTCTGATGTATGTAGAATAGTTTTAGGTCTGTCACGTGTCTCATTCTTCAGTGTGTCTGTCTGGGTCTCTTTCAGTGGCCTGTGCCCTGTCATGCTGCAAATCAGCAGCTGCTTGCGTTTTCAGACTAAAGCAGGGAGTTGGAATATCAAGAATGATCTTTCTATCCCAGTTCATATTACTGAATGGCAGTATTACACACTACACTTGCTAGACACCTTTATGTCATCAATAGATTTTGAAAAAGAAAACTTGTTACTATGGCGTGAGTGGCATTTCAGTGGAAATGACAACAGCCATCTTGTGGTTATTTATAAATCTGATTCCCATCCATCCTACAAACAGAAAATGACATTTCCATGTCCATTTCTGGAAAACAGTCCTCTCAAAGCTGTTTCATGTGTCCAAGTGCCTCTGTCAGACCTGAGGTGGTGCAGAAGCTCCTCTGAGTGTGGCGCCAGTGGCTTTACAGTCCAGTTGATAGTGGTGGATGCCCTGTCAACACTGACTGTTGTGTCACAAGCACAAATAACTATGAGTGCTGCCGTGGCACACCGATGCAACAAGTGAGTGGTTCATCTGTGCAAAGATGGAATCCACATAATGAAATCTTTGTAAAAATTAGGAAATGTTTCCCTTTTGTAATGAATCCTCTATTATTCTTAACATTGCACATCTCTGAACCTTTGATATCAACAACCATATGTTTTCATGAAAAAATGAAATGTCAACAATAAACATAATAAACGACTAAAGTGAAGGTGAGTTGTATGATCTGTGTAACTGATCTTTCATTACAAACTTACAAAAATTCTTACTACTGAAGAAAACATGCGTCTAACCTAGATTTTTAGCTCAAAGTCATCAACAATAAACAACATTAAATAAATAAGCATTACGGGTGTTCCTCATTGTGATACAGACATTAGAGCCCAGTGGCTAAGAGGAGTGAATATGACATGAAAAATGTGTGTGCAGAGTATTTTTCTGTCTCTCATCAAATCTTTGTATTATTTACTAATTTGCCATGGTATTATATTCAAGGGTTGTAGTTTGTAACATTACAAAGACACTTTTTACAAATATTTATTTTCATTATTTAGATTTGAATTAACTTACAGCATCCTTTTTCTAGCATTTAAAGGATCCACTATCTAATTTGTTTTAGACTGTTTTTACCTTAATGGCTAACAATGATTCTCTTTTAAACTGATCTTCGTTTGATATGATGTCATGCAATTTGTTGTTCCCAATGTCTGGATTGGAATAGGCAAGAAAGCATTTCGGTTTTTGGCTCTTAATGAAAGGAATGATTAATTATTCCGCGTCACAACCTGATAAGTTTAAGCAAGACTAAAGGTCTGGTAAAAATGTCTTGTCCATGATCAAGTTTCAATGTCACTAACATATGTGTTTGTATTTTAATTACTTTTATTGTTAAAAATGTGTTGCTGCTATTTTTCGCCAGCTCACCTTTGTAAAATAGATTTCTGATCTCAATGAGACTAAAGTTAGTTACTTAAAATTATTTGTTTCAGTAGTTTTGCACTCCTCTCCTCTCCTCTCCTCTCCTCTCCTCTCCTCTCCTCTCCTCTCCTCTCCTCTCCTCTCCTCTCCTCTCCTCTCCTCTCCTCTCCTCTCCTCTCCTCACCTCTCCTCTCCTCTCCTCTCCTCTCCTCTCCTCTCCTCTCCTCTCCTCTCCTCTCCTCTCCTCTCCTCTCCTCTCTTCTCTTCAGTTGCAACCATCCTTGCTCAGCCCTTCAACATCCACAGAGACCATTAAGTTAATGAGACCTGAGGTATAGGGGCTGCAGCAGGAGGCTGCCCCCTCTCTTTCCTCCCCCTACCACCCCTCTGTCACTCTGTCTCTCACATCCTCTGTCATATTCTTTAAACCCTCCTCATTCTTCTTATTTTCCTCTCCGACTTCTCCTCCCGTCTGTCTGACTGTAGATTTATAATTTGATGCCCATTGCAGTCACCAAACTTGTGCCACAGCAGCAAAGCTCTGTTTCTCAGGGGACAGACATTTCATTTCCACCTTCTTAACGAGTTAGTGCTGAGTGTGTGCTAATATGTGTGTGCGTGTGTATGTGTGTGTACAGGAGCAATGAGGAGAGCTGGTTGATGGGGGGTGGGGGAGGCAGACTTCATCGTTGTCCTCCTCCCCTCCTCCTCTTCCACACTCTCAGACAGAGATAATGGGGGAGCTGATAGCAGCCTTGGAGACTGCTGTGGCTCCAAGGATAGATATGGACCGATAACGCCTCCACCACGTCGCCTGCTGCTGCTGTGTTGTGTGTGTCTTTGTGTTTGTATGTTCTGACTGTGTAAAGTGGAGTTAAGTTAATCCATACAGGTGTACATAAATGTGGGTGTATTTTTCTATGTGTTTTCTTTTTTGTTTGCCTTTTTGCTTTTAATTTCTTATGTCACATCTGCTCCTCTCAAGCAAGTGTGTGTGTCTCTGCAGCCTCCTCCATCCCACCAGACATTCCTGTCTCCTTTTTATGGGCACAGGAACAGCTGGTTGCCCCAGTGGGCCATTTTCACAATGAGACAATCACAATATATGAGCCTGGTGCCAACACACACACACACACACATACACACACACACACACACACACACACACACACACACACACACACACAGAGGAAATTACATACAGTATATGCAGACACACACTCTCCTGGCTACTGCTAATATGTTTCCTGGTGTGCTGTGTTACGGCACCATCAGGATCTAAGAGCCAGAGTGTGTTACTGATGCAAATGCATTTATCATCACTTTTTTCTTTTACTCCATTAAGATGTGAGAAGGCTTTTCATTGTTATAGTTTAGATCAGACAAATAACTGAACGACGTTCAAATTCTGTTTGGGATGAAAGACAAAAGCAAAAGCAAGTATTTTCGCTGAAATTCAAACAATATCCTCATACAGCAATCATGTCCTGACAGTTCAAATGAAAAAATGATTAATCACGCTTGTGATTAACATAATGAATTACTATCGAGGACAGGTAGAGAAATTATTTCATCAAGCCGTGATATATTTATGTTTGTTCACCTATGCACCTGTTCATTTCACAGCATTTTATTTCATGTGAGATTAGAGTGCTTTCCCATTTGCTTTGTTTAGAACAGTTTGAATATGATTGGGTAAAAATTGTTTCCTTTAGTGCAAGAAAATACATATATATGACAGTCATGCTCAGCTTCCAACATTTGACACAATAGCATTTTATCCCTCTATTTTTACATAGTCTGTCTCTTCCTTTTGCAGATTTAAACTGAAAACAACAACACATATTTGCTTTTATTTTCTGGTACACTTGCACTAACAGGAAACATGTGCTTACATGAATAAGACAAATGTGTTGTTATATATGTTATTATACAATATACTTTCGCAAATGTCTTAATACCGCAATTTCCATAAAAATGGTAAGTTACTGTAAATAACATATTGCATCATGTATTGTCCACAATGCCATGCAAATTGTGGTTACCAACTGTAAATATGTTTCATGGTATTTTCACTGTGTATTTTGTGGTGTATAACTATAAAAATACAGCAAAGATTAACAGTGTACACTGTAGATGCATGAAAGGTTAGACGATAGAGGAGTCTTCTAATGTATTTCTCATTGGATAATCTGTCAAAGAGCACTACTGGCAAAGCTTTACAAGTCTGAAAAAAATAATGATGTCATGAGAAAGTCAGTGTATCCTGCTCTTTAGTGTTTCTATCACTATTGGCCCATTGGAAGATTTGAATGGTGGCTGTGAAAGACTTACTCATCAATAATAACCGATTACTTCTTGACCAGCCAATGTTAAGCATTTTTTATTCTCTCTGTGTAAAATAATGGATAAATCCTGAACTTTTTCACTTCATGATGCGTTTAAGCAGACCAAGGGTATGTTTGAACAGTTTATTTTGCTTATAAAGGTTACTAAATGAATGAAAGACCTGTAAGTATTTAAGCAGCGTTTCAGTGTATCCTTGGTCACACCGGTGCACCAAACATTTAGCTCTGGATTTGATCGAGTAGTGTTCCTTCCTCATCTCCTCTGCAGAGTTTACACACAAACACAGGCCCCTGTTTTTTGCTTATTTTTATGCACTAATTTCTCAATACAGAGGTAAATTGTTTTGCATGAAGTGGGCCTTGGGCAGAAAAAGTTTCGAAAACCACTGCTCTAAATGATAAGGAAAGATGCTTCATAGCTTCTCCTTAAGCAAATCTGCATTTTACCAGCGTTCCTCTTTACAATTAGTTACACAACCTCGTAGTTCACCAGGACAGACTCACTTAAATATAAAACAAAGCAGCTGTTTTATTATTGTTACCTGATTCACAAATTATATGAATCCTTATTTTCTGAGCTCCTGATTTCTTGTCTGTTGTCTTATCTATCCAGTCATAAGTCATGTTGAACAATGAGCATTTTGAACTTAATGATCACAATATCATCATCAGAATTAAATACAAATATAAAAGTAATTGCAGTCATTCATGCACAAAAAAATCCACTTAAGAAATTAATAAAAAGTTTAAAAGAATGATTTAAGTAAACTCAATATACAAATGTCTGAATATATTTCCCTTTTTTTGTCAAATTTAATTATTACTTTAACTGCTCACCTTTCACTGAATGTATATTCCTCATTAAATTGTCATACCGTTTTTCTCGATTGCTTAAGCACGATTTTAAAAACAGTTTATGAAACACACACATTTCATATGACTTAATTCAGTTTGAACCAGTTACACACTGCTGTTGCTAACCTAAAACACTTTTAGCAATTCTACTTTTCAGTGGTTAGTACTGTAAGTGAAGTACACAGAGAAAGTGCAAATATATAATAAATTCACCAAACACTACACAAGACCAATGCTGCAGACTCATGAAAATATAATTTATTTCTCTCCATATACCCAAATCAGTCAACATTGAGAATCAAAACAAAACATGTCCCGGTTTTCATGCTACTACATACTACGTGGCCAATGATATTTCTGCCTCTCCTTCTTGCATTGTCAGGTTGAACCCTGCCTCATCTATTTATATGAATTCATGTGGGATTTCCTCAGCATCCATCTGTAAAACTCTCTGAAATACAGTGAAAGACAACATTGAGTAGTTCAGCATAGTTCTGGAATACAGTACATTTACATTATAAAGGCTACGTGTGCAGTATGTAACACTACAGTGCTAAAGAGAACAATGCACACCTCCACATACTCATGCTGCAACCGCAGCTTCTCCTCCTCTGTGGATTCCCCCTTTCACCCTCACTCTTCTTCTTTTTCTTCTGACTCCTTCCATTTTGGTTGAAGTCAGATGAACTCAGCTGCTGCTTTTGTATAGTGCTTAAACCTGATTGGTGTGTCTACAATTAAGCAATCATGTGTTTGCACACCTGATGGCTGTGTTGAACCACTTGGCTCATAGGGGTGGTCATTTGACAGTCAGTGCTTTGGAATGGCAAGGAAGTGACATCTTGATATACTTCAGTGTCTAATGTATACAAGTGTGTTTAATGTTTGCAGATCACTGTGTGTCTTGTTTTGCAAAAAGTGTGAAGCTGACCATCACCAGCTTACAGTGGTGATGGTCTGCGTCGATGTTTTGCTCCTTAAGTGTAAGGTTTTGATAATTGTATAATACTTTTGATTTTAGTGCTATGCCATCGAAAAAAACTATATTTCAACATTTCAGTCCTGTTTGTTTGATTTTAGTTTTCAGTAATATCTATTTCAAATTTACTTCCTCTAAATAACTGATAGTTAAATATTACCTCTATATAAACTAAACACGTCTTAAGAAGTTGTCATTCTGTTTTGTGTTTGTTTAAATGCCTCATAACTGTGTGTGTTTGTGTGTGTGTGTGTGTGTGTTTGTGTGTGTGTGTGTGTGTGCTGCTGTAGTCATTCCCGAATCTGTTGCTCCTAAAAGCTCAAAAACCTAAGAGAGACAGTGGTGTACCCAGAATGCCTTGTTCTGCAGAGTCATACACACTAAGTAGTTGTACTAGCGCACACACTCCCACCTACATAAGATTGACATTCTCCTCACACAACTGCAGAGAAAAGTATCCTGAGAAAGACTGCTGCAGGCACAAAAATGGAGAGAGGATGGAGTGGAGAGAGAGCAGAGCAAGAGGTGAGGGAGAGATGTGCCTGGTGGATGAGGAGAAGGAGGAGAGAAATAGAAATTCAGATTTTTTTCTCCATTCCCTTTGCACAAGCTGCAGCTGTTTTGTCCTCAGTGCTTGCGCCTTCACTACTGATTCCACATTGAGGAGTTTTATTGCCCTTGACTGTATTGACTGTGGTATTGGCAAGCACGAGGACAAATCAATTAAGAGCAACTGAGTCAGTGTCTGTGTTACCCCCTCCTCAATAGCAAATAAGAGCAATTAAAAGCCGACTGTGCAACATGATGTGACAGTAATGCCCATAATGGATCGTCGCCAAGGTTCAGACACCAGATAATGTTGTTGTTTATCTAGATGATTGTTGTTGTTTATTCATTAGCCTGGGAGCCCCACCCCCTACACACACACACACAGCCCTGTGACACAAACAGACGTCTGTGATATTGAAAGGTGGCCATCTGTCCAATCAGGAAATCAAGTCAATAAGGTGAACCAGTTTGGGGGCGAGACCTGATTTGGAAGACATTAGCATGTGAATTTGTTGTTGACTGGGTGCCAAAGTCAGCAGCCTAATCGCTGCCAACTAGATGACAGCGTTTCCATAATCGATGGCTTAATATCTATATGGAAACATATGGAGGGATCAGGAGTACAGGCTGTGCTATTTCATTTTGATTTAGTTGTGTGCTGAATTTCAGCTCAGCATGTGAGAGCTTTTTCAGCTGCTGTGCACCAGAAATCATTACTATAAAAATAAACTGACATTAAACAAACAGAGCAATGGAAACAGAACAGACAGACATAAATATGGAGCTATATTTCAAATGAACTGAGACTGTGGGGATCTGAATTTCTCTTTGTTCAAGGTTATAGTTTAGTTTACCATACTTCACACAAAAGCCTTAAAAAACAACACACATTTACATTTGTGTTGTCCAGTGAATATTTATAAGCTTTCAATATTGTGTATGTTACAAAGTTTCTGCTATTAGTTCATAAGGCCTCCTCCACAAATGTTTTGTTCTTTCTTTTATAAATATACAATAAGAAGTGGAAACCTCAAATTTTCAGTCATTTACACCAGGTAGCCCTTTTTATCTCTGCTGGAGTCACTTGTTTCATTCTTTACACAGTTCTCTTTGCTTACCTGCAGCTCAAATTAAAACCCTTCACACACATCTCAGGATCAACTATTGGTGGAAATATGTAGAGTGTGACTGTCAAACTAGCGGAGTTAGGCGGCTAGTAGCCATTTAATTCATTCATCTAATGGCCAAGTCCCCTCACGTTCATGTAATGAAGACGAGGCCTTCTTCACAGGTGGCTACCATCATCTTATATTCTTCTTCCATAATCTTTTTGCTATAGTTTGTTGTTGTTTTGGACTTGTGCAATTGAGAGGAGGATGCGACCTGGGCAGGAAAAAATAGTAGGATCTCATTAAGATTAAAATCATACCTTGTTACAATCTGAAGTATTTGGCATTCAGAACACGATGATCTTAAACATCACTAGCAACAGTTGAGATTACAATATTAATCAAGCCTGTCTCTGAAGTTTATTTAATTTATTCATTTGGCATTAATTAAGATTCCATCTCAACTAAAAAACAATACTTCCTTTACAGAGTGAGTTGCCTTATATATAGCAGTTATGAATCAGAGATATTCAGTGAGCCCCCGGTGAAGAATGAAAGATCCTCTGTGCTCACCTGTAATGTCAGTTACCACAATTACGAGACTCTTTCAATTCTAGACTCTTTATTGAGTAAGAAATAATGTAAGTTATTTTATGTTGCTAATCCAACTTATTTGTCAAAAAACCACAACACAAATCAGAGTCTTGGAGATCTTTTGGGACGTTTTGTCGAATCTCCCCATATTGTCTCTACTTTCAGTTTAATTTCAGCCCCACAACTCAGTCAGATAACACAAATAAAGAATGCTGCAAATGCAAACAAAGGATTCCTATTGAAATTGTGAATGATGTAAATCAGAACGCATATCTGTGGCTGGCCGCAAAGCTGTATAAAGCTGAGACATTGTACCGCCATTAAATACATTTTCTTCTATTTCCAAATATAATGGCAGTAATGAAGTTATTCCACATCTCTATTCGTCATCTCAGACTCCAATGTGATTTCTGCTTAGTCTCATGTAGTTCACCTTCAGGCAGTCGCTGTAATAAAATCCCCATTTTCCATTTTGAACTGGGATTCCCACTAAGGGACAATTTTGTCTGTCTGTATGTCTATCTATAAACTTTCATATACTCACAGTATGTTTTACTCATTTATTATTTTTAGTGTGACAACAACACTCTAAATCTTGATAACAGATGCTAGAATGCAGACCACCAACATAAATCGTCAAATTACAGCTTAAAATAATTGAATCCATGACGTTGTTGTATGGAATGATGTTGGTTCACAGCCCATCAAATGGTGCCACGTTTCCCTCCACCTTATTCTCTTATTACCATAACATGTTTGATTATTTATTTTTCTGGGCCTGCACCATTATTGCTTCAATCCATCTCCCTTTGTTTAAGCTCATCATCCTACAACAATTAAATTAATTAGATAGTTATCTTGCTGAAATTTTCTCATCCTTCATACTCCATTCAATCATGCTGATAAATAAACTGTATATGCATCTTAAACCCAAAGAGCATTGTTCTTTACTGCTCTGATTTAATGTCTTATAGAACTCTTGTTAAAATAGATAAACTGAAACAGCAAATATGTTTTGCAAGAACTTTGGTATGTGGTTGGTAAAGTATTCATTGTAATTAAGACGTTAATTTACTTTTTAGTTGATAGTGAAAATATAAAAAAATTTACATTTTCTGGTAAATAATACAGGATTAACTTGATATGACTGCAGCACCATGACACTTTGAATGGTGATATTTAGACTTTAAGGTTGGTGAAAGATCAATATCTAGTTTAATGTTGGAAAAACAAGTTCACGGTGACTGCGACGTAACATGTTTATTATCATGTAACTACAGATGAGACTATCATTGTTGTTACATCTGTGCACTGTATAGTCCACCGCCTTACAAAACCGCAGCATCTATAAATATACAACCTTGTTTGTAAAAAAAGTGTTTGCATCCTAATGTTATCCTGCCATAATGTTTCGTACAATATAATTGCGGTTCCTCAGAACAGTTTTAGTGTCAGCCACTTTTCCTCGTATTGCTCCAACCTCCACCAATTAGAGCAGGAAAAATAATTATTCTTTTTTTGCTAAAATCTGTCCGTCCATATTTAATTTTGGTAATAATTTATTTAAAAAGTTTTAGAGAAATACAAATAGATGTACTTAACTGAACCCTAGTTACATCCTGTTTGATTCATTTGATAAGAAACATTTATAAATAGTTGGATGAGAAATGTCACGATGCGTTTTAAAAAAAACGTATTGACACTCATCATTTACAAAAAAGAGCTAAATAAGTGGAGTTAAACAGCTGAAGGCGTCTAGTTAAAATGCATAACTGTCTGAGTCAGAGAGAAACTGTAATGACTAGTCGGCTAAATGTGGTACATTGTTCCCTCTTTTGGAGCAAAGAAGCGTAAACTAAGCCTCATTAATTAAGCTCATTAGGTGAACAGAAACCTGTTTGATTGGACGCAGTTGGAGCCCTTCCGCTCTGATGCAGCAGCGGTATTTAACTCTATATTGGCTGTCTGATGGCTGCACCTCAGGGTCATGTTCTCTGACATGGCTGTTGTCCCGGTGCCATCCATACACACACACTTTACAAGGACTCACAAAGATCCGTTAAGGGGCTTGGCAGACCCCCGACTCCCTCTCTATAATCACTGTGTTCTCTGGGGAAGGGTTGCAGCCATTGGTGGCTCTTTGGAAAAGCTTGGCATTTGTCTGAGATCTCATTTCTGTAATTCATCACATGTCTCCCGGGATCCTCGGTTGGCACTGGTGATGCCAAGTCCTCCCTCCTCCTTCTACCTCTCCCACTGTGTCTATTCTGATTCCTCCTCTCTTACTACATGTCTCACTCAGTCCTCCTCTCTTTCAACCCTGTCAGTATTTGTATTTGTGTTGGCAAGAGGCCCCGACTGAAACTGAAATAATGGATGTAGCAAATTGTGTCCTATCCTTTTTCTCGAGTGTCTCTAATTTTTTGAGTGTCTGGCTGCTAAATTAAAATAAGGGATCCGCAGTAGGATTTTTTTTTCTTAATATTTTCCTCCCATATATAGTAGGGATGCACCGATCCGCTTTTTTCACCTCCGATACCGATATCTGAGGTTTAGTATCGGCCGATACCGATCCGATACCGATACTTATTAAACAGTCGGATTCCCCTGGTCCGCACCAGTTCTGAGTCAGCTGCTAGGCGCCAGCCGAGGCGCACCGCCGGAGGGTTCCCCCAGCGGGCGACATAGCTGAGGTGATCCCCGAGAAGGACCCGACACGCGTCCAGAGTCGTCGCCGGTGCGGAAGGCGGGCCGTCGGAGGGGACCGGGTACGGCGGTCGCAGCGGCGGCGACTCTGGACGCGTGTCGGGCCCTTCTTGGGGATCACCTCAGCTACGTCGCCGGCTGGGGGCCCCTCCTGCGGACACCACCCCGCGGTCCCAAGAAAATGAGAAAAAGCCCCCCCCCCCCCCCCCAGTGTGCTGTTAAACTCATAAGTGACACGGGGGAGCTGATCCTTTCGCTCGCTGCATTTTGTAAACACGGCGTGTTGCTTGCGTATGACGTCACTCACAGCGCACAGCATAGAATTACACTCAATAGATCCGCCGATATGGATCGGCCCATTGTCATGATACCCGATCTAGAAATGTCTTCAATATCGGTACCGATACAAATATCGGATCGGTGCATCCCTAATATATAGTATATATAGTAGTATATAACTGTCAAATTATGAATACACACAAATGAAGAAATAATTACACATGCGTTATAAATGTGCAAAACATAATTGTGATTAATTCGAAATCAGTAAAAATGTACATCAGAACAGCATCAAACTTAAAGAGATGGATCGCTAGAAGATTTTCATGCATATTTAAAAAGCAGGGGAAAAAATTACATGAAGTATTCAATTGCTTTGGGGGAAATAAAACTTTAAATATATTTTTTGCCAAATTTATATTTTTATGACAACTGCTGTTATGTCTGGCTGCTTCCCGTGAATCTGCAAGACTTGTTTTTCCACTCAGAGCTGTACAGGTGAATTGCTGCTTCTCATATTTTGTTTATCAGGAAATGGCTGTTGGTAGCAGGCATTTTAAGCTAATAGCTGCTTTAAATAGCTGCAATTACTGAGAAGCATGAGATATTTAATCACTCTAGACCAATTAGTCTGTAATCAAGTAGTGTCCAAGAGTGAGCACGTTTTTGTCCTCCACTGTTCCTCTGCAAGCACCCACCATATATTTCTCCGTACGCCGGGAAGAGAAGTGATTAACACGCAGGGATATGGGCCCCCGTGGAACGGCATAATGTGCAGTTAAATCAGGGAGGGAGGGAGGTGACGCACCACAGCTAAACCTGTTGTTACAGTTTAACATATGCAGAAGGTTAATTCAAGGCAGAGACGCTGGCGAGCATCCTTGTTTTATGTGTTTGTGTCACATTGTCTTGTACAGATTTGTCTTGTACAGATTTGTATAAAGGAAGAGTTGGTGTCTTTTTCTTATTGGAGACAATAGTGACGGTAGTGTGAGCTGATCAGAAACACTAAAAAACTAACAAATACGAGTCATGCAACACTCACTGGCACCTGTGCAAACAACTCCACTTGCAGCCTGATCAATCCCTTCTTTTTAAGATAGTGATACTGTGATCGTGAAAACCTTCAAGTGAATGACCTCAGGGCCAGTGTGTCTAGCTTGTGTGTGCAAAAAAGGTCAACCGATGTTATTTGGACGTCCATATCAAAAAGGATGAGATACTTTCTCACGATCTGGATCAGGGAGCACAAACACGAGGAGAGGATGGTCACAGGTAAGAATCAATTCTGTTTGACATTTTTCTCAAATTAAAAGAAAACGCTGATGAAGCCTTTGCGCACCTTCCCTGTGCTCCTCCATTTTGCTGCTGCGCTGCACTGCCTCACTCCCAACAGGGGTTATTCGGAAAATCCTGCAGTGCTAATGTTGGACAGACACACTATGGGGCACAACAGTGGTGGCTAATAAGCCGACAGAGGAAATTGTTAGTCAACATAGAGCAGGAAAGTATAATAGGAGAGCCGATAAATAATGTATCTAGGGATTGTAGCAGTCTCAGTGCTGACTAATAGAGAGAATTATAGCTGTATATATTATACAACTGTAATGGAAGGCACCTGCCTTGTGTCAGTGCTGTAACACTGCAGTTGTGAGGGACATCATGTAATAGGATAATATTTCTGTCTAAACACTGTGGGGCACGTGCTCTTGCGCTTGCAGGCCCCTGAAAACGCAGAAGCATGCGCTGGCCTTTATCGTCAGATGGCCACAGTGGAAGGAGCAGGATGTCTGAAAGGTTTAAAGCTTTACGCATGCATTTAACAGGGTGAAGGGAGGATAGCTAAACTAGGGTCAGTGTGTCTGCGAGCAAACCCTGCAGCTCTGTGCGAAAGAAAGACGACAGGAAGGACACACATGTCACTAACAAGTGTTATACACTGACTGATACAGGTGTTGGTTTAGGACAGTGTTTTCTGAAAGCTGTCAGGAACAGTACTCCAGGATAAATCTCATAATTAGTTCAGTATTATTTGATTAAAATAATGTTAGTGGCAAAGGAAAAACACAAATTATTTGAATGATAATCTGTTATTATATAACTATATATATTATAACTATAATATGTCTCTTTTTTCTTCAAAATATTTATAGAATCTGAGATACCTATTTCTATCTGAATTATTAGCATGTGCCTTTATTCTACTATATTTAGTGTTTACACAGAAATATAATTGTAATTGTGGCTTACATTGTACTTGTTTGACTCTTCTATAACATCCATATGAGATGAAAAAGCTACTGTTGATTCTCTCGAAGGAAGAGAATCACAAATATCCTTTGGTTCGTTGACGTTATGTTTTTTTTATTTTTTCCACAATTGCTTAATAAAATTAGTTTTGGGCTGTAACATATTATATGTCAAATTGGAAAAAAGGAAGGTGCCTTGAACATTTTAATATTAATAAAGAACAAATAATTTCCAGTTAATGTGAGGATGAAATGAATGACACCTCACTCAGTTAAACATGAATTTGACCTCTTCACTATGTGTGAAGCCATAGTCATGTGTGTGATTGCAATAAAACCCTACAACATAAGAGACTATCTACCCGACTCCTGTTTTAATAGATTTGAGGACTTCCAGTAGACTCAAATATAGTTTATGCCTCCTTTATTTTTTGTGAAGCTACAGAATACATTATGCAGTGTTACACCCACTCCTCCCTCTTCCTCCTCATTGTTTCATGTGACAGCGCTGGCATTGAAGGCAATAAACCAAGATTCCCCTTGAGACAAAACTTGAGACAACACAATTCTTCCTGGAAACTTTAATTGTTTTGACAACTCCTCACAAGCCAGTGAAGGTCAAGTCCAACAGTGCAGCTGACAGTAATGTACAAGTGCCCTCTCACACTGGCAGGAGAGCGGTGAGGTAAATTCGGTGTTCAATGTCATGAAAAATAAAGGAATTATTTTCCTACTTTACATTAACAATGGCTGCTGACTCATCAGTTCGTACCGACTTAAAGACAATGCCGGCATCAATTCAAGTGTTTGTTGTCCAAAAAGATTCTTACATTGTTCACATATTTCATGAGTTCATAACCAAAACTAGAATTAATGATATCATGGTGTCAATCATTAACTTTTCAAGGAGTAACTCAAACAGCACAAATATAACAGAGACATTGTTTTGTGTGATTTTATGTATTATACTTGCAGTATAAGTGTTGCAGCAATCAGATTGAACTTTTGAATCAAATTGGGGCTTTTCTTCTCTTTTTTTGTTTGAAGATCAAATAGAAAAACTGACTCTTAGCTGGTCACACTTGCCATAGTTAATGTACAACACAACTGAAAAGAAAGCTGAACAGGCCAAATTATAATTGTGTTGAACTCCACCACATATACACAAGGAGGGCTGCTTCAGTACACATTATATATCTCTGCAATGAGCCTGACATGCTACATATTCAACTATTCCAAAAACACTGCAAAGAGTTAACTGATACCGTCATGTGAGGACATCAATGGCAGAGCGAAACCTTGGAAACACAATATTTACATGACAACAAAAAAAGTTTTAATAAAAATATCTTATAATTACAATAATCTATTTTAAACATATAAGTCTTCCTTCCACATACTTTTATGGAACATTTGAGTCTCTTTATGTACAATCTTAATTGTCTCGAATCAGAATTGTTCTTCTTTACAATATCAAACATTTTAAGGTTCCAGGGATGAAGTCCCTGTTCAACACAAAGCATCTATTTTAAACGATAGATGTACAAAACATATACAATTATTTTTCGCAGTTTAGTAAAGCTTGAAACTGGAGTCATTTTTAGCTTTCCATTTAGCACAATTTACAAACAGTTTTTATAGCTGTTGACAGACGACTTATGAGGCTGGGGGATTCAATGTTTTCACTCTTTTAGAAAAATTTTAAATCAAAAAAAGTAAAGTTAGAGCAACTTAAACAGGAGGTAGGAGAGGGAGGTTTCTACACAGTGAGTCCTTGTTAAATGGAACAAAAACATTCTTATGTGAATGGTGACTTTATTGGGGTTTAATTCATCCCAGCGGTTTTGAAATCCCCTTGTGATTGTGCCTCCAGTTGGGTGTGAGTCCCTTGCGAAGCTTTGCTGGCTTTGGAGCAGCTCTGTGAAGCCTGCACACCTGTGGAGGGGGAATCGGAGGTTGAGGTAAGAGGGGGGGTGAGCTGCACAACTCCAGACTGACTGGCGCCACCAACAAAACAGAGGCCACGCTTGATCAACAACCCAAAACAAACCAGGTCAAACAACAGCCACACAGCTCCTCAGGCTATTGGGAAAGGCTGATGAGAGGCAGCCGAGACTCTCTGAGAGAATGTGAGTGTCTTTCACCCACACACACACACACACAGACACACACACACACAGACACACAGACACAGGTCTTATTAGGTGTGTTTAGATTCAGTGCAATAAATCTGACATTAAAGCCAGAACAGCAGCTTGAATAGAACTAGGGGATGCCGAGAGTGAATGAGAGAGCAAGGAAGGAAGGTGTAGGTGTGTGTGTGTAGGTGTGTGTGTGTGTGTGTGTGTGTGTGTGTGTGTGTGTGTGTGTGTGTGTCTGTGTGTGTAAGAATGAAAGAGAGGACAAGCTGAGGTTTTAACCCTCTCTTCTTCAGATTGCTACACCAGTGACAGTTATTGCGCAAAGCACAGCTGCTTCTGAGGTTGGTGCCAAATTCATGTTTCTCAATTTTTTTCTTCTCTAGACTACTAGCCTCCTCATAGCACTCCAGAGACTACATATATAGGCTACAGTAATCAAGTAAATGGAGATGCTTCAATGACCACCACTGAGGCCGGTGGTTTCACTACTGGCCACATGTGTTTGATAAGAAGAAGAATCCAGAAACATGACTAATACTATTTTAAAATCAACTACTTACCAATGCAGTGCTCTTGTCTCAGCGGCATAAAATCGAGTCATCCGGCTTTTTGACTATTGACGTCCTCTACAAAAGAAGAAAACAAAACAAAAGAAGAAACATGTCAAATAATTTAAATATTTGGATAGAGAAACGAAATAAAGACAAGGCCAAAATCCTTAAAAAATAAATTATCCAGGAGAGCGGAATTATCTTATAGCCTATTGAATAACAAATTGCTCTTATTGTGCGCAGTGGAGTGGGCTGCGGGTACTTCACCAATCCTGGTATAAGGTAGGGCCTCTGAATACTGCTATTATCATGCAAATCATAAAGCCCGCAATCAAGTGCGCAACCTAGCGCTTTGTCTGAGGTAAACAGGGAGGTGAACCCTGGTAAGTTCCGACTAGTTTCGGGCTAAAGCAGAGTGGTGTACTCTGGTTAAAGCTCACCTGGTGGTGGTCAGTGTTGAGCACCGTCAGCGGTGTACGGCTGGGGTTGGAGGGTGGCGCGGGACAGGTCCCGGTCCACTGTGGCTGCTGTTTGTGGAGGGAAGGGTGCGTCTCCAAGGCCAGCTGCAGGTCCAAGATGTAGTCTATGACATGCTGGAGGATTTCCACTTTGCTGACTTTCTTATCCTGCGGGATGGTGGGCACTAGGCGCTTCAGTCGGCTGTAGCAGTCGTTCATATCGTACTGCAGGCAGAAGAGGTCCTCCTCCTCCATCCTGCACCGGGCGATGTTGAGGCTCTGCTTCGACAGATAGTGCAGGGATAGCTGGCTGCCGGTGGAGGAGGAGTCCTGGGGGCGGACTGGAGTAACAGCCTTCATCTTAAATAAACAGCGGTAAGGGAGAAGAGAAAACCCCGTACAATTTCACGACTGGCGGGATGATGCCACGGCGCTGAAAACACGACAGATGCCACAACAATATAGCCTCAAATTACCGAGAGAATGCGAGAAAAATTAGACGGCGGATTTCGCATCTGCCAAAACATCCCGCGAGCCTCGGAGTTCCTCTGACTTCAACACGCTCGTTGTGGAAGGAATGAACTGGCGTCCTATATTTATACAGGGGAGGGAGGCGCCAAGTCAGTCGGCTGACAGATCAGGGAGAGGAGCTGGTCTATCACATGCAGCTGCCCACCGACCCAACAACGGAGCCAAGCAAAAGGCGTGTCTCATTCTCTGCGGTGGAGAGAGAGAGAGAGAGAGAGAGAGAGAGAGAGAGAGAGAGAGAGAGAGAGAGAGAGAGAGAGAGAGAGAGAGAGAGTGAGAGTGAGAGTGAGAGAGAGAGAGAGAGAGAGAGAGAGAGAGAGAGAGAGAGAGAGAGAGAGAGAGACAAACACCTGTCTCACCTCACTTTGGAAAATGAAACATTTGAAGATTAAAATCAAAATGTCACAGAGAATAGTCGAAATAATCCAACTGCTCAATGCATAAAAAATAACAAAAAGTGAAACTCAGGGATGCGTTTATTATATAGTCGGTTATTACACTGTTTAAATTAAATAAATAATAACAATAGCTCACATAATATCTGAATGAATAAATTGTTATGTTTTCGTATAAAATCATTACACTTCCTGGGCCCTGGCAGCAGGGTTGCATTAGGGCACCGGCTAATTTGGCAAGGCCCCCTCTCCATTCCTATCTCCTGCTGTGTGTTATTATGCCTCATACATTCCTCCACTCTCCGAGCCGCGTTGCCGCTCCGCTCCCTCCCTCACAGCCGCGTACTGAGTCCCCACACCGGGCAGACTGCCAGGCGCCACACATCGCCACGCCTCTCTTCTCCTTTCTGTCTTTCTTTCTTTCTTTCTTTCTTTCTTTCTTTCTGTCTGTGCATGCAGGTTGCCATGACAACATGGACGCTACTCTCAGCTTTAGTTTACCCAATCCATCCGAGATGCATTTGGGGCCACAAAGGTTTGCATGTAGCAGGGATGACACCAACCTCAGTGCCTCTTTGGAGGTTTAATGTCCGAAACCTTATGGGAACCACCACAGTCATGAACACTGAAAGGCATAAATGCCTGTAAATGGGTATTTCCCTCTCATTTCTCTCCCTGTCCTCTATATCTCTCTTTTTTCTGTTGCCATGGGAAGTGACTGTTGTTCTAAGTAATGTCTGCAGCAATGTTTGGTGGTGGGACAGTGGTATAAATCTTTGATGGTAGCCTTTCCACCAGCAACATGGTGCATGAACTCTTGCCCATAACAAGCAGATGATGGATGAGGTCTGGAAGAAAAACACTGTCCATTTTGCCTCAGCAATGATTCACAATTTCTAATACTTTGACAAATCAAACTGAACTTAGGGATTCAAATGCCATTTTTTTTTCTTGTGAAGCTAGCTCGTTTGAGCTGCTTTCAGACATCCCATCAACTCAAGAGAAGCTCTCAACATGTCTCTTGCCATCCCTCGAGTATAAACTCTGCAGAAATTCAGAAGGAGCTATACGAGTGAACAACAGGCGTTCCTCTGTGGAATCTAGTGAGTGGGTTTACTGGCAAAATATGAGATGAATCGTGTACATATATCATTTGATTTGAAACAATAAAAGCAATTGGAAAACGGAAAAAAGGCAAAAGGTACAAACACAGTGTATATTATTTTAAGAGGGCAGGAACGACACATCCTATAAATCATTGCAAATGATCCCTTTCCAGCACCAGCATGCTTCTTCTTGAATTTAACCTGGTTATTAATTTAGTGTTGCAATATGTTCTCTGACTCGTAGCTTATGGTATTTCTACTTCGGAATGTTATAATACAATGGCTGACAATCATAATCTCTATTCAGAAAATAAAGGGGATTTTTACATCAGGAAAACTACATAGCATATTAACTGTTAGCTCACAAACTGCAGACTACTTTGCCAAGTAGTCCCAATCTCAACAATTTTATAGAAATATGTCGATGTTTTATAAAGTCCCAAACATGATTTTTAATGTGCCATTTAGCCTACTGATATGACTGGGCCTTACTCTAACCTCTCTCTATTCTTTTGTTAAAATATTGATAAGTTGTGATTATATATAGCCTGACGTTGTCATACTCATTATTATAGTCAGAATATGAGTCTGATACTGCTCCATTGAGCTGTGATTATGGGGCATGTTTCAACTGAACCAGGAAACCAAATGTCTCTTCGCTCAATTGGATAGACCTACAACCAATCAGAGCAACGTAGTATGTGACGTATGTCAAGCGACGCATAGTTATTGTCAGTTGTCTGTTTCACGAGTTTATTCACTCTCTAAATAAATCAATAGAAATGCTGCAAATGCCGCTCCTAAATCAAAGCCCCCAGGAAGCAGCTGGAGACCAGGGCTGCTCGTGAGAGCCCCGGCCGCCGGCGGCGTGAAGAAGCCCGCTACGGATCTCTCTCAGAGCCTCGCTACCGGCCCCGGTAGCGAGGCTCTGAGAGAGATCCGTCGCTACCAGAAGTCTACGGAGCTGCTGATCCGCACGCTGCGCTGCAGAGCTCCGCTGTCATGGCTCTGCAGGAGGCCAGCGAGGAGGAGAAGCGGCAGTTAATCGTTTTTTTCAAGCATACACTTCCTTGTTGCTCCAACATTAACAGCGTCCCAACATGTGTCTTTTGTCTCATATGTGCTGAGGAGCATAGCGCCCCCCCCCTCTTTTTATTTATATGACTGCTTGTGTGGCTGCAGCATCGGGGCCAGCTGATAAATGAAACTTTTTATGAATCCCGTAGGAGGACGGCAAAAACATCTTCTCGATCTACAAATGCCTTGATCGCGTTCCTCTGTTCCTCTTTCAAAATGCGCTGTCGATGTCTGCTGAAACAGACTCGATGGCAGCATCGACACATCTCAGCTCTCCAGCGGCAGGCAGCGCTCTTTGCTGACGTGGTTGATTACGTCACTGTAGATCATCTGTCAATCATCGTATAAAGCCCGCCCTGACGATTTGATTGGTTCGATCAGCTCCTGATCGGGCATAGTTTCTCCCCAACGGAGCAATGCCAGAGCGAACTTCCCGAACACAAATGTTGTGGGCGGGGCTAAATTCGTCTGGCACCCAGGCTAGATTATATATTGATTACAGGTCAAATAATTACCTTGCTAAAAGCACGGAGTTTGTTATGTTTTGTTTGTGTGGCTAATGGGTGTGAACAGAAATTTAAACAATGACTATTACTGAGTAACTTAATTATATTCCATTTTCATCTGTATTTGACCTGGTATATGCAGTCGATATGCCCATGAACTTGAAGTTTAACACATCATTCACTCAATCATTCAAGGTTGTTCAGAAAAAGGGCAAATGGATGTGCTTTGTCTCTTTGCCCGCCTCTCTTTGAGTTTGCTTTCTCATGGTTCCTTTGCATGTACTTTGCTAACTGTGGTCCTTTTGGCTCTACTTCCCTAAAGGCTTTAAAGCCCTGCAGACTGGCGACTGGAGCTTGGTAACTGGAGACTCATTAGCCGACTAGATAAGCTTGATAGGTGAACCTTTCTGTTTGTTGTGGCTACATAGTGTGGAGACGGAGAACAGACTACTTACTTAACCAGTTGGGTTTTTTTATTTGACAAAGGACATGTGAGTAGCTCAGTAGAGAAACTACAGGATGGTAGATAAAGTCTTGCATTAATTGTATTTCAAATAAATTCTGATGTGGTAGGCCAACAGAGGTTAGGATCCGGGGATGTGGTTGGAGTTGTTGTGAAACATGCTCAGGTCCCCCATCCTTTTAATCATACTTGATTCACTTCGGTTTCATTTTACCACTGTGCGGATGTTTGTAGGTAGCATATTAAGAGTCCGCAGGTAATGCAAATACACATTTCTGAAACAAGTTATTATCAAGGCCTTTTAGACTCATAGTAGATTTGAAATTTTAATTCATAATTAATAGGCTGAACGATGACTCACACTACACATTTATTTCCAGATACATATAGTGTAGCCAAAACATCACAATCCCCCCCCCCTTGCTGGCTGACTATACGTTGGATAATATACCCGACCCTCTCCATGTTAGCAGATAGGACATGAGCTAAAAAGTCACATCACATGTCAAATACATTTTTGACATTGGTAGTTTTTGTCTTTTTATGTAGTTCTTTTTACGTTGATGTATAATTCAAGTGCAATTGTTCCTTATAAGTGTTGTTTGAACTAGTTATTTCAGACTATAAAAAACAGAGTGACACCATAATTTGCAGCTGAGATTTAGATGAAATTGGTTGTCCTCAAAACTGTTGCACTCCACCAAGATCACTACTGCACTAAGGCTTTAAACTATGTCAGTATTCAACAATGGAATAAGGAAAATAATAGGTGTTTGTAATAACAACAACAGTGGATCTATTCTGTGTCACAGTAAGCCATTAGCCACATTATGACAGCGTGCCAGCGTGCACAATACCAGGACCTTGCAGCTAAAGAAGCTAAATGGTAATCGGCTAATTGCTTTCCCTACTTTAAAATGTAAGTAAGTGTTTTCATGGCTTCAAGCCAGCGATGTATCTTTTTGGGTTGTCTATATCTTCTGTCCAATCAGTCCCATTTTCGTGAATGCGGTATCTAAATTCTTAAAGGAGACATATTTTGCCCATTTTACCACAATTGATATGGTTCATTGGGGTCTTAATGAAATGTCTAAAACATATTTTGGTCAAAATACCACAAGGATCATTTAAAACAGCACCCTTTTTACCCTGTCTAAAGCAGCCCTCCTCAGATCGACCTGTTTTGAGTGCCCCCCCCCCACCCCTCCTCCCTCCTTCACGAGATAGAAGCGCCCAGATTTTTAGCTATCCATTCCCTTTGTAGAAATATGGCTACTGGAGACGAGGATACAATCTTGCAACCATATCGGTTTGAACCAGAGTCAGGTGGGCCGAAGCCTGGCTCTGGGGAGAGACGGCCCGGCTCTAGGGGCCGGGTTAGATCACGAGCTAACGCTAGCAGGCCGACCTGCAAGCAAACGCGCTGACCGGCGAGCTAATGCGCTGACCGGCGAGCTAACGCGCTGACCGGCTCCCCGGCTAGCGTTAGCTCGCGAGCTAACCGGGCCGGTGGAGCCCATTCGTCGTAATCACATTCGACGCCATCTAGTGTATCGTTTCTGATATAGAGGAACCAGTTTTTGGGACGGTAGACATGCTAGATACCCAAATTAACGTGTAGAAGCACTACAAAAGTGGAATTTTCATAATATGTCCCCTTTAAGGGAATTTCTTTGAATTTGCCAATAAGATTCACTTGGACTCAATAATTAACTAATTCGATTTTAGTGGTCAAGGTCAAAGGTCACAGTGATCTGATGACTTTTAATGTGATTAATGGGGAGAGAATCATTTTAATCTAGCAAAACTAGTTTAACTTATTTGGATGAGTTGCAAGAACAGATGCTTTTGGATAACGTTGACGCTCTTCAGTGTAGTTAGATGCCAATCGAGCAGCTTTTACAATACAAGAATCTCACAAGGAAGTGTCTAAAAAAAAATAGAACAAAAGTCTTTATTGCATCTCAATATGCTTGTCTGTTCTGATAGGTTTCTGAAACTGAACATATTTGTTAAGCTGTTAAATGTGGAACCATCTGGTATATCTGCAACCTACAACACAAAATCATTGGTGACTTGAGAGAGACTGGGATAGAGGTTGGTGAGGCTCGCTAAATCAAGGCAACATTACAGGGTCATTCATTCAATACTTCAACAAAGTCTGGCCTTAGGGGTTTACATATCTCACCCATTTGTTCCATAATTGGATGAACACAGTTTTCTGAAGATGAAGGGAGAAAGTAATCCTTTCCATAACATAAATGTAATTTACTATATCTATCCACTCCTCTATCGTGGGGAGCGCAGGAAGCAGCCAGCGCCTTGTGAGCGCTTTTTTACAGGCGGTTATTAGTATAAAGCTGCCTCTTTTTTTTTTTTTTAACTTTTAATAGAACAAGTACCTTGACAGTGGGTCTCACACAGCATGTTATACAATATTACAAGTGAAGATAAAATAAAAAATAAAACACAAATGGCAAAAGAGTTATCCCAATGGGTTCACATAGTTTCACATTCAGTCCAGCTTGTCCAGTCAAATGTCAACAGAATGTTAATTTTAACAGATACATTATCACAGGTGTCCACTTTGCAAAGTAAATGTCCATCCGGAGTCGTAGGCTTGCAGTTAAACTTTCCATGCAATTCCAGGTCCACGGTAGGTGGGTGGGGCTTGAGCCAGTTTACTGTGATCATTTTGTGGGCAATTAGCATCATAACTCTGATCATATACAATTTGTTTTTCCTTAGACGCCTTGAAGGTGTAGTTCCCAAAATTAGCTGTTGTGGGTCAATCGAGCTGTCTAAGTTCAAAATCTCACGTATCTCCCTCATCACCTCCTCCCAGAACTTCTGCAATTTAGGGCAATCCCAGAAAATGTGAGAAAAGTCGCCTATTAGACCACAACCTCTCCAGCAGAGAGGGGAGTACTTCTTGTCATACTTTGCTATTACTATGGGTGTTTTAAAATATCTCATTCTTAGCTGCCTCTGTTTTGATCAGATTTTCCTAATGCTGTGAATTGTTCTTCTAAAAATTCATTTTTGCAAAGACTGGGGTCTCAGGTTAACTCAGGTTAAGTTTTGTTACCACCACCAATGAGGTCATGTTTTCACCCCTGTCCGTTTTTTTGTTGTAGGCAAATGGACTTGCTTGTGCTTCTTTAAGATTTTCAAAAAACGTCCTTTTTACCCTGTCTAAAGCAGCCCTCCTCAGATCGACCTGTTTTGAGTGCCCCCCACCCCTCCTCCCTCCTTCACGAGATACAAGCACCCAGATTTTTAGCTATCCATTACCTCTGTAGAAATATGGCTACTGGAGACGAAGATACAATCTTGCAACCATATCGTTTTGAATCAGAGTCAGGTGGGCCGAAGCCTGGCTCCGGGGAGAGACAGCCCGGCGCCACCGGCCGGCCTGGCTCGGGGTGAGACGGCCGTGTGGCGAGACTATGACGTCGGCTCGGGTCGTAGACATGCTAGATACCCAAATTAACGTGTAGAAGCACTACAAAAGTAGAATTTTCATAACATGTCACCTTTAAGAAACTATTTAGTAGCATGGACATTACATGTTATTTAGCTGACATATTTGCGCATGGGCTTGGATTCAGCAACAGCTGCCCATCGAGGACACAACGACGGTGTAGACTCAGTGTGGGGGTTTTGACCCCCACAAGATCAGATTTAAATTGAGCTCAGTTGAGTTTGGGATGGACTGATATCGTTGAGGTTATTGGGGATGTAGGAACGATATGCTTGTGATGAGCAGCAGCAAGGACCTGGTAGGTTTGATCTGAGATGCCCAGTGTGGCCTCAGTGGATGCTGCTCCGATGCGGAAGGAATGGCAGGAATAGTGATCAGAGGAAAAGCCTGAAACTTTGTGTGAGTGCTTTTGAAAACAGAATTTGGTGGAGTATAGATTGAGATGTCTGATAGGCTGGGATGGCAAAAAGCGTTGTAGACAGATGTTCGGAGCTCCTCAAGAAGCCGAACAAAGCTGAAAGGAACATGGCTTCTAGGGTTTAATCGACTGCAGGGGATATATAGCCTGAACGAAGAGGGCGGATTCAGAAGCTGAGAAGGTCAGAGGTGAGTGGCATGTGTTTAGTGGTGAGGACAAATTCCTGTTTCTGCAGGATTTTGATCGACTTTGTCACATGGGAATGAGAAATAGAAGGGCATTGTGAATCAATGTGCTTTTTTACAAAAAAGTTGATTCTGTTCAGGTAGTTCTGGATTGTTGGGGACGAGTTTTTTTAATAGAATGAAATGCCTTGAAACAAATCCAGCCGGTGAAGTAGGCTGAGAGAGTGCTTGGGGCGAGGCTGTTAAGAATGGCTTCTTGGGAGGTGTGAATGAGGATTTCCAACTGTGGAGCTAGTTGAAAATTAGGGATGAAAACGGTGGGACTGGTATGGAATGAGTATCCAATTCTGTGGCCAAGAGTCAGAATTTCTGAAATGAAAACCGAGACAGTGAACCAGTGATGTTGTTCAGGTAACCAGTGATGTGGACTGCCCTGAGGGTGAACTGGTGTCGGGCTTAGATTAATACGCACAGGAATTGCTGGAGACCGGGAGCGACCTTCATTGAGGATATCTCTGACTGTGTTGTTATTGGTGTGGATGAGTATGGACTTCCTGGACTATTAAAGCCCCCAAAGAATGGTAGCTATGACTATTGGATATCTCATGAAGTGCAGATGAAGGATGGCTGGAGTCTGATTTGAAAGATTTAAGGTCTGGGGGCCAAGCAGAGGTGAACCATCTCAATAGCCGCTGAAACCTGTGGAAGGGGCTACGTCCGTTAAAAGTTGGATATCTTCAGGGTGAGTGATGGAGTCATTATAAAAGAACAAAATTCCGTTCCAGAAGGACAGAAAAATTGCCACAGACACATTTCCATTTTGCATGCGTTGTCCTGGCCGACTCTATAATTGTGAGACTGTTAATGCTTGATATGTGTGAGCCATGTGGGGAAGACAGGTCTATTATTAGCCTCTTTTTACCGGAGTATTTCCGTGTGGCAACGCCTTTTTTGCTGATGCGGAA
Source organism: Limanda limanda (assembly GCF_963576545.1). NCBI lineage: Eukaryota > Metazoa > Chordata > Actinopteri > Pleuronectiformes > Pleuronectidae > Limanda > Limanda limanda. The sequence goes on from NC_083646.1 coordinate 28,345,084, forward strand.
CTCTGGATAAGGAAGACTTTTAGCTAATAAGGTGTCGACAGTGAGAGCGAACTGAAGGGTTTTGGCAGCTGTGAGAAGGCTCGGGAATTATCTTTATACGAGGATGAAACCCGTGGGTGAAGCCATTGATGAGAAAGTGCACAAACTCTCTGTCTGGCAAGGACATTTACCAAAAGGGGTGTGCTGAGGTGCAGTTCTAGTCAGTCTGCTGGTCGGAAAGTGTCTAGTTGCAAGGTTTATTCAAATCAGACACTAATGGCACAGCACGGTGTATTACATCTTTCTTTCAACCAAAAATGCTTTGCGCTGGTTAAGGTGTACTCGGCTGAATTTTTTTTTCAAAGGGGTTACATCACTGAAAAAAGGTTGAGAACCACTGCTCTAGTCTATGCCAAAAAAGTACCCATTAACTTTTACTGTGAATCTGGACAGAGGAGCTGATCTACAAATTATTTCCACTTTCAAATCACTTTCTTTAACATTTTGAGATTTTTTTTGAGATTCATAGATTTCCCAGATATTAATTCATGGATATTGATATTTAGTAGTATCCATGACAATGTGTTGTTTGTTGCAGATGACTGGATTTAAATGTAGTTCGAAAGGGAAATGTTGGGCCTTGGCAGAGGCAGGCTCTCTACAGAGTGCCATTCTAGTGGACTTAATGGAATCTTCTTTTTGTCACTTAATAAGAGTTCTTTCAGCATCCATGGCTACAACACTAAGACTTTCCAAGTATCTCCATTATCAAGTACTAATCTTTTATTCATACAAAAGCTGAACCATTTTCAGTGACAACAACGTATTAATTTGTTTGAAAATAATACAGTGTGATAGCTTAACAATGTCTGTGTTTTGTGTACTATATATATCACTGCACCCCTGGCATTGAGTCATCTCAGCAGGATTCACTAAAATCAGAGGTCTGTTCTGTTCCACCATTCATCACCAGGGACGTTAAATTCACAGGAATGGGAAGGAGAAGTAATTGTTTGGAGACAAGACTGACAACAACTGTGTCAGAGATAATGAGGATCTCGACCCTGTCACCTGCAGGATCATTTGGAGTTCTATAATGCTCTGAGGTGACAGAGTACAGACCTCATTTTACTGCTTGTGCTGATTGATCACTTTGGAATACTAATTAGTTGACATGGGCGACTGATTTGTATGATATAATGAAAATCAGTATATACTCTAAATGAGCACTTAATCAGTAACATTCATGATGATGCAAATCTCCCTTAACCCAAAGCTGGATTCAAATCAGGTGATTGGGGAGGTCACTGTAGTTTACTGAAGTCATTGCCACATTCATAAAAGCAGTTTGAGCGATTGTCAGTATATTCTGATGTTCCAGTTTAGAATTTGCTGTGGAATGCAGAAATACCCTTGAACCACTTTCATTGAGAAAAGTTCTCATACACAGCATTATACTTTACGCACGCTTTTCTTGCCTGGATAAATACTCCCCTTTCCTTTTTTGCCTGTTCTTCTTAGAAGGCTTCACCCTTATAAAACCTCTAAACTTTTTTTTTTCATGGAAGGATTTTTAAGGAGGAATGTCTTTCAACCATGTGCCCCCACATCTCTGCTGCAAACATGTTCTCACTGATTCTCTGAAAGAATTAATTGCTCCAAATAATCTCACCATCTGGTTTCTGAGGTCCATACCTATGAGGCTGCTTGCATTGCAGAGGCTGGGACACCATTCAGATGCCGGAGTGCTGCTGTGGTGCACAGAGAGAGAGGGAGCGAGAGAAAGAAGGGGGGCAATGAGGCTTGCCAGGGGGCTGAGAAAAGGAGTGAATGACAAAGACCACCATCTGCTCCTTGTCTTTCTTGTTGGCGAACCTGCACCCCAGTAGAGACCCTGCATCACTATGATCCAACTGCGTATCACTGACTGGAATGTTATTGAAAGGCAGGATGGGGAGGAGAAGAAAGAAAGAAAGAAGGAATGAAAAAAGAAAGAAAGAAGAGCATCTGGAGAGCACAACAATCATGATATAGGGGGTTTGAATTTTTTACTCTAAAGGTGTCTTTCCTCCTTGTATCATACCATTAAACTGTCATCGAAAAGCTTAGCAAACCTTTGAATTGTTGCAAAGGAACCAAAAGTTAGGTTAGGTTGAATCTCTCATTCATCAAGCAGAATTCTGATCCCGACCCAAAATTATTATTTATTTATTAAAGTTAGACTTTATAACATTTACGTATGGAAAAATTGTATTTCCCCTGTTACATTTTATTTGGCCACTGAATCCTTTTTCTGTAGTGGTTGGGTTTAGGGCTGCCACTAACGACTATTTTTCTATCGATTAATCTGTCAACTATTTTACCGATTAGTCGATTAATCTAAACGATTAATTTTCGTCCAAAAAAATCAAATTGACCATTTCGTTAAATTTCCGTAGCGCCGCATCGCGCAACGCCAAAGAAAGCCAGGCGCCTCCTATCCACCCCCCTTTTAGACCTTCGTGCGGTTAAAGGCCAATTTATGCTTTTGCGTATTTTGTAAAACGGATAGATAAGACCGCCCATCCGTCGTGGAACGCCCTCTCCGAGCGTGTCGGAGAGCTTTACGTACACGTCTGATTTTTCTGACTCTCCGTCTTCATGTTGGAGACCCGACGGACAGCTCTTGGCTGTGATTGGTCCGCGAACGACATCATTTCCGTATGACGTCATTTCCGTACGACGTCATTTCTGTTCGACGTCATTTCCGGCCTCAAACGTCCTGCTTGACAGCTAGTCCAAACACAACTATGATTCTACGATTAATGTGACGTTTGTGTTAATCCAGCGGAGTTGTCCGGCTGACGGTGGCTCGTTCGAGCACTGACGGCATGTGTGCACGGTCACAGACGGTTATAACGAGCTTTCAAAACGGCGCTAGCGGGCTAGGATAGCCACCATGCTAACTGCGGTGGTAACAGTGCAAGAACCCGCCGTCACGACTTTAATTCCACTTCTATCATGACACTGTTTCTATAATACCGTCAGGTTAGAAGCAAACACTGGATAGTAGTAGTTAGTGCCAGGAGTCCCTGCTGACTGTGTGTGTAAGCTGGGCTTGAAGCTAGTTGGGAGGGGAGCTAGCTAGCTACATGTAGCCTCAAGCAGATTCAAGCTGTGGAATCAGCAACACAGTTCGGAAACAAGACCGGAGAACCGCCGCGCTAAGAAACGATAACATCAGCATCTTGACCCGCTGGGTGTCACTTTATTTAGTTCTGTTAGTTGCCATGGTTCAGTGTGTGGGGACGAGCCAATAGATATAAACAGACACACGTGGACTTCTTCTTCCCAAATGGGGTAGGCTTCTCTGAGCTCGTCTTCCGTTGCGCCACCTATGGGTTTGGCGGTGAATTTTTTTCGACGTACAGTGGTCGGATTAGTAAAAATCAAAAAGACCATTGCCCCCCGTGGAGCCCTCTCCGAGAAACGGAGAACGTAGAAGTATATAAGAGCCTTAACACGGGCTGCGATGCGCCTCGCGCCCTGCACCGATGGTTTCGGTGTCGCGTCTGTCGAGTTCGCTTAATAATGTGCGTGAGACAGACTGTCTACTAATGTTGACATCTCTATTCGGGTCCTCACTTCCGTGTCTGACCTCGCCCCCCACATTCATTGCCTCCTCCTACTGGTCCGCAACATTCCAACATAGGGGCTTCCTATTAGCTAAACCTACATGTCAATCGACTGTTGTGAATACAGAGCTGCCAACTCTCACGCTTTCGCCGTGTGACACACGCATTTGCATGTTTTCACACGCACTCACGCCACACACCCAATTTCTCACGCCAAAAAAAAAAATCTGATTTTGGGCCGAGACGCGTTCCTCCCCGACGCTAGATGGCGCTAATGAGCGCATTTGTAACACTATTCGCTGCAGAAGAAGAGTTACAAGCGAGTATCTACATGGAATCTACCGCTGAAGAAAGTCTTCATCTTCAGTCTGAGCAGAGACAATGGTATGTGACATGTGTTTCAATTAAGTACTCACTCTCTTTAACTTTAAATCTTGAAAGAAATTATTCGTTTGTGTTTTTGAGTGTGAACTTGATTTTGTGTGGTGAATTTAAACTCAGCTGTCATAACAAACAGCAGGAGAGCACCTTGTTCACCTTGTGGTAGGCTATACTGCATGCTCAAAAACATCATAGCATCATTTTTTATTTAGGCTGATCACATAGCATTTATTTTTTTATCAACAGGCCAAAAACTCACTCTGAAGATCTTCCAAACAGCACTTTATACAGGTAAGTCGATGTATTCCAAATAATTTAACATAAAGACAGGAACTTTTGTGCAATAGAAGTAAGTAAGCATGTTTTTGTAACTGAGAGTAGTTATTAAAAACCATTTGAATTCTTTAAGGTAGCAAAGATGTCACGTAAAAGACCTTTGCCAGGCCCAGGACAAAAGGGAAATATTTTATATTATTTAAAGAACCAGCCAAGTCAGAAAAGACAGACAAACACACTGACAGAACAGTCAGTTGCTGCAGAAGAGCAACAGACAAGACAGACAGACAAACATGCAGAAGAGCAACAGACAAGACAGACAGACACACATGCAGAAGAGCAACAGACAAGACAGACAGACACACATGCAGAAGAGCAACAGGCAGGACCAACAGTGCAGATGGAAGAAGACACAGAGGGACAGACAGAAGAGACTCCCCCAATTCAACAGCAGGGCCAGAAGAGGCGTGCTCTGGCTGGAGCAGAAACATATAGAACCCTGTTCCAAAATGAGTGGACCTCTTCATGGCCATTTATTACAAGAGGGAGCCTCAACACGCACTACTGGTGTGCAGTCTGCAGGAGTGAAAACTCATGTTGCCACCAGGGTGTGGCAGATGTAGTGCGCCACATAAAAACCAAAGGCCACCAAGAAAAGCAACGAGCTCTTCAGTCCACAGCCACAATAGCCCAATATGCAATGCCCGTTCCTTCTGTTGGAGGGATGTCTGCACAAGAGGTTAAGGTATGATATGTGTAATAGTCCTGTCAAGGTTCAGTCAAGAGTTTTGTGTTCTAGTTGATCGCGGTAAAGTCATGGTTGATAGTTTTGACTAATTTGTGTTTTGTATTTCAGTGTATTACAGTCCAATTTTCTTAATTTGAGATCTTAGTTGCTGAATGTGTTTTTTTTTGCCTGTGCCCTATTATCACAGGTGTCTATTTGAAATAAACTATGGTCTTTTGGGAGGATTAATCATTTTCAATTTCTTACAGACAAGAAGGGCTGAGGTCAAAATGACAGCTGGGTTGGTAGCTCATAACGTTCCTCTAGCCTTTGCGGACCACCTGGGGCCTCTCCTAAAAGACTGTTTTGGAGATTCGAAGACAGCGCAGGACTACAGGTGTGCCAGGACTAAGTCATCTTGCATTATTAACGAAGCGCTTGCGCCTTATTTCACACAAGAGCTTGTGAAGGAGCTCAAAATCAGCCCCTACACCCTTGTGTACAGATGGGTCAAATGACACAGGTATTTCCCAAACTATTTTTCTCTTCTGAAAAACATTTGCTTTGTGTAAACATCGAACAACATGTACATTTGTATAATTCTAACTCGTCATTATAGGAGTGCAAAAGATGAACCCGCTTACTGTCCGGGTCTTCATGGGAAGCAAAGTTGTCCACCGATTTCTGAGCATGTGCACAACAAGTGGGAAGACATGTGGGACAGCAAGCGAGATCTTCGCCAAGATTAACTCCACCCTAGAGGAGCATGGTATCCCTTGGGAGAACTGCGTTGCTCTCTCGGTGGACAATGCAGCTGTGAACATCGGACCACGCAATTCCATCGCCTCTAGGGTGCTCCAGAAACACCCCAACACTTATATTCATGGTTGTCCTTGTCATGTGGCACATAACACCGCCAAAGCTGCAGGAGGGGGATTTTTCAAAGTGAGTTAAGGCCTGATTTATCTCTACACGTAACTTTATATTTGTATCCTAATTGCATGCATTGACTGAATGATATGATTTGATTAATGCATTGCAGGTGTCTGGTTTTGATTTGGAGGACATGGTAGTGGACATCGGTTACTGGTTCAAAGGTAGCACAAATCGGAAAGGATACTTGACAGGTATGCATGTTTGATACTATTATGTGTAATATTGAAATGCAGAGCTTTAGAAAAGATATGATATGGAATTAAATGTTTGAAACAGAGTTTTGTGAGCTGCATGAAGCTGAGTACATGGAGGTCCTCCTGCACATCTCAGTTCGATGGCTAAGCCTTGAACGTTGTGTGACCAGAATCCTGAGGCTTTACGGACCTCTTGCGAGCTACTTCAAATCTGCTAGTATGGTCATCAATTTTCAATTTCATTATGCAGCAACTACATGGATTGTTAGTCACATACTTATTGACAACCTCTTGTTGTGTGTTATTTATTAATTGATTCAAGATGAAAATCAGGCAAGATTCAAGAGGCTTGTGCAGGCATTTACTGACCCCATGACAGAAGTGTACCTGCTGTTCTACCAAGCCACCTTACCAACCTTCACTGATTTCAACTTGCTTCTCCAGAGAGAGCAGTCAGCAATATATTTGTTACATGATGAGGTGGGTTTTTTTTCATTCTGTGTTTCTTGCTGATATCTTCAGGGATCTTATACTATTTTTGTCAATGTCTTTCATAGATGGTAAAATTCGTACGCAAGCTATGTTCCAAATTTATGGTTCCAGCAGCTCTGCAATGCAATGAGGATCCTTGTGAAATTGCCTATGAAGAGAAGGCAAACCATTTGCCAGGTTAGTGTTTACTATTATTATGATTATACACTGTGATATGTGATAGATAAAATGTGATATTTAGCCTTGTACCTAGCCTTTTGCCACTTCATGAGTAGAAACCTAAGGTTTGTGGTAGTCCTTCCAACAGTGAGCTTCTGGTTGGATTTATTGCCCTATGTGTCAAGCTGATATTGCTGTATCAGGATGTTAAACCATTTCTGTTAACCTAATATGTTGTATCTGTACAGGGAAAAAGTTGAACATTGGGTTCACAACCAGGGCTACACTTAACAGGTATCTTGATGAGGGTGACATCACACCACGGCAGGTGGATTCATTCCATGAAGCTGTGTTGAGTTTCCTGACAAGTGCTGTGGGCTATGCACTTAAGAAGCTGCCACTGGAAGAGCCACTGATCAAGCACGCACAATTTGTAGATGTGCGGCAGAGGGCTGAAAGTGGCATTGAAGATGTCCTGTACTTTGTTGAAAGGTTAGTTTTTTTCTTCAATTATTGTCTATCATCTTAGCTAAAATGCTTATGATGAGGTATGTTCACTCCTAAACTGCACATGAGTTATTCTTATATGGCTTTCCCTCAAAGATGTGTATGAAATGCTGGTTGATGACAATATACCTATAACTTAACAACCTGTAACTCTACTTTCATAAATAGGTTTCCCCATCTCCTCCCATACCATGGACCAGAGGAGCATGACCACCTGGGTGAGGAGTTTCTAAATTTCCAGACCATGCCAACAACCTCCCTTCAGGACCAAACTGAGATGGAAAGCTTCTGGGCTGGAATGGCAACACGCAAACATAAGGTATACATTCTTTTTGTATTTCTTTTTGGCAGATGTGGCTTGGCTACATCTGTTGCTTTTATTGATGCATATATTGTGTCATACATGATGCAAACTATGCATGTTGTATCTGAACTTTGTAACAGTATTCTTACAGTATTAATCAAAATATGCTATGTTTTTCCATTTTGTTCTTGGTTCATTTTCCATAGGTGACAGGAGCCAAAGAATTTGAGAGGCTTGCTGCCGTCGCCAAGCTGGTCCTGGTGTTGCCACATTCAAATGCAGACGCTGAGAGGGTGTTTTCAGTTGTGGGACTGAATAAAACTAAGACCAGAAATAGCCTGGCATTGGATGGCACCCTGTCCTCAATAATGGCAATAAAGATGGCCGACCTGGAGCCCTGTTTCAGATGGGAGCCCCCCTCAGAAGTAATCAAGGCCTCCAAGAAGGCCACAGGCCAGTACAACCTTGCCCACAGAAAATGACTAATCAGCATCCGATACCTCATTTTTAGTTATTCTTGTTCTGGTTGATTGTATTGTTCTTGCTTAAAAAGGCTACTGTTTAAGCACTTTAAGCACTTTATTTGTTGCACTTTTTTGTTTGATGGAACGTGTGGTGGGAGGCTTTGAATAATGAAAAATATTTCTCCCCAACTCATTTTGTGTCATTTTTTGCTGAACATAAATCATTAACTGCTCTTAAGAATACAATTATTAACAATATAGGTTAGGTTTCAGTTAAGAATTAGTTGAATACCATTGTAATCAAAATGTCAATCAACCTACCTTGGTCAAATCTTAAACACAGGTCTATTAATAAGGCTATATTGTGGTACATAGACAGTCATTGAGGCACAACAATAGTTTTCTGGTTGAATGTTCAGCTCAAGTCTAGATGGCCCTACAAGTCATGATTTGATGAACATGAATCAGAATAAGCTCAGGTATTGCACATCTTTGGCATACCACCCAAAAATCCACTAAAATGCAGGAAATAACATCTACTTAACCCAAAATTTCCTGGGGGTGGACCTTCAGCTATGTCTTTGCATGTGTAGCTGCGTGCGCGGCAAAATTTTGGTCACCCCCGACAAAAATCTCACTCCAAGGTTTTTTGAAAAGTTGGCAGCTCTGTGAATAACATTGAACGATAACAGTATTGTGCCAGGAAACACATTGGAAAATGATTTTAAAACGATATTAATGATATATGATATGATATAAATGATCAAATATGCATCCCATAGTTTGTATTCCCCTTCTGTTGTCCTGGAGTTTTTATTTCCCCAATCACATAATTAAATGACCACCTCTGCCCATCCACTACAAGCACACAAGCAGATAGACAAAGAGAGGAAGAGAGAAAGAGAGGGGTGGGCTATGAAGACCCTCATCATTAACCCGTACATTGAACGGGTTACATACAACAACAAGCGGAGAAAGCAGGATCGCGGGCTGACCGGTGCTGAGAAATGCGCGTCCTGTGTGAACAGCCGGGCGCCAGTGCGCTTCAGAATAGCGCGGAGCGGCGCTGTGCTTCGGCTTTCGGTGTAAACCCTGCGTCACGTAGTGATATTGAAGAAGAACATTTGTTATAATAAATTGAAATGAAACGTTTTAGAAATCTAAAAGGTAAATTCATAATTTTGTGTGGGTCCCATGCGTCGACTTAAAATATTGATGTCGACGCATTTTCAGCGTGTTAATATTTGACAAAATATTACCACTAACAGCAACTGTATTTATCTCCTTTCATTCAATAATCCCTATGATGAATCATATTATTTGCCGGAACATTCGCGTGTTAGCTCATTATCTCAATATCTGTTTTTCTTTACATTTTGTCAATATGCAACACAGTTTGCATCACTCTTAATGGCCATATGGGCTGACCAGCCGGGAACAACATCAGCATTTACGTCAGCATTCATGTCAGCATCTGATTAGGAATTCTGATCGAAGATATCTCTGAAATAAGACATATCAGTTTAATTATAATTTGCTAAATTTTCCCTCTGCCTTTACCTTGCCACTAACTCCTTGTTAAAGCCCACCTGTGGTAGCAGTGGATGGTATTATGTTTTGCTTGTTCTCTGATGAAAACATGGGGCCAATGTGGGTTGACCCACCTTCAAATCATTAATCCATCCTGTCATCATCCTTATGCATTCCTCTTCTTATCACAAGATACAAGAGATGATTCATATAATTTCCTTGTCTAATCATTGAATTGATTTTTATTACACATCGTCCTTTACAAAAGGACACTAGCTGTTTATAAAATCTGTTTTCATTCATCCACTAATGTCTGCCTGTGCCCATTTCATTCTCTTTGTTGTCTTTGAAAAAGAATGTGGTTGCTAATTTCTCGATTCATACGATAATTTAACAGGCAATTCATGCTATTTCATTGAGAAACTCTTCACTATGCTGATATTTCTACACTGTAAAACCGAACAAGTTCACAGTACTCAAAATGTTTGATGTAACTGAAAATTAACTAACAGAACCATAACTTTTAAGTTAAGTAGTAAAAATTTTTTACTACTGCACTGACTATTCATTTACTAAAAAATTGAATTTTGCACAACTTAAAGGCTAGGGGAAATTAACTTAAAAATTGTGACTGTGCTACACTCCACTACAACAGTGACAGTAAGTCATTCAACAAAATGAATACTAGTCAACTTAAAATTTACAAAATTCGCCATTCTTAGTAAGCCATGCTCAAATATATTAATACAACTCCATTATTACAATTCAAGTTTTTTATTAAAATAAATTAATTAACTTGAAACATTTGCAGCAACTTCACTATTTCATTGAAATATTTGCATTTCTATTAAACAAGTAACCATAAATGTCTATTGCAGCAAATGTACTTAAACAATAAACAAGGGTTATTTAAAAGTGCAAATAAAAGAAAATAACCAATAAAGGTTTATTTAAAAGTGCAAATAAAATAAAATACAACTCTATTCATGCATGTTAGTCACGCTACATTTAACAACTTCTGCTTGGGATTCAGTAGGCACGGTTTCAGTGGTTTGTTATCATCAAGACACATCACCATCTTCTGTATGAAGGTGAATGTGTTGATTAGTTTTTGTGGATAATTTAAATGAAAGCCAATTAATTGGACAAGACAAAACAAAGAACGAGCGCATCTGTCAACGTGGGGAGATCACCGACAACAATTTCATCCTCCACCACAACAGAAGTGTTCACTGCATTAAAGTGGACTGCAGCACTGGTGTCTTCAGTAACAAAAGTAAGTAGAGCCACAGGAGTGTCTGAAATGTCTAGCTCATCTTCCTGCTGCAAAATACAAGCAATCCAGTTCAAGGGATAATTTCAGAAGCAAGTTTGCAAATCATGCACTGTATGCTCATCTGTGATCTCCCAAAAAGGAACAAATTGATATTACCCCCAGTGTGTCTCGATATAACACTCACAGATCAAAATGCATGATTAGAGAATCTGGTCATATCATCTGTATCAAGTCTTTTTTCCTTTTCTTCTGTGCATTTCTAAAAAAGTTGTTTTCTTGCTAAGCTGCAGTAAAGGGTCAATTCCTTGGAGTTGTATATGTTTATTGCTTGGAAAAAACATCCGATTCTCCTTTCTTTTTTAAAAAATACATATATTAGCTTCAACTAAACTGAGGGATACGTTTTTGGATGAAACGAGGAGTGTGGATTTCATCCTAATTTCTTACACTTGGGTTATTTCTAGAAAGATATGTATATATATTCATGTATAGGAGGCATGATAACAGTCACCAATAAGTCTTTGACAAATCACATTTGAAATTAACATAAAATATACAAATCTAGTGTATTTGAATTGCTAAAATGCTGCAAGAGGTATTCAAGTTGGTTTTCTATACAATTTGTCATACTTACAGTAGTAACTGATATTGACATTGCAGTGCGTGAATTGAGTTCTAACACAGAAGGTCTTGAAGAATTGTGAGCCATCCTCCCATAGGTACACAGGGAGTGCACGTAGGGTCAGAATGCGCTTCATGTCAACATCCACTTGTTCCTTGAATAAAAGGAAAAGTATGATTCAAACTTTAGATTTTTATAAAAACCTGCAGAAATGATATATATCTTCCTAGATAAACAGGGCATAGCTTCTTCTGCATCAATGAAGTTTAAAAAATCTCTATGTGTGATACGTTGATAAGTACTTCGAACACTTCTGTCTGCAGTGTGTGTGTGTGTCTGCCAGTCTTGTCGTTGCGTGTTATTTTATCCTAAATATGAGAAGAGCCGGTCTCGGTTTGGTTCAATCAAGTATTTATAAAGAAGCGATGAAAAGGTATGAAAAGTACAGCAAAGCAATGGGCACCCAAAGCACACCCCCCGGCCCTCTAGCGGCACCGGGCAGTCACGAGTCGCATCGAACAGACGGCGGTTTTAATATTTTATTACAGTAGGTAGAACAGGATTGGTCAATAACGAAGGGGAGTAGAGACTTGGTCCATCCTTGATTGTGCGCAGGCGTAGTCCACCCTCTTGGCACTGGAATCAGGAAGTGAACAGGAGCCGCTCTGTTTGGCTCCTCCTCTGATAGTTGCTGGGCAAAATCTTCACTTCATGACAGTTTTTTAGTTTTGTGTCTCATAAACAAGCCTTGAAACAGCTGACGCCTTGTGGGTCGGTGTTGTTCATTGGAGTAAAGAATATTGTGTTCCTGCTCTATCGGCTGTATATTCTGTTTGTGTAAACATTTGCATCCTCCAAACAAAACAACCCCAGTCTATCTTCCCTCCAGAACCTGGGGCAGCTGAACTCTGTGTGATGCTGAATAAATCTAAGGGAGATATGCTTTAATATAAAAAGTTAAGTATGGGAACAAGTTAAAGTACAGTGTATAGTATGTCACAAATTTGTCCCACAACAGGCAGCGGCTCTTATCAGACCTCTTATCAAGACAGGTGTGAGACTGACCAGCGATGTGACGCACACACATTACTAACTAACTTCAAGATTAACACCAAGCAGCAACGGTTATAAGAAGTAATTTACTCCTGCCCACACCCTCCTTCATTTGTTTATAGTTCAGTTCCATAAACATCTTCACAGACACACACACACAGACAAGCTAAAATTTAAAATCCCAACACCGCCTGTCGCTCACAAAAACTGACAACCGCGTGTATTTAGTTATTAATCTAAAGTGTCAGTCAGATCATGCTCGTTCTGGTCACTTTAACCCTGATGTCCTTACTGTGCACTTGTTGTGTTGTGTTTAGCAGATGACCTATGTGGACACAGTGCACACATTTTTAAATACCTGCCTCATAAAATCACGAATCAAACACAAAGTACACGTTAGTACAATTCAGCTTAATTCAGCTCGTCTCATGCTCATATAGTAGAGATGGCCCAATCTGTAATGTCTGCACAATATTTGAGCAACATTGTGCCAATGGTGAAATTCATCTTAAACTTACCTGGCAGTCATAAACCCTGAGGATACCCCGCAGTGCTTCTGCCGTCTTGGTTGCCTTCTCCCTGTACAGGGCAAGCAGATTTGGTGTGTGTGGATCAAGCTCGCAGTACAATCGGCTGCGCAAGTTCACATTTGTGATTCTATGGAACTCCGCAAAAACCTGCAGACATAAAAACACATTCATGTATATAGATTAATTGAGAGTTTCTACTTGGATTGTCACAGGGAAGCATTTATGTTCATGTTACTATATGGCAAACATAAGAGGAACAGTTTTTACCTGCGTTTGAACATGCAGGGCTGGCCATCTCTCCACAAAGTCCCCCAGCTGAGAATGCCTTTGCGACGAAGGGAAAGGTCGACTGCATTAGCTTCTCAATCGGAACATTGTCTCTCTCTGTCTTGACAACTTCTTGCAGGATTTGAAGTCGCATTTGCTCCAAACTGGCCTGGTTCTTTCCGCGGGGAAAGTTGGGTAGGAAGTTCACTTCAGCTCGTTTGGCTTGTTTGTTGTTGCAATGGGGTGGTTGGCTTAAAGGGTTGGTTTGGCTCTTCCTGCCTGAATTGTTTGCATTTTTAGGAACAATGATGCCAAATTGTGGTGCAACTGGGCTGTAGTAGTTTGTTATGGCCACTGGAAACCGGAATGATGATGAAATGAGATGGCTTCTATTAATCCTTGTTTATTGCAGTCTCAAGCTCAAGTTACAAAACAACGTGATACGTGCGTTCCCCGACGTATCACACTGAACACCTTGTGTAACCCTCCGCCACTGTTGTGAACCCCCAAACAGTATTAGTGCGCGGCACTATATCCTACAGTCACATTGACTCTAAACCTCAGAAAGATCTTATGCATCTGTGCTCTCACACTGACTAGGTCCCTCACCAGCACATTTAGCTGTAGCCATGTCTGGGGAATTGTTATTTTCTGATGAAAAAACCTTATCATCAAAGTCTGAGCTACCATAATGTTTTATACTTTGGTGTTCATTAAATGATGAATATACATTTGTGCTGTATGTACAGTTCTTGAATGGGCATACTACCGTCTCATGACTTCTTAAATGACCCCTCAAATGACAAAATAGTGTTGCCTTAGAAAATGGCTGCTTAAAACCAAACAAAGGGACAGGTAAAACATGCATGTGCTCCTTCAGTTGTGACTTTTTCTTCTGGGTCTTTATGACCCCATGATACATGAGTTTTTATTGCATTAAATGACTGAAAAGTACAAATGCAATTGCTGTAGGGGCATGGCAAAGGGCTAACTTAAAAACTGGCTATGCTGCAAACGATTGTGTCTAAATAACTTTGCCCGAGTGTTTAGGGAAACAGAATACAACTTGCACTTCCATTCCATTGAATCACTGGAAACCTGGTTATCAGTGAGGAAGAGACATTTACATTGAGGGCAATTTTATGATGCTTGTAAGGATCCTTAACGTGCAAGATATGCAAATAGAGAGCATACCTTATATTGCGGTAGATATAACATTGTCACCCTCAATATGATCCTGCCGGATCAAATTTAAAAACAATATAAAATAAGTCACCCTAGTCCAGTCATGGACATCATAATCAATTGCAGATTTAAAAACAGAACTTTACAATTAAACTCACCGACAAAATATTGGCTTTCTGGGGATTGTGGAGTGGTTGATGAAATACCTTCACGAGCAGTCTCTATAACCTTTAATGGGTATATAATAAAAATTAAGGGTCAGGTAGAAATATTTATTCACATTAAACGGGAACAATTTGTAAATTATTAAATATAAGAGATCATAGAAATGCATTGTATATTCATCATAAAAACAGAGGACTAAAACATTGGACCTTGGACAGAGGCAGTTTATACTGCTTTCATTTAGCTTATTAGGGGTGTAGTATTTACTCATTATTGCACTCAATTCAGAGTACAATTTTAGGAGACCCATACTTGACTGTTTAACATTTTATGGATACTTAAAACAGAATCATTGGATCTGTGGTTCACATAAAATATATCTTCCTTCCTCCCTCCATTTTGTGTATATTGCTTTCTTCCCATTTTGTATCCTTGAATCAGTCCCACATTTTGTTCTTATTTAATCTTTGGACTATGCTAAATTTTAACTGCCTGCTATTCAATTCGGGAGTCGGACACCATCTGTTCGTTTAAGAGTAGACTGAAAACCTTTCATTTTGATAATCGTATAGTTAGAGCTAATTAGTGCGGCAGAACGTAACTTGTTCTATTTTCTAAAATAGGAAGCGTTTAGTTCAAAAAAGGCATAGAGGTATTGATGTCTGATCTACCCCTCAAGTTCGGCCTGTATCATTGTATGATTACAAGGCAAAAACCCCTGATGACGCTAAGACGCACAGGGAATTTATGACACATGACACACGGAGCTTCTCTTTCCCCCTTCTCTTTCTTCTTCTCCATCCTTCTCCCCCTTCCCCGGAATCCCTTTGCTTTATCTCCCGCAGATCCAGGGCCTCTGTGGCCGTGGATCGCGCATCAGAGGTCACAATGCTGGATCCAGTATGGCGGATTCTATATCGTGCGGGCTGATCGTAGAGGGAATGGCGGATCCTTTGTCGCATTGGCATCGGATGGCAGTGGACCAGGACCGAGGCGGCAGCCCATGATGGATCCTAATAAGCGGCAGTGGACAATGACTGTGGACTAAAGTGGCCTCTGATCGGGATGGTGGATCATGATCCTGCTGGTTGCTGACCATAGACTATGATTGCAGCAGGACTGCTTGACACACCGTATTGAAGTTATCCTTCAAAATGTTTACCCTATCAATGCTGCTAAAAAACTTTAATCTTGATGATGTTTTCCTACACTTGACATCCATTGCACTTCTGTCCGTCCTGGGAGAGGGAACCTTCACATATGGCTCTCTCTGAGGTTTCTACATATTTTTACCCTGTTAACAGGGTTTTTTTTTGTAGTTTTTCCTTACTCTTGCTGAGGGTTTAGGACAGAGGATGTCACACCATTAGGGCTGTCAAAGTTAACGCGTTAATCTATGAGATTATTGTGACCTAGATTAATGCGATAAAATATTTTAACGCAGATTTGTTTACATCCGGTGTGCGGAAGAAAATTCAGCTCCTCCAGCAAGCTGCCAGCATCGCCCTCACCGGTGACCACTGGACGTCACTCAGCAATGACAATTACCTCGGTGTCACAGCTCATTTTATTGACAATGTATCGCGAGGAGTCGCGATATACAGCGGAAAACTGTGGAGGAATTCCTCGGCGCACTTCAAACACAGCCCGTCAAAAGATAAGTCCCGTCTGAATGAAAGCACAGCAAACTGCACAAGGACAGCAGGAAGAGTTGCTAGTTCAAGATGTTGCCACCAGGAGGAATTCTGCCTTGGAGATGATCAATCGGATCCAGCGAAACAAGGGTCCGCTTGCTGCCACCCTCGCTCAGCTGAACTGTATTTCTTTTATTTTGCTGTGTTTGTCTTATTTTGAAGGCCCACAGCCGGAACTTCTGGGGATAAGTGTAGCAGCGCACCCTTTATTATCTCAGAAGCAGATTCCCCCGTTCTGAGTAAGTTGTGTCGCTCTGTCTGTTAGTGTTTTAGTTAGTTTCTAATGGTTATTTTAGTGTATGAAACTTGTTTGGTAATATGCAATTTTTCTTTTGTAGATAACTGTGACTGTGTCCTGTTATATGTTACAGAAAATAAAGTTAAACTGTTTCACTAAGCCTGAGTCAAGTGAAGTGAATGAAGAAAGCAGCAGTGCAAACAGAGACCGTCACACAGGCAACTCCACTCTTTCCGTCCTCTCATGTGCATTTTTTTTTTTTTTTTTACAACTTTATTTATCATTTTTCCATATTGAAAACAGTTACATCATTAGTTAGGCATTTCTTACAAAAGTTGCACTGATCTCAGAGCAGCTGAGACCAGAGGAACTGTGTGTTTTCACTGTTTCCATAGTTAAGAAGCAGCTGGTGAGTCAGTGACCGGCCTGCTTCACGTGAACGAGCTCTTATCTCACTGTGTCTCTCTGAGCGAGTGCGCGGCGGCAGGGGGCGGAGCCTCGGGACCGGTGCGCTGTCTGGGAGCACACACACACACACAGACACACACACTCGCCGCTCCGGGTACTAAATGACGGCCTGATACGATTATGTTTTTAAAAATTGTTGTGACTTAGTCAACCGCCAACATTTTCGTTTCGTCTCGTCTCGTTAACGAAAATTAAAATAGATTTCGTCATAGTTTTTATTTTCAAAGATCCATTTCGTTACGTCTTCGTCTCGTCTTAGTCATGGGAAAAGGGGCGTTAAGGAATATTTTTCGTTATCGTCAACGAAATTAACACTGGTGTACTGTATATCTAATTTTTTCCAGAGCCAATCCCAACATCACCTCTCTAATCCAATGAACATAGGCAGGAGGATTCTTCCCCTTCCAATTCAGCAGAATCAGACATCGGGCATGCAATGATGCAAAGGCCATGTGCATTTTTTTAACTTCCTCGAACTGTGTGGGTGTTTGTGCGCATGTTCGTGTGTGTAGTCCTACTCTGCACTGCTGAAGCGCAGCGCCAATAATATCACATACTTTTGCTGTTATCAGCCTGCAGTAAAAACCGCATTTAATCATTTTTTTCAAGCATATACTTACTTGTTGCTCCAACATTAACTGCAACAGCGTCCCAACGTTTGTATTTTTGTCTCATATGTGCTGAGGATCATACAGCTGACTGTACTTCTCCACTTCAATTATTAATTGAATGTCATCCATCTTCAAGAACTTCTCCGCAGTTTGCTCCGTTCAATGTCGGGTGTGGAGGGTAAATTACGTATTCCTGGCTGCCACTTTATAGGTAGGTGTTATAGGCCTGAGTCTCTGTGAAAACACAGCATTGTGTAAAATACAGGCTGTCTGAAGTGATTACTCGTTAATTTATAAGATTTAGTCTTTAGAAGAAAAACAAACTTTTAATCGCGATTAATCTAGATTAATGAATTTCAAAATGTGAGATTAATTATTTAATTTTTTTTAATCTATTGACAGCCCTACACACCATTTTACAGCCCTATGAGACGAATTGTGATTTGTGAATATGGGCTATACAAATACAATTTGATTGATTGATGTTCTCATTATTGAACAGGTGCTGATACACGACGGAAGTTAACAAGCTAACTTCAAACAGCAACGTTAGCATGTGCGCAACGTTACAGGGCCTGACAACGAGTATTTGATTAAAAAAAAAAAGTACTCACCTGACCGGACAGATTATAACAAAGTGCTGCAACACACTTATTGCCGTTGACGACTCAAAAGGTTCCAATGAATGGAGAAATGTGAAATTACTTACAGCATCGGTTCCCAAACTGGGGTACCAAGTGGTTCAGGGGGTACGTGGGGAATGTGCACAAAGTGTAAATCCTACAGAGGACCAAGCGGCGTTCACCGAGGATTACAGGAGACGGGCTGATTTAGCGTGGGCTTGCACCAGCTAGCTGTTTAAGACGAGCCGCGCGGCATCATGTGAGGTGAAGTTTTTCCAGATGCGGCAAAGAGAGTTGACTTCACGGCAGAATGAACTACAACTCCCACGCAAAACAAGGAAGTGTTATAGGCTGTATATGTGCACGTGGCGGCGGCGGTTACAAACATGAAAACAAAAACGGGGGTACGCAGTGGGAACAGTACGTCACCTACAAGTGACGTACTGTAGTGAATAGAAACGGTAAATAACAGCTAAATGTTTTTTTAAAACATTTATATCACGGCCCTCGGATGAAATCCGGCTTATTTCGCATACTTACCTGAACTTTTAAGCAGTTTGACTCTACTCCTGTCTCTCGCATCAGGGTAGCCATCTTGAATATTTTGAATACCGAGCCTGAAAGCCGCCATGGCGTCAGACGTTACGTCTATGACGTCAGACGCTACGTTCCTCCGTTTACTCATACATTTAATTTATATCTGGATGTTCACACAGAAACTTTGATCCATTGGAAATTAAAACAGCATCAATAGTTAACAGAACTCAGAAGTTTATTGTTGGGTTTACTCGATAGTTGTTTTTGAGTGCTCTAACCATAATACTTATGAGTTTGTAGTACTGTTCGGGTTTACAGTGTAACCCTAATAAACAATAAATGGATTAATTATAAAATGACTGAAAAAGATCATTTATAATGGAAATAATGACAAAACAGTCTTACTACACAGTCCATTTGGTCCCTGTTCGGTGGCTTTGTCCTACTCAGCAGGTGAATGCTTTATGTAAATGATTGAATTTCCAGAGCACTATGAACACTATTTTTGTTATTGAGACAGAAACTCCCTCTTCCAATCTTTCTGACTGTAGAATTTTGGGTCTTTTGCATTGGTCCATGAATTGGTCAGCCCCCCACCTTCACACACTGATTCATCAGGTGTGTAAATGTGAAAAAGAAGGCAAATATTAGTCTTTTTCAATGTCTCTATTTTCATTCTTCTACTTCTGTCACTTTTTATATCATCAAGGAGCAACACAATGAAAAATTGATATGATTTTCTAAAACTGTGCAGTGTTGTCCCCAATTAAACAGCTACAGTGTCTTGTCCTTTTTTATGATAACAGACTTTTTACTCCATCTTCCATTGTGTCCACTCTGAACCACTATATGCAATAAGAGGGGGCTGCTGTTGCTCCAAAGGCAGAGCTGGTCATCCACTGACCAGCTCTATGTTTGGTCGTTCAATCCATGGCTTCTCCATTCCACATGCTTAAGTGTTCTAGGGTCAGACACTGAACCCCATATTACACCTGCCAGTTATGTTGGCTGTGTGTACATGATGTGTGATAGAAAAAGCACTGTATAACTGTTTGTGTGAGAAAAGGTAAAGCGCCTTGAGCGGTCCTAAAGCACTATATAAACGCAGCACAACAAACAATATGCGGATGACACTTTTATAAATGTTTCAATCATAACCTGACCTAAAGTCTCAGCCTCTGAGCCAGAATTAGTGGCAAAATTATTTGCAGCTTTGAAGATATATTTTTCCTGAGTTGTTGACTGAAATTTTATTATAAAAATGAAACAGACTCAGCCAGATGCAACAGTTAACTTCCACATATTTCTAAAACCCACTTCAAAATGAAGTGGAGACTATGTACAATCTACCTTTTTCCAGCCCAAATTTAAGAGCATGAGTAAATCCTGAAACTGAAGTGATACGTTTGATGTATTTTCCGTAACAGTCCTGTTATTTTATATCCCAACATAGTGGTTGTATGCTTTGCAGAGCATCCACAAACAATCTATTACAAAGTAAGAGATTTTAAAAAATGGACTTGTCATGGAAAGTTGCCTGCTTCATCGCGAATCCAAACAGCTTTATTTGGATTGAGCAAAGCACTGGAGCCTATCTGAATTAATAGAAGTTGAGCAAGAAAGGCTTATTTTCAGAGACAGGGTTCAAAGTATGAGCCCTGGGTGGCTCCTGAAGTTGTGTTTGCAGTGCAAGGAGAGAAGCCAGCACAGATGGTTATGTACCAAAGGCAGCAGACTTTTTCTCATGCCTTTAAATGGGAGCGCTCTCATTCTTAGCTAATATTTAGCTCCTTCAAATGCAAATGTGGTGGCTTCGATCTCCAAGGTTAGCATAACAACTATGGGAAAGCTTTCAGATCTCAGACATATGTTTACCAGATGAAAGAGCCTGCGCTTTGTAAGAGCAGAGAGGGACAGTCAGGCCTCCCAGCACTATATCTCCTGAACTGTTCACAGTCAAGTCGAAGTTACAGGCTGGATATTTTCAGTCAACAACAACAACCCACTGTGTGTGTGTGAGTGTGTAAAGTAGGACTCTGTATGACAATAGATAGGCTGAGAGAATTTATGGCAGCAAAACTTCACGATGATGCAAACATTTTAGAAAAATAAATTATAGATAGATTAAGATACATTTATTTGTCCCAAACACATGCACAGACATGCACAAGCACACTCATGCAAGGAGGGACATTTTTAACCTTTTAACCTATCTGGTGCAGGAAACACAGAGCAGTGAGCAGCCATGTACGGCGCCCGGGGAGCAGATGTTGGGGGAGTGAGGTGCCTTGCTCAGGGGCACTAGACAGGGTAGGGAGAATCCTCTTGGATTTTTGGACAGATCAATCCAGGTTCGTCTTTTTGTTGTTTCTCCGTGGAGTCGAACCAGAGACGAACCAGAGACCTTTTCTGCCCATAGTCCAAGTTTCTGCCACTAGTCCACCGCCTCTCCAATGCTTATATGGTATGTTTTTATACATTTTATACCAAATTTTGTGTCTTACTGATCCTTGTAAAACGTCTGAAGATTTTTATTTTCATTGTGATAAGCAAAATCTGAGATATTTAGGCGACTCATATAAAGTTTTGAAATTTGTTGCAGCTTGATTAAATTTAAGAAGACTATCAGGCCTTGGGGTTGTTGGGTCTGAGGTATGGTACTGAGTGTCATTGTATTTTTTTATTTCCAGAAAAAGTTCAAGATGCACCCCAAAGGTGCTTTTATAATGTTTTTACCTCCATTTGATCCATTGTTTAGTGGGAGAAAAACGATTGTGTCACCATGGAAACACCAATATCAGGCACAGAATATCGAAAAAGCAAACCAAGATCCCCCCAAAAGAACAACAGCTTTGATCAGAGCTTTTAGTCCTGTGACTTAAACAACCATGTTGCTGTGTGTATGTGAGTGTGCGCATGTGTATGTGGGGGTGTTATAATATAATTATTAAACATACATCATAAGAGCAAAAAATAGAACGGCCCAAAAAAAGGGCCACAATAAGTAGCAGGATTTTCCCTGATGAATAGTTTCAGCGGCAAACAGCTCATATTATACTTCAAAACTGTAATAAAGCACTATCTTTCCTGCATCTCTGTAATGCATTATTCACTTCCAGTTGCCAAAAGGAGACTCTAGAGGATGGTTAAGAACCCACTGCAATATTTATGTAGCAAGCTGCAGTGTACACACAAACATCCCCATATTTATATCAAGTTCTTGCTGCCAGATATCCATATGCATAGACCTATATCCCTATCAGTAAATTGTTCACAGAGAGCATTTTTTTCCTACTAAAATGTATGATCTAGCAGTTTAATATCCATATGAATACAGCATAGTTTAACATTTTGTTATTTTAAGGTACTTACATCACAACCAGACTGCAAATATTGTGATCTTGTTTGATACAAAACAGATTCTTTACATCAAGTGGTCACTTATGGACTTTCATTTATAAACTAATCACTTACGGCTGTGGCTGAGGGCTAGAGTGGTCGTCCTCCAACCTGAAGGTCGGCGGTTCGATCGCCAGTCTGACCCATCTGAATGCCGAAGTGTCCTTGGGCAAGATGCTGAACCCTGAATGGCCCCCCATAGAATAACAAAGTGCTGCGAATAGATGCACTGTATGAATGTGTGTGAATGGGTGAATGTAAAACTGTACTGTAAAGCGCTTTGAGTAGTCATCAAGACTAGAAAAGCGCTTTATAAATACAAAACCATTTACCAAAAAAAACATTTACTAACTTACTTGAACAAGGAACCATCAAATATATTGAATGATGTTTGGATTTGCTCTAGCTCAGGGGTCGGCAACCCGCGACTCTTCAGCCCCTCTAGTCCAGGCAAAGTATTTCATTTTGGAGCCAAAAATCAAACTAATTGTAAAATAATTTTTTTCAGCATAGATCATTTCTATGAGGTGTCCAGAACAACATACTAAAAGTCCTAAGAAATCCTAGTTGAGGAAATATGTTTAATTCTCATCAATTTGTGCCAATAAGCACACAAGCACACAAGCCTATAAGACTATATACCGGCGGGGGTTATACCCCTGGCAGGTACTACCAAGCCAGGCAGTTTTCAGGTTAGAGGCCAGTCTAAAAGCAGCATTGCCATCACCCATTGGCAGTGGGATGATTGGATGAAGATTGGGCCGATGTATTTGTCATACATATGAATGGTGTTTCTGCCTATGCAAATTAGGACATATTCAATAAGTGTGGAGCTCATGTGCATATTCAAATACATTTTCAAAGAAACTCAAAACACAAAAAAATGTACTTTTCATGGGTACTTTCATTGTGTAAAGTTTCATTTTGATAGGAGTAAAGGACACAAATAGCCCCATTGGGTGTATAGTTGCCTGGCCTTATTGGCACACATTGATACATACTTTTAGTATGTTGTTCTGGACACCTCATAGAAATGATCTATGCTGAAACAAATTATTTTACAATTAGTCGGTCGTAAAACGCTACTTTGCCTGGACTACTCTGCAGTGGCTCCCTGTACAGTGAGAGACACAGTGAGATCAGAGCTCTTCATGGGAAGCAGCCGGTCACTGACTTACAGGCTGCTTCTTAAATGTGGAAACAGTGAAAACACAGAGTTTCTCTGGTCTCAGCTGCTCAGAGATCAACGCCGCAGCTTCTTGATCAGAGCAGAAGCTGCAGTTGGTTTGTACTGAGCTTCAGTTTCTGTGTCCGCCTCCAGTCTGACCTGCTCTCATGTTTTGTTTTAATATTACGTCAACTAAAATATGCGTCAAATCCTATTACGTCTATGGCCGGGCGCTCTTCCCTGCAGGTCGCTAATCTAGAGTTTCCGACCACCAGCCTCGGGAAACTAACCATCCCCAAAAAGAAAAGTATGGGAGGAAAATATAGAGTTTAATTCTGCGTGGACAGATTCATTTGCTTTCATTCCCCAGCGATGCTGGCTTACCTGCTTACCTGTATGCTTGATATGTGGCAAACTACAGTTTTTGTATATTGTATAACTATATATATAACTTCATAAGCTGTGTTATCAAATCAAAAGTTTTGCGGCTCCAGACAGATTTAATTTGGGGGAAGAGGGGGCAAATTGGCTCTTTCGATAGTAAAGGTTGCCTACACCTGCTCTAGCTGGATAGATAGAATAATAGAGTAAACAATTAATTACTTAAATGTTCACCTTACTGAATCACAAATGGTACATGAATGTTTTATATGTAATTGACCACTCTGTGTAAATTGTGCCCCTTGATGGCCTCTGATTTAGAAAAATCCGAGATTCACCACTAGGGTTGTAGAGGGGCGGAAAGTTTCCGGAAACTTTCCACAGGAATATTAAGCTCGGGAATTTGGGGAATTTTGAAAAAAACAAAACATGCAAATTAAATGCTTAGCAATAAAACATCATTCAAAACACTATTTTAAAGATGTATGGAATGCAGCACACACTGCATGTTGAATTTCAACCCTCCACTGTGCATTCTTCTTATCTGACACACTAAATATGTTTTTTCTGTATGTAGTCGACAGTTGTTAACAGAAGAACGTTTTGTATCTTGAAAATTATTCCCTTTTATGCCACACAATCACTTACCTCCCATGCATTGGCCCATATACTGCATATACTCCATATACTGTTTGAAGATCCAGGCCAGCCATGACTCTCAACAAGGATCCCCCATTGAAAATGGGGGATTAGAAACACATTCCTTAGAGATGCTAAATATATTTCTGAAAAGGCACAGAAGGCATGTTTCAAAGTAGCAGAGTTGAGCTTCACTTTGCAGATCATTAATGATATTGATGTATGCTGTATGGTAATGATGCAGGCCATCAGATGATCATGGTGACGGCTGCTCTGCTTGTCTAATAAGAAAGAAAGTGCAGGATGCTATGTGTGGAGAAAAGCCTAAACATTCCATCATGGATATTGTTGTTGTGCCGCAGATGTTGTTTTTCCTGGGAAATACCTGAAGTCAAGTCAGAACAGATGTTTGTTTTTTAGATTTGCCACACAACTGAATTTGACAAAATGTAAAAAGCAAGAGAAAAAATGCCCAGATAAAGTGAAATAATACCACCAAGAATTTACTCTTTATCTCTATATCACTATTATAGCAGACTACTGAACCTTAACACATACAGTATCAAAAGTGTGAATTGGAGGATCTGTGTTAAGCCAACCCTACAATTTAAAATAAAAGATCAGTATTGATAGCAGGGTCAAGGTCTGTTGTACTTGTAGGGAAAGTTCAGGTTGCATCCTCTGTTGCTTTTGGGTTTACATCTCTGTAATGAACCCAGTTGAGCACATTTATCAGGTTATTTGACACTGATCATAACAGAAAATAGACAGTTCTGATATTACACAATTAAAGGGAGAATTTTATATAAATAAAATACTTGTATACATATCCTGAGAGAGTTATTGGTCTATGTTGTCATTTCTGCTGTCCACACCCCCTTGCTGTTCAGGTTTTCAGACTCTGTGCCACAAACGATGCATTGGTGGGAGCATGTTTTTCATCATTAAATAAACTGCATTCTTTATTATGTGAACCTAAATTAAACCAGAACAACTTAATATTGTCAGCATTGGGTCCCTGCAACAAATGTGCAGGTGACAAACAGACCATATCCCACATGGCTCTGGTACCATAGCTTTCGCCAATATCCACTTGATTTGAAAAACAGCCCACTAAAGCCTCATCAGAACATCATAAGAGATTCTTTATCAATATCAGCATTAATTCATCAAAATGGGAACTGTTAAAATGGGATAAACAAGAGGCAGGTTTTTGACTTATCCAATCGTTTCCCTGAAATAAAGAAGTTTCCTACAATGCTGTTGTCTTCCTATCTCCTATCTCTCTACACTCTCTACAACTGGATAACAAGCTCTGAGTCAGTGAGTCCAGAGTGACATTTCATAGTCAGGGAGACTTTTGTGGCTATTTCATCGAATTTTGAGGTCAGGGCATTCAAGGAGCTGTCTGCTCAATGCTTCCAAAGAGAATAAATAAATAGAGAGTGAGTGCAGCAGAAATAGAGTATGTGTGTGTATACTTGTGCAGGTGAGAGAGAGAGAGAGGCAGAGGGATAGTGTGTGTGTGTGTGTGTGTGTGGGTTGAAGAGTGAGACAGGGAGCTAGATAGATAGGGATCTTTGTGTGGATGTGTTCGGTGACCTTGCGCTCTCAGTGATGGGCCTCTATCTCCACTTACACAAGAGAACAGGAAAAAAGGATCAGAAGACAGTGACTGGAGACTGGATCTCACTGATGCAGTGTGCCCTATACCAAGGGGTAGAGCAACAAGGAAGTATGTGTGTGTGTTGTGTACGTGATGTGATAGTTGAAAAAGCAGAAATCGAGAGAAGGTGTGTGAGCGAGCTATAGCGCCCTGCATGGTAACACAGCACATAGATTTATAGCTACGGTATCATGCTCCTGCCAGGCACATCATATTAAACAAGCAATAAAAAAAGTACAGAAAGTTTATCGAGCTTTCCTGCACTCATCTATAGTCTTCCTCTGTATGACCATGGCCTACTTTTATTTTTGACTTTCGAATTTTTGCTTATTTTTTGATTTTGGGGTTTTGGCCTGTGGATTGACTATAACCTTTTCATCACTGACTGACTTCCCATGTAAGACGCTGTCTGCATTAAAACCAAAACTGTTGATCTTTACTTGATTCCTGCATGCAAGTCTTTGTTTGTGGATCAATCATCACAAAATGTGAGATAAATAAACACATAGGATGCATTCATTTCTTCGGTGATATTTATATACTATATATATCTGATCTTAGGACAGACATTTTGAATCGATTAAGCTCTTTTCTGCATCCTTATTGTTTATCCTTTGGCAACTTTCTGGGCTACTGTTTTACAGGAATAAAGAGAACCAAGAATGAAAAATGGACTGATTTGACTAAAGACTTATCTTGAATCTACCCACAACATTATCCTATCATTAATCCTTTATTTCATTGCTTTTCAATTTGTCTCAAACACAAACAACACAGCCCCATCCTACCCCCTCTCCTCTCCAACCCTGGTGCTCTCTCTTCCTCCCATCATCTGTCCGTTTAGCCATGATTCGATCAGACAGGTATGGCTACCCCCATGCTGGATACATCTTGATACATCACTGTGCTCTGTGGTACTCGAACCCCAAAGTCTTTGCACAGATCAATCTCCTCGACAGGTTCCCACAAGGAAGAAAATGCTTTACAGCTGAAACACAACTGTCCCTCAGCAGCAGAGAGAGAGAGAGCAACGAAGAAGGAGAGGAGGGAGGTGATAAATTAGGGGTGTGAGGGATTAAGTCTTTTCTTCCAGGATAAGGACCTGTCTCTTAGAGGAGGAGAGGGGTTTGATCCCTCGTTCTTACCCTCCTCCCTCTCTCCTCTTCCCGCCCTCTGTCTTTCTTCGTTTTTCCTCTTTTGTGTTTTTTTCCTACTCACTGTAATCCAACGTGATACAATTACAGATGCAGATGGTCTATCAATGCCTCCACCCATCAGAGCTGTGTTGAGGGGCCTGCTGGGGGCCTGTGGGTGCCTGATACCTTGCCTGCCTGCATGTGTGTGTGTTTGTGTGTGTATGTTTGTGTGAGAATGTCCATGCACACATCTATGTGTGTGTACCTCACGTTACTCCCCCTTTGCTCATGGGGGACCAACCAAGACGGCCAACACATCAAACAGCCATGGCTTTAATGTCAGTCACAGGATGGAGATATGTGATGTTTATATATATGGTACAGGGTTACATTACTGCTTCAACACAATGCTTTCTGCGGAGGCAGAAAGAAAGAAAGCAGGATGACACTTTGACAGATGAATGCAGAGTGCTGTGTTTGTGAGGAAGGGCCTCCTGTGCCATCTCACCATGGTAATGGCATCCCAGAGGAGAGGCCTGTTTGACTATATGTCTTATCCCATATATACTCCACAAGTCTCAGATGTCATCTCTTACCTGAGGAGGTGCAGCTCACTGATTGATCCTTAAAGTAGAACACACATTGATGTTTTATGGTAATCACACAATGAGCACAAAAGATACAGCACATAGGACAGATGCTATATGAGCATCATATACGTTAAGAAAGGGGCACTATAATAATCCTGAATACGTTAATATATGGTATATGGTATTGTAATATTCATAATATAAATAGTTATATGTAATTTCTAGTGCTGTCAAACGATTAAAATACTTAATCACAAATTTTTTTCTATTCTAAATGTCCCTTCATTTATTTTTTTTCCATAATTTTTTTTTCGTTTTAATGATCTTATCAACATGAAAAAGTGGTTTGGCTTGCTTTATGCAAATGTTTTATTTCATTGAAAAACAACATTGCCAAACAGGGCGGTACAAAATAAAATTATAAAGTGCACATTTCAGGTAAACAAGGACTCAGCCTATAGTGCAGTTAAACCATGGCTTAATATTTTATTTTTTTCAAGTTTGCTGTGAACATAGCAGTCAGGCCTCTTATTTCAGAAACAATGAACCCTAACAGTTAGGTTACCAATAAAAGGTAAGCCTACTATTTCTTTGCTTTCAGCCAGCTACTCAAACGGACAAGCAACAAAATAACAAACAAACAAAATACACAGGCAAGTATCGGCCTACTTTGAAATAAATTAAACACAGAACTTTGTAGGGCTATTTGATTCCTCCCCATATTTGTGGAAAATATATAAAATAAGAAGTACCCTTTTTTGAAATAAATAAAAACATATAGCTGCAGCCTAATAGTGTAACGGACTGGGTTTATGTTTATGTTTGGTTTTGACGTATGTTCAGTAAAACACTGTGTTGAAGGAGCATTCTGATATCCTGAGGGTCAATGAAGGGTTTTGGGGTGGGACATGTGACTGTTTGGACCAATAGGATGGGGTTGTTTGGGGATCGGGGGTCAATGAGGAAGTGAAGGATTGTTGATGTGTGCGAGTGACGGAGTAAGAGCGAGAAGTGCACATGTTCGTGTAGAGGATAATACAAGTTACTAAACCACGAAAAAGTTCTGTGTCCTGTGTAAGTGGGGACACTACAATAGCTTAAAAATATATATTTTAGTTGGCGAAATATTAAAACAAAAAGCGAGAGCAGGTCAATCTGGATCCGAACACAAATACTGAAGCTGAAGCTGCAGCTCTGCGTTAATCTCACATTAATAAAATTGACAGCGTTAAAATGGGTTGCAATAACGCCGTTAATAACGCGTTTAACTGACAGCACTAGTAATTTCATATATTTTTTTATACACAATTTTAAAAAAACAGTTGAAAAATGATTGACCACAAGCTGCAGCACCTATACCTGCTGATTGTCAACTTACAGATCAACAGCCTTAAAAAGGGACACATTATTGAATCAACACCCCTGTGACATAGTATCAACATATACTGAACTTTGGGACCACCACAAAGCTGGTATTTGTAGCAGGGCTGTGACATGGGAGCAGGCTCCATTCTCAGTACACTCTACACCAGACATGGGCAAAGTACGGCAAAGTATTAATCCGGCCCGCCGAACTTGTCCAAATAATAATAAAAAAAAAAAGTAAATAAAAAAAATAAATTGAATTTTTTTTTTTTTTTTTTTAAACTTACAATTTAGTAGCACTTAAATGGTACGTACTTATAGCACTTTGTAGTTTTGCTTTATTTTTGAAGAAATCGTTCTTTCATGATTCTTGTTCTGGGTTTGAACCCTCGGGGTTGAATGCGCTTATTGTAAGTCGCTTTGGATAAAAGCGTCAGCTAAATTAAATTTGCCCGGGAGTGTGGTGTATAGGGCTTGAAAAGGCACATGATCGCCCTTCACTTTTACCCTTTGCCCTGTGAGCCCTTCTGTAAAATTAGAGGATCAAGGAAACAAAGAGTGGACAACAAAATACTTTTTCAATGAATGTCCAATCTAAGGCTGTATGCCTGATATGTCGAGAAACTGTTGCAATTTTCATGGAGTACAACATCAGCCGTCACTTTGCTACGAAGCATGCTAACTACGCTAGCAAGCAGTCAACGCAAGAACGGGTGGCTGCAGCTCAGAGGTTGGCGACTAATTTACAGACTCAGCAACATTTTTTTTCACAGACAAACTGCGATCAAAGAGTCATCTACCAAGGCATGTTTTTTGGGGGGCATTCGAAATAGCAAAGACTAGCAAGCCTTTCTCTAAAGGCGAATTTTTGTTAAAAGGCCTTGCAAATAAGTGCTTTGCTACTTGGTAAAGCCCAAATCCTTTCATGTAATGATTTTTCCATGTCATTTATATTAGTTCACAAAAACACTCCATCCATCTGTTCCTGGCCCGGCCCCTCTGTCAAATTTTAGAACCCATTGTGGCCCGCGAATCAAAATGTTTGCCCACCCCTGCTCTACACAGTACACGCATATGGTTGCGTGCTTTTCTGAGCACCAATGTCAATCGAGTGGATTTGACTGTGTCTCTCAGGGCTGCGCGATATGACCAAAGCCTCATATGCCCATAGAGAACATTTCATATTCATAAAATGATACATATCATTACTTACATTTAATCCGTGTAAATTATGTCCATGCCTTTGTAAATGTGAAGTTGCAACACCAGCTGTCTCTTTTCTTCACAATTCTTTGTTGTCTGTCGTTTTGCAGGAAAATCCTCTTGTGATATCAGAGTATTTCGGTTTGTTTGAGCCCTCGACTGTACTTTTGTGGCTCTCATCGATAGACTCTCTGTGTGCTGTGTGACATGATTATTGTGTTAGTGATTAGACACATTCTAGTTAAAGCTGTGCTCAGAATAATTCAGTCAAATAATGGGCAAGCGTGGGTCAATGGATATTGTGTGTCAAGCTCTGCGCAAATCACTGAACCTCCCATTGCTCCTCATGGTCAGACCAGAACCTTGTTAACTAGCTCATTGCTGTGTGTGAGTCCTAGCTCACTGCTGTGTGAATGGGTAAATTAAAATCAAATTGCAAGTACTTTGCTCTGTATACATACACTCCAATCACTATGTATGTAACAACCAGTGAACATCAGAAAATGTGTGCAATCCTGTTGTGCACACTACATGGAAAACAACCATACAAGTAGTGCAAAGGAAATACATTCATATAACAAATACTTTGTGGAGGATTTTGGTGGACAAAAGTTACATTTAAAGATCACTGTTACTTCACAAATCCCATGAACGCAACATTTACAGAAAGCCTCAAGGGAATCTTTTCACATTTGCCACAAACATTTGCTTGGAATCAAGATTTAACTGATTTGGGAGCTAAAGGTAAAGTTCACTGTCGCCTCACATACTTGAACAGGACGCATCAGAAATGCCCAAAAGGAATTACATTACATCTGGCACAAGCATTCACTTGGACTCAAAGATAAACTGATTTGATGTCAGTGGTCAAAGGTAAAGGTCACAATTACCTGATGTGAATTTGTAAAAAAAAAAGTACAATGAATGAGTGATTGGCATCAGTGGTGTCAGCAGCACTGTGAAACATCCAGGGCTAAGCCCAGAGTCTCTGATTAAGAGAAGAGCATTGAGTTCATCCATGCACCCCAAGGGATATATGATCACTCAACTTCAGGCTGGACAGTTTACACTACACAATGTCACAAGTACCATAAATCCAAAATATTTATTATTTTATTTATCAACATGTAAGCACTTGTACTTTAGTATTTCCACTTTATGGTACTTCATACTTTCCACTCTGATACATTTCAGAGGTAATCTTGTTATCTAGTCCATTACATTTATTTGACAGCTTTAGTTATTTCATATTATTAGAGTAAACCAGTGGTGATGTAATGAGAGCATTTAAATAGAGATTAAATAATATAATAATCGTTCAAACGAGTACTTTATCTGATGGTGTTAGGTGTAATTAAATACACTGGGCCAGTGTAAACAGGAAGCAGATAGTCTACGCTGCAGTTGGTTGCTTGGTAACAGAAAATTCAATGAATGAGGAACAAGGATGGTGAAACGTTTTCAGACATAAGTGTCAGAAAATGTGCAAACAACTCGGTCTGGACACTGCCCGAAGTTTGTTTTTCACATATTAATAAAGAAGGATAGTCTCTGCTCGGACATGTTCACAACAACAACAGATCTGTGACTGAGCCTTGCTGCCCATGCAGCCAATGTGGATTTCCTAATCTGATAACATGAGCGCTGAAATGAAAAGCAATACGTTGGTGACTGGCTAATTATTCAGGGCTGATGAAATAAAGGATCAGGGCTACAGCCCTGCATGCCCAAGCCTGGCAACGCCCATGGTTGGCAGAGTGTGCTATAACTACTTTTTCATTAGCAAAAGTGAGAAAAATAATTTACACACTCTTGAAAAGGAACACATGAGATTCGTCAAATACTCTCATTTATCAGGGTTGAATAATTCCTAGACAGGAGCTTACACACACACACACACTAACAGTGTATCGGTTGAAGAGAAAAATTCTCTGTGAAGGTGAGATTTACAAATATAAAGTATAGGGAGCAAGGATAATGAGGAGGAAAGCAAGTGAGTGAGAAAGAAAGACTGAAACGGTCCCTGACACAATCATGTGAACTTTTTATTCAGTGTGTATGTGATTGTGTATTTGTGTCTGCAATTAAAGTCTATGTATTTACGCATGTGTATATATGTGTATAAGTGTGGTTGTCTTTGTGTGTGTGAGTGACACCAAGGCGTGGGGTGTTGTCTGCCCTCTTGTCGACTGCTGGCATATCCCAGAATCCTATTAGGAGCAAGTCACACTTGGGTGGCACATTCATCATGGGCCCTGCACATTCAGATTGCTGTTATGAATATAATTACAGAGGAGCGCAGAGGAGATGCTCAGGGCACACACACACACACACACACACACACTTATAGTCACATGTGAGCGAACAACCACATATGTCAGCACACACAAACCTGTGTGTATAAACTACTTTGTTGTGCTTACATAAAATGATCACGCATGTGAACCAACAGTACAGGCCAAATAATACATACATGCACTGGCCTTTTCACACACTATCTGTCTTGTATCACTGTCTTTTTCTAACACACATACATGGTGACACACATACACACATACTCCTTTAGTGATTCCAGACACTTAATTTTCACCATAGAGCTCAGTGTGCCTCACCTCCCCACTTCAAGTACTGGCCGGCCAGCTAACCCGGGACAAGTCGGCACCAATGTGACCCTGTTGAATCACACTAAAAGGTATGTGTATTATACTTGCTCATTACATTGCTTTCACGTTACTGATCACTTTCTATGAGAATAGAACATTTTAGAATAATGTCACTATCTTATAAGAACAAAGTTATGATATAACAAGATGATGTTACAAAAATCGTTGGGTATAGAAACGTTGTTTGAATGTGTTAATGAATAAGTAAAATTGACTTGTAGTGTAAAGCACTGTAACAATGCCCGAACCAAGCGACTCAAATGCAGAGAACACTGAGAAAACTAGGGACAAGGTAAAAGTCATTCATTCAGAACTTAAGCAATGCTAAGAAAACATGAGAGAGCTTTGTACGCGGAGGAAACATAAGAAATCTGGCAGGAAAGAGGTGTGTGAGCAGGTGTATATGTACTGTGATGGAAATCTGGAAATACAAGAGGCTGGAAACACCAAAGTTATCTATGTGTATTTGAATACGGGCTCTCTGCAGAAAGGATCAACACAGAGAGTCACAAGGATCTCAGAGTGAAGATGGAGAACAGTCAAATACAAGGATCTGATATAGGGACTGAGGCTGTTTGCCTGAGCCAGTTCTGGTTCTGTGGGGTAGTTTAAGACAGGAACCAAAGCACAGGAATAAATGATTTGCATACATTTCCATTGGGTTCTTTGGACAGTCAATAAGTAATGGAAAGGTCAAACATGTATATAGAAAGGTCATACAGGTTTCAGGTCATTAACATTTCAGGTCATGGAGTCTTAGACATGTAGGCAAAAAGTTACTCTTCAACTATAAAATAGGTTTCAACCACACTTAGCTATTTTCCACTACACTAAGTCATTTTTCCAATACAGTACTTTGTAGTGTGGTTAGTGCAGTAGTGAGTAGGTCAGTGGAAACTCTACTATTTTACACTTACTATTAATACTTCTAATGATCATCTCTCAATGTAGACATAAACTTGTTTCCCAAAGTTTGTACTGTGATGAGCTGCTCTGCTCATATTTATTCAACAGGTCAAGCTGTTGCTGCTGCCCTCTCTTGTCTCTTTGCCGCGAGCGCAAAGCATGATGGTATACTGTATATTGTTCGTTTAGTGACCAAGAACAGTCATATTTGTAAACGTCATTATTAATGATACATGGTGGGAAACAATGAGTCAAACATGTATATAGTAAGTCAAAAACAAAATGAAAGAGTAAGTTACGAGCAAAAATTCATGAAAATTAAGTAGCAGATGTTACAAGCATTTAGAGTTGTCAATAAGACTAGAAAAGCCCTTTATAAACGCAGTCCATTTAAAAAGTTTTCTCAACAATACTTCAGAAAAAAACCATGTAGACACTCTTTCGTTTAAGCCACAACTTAAAGGTTAGAGACCTCTGTGTTAAGCCTTTAACTTAACTAATAACAACGATATATATATATATATTTCTTTCACACAATAGTTTGAAAGATAACAGATCTAGGCTGACACCCAACCAATCTAGTCATACAGCTTAATTTGTCCACCTCTGAAATTCATCATGGAGCCGAGGCAAAAACTCGAATTAACAAAATGACGGAACGCTTGATGTTTGTGATGGCACGCTCTCTGTCATTCTCCATGTCATTCTCTACACGCACATACACGTACACACATACACGCACACACACACTTTATTTACTCTTCTCTTTCTCTCCCCCTGTCTATCACCATTTCTCTCATCCCTCTGCTGAACACTTTCAGGAAGCTGGCCAAGACTCTTGGAGAGCCAGCATGTGTTTACCACCCTTTGAATGCATGCCACGTCGAGGGCTCTGCCTGCCATCTGAATGCTCCGTAATATCAATAATTGATGCTCTTGAGGAGTAGTAATTAAATTAGTTAATTATGCTGGTAAAATTACATGTAATTATGAGACTGGAGGGTATATTTAGTAAATTAGTCTCATCCATGCTTACTGTGTGTACTGATCCAGATTACAAGCTTTTCTCACTGGAGTCATTGCTTTTCATCCTGGAAAAATCTGCTGCGTCAGGACAATGTGATGAGTGTTTTTGGCAACAATACATTTTTTATGATTTTTGGTGCATTTTGAATCTTTCTTTTAAAATTCTAAAGATTGCTGAAGTTAATTTAGCAGTCTAATGAAGAATAACCTGACATTGATTATAATAAAAAAAAAACAAGAGAAATAACCTGTGGGCCAGTTAACCTGTCAGAAAAATATATCTAAACCTGGACAAATAAAACCACAGTTGTCATTTTGACTAGCCACCAATTTAAATGAGAAAATATGGATGAAAGGATCCATTGATAACTTTGTCTATAGATGCATTAAGCTTAAGGTTTTCCATAATCTATCGATCCGAACTACAACTGAGCAAAATGGTTACTACCCCCTTTTAGTAGAGCTCAGGTTCTGCAAGTGAATTTACCATGAACTGTGCAGTGTGACCGTAAAACATTGATTTGGATCTAAAACAATAGAAACAGGTCAAGGTACAAGACAATTATAAAGAGCAGAGGTGGGAAGCAATAAAGTACAAATACTTTGTTACTGTACTTACGAATGTAACCATTTTCCTAAAATATAGTATATATCATATAGGCTTGTGGCTTCTACAGGAGAATATAATGTTGTTCCTGGCACATGGGATTATATATAAATATATATATATATATATATATATATATATATATATTTGTAATTGGTTAATCAGTGTGAGTGCATACATCAGAAAATACAATATTTTTACAGCCACTAAATCCACTTTACATAACTATTGAGTTGCATGGACACTTCAGTTTACAGTATGTTGCTTAAATAATTATCCCATAAAAAGATGTGGGAGACACTGAATCAATACAGCAGCAATATCAATAAATCAAGTGTAACACAAATATTCTGTCAAAAAATAAAACCACATCTCCGGCATCTCTGTATAAAAGGTTTTATAAATTTGGCTGTGTTTAGGGTGGAGACTCTATGTCAATAACGCCAGTGAACGCTGGCAGACGGTGGACCAACTCTCTCTTGTTTGACTTTGTGTGCTGGAGGGAGGCTTATCTGTAAGCCACGCCATATTGCAGCAGCACATTTCCCTGAAGGTTTCCTAAACAGCTTGTCGTGCTCCTACTTGTGAAATCTATGGCATATTGTCTAGACCAGGCTGAATGCACATACAAATAGCAAAGCTTAAGACATTGTGTACTGTAGTTAAAGAGATTAAACTCAGTGCTGAGCAAGTTCTTCCTTCATTAACGGTCTCTGGATTACACAGCGAGAAGAAGTGCACCAAATTATATCAGTGTTAGGGTTAGTCATGCGTGGACATTGACATTTGAAAGTAGGCCTGTGCTGTATGTTTTTCTTAACTGACAACTTATGTCATGGATTATTTGATAAATTCATATGGGTTACGACATTTTTACATAGATAGTCACATAGAGAACAACTCACACAGAAATCCCTCTCTCTTTCTCCTCCTTTCTTTTCACCTTGTTCTTCCTAATGTTCATTTTGGGTGACTGACTTGAGACCACTCATCTGATATGACACCCATGTCACTGAGGGTCATATTTTTAAAGGAGCGTTCCACACCACATAAAATCTGTTAAGTTTTTATTTGATATCTAATGTGACCGTGTTCAGTTTTTCAGAACACCTGCTAAAAATAGCAATAGCAGTCACTGTCTGTTTTATCCAGCAAATATACAGTAACCTTCTATAAATTGACGATAGCCTGAATGTTATAGTTAAATCACTTGGTGAAAGAGAGAGAAGAAAAGTGAACATTTACTTATATGATAATGTTGAAATGTAATTTACTGTGAATCATTTTGAGGTGCTACAGGCTCTGTTAGTACCTCCTCTCTCTCCCTGTATCTTGCCCACTGTTACTGCTGGTTTTACTCAACATGAAGACAAATTGAACAACCTTAGTTATGAATACAGTCATGATGATTTAAACAATTTTTTAAAAATGATTCTACTGACATCTGCTTATACTGCCGTAACTCCAGTTTTAAGCTGTTCACTGAAAAAATTATATAAATAGGTGGATCATGTACACATCTAGCTAGCTACTACTCTGATTGAATGATTTACAAGTGCCACAGATACAGAGATTGGGAAAGTAGAGATATGGTAAATGGATTTGTATTTATATAGCGCTTTTCTAGTCTGATGAAGACCACTCAAAGCGCTTTACAGTACAGTTTCACATTCACCCATTCATACACACATTCATACAGTGCATCTATTTGCAGCACTTAGTTATTCTATGGGGGGCCATTCAGGGTTCAGCATCTTGCCCAAGGACACTTCGGCATGCAGATGGTTCAGACTGGGGATCGAACCGCCGACCTTCAGGTTGGAGGACGACCACTCTACCCCTCAGCCACAGCCGCATTTGAGATAGAGTCTCAAATGCAGTTAGTATTTGTTCACAGTAAAAATATTTTAAAAAAACCAGTTGTCCTCATTCTAGACAGTGTGTACGTCATTCATACGTACTCAAATTGAATGACAGCTCCTTATTAAAGAAAGATGACACTGCTGGCTTTAATAAATAGTCTAAGCTTTTTAAGCTCCAGTAATTATTCAAAATTGTCCAATAAAAATCAAGACATGTGGCTTAAATGTTTGCATATTCAGTTTATTATATCTCATCTTGTAATGCCCTTTTTTCTTCTCAAATGACAGCAAACATTACAAAATCTGTTTAATTGCATTCCATAATCCCCCCGTCGATTTTATTATGAGGCTTGTTGGATGTTTGCTGTTGAAAACCTTAGATCTCCAATTCTGCCATGACATCTTCTGTCCTAATCATCGATGGTGGTATAATAATCTGTATTATTATTATTATTACCATAACTAAATAACTGATCAAAACAAAGGCAGGCCACATCCATTGGTTCCTATTAGATCTTAATTTCCCCGCATGACACCATAAGACTGCCTGCTAATTTTGAATCTCTGGCAATACTTCATATCAGAGTGCAGCAAAAAAAATGCTTTAAATTGCCGAACAGATGCAGCAATATGGTGTGTGTGTGTGTGTGTGTGTGTGTGTGTGTGTGTGTGTGTGTGTGTGTGTGTGTGTGTGTGTGTGTGTGTGTGTGGATACGAGTGTGTGTGGATACCAGTCACGTGTATTTGATGGCTATGTTGATTAAGGTAGTTAATACAAACAATCATTTCAGTAAACTCTAATTTGTAGATACTAGCACACTCAATAATTTATTTATTTGTATTGAAGCAATGAAAGTAAATTTGTAGGAGAAGAAAATAAAACATGATGTAGAGGGATAAGATCTTTTCAAAAGCAATCATGCAAAGTGAAGCAATGCATAAAAAAATGGCCCAAAAAAGAAAATATCCAGGAGTGGCTCTTAAACACTGTAGAGCCTCACAGAGAAACCAGAGGAACAGTACCACTTAGATTTGTAAAGTCTTAAGATAAAATGTTGAGAAATATGTTTCAAATGGTAAAAATTTACAATAAATCCCCAGAGATGTGATGGCTTTAAATGTAGCAAAGGCAAATTATCTTTATATTTAAGTTGAGTAATGCTGAGAAATCAATGTCTCCTAGAAATTACTTTTATATACAATTAATTAGCATTTACAAACTGGGAAATTCAATTGCATCTGAAGTAAGTTTTTAATTTACGTATTGAGGATTTGTTGTTAGTATAAATATTTGTCAAGTCTCAAGTATATTGAACAGTCAAACTGGTCTGGTTGAAATTGTTCAAACCAGTGGCTGATCAAGGATTTTTATAAATCAGGGTCCATTGAAGGGCTATAGTTTTCAAAGAGGGGGCAATTATATGTCTAACATTCATGAACAATTCCTGGTTAAGTAAAGTGCTTCTAGTGTTTCCATTTTTCCTGTTAGCTCTATAGCGTTGAGCAAAGCAAAACATCATTAAAAATTATTTGGAAATTGTTCCATGAAAAAAGAAAATAATCATTTTATTTATTGATAGTTTTGTACATGACTATTACAAAGAAATGACTACGGACAGGACAATGCCACTTCAGAGGCCAATCAGATTTCAGCCAAGGCCAGTGCTCCCCTGGCCCTGCTCCTGGTTCACACTGATTTAAAATACGACATGTATATTTACAATTAATGAAAAATTACAACCTTAAGCAACCAAAGTGTTTTTGTTGCCAAAACAAAACAAAAGACTGGCTCTGGTCTGTGACTGTACCTCTTTGTACATCTAACATCCATTATAACCTTCTCTTAGTGACTCTGCTGCCACTAATGAAAGGGAGATATTAGTTAATATTACATTCCCTTCAATTTCTGAAATTATTGTGGCACAAAATAAGTAAATGCACGTCCACGTCACATTCACACATCTTTAGCTTTTATATAAATATCAATATTGGTGTTGTTGTTAGATTTATTAAATGTTATTGTTGATTTATTGACACATTTTTCTCCATGTTAATTTAGTTTTTTTAATTTTTTGTGAAACTTTATAACAATATTTAGGTAGAGGGTTTAAACTAAGGACACTTGGTTTTCTGCCTCCCTCTGCACTGTAGTGCTATGCATTTTTATCCGTGCTGAAATAAAATAAATAAATAAAAAAATCTGCCCGAAACTGAGTCCGTGACATATCTCCAGGAAATGAAATGTTTTGCACGAGAAACTGCGATGATGTTTCCTCTGCAGTCACCCAAATAACAAAAATTATATCTGTGTTCAGCCTTCAGCACAGTGAACCATGAGTGTACTCTCTATTCTTTATGGTCTTCCTGTGAAGCCAGCATTAAAGTTTAACAGTTAAACGCCGACCTTATTCTGCTGTCCAACCTGTGTTTCGAAATGAGTAATCACCTTCCCACCTGCAGATGAGCTTGCCAAATGGAATGTGTAGCTGTGTGAGTTTGTTCTATAACTGCATTCTTGCATGTGTGTTTGTGTGTGATTTATGAGTACAGACCTTTGAGTGGCCCTGTTTTTCTACCTCACAGGCGACATGTTACCCAGACTGCTCCTCTCTAAGTCTTTAATCACAATGCAGACTGCTGTTCTACTATGCGAACAAATTAAGTAATGAAATATTGATTGTCCACAACATTATAAAATTATAATAGTCAATGAAACCGCATGAACCTGTTATTAATATGATAAAACTTTAGGCAATAATTATACCTCATCTTACATACTTCATTCTACTGAATATATGACTTAAAGGGCCCATATTGTGTAAAATACATTTTCTGGGCTTTTACCATCCATAATTACTTGAAGGAGGTCAGTAGGTACCCTCAAAATATGAAAATAGTCGCCCTGCGGACGTTTTCACTCAGTCCATTCTAAGAAATATGTTACGTAAACGTCTCGTTTCGTACTTCCTCCCACCGTATTAGTCATTCAGGATCGCACTCATCTCTAAGCCCCACCTAGCCAGTACCAGTCCAGCCTCCGGACCCTACACACCCAAATTCCTTCACCTGGGTATCCACATACTTTTGACCATGTAGTGTATGTATATTATAAGAGATAAAACAATTACTCATTAAAAATGAGTAAATTGGGGTAATAATGGATAAGCAATAAAGTAAAAAAAAACAAGGAAAAAGCCTCCATACTGCTCCTGTGGTGTCATCCAAGTGTCCACAAGCCCCGACCTTCATATTCAACGCTAAACGAGTGTAGTGCCCGCAGTACCAATAGCAACATCCACCAACTTCAGCCCTGTCTCAGCTGTCCTCAGCGCCTGAATGTCTGGATCAGAAACTTGATCTGCTTCCATGCAATCATAGTCCAAACCCAAATAGATGGCTCCAGTAACCGCTCGGGAGAGGCAATCAGCCACTGGGTTGTGCTTTCCTTCCACATGTAAATCTGTGTTGAACTCTGATATGAAGGAAAGCCTGCGCTGCTGCTGAGCAGACCACGGCTCTGCCACTTCAGCCATGGCGAAAGTCACTGGCTTGTGGTCCACGTAAACAGTGAAACGTGTGCCCTACAGCAGGTTAAGGCCAAGCAGCATCTGATCGATGGTATTGTACTTCCACTCACTGGGGCACAGCTGTCTGCTGAAAAAAGCGAGCGGCTGCCAGGCCCCATTGACCCACTGCTCATGCACCGCCCCAACTGCATAGTCAGAAGCTTCGCTCTCTTGGGCTTATCCAGTGGGTGCACGGGCACCTGGTGATAGCCATGGACTAGGTCCAATTAGGAAAATATAAATTTACCAGCCAGGCGGGCAGAAAGGTCCTGGATGTATGGGACTGGTTAGCGATCGGGCGTCGTTGAGCCATTGAGCTGGCAGTAATCATAGCATGGGCGCCATCCGCCGCCTTGCTTTGCCACCATGGTGAAGACCATGGGCTGCTGGAATGACTAATGTTCTCAAGACACTCCATGTTCTCAAAGTCATCCTTAGCAATAACCAGCTTAACCGGGTCGAGGCGCCGGCTCCGAGTGTGAACTGGTGGGACAGTTGTAGAGATATGATGCTCTACCCAATGATTGCTGGTGTTGGATGAGAAAGTGGGCTTTGTTAAACTGGGAAGCTGTACCAGGAGGCGCTGGAACTCGTCCGTAGCAGGTACAATGCTGGACAGTCCCACAGTCCTTGATATCCACTAACAGCCCATAAGCACACAGGAGATCCGCGTCTAGCAGGGGAACAGTATCTTTTGCTGCAACAAATTCCTAGCTGAAAGGTTGGTCTCCAAAATGTTGGTCTCCGACTGGCGCCGTTTCCTGTCCTGTTGAAATGGCATGGGGACACCTTTTAGCCTTGAAACCAAATTGTGCATGGTAAAAACCCAGGTGGGACCCTTGTTGCCGTTTAACCATTGTGGTGCTGACATCAGATGTTTCCCCCTGCTGCTCCATGAACAGTCACAGGATGAGTACAACACCCAGCAATCTGTGACGATAGTACCTGAGTCGGCCGCTGCTGCTTGTATGTGTCCAATAA
Organism: Limanda limanda; assembly: GCF_963576545.1. NCBI lineage: Eukaryota > Metazoa > Chordata > Actinopteri > Pleuronectiformes > Pleuronectidae > Limanda > Limanda limanda. The sequence continues at coordinate 28,387,074 of NC_083646.1, forward strand.
AATACAAGGTAATTCAGAAAAATAATTAGTGAATTCGCAGTAACAGAAACTTGGTTAAAGGATGGCGATAGGTATGAAGATTAGATAGATGGATATGAGTGATATTATATAATAGAAGAAATAGAATAGGTAGAGGTGTAGCTTTTAATACAAATTCAACTTTGAAATATAAAATTGTTTGCAATATGTCAACTGTTGATATGGATTTAATCACCTCTGAAACTATTTATGAAAAAGCAAAAATGTTATACAGTTGTGTCTATATAACACCAGCTTCCTGTGTTGAGACATCCACAGACAAAATAACAAAGTTGTTTAAGAAGATCTATAATAAGAATGTTTGTCGATGTGAGGACTCTTTTTCCAATGATAACAAATCAACAAAAATCACAGCAATGTTATTCGTAACATTATACAACAGATGGATTAGTATTGAGTGGGATCTTGACGACTGACTTTTTTTTTTTTACAGTTTATACCAATTATTACTTTAATAGAATGCAATAAATGACATGATCACAATCAAGAAGCCTTAGAGGTACTGAAAGAAGACTGAAAAGACTACCTTAAAGTTGGGATAAAGTGTAAGTAATTGACGGTAATACAGGTTATGATTCATTTATGACGTTATTGATAGGTTTGTTTGAGAAAAACTGTAAATAAACCATGGATGACTTAAGGACTACTTAATGCCTGCAAGAAGAAAAAATATTAAAATAAGAACAGAAGAGGCAGAAAACAATTATAAGAAACATGAAAATAAATTGGAATGGATAACCAAAGAGTAAAGATGGCGCCGTACTAACAGCAGCCGATCGTAGCAGCTCCTGGTACTACTGTCGGTTTATTGTGTTTTTATTAGGTTTGCTATTTGTTTTTTATATTTATTTTTGCACTGCTCTAAGCATCGTCGTACCGCACAAGGACGAGGTGCTTTTACTACTGATTTTTACACTTTTTACAACTTTTAACTGCACTTCGATCTCTTCGGATCACTGGGAGCATGCCTGCTACACACGCCGGCTTTGTTTACACCCGCGACCAGCTGATGGCCCTGAGGCACACAGCCCTCTTGGCCGGAGAGAGACCCATCATCCCGGAGGAGTTAAAGAAGAGATGGCGAGGCTGCAGAGCATGGATTAAATTGAGGATGGAGAAGAGAAAGTTTAAGCCCTTCATCCCTGCAGTCATCACTGGAAACGTGAGATCGCTGGCGAATAAAGTGGACGAACTGGAAGCGCTCATCAGGACGCAGCGGGAGTACAGGGAGTCCAGTGTTGTGTGTCTCAGGGAAACGTGGCTGCACGAGCAGATACGGGACTCCAACGTCACCATCCCCGGCTTCCAGACGGTCCGAGCCGATAGAGACACCACCGCGAGCGGCAAGAAGAAAGGAGGGGGTCTCGCCGTGCTCGCAAACAACCGGTGGTGTCACCCCGGGCACGTCACGGTTAAACAGCGTGTCTGCAGCCCGGACATCGAGCTCGTCGCCGTCGGACTTCGTCCATATTATTTGCTGAGGGAGTTTTCCAGTGTTTTCGCCATCACTGTTTACATTCCTCCATCCGGGAACGCGGAAGCAGCGTGTGACGTCATCCACACTGTGACTGCAGGATTACAGACACAACAACCAGGGGCCTTCATCATAATCACAGGTGACTTCAATCATGCCTCCCTCTCATCTACACTCCCAACCTTCTTCCAGTTTGTAATATGTGCAACACGTGAAAATAAGACTTTGGACCTGCTGTATGCAAATGTGAAGGATGCATACAGCTGCACTGCCCTGCCACCACTGGGCAGGTCAGACCACAACCTAGTCCTGCTCTCACCATCATACAAGCCTGTGGTTCAGCAGCACCCAGTCACAGTGAGGACAGTGAGGAAATGGTCTCCTGAGGCCATGGAAACACTGCGTGGAGCCCTGGAGGCCACAGACTGGGATGCTCTGTATGAGCCACATGGTGGGGAAATTGATGGCATGACTGACTGTGTCTCTGAGTACATTGGGTTCTGCATTGACAACACCATCCCCACTAAAGAGGTTCGCTGTTACCCAAATAACAAGCCGTGGGTAACAAGCGACCTGAAGGCCCTTCTGAACGAGAAGAAGAGGGCCTTTAGATCAAGGGACAGTGCAGAACTCAAACGGGTACAAAGGGAGCTCAAACGCAGCATCACGGAGAGCAAGGACAACTTCAGGAGAAAACTGGAGCACAAACTGGAGGACAACAACACCAGGGACGTCTGGAGTGGGATGAAGGAGATCACCGGCTTCCAGAGGAGAGGTGGGGGAGCAGCGGGGGATGAGGGACGTGCGAACGAGCTGAACACTTTCTTCAATAGGTTCAACTCCAACCCCCCCACCCCCAGCGGACCCTCCACTGCCTCCTCTGCTTCTCCGAACAACAACCCCCCACCTCCCCCCATCACCCCCTGCCCCCCACCACCCCCGTCACCTCCTCCCCCCACCCCCCCGCTGGCCTTCACCACAGACCTTCTCACACCTCCCACCCCCAGGACATCCTCACATCACCCACAGCCCCCCACCACCTCCTACAACACACACCTCTCTGCACCACCCTCATCCCCTCCACCCTCAAACCCACCACTGACATCCCCCACCCCCCAGTCTGGACTCCACTTCACTGCCAGCCAGGTGAGGCGAGAGCTGGAGAGGCTCAAACAGAGGAAAGCTGCGGGACCTGATCGCATCAGCCCTCGTGTGCTGAAGGGATGTTCCAGCCAGCTCTGTGGAGTTCTCCAGCACCTCTTCAACCTGAGCCTACACCTTCAGAGAGTGCCAGTGCTCTGGAAAACATCCTGCCTGGTCCCAGTGCCCAAAAAAGGACGTCCTGCTGCACTGGAGGACTACAGGCCGGTGGCACTGACCTCTCACATCATGAAGGTCATGGAGAGACTGGTCCTGGCACACCTCAGGCCGCTGGTGTTCCCATCACAAGACCCCCTGCAGTTTGCATATCAGCCCCATGTTGGGGTTGATGATGCAATCATCTACCTGCTGCAGAAGGCTTATTCCTCCCTGGACAGACCCAACACCTCAGTCCGGATCATGTTCTTCGACTTCTCCAGCGCCTTCAACACCATCCAGCCCAGACTGCTGAAGGCTAAACTGGAGGGCACGCAGGTGAGTGCTCCCCTCATCACTTGGGTCGATGACTATCTGACGGGCAGACCGCAGTTTGTGAGATTACAGAACTGTGTGTCTGATCGTCTGATCAGTAACATCGGGGCCCCCCAGGGAACTGTACTGTCCCCCTTCCTCTTCACCACATACACTGCTGACTTTAAGCACTGCACTGAGTCGTGTCATCTGCAGAAGTTCTCTGATGACACGGCCATTGTGGGGTGTGTTGAGGGCGGGGGGGAGGCTGAGTACAGGGACCTGGTTGACCGCTTTGTGAAGTGGTGTGGGGAGAACTGCATGCAGCTCAACGTGGCGAAGACGAGGGAGATGGTGGTGGACTTCAGGAGGAACAAGCCCCTGCCCTCTCCTGTCTGCATCGGTGGGACTGATGTGGAGGTGGTGTCTGCATACAAGTACCTGGGTGTCACACTGGACAATAAACTGGACTGGTCCACCAACACACAGGCCGTCTACAAGAAGGGCCTGAGCCGGCTTTACTTCCTGAGGAGGCTCAGGTCCTTCCACGTCTGCAACAAGATGCTGCAGATGTTCTATCAGTCTGTTGTGGCGAGCACCATCTTCTTTGCTGTGGTGTCCTGGGGTGCGGGCATCAAGGCAAAGGATGCAAACAGACTGAGAAAACTAATAAGGAAAGCAGAGTCTGTGGTTGGCTCTAAGCTTGTCACCCTGGAGGAGGTGGTGGACGACAGGATGCTGGCAAAACTGCTGGCAATCATGGAAAATCCCTCTCACCCCCTCTACAAAACCCTGGACAAGCTAAGAAGCAGCTTCAGCCACAGACTCATTCAACCCCGCTGCTCTAAGGAATGATACAGGAAATCGTTCCTCCCAACCGCAATAAGACTGTACAACTCCTCTACCTCTGTCAGAGCCACCATCACAGAACTGCACTAAACCTGTCTCCTTGCACTGTGTACCCTGTACAACACTCCGCTCCATATACACTTACTTCACATCATATGTGATATGTGTTCATATAAACCATATTGATATTATATATCATTTTATACAATAATATTGTCTTTTGCACACTCTGTCTACATATTCTTAGACTCATAGTATATTATATTACCTATTGTATAGTCAAATACTTATATTCATACCTCTACTATATATCATATATTATATCATACTCTCTGTATATTCTTTGTATACATAAGTCTATATACACATATTTATACATGTGTACATGTTATAATTACTATATTATATCACCATTACTATTATTATTATATATACTGTTGCTGCCATTATTACCATATACTGCTTTTATATTGGTATAATTACTATCATATATAAATATATATTATGTTATATTATATACTATATATACTGTACTATTCTTATATACTGTCTAACAATACCATTAGCATCATATCATCAGTACTTTTACCATCATCTTGCCACTGCACTTTATCTGCCTATTTTATTGTATTCTAACAATACCATTACCATCATATCATCAGTACTATTACCATCATCTTGCCACTGCACCTTATCTACCTATTTTATTGTATTTTATCTTGTGCTTCTGTTTTTTTATTCTTTCTACCTCAATATTTCTAATTTTATTCTATTGTATTGTATTTTATTGTATTCAAATAGACCGGCTGCTATGACAACTTAATTTCCCTTCGAGGATGAATAAAGTAATCTATCTATCTATCTATCTATCTATCTATCTATCTATCTATCTATCTATCTATCTATCTATCTATCTATCTATCTATCTATCTATCTATCTATCTATCTATCTATCTATCTATCTATCTATCTATCTATCTATCTATCTATCTATCTATCTATCTATCTATCTATCTATCTATCTATCCAGGGGTGGACTGGGACAAAAATTCAGCCCTGGCATTGTCTGTCCAGACCAGCCCACGACATTATCAGCGGACACTACATAGAAGTCCACAAATCTCGCGGCGTCTTCTCTCATGCATACTACTGTTACCACCTATCCAAAGATGGCAACAAGAAGGGAGGCCACACACAAACCTCTCAAGCCAAAAGTAAATTTATTTAACTCCAAATCAAGATAGCTCTAACTACGTAGTGGGATGTGTAAAATATGTTACGCGTCAGTGGTGTTAACAGTGTTTGGATGTGTGAAAATAAGGTGTGATGTATGTTGTAAGGTGCAGAAGCAAAGAAAAACAAAGGCTGAGGGCCCCATGCCCCTGGAAGCAGCCTTTAGATCTGCAGCTGAAGCCCAGCCCAAAAGGGCAGGCCCAGGGTGACGCCCCTGCCAGCTCTACCTGTGTCTGGAAAACAACTCCTCAGGCTCTCACATGTCAAGTGGTCAACCTGAGAAGGACATGGATACATTATAATGTCTCTAATCATCACAAATTAAGTATGATTTCATAAAACATAAAAAATGATAAACTCACCAGACTAGAGGAGACTCAACAGACAAATTTTGGTACAGTGAAGGCAGAGAGTGGAGCAGTGGTGTACAAAGTACTTGAAGGCCATACTTGAGTAAAAATACAGATATCTTACCTGAAAGTGACTTTGGTAAAAGTAAAAGTCACCCGTCAGAAAATGACTTGAGTAAAAGTCTTAAAGTAGCTCATATTAAAAGTACTTAAGTATCAAAAGTATCTGGTGTTGAAATGTACTTAAGTATCAAAAGTATAAGTACAAGTACCAAGTGCTTTTTATAGTAGGCCTATACAGACACAAAACAACCTAAAATGTTTCTCCTCAAGATTGATCTCAACTGACTGAAAAATTATAACAACAATATGAATATAATGTATGTAATATATAATTTTACCAATTTTGAACCCTTGACAGCCAAATCTGAACTTCTAGAGACAACAAATAATCAACTATAAACAAGTGCCTCTTGTGCCCAAGAACATTAATAAACCACAGTATAACCACTCAAACATTCTGTAAATATCACTTAACATGGACCTCTCATCAGTAGCAGGAGTGATACACAATGCCCCTTATGATAACTCAGCAAAGGGAAACAAGGCAAACAAAATAAGATAGTTTCTCTTTTGTAAACAGCCTGCACATGCAGGGCTAGTACAGAGAAGAAAAAAATCACTGGACACAGTCTCGTTTTGCTGCCAAATTTCAGACAGAATACTAAAGACTGAACTGAACCGAGCTCCTGCATGAGCACCTGGATCATTCTAAAGGGAATAGATGGATGGGGAGTGTGCATGCGTTGATTAAGTCTCTGCCCACACACATCGCTAGTCCCCATTGGATGGTTTAGTGAGGTCCTCCGACCGGCCCCTCCAGAGTCGGTCACGGCCCTGGCGGAGCCGAGAAGACGATCAAACTGGACTATTCTAGAGGAAGTAAAACTTAACAAGACAACCGCTGCCCCCCCCCCCCCCCCGACGGCAAACACGCCCCCGGACCTGCACATCTCCAGAGGGAGGGGGCAGCGAGTGAGAGAGAGAGATGCTTTTCCGATGCTTCTCAGTGCCACCCGGCGGTTTTTACTCTTATTATCCATTTTAAGTTTCTGTCTTAGCAGCAGCCAGTCCCGCGACTCCCCCCGCCAATGCCATGAGGTCCCGCCCACCCTGGTTTGTGTTGTGATTGACAGCACTGTCAGGGCTCTCTGAGCCTGTCAGCCCATGATTGATTGACAATGACAAACAATAGACCAATAATATGTGTCGTTGCTGGCAACACACTGCTAGCCCTCTGTAGCCAATTGGCCGGCCCAATTGGAGGGAATTTAGAGAGGAAGAAGAGAATTTTTTTTTTTTTTTTTTTAAATAGCGGAGCAGACCGGCCCACATTGGGTCAACGGCCCACCGGGACGATGCCCGGTATGCCAGATGGCCAGTCCACCCCTGTATCTATCTATCTATCTATCTATCTATCTATCTATCTATCTATCTATCTATCTATCTATCTATCTATCTATCTATCTATCTATCTATCTATCTATCTATCTATCTATCTAATAACAAGGAATAAAAGGAATACTATGGTTATTTACTAAATCAAAACAGAAAAAATATGAAGGCTACATGGGGAATAATAAATAGTTAAAAAAATTATTGTTTTTATTTTGTGAAAGACAAATTAGACATATATAACATAAATAAAATGGTAAACTAATTTAATAAATGTTTGGAAAATGAAGGACCTAGTCCTGCAATAAATATTCCCCAAATAATGGAAGATAATTCAGATGGGGTGGGAAAGGGTGAATAGCTGAAATTGTACAAGCAAAGAACTGTCTGTCACGATATTAGTAAACATTAGTAAAGAAAATAATTTAAATGGCTATTGAGCCAGTAACATATATGAAATCTCTCATTTTCAACAGGAGTATTTCCTGAAAGAATGAAAACATCTAAAGTGATTCCACTTCATAAAACTGGAGATAAATATGTTTTTTCCTACAACAGACCAGTATCCTTGCTTTCGACCATTTTCTAAAATATTAGAAAAATTACTTGTAGCTAGGTTAGACAAATCCGTAGACAGATACAATATTTTAAGCAGTAGTCAATGTGGATTTAGGAAACAATTACTCCACAGCAATGGCACTTATGGAATTAACTGAAGAAATATCGATTGCAATTGATAAGAAACATTATTTAATGAGCATCTTTGTTGACCTCAAAAAAGCATTTGATACGATAGATCAGTGGTTCTCACCCTTTTTTAGTGATGTACCCCCCATTTGAAAAAAAAATTCAGTCGAGTACCAGCACAAAGCATTTTTGGTTGAAAGAAAGATGTAATACACAGTGCTGTGCCATTAGTGTCTGATTTATTAAACTTTGTAACTAGACACTTTCAAATTTAAAACTCCATCAATGTTCATAACATTGCTCATTTGTAGTGGTCTCTCTTGAACTATTTGGAAATAAAAAGATATAAAAATAACTAAAGACTTATTAAAAAAGAAATAATTATCTCAACTATAAATTAAGATTTGTGCACATAAAAATAATTATTAACTTAAAGTGACCTCTTTTTGGGAATCCCAAAAAGAGGTCACAATGCCTCAAATCACAATGCCTCAATTTGGTCACAGATTCTTTCAGCTGTGTGTGAGCCTTTGAAGCGCTCACAGGCCAAGAGATTGGACTTTAGCTGTATCCTCTCTGCCTCTTTTTCTATCCAGTGCACAGTGACACCAAGGAATCCCCTCATCTTTCGGTCAGACCAAATGTCCACAGTGACTGAACCATGGTCAGTGTTGCTCAATTGAGTTTTTAATTTTGAACGTTTCTCTTCAGCGAGGGTCTCTGTTTTTGATGTCAGTGTTCTGCGACATACTGGGCTATACTTCCTGTCAAGCACTGCCGAAAACTCTTGTTTTCCACAATAGACAGGGGCAAGATGCAATCAATAATCAAGTCGGACAGTATTGCATTGGTGATAGCTTTCTGCTTTGGATGGCTCATGCTGTAATGCCCTACACGATTGTCCAGTAATGGCGAGATTGAGGGCTGCTGTGGTTCATTTGGGATGCTTTTTTGTTCATCTGGTATTCTTCAAATCTGTATGAGGTAAGCATATTAAACGGATGTCAGAAAATCTCTTATAGTCACAAATGAATTGTATTGAAACTACTCTTTATTACTCATATTATTAATATCAATCTTAACATTGTGTTAATATGAATTGTATTGTGTGTGTGTGTGTGGTAAACGTCACGTTTGAGTTGCTGCTGTAGCAGATTACAGCACTGGTCATGTATTGTAAAACTTATTTCGGGATTTGTGAAGTGGGGTTGTATGAGGGACTACACACAGAAGATGGCGGTCAACGCACACCCATTACAGAGAAGCAGACAGGGGTCAGCAGGTAAATGTATTTAAGCTACCTAAAAGAGGCAAACCTAATAAAATCAATGTCAGTTTAAGTGTACGCCATATAAAGAATATTTTCATTGCTTTACCTTGCCGTCATGACAGCTCATTCTGTCAAGAAACTGAAATTATATGCTTGTTAATTCACTCTCCAGCAATTTTACGTTGCAGCACGTAGACCAGCAACTCACGTGTGCTGCGAGGTAAACTTGCTGTTTTTGTCAATGGACTGCTGGAGAGTGAGAACAACGAGCAGTATAACTTAGTTTTTCCTGTCGGAACAGTCCGCCTGACAGCAAGTTAAAACGGTACACATATTCTTAATATAGCGTACATTTAAACTGACCCTGATTTGATTAGGTTCTCCTCTATGTAGGTGGCTAAAATATGCGTTGCTGCTGACCGCCATCTATTGTGTGTGATACACTGACTAACGTTATGTATAAGTACCTCATACAACCCTGCTTTAAAAAAATCACTTAAAAGGTGACATCACTTGTGGCAGTTAGCTCACGAGCTAACGCTAGCTCGCGACCCATCAGACATCTAAGTGGCCGATAAACATGCCGATCGTCGAGGCGGAGACCGCGGAGACTACCCTGGGGAGACGCGCCCTCCACGGTGGATCGCGTTGTCTCCCCGGAGCCCCCAGAGCTGGCGTAAGCTCACGAGGCGGGGTGACACAGCTCATCATCTCACCAGTGATGAATAAGGGAGTGAACTCGCAGTGGACGCAATAGATTACCGTGTGAGCAATGTAACGTTAACAGTGAATTTACAGCCTCGCTGATTTAACTACATAACAAAGAAAAGTACGCTTTCTTACAGTTCTTTGTGCAACTTCAAATGTCGAACGAAGTTGGAAGTTGTTGCGTCTCCGTCTGTAATCTTCGACCCGCATGTTTTGCAGACTGCACTTCGTTTTTTGTTGACCACCTCGTAGTTTTTATACCCGAACGAAACTAACTTGGTATCATTTTTCCCCTAACTGGCGCGTAGTTTCTCTTCATTGGTTTACCTGCAGTTTGATTGGATGGGTGCTGTCGCTTCAAAACAACGTGGATCTAATTTGATTGGATGTCGTGCCGACAGCACGTTCACACACACAGACGCACACATACACAATGAAAGATACAGAGCTTTCCTTAATAACATACTTTTTAATCTTTGGGTTTTGGGGAAAGGAGCAAGTCTTATCAAGTCAAAAGGCTCAAGTCCAAGTGAAGTCACGAGTCATTGATGTTCAAGTCCAAGTCGAGTTGCAAGTCTCTTTACATTTTGTCAAGTCGAGTCTAAAGTCATCAAATTCATGACTCTTGTCTGACTCGAGTCCAAGTCATGTGACTCGAGTCCACACCTCTGGGGATCATAATAAAGATATGTTCTCAAACTGAACTCATGAACTTAATTATAGATAAACACTTATTCACAAATAATAAATCATTAACTTAATTTTAAATAAAAGATTAGCTCAATTTAAAAAATGTAAACATTTATCATCTTAAAATATCTTCTTTCAGGATCGAAAAGAATACTGATCTTAAATTTACAAACTGTCAACACTGAAGATTACATTCTTGCATTGAACTGAGTGAGTGCTTTTGCATTTACATTTTAGTGAGAAACTTGTGCTTGTGCTTCAATGATGATCTTTGTCAGTCTTGGTGGCAGGGAAGCAACTGCTGTGATCAGGCTCTTCTCCAGGCACAGCCTGTTTCTTTGCTTTGTTTTGATCACAGTCATTGCAAAGAAGAAGGCCTCACATAAATATGTTGAGGCAAAGGGTAGTAGCTGCTCCAAAGCTTTCTGTCCCAGGTGAGGGTGTTCCTGCTTCACACACACCAAAAACTGTGTGAGTGTGAATGTGGCAAACTTCATCTGGAGGCCACGGTCAGATGACACGTCCAGGAGTTTTTCCTGATAAGTGACAGGTATATTGTTTCCGTTTGCTTCTGGGAGGTTTTTCGCATCGTGTCTTGAGATGATCTGAATTCAGAAAGTTTCCTCTTAAAAAACTGGCTTACCAACAAGACTTTCATGTTTTGTCTGGAGATACCACTGAAGATGTGCTGGCTTCATGCCACTGTTGGCTAATCTCTCCCCACAGAAAAAACACAAAGTGTAAATAACCCAATCTATGTTATTGTTAATATCGTTGAAGTGTCTTTCTGTAATTTTATTGTGAAATATTTGCTCGCTTTAAGGTCAGACAATTCCGTTTTTGTATTACATGCTTTTATTTTGAAAGGGTTACACTAGAGACGCGGACTTCCTGTCATGAATCTTTAACTTCACAATGGAAAAGAATTATGTTTTAGTGACCCTACGAAGAGGCATAAGCTCTAACGGTGTTGTTTAGGGGAGGCTCAAATAAACCTGAAGACATCAGTTAAAGTCTCAACCATCTTTCGGGGGATATGCTACACAAAGTCTTGGGTGGGTGGCAACTCGTCGACGTAAATCCATTTAAAACATATTCTTGTGATTACTGACAGAATTTTGCCGGCTCTGGTTTCACCTTCTTTGCCACTTGTCCCTCTGTGTGTTCAGCGGCATTGCTGCTACGCTTCAATCCCTACTCCATTGTTAGAGTTTTCAAGGCGGCAGTGATGACAGGTGAATACAGGTGGCAAGTGCCAGGTATGGTCAAACCATCCTGATATGGGGGAGACTCAGGGTTTTTAGGATAATGAAATTGAATAGCCTACTGAATATAAAATTCAGTTCATGAACTTACACTTATATTTTATTGAATGTTTATTAAATAACAATTTTTAAAGGATTCTTGAATGGATGCTAATGTTAAATATATTTAAAAAAAATCTCAAGTACCCCCTGGAGTGCCTTCACGTACCCCCAGGGGTACGCGTACCCCCATTTGAGAACCACTGCCATAGATCATACCATACTTCTTAAGAAACATAGCAAATACGGCATCAGAGGGGTGGCACATCACTGGGTAGCAAATAACTTACAAAATAGCAAACAGTTTGTTCAGATAAATAATGTAAAATCTAAATAATATATTATTAATTGTGAGGTACCTCAGGGCTCAGTTCTTGGACCAAAACTGTTCATTTTGTATATTAATGACTCGGTTTATGTATTCAAACTGCAAATGTTTATGCTTTTTGCTGACGATACCACTTTATGTTACTCTAGGACATTTTTAACACAGGTGTTGGATGTGGTTGAAAAAGATTTCCGAAAAAATGGTTTGGTACTAATGAATTATCAATGAAACTTGACAAAACAAACTTTATGATATTTAGTAACTGAAAGAAAAGCATCCATGAATCAATGCATATAGAAGGTTTTCAAATTTGTAGAGTCAAGGACAGTAAGGTATAAGGTGTCATTCAAATTAGATTTTTGAGAAATCGCATAAAAATTACACAACGGTGGAAATATCTAAAACAATAGCTCTGTTACACAAAGTAAAGGATTCATTAGATAATAAAGCATTGTATATTTTATACAAGTCAATGATGGTTCCATATCTGACATACTGTGTGGAGAATCATCAGTAGAAGTCGATATAGAAATCCATGTCATTATTTGTTCAGTTAAAGTTCTGGAAATTTCAGGAACTAATAAATTACAGTATTCTGCAAATTATGTTTAAAGAAACTTTGCCCACCAACATCAATAAAATATTAGAAAAAACAGGAAGCAATTATAACTTCAAAGGAACAGATATCTTAAAAAACTGAGATTCAAAACCAAATCGGTATGAAAGGAATCAGTTTATGCAACAATCTCAAAAAAGAATTATATTAAGTTTTGTTCTTTTTTGTTTTGTTGTGAAAGGAAAACAATTTTGTGAGCTTTTTTGAAGAGTATAAAATGTATTGTAAGTTGGGAAATGATAGAGGTATGTGAGGGGCTGCTTTGACCCGCAGCTATTTAAATTTATAAATTTGTATTAATTATTGCTTTGTTAATTAATGGCTTGTGAAAGAGGGGCAGATTATTAAGATTCTTCTTTCTTCTCCATTTCATTCAATATATATGTGATTTTGCAGTTGCATTTTTAAGGTCTTGACCATCTATGTAAAGTGCCTTGAGTTAATGTATATCATGATTTGCCACGTTACAAATAAAATTGAATTGAATGTCAATTGTTTTGTTTGGTCGGTGAATGAAATAAACTTCCATAAATACATCTCTCCGTCAGATGGGACTAGCTCCAGTGACTCTTGAAATGATAAATATGTAAATAGACTGTATTTATGCGGCACTTTTTCTTGATGACCACTCATGGCTCTCTACAGTACAGTTTTTGCCATTGACCAATTCACATTCATACACTGCATCTTTGGCCAGCACTTCGTCTATGAAAACAGCACAGCTGTCAAGGGAAATTTGGGCTTCTTGCTCATCGACAATTCTGCATACAGAATGGGGAAGACTGGGATCGAAACACCGACCTTCTGGCTTGAGGACAACCTGTTCTCCCCCCTGAGCCCAAGCCACCCCAAATATCTTTAGGATATAGACATATATGTTGATTTAATGTTATTACTTGTGGCTGAACATTGTTTATTTAATGTTTAGAAAGAAGTGTTTCATTGTTGGAGAACATTTAACTGCCCTCATTACATCCAACTATAACGTATGGATTCTTGGCGAGGTTGTATCAGAGATGGCATTTGGGAGTTCAGAGGGTTGAAATGCAAAAGGATCTGTTGCAAATCTTTTTCGGGATTAGGGAGGCTTAAAGTCTGGAGAAAACCCAGGGGGGCCTTCTCTTGGTCTGTGTATGTGTTATGCTACAGGTGCCCAACAACACAGGAACATGCACACATATCACTCCCACACATATAATATTAAATATATTAACACATAGGCAGTGGTGTGCAGACCTGCCTCTTTCTATATTTCCATCCATGTGTGTTACTCTGCATTGTGTGCGTGCGTGTGGCTGCGTATATTGAGGTGTGATTTGGTTGTGGATCTGCTGAATGTTGTCTCCAACAGGCTTAAAAGTGAGATGACCTGCAGGGTCAAACCCATTCTCTCTGACGTGTCCCTTATTGTCGCCAAGCATTTTAGAGGTTCAGCCACAGTCAAGCCCAGTTAAAGCGTGAAAGATCTTGGGGCTATCAGACAGTGTGGCCATCACATCATGTCTTTGTCTGTCTCAGTAGTCCTGACAGGGAAGGCAGAGAAGTTTCAGCCTGACAGCTGTCATGTAGTGTAAATGACAGGCAGGAAGACAGACAGGTAGATGGAAAAACACACACAGGGACACGCTAATCAACTGATTAATATACAGACAGGAAGGCAATACCTGCTCACACACATACACTAACACACACACACACGACCACACACACACATATAAACACAAAACACACACACACAGTGGCCCAGGTGCATCAATGGTAGCTGCAGTCCATTTTGTCATGTGCTGCATGAAAACAATAGAGAGGGCAGGGAAAATACTGAAAGAAGGGAGCCACTACGATGAATAATAAGCTCTTCATATGGGCTCAGGCAGACAGGGAGTTTGCCCAGGTGCTTCTCTTTTTTAAAGTGTATGTGTGTCTGTGTGTATGGGGCTGCATTCAGAATTTGTTTTCATTGGGACGTAATTTTTGTGTGTGAAGGAAAATCTTGATAGCTGAAAATGCTGTCACCCGTCAGTCACCAGTCTTTCTTTCTTCTCGAATGTTTAAGTCAGAAGAGGAAGAATAGGAAAATATTTTTCTTTCTCAAACTTGTTTTTGCAGTTCTTCTGGCTCCTCCTTCACAGAGTAATGATGCCGATTCATTTTGGGTGGCGGCTGGTGAAAAGCATCTGAGCTGCAGCATTAGTTTTCCATTTGCTGATAGAGACAGATGGTGTCCATTTAAGAGGTCCCATGGAAGTGTGTTATTTCTGGTGCCTACAACCCACACAGATACAGAGACACAGAAACAAACACTCACACAGATGTAGACAAGCAGTGGTGTCTGCATTTGTATGTGCACATGTTTGCGCGTGCAAATACAGATGCAAAATACACATAACATGCAGGATAGATGTGTAAAATATATGTGTTTGCACAAAAAGATGGAGGGGGGCAGCAAAGTAAGAGGTATCTCTCTATGTGTGAAACTACAATGTCAAACCTTCCACGCTGCACCATTTCAGGAGTGAGGCATAAATATCAGCGTTTATGGATCCCCCTTCACCAACCCACAACCTTTACCCCTCCTGTTATCTAGCATTTGAGCTATGAACATAAAGGCAAACAAAATTCTGCTGATGCATAAAATGAGTATGGGAAAGGCACACAGTAGTACCTGGTGGCATAGTATCAATTGGTGGCTGTTAAATAGCTCCCTGTTTGTGCCAGCTGCTGCATTGTTGGACTGAGACAATACATGAGAGTTCCAGCATTAGGGCTCACCCCATGTGTGTGTGTGTGTGTGTGTGTGTGTGTGTGTGTGTGTGTATTCAGACTGACTGCACACCCACTCAAAGCTATTTTCTAGATCTTGTTTGACTGGTGTGGAAGAGTTTCTGGAGTCAAATCACAACAATTGCATTCTAATTCAATAATTTATTCTAAGCAAAAGGGTTCACCCTAGGGTGCACAACATCAGGTGGACAACCTGGCTGTCCACATCAGCCGGCCTGAGCTTTTTTCCTCCATCAGTAAATTTTGGATCAGTAGTTAATGGTTAATTCATGATACGGCTTACATACACAGACGTGGTGGATATGGTAGTTGTGGAGTTTCTCTGCAGGGGCTGTGGGAGGAAACAGTAATTGCTGTTTGGCAATGCATGCTTTCATGCTCCATTGGTTTGTCATTTTTCAAAGTGTAATATTTTCCCTTTCATGACGTGATCCACATGAGAGCTTCTTTCACAGCCACTACTTGTCTCCACTATGGTACTGATGGCGATGATACAAATGATGAATTTGGGGCAATTTTGGATCTTTCTCTCTGCTTGTAGCAGATGTCATATTTATAATTAAGTATCTATATAACTTTTAGGGTGTACTTTAGAAATTAAGGGTATAGTTTTTCCTTAATGCTCTATATTTTCAAACCAAACACTTCACATGCATAAAACATAAAAAATGTTCAGCCTTAACAAAAAGTGGAAAACATTGCATGAGAGGCTTGCTCTGTTAGGACCAGGTTTTCTACCTCTTTTCTTGCTCTGTGTTCTTGTCGCTCTCCTTCCCTGTGTTTATACCTGAAGCTGGGCGGGGCCTCCTGTTTACTACCTGTGCAGCTGAGCTTCATATTCATCATAACTTCTCCTCAGTCTACGGAAATCCCAGCTCATCTCTCTTGTGGTCGCCAGATCGTCCATTCACCAGTGTGGTAACCTATCTCGGCTTAGTTATTGAACGTCTATCCTCTAGTGCAGAGGTTCTCAAAGTGGGGGGCGCAATGTCACAGACGGAGAAAAAAAAAAATGAAGCCACGCAAATTAAAAAGGCACCTTAACACCAAACACCCTGACATGAAGAGAAGCCTGTGAACTTCTTTAACTTAAACGTGATGGCCTCTAGCAACAACAAACCACCATCTCCAAGCATAGCACTGTCTCCAAGCAGTGTCTGGAGGCATCGTATGTAGTTGCTCTTAGAATTGCTAAGCTGGGCAAACCCCATACAATTGCCGAAAAACTGATTTTGCCGGCCGCGCAAGACATGTGAAGAATAATGATAGGAGAGAGGGCAGCTGCTAAACTCAGCGCAATACCTATATCAGATGACACTGTGTCAAGCCGAATATCAGAAATGTCTAGTGATAAAATAGTAATAAAAATTGTCTGTATGGGCCTAACAATAACAATAGCCTAACCTTGACATGTCAGGCATATCAATAACAATATGCTATCTATCTATCTACACTGCTCAAAAAAATTAAAGGAACACTTTTTTATCAGGGTATGGCATGAATTCAATTGCACTTTTTTGATAATTATCTGGTCAGTTAAGTAGCAGAGGGGGTTGTTAATCAGTTTCAGCTGCATTGGTGTTGATGGAATTAACAACAGGTGCATTAGAGGGGCAAAAATGAGACGACCCCCAAAATAGGAGTGGTTTTGCATGTGGAGGCCATTTCAAGTTTCTCAATCTTGATCACTTCGACTGGTTTTCCATTAGTGTTGGCTTAAGCTAGAGTCATTATCTCTACTGGGAGCATTAGGCGATTTCTTAACCCTACAGAAGTTGCACAGATTGTCCAACTCCTCCAGGATGGCACATCCATGCGTGCCGTTGCAAGGAGATTTGATATGTCTCCCAGCATAATCTCCAGAACATGGAGGAGATTCCAGGAGACACGCAGTTACTCTAGGAGAGCTGGACAGGGCCGTAGAAGGTCCTCAACCCATCAGCAGGACCGATATCTGCTGCTCTGTGCAAGGAGGAACAGGTTGAGCACTGCCCGAGCCCTACAGAATGACCTCCGGCAGGCCACTGGTGTGAATGTCTCTGCCCAAACAGTTAGAAACAGACTTCATGAGGGTGGCCTCAGGGCGCGACGTCCTGTAGTGTGCCCTGTGCTCATTGCCCAGCACCGTGGAGCTCGATTGGCATTTGCTATAGAACACCAGAATTGGCATGTCCGCCACTGGCGCCCTGTGCTTTTCACAGATGAGAGCAGGTTCACCCTGAGCACCTGTGATAGACGTGAAAGGGTCTGGAGAAGCCAAGGAGAACGCTATGCTGCCTGCAACATCGTTCAGCATGACCGGTTTGGTGGTGGGTCAGTGATGGTCTGGGGAGGCATATCCATGGAGGGACGCACAGACCTCTACAGGCTAGAGAACGGCAGTCTTACTGCCATTAGGTATCGGGATGAAATCCTTGAACCCATGGTCAGACCCTACGCTGGTGCAGTAGGTCCTGGGTTCCTCCTGATGCATGATAATGCCCGGCCTCATGTGGCAAGGGTATGCAGGCAGTACCTGGAGGATGAAGAAATTGATGCAATTGAATGGCCCTCACGATCACCTGACCTAAACCCGATAGAACACCTCTGGGACATTATGTTTCGGTCCATCAGACGCCGCCAGGTTGCTCCTCAGACTTTACAGGAGCTCACTGATGCCCTTAGACAGATCTGGGAGGACATCCCACAAGACAGCATCTGTGGTCTCATTAGGAGCATGCTGCGACGTTGTCAAGCATGCATACAAGCACGTGGGGGCCACACAAGATATTGAGAAGCATTTTGTGTTGCAGAAATTGAATTTTGGCAAAATGGACAAGCCTGCCACATCACTTTTTCACTATGATTTTCGGGGTGTCTATAAAATTGAGCCCTCTGTAGGCTGAAAACTTTTATTTCCATCAAAGATGTGGCATCCTTTTGTTTCTAAGACATTAAACTGTCCATATCAGTATAAATATCCAACATTATTTTTTTTCACAATGAGATCTGATGTGTTTTCATTGTGTTCCTTTAATATTTTTGAGCAGTGTATATATGGTGGTGTAGTTGAGGGCGGCGGGGGCAGGCGCGGGGTGGTGGGGGGGCCCCAACTACCCCTAACCTGCTTTGGGGGGGCCCAGTTTGCAAATGTTTGAGAACCCCTGCTCTTGTGTGTTTTTTGTTCTTGCCTTTTATCCTGCTTATTTACCCCATGTTCCTTTTTTGTCTTGAAGAATCAGCCGTTTGTTCACCTTCATCTGCTCAGGCTTCTGCCTACCAGCATCTTTGGATCTCCACTGCCGGCCACCACCACCCCAGCTCCAGCAATCGAATATGAAACCTTTTTCGTTACCATCATCTGCTGTGTTTATGTTCTGCAAATTATGAAATGATTATGTTAAAAATGAACCATTATAGTTCATAGTGACCCTGAGATATTTAAATGAATGGACAATCTCTAGATTTTCTCCATTGCAAGCAAACTTAAGTTTACTGATATTAGCTTTTCTACAACCAAAGACAGTTTTATCAAAGAAATGACCATTTCACCCACAGCAGCCTTGACTGTTGACATGAAGCAGGTTAGATCTCTGTATTCATGTTATTGGTGTCAGATTCTGACCCTCTAACATTTGCAGCCTTAGCTAAAACCCTGATTCTAAAAAACAATCTATGTTTTCCCTGTCATCAGCTGTCTAGTGTAGATGAGTCTGTGTCGCGGCAGCCTCAGATTTCTGTTCTTGGCTGTCAGGAAGTTGCTCATCCACCCCAAGATTGGATATGAAATGCTTTCTGATGTTGCTCTGTTCAACACAGATGTTAAGAGTATCTGAGTTACAAAAGTCATTCTGTCAGCTTGAAACAAACCCTGTACATTTTCTCTGAATTTTCTCCTCATCAAGGTGTTGACTTCCAAAGAACTGCTGCTTGCTGTTTTTTTGTTTTTTTTTGCAATAAAAACTTCAGAGACTGTTGCTCGTAGAAATCCAGGAGATCAGTAGTTTCAGAAAGATGCAAACAAGACAGTTGATCATGCAAGTCACTGAGATCACAATTTTCCTCATCTTGATGTTTGATGTGAAGATTAACTGAATCTCCTGTCCTTTATCTGAATGGCTGTACAGATTGCACTGCTGTCATGCATGTATTAATATAAAAATACATTTTGTAGGTGTCGGTCCCTGCTTGGTTTGAACCATTAGCATGGACTTAGCGTACCTTAAGCATTTTCAAAAGATGTGTTATCAACCCACTTAATCACACTTCTATACCTCTCCCACTTTCCTAATGAAGGCCCCCCTCAGCCCCCTAAACCTCCTCCAATCCCTACCACCTTCTCATTAGTGCCCCCCGTTAACCCTCTAACACCACTGATTCTTCCTGTGCCTGCTATTAATGAGGGAACTGAGGATTCCTAATAAGCAGTTTTTATTTTAATTAAAAAGTCTCCATAAATAAGCACCTCATAATCCATCTGTCAGATTCCACCCAGCTCCTACTTAGTTAGAAACCAAGACTAGAGACCAGAGTAGGTGATGATTCATGCAGGAAATATCTATCTATCCATCCATCCAGCATGCAGCTGAGATGAATATGCTAATAATGTTAGTGTGTGTTAATAATTGATGGTCATATAAGACTTGGCTGTGCTTTGCTGATTCGACAGTATTGGTGAGAGCGGCCGGTCATGCTAAATGATTTATTGTGGCCAACATTCCTCCAGCGGGGACTCTGAATTACTAATACGGAAATATTCCTCCTGTGCCAGTGTGTATTCATTAAAAAGTAGGTTGTTTTCTGATAGGCCCAGCCAGTCTCTTGGTTTCCACAGCAGAGACAAGACACAGCCACAGTTTATACTTACTCAATATTTCTGGGAGTCATTTTTACAGTTTTCCTTGATCTCTTTTGCATACTTCTTGAAAACAGAGAAAATTAACTAATTTAACTGAGCCTGGCACTGTCCTGTAACCTCATTAGATGAATTCCAATTTGAATCCTTAATCTTATTATTTAATATCTTGTGTATTTATAAAGCTTAAGATCTGAACGGTTAGAAAGCGTTGAGGCTTAAAGGGATAGTTCACCCAAAAATGAAAATGCACTCATTATCTAGTCACCACTATGCCGATGGAGGGATGGGTGAAGTGTTTGAGTCCACAACACAGCATTTGCAGCCAAATCCAACACAATTCAAATAAATGCTGAACACTTCTTCAAACGTAGAAAAACAACAGAAAAAACATGCCTCCATACTGCTCCTGAGGTGTCATCCAAGTGTCCGTGAGCCACGACATTCAAATTCGACTCGAAACAGCATCATTTACACTGTTTTTAGCCTAAATGTCCACTCCTCCTGCCTGGAGCTGTGTTCACGTTCACGCACACACAACACACACAAGCTTTCGTCCAATGTTGCGCGAGATGAGATCTGCTGGCACTCGCGATAGGTTCCAGTAGCATCACTATTTCCGGAAGCATCGCTGCATAGTTGCAGTTACTGCTGAGTATCACAGATGTCATCACTTGCCCCTTGTGACCATAGAGGCACTGGCACTCGCTTTTCCAGCACCATCTTCAGACTGCCACATCATAACTTCATCATCATCCATATTGTGAATAAATGTCAGATGTCTAATAAGGTGTGTGGTGTTGCCACAATTGCTAACAGTCCTCCCACACATCATATACAGCCCTGCAGCTGCACTGATCACTGGCGTATGCATTTGTATAGTATTAGTTTGCATATAACTATGAGAGGCAAACAAGGAATTTGTTCCACTCAACCAAGTATTATTTAGACTAAATCCTGCTGTCTAGTGTTGTACAAAATGCAACATGTTGGGTTGGTAGTATAGATATTTCAGTATTGATCTGCACGCTGGAACCTTGACTCTGGAGTTTACAATGGTAAGCAAACAAGAATGCCAAAAATAATCTAACCAATAATTCTGGGCCCAAAAAAGGTGCACCTAACACGAAAAAAACGATAATAATTGTAATATACTAATATCTACCAATGTTTTCAGATTTTTTTTTCACAACAACCTTAAAGAAAAATCGCTACTGTTACACATGCCGATGTCACTGTAGCTAGCATTCTAACGTTACATTGTTAATAGGGATGAGCGAGTACAGCATTATCTGTATCTGTATTTGTTAACCATGTGAATTATCCGTATCCGTACTCGGAGTGGGCGGGACCTAACCCGGAAGTGGGTGTGATTTAACCCGGAAGTGGGCTGGTTCAACATAACTTTCTTTTTTAACTTTGAAATTTTTTTATGATTTTTTTTTTAAAAATTTATTTCCACACCAGGTGTGTGTGTGTGTGTGTGTGTGTGTGTGTGTGTGTGTGTGTGAGTGTGTGTGTGAGTGAGTAGCGAGGGACGTTCACTGTCTCCCGGAGAAATGAACACTCTGTGTTTTTAGTATAGAAAGACGTGAATTATATTCGTTCACAAGTCATACAGACTGGTTTTGTTATTTTCACTTTACACTTTAAGTTTAGTGCAGTGTAATTGTTTGCCGTGATAATTAAATGCCAGTGTGATAATAAATGACAATTTCAAACCATACAAACTGTCATGTTGTACTGTATTTAATAGAGGTTTACTTTACTGTAAAGTAAATGTAAAGTGAAAATAACAAAACCAGTTATTATGACTTGTGAACAAATATAATTCACGTCTTTCTATACTATAAACACAGAGTGTTCATTTCTCCGGGAGACAGTGAACGTCCCTCGCTACAGCTCCAGCGCTCCTCTACTGAGCCAATGCAGGTCTCGTGAAAAATGATCCAAAGACTTGTACCCGAAGACCCAGTCGGGAAATGAACGAATCATTTCTGCTTCCTTGACTGAGCCTATGGAACAGTCCCGATGCGCAGTGAACCTGAGTGACTGAGAGACAGAGAGCTGTTCTGTGAGTGAGTGAGCAGAGCCGTGTGTGACGCTGTGTGAGGATTTTCATTCAGTCCGAGCACAGATAATGACTCCGATTACTCGTATTATACTCGTGATCGGCAAAAGTGCTTTATCCGTACCGGATACTCGTTTCAGCCGAGTATCCGGCTCATCTCTAATTGTTAATGCTGAATTATTAACGATAATCCCCTATTTTCACATAATTAGACAAGTTTGTCACTTTAGTAACTGCAAACAATAGCATTGTTTTTTTTAAGATCTCAACTAAGTTCTTACAATGACATCCCCAGCAAAACTTTTTGTTCTGTCTATTTACAGCGATGACTACTGATCACGTAACAGTTTCTCGCAACAACTCTTGATTACGTAACTGCTTCTTGAAGGGCTCTCCCAATTTGTATGCAAAGATTTCAACCACTACCCCTTGTAAGTCCATGTCAAGGCGCAAGATAACACTCAAAAACAAGGGGTAGGGAGAAGGGGTGAAATGGGATTGAGTCAGGTCATTTAAACACAGAGGGGGATAGAATCAGACAAACAAATGTTTAAACAAACTTGATTAACCACAAAACTTGCCAGTATAATTCTACCTAATGTTAATTAAGTAAACAATTAAAAAAATATATTATTATAAAAATTATAATTGACAAAGTTATAAAAAATGTAATAACCAAAAGCCAAGTAATAAAACAATGCCCTTCCCCATGAATATGAGGAACATGGTGCAATCCAATCATCAATCAACACCATTTCAGACTGTCTGCTGCTGCTGGAACACCTTTTTTTGGCCAGCCAGACAAACTCAGAAACTGGTAACTCAAAGAAAACTTAAGTGATACAAAATCTATAGCTTAATGAAACAAATACAGCAAAATTAACCAAAAAATGTAATATGTGCATTCCAAATATACCTATTGTCAAATTTTGTATGCTGTATGAAACCAAAATCTTTGTGTCTAGTTAATTATCTATTGCTTGTGTGTATGTTGATTTTGAATCTCTGCTAAAAGAAACAGACAACAAAAGATTAACACCATGTTCCTGAGTTTCAGTGTGTGGCTACTGGTGCAGCCATCACAGCCATTTTTGGTAGATAATCAGTGTAATGCCTTGGTTTTTATGGCAATTCCAAAACTCAAATAATCTAATGATGCAGCATGTGAATTAACCTGCTGAGTCAATTGAAAATACTATGCATCAATGTACATTATTGGTACGTTGTGATTATCAGTAAGCAGGTTTGACACAGTGTCAGCATCCAAGGAGAGCTCTTCTTTAAAGATGTGCACAGTCACCAAGGCCAAGCTTGTTTCTGCATTTGTTAAAAAAAAACATGCAACATACGGGTGTGGAGAATTTAAAGTTATTCAAATGCACTTTTGATGGAGTTGTTGTGTAACAAAGGTAAAGAGTAATTTATCACACATTGCTTGGCTATAGACTAATGAGTAAAGCAATGTTATTACTTTTTCTACAGAATGTATGAAGAGAAAAACAGGTCAGTATCATGAGTGAGGTCTGTGAGGATTGATAAACATAAATAACAATATAAACGTTATAATGTGAAATGTTTTTCGTCAAGTTATGTTATGAAATATTTGAGATGTTACCAATGTTATAAATAACATTATAATGTAAAATGTTTTATAAAACTGTTTGCATTGTGTGAAATGTTTCTTGTTTTGACAAAAAAAGTAATGCAATATTGTTATAATAAGACAAGTTGATGATGGTTTGTATGAATCAAAAATGTTTAAAAGATCATTCGAGAAAAGCCTTTAATACAAGTTTAATTTTGTAATGTGATACTAATATACTTTGCATAGTAGTGTGATGTACCATGAGTAATTGATTATTTTTAAATGTAAACACTGGTTATATGCTGTTGGTCCACCTAGACCTGATCTGCAAAAGTTGCTAATTTGGAGTTTGCCCTCATGTTGAACAATATGGAGGTGCTGTGTGTGTGTATGTGTGTGTGTGTTTTCGTTCTCAGGACCGGTTCTGCATTCATCAATCTCATCAATGCAGAACAGTTAGTAGGTGTGTGGTGGGCTGGTCATGTTTGTTCACATGGGAGGGACGAATGGAGAGAGCATAAGACAGAGCACAAAACACAAAAACACAAGCACATAAACGAAAAAAGTCACTGTGAAAAGACAGTTTCCCATTGCCGCCACAGCACCATGTTCTGCATGTTTAAGATAAGCTTATTTGCACAGAGAACAAAGGCATTTGACTGATATTTAATGATCATAAAAAAGAAACTTTTGGTCAGTCACAGCTCCTAGGAACCCTCCTCTGTGATGTTCCATCTCTTTAAAACAATTGTGTTTGCCAAAGGTGAAGGCCCTCACTGCCTTTGACATTAATACAAGAGCCAGTCTCACCCTTGAGTCACATTCGACACAGTAATGCTTGTGACACCTTACTCTGTTGACATATGGATTTACCGATACTATAGCATGTAGAGAGATTAAACCAGCTCAAAACAGAGGTTGACATTGGAAATTGATAAATGCCCCTGTAGCGCCTTTAACCCTAATGGAAGAAAGCAACCCACATTCCCCTAGGTTCAGAAAGCTGGACTCTGGCTGGAAATTGAACAGTGATCATTTATTGCCTCACAAGCAATTATTATTTAACAGTGCATGGAATTAGGAACAAACAAAAATAGAGCTCTTTCAATAAAATAAAAACATAAAATAATAAAATAAAGTTCAAAGAAAAGAAAAGTCCTTTCTTCTATATCAGAAGATGGGGGTTTCAACCCTGTGTTCGTTCTACTACCCGGGTAGGTTTTATGGTGAACGTTCTTATCTGTATCAAAGGAAAGTGAGTAGATGTCTTTGGTCTTCGGAGTGGATCCCGATCTCCATCCGCTGTCAATCGCCTGGCTCGCCACTGAACCACCAAGGGTTCAGAATTCTGATCAATCCCTGATCTAGCAAAAAAAACAATCTACACGCATGGTGCAGAAAATAGATTTCAATTATCAATATATATAACATCACATGACTTCTACTACTCTTACTCTGATTCTCTGCATATACATATCCAAATGTAGTACATTGTTCCAATCATTGTAAATGGCGATGTACACATTTATAGTACAAATATTTTAACACAATTATTCATCATGTACTTGTATTTAACATAAATAGACTTATTTATCTCTATAAGCAGTGTTTATATTCTTAAGCAATATTTATCTTTTTAACTGTAAATGAACTGTATCAATTCACTCCTTTTTACTCAACATGAATATTTAAATGACCTCCATGAATTAATAACATTATGTACACAGTAAATTATATCAGATCGATATTATTACAACCTGACATCATAGTCCATCTTTGTCTCTATCATTAAATATGGTGGTGGCATGGTAGTTTAGCCAGCTACACATTAGCTATATTGAACACCATAGTACAGTATCTTTTAAAATCATTTTTCAGTGTGTTTCCTGGCGCGAAAAAGAGGGGATACGTGCGCCGGAGGGAAGGGGGGGGTAGATCTTGTTGAGCTGGTCATTTCAAGAGTAGCTCACAAGCCTATAAAGTATATCTGAGCTAGCTTTAGCAATGCTACCCGCGGCTAGCGTTAGCGCGATCATTTCCCACATATCACAATGATACAGATAGTACCACTGTGGGTTAAACATTCAGAACATTCCTTTAACTCCGATTGGTTTTACATAAGTACCTCAGTAAGCAGCATGTTCATCTGAGCTAACATCAACAAGCTAATAACAAGGCTAGCCTCTTAGCATGTAGCATTGCTCTTACCGGAGTCCAACACAGGCTTACACGGCTGAAGCAGCTCCGCTCTCTCTTTCTCACAACGCACAAAGCTCTCTCCTAATAAACAAGAGATTTATCAATATACTATGTGGGGATTAATCATTAATTTATGAGGTTTACATCACGTTTCATACCCAGGTTCCTCAGCTCACTCAACGAGCAGCACTCACGGTCAATGTCTCGGGTGAGTGCTCAGGACGAGGACACGCTATGTGGTCGTGACCATGGACGCAGGGCTAGCGCGCCACCTTGTGGTGGGGCCCGGTAACTCTCTCTAAATGACAAACATGGGTCTGGTATCCATGTGGGTTACACCCCGATCAGGACTGAGCATACTCCATTGAATAGTTTAACCTGCAGAATAAATAACATCCATTCCCTCATTCACACATTACATGAAACATTTTTTTTTTTTAATATTTTTATTAGAAGGTATGGCACAGTAGAACAGGAAGCAATGTCAAATTTACATTAGGTATCACAAAATCACAGTCCGACAATTAACAATATATAGAGACATTGACACCATAAAAACACTGTGCATCACGATGGATTAAGAGTAAGGTATACAGTCTTCCTCCTAGGATGTTTTTCTTATTTTATGGACCACATGAACGTGGTCATACGAACAATACATTACACAACTCAATGAAAATAATAATAATAATGAAAGATAGATAACTGTAAATTCTATTAAGTAATAATTAAGGATTAAAGCTGCACAGTATTAATAAATTAAAGGGAAAACAAACAAAAAAAAAAGAAAACACAAAAAAAAAAGAATAAGTACATGAATGAATAAAAAGGAAGAAGAAAGAGAGAAAAGAGAGAGGGGTCCGTCAATCAGGGGGCAGAGACTGGAGAAAGTGAAAGAATGTAAGAAAGGGAAGCCACTTACTATAAAATTTGTTAGAGCTACCTTTCACAGAATATCTAATCTTTTCCAGCTTTAGGAAAGACATGGTGTCGTTGAGCCACTGAGTGCTGGAGGGAGCTTTAGTTGACTTCCAGTTGAGAAGAAGGTGGCGTCTTGCCAGTAAAGAAGTGAAAGCTAAAATGTCTAATTGATTAGAGGTAAACCGGTTATGGTTCTCTGGGAGCCCGAATATGGCAACATGGGGGGAGACTTTTATAATCACTGAAAGTATTTTTGACATGGTATCAAAATAGTTCATCCAAAAGCATGAAATGAAATTGAACAGTGATCATTTATTGCCTCACAAGCAATTATTATTTAACAGTGCATGGAATTAGTAACAAACAAAAATAGAGCTCTTTCAATAAAATAAAAACATAAAATAATAAAATAAAGTTCAAAGAAAAGTGTCCTTTCTTCTATATCAGAAGATGGGGGTTTCAACCCTGTGTTCGTTCTACTACCCGGGTAGGTTTTATGGTGAACGTTCTTATCTGTATCAAAGGAAAGTGAGTAGATGTCTTTGGTCTTCGGAGTGGATCCCGATCTCCATCCGCTGTCAATCGCCTGGCTCGCCACTGAACCACCAAGGGTTCAGAATTCTGATCAATCCCTGATCTAGCAAAAAAAACAATCTACACGCATGGTGCAGAAAATAGATTTCAATTATCAATATATATAACATCACATGACTTCTACTACTCTTACTCTGATTCTCTGCATATACATATCCAAATGTAGTACATTGTTCCAATCATTGTAAATGGCGATGTACACATTTATAGTACAAATATTTTAACACAATTATTCATCATGTACTTGTATTTAACATAAATAGACTTATTTATCTCTATAAGCAGTGTTTATATTCTTAAGCAATATTTATCTTTTTAACTGTAAATGAACTGTATCAATTCACTCCTTTTTACTCAACATGAATATTTAAATGACCTCCATGAATTAATAACATTATGTACACAGTAAATTATATCAGATCGATATTATTACAACCTGACATCATAGTCCATCTCTGTCTCTATCATTAAATATGGTGGTGGCATGGTAGTTTAGCCAGCTACACATTAGCTATATTGAACACCATAGTACAGTATCTTTTAAAATCATTTTTCAGTGTGTTTCCTGGCGCGAAAAAGAGGGGATATCTGGTAACGTTGATCCCGAGATACTTAAAGCCAGAAAGGCTCATTTTGAAAGGGACATCTGATTGTGTGAGCCGTGATGCTGAAGCATTGACAGGATAGCATTCGCTTTTAGAAGTATTCACTTTATAGCCTGAGAAAGAACCAAATCTCTGGAAAGCAGATAAGATTGTGGGAATCGAAAGGACAGGATCTGAGACATACAACAATAAGTCATCAGCATAAAGTGACAATTTAAATTCTGTGCCCAATCGTGAGATCCCAGTAAAAGTGGAGGAGGACCTCAGAAAGATTGACAGGGGCTCTATAGCTAGCGCAAACAATAGAGGAGATAGGGGACACCCCTGTCTGGTGCCACGGGTTAGAGTAAAACAATTGGACTGAATGCCATTAGTGGAAATGTTTGCTTGTGGTGATGTGTAAAGGAGACGTATCCACGAAATGAACCCATTACCCAGTCCAAACTTCTTTAGTACAGTAAATAAATAGTCCCATTCAACCCTATTGAATGCTTTTTCAGCATCGACCGAGATCACTACCTCAGGTGTTGTTGTGGCAGTTTTAGAATAAATAATATTTAGGAGTGTTCGGACGTTAAAGAATAACTGCCGCCCCTTAACAAATCCGGTTTGCTCATGTGAGACAATAGTTGGTACAATGTTCTCCAGGCGATAGGCCAAAGCTTTAGCAAGAATCTTAGCATCTACATTTATCAATGAAAGAGGTCTGTATGAGCCGCAGAGATTCAGATCTTTATCTTTTTTTAAGAGGAGACTTATGGAGGCTTGCCTTAAAGTGGGAGGGAGAGTGCAATGTTCAAGTGATTCCTTATAAACAGCATGTAGCAAAGGGGACAATTTATCCTGAAATCTCTTAAAAAATTCCACTGGAAATCCATCAGGGCCAGGAGCCTTGTTATTTTGCATACCTCTCGCAGCGAAAGTGATTTCTTCTACTGTTAATGGTGAGTCAAGTTCTTTTGCAGCATCTGGGCTTATCACAGGGAAGATGAGGCTATCTAGGAATAAATTAAATTCAGTGGTGTCTGGTGGAGATTCAGACTTATATAAAGAGGAATAGAATGAGTGAAAGAATTAATGGTGGTGGGGTCCTTATGCAATGAGCCAGATGAATCTTTTATTTGAGGGATCATACGTGAAGCAGCTTGGCGGCGTAGTTGATGAGCTAGAAGACGACTTGCCTTGTCACCATGTTCATAATATGTGGAGCGTGATCGTAAAAGAAGTCGCTCTGCATCACTAGTGGTGATGAGATCAAATTCAGTCTGTAAATCGACACGCTGTTTAAGTAAACTGGGAGAGGAGCAAGTAGCGAGTTGTTGGTCCAATTTGGTGATATTGATAGAGATTTCTTGCAATTTGGCTTTGCGGGACTTATTTAAGTGGGCAGAGTAAGAAATAATTTGTCCCCTCAAGTATGCTTTTAATGATTCCCATAGCAGTGAACATGAAACTGGTTCCATATCATTTTGATTTAGAGAGATATAATCATCTATTTTAGTTGTAATAAATTTGGTGAACTTATCATCTGAGAGAAGTAATGTATTAAACCTCCAAGGTGTTGAGTACCGGGGTTGTGAAGAGAACTGAATATCTAAAGAAAGAGGGGCATGGTCAGAAATAACAATAGGATGATAATTAACAGACAGTACTTTGGGAATTAGTTTAGCATCAATAAAATAATAATCAATCCGAGAGAAAGATTGATGCATCTGAGAAAAGAAGGAATATTCCTTGTTATGAGGGTTATTAAATCTCCAAGGATCAGTGCAACTGCTCCTGGACACAAAATCTGAAAGTGACCTCGCCATTGAAGAAGGAGTCAGAGTACGTGGGTTGGAGCGGTCTAAGTTGGGATCTATTACACAGTTCATGTCCCCGCCAATTATGAGGAGGCTGTCGTTCAATGAGGGAAGACGTTCAAATAGCTTATTCATAAAGTGTGGATCATCGAAATTGGGGGCATATGTTAACTAATAAAATGGGAATATGGAATAACGTACCTGCAACAATTAAGTATCTGCCATTTTTGTCTGATATCACCTTAGAAGCTGAAAACTGAATTGACTTACCAATTAAAATAGCGACCCCTCTGGCCTTAGAATTGAAATTAGAGTGAAACACCTCAGAAACCCAGGGACATTTAAGTCTGACCTGATCTTTAGTACGCATGTGGGTTTCCTGCAGGAACACTAAGTCCGCTTTAAGACGTTTCAAATGGGCAAATATCTTTGATCTCTTAATTGGACTCCCCATACCTTTAATATTCCAGCTCAAGAGTCTCACAGAGGATCCAGTGAGTGGGACATCAGAAGTATTAGTATTGTTGGCCATATGTTAAATCACTAGAGATAGAAATAGACTGAATGCGGATCCCCAAGGAAGGAAGAAGAAGAAAAAGGGAGAAGAAGAGAAAGAAAAAAGAAGAAAAAACACACAAAAACACAAAAAAAACAAAACACACACATTGAACCACCCCCCCACCCCCCAACTGCACTTACAACCTCCCCATCCCCAAACGATGGAGAACCCAGTGCTAACTCCACAAGGAGTCAGATCCCTAAAGCGAACACTTTCGGCTTTTTGCATAACTATCAAGCTTCGGGTTAAGCTCCTGCAAGTCTAGCAACATTTGACAAGAAGGTACAGCCAATCAAGACCAAGTTAAACTGAAAACCACATACTGTGTGTTTATGAAAATAAGAGGAAACAGATTAACTGAAAAAAGTAATAAATGTCAATATGAACTGTCACTGCTTCCTCACCGGTGTGTATCACCTCGCGGATCTCTTACAAGTTGAGCGACCTGATGAATGCGCTGGCCTCCTCCGCCGAATCAAACCTCTTCTCCGCACCGTTGTGAGTGATCCAGAGCCGCGCCGGGTAAAGCAGACCATAGCGGATCCCTGGTATCTCCCGGAGCCGGCGACGAACATCATTAAAGGCGGCTCGGGCACGAGCCGTCTTCGGAGTGTGATCGGGAAAGACGGAGAAACTCAGCTCTCCAACCTTGATCCGCTGCTGGGTTCTGGCTCGACGCAATATGTCCACACAGTCTGTATGATAGTGAAGACGAGCGATTATGGGGTGAGGGCGCTCTCCGGGCTTCGGCTTCGGCTGGAGGGTACGATGTGCGCGGTCCGAGAGCGGCTCTTTCTCCAGCTCAAAAGCCTCCTTGAGCAGAGAGGAAACATCTGCAGCAGCAGAAAAGTTGGAAAAATCTTCGGGAATTCCCACTAACCGTATGTTATTACGCCGGGATCTCGCCTCCAGATCTTCGCATTTATTGTCCAGTCTTGTCAGGTGCTCCACTTTAGCCTGTATGGTAGCAATGTCATCGGTGCAGGAGGAGAGCGATGTTTCCATTTCACCTACGGTATTCTTCAGAGTGCGCACCTCAGATTGGATGTTTGCAATGCTGCTGGATAACTCCGATTTCACTGCCTGTAGTTCAGTCTTGATGCTTGACAAGGTCTCGGCCGACGCAGCCTGCAGTGTGCGAAGCAGGCCGCGGCGGCTGTACATGTGGTTTGGCTTTTTGAGGCATTTTGGTCGGCAAAAAGACGGCGTTAAATTTAGATTATGGAGGTGGGGAAAACACACATCGAAGAAAGATGGAAAGGTGTACCTAAAATAGTTTTTTAAAAAGTTGTTGCAGGAGCTCTGAGAAACACGTCCTACTCCATTAGCTGCAACACCGGAAGTCCATGAAACATTTTTACATATATGATCAATCCACTATGTACCCCAAAAAACTGACTGACGACTGGCGAAACTCACACTCCTGCTTTTACTTATAATCAATACTCCAATATTCTTTGCTAGTCTTACATGCCGAACATGTTCTTCAAGTGAATAAGAAAAGTTTTGCTACATAAAAAATCCTTCTTTATTGATCAGTGGTTTACAACATCCATCGCTTGCTTCTTGTGGAAGCAGCCTGGCAGAGTTGAGAGCGCACATGAGATGAGAGCAGAGACGAGGTGAGTGCGCACCTGGGTGTCTGCCAGCATACCGAGAAGAGATTAAGCAAGCATGTAGGCAGAGATAAGCACACTCAGGACACATTTTTGTTCGCTCAGATTCATATTTTCTGTTCAAAATATATAATATTTGCTTGGGAGAGTCCCAATGCGCACAAGCTAATGGGGCACAAAAATAACGTCAAATTCTCAAGGATCATTCTACAGTGACAGACAGATAGATAGATAGATAGATAGATAGATAGATAGATAGATAGATAGATAGATAGATAGATAGATAGATAGATAGATAGATAGATAGATAGATAGATAGATAGATAGATAGATAGATAGATAGATAGATAGATAGATAGATAGATAGATAGATAGATAGATAGAAACAAAAAATGTAATACTAAAGACTAAACATAAGTAGGTATTTTTAAAAACTTACATTTTAGGAGTTGTTGGGGTGTATATTGAGGAGAGCAAACAATGCACCCTAGCAGGCATTCCACCCCAATGTACACCAAAGAAACTGAAGAAATTATTATAAAATGTTTTCTCCCACACTGGAACAAAATGTTGACTTTAAACTATATGGTAACCTTCCTGTTAAAAAACAGGTCACAATGAACAGGCATGGAAGCAGCCTTGACATATTAAAATTACACAGACTCTGTCCAAATATTTTACCTCTGCCATTTTATTTGAATAACTGAAAACAGAGTGTAAATTATTCACACTGTATAATGTCCTCAAAAATTCAGTGTCTATACTTCTAAAATCTGCAAGTGCAGTCTGCTGTGACGACCCTCCACTCCACTAGGTGTCCTTCTCTCTTTATTGCTGGTTGTCTTTCAGGTGTCCTGTGGGAGTGATGGGTCATCAGGCCTGATGAGCCACACCTGTGCCCGGGCTGGGTATATCAAGACTACTCTTCCAGTTCGGGGGGGAATCCCTTCCCGGTTGCAGACGGCTGTTTTTCACTTGGTTGTTGACTTTGGCTACTGTTAAACTTAGTGTTATAATAAATACTTGTTATTTTGTTCATCCCTCGTCCGTCTCCCTCGTTTGTTGACAAAGCTCAGAGTCAGGCTGCGTCACACTGCCACAACTAAAAATAAATGTATTTCCAAAACAGACTCTGTATGGTAAAACAAGACACAAACAGATAGATCACAGCAGGGGAATAAAGATAAATAAAATGATTCCAAAGAAATCTTGAGAAAAGCAGCTTTTCCTGGAAACTATGCAATGATCTCACCTATCTTACTTACTCAATAACGTCAAGGATAAATAAATAAATCCCCCTCATTGCCTTCCTGCTGATTCAGAGATATGAATTTTTTGTTGTAACAAAATAACATGTCTCACTGGTTTGTGGAGTAGCAGTTGGATTCACTTACCAGTCATGAACCAATAAGGACAAACCAAATCCCTTATTATCCATATCAGGTATTATTCTAACAGCGCTTGAGCATAAGAAGCCTCACTCAATCCTATGGTGTTACAAATGGCATTATTGGAGTGTGCATAGTTGCATTAGGCTTCATCTATCAGAAGACTATAAGTTAACGGTGCATAATCAAATGTAACAATAACTTTAGTCAAAATATGCAAATACCCTCTGTTTGTAGTTTATCTAAAGTATGCATAATACACCAAACTTTGTCTTACAATATGTCCTATGGGTATTATAGAGGAGAAGTTGTTAGGCGAGGCTGTTGATGAGGATAATGACTACAGAAAAATAAACTGCGCTTGGACACAGGTTTAAAACCAGGGTCATCTGTCCTGAGAAGAGTTATCGTACAAGCCCTGTCTACAGGCCTTGACTTCACTTTGGTTGGGGAGCTGATTTTAAGGTCAGGATTGAGAAAATATTGAATATGTTGATGTTCCATTCAGCTTGAGGGGCAGCATAACATGGCACATCTGGTTTTCAGACATTTTAAGTAAAAAATACAAACGCAGAAAAATCTATATCCTATGTCCATTAAGAACTTGGCCACAAAGAAGAAAAGGTCACGACTAAGGGATATCACAGTTAGGTCAATTTCAGTTTGCTACAACAAAATTTAATCAAACAAATAAAGTGCACTATAAACTAATGGGATGTTTATTTATATTAAGAGGGAAAGCCATTACCCATTCCGATCCCATCAATATTGTTGTCAGTGTGTTTTCTTTTCAGGCCAGGCCCGCAGGTGCAGGGACAAGTTCAAGAAAGGACAGTTAAAGGAGAAATATTATGCCCATTTTACCACAGTTGATATGGTTCCTTGGGGTCTTAATGAAATATCTGTAACATATTTTGATCAAAATACCACAAGGATCATTTAAAACAGCACCCTTTTTACCCTGTCTAAAGCAGCCCTCCTCAGATTGACCTGTTTTGAGTGGCCCCCCCCCCCTCCTTCACGAGATACAAGTGCCCAGATTTTTAGCTATCCATTACCTCTGTAGAAATATGGCTACTAGAGACGAAGATACAATCTTGCAACCATATCGTTTTGAACCAGAGTCAGGTGGGCCGAAGCCTGGCTGCGAGAGCCCCAGCGCCCCAGCTCAGCCCCACAGTGGGAGCTGGCACAGTTAGCTCGCGAGCTAAAGCTAGCTTGCGACCCGTCAGACATCTAAGTGGCCGATAAACATGCCGATCGTCGAGGCGGAGACCGCGGAGACACGCTCTCCACGGTGGATCGGAGCCCCCGGAGCTATTGTTAGCTCGCGAGTTAACGCTAGCGATGGTGGTGATGATGGCGATGGTGGTCCAAGGCCATGTAGCGAGATTCCCTACATGGGAATGGTTTCGAAAATGACCTTTATTTTGTACGTTTTCACATTCGACGCACTCTAGCGTATCGTTACTGACATAGAGGAACCACAACAAATCGCGGGAGTTGTTTTTTTCCGAGTTTTGGGGACGGTAGACATGCCAGATACCCAAATTAACGTGTTGAAGCACTACGAGAGTGGAATTTTCATAATATGTACCCTTTAAGTTTTTTTCTCACAAATGTGATTGTGTGAAAATTTGGATGCAACAAGTTAAAAAGAAAAATAGAAAAATTAATTTTGGGTAGAATTTAGTAAAATAGCTCCTTTTTTTGGCAAAAAGGTAAGCTCTGGTAAAGTATGCTATTACACAGCTAGCAGAATAGTCAACGTTCAATTTTTCACACAGATCCATTTTCACATTTACACCAGCTCTTCCTGAATATTGTGAAAAGATTGCATTCAAGAGTAGAAAAAAAGAGCGGTGTGCCTAACAGGCCCACTGGACCCAGCGATTACCAGGTTGCGAACAGCAACCAGGGTGCCCCAAGTACCTCATCTCATCTGAGCGTTGTACACACGAGACCAGCCGCTTGCTAATAGAGACATTTACACCTTAGTAAAGTTGGCAGGTGTTACCCCGCCGTTGTTGAGAGCAGAAGCATGCCGGGCATCATTAGGCTCTGTGCCAAGCCTGTTTTGGCTGCCAGCCTCACTCACTCATTCCGGTAGAGGCTGTGTGTGTATGTGTGTTTCTGCAGAGCACTGAAAAAAAGTGTAGTGGCATGCTAAGAAGGGTTGCTGTGGTTTCACTGCTTTCCATGCAACTGTATCTGGGTGTAGGACAGACCCACGTGCAGATTAGCTCAACAGCTCGTACGGAATGTCGATCTGTTCATTCCATAGGAGCAGTGGGCAAGAGGCAATGGCATGCACAGCATTACATTTTCAACAAATGATGCGTAAAACATTTAATGATAATAATAATGATAATGATCAAATATAATAAACACAACTGCTCATCTGAATCTGTTGTTATTGTTTACAACTAATTTTGATGAGCAGGTACCTTTATTGTGAGACATACTTGTATCCAATTGTGGTAGTGGGGTTTGACCAGTTGTGTCGGGATAATCACTATGTCTCCCCTTCATCAGCAGTGGCGTGCTGGGGCCTGGGCCGATCACTGAGACGCTGGTCGGAAGAGGGTCGGAGGACGGCAGAGAAACAAACTGTGTGTGTGCGTCTGTCTGTAAAGACAAAATAAACAGCAGATGTACAATTGTAACTCAAGGGTCCTGTGTATTAATGGCGTGAAGACCCATGGTTAACAGGGGATACAGTTACACCAATGAATTTAGATGTTCAAACCAAACATGACTACACTATTTATCATTTGCTTTTAGTCTTGCAGCTAGACCATGATTGAGGATTTTAATTTGTATGTAGCTCAAATCTCTCCATCAAGTAAAGGGAAAGATTGAGCTTGTGAGTATGTGCATTTCTCTCATGCATGATCATGACCTAACTTTATTCACTGGGAACGTTCTTCAGTGTCAACTTAATACAAGAATCCAACTCTACCTCCTCATTATGACATTTATGCAGCAAATTAAAATTACCTTAAAGCAAATGAATAGCAAATAGAAACTACTGCAGCAGATGCATTCAGTTATGAACCATGATAAATAATATTTGCATTTACATTATAATTTTGTACAAACCAATGTAGAAAACTGATTGTTAACTTCAGACTTCTGTATTTATCCTCAACAGGCCCCAGTACAGTGCAATGATGATCAGCCGATCAGCAGTAAGACCAACAATTAACTATTAAGTTCTGCAGCCAGGCATCTCTTGCCGTTAACCGCATTTCAACACACACACATACGCGTCTACCCTGCACGTGGTCTGAGTAATGAAGTGCTGCAGTCCCTCTCCTTCATTTACATATAGAATACATTACTGACATGTTTATATTATGGATCCCATAGTTCAGTGAGACTCAATAAATCCTCTGTCCACATTGCCAAGGCCTGTCAGATGGGAAGGGGGACAAGTAAGAGAACTAAAACATGAAGGCAGGAAGAGAAATGATAGAGAAGGAATATCAGACATGTCTCCTCCACTCAAAGAGTGGGATGTACATTGTCTGAAAACAGAAAAGCAATCAATAATGATATTCACAGTAATAATTTAGAAGCAGGGGTTACACAGATTTAGCTAGGCAATCAGAAATCCATCTGTAGAGGTGTTAATATTGAAGAAATGCTGATGGTACAGAAAGAAACACACACCAACATCTGAATAAATAATGAAAACCAGAAGGCCATAACACAACCTTATTCTATGTAAAATATTACTTATTAAAACCCTCAGTACTTTTAACTTTATAGATGGCTGCTGTAAGCTGTTTCCTGATCTGTCTTCCTGTAGATTACCGTCTGAGATGAAGGTAACATATTTACTCCTTTAAGATCTTTGCAGCCCCCACACCTCTTCACAAATGGCCTGATATAAATCAACTGTCACAGTAGATTGTAATAAATGATGCAGACTGGTGAGGAATGAAGCAAAAGGCGGTAGCTCATTTAAAAATTTGATCTCTGACCTTGAGATTCTATGAAACCTTTTAAAAGATTTATATTTTAGAGTGTGATCCAGCACTGCATTGTGATTTTGCCATGTTATTAGGAGTGTGTGAATCATTGTTGTACAGGTGATGTGTTTGCACGCACAGATTCAGCGCCTTGGTTGATGCATCTGTGGTTTGTCTCTGTCAACAGTTGGGTCAAAGTCATTGGAATTCACAGGAAAGCAGTTGCTGCAACAAATTATTATTTAACTCCTTGGTGAAAACCTGATTGTTGCTTACATCACAAAAAACACTGTAAACAGGTTAGGCATTCAGAGCTGAAGTGTAATAATATATCATCGTTACTTGCTGTAAAAACAGATGATGAATTCAAGGAAACTGAGAAATTGGAAAAAATTTAACTAGGTATGAAGACCACTCAAAGCACTTTACAGTACTGTTTCAGATTCACCCATTCACACACACATTCATACAGTGCATCTACTTGCAGCACTTTGTTATTCTATGGGGGGCTATTGAGGGTTCAGCATCTTGCCCAAGGACACTTCGGCATGCAGATGGTTCAGACTGGGGATCGAACCACAGACCTTCAGGTTGGAGGACGACCACTCTACCCCTCAGCCACAGCCGCCCATTAAGATTACTTTTCAGGTGTCAGAACAGAGTAGCCTCAATGTCACCAATAGGGCCACGGTTTCAAAACTCTGCATGTTTCTGTGTTTTGATCAGGCTATAATATCATATGCAGCAGGGATGACTGCTCCTGTTTCTGCTTCGCTCTCCTCCTCTCCTGTCTCTGTCTCTATCTCTGTCCTATCAAAATAAAGGAACACAGAGGAAGAGGTTTTAATGAGAGCAACACAGAGCGCCTGTTACATTGATAAGTAAATACTACAGCTTTAAATGCTTCTTGCACTCAATTGGCTCCCTGCTATTGTTGCCGGGCGTATGCCTCAGTGATCACTAAATTTTCACTGTCACACTTCAATAACCCTAATTGTCCAAAATAAATTAGCTAATTTCTGAAGTTCCATTTTCATATGCAGGAGATAAGGCAACTTTACTGATTGATTGAATTTCTTTGTGTGCATGTGGGTTCGAGCGTGCTTGTGTGTGCGTGTCCATGTGCAAGCGTGTGTGAAACTGCAGCTCTCATAATTCGACTGAAGGCCTCTGTTTATTATGACTCTGTTATTCACTGCAAGCTTTTCTCTGACCCATGCTGATATTCATCCGGCTTCCTCTCCCCATAGAAAGAAAAAGAGGGGGGAAAGGGACAGTTATAGACTAGAGGGAGAGAAAAAGCAAATGTACATGAGACAGAGTTTGTTTGTGTTGTTGTGTTCTTGTGTGGTTGTGTGAGAGTGTGCCTGTGGTGTCCCTATGGACTTGGTACTTGGATCTAGATTGAACATTTGCATTTTTTCATTTGAGCTGTTATTTGCAGCATTGCGTGCAGCACAAACCCCTAAGGTCCCGCCAAGTAATTCAGTAAAAAGGCAGGTAAGACATAAATTAATCATAAGACGAGTGAGAATTATTGCATCCAACTCTCAAGCACACACACACAACACACACACTAACACACGCATGCATGGTATAGATACACACATATGTATACATAAATGTTTACATTTTTGCATACATAAGAACAGACACAAAACAAACAAACACACACACACACATCATTGAGACTCAAAGAGAGGAATTTTTCTTATCCATCAAGCCTAATTACTGAGCTGGATGTAGAGGAGTAACTTTTAATGGACCAATGTTTTAATATAAAAACTTTTTCAGACAAACATGACTTGCATGTTAATATACTCATTCGATTTCAAATAATGTTTATTGGAAAGTGACAATGAAAACAGTAACTCTGTTTTTTCTTTAACTGTAAGTCAAATGAGAGGTGGTACAGAGAGTGTGATTGACCACCTTTGTTAAAAAAAAAATGTAAAAAAAAATAAATAATCCATAAGGTATTAAAAGGAAACAAAAACTTCAGCAGCATTTAGGAAAATGTGTTGGATCAACCCTTCCATTTTGTTAAGTTTGAATGAATCATTCACTAATAACATTCTAAGGTGCTTTGTCACATAGGTGAATAATAAAATACGGAGCTAACGGAGGGCTAACTGCCAGCTAACGGGTGGCTAACGGTGCGCCAATGGAAGGCTGGCTGAGGACTAGGTGTGAGCTAACAGTGGGCTGGCTGCCAGCTAGCGGGGAGCTAACTGTACGCCAACAGAGGGCTAGCTGTGGTCTAGCTGTGAGCTAGCTGCGGGCTAACGGACGGCTAACGGACGGCTACCACCAGGCTACCAAGATGGCTGGGGGGGGGGAAAGGACAAAGATAAGGACAATGCACAGTACATATCACCGGTACAAGTGCGTGAACTACTCGACCAACAAAAAGCTCTCTATAAAGAAATGCTTGAACAGCAGGAAAGCAACTTCAAAGCCTGCGTGCACACCTTGATGGACATTACTAATTCCAGAATGGATGCTATGATGAAAGAGCTACAAGAACTTAAGGCTAGTCTCCACTTTACACAAAAGGAGGTGGATAACTTGAAAACCACAAATGCTAGTCTGTCACAGAACCATAAAACTAATGAAACTGACATACACAAGTTAGCAGAATGTATGACTGCAATAGACAACAAAACAGACTTTCTTGATGGTCAATCCAGGCGTCACAACGTGATTATTGATGGCATTCCTGACACAGAGAAGGAGAAGGTCTCTGAATTAGAGGAGAAGGTGTTGACACTCTTCAAAGACCAACTGGAGCTAGATCACCACACCATTGGGATAGAACGAATCCAACGGACTGGGAAGGCACCTACAGCAGAGGGAGACTTCCCTAGGCCTCTCCCCCGTCCTCTACTGGTGAAGCTGCTGAGGATTAAGGACAGAGACAGAGTCCTGAGCAACGCTAAAAAGCTTAAAGGATCCAGAATCTTCATCAATGAAGACTACCCTGATGTAGTTCGCCAGAAGAGGAGGGAGCTGCTTCCTCAAATGAAAGCTGCAAGAGAAAGAGGGGACTTTGCTGTCTTAAGGTATGACAAGCTGATTATCCACAAAGAGGAGGCGAATGGAAGGAGAAGTGACACTTAAACAGGTGGAAGGGTAAATAAGAGTTGGCACACATATTTCATGTCTATTGCTGCTTCACTCCCAAAGAAAAGTTTGAAGATTGCTCATCTGAATATTTGTAGCTTAAGGAACAAAGTGCATGAAATTACTGACTTGTTGGTGTTAAACTCAATTAACATACTTGCAATATCAAAAACCCATCTGGATGACACTTTTGAGGATGAGGCTGTGGGCATACAAGGGTATAATCTATATAGAAAGGACAGAAACAGATATGGGGGAGGTGTTGCTTTTTATGTTCAAAACCATCTTCCAGTGAAAGTTAGGGAGGATATTATGTATGATGAAACTGAGGTGCTATGGCTTCAAGTGAACCTGCCCCATATTAAACCTTGGTGGGCTGCTGCTACAGGCCACCAAGTTCAGATCAACACTACTTAGAAGCCATGGGTGAAATGCTGGATAAGGTGTGTGAATTGAATATGGAAATTGTTTTCACTGGAGATATAAATATTGACTGGCTATCGCCCAACTGTTCCTTAAAGAACCAACTTAGCTAGACCTAGAGTTATCTATAAAAGGTCCTACAGAAGTTTTTCTGAGGAAGCCTTCCTGGAAGAGGTCAGAAATATATGTTGGTCTAAGGTCTACAATGCAAAAGAACCAGATGAAGCACTAGATCTTTTTATTGCAAAATTTGTACCAGTCATTAATAAACATGCACCTGTTAGAAAAATGACAGTGAGGACTTGTAGGGCGCCACGGGTTGATGTGGAACTAAAAGGCTATATGTCTCAGCGTAACCAGGCCAAGGAAAAGGCACAGAATAGTGGTTGTACTAAGGACAGAGAAAAATACTGTAAACTGAGAAATCAAGTTACAAAACTCAATCAAAGGAAAAAGAAACAATATTATGCTTTGCAATTAATCAGGACAAAGAATGACCCCAAAAAGCTTTGGAGTGTGCTTAATGGTATAATGGGAAGAAACACCTCTCCACAACCTACATTAATTGAAAGTGGGGGTACCTTTATCACAAAACCCAAAGAAATTGCAGATCACTTGAATAATTTTTTCAGAAGCAAGGTAAATTCATTAAGGAAAGAATCATCACAGAGGGTTGACAACAGTTCAACCATATCAACATCCAAGACTTGATGAAGGACAAACTTTGCCAGTTTGAGTTTAGTGAACTAACAGTGGAAACAGTGGCTCGGCTGGTGAAAGTGGCATGTGGTGACAAACAACCAGGGATGGATGGGATAGATGGTAAACTGATTGGAATAGCTGTAGATTATGTTGCACAGCCAATCTGTCATATACTAAACACCAGTCTGAAACTATCAATCTTTCCTCAAGCCTGGAAAGAAGCTAAAATTATTCCCCTGCCCAAAGATAAGAAAACATAATTTAGTGGCCCGAATTGTCGTCCAATAAGCACTGAGTAAGATTCTTGAGAAGGCTGTATTTGATCAAATACAGGAATACTTCTCAGTAAATAATCTGTTAACAAAGTACCAGCATGCTTACAGAAAGGGACACTCCACATGCACAGCACTGACGCAAATGTCAGATGACTGGTACAGAGATCTAGACAACAAAATGCTATGTGGAGCAGTCCTTCTGGATTTTACAGCAGCATTTGATCTCCTTGAACATAAGCTTCTTCTGGAAAAACTGGTATGCTATGGCTTTAAACCATCTGCAGCTACCTGGATGGGAAGTTATCTATTAAATAGATCTCAGAGAGTTTTCTTTAATGGAAGTCACTCGGACAGTGTGCTGGTGGAAAGTGGAATTCCACAGGGAAGCTGTCTATGCCCACTAATGTACTCTATCTTCACTAATGATTTACCTCAAGTATTAAGAAGTGCAAATCTTAGTATGTACGCAGACGACACTACTGTATATGCATCAGCAAAAACAGCAGAAGAACTGACAGTCATCCTAAACAGGGAGCTAAGTTCCATTGGAAAGTGGGTCCTGGAAAACAAGATGGTTCTTAACTTAGCAAAAACAAA
This sequence comes from Limanda limanda, assembly GCF_963576545.1. Lineage (NCBI taxonomy): Eukaryota > Metazoa > Chordata > Actinopteri > Pleuronectiformes > Pleuronectidae > Limanda > Limanda limanda. The sequence goes on from NC_083646.1 coordinate 28,429,740, forward strand.
AAGTATCATCTTCGGGTCAAATCATTCTCTTAGAGCAGAGCCAGAGCTTAGACTGTGCATAGATGGAACATCCATCAATCAAGTAAAGGTATCCAAGCTATTGGGAGTCACCCTAGATAATAAACTGTCCTGGTCAAAGCATATTGACACTATTGTCAATAAAATGGGCAAAGCACTGGCTGTAGTCAGACGATGCAGAAATCATCTAACACCTGATCTAAGAACACTGGTAGTAAGATCTCTCGTTATGTCACAGCTGGATTATTGCCAAATAGTATGGGCAAATGCCACCATGAAAGACCTGAATAGATTACAGCTAGTACAGAACAAGGCTGCACGCTTTGCTCTACAGTGTCCTTACAGAACCAGCATACAGAGCATGCATGAAGAGACACATAAAGTAAAGCTGATGCTGATGGGAATGTCTTAAGGCAGGGGTTCTCAAACCTTTGCAAGCTGGGCCCCCCCAAAGCTGGTTAGGGGTAGTTGGGGCCCCCATCATTATTATCACCATCATTATATTATTATTATCATAATAATAATAAGTGTTATTATTGCTATCATTAGGATACTGTAATTATTATGGCCTCTTGTGATCTTTAAAAAAAATCTTGCAGGTCTGTCAATGTGCGACATGAGCCTGCTTTGCCTGGCAAAGGTCCTCAAATCTTGGGGCAATGTTTGACAAACATATCCTCAGGTCATCCTCGATCTGTGCGCGGTTGCGATATTTAGTTTGAGCTCAGTCAGTCTTGAAAAGCCTGCATCGCACAAATAAGTCAACGCGAAAAGGAGGATAATTTTTAAGGCTATGTCGCAAAGCTGAGGGTATTCGGGCATCATTGCTGCCCAGAATGACGAAAGAGGGGAGGTGGTAAACAAATGCTTTAGTGTACTGTCACTCTTCAGCTCAATAAGCTGCTCTTGCATGTCTATTGACAGCTCGTCTGCTGAGCAGAGAAATGGATCCCGAAGCCAGGCGAATGAACGGTAGTCCCCTTGAAATAGGACCCAAACTGATTCTTCAGCGCTAAAAGGTGATCAGCAGCTGATTGGAGGAGAGAGGAGAAATCAGTGCCACGTGCATCAGCAATGAAGTCTGCAAGGCTGGGAAACAAGTCGCAGTTTCCAGAACTGATGCGACTATGCCAGAGAGCAATTTTTTTGCGTGAAGGCATTCACTATCAGCGAGGAGCAGGACGTTAGATTCACGGCCATGCAAAGACCGGTTAAGGCCATTCAGCCGGTCAAAAATATCCACCAAATAGGAGAGAGAGGCAAGCCACATGGCATCATCCAAGTGTAAATGACGCATTAATGCCCTATTGGTTTTTTGATACGTTTATTTTGAGGCTGAGAAAGGCACAAGTTCTTACGGTGTGTTTATATGTCACGGATTGTAACAAGAAGGAAATAAAGGACTGTGAACCATCAGTAAAAGAGAATCTGACCATCATTCAGCTGGGGATGCTACAGTAAGAACTTCACCTCATCGGTCTCCGCTGCTCTGATCGGCACACGGGATTACGTCAGAGGGACTTGATGTGATGGGATAAGATTGTCACACTCTCTCACAAAATGGAAGCAATTGAGGAATCACCTTTGGACAACATAGACTCAGACCAGATGACGGATGTTTGTCAGCCTAATGAAGAGCAGAATCTCCGCCGCTCTGGTCGACCACGGAACCCCACGCAAAAGATGCTTGCATTTCAGAGAAAGGAGGTTCAAAGAAAGGAAAAAAGGCTCGTCCACCTTTACGTACAATGGAAAACTCAGGCACGCGAAGCCAGAGAACAGCTAAAACTGGACATTTCTGAGAGCAAAATGATAACTCTTATAGAAATCCTGGAGAAAGGTAGGGATGATGTTATCAGTATGTATGTGGAAATTAGCGATCACATCACTCCATCTAGACTAGAGAGATAAGACATCGTGTGGATGCCTGCGATGCAGTCACAAAGGACATTTTAAAAATTGCGTATGAACGGATGTCAGGCATAGATGGAGAATTTGACAGTGATGTAGTAAAGCAGCGTCTCCGTGAGCTGCTTAACAGAGACTATGCTCGCTCCGTCTATGGATCCACAGCCTCACCTTCAAGTCACCACTTTAGTAGCAAATCCAGCATCAACTCTGAGCTCCATCGTAGCAGCTAAAAGAGCTGATGCTGCAGCAGAGTTAGCCGTTAAGGAAGCAGAGTATGAGGGGTTATTGGAAGAGGAAAGACAAAAGGAAAGGATTCAGCTCCTAGAGGAACAGCAGAAGAAAGATCTGGAAGTGTCAGGATCTGGCACTTTAGTCTATGTTTAAGTTTAATTGTAAAAGTGTTTTCTGTTTAGTAAATCTCTGTTGTGTGTGTTCTAGTTGTTTTCATGTTTGCACACCCTGTTTCTGTTTCCTGTTTTATTTTGTAGTCTGTGTTCCTTGTGTGTTGTTTCCGTCTTCACTTCCTGTCTGTGATTGTCAGCCCTGCCCTCATGTGTTTCACCTGTGTTCAATTGCCCCTGCCTTCCCTCTGTGTATTTAAGCCTCTGTCTTCCCTTTGTCCTCTGTCGGATCGTTTGTTTATCTACCCTTCTGTCTTCCATGGTGCTGTCCTGATCTCCTGAGCTTTGTATCCGCGCGTAAGCCTCGTGTTTTGTGTGTTACCTGGGTAACACACAAAACCATCTCTTCATCTAAACTGTAACAGAACGATCCGACCACAATATGGACTCAGCAGAGATTAGTTTGTTTCATGATCAAGTTTTTTATTTAGATTTTTTGGTTGAGGAGCTGAGTTCACCGGGACCCCAGAGCAGGTCAGAGACCCTGTAGGAGATCTCGGTGGTCGAAGCATGGCTTAAAGATCGGCCATGGGTGAGCCACTTTGTCCCGTACCTCGTGGAGGTGCGGGACAAAGACTTAAGAAAAACCTCAACCCTCCAGCCTCATCCACTAACCCGTACTGGGGCAGCCGGCTGGCATTTGGTGGACCCCGCAGCCTCAAGAAGGGTTCTGCTGTGGGTGGTGGACGTTGGAGAGGAGGCATCCACAGCAGAAGCCTCTCTCTCCAACAGCAGGCTCGGAGGCACCAGCCACCTCCAGCCCCGACTGGGCCCCAGCCACCTCCAGCCCTGACTGCTCCTGTCCCAGTCCCACGCCGGAGGGTCCCGGCAGACGCCACTCTGGTTCCGGCGTCGGAGGTCCTCGCAGTGCCTGCTCCTGTCCTCGCTCCAGTCCCTGTCCCACGCCGGAGGGTCCCGGTAGACGCCACTCTGGTTCCGGTGTCGGAGGTCCTAGCGGTGCCTGCTCCTGTCCTCACTCCTGTCCCTGTCCCACGCCGCAGGCTCCCGGCAGACGCCACCCTGGTTCTGGCGTCGGAGGTCTTCGCGGTGCCATCTCCAGTCCCTGCTCCAGTCCCCGCTCCTGTCCCTCTCCCATGCCGGAGGATCCCGGCAGACGCCACTCTGGTTCCGGCGTCGGAGGTCTTCGCGGTGCCATCTCCAGTCCCTGCTCCAGTCCCCGCTCCTGTCCCTCTCCCACGCCGGAGGATCCCGGCAGACGCCACTCTGGTTCTGGCGTCGGAGGTCTTCGCGGTGCCAGCTCCAGTCCCTGCTCCAGTCCCTGCCCCACACCGGAGGGTCCCGGCGGACGTCACTCTGGTTCCGGCGTCGGAGGTCCTCGCGGTGCCAGCACCGGTTACTGCCCCGCGTCTGGGCCTGAGGTCGGAGCCCTTGCCCTCTGCCCCTGACCGGCACCCGGGCCGCCCTCCCGAGCATCAGAACTCTGCCTTTGAGCGGCCACGGCACCGCCCTCCTGAGCCTCAGAACTCTGCCCTTGAGCGGCCACGGCGCCTGCCTCCTGAGCCTCTGAATCCTGCCCGGGACTCTGTACACGTCCCGGATTCCCTCCTCCGGTTCCCCCCTCCTCCCACCTGTCTCGGTTCCTGTTTTTTTTTTTTTTTGAGCCGTCTAGTATCCGGCCCTTGAGGGGGGGTTCTGTCAGGATCTGGCACTTTAGTCTATGTTTAAGTTTAATTGTAAAAGTGTTTTCTGTTTAGTAAATCTCTGTTGTTTTCATGTTTGCACACCCTGTTTCTGTTTCCTGTTTTATTTTGTAGTCTCTGTTCCTTGTGTGTTGTTTCCGTCTTCACTTCCTGTCTGTGATTTTCAGCCCTGCCCTCATGTGTGTCACCTGTGTTCAATTGCCCCTGTCTTCCCTTTGTCCTCTGTCGGATCGTTTGTTCATCTACCCTCCTGTCTTCCATGGTGCTGTCCTGATCTCCTGATCTTTGCATCCCCGTGTAAGCCTCGTAGTTTGTTTGTTACCTGTTAGTGTTAATGTTTTGTTTGTTAGTTAAAATACCTTTTTATTTTATAATCTCTGCATTTGGGTCCATCTCTTCATCTAAACCGTAACAGGAAGTTCAGAAACGTGAGATGTAAAGACTGAAGGCAGAGAAGGATATTAGAGCTGCACGAGCCAGATTAGTGATTTACAATCAGGAAGTGATGCAAGAGGCCAGTGTGTATTCTGATCACAACAGTAAGAGACAGCAGCATGTGTTTCAACAGCAAACTGTGTCTACAACTCCCATCCAGCAGTCTGCTAATGTCCCACAAACTGTATTACCTTCACAAACATGTGTCACATCTTGCTCAAGCAGTTCAAGATTCTATATCCCTGAACAGGCTCCCAATGGCAGAGCCGTCTGTATTCACTGGTGACCCCATTCAGTTCATTGAGTGGAAAGCTTCATTCATGTCATTGATAGACAGAAGGAACATCTCTTCAGCAGACAAGCTGCATTATCTGAGAAAGTACATCGGAGGTCCAGCTCGGAAAATACTTGATGGCATATTTTATAGAAGTTATGATGAAGCCTATATGGATGCATGGAACCGTCTCAACCACAGTTACGGTCAGCCCTTTGTTATTCAGAGAGCCTTCAGAGAAAAGTTGACTAACTGGCCAAGGATCCAGCCAAAAGATGCTGAGGGATTCAGGGCACTTGCTGATTTCTTGCGTGCATGTCAAGAAGCCATGCCTCACGTTAAAGGCCTTGACATTTTGAATGACTGTGAGGAAAATCTGAAATTGGTTCGAAAGCTGCCAGACTGGGCAGCATCACGGTGGAACCGCTGTGACGCAGCCTGACTCAGAGCTTTGTCAACAAACGAGGGAGACGGACGAGGGATGAACAAAATAACAAGTATTTATTATAACACTAAGTTAACAATAGCCAAAGTCAATATCCAAGTGAGAAACAGCCGTCTGCAACCGGGAAGGGATCTCCCCCGAACTGGAAGAGTAGTCTTGATATACCCAGACCGGGCACAGGTGTGGCTCATCAGGCCTGATGACCCATCACTCCCACAGGACACCTGAAAGACAACCAGCAATAAAGAGAGAAGACACCTAGTGGAGTGGAGGGTCGTCACACCCCCACCCATAAAAAAAACGTTCCCACCTGGAACCGCCAACCTTAGTCAACCCCGCCACCTAGTAACTCCGGTTCCCAGAGAGACGCTTTTAGAAAGCAGAGAGACACAGACAGAGCAGGTAAAACAAAGACAAAATGAATACAGAACTTAAGACCAAGGTGCTCTCGACAAGGCATCTGCCACAATATTTTCAGAGCCTTTGATGTAACGGATGTCCAAACAGTAGGCTTGCAGAAACAAAATCCAACGCATCAACCTGCGGTTTGGACAAAGCACCGAGTGCAAAAAGGTGATCGGGTTGTGGTCTGTGTAGACCACTAGAGGAACACTGGAATCTACGTAGACTTCAAAATGTTGCAATGCCCAGATGAGTGACAATGTCTCTTTTTCAATAACAGAATAATTTAACTGAAAAGAATTAAATTTCTTTGAGTAAAAACTCACGTTCAACACCCTGGGTGTCACTTTGAAACAAAACAGCACCTGTACCTACATCACTTGCATCCACATGAAGTTGGAAAGGTTGATCCATGCATGGAGCTGCAAGAACAGGGGGTGAGCAAAGAACAGACTTCACATTATCAAATGCTTGCTGACAGGACAATGACCAGATGTATTTTACTTTACCCTTGAGTAGGTCAGTCAGAGGAGCGACATCCGTAGAAAAGTTCTTACAAAAACTGCGGTAGTAACCCACAAGCCCAAGGAACTGCTGGAGCTCCTTTTTAGTGGTGGGCACTGGGTAGTGCTCAATGGCAGTCACTTTAGCCTGAAGGGGCCGCACAATCCCCTGCCCCACTACCTTGCCCAGGTATCTAACTGTGGCCTTAGCAAACTCACACTTTGCCAAATTTACCGTCAAACGGGCATTACGCAGGTGGTCAAACAGCTGCTCAATACGAACCACATGCTCCTCCCAAGTATTACTGTAAATCACAACATCATCAAGGTACACAGCACATCCTTCAATCCCAGACACAACCATGTTCATCAGGCGCTGGAAGGTGGCTGGTGCATTCCGCAACCCAAAGCTAATCACTGAATAAGAGAAAAGACCAGAAGGCGTTATAAAGGCTGAAATTTCCCTTGCTCTTTTGGACAGAGGTACCTGCCAATAACCCTTTAATAAATCAAATGTACTAACATACTGGGCTGAACCGACCTGATCCACACAATCCTCCATACGTGGCAGTGGAAAAGCGTCTGGTTTGGTGACTCCATTAACCTTACGGTAGTCTGTGCAAAATCTGGGACTCAGATTTGTCTACAATAAGGCAAGGAGACGCCCAGCTAGAGGATGACGGCTCTGCGATACCGTTTTCAAGCATATACTTTATCTCAACGTCCATCACCTTACGCTTCTCCTCAGACACGCGATAGAAACGCTGACGGATTGGCTGTGCCTCGCCAACATCAATCTCATGCTCCATCAAGTGTGTTCTACTAGGTGTATCACCAAATAAAGAAGGATAGCCATTAACAAGAGCAGACAGCTCAGCACCCCTCTCCTCAGACAGGTGACCAAACATAGACTCCAGATCACGCAGTGTCTCAGAGTTTTTTAACCGACCTTTCAACAGACTGTCATCAGGCGATATAACCCCGTCATCCTCCTGCAGAGGAAAATGTGCACTACCAACTGGGACCGCGACTAAAATAGGACTAACAGACCCTTTCAGCTCCCTACTGCTGCATACAGAATCCTCTGACTCACGAGCATAATAGGGTTTGAGCAGATTTATATGGCAGAGCTGGGTTGGTTTTCTGCGCAAGGGTGTTGACAATAAATAGTTTTGACTTGAAGTCTGACGCAACACTGTCAACGGCCCAGTGAACTTAGCTTCAAAAGGAGAGCTGAAAACTGGCAACAACTCAAGAACCTGGTCACCAGGACTAAACTGGCACTGCACAGTTTTACGGTCGTAAAGCCGCTTCATTCTCACCTGTGAAGAGGCCAACTTTTCCCTAGCCATCTCCCCAGCTGCGTACAACCTGTGGCGGAAACCATTAACATAATTTATCAGGTTTTGAGGCGGTACTGGTTTCTCCACAGTGTCATGCAATAATGCGAGTGGCCCACGCACTGTATTGCCAAAAACCAGTTCATTCGGGCTAAACCCTGTGCTCTCCTGCACAACCTCTCTGGCTGCTAACAGTAGCCACGGTAGCCTCTTCCCAATCTTTGTTCAATTGAACACAATACCCCCGTAACAGAGACTTGAGGGTCTGGTGGAACCTCTCCAAAGCTCCCTGACTCTGAGCGTGGTATGCAGAAGCCTGATTATGTCTGACATGCAACTGCTTTAGAACTTGGGCAAATAAATGGGATGAAAAATTTGATCCTTGGTCACTCTGAATTACTTTCGGAATTCCAAAAATGGAAATGAACCGTGTCGGTGCTTTGACTACAGCCTTAGCAGTAATGGAACGCAATGGATACACAGCCGGATACCTGGTGCTCTGACACATTACTGTCAGCAGGTAGCTGCTACCAGACTTGGAACGAGGCAGAGGACCCACACAGTCTATTATCAGGTGCTCGAATGGCTGCTCCACCACCGGAATCGGGTATAAAGGAGCCGGGGAAATACCCTGATTGGGTTTACCGGTCATTTGACATGTATGGCACGTTTTGACATAACCAGACACATCCCTCCTTACACAGGGCCAGAAAAAGTATCGCAGCAAGTACTCATATGTCTTACGAACTCCCAAATGGCCTGACTGATCATGAGCGGTTTTCAGAACTTCTCCACGAAACTTAAAAGGAACTACTACCTGAAACACAGGATTATCAGCAAAGCTATCACCATGTGGAAGCCATTTTCTCACAAGCAACTTGTCCTGAAGCAAGTACCCACTAGCAGCACTCCTTCCTTCCTCAGTGGTGAGAACCAAGTCAAACAGTTGGCTCAGCGAGGAATCAGCTCTCTGCTCTGCCACTAAGCCACTGCGAGAAACGGACAAAAGAGAGTTAGGAATAGGCACCCTCTCTTCTGCCCCCTCCTGCTCAGATGCAGGTTCAGGCCCCGACTCTGCACGGCCCATAGCCCGTGTCACTGCACAGGCAGTAAACACCCCAGGGAAGCGCTGAGCACTCTCATCGGGTTCTCCTGTAACACAGGGTGAGGATGTCACTATTGGAGGAATGGGATTTGGCTGAGTTCCAGCCCACACACGGCTACCTGCCAGGTCATTTCCCACTATGACCTCCACGCCCTCAATGGGTAATGCAGGCCGCACGCCCATGACCACCTCACCTTTGACCAACCCACAGTTGAACACCATCTTATGCAGTGGGACAGGGAACACACTCAAACCCATACCTCGCATCAAAACCTGGTCCCCTGTATCAGAGTCTCCAGAAAAGGGTAAGACAGAGCTCACTATGTATGAATTAAAAGCCCCAGTGTCCCTCAGAATCTTCACCGGTACAGTGATGTCACTCCCCACAAGTGACACGAAGCCGTCCTACAAGAACGCAGAGAAATCAGACCCCAAGCTGCCTTTCACTCCAGATTGCACCTGTTGACAGGGAGAAACAGAATTGGTTGAGTCAACAGAACCAGCAAACAGTGCTGGTGTAAACTGTCCCCTACCGCTTCCACGTTTAGTTTTTGGACACTCCGCTTTCCAATGGCCCTTGCCCCCACAGTAATGGCATGTGTTTGAGTCAAACTCCATCTGACCACGTGTAGCAAATTCTGACCTACCTGAGCGAGGACTAAATGCTTCCCTCCCTGTACCTGCACGAAACATACTGCTTCCCCCCCTGTACCCAACATCACGAGAACAGAGCTCACGGTTTTCCCTGTGGGTAAGCACATACTCGTCTGCCAGTACAGCAGCCTCTGCAGCAGTCATCACTCTACGCTCAGTGATATGAACAGCAATGTGGCTAGGGATGGAGATCTTGAACTGTTCCAGCACAATCAAGTCACACAAAGACATAACATAACAAAACATACGTGTCAACTTTCACCGAGTGAAATGAGAAACCAGCTCCCTGGTTAGATAGATTTGTATTTATATAGCGCTTTTCTAGTCTGATGAAGACCACTCAAAGCGCTTTACAGTACAGTTTCACATTCACCCATTCATACACACATTCATACAGTGCATCTACTTGCAGCACTTTGTTATTCTATGGGGGGCCGTTCAGGGTTCAGCATCTTGCCCAAGGACACTTCGGCATGCAGATGGTTCAGACTGGGAATCGAACCGCCGACCTTCAGGTTGGAGGACGACCACTCTACCCCTCAGCCACAGCCGCCCACATGCATCTGTTTAGCCGATTTCTCCCATGTACGGAACTTCTGGCGATACGCCTCAGGCACTAACTCATACGCCCTTAACACTGCAGCCTTGACCAAGCTGGCCTACACCCATAGCTACAGCAGGCAACCTACGCGCCTCCAGCTCAAGTCTTTTACCCTTAACCTCTTGTTTTACTCTCTCAAGAGCCACTCTCTCTCTCTCCATCTGCAACAAAAGCAATTCCTTGTTCTGGTCAAAAGAAAACCTAGCTTTCATAGCAACAGGTAAATCAGCAGCAGCATAAGTTTCTGTGATAATCCCTGCTTCTATCAAATGCGTTTTTATGCTAAACCTAATACCCTCTTTTGACCTCTTATCCCCGACCTGCGCATGATAATGCTCCGCGATTTTCAACAGCTGGTCTCTAGAACAGCTGTTCAACAACTCCGCCGAAGGAGCTTTGAGAAAATCCTCCACACTGGCCATCAGAACAATCTGTCAACACAATCAGAAAACCACAACGCCACTGAGCTCACAGCCTTGCCAGTCAACCGGCGCTACCGAGGCCTGTCCCTCTAACTGCCTACCCAAAATCTAAATAAGCTCCCCCCCTAGTCTTCAAGCGCTTCTGTGGCGGGCTCCTTAAAACACCAAGCCCGATAGTCCGGTAAGGCAACCAGAAACTGGCGACCTCACGCCGCAACTACGGAGTATCCCCGAGCAAATGCTACTTACCACTCCACGCCACATTAACCAGCCCCCAAACGAATTCCAAAGGGAAGACGCTCTTCTCCTACCAGGGACAGAACACGGCAACTTACCACTGACGTGACTACAAGACAACAGATCTCAGTGGCACACAACCGATAACAAGATAGCCCTTCAACCAGCACAACTGCCCGTCTACACAATACACAATGCTTATTCAAATACCAAAACTACTCACCGCACTCGTCGCTCTCCCAAACAACCACCACTCACAGCCACTGCTGCTACCCCTACTAAACACTAACCTCTGACGTCACACTCAAAAGGTTAAACACAATTGGACGAGCCCCCATGTGACGCAGCCTGACTCAGAGCTTTGTCAACAAACGAGGGAGACGGACGAGGGATGACAAAATAACAAGTATTTATTATAACACTAAGTTAACAATAGCCAAAGTCAATATCCAAGTGAGAAACAGCCGTCTGCAACCGGGAAGGGATCTCCCCCGAACTGGAAGAGTAGTCTTGATATACCCAGACCGGGCACAGGTGTGGCTCATCAGGCCTGATGACCCATCACTCCAACAGGACACGTGAAAGACAACCAGCAATAAAGAGAGAAGACACCTAGTGGAGTGGAGGGTCGTCACACCGCCAAGTCACCCAAGTTATGAGAGACAGGCAGGAATTCCCAAACTTTAAAGAATTTGTTTCCTTTATGGTGATGGAAGCAGAGGTCGCCTGTAATCCTATAGCATAATTTTATGCTCTTCATTCTACGGAATCACCTTCAGAGAAGCGTTATGTCTATAAAAATCTGAACAATAAATCTAGTGTTCTTCAGTTCATAGAGAGGTCACTGGAGGATAAACGGAAATTTGTGAAGGAAGAGAGACTCTGGTACGGCTGCTTAAAGCCAGGCCATAGTGCCAGAGATTGCCGTCACAGACACATATGTGACACTTAAGGAAGACATCCAACATGTCTCCATTATGACTACCACACTAAAACCAAACAAGTGCTGGTCTCAAATCATGTCATCATAGATGAGTCAGCAACCTCATTGTCTCTCAGTGTGGACACCGAGGACCAATCTGTAAACACCTCCATGATTGTGCCAGTCTGGGTCTCCTCCATCAGCAATCCAGGTTTGGAAAAGCTTGTTTATGCCCTGCTGGATACACAAAGTGACACAGTCTTCGTTGACCAGGACGTTAGCCAAGTCTTACAAACCAAAGCACAATCTGTGAGGCTCAAGCTAACAACCATGATGGGAAAGGATGTCTTAATGCACAGTGAAAGAGTTTCAGGCCTCAGAGTGCCTGGATACGACTCGACAATCCTCATTGATCTTCCTCGGCTTACACCAAGGATTGCATACCAGTGAATCGAAAACACATTCCTACCTGTGAAACGGCAAGGCACTGGAATCATCTCAGCACTATAGCAGATGAAATTCCACCACACCACGAGTGTGAAGTTGGTCTCTTAATAGGGTACAACTGCTCAAGGGCACTGGCACCAAAGCAAGTAATCATGGGAGGAGATAATGAACCTCATGCAGTGCGCACAGATCTAAATTGGAGTATCGTGGGATGTTCATCACCTAATCTCGAGTTACCATCTATTGCTAACCTGTGTCACAGAGTCGTCGTCAGAGAACTTCCTCCAGTTACCCCACCAGACGCTATCCGGCTATTAGAGTCTGACTTCAAGGACGTGAGTAAGGAGGGCAAGGCTGTGTCTCAAGATGACATTCTCTTCCTGAATATGTTAAAAAATGGAATTCAAGGAAATGCTCATGACCATGGTGATTTGCCACTCACCTTTAAGGAGAGAACTGAAGATAGCTCAATTAGAGGGGGAGAACAACTAGGAGCAGAGAAAAAGAGAAAACAAAGGATGGAGAAGAAGAAAAGGAGAAAGGCGGATTTCCTGTGGAGGAGGAGCGACAGCGCCACCTGACAGACAAGAGGGAGAAATTGTTAAAATCTCTGCGAGGTCTGATGCAGGAGGGAAGAAGAGCGACGAATAGGAGGAAGAAGACGAAGAACACGCAGAGAGTCGGGGACGTAACAAAGAAGATCGAGATCAAAAAGAGAGTAAGTCAGAGGTGCTTGGAAAACGTTGAAAAGAGAGTGAGTCAGAGGAAGATGGAAAAAACGATAGACGTTAACAAAAAAGAGGAGAAGAACGAGATGAAGACGTCTGACAACAAGACAACAGCGGAGAAGGCAAAGAAGGACGAGAGAAAAATAAGAAAAGATCGTGAAGGCGAAGCCTGGACAGGGAACTAAGTTTCAGATGAAGACGATGATGGGAGGAACACTGGCGGGGGCGTTGATGGACTGGTAAGAAGAGTGAAGATTCGTCTTGGAGAGCAGAAAAGGGAAAAGGAAGGACGGCGTTCTGGCAAGCCCTCTATCGTCGAACGCCCAGTTCAGAAGCTGATTCTGCTACTAGAGACTGTTTAACCATCCTCTTCACGCCACACCCATATCCTTAATAGTATTGGAGTCATTATTTAGTAAATCATTTGTGTTTGCATCCCATATTGTTCTGAAATTCACTCATGATTTGGTGGGAGTGTAAATGACCCATTAATGCCCTTTTGTTTTTTTGATACGTTTATTTTGAAATGGTTTCTTTTATTTTGAAAAAGCACTTGCTGGTAAACACGGAAGAGATCGCTACTTCGCCGTTGCATGAAAAGTATCCTCGTTTGTTGTTTTTAGCACCTGGCTGAGAAAGGCACAAGTTCTTAGAATCTGACCATCATTCAGCTGGGGATGCTACACCAAGTGCTTCGCCAGATCTGTTTGACTTTCAGTCAAGAACAACTTTACCTCTTCTCGCAGATGGACCATGCAGTGTGTCCATTGCACAAGTGGAGCAACTTGCTGGACGTGAGCTACGATGCCACGCTCACGCCCTGTCATCAACCGCGCTCCATCTGTGCAGAGGCCAATACACTTTCCCCAGCCCAAACCACTGTCTTGGATGAACGAGTCAATGACATTAAAGATTTCCTCCCCTGTTGTACGTGACTGAAGAGGCTGGCAAAACAGGATGTCCTCCTCAATTTCCTTTTCCCCACACATACCAAAATCAGCAACTCGGCACACAAAACACAACGAGGACGTTGCTCAGTCGTTCCAGTGGCGGTGAAACCAAACTGCAAATAGCTCTCATTATATTTGCGAAGCTTTGGCTTCTTCGCAACTAGCGCATCGGTTGCCTGACTTTTTGCCTCCCCTGTTGTACGGGTCTGAAGAGGCCGGCAAAACAGGATGTCCTCCTCAATTTCCTTTTCCCGCACATACCAAAACCAGCAACGCGGCACACAAAACACACCGAGGACGTTGCTCAGTCGTTCCAGTGACGGAGAAACCAAACTGCAAATAGCTCTCATCATATTTGCGAAGCTTTGGCTTCTTTGCAACTGGCGCATCGGTTGCCTGACTTTTACGAATCAGAAACTTGTCCATAGTTGTGTTTGTTTTTGCTGATACAGTGTGTGTGTTAATTGCAACGTCGTGGTCTTGTGAGTGTGTTTGTATGTGTGGCTGTGAGCAACTTGCACACGAATAATGAATAAGGCTGCTAGGCAATGGTTCCTAACAAAACGAACAGTACACAATGTAGACAGGGACAGCACAGAATAGTATTCAAGTGCTGCTGTTTTATTTGTTGCAACACGGTGGATGATTGAAGATGTAAAGGTAGGTGTTAAGGAGAAAAGGGCTAGCTGCAGTTGAAAGAAGTTAGCTAGCTAGAAGGCTAGCTCTTGGGGCTATGAGCTTTCTAAAAAAGACTGTGGAGCAAATTACTCCTTAGATCAGGCTACAAATAGGCCTACTGCAAGTGCAGGAAGGTATTACTAGGGAAGGAGTGAGTCTTTAAAAAGACTGTTTATAAAGCAATGAATATCTGAATTATGGAGGAAACAAGAGCAATCACACAAACTCTGCAGGGTGTCGTCTCAGTGAGGGTGAGCGCTGACCATGCCTGCGGTTACTTTTATACTCTGAAGCGTATGTGCAACTTGCGTTCAAATGATAACACTCCTCTTTTGATTGTTGGATCAGGAACGAAACAGTATTTGATTTGTTTGTGTCAGCCCAGCCCCTTGCATTTCGCCACTGAGGGAGCTTTCACTAACCAGTGACTGGTCGTCGGTCTTTTTAAAGAGAGTGTCCCCCCCCCCACTTTGAGAACCACTGTATTAAGAGCATCTTGCCCAAGGACACTTTGGCATGCAGATGGTTCAGACTGGGCATCGAACCGCCGACCTTCAGGTTGGAGGACGACCACTCCACCCCTCAGCCACAGCCGCCCACATGCATCTGTTTAGCCGATTTCTCCCATGTACGGAACTTCTGGCGATACGCCTCAGGCACTAACTCATACGCCCTTAACACTGCAGCCTTGACCAAGCTGGCCTACACCCATAGCTACAGCAGGCGCTTTTGTCCAGAAACTGGTTGCACTCATTAGAGTGCATGCCTCTGCCATGGCCAAACAATCTGAACCCTGAATAGCCCCCCATAGAATAACAAAGTGCTGCAAGTAGATGCACTGTATGAATGTGTGTGTGAATGGGTGAATGTGAAACTGTACTGTAAAGCGCAACCAAACTGACATAGTTTTCATTTTCATGTCCAGTGCCCATGCTGCACATGCATTGTGCCCTCCATGACCATGGGTATGATGGTTAAAATGAGATGTGGTCCGACACACTGAATTGACAAACACCTGGTCTGAAGTCAGTGGTGCAGAATTTCACTGTTATTCTAAAGGTATTGTAGCGATCAGTGTGCTGGATTTGGACCATTTGCAGATGTCCTAAATTCCCTTGCGACAATTAGCCTACCAATTCTAAACAGAGCACTTAATGTTAACCTCATGCTGACACTACAAGAGACAAACAGGAACACAATAATTCCTCAGGATTTATAGTCTGTGAACTTTGTAATGTGAGCACATGGAGAAAAACAAATGTGTGCCATGTGATTTACATAGAGATTTAAAGTATGAATACAATACTTGTCAATTCACTTCCGGTGTGCATCACTTAGTATTTACAGTAAGCAGACAACAATGCCACACATCTCATCTTAGTTGTTGTGTACCCTCAGTGTTCTGCTGCTGTATCAAAGAGAGCAGCAGAGCATGCTGAGATCTCATTGCACCTCTAACATCTGTATTATTTGATGACAAACCATTCTGACCCAAAAGCAATGGCTTTGAATCATCTTCTCTGTCTCTCTATTCTGTAGCAGTTGCTGCCTTGTCCCTTATAATTCAGCCCAAAGGTGAGCTTTATTATTTCACATCTTTTACCATTTACTGCACAAATGCAGAGTAAAAAAAATCCCCTGTAGTCCTCTGCACCCAGTTCTCCTAATATAGTTATCAGTGCCTTTGTTCCAGAATTCTGCATGGCAACAAGGCAGATTGCCCCATCAATACACTATCAGCACACACACCGTATAAGCTGTCTCGAGACTCTGTAGTGTAATCCAGTACATGTACAGACACACAGCGTTATCAGTAGAGGGATTCACTACAGCAAGGAAGACATTACTAAATCGAGTGTATCTCACCTCGGGATAGTGTTACTCTGTCAGGGACCGAGCAGGAAAGACTAGAGAGCCACAGGGTTTCTTGAAAAAAAGGTTGTTTTTTAATTTGGTTTTCATTAACAAAGTGCCAAAAAGATAAATTCACAAATCGTCAATTTCTTACACTAGCCTCCTGTAACTGCTGGAGACCAGGTAACAGCATCACAAAAAAGAAAGACCCCACTCAACTGAGATGGGGGAACATATATGGTGGCTGGTCAAGCCACTCAAAATCAAAGAGGGGGATAGACTTAAACATACTAACATTGAAAACAAACTACAGCCACAACATAACCCCCAGTACAAGACCATATAATATTAACTAAGGGAAATTAACTAATTATAAATATCAAACTATAATCAAGGATTTAACAACTACAAATCAAGATAATGAAATGATGTCCTTCCCCATGATAACACGATACATGGTGCAGTCCAATTAGTATGCAACCCCATTTAAGGTTGCCTGCTGCAGCTGGGCCTCCTTTTGCTGAATGGCCAGATGACTCCAGCCACAACCCCCAGGAACTGGTAACTCATAGAAAATGTAATTAATTATCACAGAAAGAAAATATTTAATAAATAAAAGTATGTTGTATGAAATCAAAATGTGTTCAGTTATTTAATAAATGAAGGGTGGGTGTGTGTGTAAAAAGAACTTAGGAAGTTACCACCATGTTACTGAGTCTCAGCATGTGTGGTTGCTGGTGCGGCCATCACATACTCCCCCTCTTCAGAAATCTCGCTCTGACAGCGAGAGAGGTAGTCTGCCGTCATATTGACTCTGCCCGGGATGTGATGGACTGTGAAGCAGAAGGGTTGCATGGCCAGGTACCATCGTGTGATACGGCTGTTGGTGTCCTTCATCCTCTGCAACCACTGGAGAGCCTTGTGATCAGTCTGCAGAGTGAACTCCCTCCCCAGGAGATAGTACCTGAATTAGTCAATAGCCTACTTCATCGCCAGGGCTTCTTTCTCTAGTGTAGAGTAGCGTACCTCCCTTGGGAACAGGGCTGATTAAAGCGACGGGGTGTTGGTCTTCTGGTGGTCCCTGCAGAAGGACAGCTCCAAGGCCCCTCTCTGAAGCATCCGTTTGAAGAAAAAAATGTTTCTCAAAGTCAGGACTGTAGAGAACTGGGTTCTTACCAAGAGATAGCTGAATGTCCCGTAATGCTGCTTCTGCAGCCTCTGTCCACTGGACCTGGTTGGGACACCTGGATCCAGTCATATCCGTAAGTGGAGCCGCTCTGGCGGAAAAATTGGGAATGAACCTGTGATAAAAGCCGGCCATCCCCAGGAAGGATCTCAACTGCTTCCTGGTCTGAGGCAGGGGACAGGACTCAAGGGCGTGAATCTTGTGGACCTGTGGTTTGATCACCCCATTTCCAATGATAAAACCCAAATATTCAGTCTCAGGTTTGGCAAAAACACACTTTGCCGGGTTAATGGTCAAGCCTGCTATTTGGAGGCATTCCAGAATTTTCTTCAGATGCTGGAGATGCTCCTCCCAGGTAGCACTGTAGATGACAATATCGTCGAGGTAGGCACATGCATAGCCCTCACATCCACTCAGCACCCGATCCATGAGCCTTTGAAAAGTTGCAGGGACACTATGAAGCCCAAAAGGCAAGACTGTAAACTGGAAAAGACCCCTAGGAGTCCGAAAGGCAGTCAGCTCCCTAGATGTCCTAGCAAGAGGCACTTGCCAATAGCCCTTGCACAGGTCAATGGTGGTCAGGTATTTTGCTTTGCCCAAGTGCTCAATCATGTCATCAATACATAATGACATGTATTGATCATATACATGTCATCATGTATTGATGACATGTATATGATCATTGGGCCGAGCAAAGAGCCCTGTGGAACACCATGGTTAACTTTGGTGCGCACAGATGAATCATCATTAATTTGTACGAATTGGGAGCGATCAGAAAAATAAGATTTAAACCAGTTTAGGGCGGTTCCATTAATGTTAATTAACTCTTTTAGTCTCTGTAATAAAATGCGATGGTCAATAGTGTCGAATGCTGCACTGAGATCTAACAGAACGAGAACAGACACAAGTCCCTGATCTGAAGCTATTAGAAGGTCATTAGTGACTTTTGCCAAGGCTGTCTCTGTGCTGTGATTGGCTCTAAACCCAGACTGAAAGTCTTCAAATATATTATTTTCCTGGAGAAACTCACACAGTTGATTGGCTACAACTTTTTCTAAGATTTTAGACAGGAAGGGGAGATTAGATATTGGCCTGTAATTGGCTAAAACCTCTGGGTCTAGGGTGGGTTTTTTGAGTAGGGGTTTGATTACAGCTATTTTAAAAGACTGTGGTACATAACCTGATGATAATGACAGATTGATTGTGTTAAGTAACAAACTATCTATTAGGGGCAGAATTTCTTTAAGTCATTTTGTAGGAATAGGATCTAAGATACAGGTTGTTGGTTTAGAACATGAGACTATTTTGGTAAAATGATCACGGGTGATCAGAGAGAAGCTGTCTAAATAATGGGTAGGATTCTCAGCTATTTCTGAGATCTCTGTTGTTGGGAGGGTATTAGTGCCAATTGAGGGCAGGAGATGGTTGATTTTATTTCTAATAGTTAGAATTTTATCATTAAAAAAGGTCATAAAGATATTGCTATTTAGGGATCGAGGAATACTGGGTTTGGTGGAGGTGTGGCTCTCTGTCAGCCTGGCTACAGTGCTGAAGAGAAACCTGGGGTTGTTTTTATTCTCTTCTATTAGTTTTGAATAATAGGTAGCTCTTGCTTTGTGTAGGGCCTTTTTATATTCTTTAACACTACTCTTCCAGTCTAGGAGATTTTCAACACTGTTGCTTTTTTATTAGGGGCATATATTCAGATAATGAAAAATCGAAGGTTATTAAATTAAGGTCTGATAGTATTGGATTGCGCGGAAGTACTGTTAAATGTTCAAATCCGACACCATTTGATAATACAAGGTCAAGTGTGTGGTTACAATAATGAGTAGGTAGGTGTACACACTGACTGAAACCAATTGAGTCTAGTATCGAAATAAATGCTACGCTAAGGCTATCTTTATTATTGTCCACATGAATATTAAAGTCACCAATAATTTAATTGGACGGTAGACAGACACAATCTCTATGTGGTTGTGTGACTGATCCAGAGGGAGCGCAGAGAAGTGTTTAGCACTGCAGCTCTGCTTCCTGGTCCCAACTCTGGGTTGTCATGTGATAGACTGGGTAATATTAATATAATGTTAATATAATTAACAATATATGCACGTCTCAAATGAGTTACATTGTATACACCTCCCACGATGAATATGCACTCATCCTAGTATGATCATAGACCACAGGGACAAATATGCAATGAGTAAGCATTTCAGTGCATTTGGCTGAGCTTAATTTCTTAAATTTGTCTAATTTCAAGGAGACAAATATTTGTTTATGTTTTTCCCTTTTCTAAAAAAAATGATGTGTATGTAAAAGGTGCAAAGTTTCAAAGTCTGTGATTAAGAGAGCTTCTCTCTCATACAAAAAACACTGCTCCTGAAGCTACTGACACACTTTGTCTGGCAGATACTTCCATATAATGCATGCCTTGCAGCTAGTCTGACATGTCCCCTTTCTATACGGCATGTAAAATAAGAGAACTTTCTTTCAACACTTAACTTGTGTCCCATACACCGCACGACAGCAAGCTGGCTTATTTATTAAACACTACATGAACTCTTCTCATATGAAGAGTGACTGGAACAAATCACAGAAACTACATCCCATAGTCACAGTAGCTACACAAGTGAACTTAAGTAAACAGAAAATGACCACCCTGGGGCTCACATGGGGTACACTCGGTGGGGAGTCACACTGAATGTTGCAAGGGATGCTGCTGTCACCGCCCTCCTCAATAGCAGACGGGGCGGTATGGTGAGAGCCTGTGCTGTTGCAGCACTGTGGGGGGGTTCTCTTAAAACTCCTCACAAAGGTGTGATAACACAGATATAGTTGAAAAAGTTTGGTGTTTTCAATTTTTTTTCAGCCGGCTCCCAAGGTGCTCGTGGACATATTTACAATAATGTAAAACAAAATAATTTGAAATCAAAAATGACAGGAAAAGTTCTTCCATAACTCTCCCATGAGCTGTGATGTTACCTCCTCTGTAACCAGACTCAAAGAGCTTGCAAGGGCTTGAAGCTGACTTTTTATATTTTCAGCCCCTCCCACTGGGCTTAATTACCAATTCAAACAATATAATTGGCAAAACCAGTGCATGGAAACAAAAATAACACGGTTACAATGACTTCTTTATGTCACGCAACCCCAACCTGGCATAACCGGGTGAGGTTAACAATCTCAGAAAGTCGGTCATCAACCTCTCCGGGCCCTTGCCAGTGGCTGCTCAACCCAATGGGTCGAGGCAAATGGCGGCCCACACTAATTCTGGTTCTGACAGAGGTTTCTCCCATCAAAGAGGGAGTTTTTTTCTCTCCACAGTCACCAAAGGGCTTGCTCAATGTGGTAACTGTTTTTTTTTTTACTACAAACTTAAGGTCTCAACCTTATTATGTTATGATTTGGCTCTTAAATTAGACTTAACAGAATATCTTATTACAATCGGTTCTTCATTTTTGCCATGGACTTTTGTGTGAAGCACTTTTAAACCTTGTTTAGATAATTGCTATCCAAATAAAGTTATTATTATTAATACACCCACGCTTTGTCCCCAGGCAGGAAGGCCGGCCCTCTGCATCATCTGTTATAGGTTGAGAGTGTAAGGCTTTCACATCGGGCCCCAGCGCCAACACCTCTGGATACCTGGGGCGCTGCCCTGCCTCCAGCCAGCCTTTCACTAGTGCGAAGGTCTGTCTCCTGCTGCTGCCTCAGGTGTTCGTAGTACAGTATAAATACAAACCAATACAAACCATTTACCATTTTGTGACTGTCTCTTCCATCATTAATATTTAGTGAATGTATTGTGAGGCATCGCATAGAGAGGTCAGAAAAGAGATACAGACAGATGGAAACCAGCACAGAACAGTCAAAGTAAATGAACATTGTGTGCTGATGCATGATAAGTTGTTATATGTTTTTTTGAGACAGAGCATTTCTTTTCATCCAAGAGGTCAAAACCAACCAGTCTTCAGTATGCCAACAGTGAGGATTCTGTTTAGGTGTTGTTGTTGTCTCTACTCCTCCCCTTCTTGTTTCTCCCTGTGCAGGCTGTATGTGTGGCAGGGGGCGTGGCTGGTTCCTAGCCGCAGCGGATGAGGCATACCTGTTCCCAATTCACATCATCATCCCCTCCATAAAAGCTTGGTCTGCTCACCACGACAGCGCCAGATTATTCCGTCTAGTCCGGTAGATCTTGCGTGCAGTTATTCTCGACCCTTGTCTATTCGTATTGCTACTAACTCTTGTGTTTCATTTCATCTACCCAGAACTTCTATGTGCCTTGCCGCTTGACTTCTCATCCTCATCTCATCCTGGATCTCCAAGCCAGCCAGCACCCTGCCGCATCCTGCATCTGCTTCTCCTGCCAATAAACTCTGTTCCTTCATTCTACAACTACTCGTTTGTGTCTGCTTTGGGGTCCAAACATTATCACAACCTTAACACCAACGGATTTGATGAAATTGTCAGTGTGAAAATGATTAATTCCTCTAATAGAGGTCTGAAGTTATTGATGGAAACTTCATCAATAGATGTTGACTCAGAGTCAAACGTCATGTTCTCGCCATCACATGACACCTGACTACTGACACACCATGTTTTTCGGTAGTGGCTGACTGTGTGTGAACTCAACTGCAGGCTGAGAGGAGCTCAGTGACTGTGCAGCCACTGAAGCCTGCTGCTGATTGTCCTTGTTATGATTGATGGTGAATTAGCAGGCACGGCGCCAGCGGAGGACAAAGACGCGGCATCAGTGAAGGAGGCTGACATTAGGGGAGGACACTGACGCGGCACCAGCAGCGGACACAGATGCGGCATCAGTGGAGAACGCAGACACGGCACTAGCGGAGGACGCAGACGCGGCATCAGTGAAGGACGTATACATAAGCGGAGGACACAGACGCAGCACAAGCAGCAGACACAGATGAGAGGATCATGTTATACCTGTTCACCGACAGACAACAGAACCTCCTTCACTGTGACTGAACTATTCGGCAGTACTATCCTCACCCCCTGCCGGAGAGACGCCATTCCTCCTGAATATAACCCGGATAAAACCACGTCACCAACAGCACGGCCCTGTCACTCACGAGTTCCGAGTGTCTCTTGTGTGTCTGTGTTCTTTCTGCGTGTCTCTCTGAGGCAACTATATTGTTGATATCAGGCCCAATAAGGTTGGCTCATCTGCAAAGTTGATTTGATTTTAGAGCGTGAGAGCAATGGTCCGGTAATCATTTCGGCATGTGACAGCTAAGGTCTTGGGCAGAGGGATGATGGTAGCAGTTTTAAGAGAGATGGGAACTTTGGCCAGCTATAGCGACTGGCTACAGATGCCAGTAAAAACTGCAGCAAGCTGGTTAGCACATGCCTTCAAAACTCTGCATGTGCACTTGGCCTATGAGGCACTGCAGGCCTTATTTGAGGTGACTGACTGGAATGTACTCTGTGAGTCGCACGGACAGGGGGAAGCTGGAGGGGAAACTCCAGCAGACCAACATGAGGGAGGTCTGGTGTGGAATGAAGACCATCACTTTCTTCAGAACAGCTAGCGGTCTGAAGATAATAATCTATTATTTAACAGATTTGATACAGCGTCCCATGCCCCCCCTAACTCTTCTGTGGTCTGTTTGATAACACCACTCCTCCCCCTCCCCCTGACTGTCCCTCAAACTGCTGTGAGGGTCCCTCTCCTCCTTACATCTCCTCTGGCTCACAAGCAGACTTCTTCCTGACGACTCCAATCCTCCTGGGCATTGTACGGCCGCCGGGCCACATCCGGCCTGCGTGAGGTCAATGGAATATTAGGAATCAAACGTAAATAAGTGTACATCATGCACAGAATACAACTACATAGTAGGGTCAGGAACCTCAATTCCGTGACCATTCTCTGGCAAATATGTTTTGACGACTGATTTGACATCTATACAACATTTATAAAAAATTTAGCCCCCATGTCCCTCGCAAAAATGTCGGCATTTTTCGCTAGAGGGCCGAATCCAAAATGGCAGCCGGCACTATCTTGTAAAGGTTACTATTTTACCAGAGCACCTAGAATAATGTATGAATACACTTTTTGTGGCAAATTGACCATAAGGATTGTGTTTCTGACATAATTTTTACATTTAGACATCATCTTGACCCTGAAATCCAAGATGGCCACCATCTGGTAGAGCGAAAACATAATTTTTGATACACAAATTAACTTTTTAACCAGAGCACCTAGAATAATGTATGAGGACACTTTTTGTGGTAAATTGACCATAAAGATTGAGATTCTGACATCATTTTGACATTTAGACATCCTGTTGACCCCTAAATCCAAGATGGCCACCATCCGGGAGAGCAAAAATGTAAAGTTTTATACACAAATCAGCCCCCAGGTCTCCAGGAGATGGTTGATCTATGGCCTTTATACATTACTTATTATGGAAGGACAAAAACAAAGAATATCAGAAATAAATTTTATTTAATAACTGTAACTTAAGAAAGGAACGAAAAAACACTTGAAACATGCCAATAAGAAATTATTGTACCCCAATAATTTTACCTTTTGGTCATTAAAAAAAGACATACAATAGTAAATTACAGGATGCTTTCATTTTGTTAAATGCTACTCATTATTCTAACAATGTAACTGGTGAATAATAAGGACATTGATATATTAGATTAGTCCAAATCTGAGCATTCTGCATCACTAGAATCTAAATCACCACTATCACAATCATACTCGCTCTCATCTTCCTCACTGTCCTCAACTGGCCTTGATGCAGGTAGATGAGTTGGAAGAGCAGGTCGTGTGTAGCGGACAGGGCGACAATGACCATCCAGCAACTCCCATCCATGTCCGATTAGCAAGGGGTGGTGCTTCAGGGAGGGATGGCGTACTAGATATGCCAAGTAGTTGGCATGGAGGCAGTGTTGGCGTAAGCTATCTTCATCTGGGGGTAGACGGCTGAATGATTTATTTTTCATGCTCCTCCACTTCACTGCACGGGCCTCAGCCATGGTGCTACTCTTGTGGTCACCATAGATGACATGTCTTGTGAATTTGAATAGCTTCTGTAACACCTCCTCCTCAAGGTCAAGGCTATCTCCGCACTGTGAGAGCTGTTGTCGTGCCACAGGGCTCTTCGCCACCTGGTCATACACTGACTTCTTACCCTTGCAATAGAATCCTGAGTTAGCATCACATCCTGTCATACAGTGCAGCTACACAATGCAGTCAGCCATCTCGTCAGTTACCAGATCACTGCAGAGTACCGTCTCCTGCTTTTTCTTGATGCAGAGCATACCAGGCAGTTGCTTTGAGATAAACGCTGCTGCGACATAGGCATCAGTATCAGCAGAATCAATGACAACAGGTCCACTATAGCCTGACTCTCGCAGCACTGCGTAAGTGGAGAAGAGGATAGTGTCTGCCCCAGACTGGTCAAAGCAGTAGTTCTGCATCGGTTGCTGGGTTTACAAGTTAGTACAATGGGACTCAACAGAGTAAAAAATCTCTGCATCAACAGTTTGTGCAATGTCTGTCAGGTAGCTGAATATCAATTTTTGTAGACGCCCCTTGTTACTAACACTACAAAGCAGCGTGTTAAATGCTCTTGCAGAGGGAAATGGATAATCCAATTTCATGTAGGTGTTGGGGATATGTGCCTTACCCTGTGCCCGCAGGTCTCTCTCATCATCTTTAGTTGAGTTTGCTGTATCGTATGGGTCATTCACACAGATGATATAATCAGCACGACGATGGCGGGCAAGGATGATAGATACTAGGGATGAGCGAGTACAGCATTATCTGTATCTGTATCTGTTAACCATATAAATTATCCGTATCCGTGCTCTGAGTGGGCGGGGGTGTGATTTAACCCGGAAGTGGGCTGGTTCAACATAACTTTCTTTATTAACTTTGAAATTTTTTTATGATTTTTTTATGTTTATTTCCACACCAGGTGTGTGTGTGTGTGTGTGTGTGTGTGTGTGTGTGTGAGTGAAATGCGAGGGACGTTCACTGTCTCCCGGAGAAATGAACACTCTGTGTTTTTAGTATAGAAATACGTGAATTATATTCGTTCACAAGTCATACAGACTGGTTTTGTTATTTTCACTTTACATTAACACTTAAAGTTTAGTGCAGTGTAATTGTTTGCCGTGATAATTAAATGCCAGTGTGATAATAGATGACAATTTCAAACCATGCAAACTGTCATGTTGTACTGTATTTAATAGAGGTTTACTTTACTGTAAAGTAAGTGTAAATGTTAAGTGAAAATAACAAAACCAGTCATTATGACTTGTGAACAAATATAATTCACGTCTTTCTATACTAAAAACACAGAGTGTTCATTTCTCCAGGAGACAGTGAACGTCCCTCGTACATCTCCAGCGCTCCTCTACTGAGCCATTGCAGGTCTCGTGAAAATTTTTCCAAAGACTCGTACCCGAAGACCCAGTCGGGAAATTAACGAATCATTTCTGCTTCCTTGACTGAGCCTATGGAGCAGTCCCGATGCGCAGTGAACCTGAGTGACTGAGAGACAGAGAGCTGTTCTGTGAGTGAGTGAGCAGAGCCGTGTGTGACGGGAGGAGCGCTGTGACGCTGTGTGAGGATTTTCATTCAGTCCGAGCACAGATAATGACTCCGATTACTCGTATTATACTCGTAATCGGCAAAAGTGCTATATCCGTACCGGATACTCGTTTCAGCCGAGTATCCGGCTCATCTCTAATAGATACTATCTTGTGGACATAGTCTGACCATGTGTATGGTGTGCTATCTGGCTTCTGTCGGTCTTCTGTTGATGGTGTGGCCATTCTCCAGAGCATTCCCATGTCAATGAGAGCAGTGTATGGTTCCTGTAGATTTACAGACTGCAGACAGAGCTTCTGGAGGAGTTGGCTCTTCTGTGTCTTCCAGGTTGATAACTGCATTTAAAGCGCTTTGCTCCATCTCAGCAACTCTAACTTTGAGGTCCTCTCCAGGTTTCTCCTTGCCTGGCTACTTGACAAATGTCAGTCTTTTGCTCAGAGGGACAGGTGCATAGATGGATTTATTCTAACTGAACACCCACTCTTGCAAGAAGCACGTTAGCCTACGTCAGATAGCCTAACGTTTCAGCGTACCAACGCCACACGTTATCGTACACGCTATCTTAAAAAGGCCGTTCAAAACAAGTTTTTTTTAAGATACCTTCACACGTAAGATATCTCGCATCGGACACCTGTCTAAATGAGAGATCAAGGATTAAGACAGCTATCTAACTTTTAAGAGTTTTGAACACAGCCTACGTTTTTGCTCTACCAGATGGCGGCCATCTTGGATTTTGGGGTCAAGATGATGTCAGAATCACAATCTTTATGGTCTATTTACCACAAAAAGTGTCCTCATACATTATTCTAGGTGCTCTGGTTAAAAAGTTAATTTGTGTATCAAAAATTACGTTTTCACTCTACCAGATGGTGGCCATCTTGGATTTCGGGGTCAAGATGATGTCTAAACGTAAAAATTATGTCAGAATCAGAATCCTTATGGTCAATATGCCACTAAAAGTGTATTCATACATTATTCTAGGTGCTCTGGTAAAAAAGTAACCTTTACAAGATAGTGCCGGCTGCCATTTTGGATTCGGCCCTCTAGCGAAAAATGCCGACATTTTTGCGAGGGACATGGGGGCTAAATTTTTTATTAATGTTGTATAGATGTCAAATCAGTCGTCAAAACATATTTGCCAGAGAATGGTCACGGAATTGTCGTTCCTGACCCTACTAACATTTCTTTTATTTTGAAGGCGCTTTTAAAAAAAAAATACGATGGTTGTCCAAATATAAAATGAATAATATATAATATAATGTTATTACTATGCCTGCCTCACTTTTTCATTGCCTAATCATAACATTTACTCTTACCAGTAGAAGCTTATCAAATTAATATTAGTAGAATTGAGTTCAGCCTATTGGTCCAGTCCTCCATAACTGTCCCTGTTTCTCATGTGGCCCCTTGAGAATATAAATTGCCCACCCCTGATCAAAGTGTTCTTCACACCTTACCATGTTAGAAGACAACTGAGGAAACTCCACTCAGGCAAGGACCCGATGGTGTCAGCCCCAAGGTGCTCAAAGCCTGTGCCCCGTCAGCTCTGTGAGGTGCTTCCCCGTGTCTTCAACATGAGTCTTCAGAGGCTCCCTGTGCTGTGAAAGACACCCTGCCTCGTTCCTGTGCCGAAGACGTTGCGTGACAGTGGATGAAAGGACTACAGACCGGTGGTACTGACGTCCCACATCATGAAGACCCTGGAGAGACTCTTCATTGAGGAGCTCACGCCTATGGTCAGCCCACACTTGACTCCCCTCCAGTTTGCCTACCAACACCGGCTAGGAGTTGAGGACACCTTCATCTATCTGTTTTTGGACTTCTCCATTGCTTTCAACACCATCAGGCCAGCTCTACTGGGCGAGAAACTCACAGTAATTCAGGTGGATTCCCCTGTGATGTCCTCCATTGTGAACTACCTGACTGGCAGACAACAGTATGTGTGCTTGCAGCTGTGTGTCTGACAGAGTGGTCAGTAACACCAGAGCCCCAGAAGGGACGGTCCTCTCTCGCTTCCTCTTCCCCCTCTACACCACGGACTTCAGCTACCAGACAGAGTCCTTCCAGCTCCTGATGACTGCAATAGTTGGATGTATCAGCAAGGGTGACAATGCTGAATACAGGGCTGTGGTGGTTAGCTTTGTCACATGGTGCAAGTAGAACCACCTGCAGCTCAACGCAGCAAAGACAAAGGAGCTGTTTCTGGATCTGAAGAGGGTCAGGACACCGATGACCCCTGTTTCCATCCAGGGGGTTAGCATGGACATTGTTGAGGAGTATAAATACCTGGGACTGTTTAAAGACCGTAAGCTGGACTGGGGTAAGAACACTGATGCCCTCTACAAGAAAGGCTGAGGTCCTTTAACATCTGCCGGACTATGCTGAGCAGTGATGCAGGTAATCCGTTACTTAGTAACGCGTTACTCTAATCCAGGGGTTCTCAAACTTTTGCAAGATGGGCCCCCCCCAAAGCTGGTTAGGGGTAGTTGGGGCCCCCCCGCCGCCCGCCACCGCTGCCCTCAACTACACCACCATAGATAGATAGATAGATAGATAGATAGATAGATAGATAGATAGATAGATAGATAGATAGATAGATAGATAGATAGATAGATAGATAGATAGATAGATAGATAGATAGATAGATAGATAGATAGATAGATAGCATATTGTTATTGATAGGCCTGACATGTCAAGGTTAGGCTATTGTTAGGCCCATACAGACAATTATTATTACTATTTTATCACTAGGCATTTCTGATATTCGGCGTGACACAGTGTCATTTGACATAGGTATTGCACTGAGTTTAGCAGCTGCACTCTCTCCTATTATTCTACATTTCTTGCACGGCAGACAAAATCAGTGTTTTGGCAATTGTATGGGGTTTGCCAAGCCTAGCAATTGTAAGAGCAACTACATACGATGCCTGCAGACACTGCTTGGAGACAGTTCTATGCTTGGAGATAGTGGCTTGTTGTTGCTGGAGGCCATCACGTTTACGTTTAAAGAAGTCCACAGGCTTCTCTTTCAAGTCAGGGTGTTTGGTGTCGAGGTGCCTTTTTAATTTGCACGGCTTCATGCTGTCATTTGCCAGCACCTCGGCACACAAAACAAACTGAGGACGTTGCTCAGTTGTGCCAGTGACGGTGAAACCAAACTCCAAATAGCTCTCGTCATATTTGCGAAGCTTTGGCTTCTTCGCAAATGGCGCATCGGTTGCCTGACTTTTACGAACAAGAAACTTGTCCATAGTACAGTGTGTGTGAAGTTAATAAAGTTTTAATTGCAACGTCGTGGTCTTGTGAGTGTGTTTGTATGTGTGGCTGTGAGCGACTTGCACACGAATAATGAATAAGGCTGTGCTAGGCAATGGTTCCTAACAAAACGAACAGTACACAATGTAGACAGGGACAGTTTTATTTGTTGCAACACGGTGGATGATTGAAGATGTAAAGGTAGGTGTTAAGGAGAAAAGGGCTAGCTGCAGTTGGAAGAAGTTAGCTAGCTAGAAGGCTAGCTCTTGGGGCTACGAGCTTTCTAAAAAGACTGTGGAGCAAATTACTAGAGATGAGCCGGATACTCGGCTGAAACGAGTATCCGGTACGGATAAAGCACTTTTGCCGATTACGAGTATAATACGAGTAATCGGAGTCATTATCTGTGCTCGGACTGAATGAAAATCCTCACACAGCGTCACAGCGCTCCTCCCGTCACACGGCTCTGCTCTCTCACTCACAGAACAGCTCTCTGTCTCTCAGTCACTCAGGTTCACTGCGCATCGGGACTGTTCCATAGGCTCAGTCAAGGAAGCAGAAATGATTTGTTCATTTCCCGACTGGGTCTTCGGGTACGAGTCTTTGAAAAATTTTCACGAGACCTGCAATGGCTCAGTAGAGGAGCGCTGGAGATGCGAGGGACGTTCACTGTCTCCCGGAGAAATGAACACTCTGTGTTTTTAGTATAGAAAGATGTGAATTATATTTGTTCACAAGTCATAATGACTGGTTTTGTTATTTTCACTTTACATTTACACTTACTTTACAGTAAAGTAAACCTCTATTAAATACAGTACAACATGACAGTTTGTATGGTTTGAAATTGTCATCTATTATCACACTGGCAAAGTTAAAAAAGAAAGTTATGTTGAACCAGCCCACTTCCTGGTTAAATCACACCCACTTCCCTACAAATTACTCTTTAAATTAGGCCACGAATAGGCCCACTGCACGTGCAGGAAGGTACTAAGGAAGGAGTGAGTCTTTAAAAAGACTATTTATAAAGCAATGAATAAAAAAAAAACACTGCTCTAATCTGACCACTTTTTTCAGTAAAGAGTAATCTAACGCATTACTATTTCCAAACCAGTAATCAGATTAAAGTTACTTGTCCAAGTCACTGTGCGTTACTATTTTATCATTAATAGTAAAATATATATTTGATTTCATCTTGCGTCTCTGGGAGTGAAGTCATGTAGCCCAGTGATTTTCAACCAGTGTGCCGCGGCACACTAGTGTGCCGTGAGAGATAGTCAGGTGTGCCGTGGGAAATTATCTAATATCTAGTGTCTGCAGAACATCGGTATTAGCAGATATTCGCCTCGTTTACTGACATCGGCACATCGGTAAACATCTTTTGCCGATGTTCATTGGTATTTGTGGTTAAACCGCTAGGCACGTGCTGCGGCTGGGGGAGCAGTCGCCCCGTCGCCCTCCTCTCCACGCCGCCGGACGCTCGGTGTGCGGTAAGTTGAGGCGGCGGGGGTGTTGTCGGCAGCTGCTGAATATAACAAATAAAGTAACTTGTAATCTAATTTAGTTACTTTTAAAATCAAGTAATCTGTAAAGTAACTAGGTTACTTTTAAAATCAAGTAATCTGTAAAGTAACTAAGTTACTTTTTCAAAGTAACTGTGGCAACACTAATGTTGAGGATGTTTTATGAGACTGTGGTGGCCAGTGCTCTCCTGTTTGCTGTTGTGTGCTGGGCAGTGATGGGAAGTAACGAAGTAGAAATACTTTGTTACTGTACCAAAGTAGATTTTTCATATATCTTCATATACTTTTTACTTTTACTCGTTACATTTGAACACATATCTGTACTTTCTACTTCTTACATTCTCAAAACTGGCTTGTTTCTTGAGCAGGGAGATGCACAGGTCCGGCGGCTTGTTTGACGTCGGGGGGGGCAGCGCGAGACCCTAAGCGTCCGGAGGTTGGTCGGGCTGCCTTGATCGACCGGGGTCGAGCAGGCTGTTCTGGTAATGATCCCTCCGCAGGTTCACCATCAGAAACCTTGTAACGAGTTTGACTTCCTCTAGAGTCCAGTTTGATCGTCCTCTCGGCGCTCCGCCAGGGCCGTGACCGACTCTGGAGGGGCCGATCCGAGGACCTTACTAAACCATCCAATGGGGAGTAGCGATGTGTGTGGGCAGGGACTGAATCAACGCAAACACATTCCCCATCCATTTATTCCCTTTAGAATTATCCAGGTGCTCATGCAGGAGCTCGGTTCAGTTCAGTCTTTATTTTTCTGTCTGAAATTTGGCAGCAAAACTATAAACTGTGTCCAGTGATTTTTTCTTCTCTGTACTAGCAAAGTGCATGCTAACAAAAGAGAAACAATCTTATTTTGTGTGCCTAGATCTTGTTTTCCTTTGCTGAGTTATCATAGGGGGCATTGTGTATCATTCCTGCTACTGATAAAAGGTCCATGTCTAGTGGTATTTACAGAATGTTTTAGTGGTTATACTGTGGTATATTAGTGTTCTTAGGCAGACACAAGAGGCACTTGTTTATTCTGTTGTGTTGATTTTTTGTTGTCTCTAGAAGTTCAGATGCACTAGTCCATTACTATTCGAACCTCAGCATCTGGGGTTCCAAATTTGTAAAATTATACATTATATGTATATTGTATCTTGAGGAGAAACATTTGGGGTTGTTTTGTGTCTGTATAGGCCTACTATAAAAATCACTTTGCATTTTTAATTATGGTCCTCGTACTTTTACTTTTGATACTTAAGTACATTTCAACACCAGATACTATTGATACTTAAGTACATTTAATAGAAGTTACTACTTTAAGACTTTTACTCAAGTCATTTTCTGACGGGTGACTTTTACTTTTACCAAAGTCACTTTCAGGTAAGATATCTGTACTTTTACTCAAGTATGGCTTTCAAGTACTTTATACACCACTGGTGCTGGGGCAGCAGACTGGGGGTTGCAGATGCCAATAGACTCAACAAACTGTTCAGTGCAAGACTAAGATGACCAAAATGCCATATGTCAGCAATATCTGACATATGCATACTTGCACTCAATACTCAATGTACAGAACACAAGTATTGTATAGATTTCATATTTTATTTTATATATTTTTTTTTAATCTTTATTAGCTTACATTTCTACTCTTGCATGGAGCTATTGTAACAAGCACAATTTTCCCATTACTTGAAGAGAGGTAAATACAGAGGCTGAGAAATGAGAGAAAGTGTAGGAAAAATTCCGCCTGCAGGAATATTAAAAAACAGAGGAGGTTTGGAGGAGAACATAGAAGAGGAGAGTTAAAAGGACATGATGATGGAGGAGAGACAGGGCAGAGCGTAATTTGACTGGTCCTCTATGGAGGTTGATGACCAGCCCCTGTCAGTCAATCTCACACAGAGAGAGCAGGGCCCTGCCATCTGTTCCAAAGTTAATGGGAAGGAGACAAGGTGGGGAGGTGAGATTTGTTGACACAGGCCAGAAAGGGTGGATAGAGAGGAGACGGTGAGGATGGAGGTCTGTGTGAGAAAATTAGGAGAATGGAGGAGAATGGAGGAAGCAAGTTGGAGACCAAAGACAGAGGGGATCATTTAATGAGATGGAGGGGTAAGAAGATGGCTGATGTAGGTGGGGAAGAGTTGATGATAGACTAAATGAAGGTTAAATCAATTGAATACCATCAGTGGTGTAGCATTTACACAACCCTGTCTTCTATAAAAAACATTTATAAATATTTCCTTTTCTTTGCTAAATGTTTTAACATCTAGATGTTCCGCAATTGGGATGTTATTGGGGTGCTTATACAACACCCGAGTTCCCCGCGCTTGTAGTCATCCCCTGATGATATAATGTTTGAATGATGAGGACCTGAACACCTGAACTTGGTGATGCTGCTAGTAATACCATATTGATATTACTGTGGAAAGAAATAAATTAACTGAACCAATAAATATATTTTCTCCATTCAAATGGCAACATCACTCCTAAATTGACAACATGTTGACGTCAGATGTATGCCTGTTACAAAACAATTAAGTCCCCGTCATTCAGGTGCCCACATATGACGACAGGTCGTACATATATCATACACTCATTAAAGGTTTGGTCTATAAATAATCATATAAATTATCCAGGTTACAGGATATGAAATTACATTGAAATTACAGCAAATGAAGTGTTTCCAGGCTGAGCTTCACACTACCTAACTGCTAATTTAGGAACTAGGTCGGAGTTTAGCCAAAGTCACAACCAGGCAAAGGCCCCAGGTTAGAATTCAGGTCTTGGTGCTTTCCTCACAGCCATCACACACACTCCACCCCCTGTTGTTGGACATGAGCAATAGTTGGCGCCGCCCCCCTCAAGTTCACCTCCTGACTGGACAACAGATGGACTGTAGTGGAGCCCAGACAAAAAAAACTCCTGCTTATGTGTGTTTTTGTGTGTGTATTCCTAGCTGGTTGTCTGGTTGTGTGTGTTGTTAGGTCATCATGGCTGCAGATGCAGGTGTGATCCCTCATGTCTCCTATAGACACAGTTATCAGTCATTTTGCAAACATGGTGGGTCCAATTTGCCTTTGTTGTTGAACATCCTGTTCAGGGTCAGTTTAGCAGTTAAGTCAATCAAACTGATCTCCACACCTGAAACTCTTTTATAAATGCAGTGTTTTGATTATACAAGGTGCTTTATTAGCACAGGCTTTTTGAATAGCTACATGTCACCTAATTTTAGTACAAGTATAATTGAGTAGGGATAAAATTTGTAAAACAAACACAAAACATGGCGGTTCACATCAATGTGCCCAAATAAAGACCTATAGTAGTGAAGTGATGTCACATGAGCCGTTCCTGTCATATTTTCTGTCACTGATCCAAATCCTACCCTATCATATTATTGTCCTTGAAACATTAACCTGGTAACCTACGCCCCCCAGAAATAAGAATAATGAGATGGTGCTAGGAAAGTAACTGAGCAATAACATTTGGATTCCTTAAAAGAGCTGAAATTCCTGGCTGGCTAAATGCACTGCGAGGTGAGATCAAGTATGAAATACTTAATTGTTACCACTTCCAAAACCACAGCTACATTGTGAATACGATACATTGTGTCAATTACTGCAAGTCAAAATGGTTGTTAGGTGTTCACAGTCCTTACATGAAGCTGGGCTTATAACCTCATCGCTCCTGCTCCATGCTTAACACATCAACACAAGATATATATTTCCTTCCAACTTAATCTGCATGTGACCAAAATATGATACATCATTAAAAAAGAAGAGCATATTTAAGGTTAAATACAGATGACAGCCATTGACAGTGTCAGACAGATATGTCACTTCTTCTCAGTGAAGACATGTGCCTCTTGGAGTAAGAGCACCCCGCTATCAATCAATCACTGTCAGTAAAATCATACAATCCTGCTGTGTTGCTGCTAAAAAAGAGAATAGTTGCGGTTTGAAGCCCTTGTAATGACAGCACACAGCCTTCCACGCTTGACTCAGAAGCTGAAGACATATGCTGTGGCAACAATTCAGATATTCAATCAAACAGCAAACATGTAGCACCTTGACAAAAAAAACAGCTGTATTCTATATAGTGCTACTGTTCCTAAGCTGCTCTGAGGCCCTGCTTTATATAAAGTGTATGTATATGCACAAACGTACGCACATTTAAGCAGTAGCACTTGTACATTAGCTCACACAGATAAATTCCAACACTCCCACACACACTGGTTTCCAACGATCATGCGTCCATCAACACTGAGTGACATCTGGAAGGGGTGCCTCCTTGTGAAGGCTGTTCACTGTGTGTGTTTGTGTTTATGTGTGGGCACAGGTGTCTGTGTCTGTGTGAGGGATGGTAAGTGGCTGGGTGTGTGCTGGGTTAAGTTTGCCAACATCTGGAGTCTAGACTGAATAACTATGAGTTAGTGTGCTTTAGCCCATCTCCCAGTCACCCACTCTGTTGACTTAGGTGTTGCTGTACATTGCAGCACCTACACAGGAAAATAACCTCACACTTTGGAGTGCATGTGTGCACGCTTTTGTGTGTGTGCTATCTTAATTCAAGCCACAAATCGTTGACATCCGAACTAATATTGTACCAACTTCCACTGTCATTCCAAATATTGATATCTTATCCACCTTACTCCTAAAAAAAGTAATAGTGCTATTGGCTCTAGCTTACTCAAAGGTATGAATTGCCCTCTTTATTCTGGCTGCGCAAGGGTTTGTGTCTTTCCTCGTCCTGTTAGATCCTAATGCAGCATTCAACAGTATCGATTATCAAATTTTATTACAGAGACTAGAACAGTTAATTGGTATTAAAGGAACCCCCCTTACCTGGTTGGAATACTATTTATCAGATCAATTCCAGTTTGTGCAAATCTATGATGAGTCATCTGTGCGCACCGACCAGGGTGTTCCTCAGGGTTTTGTGCGTGGCCCATTTTTAATCACATTATATATGCTTCCCCTTAGAAACATTATCAGGACACACTGTAAATTTCCAGTGCTACTCAGATACAAAAGAGGTTCTCATACTTGGCCTTAAACACCTTAGTCACGTTATCTAATGATATAGCTACGCTAGATAACATTGTCCTTGCTTCCAGTGAAACAGTCAGGAATTAATGAGTTAACTTTTATCCTGATTTGAATTTGAATTCTGATTTAAAACAATTGTTTAGGACCACCTTCTTTCACTTAATTAACATCTCAAAAATCTGAAATGTCAACCAAGCAATCAATCAAATTTTATTTGTAAAGCCCATATTCACAAATCACAATTTGTCTCATAAGGCTTTAACAAGGTGTGACATCCTCTGCCCTTAACCCTCAACAAGAGTAAGGAAAAACTACTAATAAACCCTTTTAAAAGGGTAAAAAGAAAGAAGAAACTTCAGAGAGAGCCACATGTGAGGGATCCCTCTCCCAGGACGGACAGAAGTGCAATATAAGCTCCTGATCAAAATCTTAAAACCAGTTAAAAAATTGTATGAATTTGCATTTTGCACTGTTGGATCTTAGGAAGGTTCTAAGTAGAGCTTCAAAATGCAAAAAGAAGAAATTGGAACAAGAGACCAAAAGTTGTGAGCAGGCAATTTATTGAAAACAACAATTTAACTCAAATAGGCTGTTCATCAGCTGATCAAAAGTTTAAGACCACAGCCTTTAAAAGCCAAAATCTGTGCCAAAATTTGGATTCCATGTAATTTCCTGTCAAATAATCACACTGTGAAGATCTCTTGACGGCAAAGGCAAAAAAGCTCACCGTCTTTGAACGTGGTAGGATTGTTGAACTGCATAAACAAGGCCTCTCACAACGTGCCATCGCTGCTGAGGTTGGACGCAGTAAGACAGTCATTTTGCATTTCTTAAAAGATCCTCAGGGTTATGGAACAAAAAAATCAAGTGGTAGACCCAAAAAAATCTCACCGGCGCTGAGCCGGAGGATCCGAATGGCTGTCCGTCAAGACACGGGACGATCCTCGTCCCAAATTAAGGCCATTACTGGTGCTGACTGCAGCCCAATAACCATCAGACGGCATCTGCGAAGGAAGGGCTTCAAAAACAAGAAAAGTCTTCAAAGGCCACCAAGCACCAAACATGGGACATTCAAAGGTGGAAGAAAGTTTTATTCTCTTTTTTTTTTTTTTTTTTTTAATATTTTTATTAGAAGGTATGGCACAGTAGAACAGGAAGCAATGTCAAATTTACATTGGGTATCTCAAAATCACAGTCCAACAATTAACAATATATAGAGACATTGACACCATAAAAACACTGTGAATCACGATGGATTAAGAGTAAGGTATACACTCTTCATCCTAGGATGTTTTTCTTATTTTATGGACCACATGAACGTGGTCATACGAACAATACATTACACAACTCAATGAAAATAATAATAATAATGAAAGATAGATAACTGTAAATTCTATTAAGTAATAATTAAGTATTAAAGCTGCACAGTATAAATAAATTAAAAGGAAAACAAAAAACAAAAGAAAACACACAAAAAAAAAAGAATAAGTAAATGAGTGAGTAAAAAGGAAGAAGAAAGAGAGAAAAGAGAGAGAGAGAGGGGGGGGTCCGTCAATCAGGGGGCAGAGACTGGAGAGAGTGAAAGAATGTAAGAAAGGGAAGCCACTTACTATAAAATTTGTTAGAGCTACCTTTCACCGAATATCTAATCTTTTCCAGCTTTAGGAAAGACATGGTGTCGTTGAGCCACTGAGTGCTAGAGGGAGCTTTAGTTGACTTCCAGTTGAGAAGAAGGTGGCGTCTTGCCAGTAAAGAAGTGAAAGCTAAAATGTCTAATTGATTAGAGGTAAACCGGTTATGGTTCTCTGGGAGCCCGAATATGGCAACATGGGGGGAGACTTTTATAATCACTGAAAGTATTTTTGACATGGTATCAAAATAGTTCAGCCAAAAGCAAGAGAGTAGCGGACAAAAGTAGAACATATGGGTTAAATTGCAGGATGAGGCATGACATTTGTCGCATTT
Organism: Limanda limanda; assembly: GCF_963576545.1. Lineage (NCBI taxonomy): Eukaryota > Metazoa > Chordata > Actinopteri > Pleuronectiformes > Pleuronectidae > Limanda > Limanda limanda. Next base: position 28,467,271 of record NC_083646.1, read on the forward strand.
GTTAGTGATACTGGGGTAGATTTGCGACAGTCGCGCTTTAGAAAAGTGGACTCTAAACAGAACTTTAAATTGTATAAGTGTGAGACGAGTGCAGGATGAACTTGTATGAATTTTCTTAAGAGCAGTGTCCCACTAGTCATCCTCCAAATTTAGATCCAGTTCATCTTCCCAGGCAGCCCTAACTTTAGTAACTGGAGAGCAATCAAAAGACAGAAGTTCATTATAAACTTTAGAGATGAGTGATTTTTGAAGTGGATCGTGGTTTAAAAGCACCTCCCATTGTAGGGTCGGCAGCGAGGAGGGAAAAAATGGAAACAAAGCTTTAGCGCAGTGTCTAATTTGAACGAAAAAGATGAGAAGTTGGGAGATGAAATTCTCCTGAGAGATTTGTAAAGCTGCGAAAAATACCATCTTTGTAAAGATCTTTAAAAAATTTCAGGCCTCTATTATGCCATGTGAGAAAGGTTGAATCTGTGGAGGTCGAAATAAATGATTGTTCAGTAAAGGAGCTAAAGTAGATGTTGATTTCAATTTGAAGTGTTTCCTAAACTGATACCAGATTTTAAGTGTGGAGTGAACCACTTGATTATTTGTGAAGCCTGAGAGGTTGGATGGAATAGAAGAGGTAAGTAGAGCAGGTAAGGAGGATGAAACACATGACTGTGCCTCTAGGTGGCACCAATGGCAGATTCACTGACTTGAACCAAAATGAAATTTTTTGAATGTGTGTCGCCCAATAATACAGTTGAAAATTCGGAAGTGCTAATCCGCCATTGAATTTACATCTCTGAAGTGTGGATTTGCGGAGCCTTTCCACACCACAAGAAGTCAGAAATAGTCTGATCGATTGCTTTAAAAAACTTCTTTGGCAGGAAAAGTGGGAGACAATGGAACAAAAAAAGAAATTTGGGCAGAATGTTCATTTTAACCGCGTTAATTCTTCCAATTAACAAGAGAGGCAAGCTCTTCCATCTTTGGAGGTCAGACTTAATTTTAGACATTAAAAGTGAGAAATTAGCAGAAAAAATAGATTTTAACGTTCTGGTTACGTTGATCCCGAGATACTTAAAGCCAGAAAGGCTCATTTTGAAAGGGACATCTGATTGTGTGAGCTGTGATGCTGAAGTATTGACAGGATAGCATTCGCTTTTAGAAGTATTCACTTTATAGCCTGAGAAAGAACCAAATCTCTGGAAAGCAAATAAGATTGTGGGAATCGAAAGGACAGGATCTGAGACATACAACAATAAGTCATCAGCATAAAGTGACAATTTAAATTCTGTGCCCAATCGTGAGATCCCAGTAAAAGTGGAGGAGGACCTCAAAAAGATCGACAGGGGCTCTATAGCTAGCGCAAACAATAGAGGAGATAGGGGACACCCCTGTCTGGTGCCACGGGTTAGAGTAAAAAAATTGGACTGAATGCCATTAGTGGAAATGTTTGCTTGTGGTGATGTGTAAAGGAGACGTATCCACGAAATGAACCCATTACCCAGTCCAAACTTCTTTAGTACAGTAAATAAATAGTCCCATTCAACCCTATCAAATGCTTTTTCAGCATCGACCGAGATCACTACCTCAGGTGTTGTTGTGGCAGTTTTAGAATAAATAATATTTAGGAGCGTTCGGACGTTAAAGAATATCTGTCGCCCCTTAACAAATCCGGTTTGCTCATGTGAGACAATAGTTGGTACAATGTTCTCGAGGCGATAGGCCAAAGCTTTAGCAAGAATCTTAGCATCTACATTTATCAATGAAAGAGGTCTGTAAGAGCCTCAGAGATTCGGATCCTTATCTTTTTTTAAGAGGAGACTTATGGAGGCTTGCCTTAAAGTGGGAGGGAGAGTGCAATGTTCAAGTGATTCCTTATAAACAGCATGTAGCAAAGTGGACAATTTATCCTGAAATCTCTTAAAAAATTCCACTGGAAATCCATCAGGGCCAGGAGCCTTGTTATTTTGCATACCTCTCGCAGCGAAAGTGATTTCTTCTACTGTTAATGGTGAGTCAAGTTCTTTTGCAGCATCTGAGCTTATCACAGGGAAGATGAGGCTATCTAGGAATGAATTCAATTCAGTGGTGTCAGGTGGAGATTCAGACTTATATAAAGAGGGAAGAATGAGTGAAAGACCGAATTAATGGTGGTGGGGTCCTTATGCAATGAGCCAGATGAATCTTTTATTTGAGGGATCATACGTGAAGCAGCTTGGCGGCGTAGTTGATGAGCCAGAAGACGACTTGCCTTGTCACCATGTTCATAATATGTGGAGCGTGATCGTAAAAGAAGTCGCTCTGCATCACTAGTGGTGATGAGATCAAATTCCGTCTGTAAATCGACACGCTGTTTAAGTACACTGGGAGAGGGGCAAGTAGCGAGTTGTTGGTCCAATTTGGTGATATTGATAGAGATTTCTTGCAATTTGGCTTTGCGGGACTTATTTAAGTGGGCAGAGTAAGAAATAATTTGTCCCCTCAAGTATGCTTTTAATGATTCCCACAGCAGTGACCATGAAACTGGTTCCATATCATTTTGATTTAGAGAGATATAATCATCTATTTTAGTTGTAATAAATTTGGTGAACTTATCATCTGAGAGAAGTAAACCTCCAAGGTGTTGAGTACCGGGGTTGTGAAGAGAACTGAATATCTAAAGAAAGAGGGGCATGGTCAGAAATAACAATAGGATGATAATTAACAGAGATTACTTTGGGAATTAGTTTAGCATCAATAAAATAATAATCAATCCGAGAGAAAGATTGATGCATCTGAGAAAAGGAATATTCCTTGTTATGAGGGTTATTAAATCTCCAAGGATCAGTGCAACTGTTCCTGGACACAAAATCTGAAAGTGACCTAGCCATTGAAGAAGGAGTCAGAGTACGTGGGTTGGGATCAATTACACAGTTCATGTCCCCGCCAATTATGAGGAGTCTGTTGTTCAATGAGGGAAGACGTTCAAATAGCTTATTCATAAAGTGTGGATCATCGAAATTGGGGGCATATATGTTAACTAATAAAATGGGAATATGGAATAACGTACCTGCAACAATTAAGTATCTGCCGTTTTTGTCTGATATCACCTTAGAAGCTGAAAACTGAATTGATTTACCAATTAAAATAGCGACCCCTCTGGCCTTAGGGTTGAAATTAGAGTGAAACACCTCAGAAACCCAGGGACATTTAAGTCTGACCTGATCTTTAGTACGCATGTGGGTTTCGTGCAGGAACACTAAGTCCGCTTTAAGACGTTTCAAATGAGCAAATATCTTTGATCTCTTAATTGGACTCCCCATACCTTTAATATTCCAGCTCAAGAGTCTCACAGAGGATCCAGTGAGTGGGACATCAGAAGTATTAGTATTGGTGGCCATATGTTAAATCCCTAGAGATAGAAATAGACTGAATGCGGATCCCCAAGGAAGGAAGAAGAAGAAAAGGAAGAAGAAGAGAAAGAAAAAAAAAAGAAAAAATACAAAAAAACACAACAAAAAAAAAAACCACACACAGAAAGTTTTATTCTCTGACGAGAAAAAATTTAACCTTGATGGTCCTGATGGCTTCCAACGTTACTGGCATGACAAGGAGATGCCACCTGAGATGTTTTCTACGCGGCACAGTGGAGGGGGCGCCATCATGATCTGGGGTGCTTTTTCCTTCAATGGAACAATGGAGCTCCAGGTTGTGCAGGGGCGTCAAACAGCAGCTGGCTATGTGGATGTTGCAGCGGGCATCCCTCATGACTGAGGGCCCTCGTCTGTGTTGTCACGTCTGGGTTTTTCAGCAGGACAACGCTCCAATTCACAATGCCCGTCTGACCAAGACTTTTGTCCAGGAGAATAACATCACTCTTATGGACCATCCTGCGTGTTCCCCTGATCTTAATCCAATTGAGAACATTTGGGGATGGATGGCAAGGGAAGTTTACAAAAATGGACTTCAGTTCCATACAGTTGATGCCCTTCGTGAAGCCATCTTCACCACTTGGCGCAACATTTGCAATAGCCTTTTGGAAACACTTGCATCAAGCATGCCAAAACGAATCTTTGAAGTGATCAACAATAATGGTGGAGCTACTCATTACTGAGTCCGTTTTTGACACTTTAATTTCTGTTTTAGGAGGGTTTTTTTTTTTTGAGCTGTGGTCTTAAACTTTTGATCAGCTGATGAACAGCCTACTTCAGTTAAATTGTTGTTTTCAATAAATTGCCTGCTCACAACTTTTGGGCTCTTGTTCCCATTTCTTCTTTTTGCATTTTGAAACTCTACTTAGAACCTTCCTAAGATTCAACAGTGCAAAATGCAAATTCATGCAATTTTTTAACTGGTCTTAAGATTTTGATCAGGAGTGTATGTCACGTGTTAGGAGAACATCATCAAGATAAAGGTTTTAGCAGCATTGAAAAGGGTAAACATTTTGAAGCATAACTGAAGGTCAATGAATTGATGGATTATTGTCAGTAATGGTCAAGTATCTGAGGAGAAATACTATGTGTCAAGCAGTCTTGCTGCAATCATAGTCTATGGTCAGCAGCCAGCAAGATCATGATCCACCATCAAGATCAGATGTCACTATAGTCCAGTCATTGTCCACTGCTGCCATTAGGATCCATAATCAGCTGCCACCCCGATCGTGGTCGAGGGGAAAAAGAACGTAAAAACCTCAAAGAGAGCCACATATTCTGGATCCCTCTCCCAGAAACAGACAGAGGTGTTATAGATGTCACATGTAAAGGATAACATCAGCAGGATAAGGGTATTTGCAGCATTGATTAGAGTAAACATTTTGAAACATAACTGAATGCCAATGAACTGATGGATTATTGTCAGTAACGGCTGAGTATCTGAGGAGAAATATTATATATCAAGCAGTCTTGTTGTAATCAGGATCCACCATCAGCTGCCACCTTGATCATGGTCCACCACCATTATCAGATGCCAACACGATACAGGATCCCGCCATTATTATCACAAACAGCCAGCACGATACAGATCCGCCATACAGGATCTGCCATTATGATCACGATATCTGATACGCGACCCACAGATCATAATCCACGATGTGGTCACAGCCGCATAAGAATTGAGAAGAGGAAGAAGAAACTGGGAAGAGAAGCCCCGTGTGTCATGTGTCCCCCGACATTTTAGTTCTATAGCAGCATTAATAAGAGCAGGTCTAAGACAAGCCTGGACTGGCTCTTACTATAAGCTTTGTCGTAAAGGAAGGTTTTAAGTCTACTCTTAAACATACAGATGGTGTCTGCCTCCCGACCTGAAAGTGGGAGATGATTCCACAGGAGAGGAGCTTGATAACTGAAAACTGGCTCCTACTCTACTTTTAGAGACTTTAGGGACGACAAGTAAGCCTGAATTCTGGGAGCGAAGTGCTCTAGTAGGTTGATAAGGTACTATCAGCTCTTTGAGGTATAATGGTGACATATTATTAATGGCCTTGAAGGTGAGGAGTAGAATTTTAAATTCTATTCTAGATTTAACCTGAAGCCAGTGTAGCTAAGCTACTTGTTCTTGTCAGGACATGTGCTGCAGCATTTTGGACAAGCTGCAGAGTCTTTAACGACTTACTGCTGGAGCCTGATAATAAGGAATTACAATAATCGAGTCTGGATGTAACAAGGCATGGACTATTTTTTCTGGATCTTTTTGGGAAAGGACATGTCGGATTTTTGAGATATTACACAAGTGGAAGAAGACAGTCCTAGAAATTTGTTTTAAGTGAGAATTAAAGGACAAATCGGGATCGAAGATAACTCCCAAGTTCCTGACTGTTTCATTGGAAGCAAGGGCAATGTCATCTAGCGCAGCTATATCATTAGATATAGCCAAGGTGTTTAGGGCCAAGTATTAGAACCTCTGTTTTATCTGAGTTTTATAAGAGAAAATTGGGGGTCATCCAAGTCCTTGAGACATGCTTAGAGTTTAGTTAATTGATTACATTGTTCAGGTTTTATTGACAGGTATAACCGGGTATCATCCGCATAGCAATGGAAATTTACAGAGTGTGTCCTGAAAATATTTCCTAGTGGAAGCATATATAATGAGAATAAAATTGTGCCGGGCACAGAGCCCTGTGGAACACCGTGGTTAACCTTGGTGCTTCATATACACTACTTTCCTGGAGAAACTCACACAGCTGATTGGCTACAACTTTTTCAAGAATTTTAGTCTGTAGTTGGCTAAAACCTCCGGGTCTAAGGTGGATTTTTTGAGAAGGGGTTCGATTACAGCTATTTTAAATGACTGTGGTACATATCCTGATGATAATGACAGATCGATTGTGTTCAGTAATGTACTATCAATTAGGGGCAGAATTTCCGTAATTTTTATGGGATGGGATCTAAGATACGTTGGTTTAGAAAATTAGATTATTTTGGTCAGCTTATCAAGGGGATCAAAGAAAAGCTGTCTTCATAATTGGTAGGATTCTCAGCAGTCTCTGAGATTTCTGTTCTTGGTATGGTATTAGTGCCAATTGGGGACAGGATATGGTGGTTTTGTTTTCGTATAGTTAGAATGTTATCATTAAAGAAGGTCATTAAGAAATTTCTTTCACGCCTTTGTTACCTCAAGACTTGAGTATCGTAATTCCTTATTACCAGGCTCCAGCAGTAAGCCCTTACAGACTCTGTAGCTTGTCCAAAATGCTGCAGTACGTGTCCTGACAAGAACCAGGAAAAGAGAACACATTTCTCCTCTATTAGCTTCACTACACTGGCTTTGGTTAAATCGAGAATAGAATTTAAAATTCTCCTCCTCACCTTCAAGGCCACTAATAATATGGCACCATTATACCTTAAAGAGATCATAGTACCAAATCAACCACCTAGAGGACTGCACTCCCAGAATTCATGCTTACTTGTCGTCCCTAAATTCTCTAAAAGTAGAGTAGGAGCCACAGCTTTCAGCTGTCAAGCTCCTTTCCTGAGGAATGATCTTCCAGTTTAAGACACCCTCTCTATGTTTGAGAGAAGGCTTTAAACCTTCCTTTGTAATAAAGCTTATAGTTAGACCTGGTCCAGGTCTGTCTTGGACCTGCTCTTAGTCCTGCTCTCAAGGCATAATACTTGACAACGTTCTTTATTTTTTATTAAGTTATATTTAACGTAAAAGAGTACACGTCCTTGTGCTTTATAATTTGCAGATCAAGTGATCGTCATCGTGTTGGCGGATTGTGAATCGCATTGGCAGCTGATTGTGTAGGTAGATCATGATCGTGGTGGCAGCTCATCATGGATTATTATTTTCAACAAGACTGCTTGATATAACCCTAACACTCACATACTGCTCAATTCATTTAATTTCCATTATGTTACAAATCATTTATTTTGCTGATGTTCTCAGTTACACCTGGCATCTGTTGCACTTCTGTCCATCCTGACAAAGAGATCCCTCACATGTGGCTTGAGGTTTCTCCATCTTTCAACCAGTTAAGAGAGTAGTAGTTTTACTCTTACTCTTGTTGAGGGGGAAAGATAGAGAATGTCGCACCTTCTTAAGCCCTATGAGACAAATTGTGATTTGTGAATATGGGCTATACAAATAAAATTTGACTGATTGGTTGATTTATTATTGGCTCTAGCCTTCTCGAAATGATTAATGACTAAACCTAACCCTAACCCTCTCTTTCTTTTGGCTGGGTCCCTGATTATTTTAAGAAAGCTAGGATTCAACCTTAACTTAAACAGCAAATCATGATCAATCACTCCCACAGAAAGGCCCACTTCCGATGCCTTACTGCCATTAAAGGGATAGTTCACCCAAAAAATACAAATTCACTCATTATCTACTCACCACTATGCCGATGGAGGGGTGAGTGAAGTATTGAGTCCACAAAACACTTTTGGAGTTTCAGCAGCCAAATCCAATACAACTGATGTTCAAAATACCACAAGGACCATTTAAAACAGCATCCTTTTTACCCTGTCTAAAACAGCCCTCCTCAGATTGACCTGTTTTGAATGCCCCCCCTTACCCCTCCTCCCTCCTTCACGAGATACAAGTGCCCAGATTTTTAGCTATCCATTACCTCTGTAGAAATATGGCTACTGGAGACGAAGATACAATCTTGCAACCATATTGTTCTAAACGTCACCGGTGGGGGATAGCGGTGGGGGGTCACCGGTGAGATGATGGTGACCCCCCACCATCATCTCACCGGCTCCGGTGAGCCCCCGGGGCTAGCGTCAGCTCACGAGCTAACGCTAGCTCCGGTGGCAATGATGGCGATGGTGGTCCAAGGCCATGTAGCAAGACTCCTTACATGGGCATGGTTTCGAAAATGACGTGTATTTCGCTCATTATCAAATTCAACGCACGAATTGTGCTTGTGAAGGGACCAGAAAGGTGGTTTGAGAGCCTCCACACATCATCGCAATAATTCAGTGTTTGTGAGACTGATACTGTACCTCAGATTAAGATTGCTGATTAATGCCAGATAGCATAGAAAGTTCTTTCAGGATAGACGGAGCAGATTGTGCCACTGTAAATGCTGAAGCCATATCGACAAGGCTTTGTTTAGATGCCGATGCTCTATCACCCTCGGGGGATGCAGAATGAGGCTGATTGGTTAATGGCTTTGCCTTGAAATATTTCCAATCTGAGCCATGTGGAAATATTAGAAGACTGTAGAGTGTGTGACCCACATAGAGCCGGAGATGGGCCGGCTGAGTGAGCTGGTTGCAACGAGGAGGCGCAGCACTGATGTTCGCTGGGCACGAAGCGGAGGCAGCAGTGTATTAGAGGATTTTTTTTTAAGTGTCGTTCTTTGATCTTCTGCCTGGTGAGAACCAGGCAGAACATGGTGGTTGTCAGAAAATTATCTGTCATGTCCAAGTCATGGTTCTGTCCTGCAAAATGGTGGATTGCATCCATTGATTTGGAGGCGAGATTCTGCCCACAATGAGGGAGTCTTGTTTACAAGTGACAGGAAATTGGAGCGTGAGATTGACAGCTAGATTGGTGTGGCATCTGGAAGGGATTGGGACGGGAATGGATTGGTAAAGAGTGAGCTGTGCCAGAGAGTTAAGCCTATATTTAACAGTCAATCTATGTTCTAGCCCTCTGACTGAAAGAATGAGGTTGTGAACACAAGAGTTTATTGTGTAAAGTGGATGGACTCACAGAAAGGTGACTAGACACGTAGGGAGCTAGGAGTAGAGCCACTTCTCCCTCGTGTTGAAAGGAGGCAGTTGAGGGGTTCTGTGTGTGTGATCAGGATGCCTCATTGAGGCCTTTTCCAGGCAACTTCAACTGACGAGAGACCACGGGGTAGACCCAAACATGCTATACAAACTTTATATCTCAAGTGACCTGGGAATGCCTCTGGGACCCCCCAGGGGGGGCTGGTGGGGAGGAAGAAGTCTGGACAACCTGGGCTGACCTGCTGCCACTGTGACCTAAATTCAAATAACTGGCAGATATTGGACAGAAAACACATCTTGACAACCTTACTTTTCCTGTTAAAAAACTGTCTGTTTTATAAAACCAATGTGCTTCTTTCTATTTCCATTGGCTCAATTTGCACTTGACAGAGAGCAAAGGCACTGTGGTGGAGGAGGGCAGTGAGGGAGGTGATGTGCCAGCAGGCAGCAGGTGATGTGTTTGCCTCCTGAATGCCTCCACATGTTCTGTGTCCATGGATTTATGGCTGTGCCCTGTTGGCCCAGATCCCCCACCAGCTTGGGGTCAGAGGGCACTGTGGTGCCCTGTACAGCCAGCCAGCTGGTCCTGCTCAGCCCTGCCACCAACCAGCTACACACACACAGGCATGCACTCAGACACGTACAATCTTAAGTACACACTCCTAGAGCTAGAAGACCAGTACAGAAGCAGGACAACCATATCAGCCATTCATACATATTTTGGCCTGTTGATAGTGCAGAACATTGAAGACATGAGGACATGAAGACCGGGCCTCACAGTCACTGCATTATTTAAAGGTTATATTTCATTTTACATTAAGCACTGAAGTGCTACTTACCCTTGCCTATTACAGTGAAGTGTGTCTAAGGGGATGTGTAAAGGTTTTTATTATCAATCAATACTAGGTGATATAGGGTTATTTAACTAAAATGTATTATTATTTTCTGCATAGACAGGTGCCTGACAGGGCCAAAACACCAAGAGTGCGGCAACACTCTCCTGTGCAGATGCCATCAACACTGAAACACCCCTATATGCTGATCTACCTCCAGGCTGACACAACACAAGTTCAATTAAAATGAACTCTTTCCTCAAATACACTGAATGGTGTTCAACTTTGGTGGAAGGTGAAAGCCATTATTGTACTGTAGAAGACAAAAGGCAAAATATGTGGGTTTATTTTATGCGTGATTTGAATCAGTCTACTCTCTGTTCTTATCAGAAAAAAATCAAACAAGGGCAGATAATATATAAATTAACCTAAACTTTTGATTGTGGTCACTTTTGTCTTCCTGTGCAAGTTGTTTGCTCCTGATATTCAGACTGAGACCACCTCTTTAGTGGACTGTCACACTGTCACATTTACATTTAAATAAATTGTTTTTTTCTTTGTAAAACTTAAATACTGACTGTTAGATTTCAACCTCCAAATGTGATTAACAATTGACAGGACAAGGAACCAATACATTATAGATAAAACAGTAAGCATTAATGGGGAATAAAATAGGAAAATAAGGAACGGCCCAGCTGATCCATTGAATGCTTCTGTTGAAAATGTGTGCATTCTATCAGCCTATATTTTGGTTTTGCCTTTTTGGTCTCACGATACCTTTGCAATATTAACAAGAAATTCTCAGAGTTAAAAACATCCAAAATACGTGAATACTCCAAGGGGGCTTCAAAACTATTAAGTATGAAGGCCTAGTTTCTCAGTAAATGCATTAGTCTAAAACATAACATTGTATCAGAAAAAGAAAGAGGTGGTGAGCCTCATTTTCTAACTGACTGACAGTATTAGAGTTAATTTTTCTACCTGTTTTTGTATGAGACAAGCAAATGCCTCATGTTCACTTTTCACTTTTAAAACACGACTGGCAAATTCAGTAAGTTCTGTTTTAAGGTGAAGCAGAAAAGCTCAGTTTTCTCTGAAGTCACACATATTAAGACATGAACAATCAATACTAGTACTTTGAATAAAGTGGTACACAGAGAAAATAAACAAGACCTCGACTTTCTTGGAAGAGCAGCACAGCTCACGCAGGCAGTGTGGCTCCTCTAACCTGATAAAGTAGCCGAAAGAGTGAGCCCATATGAGAATACGGCCTGAAAATGTCTGGAAAATTTCCTGCGAGTGGGTGGTTGTGCTGATGATGTTCCTAATACAGAACAAATGCGAACCTGGAAGAATACAAATATCTAAAGCATGGCCACATACGTGTCTGGCTCTTGCGCTCACTGTGCGACGAGGTTGGCTCCCCCTGAATCCCGACTGCAGCCTTCTTTTCTGTTTTGTTTATGGTCACAAGTTGTGTTGTTGATTATATTTTATTTTGTTAAATACATATCTGTAAACTTTGCACGCATTGTCTTACACGTTTATGATTGGCTTGATTGGCGGAGACAGCGATTTTTGTGAAAGAGACCGGTGATCAGGTAATGTGTGACGTCACACGCCAAGTCAGCTGTGCGCCTCGTGTTTTTGTCCACTGGTGTCATCTCCCTCCCTGTCACAATCTTTGAGCCGGGTTGTGACTTATGTGTTTTTTAGCATAATATTAGCATCTTAAGCCTGTCCAATTAATCAGTGGCTGTATATATCCGCTTAACAACATGACATGTTCTGTTCAAAGTGCTGTTATTAAGCCAGTTACTACCTCCCATATTGTTATTGCTGATAGACATTACAAATTTCCAGGCACTCTGCCTCAAGCTTTTGAAAAATCCCTGTTACTTGTAGATAGATTAACAAACTGCAGGATTCTGAACCAAAGGCCCAGTTGTTCTAATGAGATAAGGGCCTGAATACAGGTAAAATAAACAGTTTTAGACATTTATGAGGCTGAAGTGGCTATTGATAGTGAGGTGTGTGTGACAATATAATACCTCCTGCATTCAAAGGATAAATGTAACTTTTCAAAGCCCGAAAGAGGAGAAATTGTGCTTTGGCTTCATATGTTGGGGAACAGGATACATTTGAGTGTACTGGATAACAACCAGTCAATGCAATAAAAACAGTGAGAAAGAGTTTGAAGTCTCTTTTTTTATATATAGAGCAGGTTGTGTTGTTGCATCACTGGTCTTTGTCAGCGCTCATTAAGTACTATTCTTTCAACTCTCAGAGCAAGCCTTAACATCCTCCACAGATGAATTGAGCTGCACTTAAGAAGAGAGAAGATGGAAATTAAGCTCCTACACAATGCGTGGGCAGCACTGCCAAGCACATTACAAAGTGGAAAGTGTTGTATTTCAAACCATATAATGTTTCTCTCTTCTGTGATACAATGCGGTCCAAAGCAAGAGGAGAAAGCGGAGAAAGAAAGGAAAGGGAGATAGAGAAAATAAAAGCAGAGCGCAGGCTGTATAGCTGGCCAGATAATTGACCCTCAGTAAGCAAGCCATCACTTTTCCTCTTCCTCTCATCGGCTGAGTGCTGTGTTGTTGCTGATGTTATTGTGCCCATTGTAAGACACAAAGCAGTGAGGAATGTTTGGCTGGCTCTCTGGGAAACGCCACTTCAGGCCCCACAGCTGTCACAGCCCGGGACTTGAATTCTGCCACAGAGAGTTCAATGGTGAGGAGCTGGCAGAGGGAGATATGCTTTTTACTTAAGGATGGCAAGCTGTGTGAGAACTTGATGTGAAACCAAAACGTGCTGCTCTGATATTCACTTGCTCTCACAATCTTGCAGCTTCTCTTGCTTTTCTCCATCGCTATCATTCCTTCCCATCGCTCTTTAAAACTAAATCTCCAAAAACTTGTTTCTCTTTTTTTCTCTGTCTTTCAGCACCCCTTCTTATAGTTCTCCTTTTCCTTCTTCTCTGCTTCTCTCTCCATTGGGTCTAAGCTTGAATAAACAATTGTCTCTCTTTGGTGAGTGCTTTCCATTCTGCTTCCTAAAGGAATGCTGCTTCCCATCCTCCTTCTCACCATGGTTACTGGGAATCTACTGGGAGTCACATGTTACACTGAGGTCAGTGTGGGCGTTCTCTTCAGACAAATAAACCTTGATCAGTGTGCGTTTCAATTCTGTTTTTGTTGTAATCTATTTTTCTATGCATGCAAATTATGAAAAGAAAAAATACATCTGAAGAGTTCATTTGTTATTTTATTGGCAGAAGTGCCTAGAGAAAAGTCAATTAAATTAAATCTTTATTTATTATCATTAAATATATATATATGTTATATACATTTATATATTTATTATATATATATATATATATAGAGAGAGAGAGGTAATTTAGGTTTAAAAAAATGCAAATAGAATATTTTTTGGTTGAGATTTTGGAGAACCTCAGGTTTCTCTTTACTCCACATGACTATTCAAATATAAGTTTTGGTCCAATGTCTGATGCCACAGTGCCAGCTGCAACCCAGCCTGCTGTGAATTGTTCTTTTATTAAAGCCTTGAAATGAAATAACTAGGGCTGTCAATAGATTAAAAAAAATTAACTAATTAATAGGGATGAGCGAGTACAGCATTAACTGTATCTGTATCTGTTAACCATATGAATTATCTGTATCCGTATCCGTACTCGGAGTGGGCGGTGCCTAACCCGGAAGTGGGTGTGATTTAACCCGGAAGTGGGCTGGTTCAACATAACTTTCTTTTTTAACTTTGAAATTTTTTTATGATTTTTTTATTTTTTATTTTTTTTAAATTTATTTCCACACCAGGGGCCTCATTTATAACCGTTGCGTACGATTTATAAAAACAAACTTGACGGGAAAATGTGCGTATTTCTACGCAAACTTAGACCCTCCCGTACGAGCGTTTTGGGGAGACGGGAAAACGGCGACACAGACGTGAGGTGGTGAACTGCAGCAGATTATTGATCCAATTCATCATTTACATTAAAACCAACAGTTTTTCTCGCGCGACGTATCTGCTCCACATGAGCCTTTTAATTAAAAAAATATAAAACAACTTTAAGCAAATAAGGTTCAGATTCGATTTAACGGCAGAGTTACAGAGCCGAGTCATTAATAGGTTTTAATAATATCTTCTAACACTGTGCGTGTATCATCAGATCGCTGCAGTGAACGGGACTGAGCCACAGAGCGCACAGAGCACCCAGAGCACAGAGCGCACTGGAGATTACTTATAAGAAATGAAGAAACTTTCCAAATAATATCCCAGAGGAGGTGAGGAACCACTGATGTGAGGGATTCGGTCCGATGCTTTAAATAAATAAATACTGCCGTGACACCGGAGCGGGGATCTGCTCGATGTGTGCATGTGAATGGGAGGACGAGGAGGAAGCGAGGCTTCAGCGATCTCTGATCTCACACAGTGTGTTATCCACAGCAGCAGCGGCAGAGTATCAGTGTATTTTCTTTATTAGTGACATCGGTGCTGTCCCAAAAAGTCGCTCTTCACCTCCACCTCACTAACAGACACCTCGATGTCAGTGTCAGAAAGTTTCACTTCCTCTTCACATCGCTTGATGCGGTGACTCCGTCAGGACTCACGGTGGAAACCCATTGGTCAGCAGCATTATTTAATATTCACGCCGTGCTTTGCGTTGACCATTTATGGTGGAAAGTGGGTGTGTGGAGGGCGGATTTGGAGGCAGATCCACGTACGAACGTTTCCAAGTGGACTGTGATTTATAAAGCGAACATTGCGTTCAGGTCATAGACTGTATATATAAATGGACGAAGCGTCCGTGACGTCACCCATTGGTTTCTGCAGAGGGTGAATGAAGCTAGTAGGAGGCGTTCCTTCTGCGCCATCTTGCCGGTGCTGACTCCTCCTCGTTCCTCGCTGACCAATCAATGGGCAAGGACGAGCAGCGTGACTACTGACTCACAGTTTAGCGACGGCAGACGAGCTCTAGTTTCCTGGTTAGCTCAGGCTACGGCTAACTGGCTACTCGCGACATGCTAACCGGGGAGCTAACGGCTAGCCGAGACATGCTAGCCGGCGGAGCTAACGGCTAGCACTGTGCTGCTACCGGATGGTCGCAAACTTTACCATGAACGAGCAGTAAGTAACCTTGAAACTATACAACAACAAAACCTATTTATTTATATATCATCATAATCATATGCTAACATGCCTCAAGTGGGTTTTAATGTGTAATTTGTATAAGTTACCGTTTATTTAACAAGTCTAATGAATAGATTGAAGCAAGTTAACTTCAGTCGTGTGTTTGTGACTTTGTGATTTTTTATTTTAATAAGTTAATATAACACCAACGTTGTAAACAGTTCTCATATTAAGTATAGGATGTGGAGTGTTATCAACAGCTCTGTGGGAGATTATCACCTTGAATATTACAGATGAGGTACAAAGACATTTTATCTGTTAGTAAAATGTTTTATTTCTTTCAGTACTTTTATCCAAAGCGACTTACAATATGTGCATTTAACCATCAGGGTACAAACCCAGCACTGCAGCCCCTGATGTCCTCAGCATTTCCTGTGGCAGCAACAACATGCTGGAGATCTACAGCTTCAGGCTGGTCAACATGAGGATGACCTGCACCAGCTTCATGTGTTCCTCCCTTAACTAAAGATGGCCTGCACCTGTTTAGAGTTGGCTCATTGCTAAGTGTCATGGATAATGGATTTCATTTCTATATTCATTATGGTTGGATAAAAAAATTAACACTTATTAGAACAATGTTTATCTTTTGCTTTCTGACTTGATACACTTGAGATAAGAACCCAGTGTTTTATTTTTCTTCTCTGCCATTAGAGACAGAACACGGTCAGCACAGCTGTGTCCTTCAGGCTCGTCCGTACCTAATAAAATGATAGGAAACAAAAAAGTATGGCATTATTGTCGAGGAAGTGATACTTATGAACAAAGTTTGTGTCCTTATTTTCTGTGGATATTCAACTATGTATTTGAATATGCTTTTAGATTAAACTGTGCACTACCAAGACAATGAATGTACAGTATGGAGTTCATTTACATTAAAAGTATTGCATATATTATTTAATACATTATGTATTATGTGCAATACTTTGCTATGACTGTAAGTAATGAAAACACTAGACGAACATTCAACACAAAGACACATATGTTAAGTCATACATGTGCCAGGTTAACTCCTTAACAACTTTTACATGGTAAAAATAAAAGTTTATTACTTCAAAGTTCATCAGATCATAATCATTTCAGCTTAGGAAATAGGTGGTGGACATCAGCCTCAGCTTCTCTATGTGACTGTCTATTCTAGTAAAGTTACACTTCCTATAATTTATTTATAATTAACACAATAATTCAGTGAAGTCTGCCTAAGATTAACGATGTAAAAACTGAAGGTAGCAGACACGTTTAGTTTTCACTGTAACACGTTACAACACATCAACACCAATACTCTGAATAAAGAGCTTTAGGAGATGTTATGCTACTTTAAACAGCTGCTCTTACAATGCAGATGTGACTTTAAATACTCAGGGTTCAGTTGATCACAGTAAATCTGTTTCTGCAGAATAAGAATCTGTGTCACACAGTCAAGTCAAATGGGATGGTGAGTGAACCAGCTTTATAACATTAGTTATAATACGTGGCGAAGCTAATTGTCCGGATACGTTATCTCCGGACACACACAGTCTCCTCTCTCAGTTTAAAAGATTCATCACCAAACTCTACCGCTTCTCTGTGCTGGGGGGATCGGCGCATCCCGGTGTGTGTAGATAAAAACTCCCGTCCGGTCCGGTTAGCCCGGTTAGCATCGCTATTACTGGTGGTCTCTTGACTGCTGGTTAGCGTAGCTTAGCTAGCGAGCCTGCTACAGAGACACCGGTACCTGGGAATAACTCATTACACAACTAAATAAAAGACTAAACTTCACTTACCACAGAAACGGGAGCGCAGACACCTCTAGTTGCCCCGTCAGGAGAACCAGCAGCTCTTCAAACCGTGTTACTCATCCTATGTGTGGGTGAAGCCTGTCCATGGTCTCAACCTGTGTTCACTCCATTAGCCTGTTAGCTCCGGGTTAGCCGGGCAGACACCAGGCTAAGAGTGACAGTCTGTCGACTTTACTGTGACGTCACGTGAATTTCAAACCTCTATTTCGCTTAAACGAGGGAGTTAGAATTAAATTCACCCCCCTCAGAGTTATCTTGAAGGAAAAACCTCGCGATTGAGACTAAAACCAAATTTTGAACCATGCTGTAAACAGGTTTAATTCTGCTCTAAAATCGGGCTTTTTAACATGGGAGTCAATGGGACTTTTTTGCTACTGCAGCCAGGCGTAGCGGCTTCCCATGGAACTGCAGCTTTTTTCACTTCCGCATCGGCTTCATCGCTCAGGCCAGGATGTTGCCCCTTGGTTCAGGTGTATGTGCGCACGGTTTTATAAATCGGAATTATCTTTTGCGTACGCCCTTTCCGGATACACTTTTAGTATGAATCCTACGCACTCTTTTATAAATGAGGCCCCAGGTGTGTGTGTGTGTGTGTGTGTGTGTGTGTGTGTGTGTGTGTGTGTGTGTGTGTGTGTGTGTGTGTGTGTGTGTGAGTGAGATGCGAGGGACGTTCACTGTCTCCCAGAGAAACAAACACTCTGTGTCCCCAGCACAGAAAGACGCGATCCACATTCGTTCACAAGTCACACAGACTGGCCTTGCTATTTTCACCTTACATTAACACTTAAAGTTTAGTGCAGTGTAATTGTTTGCCGTGATAATTAAATGCCAGTGTGATAATAAATGACAATTTCAAACCATACAAACTGTCATGTTGTACTGTATTTAATAGAGGTTTACTTTACTGTAAAGTAAGTGTAAATGTAAGGTGAAAACAACAAAACCAGTCACCATGACCCGTGAACAAATACAATTCACGTCTTTCCATACTAAAAACACAGAGCGTTCACTTCTCCGGGAGACAGTGAACGTCCCTCGCATCTGCAGCGCTCCTCTACTGAGCCAATGCAGGTCTCGTGAAAAATTTTCCAAAGACTCGTACCCGAAGACCCAGTCGGGAAATGAACGAATCATTTCTGCTTCCTTGACTGAGCCTATGGAACAGTCCCGATGCGCAGTGAACCTGAGTGACTGAGAGACAGAGAGCTGTTCTGTGAGTGAGTGAGCAGAGCTGTGTGTGACGGGAGGAGCGCTGTGACGCTGTTTGAGGATTTTCATTCAGTCCGAGCACAGATAATGACTCCGATTACTCGTATAATAATCGTACTCGGCAAAAGTGCTTTATCCGTACCGGATACTCGTTTCAGCCGAGTATCCGGCTCATCTCTACTAATTAATCTCACATTTTGAAATTCATTAATCTAGATTAATCGCGATTAAAAGTTTGTTTTTCTTCTAAAGACTAAATCTTATAAATTAACGAGTAATCACTTCAGAAAGCCTGTATTTTACACAATGTTGTGTTTTCAAACAGGCTCAGGCCTATAACACCTACCTATAAAGTGGCAGCCAGGTCGTTAAATATCATTTATGATAAATTGTGTACACATTTTTTTTTTAAAACCAGCTGAAAATATTCCCAATGTCCTTGGAAACAATAACACTGCTTCTTTCTTCATTAAAACATCCAGATTAGTAAAAGGTAAAAAAAAGAGGTGTATTTGAGACACCATTGGTACTGTCATCTTTAACATTGAACAACACACACAACAGCATAACAAGTGGCCTTGGTAAACTGAACTTAAGTGCAAGCAAACATGAAAATGAAAACAGGAAGATCTCTGCTACTTCAAAGGTCCCACCTTATGCCTATTTTACCACAAGTTGATATGGTTCCTTGGGGTCTTAATGAAATGTCTGAGACATATTTTGTCTAAAACAGCCCTCCTCAGGCTGACCTGTTTTGAGTGCTGGAGACGAAGATACAATATTGCAACCATAACGTTTTGAACCAGAGTCAGGTGGACCGAAGCCTGGCTGCTAGAGCCCCAGCTCAGGCCCGCAGTGGGAGCTCTCCAGCTCCCACTGCCCATAGCCCACTGCCCATAGCTCCGGTTAGCGCCGCGCAGGCGAACATGCGCACACACACACACACACACAGTTCGAGGAAGATTAAAAAAAGTGCACATGAGAGGGCGGAAAGAGTGGAGTTGCCTGCATGGTTCAAGTAGCTTCTCCAACTTCTCCAGTTTAGCCAGCTCCGGTGAAAGTGCTGACTGACGTGCAGTGTTCACCGTTGAGGGAGACGCTGGCAGCTTGCTCGAGGAGCTGAATTTTCTTCCGCACACCGGAAGTAAACAAAGTTGCATTAACTGTATATATTTTATCGCATTAATCTCGGGCACAATAATCTCATAGATTAACGCATTCATTTTGACAGCCCTAGAAATAACTCAAAAATGTTGACAGGTTCATTGTGTTGAAATAATTCACATTTTCAACCTTGACTCCACACCACATGTGTTTTGGTCGCAGTTTGTTTTGCAGAGCTTTTTGACCTGTCAACTTGTTAAGGTATTGACCAAATCCTCACATTCCTCTGCACTGATCTCATTTCATAACACAATATGCAGACGATGTACTGGCACCCAGAAGGCCTTGGAAGACTATGACGTCCGATGTCAGGCATTGTACCTCATACTGTTCGTGTCGAGGAGTAGCAGAATTATAATAAAGCTCAGGGAAGTCGCATCGTTGTGAGCAGTAGCACAGTAATAAAAGTATTTATTAAAAATTGTCATCAAAATGCAATTATTATTATGTAAATCAGTATTGTTCAATTATACTTGTTTGCCCAGGAAATGTGGCATTAAATGCAACAACACAAATCACTGGCACCTGGTAGGAACTGATTTATTAGTTTTATTAATTTCATGAAGATTAATATTAACTGAGCATCAGCTGCTCTTCTTTGGGTCCAGACAAAACATACAAAATAACAATACTGCTTCAGAAAGAAAACATTCCTCAAGACAACATTTAACCTAAATATTTCTACCCTGTCGGTATATTGAGTTTCCTTAAAAGCTTTATCTTGTGACATCACAAGTGAAGTAGGAACAATTTTGCATCAAGCTGTTTATTTCTATATTCATCTATTATGGTATTTCCATCAGGGAAGGGGAGTAGATGATATATAATGTTAGGAGGCTAATTAAATGCCTGCATTAAAAAATCATTTACAAACTGTTGATGAAAGTATTTAAGGAGATATATGAGTAATGAATGGAGGATGCCTTGAAACAAGATGATGCAGTGCTGTTTTTACTAAAAAGACATTTTAATCTATTTTATTGCATCGTATGTTTAAAATTGATTACATGATTTCTATGTCAAATACATACAATGTAATGGTGTAGCAGCAGAAATTATCGTTAAACTGGAAGACATAAGTAAAGTATATGGTCTGTATTTATATAGTACTTTTCTAGTCCTGATGATCACACAAAGTCCTTTAAAGGACAAGTCGCAGCTGGAGTAAAGGTACTTTTTAAATGTTGCATCCCGAAAGGGAAACTGATTTCATTACCATATATGTTTTAAAAGATATCTTTATGGTACTGAGGCAAAGAGTTGTGACTGAAGTAAAATCATTCAAGTAGACGCAGAGGAGCGACACACACACACACAAAATAAAACACCCCCCCTCACGCAAACATTCCCCTTTTTCTCAAACAAAAAGGCAAATCTAATTTTGTCTATCTATGCTTTCTCTCTCCTACACTCCCACCCCAGCTTAGGCTTTGCCATTATAGCTATTTGCATCTGACTGAGAGACCATTAGAATAACAATTAGCCTGACCCACCTGAGAGGAAGGCCTTTGTCAGCTGTACACAAGCCACCAGCCTGAAGGTGCGCACACACACTCCGGCAAAGAGAGAGTAATACATACATGTAATTCCATTAGCCAAATATTTCTCCACAATTATAACTCATAAAAAGGGTTTCTTGGTTTTAAATTGTTTCACCAAATGGCCTTGATTGTTTGTGTGTAATTTGTTGTTGTTTTTTCCATCTTGTGTGTATTGCATAAAAAGCTCCAAGTGTCAGACCTTTTGTAAGTGCTGCAGTTATGGAAAGGTCTCAACAGAATGTACGAAAATAAAGCATGACTTTACTTTGTATGCATTTTCCTTATTTTTTTTTTTTCATGAAATTACTGAACTAACATAACTTCATACTGGCACTATGCACTTCTGGCAAATGGGATGAAAAATGGGTATCAAATGCTTTAAGCAGATACATGCTAATGTGCCCAATTTCCAGGCTCATTATGGCGTTAATGTACAAATCTCTGGCCTGGGTGGTGATTATTCACAAAGGCAAAAATAATCACTAATAATTAGAAGTGTTTTGCTATCACAGAGACAGGAGCCCATTTTGCACTGTATGAACCACAGTGGGCTAAAACCCTTCATCACAGGGAATTATCAAGTCAAATCCAAAAGAGCATTTATTGCAGCATTTGTTTACCAGGTGCTGTCACATATCTGCTGCCAAAATAATTGAAGTGTGTTATTATTGAAATCAAATATCAATCCACCAGCAGGTGAATCTCATGTGTTTAAATGTGTATTAAATACAGCGAGAGGAGCATGAACACCTTATTGCTGTATATGTTATTATCATTAATAACACTCTTATGATTTTCATTATAAATAGTCAGAGCTGAAACCTGATGGTGTTCCCTCCAGTGTTCCTGGTCTCTCTCCCCTCTCCTCCCCCCTCCCCCATCTATCTCTCTCTTCTCTCCACTCTTTTCCGCCCATCATTCATCTCTTCCCCATTTTTCTCTGCTCACCCCAACCGGTCGAGGCAGATATCCGCCCACATTGAGTCGGCTTCTGCTAGAGGTTTCTTCCTGTTAATGAGGGAGTTTTTCTCTCCACAGTCGCCAGAGTGCTGCTCATTGTGGGAACTGTTGGGTTTTTATATAAAAATGTTTAAGGTCTTGACCTTTTATGTGAAATAGCTTGAGATAATGTATATTTTGATTTGGCGCTATACAAATACAATTTTAATACATTGAATTGAATATGGTAATGGTCATAAGTAATTGAAAAAAATAATAATTGTGAGCTTCTTCTACCCTTCTTTTTCTATTTTTTCTAAGCAAGACTCAGATTCCATTTTATGTGGACTATTCAGAAACATGCTTCTGTTGCATAGCAAATGACACACAATACAATTAAACCCAACATATGTCCTGATGTACCTTCTGTAAAGGGACCGTACTGTTCATACAGTGGGCCTAGCTGCTATCAGACATGCACTGAACGCCAGAGAACCACCACATTTTCTACGGAGGAGGTGTATGTGTGAATGCATTCTTTCCCTGACTGGCCCTCTAATATAAAGCCTACAGAAAGTCTGGACCCAATTCTGCAGAGATCCACCTCATGACTTGTCTGAAAGCAGCTTTTGTGCCAATGTGACATTAGTCAAGCTACAATACAAGTAGTGGTGCACCGATGTATCGGCCGTACATCGGTAGCGGCCGATATTCGCCTTGTTTACTGCCATCGGCGCATAGGTAATGAACTTAACTTTCACCGATGGCATTGGCCGATGTTCATTGGTATGTTTTCTGCAGCCTGACAACTCAAAACAGGTCAATCTGAGGAGGGCTGTTTTAGACAGGGTAAAAAGGGTGCTGTTTTAAATGATCCTTGTGGTATTTTGACCAAAATATGTTACAGACATTTCATTAAGACCCCAAGGAACCATATCAACTTGTGGTAAAATGGGCATAATATGTCTCCTTTAAATAAAGTTTAGTTAAACTAAAGATTGTTTCATAAATCTGATTGAATTTGTGCTCACTAAAAGTGATAAAGGGCTGAAATAATTTAAAATCGTGCTTTTTAAATAATGATTTAATTGTTTCCTGGCACAAAAGGGTGAATGAATAAAAACAGTAAACAAAATAAACAATATCGGTATCGGCTATCGGCTAGATTATTGTTTTAAACAGGGGTATCGGTATTTGCCAAGAATTTCCATATCAGTGCATCTCTAAATACAAGCAAAACTTTTTTCCTTTGATGAAACAAACAATAGACAAATGCCAGGCTCATAAATTAATGTCCAAAAAGTAGTCATGTTCATTGCTTTTAGTGTTGGGGACTGCTCAGTGAAGTATTGCAACACAATTGATGCGATAAATGTTTCTTTTTGAATCATTTGTTCAGACGGTTGGTGTAAGGTGGTCTCCAGGTTGTTTCTTCGCTGGGTGACATCCAGTAATTAAAACTTAAATCTCTGTGACGTGTGCAGAACCTGGCAGCAGCAAATACACTCAGAGTTAACTATGCCCAATGAAAGCCTGGTCTTGCTTAAAATGGACGGAATAATTTATTGAAATAAACTGTTTTGTAGTTGGGAATTGTTAAATGATAGAGGCTTGTCTGTGTCTGTAAGATGTCACCCTGGTACACAAAAGCACGGCACACTGCATCCAGCACAGTGTTTAATTCTCACACACGCTATGACTTACGTGAGTTCAGGAGGTGTCTGGAAGCACCAATGGCTGCATAAGAAGACTGTTTGTGTGTGTGTGTGTGTGTGTGTGTATGTGTGCCTCTCAGTATCTATCCATCCATGAATCTTCATATGTTTTTGTGTGTTCAGATTCTTGTCCCTATGCTGGCTTGCTGGCATGTGAGTGTGTGTCTGCATGCATACAACCATGAATTATTTTGTGCACTATATTGTGTGTGCATGTTTGTGGATTTGGTGTGTGCATATACAAACGTATGTATCCTTTATAGTGTTTAAATTCATGCATGTGTGTAGAACAACGGTGTTTGTGAGTGTGTGTGTGTGTGTGTGTGTGTGTGTGTTGCTGGAGGCAGGTTGAATATTGTCTCCCCCCTGAGGGCCTCTCTCTCCCTGCAGCATGTGGGAACCATGGTCTGTTGCCAGGATACAAGCCCTTCATCTGTACTGACAAGAAGACATGAAGAGCAAAGATTAATTATTTACAAGCAGACCCCTGTACACCACGTCTGGCTTGGCACTTCTCCTGCATTAAATGTCACTATCTATGAAGCCATCCATTTTATTGTGTATTCTATTCAAGCACCGTGGAATATCATTTGTGTCAGCATATGTACTTTCTCATATGGCATTCCTAAATCTTGGGCCACCAATATAAAATGTTCTATATAATATCAGCATCTTTACAAAGACACATCTGTACAAAAGCCTATTTTATAAAACAGTCGTTAAAGAGATATGAATGATCCCTCACACTATTTTCAGTGTGTTTCCAAGCTGCGATCACCAGTGTCCTCTAGGCAGCTCCCCATCCCCAACCCCGCTTCATATAATATTTATGCCGTCTATACAGTGGTTGTGCAGATTGGCTTTCTGAGCGCAGGAGATATTTACAAAACATATTAAAATGATTAATTTACCATCAAATTCAACTTAAGTCCTGATTCTGCCTGTCCTCAGACTCTGTCTCACTAAATGATGCGACATCCAGATTCACCAGGGGGTGATTTGTGAGTTGTGAGTTTATCGCTCTGATGTTTTTTTATTGATGCGGATGAATGTAAAAAACATGCAGACTAACACACACCATACTGTATTAAAAACAACAGCGATGTCCGGCACACATCACCAGACACACAGGGTTATCACAGTAATATTAAGTAATTTACTGTAGTGCAAATCCAGTCATTTGCTCCCTCATTCTGACTGTGACAAAGCTGGAAGTGAAGGCATCCATGCTGCTTATACCAAGGCTGGTCCTTTGTTCTACTACCACCTCTTTGTTGTGCTGCTGACTGTCTGTCTGCCTCTGTCTGTCACTGGCAAGGGTTTATTTGCATTCCCCCAACACATCCATATTCATGATGGAAGCAGGTCACCCTAGATGTGTGTGTGTGTGTGTGTGTGTGTGGAGGATTTAATTGGGCTGTGGTCAGAGGGGATCCCCCACACAGAGTCCCAGGTGGAGAGGGAGGGGGGATCCGACTGTTCTGAGCCTTATACATTTTCCATTGTTTCTTTCCCCATCCTCCTGTACACATTAGGGCTCCTGCGGCGATGGTACCAGACATCTTTTCATCAGGGTAGATTTGGTCTGATCCAGCACTCATTCTGCTCATATCTAACGAATTGATTTAAAGGATTTAACAGGCTGGGAAATATATATCTGGCTGTGCTTTTCAAAGGAAGGAAAAAAAACAATACATCACAAATTTCAAATGCGTACAATTTCTGTTGGATGTTGCTCTTAAGACATCAGATAATGTTATTACTTTGTTCAGGATTCATGCAATTCAATGGAATTGTTTCCCTTGTTGGAGACACTGAAGTAATGAATGAAAATAGTATCCTTATATCGTTAAATTTTATATTTACTGCATAGAAATATTTATGATATTGTCACCTTTGAAATTACATTAATTAGGGAGTGAAAGATGTGGGATGATATTAACAAAGCTACCTCTCCCCACAGTAAGTATTTTGCTTGCTGCAAGGGCTATTATGCTCGTCAGAAATGTATTGCATTGTTGCTTTTGAAGGACAGAGGCCTGGGGGGGGGGGTAATGCCCATAGATATAAAGAACATACCACACATCACTGCATCAAGCCCATCTCTACCCTTTATGTTTTCCCTGTCATATTCTGTGACTATTATACACGATGAAGCTATTGTATCCCTTTAATTCTATGTATGTCACATGTCAGGAAACACAATAACCACTGCTGCCTCTTTCACCCTAAAGTGGAAATGAGCATTAACACCAGGCTGGGACTGTATTGCAGAACAGGGTTTATTGCTAAGGTCAGTGGCTCAGGAAAAGGCTGTTTCAATGTGCATTATCAATTTACTCTGTGTTGTAGGACATGCGAGTTTCAAATGCAGGAAGGTGTGTGCTGTAATTATATTTATTTTCTTTCAGGATGAGGAATTTAGGAATAATTTATCAAATATCAAAGAAAAGTAATTCTGTATTGACTATGGATGGGATCTGTGTGAAAATGATCAGGAGGTCAGGAGAACAAATGTGGATTATGTACTTGCTGAGGAAACAGAAAAAACAAAGGCCAAAATGTATTAGAGTGTTCAGGAGGGTATATTTTCCCCCTCTCCCTTCTCTTAGTCAAAATATATATGTAGTAACATTAAATACACACAAGAAACACTTGCACACATACAATCACTTTCAACTCCATGTGTGTGTGTAATAGAGAATGCTTGGTAAGCAAAGTCATGCATCATTTTTACTTCCAGCTTTAATTTTTTTTATTAAATATAAAGGGGGTGACCTTGATAAAACTTAGACCTTGATTAAAAAAATTGATTAAAAAAAGTAAACTGCCCTCACTGCCCAAATAATTGCCCTACACTGCCATAGTATTAGTTAACATTTCCCAAGAGGGAGTGGTTGCCTCATCATAAACTTCTGCGACCTCAGATATTCTCTGATTAAACAGTGAAACTAAAAGACAAAATGGAAAATTACACCAAAATGTATCTCCCCTCACTCCTGCCAAATGCCCAAGCTGTGCATATTATTAGACAGACTCAAGGTAATTTCACATTAAATGCTCACAGTCGGTCTTAAATCAATTAGTATCTTGTTTGATGGCAGACAGAAGAGAAGCGTCTATGAGAACTGATTATTGAAATGAAATTTTATATTGCTTTTTTAAAAACCAATTAACTCCTGAGAGCTTAGTGGCTTTTCAACAAATGACACCTTGTTAAAATATTGTTGAGAAACATTGTTGAGCAAAATAATTGGCATCAATTTAGAGCAGCCCTGGCAGACTCACTGTAAAACCTGACAAGTTAGGTCAACTCAAACTGTTTGCTGAAACTGATTGCCTTGAACCATTTAAGTTTATTAAATCAAACAATTTTAGGTTTACAAATTATTTGATCTAAGCAAAAGTAACTCAAATATTGCTTGATGAGGCAACTTGGTCAAATAAAGTTAATATTGCCGATCCCTATAAGTTACCTGACCTTAAATCTATTTATTATTCTATGCTCATATGCAGTATTTACCCAAACTTATTTACAATGTGTTGACAGAATGTAAGTGAATTAAGTAAGACTAACTTAAATGAACCTTCTTTATACAAATGTTACCACTAGAGTTAAATGTACTTAGTTGTCTTCCATTTAAGAAAATGATTACATTGTAGTTGTGATAACTTAAAACTGTATTATGGCTACTCAGTTCATTTGATGAAACTGATTGCCTTAAACCTTTTAAACTCTATTAACTCAAAATAAAAACACCCACATGACTCAGTTTGAGCAATTTATTTTATTGTTCACATTTCAATGCAACCAGCTACTGAAATTCAAAGAAATATCTCTCAGATTTTTCACATATGCAATCTTAAAGGCTACAGCAGACTAAGCATATTCTTATGCCCATAACGATGAACTGTATAACATAAAGCAGGGCAAATTTTAAGTAAACAGTTTAAAGGTATAGTTCACCCAAAGTGTCAGTAGCTGACAAAAGAAAACTTTTTTAACGTCAATATTTGGATACCCTTGGATTCCGTGCCAATATTGTTTTACAAAGAAGCTGTTGAATTAAATGTTGTATACATTAACATGTATATGCTGGAAATAACAATGAAATGAGACTCATATCAAAATAATATAAATATAAATTCAAAATATTTCCATGTGGTAAAGAAGAGAAGTGAGAACACCACAGAAGCAATCCAAGAATAGGATCTATTTTAATACAAAAATCAGAGGTGCCATAGTTTACTCTATATACATGTCATTAGCTACCAGTATTTGGCATGCAAGCAAAAAACGATGCTGACATTCAACATTATAAGCTACTGACAACCTACTCCAGCTCATTTCTCAAGGACTGCAACTTAGCTTTGAGCTGCTTTCTCCCATCATCAAGATTTAACAGGACAACCTGGATGAACTCAAAGAAGCCACTCAGCTTCTCAGGGCATCTCAAATGTAGAGCATAGATCAGCCCAAACAAAATTACCAGTGAATCAGTCCAAATCTGTGAGACATAACAAACCTGATCTTCGAGGACGATCGACACATGGTGAGTTTCAAAGGGAACTCCTGCAGGCACCTCCGCTTTATCCACAACTGCAACCAGAGCTATTGCTCCCACCTGGGTTGCCTTGAACTCATCCAGAAAAGGGACTACATGCCCAGTGTGGTTGAGTGTACTTTTACAAACCATATAATATGATTGCTGTGTGGACCATTACCTTTGACTTGTTCATATAGTGAGGGCAGAGTTCTGGATTGGGTATATTTTTGTTACTTATATTTTGCTCAAAATAGCTGATTAAGACATTGGTTACAGATACATAATATATTATGTTATTTTTTAAATTTGGTGCATGTAATCCTTCCTCCTGCATACTCCACTGCCTGGTTCGGGCATATGTTATGACTAAACAAATACAAAAAAATCTTTGGAAATAGATTGAATTAAGTTAAAATTCACTCATTATCTACACACCACTATGCTGATGGCGGGGTGGGTGAAGTGTTGAGTCCAAAAAAAACCTTACGTTTTAGGGGTAAACACGATGCAGCCAAATCCAATACAACTGGAGCAACTCAAACAGAAAAAAAAAGAAAATGCCTCCATCATGCTCCTGTGGGGTCATCTAAGTGTCCATTAGCCTGTACATTCAAATTCAAGTGGAGACGGCGTCATTTACACCTTGTTTTGTAGCCTAAATGTCAGCTTCCGGAAGTAGTGATGCCAGTGGCGTTTCTAAATTAGGGGCACGTGGGGCACTGCCCCACCAGATGGCGCTGTTGTGCAGAAAGCTAAATACATCTGTACTTTGTGGCAAAATATATTTTATTATATTTTATATGCAAAGTAGCGTGAATCTGTGTGTGAATAAACTTGACTCACAAGCATTATAGTCTTGTTTTGGAGTAATTTGTGCTTCTGTCTGTGTTTGCTTTGTGAAACGCTTCCCTCTTGCCGTCCGTCTCTGGACGGCGCAAGCTTAAGACTGTTGCCATGGAAACACCAAAAAGCGTGAACCACACAGCCCAAAGTTAACATTGTTAGATGGGGCACTTTCAGATGTGCCCCACGAAATCTGCCTAGCAACACGACTCCAGCTCCTAGCCTGTTGCCTGCTCGGCTTCACCTGAGCTAACAGGCTAGCCCCCTTCAGTGAACACGACCCGAGTCTGTGGAGAGGTTTCACTCACATATTGGATGAATAATACGTTTTGATGTTCGGCTTGTTCTCCTGATAGAGAAGCTGAAGACGTCTGTGCTCCCGTTTCTGTGGTAAGTCAAGTTTAATATTGTATTTATGTGCTAGTAGTGATGGGCAGGTATCGGTGTCTCTGTACCTGGCTGGTTAGCTTAGCTCCGCTAGCCTGCAGGCATGATAGCAGCAGTAATAGCGATGCTAGCGGGACCGTACGGAGTTATTGACCCGACATGAACCGACATGATCGGGTCCACCCATCATGGCTGGTTAGCTTAGCTCCGCTAGCCCGCAGGCATGATAGCAGCAGTAATAGCGATGCTAACGGGACTGTACGGAGTTATTGACCCGACATGATGCAGCCCATAGTATATCTTACTGGTCTTTATAGGCCTACTGCTTATAATAATCAGCTACCTCTTTTTGTGACGGTGACATGACGTCATTCAAAATGCCCCACCAGAAATTTCAGGCTAAAATCGCCACTGGTCATACATATGAATGGTGCCTCTGCCTATGCAAATTAGGACATATTCAATAAGTGGAGAGCTCATGTGCATATTAAAATTCATTTAAAAAGAAACTTGTAATACAAAAAAAGTTACTTTTTATGTATACTTTTACTATGTCAAGTTTTATTGTGGTAGGAGTAAAGGAAAAAATGAAGCCTATTAGGGTGGATTTTGGGCATATTCAATTAGTGTATAGCTCATTTGCATATTCAAATAAATTTTCAAAGAAACTTGTAATACAAGAAATGTTACTTTTCATGGGTACATTCATTGTTTAAAGTTTCATTGGCTGTAACTGTATTCCAGACACATGATTGGCTAGTTATGAAGCTACTCTCTTGTCTGTCTGTCAAAACATGGATGGAATAAGTTCTATCGATGTTATATAGACCATGTCTTATATTTCAATCGAGAAACAGTTATATCACGATAATTATTGTCTTTGGAAGACAAGCACCTTCCTCATCTGCACCCAAGTCTCAGCCCCAGATTCACAGCCATCAACTCAAGCATACATGCTAACCCAGCCTTTTAGCCTTTGGTCCATTGCCTGGAAGCCCACCGCCTACCATCCCATACACCATGAACCCATACGTTGGCACCGGGCTGGCCTTTGGAAGACCCCACAGCCTCAACCAAAGTTCCGGTCCCGGCTGGCCACTCTCCAGGTCTGGTTGCACCTGGGTTAATTGATTGGAGGCTCGTAGAGGCTGCAGGAGAAAGAGACATCGGTCTTCCAAGCATCTCTGTGCCAAAGTCTTCATTCCCCAGAGCCACACATATCCTGACAACCACCCTCTGAGAGACCCCTCCATTAACATCAAGCCTGGGGGTTCCTGGCTGACGCCTCTGCTGCTCTGGCATCAGGCTGACACCTCAGCATTGAAGCTGTTGCGAGCCCCTGTTCCTGATCCTGAGCCCAGGTCAGCGGTGAGGCAGACGACTCCTGATCCTCCATCTGCGGTCCAGCTGACTCCTGCTTTAGTCTACTGTTAGGATTTCAAATTTTAGCTAGTCTGTGTCTGACTGAACTCTAAAACAATAAAGATAGGTGGATTGGGACAGGAGCAGTTTGGGTCAGATATTATGCCTTCATACAAATGATTTTAATAACCGTTGCTGCTTGCTGTTAATCATGAATCTTTCACTTCTCATTTCTAACTTTTGATATTAAAGGGCCCATATTATGAAAATGCCACTTTTTTAGTGCTTTAGTACCTTTAATTTGGGTATCTGGCATGTCTACCGTCCCAAAAACTCTGGAAAAAAACAACTCCCGCGATTTGTTGTGGTTCCTCTGTCAGAAACTGTATGCTAGAGTGCGTCCAATGGGGTTATTGGCTTTCTCTACGTCATTTCAGCCCATAGAAAACTCCCCCATAGATCTATGCACTCCCCCACCACCACTCGACCCACCAATGGATGGAACCACCATAGATTTAAGAACCACCCACTTTATTGACGGTCCATCGGTTTGCGCCGCCATTGCATTCTTGCGAGCCTTGGAAACACTTGGATAAGCTAACTAGCAGCATGAAACGAATTCGACCACCGAGATGCTCAGTGCTCGGCTGCACAAATCAACACAAAGCTCTTCATGTGACTCCAGCTTCAAAAGACACAAGCTTGAGATGGATTGAGTTCATATATGATGGCCACCACTGGAGCCCGGAGCCCGGGAGCCGCGTAGCCTGGCAGCCACAAACCCGGAGCCGGGAGACGATAGCACGGAGCCGGGAGAGCGAGCTGTTGGTGTTTTTTTCCAGGTAGGAGCTCGGAGCTCCTTCGCTGTGTTGATGCTGTGGACTATGTGACTCTGTTTGACTGCTGTGCCTCTGCTACCTCAGCTGGATGTGACTTGTTGGTAAGTTTGTTTACGGGTAGCAGCAGCAAGCTAACGCTGGCTTCTGTGTGTGTGTTTTGTCCCGGTGGAAGCAGCATGTATAAATAGAAAACAAGGGGGACGTCCCGCAGCTAACACCGGGCTAACGCTACCTTCTCTGTGTGTGTTTTGCCCCGGTTGAAGCAGCATGTATAAATACAATTGTCGGGAGCTAACGTTAGCTTGCGGCTAGCGTTAGCTCCGGCACCTTCGTGCACCGCCGGTGTCGGGTCCGGGACGTCCCGGTGATGGCTCCGTGGAGGTGCCGGTGTTAGCTCCGGGGTTGCCGTTGTTGGGGACCGTGTCTCTGCCGCTGTGGCCACTTAGATGCTTTACGTGTATCAGCAGCGAGCTAACGGTAGCTAGCTGCTAGTTTGTGTTTAAAGTTCCAGCACTTTCTGGAATGGTTGCTTGTGAACGTATTTACAGCAGTATTGCATGTGGCCCCCCACCCGGGAAGCACCGCACTGGGAGGTGGGGGGAGAGATACCATTTCGAGTCCGGAGTGGAGGAACAATGCTCTCGGAGTCTAGCTTGTGTGTGTGTATGTGTGTGGCTTCCCGGGCATGCAGCACGTTTACATAGAAAACAATGCACTCGGAGGCTAACCCGACTCGTAGCACTTGTGTGTGTCTGTCTTTGTTAGAAACTAGCACCAGAACGTGTTCAAGGACCCCCCCCCCGGTCTCCGGTTGCATTGTACACGTGCCTGGGTGCTTGCTCAGCGCCTGGGTGGCGAAGCGGAGGAGGAGGAGGGGGGGAGGAGGAGGGGGGGAGAGAGCTGCGCCTTATAACTTTTGTGGCTCTTACAGATTTGCTCCATGCAGCCGGAGCACTGGTGCCGGTCACCAGCAGCTTGTTGCCGCCTCCGTCGCTCGCTTTAAAATAGACTCATACCCGGGGTTTTAAGTGCATTTCGCCGCAAAAGTTGCAGCAGTGTTAGCTTCCAAAGCTAGCCCCCACATCCCTTTGTCTGTGTGTGTGTCTATCTGTGTGTGTGCGTGTGTGTGTGTGTGTGCGCGCGCTCAGAATATATGCCCTGTATGAATAAATATACACATACAATTATATACTGTATACACACATATCTAATTCATGTATTTAAATAAATGTACATCCTTATCAGAAGGTGTAGTAGTTTTAAAATTGTAGCTTCAATGAAGAAACACAACAAACAAATACAGAAATATATGAGTAGGACAGTAAAATTATTTTAACAACCTTAAATATGCTAAGGAGAGATTTAAGACGTGAAAGTGGATGTGTGTGTGTGATTGACAGGGGGGGCGGGGCGGTGAGAGAGGGGGGGGGCGGGGGGACTCAAAACAGGTAAATCTGAAGAGGGCTGTTTTAGACAGGGTAAAAAGGCTGCTGTTTTAAATCATCCTTGTGGTATTTTGACCAAAAAATGTTACAGACATTTCATTAAGACACCAAGGAAACATATCAACTTGTGGTAAATTGGGCATAATATGTCTCCTTTAAAGCATAATTCCCTTAGCTGCATTCGACATTAGACAGACAGAGGAGCTGTCCCATCTGGGGAAAGTCAGACTGACATTATTTGGGTTTAGTTGTTTCAAATGTTTACATAAACAGAACATACCGGCGATAAAGCAGTGACACAATATTCTCTTCTCCAATGGACAACCACTGGCCGTCATGGCATCAGCTGTGTCAAGGCCTTTCAAGAAGTGAACATTTTGCCTAGCATTTATCAGAGGAGGCGTGAGATTGAGAGTGGCTCCTGTTCCCTTCTGTATTCCAATGCCAAGAGGATGGACTACGCCTGCGCACTATCGAGGAAGAACCATGGACTGTTATAAAACAGTACAGACGCTGGCTGTTTAATGCGTTTTGATGCGACTCGAGACTGTCCGGTGCTGCTAGAATGCCGGGCAGTGTGTTGGATGCCCATTGATTTGCTGTTCATACCTTTCATTGCTTTCTAAATAAATACTTGATTGAACCAAACCGAGTTCGGCTCATCTTCTCATATTTAGGATAAACGACAACGTAACGACACTACCCATGTCCATCTGCCTAAAACCTGATTCTGGCCCTCTTCTTCAGTGCCTTGTTATCCATCTGCAGTATGGCTGTCAGCCACTGCTGCTGAGCTGTAGAAGAGTTCAGGGCCAGAGCTGAAGCTGTTTTATTGTTTTATTTTGTAGTTCTGATATCCCTTATGTGTCTCAGCTCAGTTTCCTTCGTGCCTTTGTGTGTTTCCCTCCAGGGTTTGCCCCGCCTTGATTTGTTTCACCTGCTTGTCTAGTCCTAGTTCTAGTTTGTCATTAGTTAAGTTTGTATTTAAGTCAACTCGTCAGTTCTGACTTTGTCAACTTGTTTTCGTGCATTCCGGTTCCTGCTTTGTTGTTTGTACTCTAACTTTTGCATGCTCTGCCTGCCGCTTGTTTGTTTTTTTTCAATAAATACATTTTTCTGGATTGGATCTGCCTACTGCCACCTCACTCATGTAGTTTTCCACATTTTTACATGTAGTGTAGTTTGGATAGGGTCCAGACAAGTTGATGGTTTGGATGATGAGATATGTGAAGTCAGCTCAGAAAGATATATTGAAAAAAAAGTCTAAATATAGATCTGGCTTGTTCTTAGGCTACTGAACTGGAAAGTGTCTCTCTCGCTTTTTGTGGGAAGGAAGTGGTGAATTTCTTTCCTGATGGTTACAATTTCATTCGTAAAGAACCTAGTGTTGTTCTTATTTTCTTCTATTAATGATGAATAAAAGGAGGTTCTGGCATTTTGGAGGGATTCCTTGTAAGTTATTTTCTTTCCAGGCTAGGGGAAAATCATCTCAATTAATCGAATGCCAGTTCCCTTCCAATTTCTGTGATGTCTGTTTTAAAGCATGTTGTAGTGTTCTTGTGCAGTGTGTCTTAACTCTGATTAAACACCAAGGTAAGCCAGAGCTAATGAAGACAAGTTGTAGTAAGCTTGACCACTACTTGTAGACTTCTTTATTAACATGCTGGTGAAAACTGTAAATAAACAATACGAAATATTCAGCATCTGTTATTACATTGAACATAATTGCAAATATACATTGCTGCGTTGCAGCCTAGCTTGCTTAGCTGGTAAACATTGGAAAATAAACCGTTTTTAAGTAACTTATCAAAAATCATTTTAACAAAATATTTACATATATATTATCTTTAGCATGTCTAACAAATTTTTTTAAACTTACAGTATTGCCTCTATGATGCTTCGGATTGGATTCAAGTGGCTTATTTCTCAGAGCATGTACCACATGTTTCTCGGGTTTATACTGCAGAACCAGAAAGCCCTAAACAGGAAGTTGCTAAAAACCAGAAATGGACAAATAATATAAGTTTTTACAAACAAGGCTTTTAAACTGTAAAGTAATTATCCATTCTCCACTTGCATCCAAAAATAGGGACCAACAAAGCCTGACCTATGTGAGGTCACTTATAACTTGAGGAAATTCAGAACTAGGGTTGGAGGCTGAAGCCCCGCGCTGCGCCAAGGCTGCCTAGCGCCGTGCAGCGATTGTTTCGGCGTCGAGTCTATTTTTTTCGCTTGACGCAAGCGTATCGCGCCTAGAAACACAGTGAAAAATTATTTTAAACGATATTGATGACATTTTATATGATATAAATGATCAAATATGCATCCCATAGTTTGTATTCCCCTTCTGTTGTCCTGGAGTTTTAATTTTACCAATTTTACCAATCACATTATTAAATGCCCCCACTACAGCCACACAAGCAGTCATAAAGATAAAAAGAGAGGGGGGGGGGGATCTACGTACTCTTCCCATTGGCTTGAGTGGACAATACGTTATTTACCCTCGACACCCGACATTGAACTGAGCAAACATCGGAGAAGTTCTTGAAGATAGATGACATTTAATTAATAATTGAAGTGGAGAAGTAGTACAGTGAGCTGTATGATCCTGGGCACATGTTGTATAAAGACAACATTAAAAAGGACAAATGCTGGGACGCTGTTGCAGTTAATGACAAATATCAGCTGTATGTGTGATCCCGGAGAGGAATCGCAGGATGACCGCCGCGGAGTTAAGCATGTCCAGTGTGACCAGCCAAGCGCCGGCGCGCTAGGGATTAGCGCTTAGGCGTTGCTTCAGAGTCCGGTGCAAACCCGGCGTGACGCGTGCGTCAGGGCTTCAATGCAGGTGTGGGATGATCTCCTCGCGATACCTCTCCCCGGCGCTGGCTGGCCCCCGCCGGACGCATTTCTTCCGTGGCGGTGCGCCGCTACCAGCTCTGGGGCGGCTTGGAAAGGCTTGGGGCGGGAAGAACGAGGACCACGCCGAGAAAGGTTTCACAGAAGCGTCTGCATTTTAGGGGGACGAAGGCGGGTCGAAGCCCGCTATTATTCATAGTTTTAAGTTAAAAAGTGTTTTGTATTTATTTATATTTATAATCTACTTTAAACAGATTTTTTTTTTTTTTAAGTATCGGTTCAGGCACCGTTTATGCACCGGTATCGTTTTAAAAGTATCGGTTACGCACAGGTATCGGGAAAAAATAAACTATGCCCATCCCTATTCAGAACGTTAGTCTTTAGGTAGAAGTAGAACAACTTCTACAATTGGTCTAAGACAGGGATGCCAGGGTGAAATTGGACAGGGGGCCAGATTTTTTCAAGCAAGACCTCAGGGGGCCGGATTACACTTTCGGACTGAAAAGGCCAAACACTGACTCAACACATGGATAGGTAGGCTATTTGAAATTATTCATGAAGGCCTACACATCAATAAGAAATTGCATCGGCACCAAAATAGCCTCACAATGAGACCTACAATTACATAGCCTAAAGCAGGAGACAGTTACCCTCTAAAAACGTTACATTTTCCTATCCATGCAAGTAGCCTACATTTATAAATTAGAAATGCAACAAAATAGACTAGGTGCCAACAAAACACATTTCCTATAAATAACACAAGTGTAAACTGTTAATTACTTTTATTATATTTATTGAAGGCTTGCACATGAAAACAAGTCAATACAAAATAAGGCCAATTAAAAGAAGGCCAGGCCAAGTAGGCCTAAACGAGTCACAGAAAGAAAGCGCCAGAATAAAGTAGTCCAACATTAGACCATGAGATTGAATATCCAGTAGGAATTAGTAAAACAAAACGGTTCTTGAAAAAATAGGCAAATATGAGCTATCTAAAAACTAAATTGGCTCAATAACAGATGAGGCACATTAACTTTGCCAGTCATCACCAGTCAACCCCAGCCCCTTTTATTCCCTCCCCCCCATATCACACTGGAAATTATAAATTGGGAGACCAGCCTACTTCAGCTACTTGTCGTAGCCAGACACCTTTTAATTTTCACCAGCTTGTCCATATCGGGGGACAGTTTCTGGGCAGTGGCTATTTTCATAACATCATTCAGATGTCCGTGTGTCAGACGATTGCGCACTTTCGATTTATTGATATTCATCACGGAGAAGGCCTGCTCACATAAATATGTTGTCCCAAACATACAAAGTATTTTACCTGCAAAGGCCGTGAGCATTGGGTACTGTGGTGGCAAGGATTGATAGAAGGATTCGATTGCAACAAATGCGTAGTTATCCTTCAACGCTGCGCAACACTGCAGTTCTATCAGTTCCATTTGGATCGCCTCTGGGACCTCGGAAGCGTCAATGGTGAATGGAGAGCGAAAAAGCGCAAAGTCCTTTTCCAGTTCAGTAAAAACCGTGAATCGATTGTCAAACTCATGCCTGAGTCCAGAAAGCAAGTTTGCGTACTTGTCCATACTCTGATGATTGACAGGCAGAGATTTTAGACAGGGGAAGTGGGCTGCATTGCACTTGGAGAGCTGCGTCTTCCATAACGCCAGTTTACTTTGAAAAACACGAACACTATCATAAAACTCTGTGACGAGTTTGTTGCGGCCCTGCATATAAACATTCAACACATTTAGGTGTTCCGTAATGTCCACTAAAAAGGCAAGATCCCTGGTCCATTCTGGGTCGTCCAATTCAACCACAGGCTTCCCTTTACCCTGCATGAACTCGGCTATCTCTGTGCGTAATTTGTAGAAATGTTTGAGCACTGCGCCTCGGCTCAACCAACGCACATCGGTGTGATAGGGAAGGCCATGGTGAATGTCGTTTTCCAATAAAAAAGCGTCGAATTGCCTATGGTTAAGTCCTCTTGCTCTGATAAAATTCACAGTGTCAATAACAACACGCATGACATGGTCCATTTTCACACTCTTGCAGCACAAAGCCTCTTGGTGCAGTATACAGTTAAAGTTCCAGAATACTTGCTCTGGATTAGCCGCATTTACCTTTTCTCTTAACTTCACAACTACTCCTGCCTTTCTTCCTATCATAGAAGGCGCACCGTCGGTAGCCACACTGACAGCGCAACTCCAGTCCACCTCCAGTTTGTCCAGGGCCCCGACAAGGCTAACAAACAAGTCGTTAGCTGTGGTGGTGTCTGTCATTGGCACGACTGACACAAACTCCTCAGTGACATTCAGGGAAGCATACACTCCGCGAACAAATATCGCTAATTGAGCTACATCAGTCACGTCAGTGCTCTCGTCGAGAGCAATAGAGAATGCGATGAAGGACTTAACCTTGTCTTTTAGTTGACTCGATAGGTCTCGACAAGCTTATGTTAGCTAAAGCTTGTCGCTTGTCAGGACACACTAGCTCGGCTGCCTTTAGCATGCAGGTCTTGACAAATGCACTAGGGATGAGCGAGTACAGCATTATCTGTATCTGTATCTGTTAACCATATGAATTATCCGTATCCGTACTCGGAGTGGGCGGGGCCTAACCCGGAAGTGGGTGTGATTTAACCCGGAAGTGGGCTGGTTCAACATAACTTTCTTTTTTAACTTTGAAATTTTTTTATGATTTTTTTATTTTTATTTTTTTTAAATTTATTTCCACACCAGGTGTGTGTGTGTGTGTGCGCGTGTGTGTGTGTGTGATGCGAGGGACGTTCACTGTCTCCCGGAGAAATGAACACTCTGTGTTTTTAGTATAGAAAGACGTGAATTATATTCGTTCACAAGTCATACAGACTGGTTTAGTTATTTTAACTTTACATTAACACTTAAAGTTTAGTGCAGTGTAATTGTTTGCCGTGATAATTAAATGCCAGTGTGATAATAGATGACAATTTCAAACCATACAAACTGTCATGTTGTACTGTATTTAATAGAGGTTTACTTTACTGTAAAGTAAGTGTAAATGTAAATTGAAAATAACAAAACCAGTCATTATGACTTGTGAACAAATATAATTCACATCTTTCTATACTAAAAACACAGAGTGTTAATTTCTACGGGAGACAGTGAACGTCCCTCGCATCTCCAGCGCTCCTCTACTGAGCCATTGCAGGTCTCGTGAAAAATGTTCCAAAGACTCGTACCCGAAGACCCAGTCGGGAAATGAACGAATCATTTCTGCTTCCTTGACTGAGCCTATGGAACAGTCCCGATGCGCAGTGAACCTGAGTGACTGAGAGACAGAGAGCTGTTCTGTGAGTGAGTGAGCAGAGCCGTGTGTGACGGGAGGAGCACTGTGACGCTGTGTGAGGATTTTCATTCAGTCCGAGCACAGATAATGACTCCGATTACTCGTATTATACTCGTAATCGGCAAAAGTGCTTTATCCGTACCGGATACTCGTTTCAGCCGAGTATCCGGCTCATCTCTAAAATGCACCCTCTGAGAAAGGCTTGGATGCCTTAGCAATTTCCAAAGAGATGATGTAGCTTGCCTTCACTGCCCCTTGAAATGAAATGAAATGTATTGTCATTATAGGTATAACGAAATTGAGACACTCCTCTTTCAATAGAGTTGAAGAAGATATTGTAACATCCCCGCTTTACAGACGACACATAACTTCTTCTTATATTTGTAACTTTATTAAAGTTAACATGAACATTTCCACTTCTTATTCCTATCTCTTCACTCCTAACATCAACACTCGTCTTCTCCCTCCACTTCCTCATTCACCCCTGACACGCCAACAAACCAGCCAATGAGAGCCTGTCATCCCACACACCCCCACAGCCATTGGTCAAGAACTGTCACATGTCCCACCCCGACCTATTCACTGACCCTCAGGACATCTCAGTACTTATTCAACACAGTGTACTTAGCGGAACATAAGTCATAACAACCACATATCAAGCAGTCAAACAGAACATAACTCAACTATCAGTTTGTTACAATATGTATTAAAATAAAACGAACCTTCGTGTGTATCTCGACATTTGGAGAATACGGCTTGCTGTTTCTGTAGCGAAGATGCTAGCTCGTTTAGCTTTTGAGTCCGAAGTTGCCCTGTGTACTCGCCGTATTTCTCGGCGTGGGTCTCGTAGTGTCATTTGATGTTGTACTCCTTTAGTACAGCCACTTGTTGACGACAGATAAGACACACGGGTTTGCCTCCTACTTCCCATAAGAAATAATTTTCTCTCCATCTATCCTGAAAGATGCGAGCTTCAGTGTCGACCTTCCTCTTCTTTGACAACATCTCGATCAGCACTACCGGCGCTGCTGCAGCTGAGGCGGGCAGCAGCAACAGACCAACTGACGGAGTCCTCCGAAAATTTCAATTTTTTTTTTTTTTTTTAAATTCCATCAAAATAAAATTAAAATGTATATTCTCCCCTTATCACCCGCGGGCTGGATGTGATGTACAGTCGGGCCGGGTCCGGCCCCGCGGGCCATAACCCTGGCATCACTGGTCTAAGATATGTTTTCACTTTGCCTTGATCAGTTGTCTTCACCTCGACCTTTCATACATGTCAATCAATCAATCAATCAATCAAGTTTTATTTGTATAGCCCACATTCACAAATCACAATTCGTCTCATAGGGCTTTAACATGGTGTGACATCCTCTGTCCTTAACCCTCAACAAGAGTAAGGAAAGACTACTAAAAAACCTTTTCAACAGGTAAAAATATGTAGAAACCTCAGAGAGAGCCACATGTGAGGGATCCCTCTCCCAGGACGGACAGAAGTGCAATAGATGTCAAGTGTAAGAAAACATCATCAGGATTAAAGTTTTTGGCAGCATCGATGAGGGTAAACATTTTTCAATACTATGTGTGAAGCAGTCCTGCTGCAATCATAGTCTCTGGTCAGCAGCCTGTAAGATCACGATCCAGCATCAGGATGGGATCCACTATAGTCCACGGTCATTGTCAACTGCCGCCAGTTAGGATCCATCATCAGCCGCCGCCTCGGTCGTGGTCCACCATCATCCGATGCCACGCGACAAAGGATCCTCCATTACCACTAAGATCAGCAGGCACGATACAGAATCCACCGAACTGGATCCACCATTGCGACCTCCGACACGCGATCCACAATCCTAATCCATGGTGCGGCCACAGCTGTGGCCCTGCATCCGCGGGCGCTAAGGCACAGAAACTCCGGGAAAGGGGTCAAGTTACTAACATGTACTGATGAGATAAGAATTATTTTGATGTGATAAGTACGGAGAAGAGGAAGGAGAAGCAGGAAAGAGAAGCTCCGTGTGTCATGTGACATGTCTGATTTTTGAGATATTACGCAAGTGGAAAAAGGCGGTCCTAGAAATATGTTTTAAGTGACTATTAAAGGACAAATCAGGATCGAAGATCACTCCCAAGTTCCTGACTGTTTCATTGGAAGCAAGGGCAATGGCATCTAGCGCAGCTTTATCATTAGATAATGTTTCTCTAAGGTGTTTAGGGCCGAGTATTATAACCTCAGTTTTATCTGAGTTTAATAAGAGAAAATTGCCGGTCATCCAGGTTTTTATGTCCTTGAGACATGCTCGAAGTTTAGTTAATTGATTACTTTGATCAGGTTTTATTGACAAATATAACTGGGTGTCATCCGCATAGCAGTGGAAATTTACGGAGTGTGTCCTGATAATGTTTCCTAGAGGAAGCATATATAATGAGAATAAAATTGGGGCGAGCACAGACCCCTGTGGAACACCATGGTTAACTTTGGTGCGCACAGATGACTCATCATTAATTTGTACGAATTGGGAGCGATCGGAAAAATAAGACTTAAACCAGTTTAGGGCCGTTCCTTTAATGTTAATTAACTGTTCTAGTCTCTGTAATAAAATGCTATGGTCAATTGTGTCAAATGCTGCACTGAGATCTAACAGAACGAGGACAGACACAAGTCCCTGATCTGAAGCTATTAGAAGGTTATTAGTGACTTTTGCCAGGGCTGTCTCTGTGCTGTGATTGGTTCTAAACCCAGACTGAAAGTCTTCATATATATTATTTTCCTTGAGAAACTCACACAGCTGATTGGCTACAACTTTTTCTAAGATTTTAGACAGGAAGGGGAGATTAGATATTGGCCTGTAATTTGCCAAAACCTCTGGGTCTAGGGTTGGTTTTTTGAGTAGGGGTTTGATTACAGCTATTTTAAAAGACTGTGGTAAATAACCTGATGATAATGACACATGTCCATCCTTTCAAGAATTAAACCATGGAGCCAACCTCCTCTGATACTACCTTCTGTTTCAGAGGGGCAGGACTTTCCAAGGTTGTTTGCAGTTAGGCCCCTGTACTAAATACTTTAATGTGCATGCATTCGCATGTGAATTCACTCATGCATAAAACACATACAACTAAATTAGTACTGTAAATATAATGCATCTGGAGTATTTGTATATGCTGAATTATTCCCACAGAACAGTATGTGTACATATATTTTCTAAGATACTATATATCCGGAAAGTCTTTTTTCTGGTATTAAATTCCCACTCTTTCAAATCTGTTATATATTTTCTTTCTTTGCCTGCTATAATATTTGCTCAGCTCTCCCTTCTCTCATTGTGTCAACAGCCCAGCTCTGCTGACATATTTTGGTGAT
Source organism: Limanda limanda (assembly GCF_963576545.1). Lineage (NCBI taxonomy): Eukaryota > Metazoa > Chordata > Actinopteri > Pleuronectiformes > Pleuronectidae > Limanda > Limanda limanda. The sequence goes on from NC_083646.1 coordinate 28,509,789, forward strand.
ATTTCATTTGACTAAGGTCAAACCTTATTAGTCCACTCTCAGTTTTCACTTCCTCTAACACCTCTGGCTGAAGTACTTGCTGAAGAAGAATCTGTAAATAATTAGAGGGTATGGTGACATTAAGACACAATCATGGATCAGGTGTTATTTATTCTGGTTTTAACATTAATCAGCCAGTTAGTCTACTATGCCCAGAAATGGATTGAGCTTTTGTCAGTTTTTACAATGTAAGATGTTTTCTATTTAAATTCACACTTAGATGTAAGGTTAGTTTGATGGAAAAAGATTGTATTGTATCATGAATCACTGATGACTCTCTTTGTGTCTCATCTTTAAGCGTAAAGAAAACAATATTCCTTTGTGCTGTAAGCACTGTGTAATGAACCCAAATGTTTCTTTTTGTTTGGCTTTTTCCTGGTGGCTGAACCTACCGAGACAAAAGAGATGAATAAAAGATGTAAAAGCATTAGCGCAAAGAAGATACAAAATGACAAAAAATTGCATTAAACAAACAGGAAAAAAATCCTGTTATTTATTCTAGGAAATGGGCGTCTCTTTTCATCACAGCTTTGATCAGAGTAAGACAAACAGATCCAGAGAGAGAAAAGCAGGAAAAAACTGGTCTCATTCCTGATTGACAGCTTTAATTAACGAAACTGAGAAGGCTCTATGCACTTCCTCTTACAGCCTCTGGGGGCTGAGCTGTGATAACTCCGAGATGCCAGGAAACAATACGAGATTAATGAAAAAATTGTCTATTCTCCTCACAGTTGCATTAGAGTATGTTTGTTTTGTATTTTTTTAATGAGAATATTCAATTTGCAGAGATTCATCAAACTGAAAGAGAACCACACCGTGGCGGAAGAACACGCATTTTCACAGCCGAACAGGAGACTGAAATTGTAGATATGGTTCGTGAGAACAACTCTATCACACTCAGACAAATAAAAACAAAGATCCTGGCTGACCATGCTACATTTAAAAACGTCCATACCGTCAGTTCCTCTACATTGGACCGTATTCTTCATAGGAATGCCATGCGGATGAAACAAGTGAACAGGGTCCCATTCAAACCGAACACAGACCGCATCAAGGAGTTACGGCGAGAGTTTGTGCTTGTTAGTACCAAACATTCAGCACTGACACATGCATGTATTTTACCTGTAATCCAATATTGTTCCTTTTCTACATGTCTCACTGTAGCCCACTGTGTTGACCTCTTTGTGTCCATACTGTAACTTGCATTCTCATGCTGTCTGTGTCAGTACTGTACTGTTCTCTGTGTGTACTGAAATAAACCTTTTTTTGCTGCATATTTGTGTGTTGTTTTATGTTTGACTATGAAAAAAGTAGGCCTACACTGAGACAGTTTACAAAAGGAGAAATGGCTAATTCTCCAGAGTCATTGTCATTCATATGATGTGTTCCATTTCGATGATTGTGTTTTCAATTTTGCACTTCAGTGTGCTGTAAATGCTTGGAAGTGTGCAAGCAAATGCTTAGTTGTGTGTACTCAATAAATGGTATGTGTGTGTCATTTGAAAATATGGCTGTGTGTACCAAATGAAAACACGAGTTCTATTTTGTGAACAGTGAAGAGATTTGATGGCAAAGAGTCATCTTGCAAAGGGAGTGTCAGGTTTAGCATGTTGTGTGTGAGGTTTTGAGTTTTCTGTGTGCATTTTTGAGAAAGCCGTTATTGTTTTGAAAAACGTGTGTTAACAATTGTGAAAAACTGTAAGTAGAAATTTCGGGTATCTATACTTTACTGGAGTATTTTTTTTTCAGACGACTTTTTACTTCTCCTCCTTACATTTTCACGCAAATATCTGTACTTTCTACTCCATACATTTTAAAAATAGCCTTGTTACTCCGATTTAATTTTGGCACACAACTGCACCAGAGGTTTCCGAAAAAGGAGGAGAGCAAAGCCAGAGCTGCTTGGCCCGCATCAACAAAAAAAAAAAAATGATAATAAATATGACCCGCGCTTACTAGGAATTCCTTGTTCCTGGGAAATAATTGCAATCCCCAATACCTATCATGAGTGGGGTTCAGCGGGTTACCCGCGCCTCTCGGCAAAGGGTAGACTCGTGCAGCCCCGGACATCTAAGGGCATCACAGACCATATTTATTAGTTATTGCTCAATCTCGTGTGGCTTTTTGCACTATAACAATACTTATTGGCAACTAGTTATCATGTTATCATGTTATTCCTGTCTTTTTTTTGGAGGAGGTGGGGTAGTGCACTATAGGCCCCTGAGACGCGGCTTAAGAGTTTGTCCTTACAGTTTTTCACAATTGTTAACACACGTTTTTCAAAACAATAACGGCTTTCTCAAAAATGCACACAGAAAACTCAAAACCTCACACACAAAATGTTAAACCTGACACTCCCTTTGCAAGATGGCTCTTTGCCATCAAATCTCTTCACTGTTCACAAAATAGAACTCGTGTTTTCATTTGGTACACAGAGCCATATTTTCAAATGACACACACATACCATTTATTGAGTACACACAACTAAGCATTTGCTTGCACACTTCCAAGCATTAACAGCACACTGAAGTGCAAAATTGAAAACACAATCATCGAAATGGAACACACCATATGAATGACAATGACTCTGGAGAATAAGCCATACTCCTTTTGTAAACTGTCTCAGTGTAGGCCTACTTTTTTCATAGTCAAACATAAAACAGCACACAAATATGCAGCAAAAAAAGGTTTATTTCAGTACACACAGAGAACGGTACAGTACTGACACAGACAGCATGAGAATGAAAGTTATAGTATGGACACAGAGAGGTCAACACAGTGGGCTACAGTGAGACACTGTAGAAAAGGAACAATATTGGATTACAGGTAAAATACATGCATGTGTCAGTGCTGAATGTTTGGTACTAACAAGCACAAACTCTCGCCGTTACTCCTTGATGCGTCTGTGTCCAGTTCGAATGGGAACCTGTTCACTTGTTTCATCCGCATGGCATTCCTATGAAGAATACGGTCTAATGTAGAGAGGATGGCGGTCTGGACGTTTCTAAATGTAGCATGGTCAGCCAGGATCCTAGTTTTTATTTGTCTGAGTGTGATAGCGTTGTTCTCACAAACCATATCTATAATTTCAGTCTCCTGTTCGGCTGTGAAAATGCGTGTTCTTCCTTCACGGTGTGGTTCTCTTTCAGTCCTGCAAAATATAAATACTGTGAGCACACTGTATTCTATTCTATTCCATTGTTCATCAAACAAAACAGAGGATGAAGGCACTTTTATGCTGCAGTCCTGATTGAAAATTGCTCAACAGACCTGAATGTTTAGAGATTTGAGTATTTGTGTGTTGTAGGTTGACGCTTTGATATTTTACTTGAGAAGTGTGTGCAACAACTGAACATTGTGTGTAGTGTTTTGACAACAAGGTGATGTGTAATTTACATCAGAGTTTAAAGAAGGAAATTCAGAGTCTAATTAGATAAGGGAGTGTGAAGTAGTGCCAAATTGGGTCAAGCTATTGGTACATGAAGTGAATGTTGTGCAAATTGTGCCGAATTTTTGCTTTTTGTGTGTTAACAACTGAGAAAAACTGTAATGGAAAAAAATTTCCCCTTACATTACTTTTACTTTTATACTTTAAGTAGTTTTGAAACCATTACTTTTACACTTTTACTTAAAAAAAGCTTGAGTTGATACTTCTACAAAAGTATTTTTAAACCCTAGTATCTATACTTTATTGCCATACACACACTTTAACGTGTGGTCAGATACACATTCCATGTCCTTTGAGCATTAACTACACCCTGTAGCACAGTCACACACACACACACACACACACACGAGGCAGAGGCCCAACATCTGAGGGAGGTGAGGCAGATAACGAACAGACCTCCCTCACTCACACACACACACACACAGAGGAGGCTTTCATAAATTCTGAGACATCCTCTCTCCTGTGAGATCATCAGTGTTAGAATGCTTTGAGGCCAGAAAACTATGACCTCTGGTAACCATAGCAATGGCGCGCACCTTCAGTATCATAAACACGCGACGCCAGGAGGAGGACCCAACGAGCCAGGAAGGCAGGACTGCCTTGTGAACCAGCCAATGAGGCACTGCCGCGCGTACAAGAACCTCTGTCACGCCCAGTATATGGATATATAAAGTATGTGTGCCCTTTGTCTTAAGCGCCATTTTTCCTTTGCAGCTTACTGTGTAGGATCAGTGGTCCATGCATGATCATTTGCTGGACACAGCAGTTTCCTGACCTGTGACCTCTGAATAAACCTGCTTAATTTTAACTTGAGAACGACGACTCCTGCCTTTGATTTCCACCCGCAACAACTTTTACTTGAGTAATGAATGTGAATACTTTTGACACCTCTGGCGGTGCTACATAAGTTCTTCCCTTATTCCCTATTCCCTAATTAGTGAGATACCATATGTTTCAATTGGTAAGAGGTTCACATTTATACCGTGTTGTTTGAATTCTATTTTATAAAAAAAATTCTCTCTGATTTCTTCAAGTTGAGTTTACATTAGGTCGATTTAAAGATGCGCTTTATACTGATGTTGACTCACCAATAACAATTATATTATTAAAATTATTAATTATAATCATAATATTTTTATATTTTTCACGTTCATACCTATATTAGGATACAACACTTAGGAGTGTGCCAAACCGTCACTGTCATGGTAACACAGTTAGGCAAAGTGTTGGAATGGTAACAGTTTGCTTTGGTTAATGCATAAAAACTGGATTGAGAAAAAGACTGAGGTCTGTGTACTTTCTTAAGGTAAGAAGACCTTTGTCGTCATGGTTACAAAAATGAACATGTGGTTAAGGTTGACGAAAAAACAAATGTCTCCTGTGTGAAAGTCCTGTGTTTTGTCAAACCATCTGTCTATCCCAAGCTCATTTTAACCTAGATATTATCCCTCTTTACTGTCAGTCTGTAACGGGTTGTCGTCTTACTGTTTTCAGCCTCTTTATCAAACACAATAAATACAACACACATAAGAAAAACAATAAAAAACAATATATTTTTACTAACTATTTACTTCTTATTTACTCACTTTTTCTAATATTTATACAAAGTAACATTTATTTAGACATAAACATATCTATATAAAAATATATAAAAGATATAAAAAGGGAAGTAAAAAGTGAAATGCAAAATGCAAAGCAGTAGAACAGTGTCATATTGCAATATGTAATGTAATGCAGTATACTTTAATATAATATAATATGTGTTAATTTAACACATCCTTGAGGTGTGGGTGCGGGATAAGAGTCCAAGTCAGGTGGGGGTCCCGAGCCTTGTTGAAAAGGCCAACTGCCGCCGGGAAGAAGCTGGTCTTGTGGCGGGCGGTTTTGGTCCTGATGGCCTCCTGCCGGAGGGAAGAACCTTAAAGAGTTTGTGACCCGGGTGGGAAGGATCGGCCACAATCTTGCCTGCACGCCACAGGGTACTCGAGTCGAACAGGTCCTGTAGAGATGGCAGATTGCAGCCAATCCCCTTCTCAGCAGAACTGATGATATGCTGCAGGCTGCCTTTGTCGTTGGCAGTGCCAGCAGCATACCAGATGGAGATGGAGGAGGTGAGGATGGCCTCGATGATGCAGGTGTAGAAGTGCACCATCATTGTCTTTGGCAGGTTGAACTTCTTCAGCTGCCGCAGGAAGTACATCCTCTGTTGAGCCTTTTTGGTGGGGGAGCTGATCCCACTTGAGGTCCTGGGAGATGATGGTGCCCAGGAAGCGGAAGGACTCGGCAGTGACGACTGGGGAGTCTCTCGGGGTGATAGGGGTGGGTGGGGCTGGGTTCCTTCTAAAGTCAACAACCATCTCCAGTGTTTTCAGAGCATTGAGCTCCGGGTTGTTCAGATCACACCAGGTTACCAGATGGTCAATCTCCCACCTGTAGGCGGACTCATCCCCACCAGAGATGAGCCCAATAAGGGTGGTGTCATCCGCAAACTTAAGGATTTTGACGGACTGGTGACTGGAGGTGCAGCTGTTGGTATACAGGGAGAAGAGTGTAGGGGAAAGAACACAGCCTTGAGGGGAACCGGTGCTAATTGACCTGGAGTCAGAGACATGCTTCCCTAGCCTCATGTGTTGCCTCCTGTCAGACAGGAAGTCTGTAACCCACCTGCAGGTGGAGTCAGGCACACTCAGCAGGGAGAGGTTGTCCTGTAGCAGATCCGGAATGATGGTGTTGAAGGCAGAGCTGAAGTCCACAAACAGGATCCTGGCGTAGTTTCCTGAGGAGTCCAGGTGCTGGAAGATGAAGTGAAGGGCCACGTTGACTGCATCGTCTACAGACCTGTTGGCTCTGTAGGCAGACTGCAGGGGGTCCAGGAGAGGGTCAGTGATGGCTTTGAGGTGACACAGCACAAGGCGCTCAAATGCAAGAGTGTTTTCTGTTTGATTTTGTAGGCCCTGCTCCTTGTGTGTGGTATTCACTTCCTGTCTGTGACTGTCTGCACCAGTCCTCATCTGTTACACCTGTGTTTAATTGCCCCTGTCTTCCCTGTGTGTGTATATAAGCCTCTGTGCTTCCCTTTGTCCTCGTCAGATCGTTTGTCTAACCGTCGTGATGTCCTGTCCTGATCTCCCTGTTTCTGTATCATGTGTCTCCTGAGCCTCTGCACTTCTGCATCCACTGTGTAAGCCTCCTGTGTTTTCTCCCGTGTGTTTTGGTTTTCTCAGTTTAAATTTTGAGATTCCTTCCTTTGTTATTTTTCTGTTAAAGACTTTTTCATTATTTTAAAACTCATTCTGGTTCCATCTGTTTCACCATTCCTGACACAGTAACCTGAATTCGCCCTATGCTCATGGGCACTAAGTAATTTACAAATACTACACATAACGTTTTTTATGGTTATACGCAAATAACATGATGAATATAGTAACAATTGACTCCTGTGATGGAAATCTGGAGATACAAGAGGCTGGAAACAACAAAGTTATCTACGTGTATTTAATAAGGGGCTTTCTGTAGAAAGGATCAACACAGGGAAACCGCAAGGGTCTCAGAGTGAAGATGAAGAACAGTCAAATACAAGGGTCTTATATAGGAGGGCTGAGGGCTACCTCTTTGAACCAATCCAGACAGGTTCCATAGGCGGGGGAAGGAGAGGAAAGTTAACATAACAGCTGATTCACATGTGTTTCCTGAGGTGATAGGAAGAGATACACTCCTTCCTTTGATGGGTAATTAAGTCGCAAAAGGTCTCACTGTATTCCCATCATAAACAGTTCAGACCATAAAACAGCTCAAGTCATCAAACATTTGTTGTATGTAAATACAAGTCATAAAAGTCTCTTGAGAAGGCTTCAAACACTTACTGTCCAAATACAAAATACTTTTTCAACCTTGCTTAGTTAATTTTCTACTACACTCCCCATTAGTGTTCGTACTTATAATGCAGAGTCCCTCAATTGAGATCATTATGTTCATGGCAAGATGGGAGGTAGGAGTCAATGATTATGGTGAATTCGAGCAGAAATTAGCATTTGCAAGACATTGACATCAGGATTGTCTCAGGCAGTTTGTTGAAGTGGGCTTCAATTAGCTATTTTCCATTTAGTGAATTTACAAATGGCCCCAAAATAAGACTGAAACTGGGGATGCACACACACACACACAGCATAAAACCATGTATTCACAGCCAGAAAAGTGCTAACATGCCGTTACTTTTAAAATGTATTCCAGTACAGACTGCAGAATACATGTCCTAGTAGTCTTTATGGTATTCCATTAGAGTGCTCAGTTTGAGAAACATATTTTGAATTGTTTGGATTACTTCAACATTGTCTGATATTATTATTGCATATAAAACTGTGAATGAATGTGTTATTCACACAATACTATAACCTAGAGCAGACCTCCTGATAGTGATGTTTAGTCTGCCAGAAATGTTGAAGGTCCAATCCACCCTTACCTTTTAAGTTCAACAGCATTCTGTAACAGTGAAAACAGGTAATCGGCATGACAATAAAACCATGTGAATTGAACCCAGATTCACTGAACATTTTGTTTTTGATTCTAAAAATATAAGTTTACTCTGAATATCACCAATTTAAAATGTAAGTGTAGTATTGAGCACCATGACAGTAAGAAAATAGTTACTCAAATTGCAATAATGCATTAAACGTGATACCATTAAATGGTATGCCTTTTGGCATTCAATAAATTTGGTTATCAAAATAAAATATTGAATATTAATATTAAAAATATTAATATTAAATAATAGCTTTAATTGATTAGTTACATCGGGGGCATCATCCTTCAAAAGAAGGGAAAAGATAGCTAATTTATTGATTAAGTCTCAAAAACTAAAGACAAATTTGGAACTCTGATTAACAATTAAATTAATAACTATAACCAAAATTTCCATATAGAGCTAGTTAAATTGAAGGATATAGAGTTCTTGACAGTGGTTGGCAAAATGTACACTTATGCAACATTCATGAAAAAACATTTGTGAAAGAAAAACATTTATGAAGATAAAAAAGTATAAAAACACAAATTACTAACGGTGTACTTACTATAAAAAGATGTGTATGTGAGTATGCGTGTAAATGGTAAATGGTTATGTATTTATATAGCGCCTTTCTAGTCTTGATGACCACTCAAAGGTCTTTACAGTACAGTTTTACATCACCCATTCACACACTGCATCTCTTAACAGCACTTTGTTGTTCTATGGGGGGAAATTCGGGGTTCAGCATCTGTATGTTGAATAGCTGGGGTGTGTGTGTGTGTGTTGGGTGTCAAATCAGAGAAAGATACTAGATGCATGCAAGAAAGACTGTAAAAATTCACCTTGCTTGTATAAGAATGTAAGGGGAAAATTACAACCCTATTTAAAAGGAGCACGGGTGGATCTGTCTCGCTGTTTACGGGCGCCGCTGCCAGGAAAGCTGCATCTCTCCTCCATTGAAGTTGAGCAGACAGAGAGGCCGAACTGTAGGTTCCAACACAACAAATTATATTCGACTGTTAACCATATCGATTGCATCAAATAAAACTTATTATACATTTCCACCAACAATCTTAATGCATTTTATTCATAATTTTCTTGAAAGCCCTAAATATGGAAATGTCTAAATATGAGCTCCAAAACCTCTGACACTACAGATAGTGTAGAAACAAGGAAAAAGAGGAAAAACTAATAATATTCATTACTATTTATATTACATTAACACTGCCACAGGTGTGACTGTAACAGTGGTTCGATGTAATGCAGTGAAAGTTCAAAGAAAAAGTTTTGCCACAGGCAGCAGAAAGTCCTGTCAAACAGTCACTACGTTTACATGATGGCATAAACCCGATTTCGGCTGAAGCCCGGTTTCTCTATCCATTGGGGGTTAACTGCTCTATCTCAGGGTACATGGCACTGAGAAATCCGACTCTTGTCCGAAAGCATTTCATACCCCGCTACGATAGGTGGCGCTGTTTTCATTACAGCTAGTGGTGATACAGCCATTTCCGCTTGACCTCGTCACCACTACCAACAAAAAACAACAACAGCCTTCAACTCAGCATGCGAGAAAGATGACGAACGGAGAGCAAGGTGAAGCTACATCCCTCTACATCAGGGGTATTCAACTAAAATTTAAAGAGGTCCAGTTTGAGAAAATTTCTTGAAGCAAAGGTCTGGAAGATTATAATTTCTAACTATTTAGTGTGATATATATTTAAGTACCCTAGTAGTTGTATCAGCAACTGCATGTACTCAATACCTGACTGTCAAATCAAATGAATTCAGTACGATTCAAAAACTTTTTGACAATATTTATTATCACGTAACATAGAACTGAACATATATGTATGATTGCAGGAATATATCATTAACTAAATAAAAGTAGGACTGCATTTCGAAATAAATAATAAATAAATAATAAATAAAAATGTGCAAATAAAGTGCTTAACTTCAGAAAAATAAAATAAAGGAAGCAAAAGCTTGAATTTCCCTTTTTCTGTTTCACAACTTGACTTAACAGTCTCAACCAATTTCACAGATGATAACAATTGAACAGTTTTAGAATGACTGACTTCCCCTCTTACTATATCCCACTCCCCCACTTTTTTGCTCAGTGAGAGAATTGAGCTCTAGCTTGTCCTGCCAGGATTTTAAATCTGGGCCGGAATGGAGTCAGGGCCATTCTCATACACATCTGGAGGTGCTCATTAGTGAGCCTTGAATGATATTTAGTTTTGATATGATATTCATTGTGGAGAAAGCTGCCTCGCAGTTGTATGTTGAGCCAAACATGGTCAAGATGTACAGGGCTACTTTCCTCAGAACTGAGAAAGCTGTCTCTGAGAACATTTGGAGCCAGAAAGTGGAAGGGTCAGTTCTTGCAAACTGCTCTTTCAGGGCCACATCTGCTTGGAGATCAACCAATTGCATCTGGAGAGGCCCAGCATTTACCCATTTAAAGTGCTTTGTGACTTCCTTTGAGAACCCCCTGACATCTGTGATGAGAAATGGGTTCTGAATGAACATGGTGAGCGGCTGTCCAAAGCTGAAGCTGTCAAAACAGTTGCTGAAGTTTACAATCAGCTTATCAATAAAGCCAACAAACGCAGACACATCTCTCTGTCCCTGAACCTGTTCCTGCACTGCTGGGAAGTGTGCACAGTCTCCCTGCAGGTCTTCCTTGAACACCTCCAGTTTCCTCTGAAAGGAGCGGACAGCTGTCATCAGTTCACAAATTGAATTGTCCTTGCCATGTAGCCTCAAATTCAGTTCCTTCAGATGCGAAGTGATATCAACCAAAAATGCCACATTATCCATCTGTTTCTCATTTTCTAAAAAGAGAGAAAACTGTGTTGCCTTCTGACTTCTTAGCTCTGCCAAGAAAGCTGCAACTTCCCTTCTGATGGACCAAGAGCGCTCTAACACCCTGCCTTTACTGAGCCATCTCACATTATTGTGCAGCAAAAGGTCATCAGCATCGGCATCAACTTCTCTAAGGAATTCCCTTAGCATGCGATGCTGGTAGGAAGAGGATGCCCTGAGAAAATTGATCATTTTCATCATTGTGTTCATCACCTCAGCATGCTCATCTGACAGGGAGGCGCAGAGGACAGATTGATGAATAATACAATGGTAAGCTATGAGCTCAGGATTGTCTTCTTTCAGTCTTGCTACAGCTCCTTTCTCTCTCCCTATCATTGCAGGGGCTCCATCTGTGGTAATTGAAACCACTTGTTGTGGATGTATCCCTCTCTTTGTTAACATTTCCTTAACAGCCAGGTAGATGTCTTCACCTCTTGTACTGGTCTGAAGGGGAGTGACACCTTCACAGAACACTTTCTGGTCAATGCTGAAAAACCTGACATATACCAACAGCTGAGCACTGTCACACACGTCAATGGACTCATCCACGGCTAAGCCTACACACGGTGCCTTCTTCATGGCTTCATCTAGCTGGGTTAGAACATCCTCAGTTAATAGTTCACTTCTCTTTGTGGCAGATGAGGCTGACATGGGTATTTGCTTTATTTTATCACCAACCTTTTGTTGTTGTTTTCCGTCAAAAAGTGTTTCGGCAACTGCACTCATGCATTCTTTGATAACCCCTCCATCAGTAAATGGCTTTTTGTGTTGACCCAAAATCCAAGCAACTCTGAGGGAACACTCATGAGCACGTTGTTGGCAAGTGAATGAGTGGCTCAGGATCCTGGTGGACTGGTCATATTGGGCTCTGAGACCACTTATTTTCTGTGATCTCACTTCAGATTTAGGTGGGTATGTTTGTTCAAAACCTTTATGTTTTGTCTCATGATGGCGTTTCACATTGGCACTTTTAATAAGTGCCACAGTCTCTGAACATATGAGACACACTGGTTTAGTGCTCCCAGTGGGAAGAATGAACAGAAATGAGTCTGTCCATTCCGGATTGAATGCTCTATTTTCGCTGTCCACTTTTCGTTTTTTGGAGAGCGACATGTGTATCTTACGTTTTCTCCGGCTCACTCCTGTTTCTCTCCTTCTTTCCGGCTCACTCCTGTTTTTTTTCCTTTTCTCCATCTCACTCCTGCTTCTTTCCTTTTCTCCGTCTCACTCCTGCTTCTTTCCTTTAATCCGTCTCACTCCTGCTTCTTTCCTTTTCTCCGTCTCACTCCTGCTTCTTTCCTTTTCTCCGTCTCACACCTGCTTCTTTCCTTTTCTCCGTCTCACTCATGCTTCTTTCCTTTTCTCTGTCTCACTCCTGCTTCTTTCCTTTTCTCCGTCTCACTCCTGCTTCTTTCCTTCTCTCTGTCTCACTCCTGTGTTTAATCGTGATTAAATATTTTAATCGTTTGACAGCACTATTAAATATACAAGCTCAAAGACTAAACAGAATAAAAAGGAAATGCAAACATTGGAAGGACAGATTAAAACACTAGAATTAGATCTTTATGAGAATAATGACGAGGACAAACAGCAACAATTAACAGTAATGAGAGCTGAATACAATAAACTCACAACTGACAAGGTTGCTAAAAACCTCTTATGGACAAAGCAAGCATACTATGATCAGGGTGAAAAGCCAAGCAAACTACTGGCTTGGCGGGTTAAGAAAATGCAAGCCGAAAGAACAATTAACAGTATAAAGACAATGTCAGGCGATTTAACAACAGACCCAATTGAAATTAATGCTACCTTCAGAAACTTTTATGAACTATTGTACGAATCAGAATATGCAGGAGCTACACCACAACAAGCATTTCTCGATCAGCTACAGTTCCAGAGCTTATCTGAAGATGAAAATGAAGCACAGGACGGGACATTAACAGTTGAGGATCTTTATGACGCCATGAGCAGTATGAACAGTGGGAAAGCACCTGGTCCCGACGGGATACCTATAGAATTTTATAAAACAGGAACTCTTCCACCATCGTTAAGATTAGCTATGATAACTGTGATACTAAAACCTGACAAATCACCAACCAGTTGTTCATCTTTCAGGCCCATTAGTTTAATGGGATGTGATACATAAATATTATGCAAAGCACTCTCTAAAAGATTAGAACAATTTCTTTCTCGATTGGTTAGTAATGATCAGAATGGTTTTGTATTACAACGGCAAGGCTTTCATAACATCAGGAGTGTTTTAAATGTACTGTTTGAGAAAAACAATGCCAAAGACACTGCAATGTTGTCAGTTGATGCTAGCCAAGCATTCGATAGAATAGAATGGAAATACCTTTTTGATCTGCTGCCTAGATATGGTCTAGGAGAAACATTTCTCAAATGGATTAAATTACTGTATACAAACCCAACAGCAGAAATATTGACTTATAATACAATTTCTCAACCTTTCAGTTTACAACGCTCAACCAGGCAAGGCTGCACTTTGTCTCCTCTGCTTTTCACTTTAGCAATAGAACCTCTCGCGATTGCAGTAAGGACACGTAGGGATATATCCGGCATCAGGATTTGGGACATAGAGCATCATATAGCATTATATGCTGATGATATAATTTCTTTCTTAACGAACCTGAGGAACAGTATTCCAAATTTGACTACTTTACTAGAAAACTTTGGCGAGTTTTCTGGATATAGAATAAACAAATCTAAGTCAGTATTGTTATTCCTAAATGAAGAAGAAAGACGCAATCCCAAATTAAATACACCATTTATGGCCATGCAAGATGTATTTAAATATCTGGGTATTAAGATTGCCCCAAAACTTGGCGACATTGTCCCTATAAACTATAACCCTCTCGTAAACGAAGTGACAGAAAGTAGGACCGGTGGTCTTAATTGCCGATATCAATGATTGGTCGCATAAATCTTATCAAAATGTCTATTATACCCAAATTTATAAATCTTTTCCAAGCACTCCCGCTTCCATTACCAAGTAAGTTCTATAAAAAACTGATAGTATATTTAGCCAGTTCATTTGGAACAATAGAAAGAGTAGAATCCGGCTCAAGTTATTATATTTACCCTATAAAAGGGGAGGACATTGGGTCCCAAACCTGAATGGTATTATTGGGCTACTCAATTAAGTTCTGTAATGTACTATTTTTCTTCATCCACACCACCTGCTTGGGTAAATATTGAACAAAAATCAGTGTCAGATTAGCCCATAAAGGAGTATTTATATTCCTCAGATATCAAGACACTGAAAACACAGACAAGAAACCCTTTTGTTAAAAATACAATATCAGTGTGGTATGCAGCACATAACTTTGTTGATGAAACATTAACTTTGTCACAATTTACTCCTATCTGGGGCAACAGACAATTCAAACCTGGTAGATTGGATGAGGGATTCAAATTATGGGCAGAGAAAGGAATTGGGACCGTTTCGGACCTTTATTTTGAAGGTACCCTTTTCAGATTTGATCAACTTTGTCATAAGTACGGAGTTCCTCAAAAACATTTTTTCAAATATTTGCAATTAAGAAGTTTCATAGAATCAAAATCGAAGACATTCATGGCCACATCCCCGCTATCGATTATTGAGGAAACGGTGATTAATAATTTGAATGGTAAAAAACATATATCTAGATTCTATAACCTTTTAGCGGAGTACTCAACAGAATCAGCATCAGATAAATTAAATGCGTGGAGAACAGACACACAAGAAAATATTAGTCTATAATAATATTAAGAAGATTGGGGAAGAGCATGTTTAAAAGAGCAAAAGAATTCAATTAACACAAGGTTAAAATTGATTCAGTATAAGTGGTTAATGAGGGTTTATATAAACCCTGCAAAACTCCACCATATCTCCCCTAACATCCCGGATGTTTGTGTTAAATGTCTGACTGAAAAGGGAACTTTGATTCACTGCCTATGGGAATGCTCTAAAATGTAGTTAAATGTTTATCACGGATGGTTAAGTGTAACATTCCTTTGACGTCAACAATCTGTACATTGGAATATACCCCAAAGACTCCATCAGAACAACAAAGCAATCGAAGATGGTTGACTTTGGACTTCTCCATGCAAGGAGAGTGATTGCACTATATTGGAAAAATGTAGAACCACCATCACTGGCAATATGGAAGAAGGAGTTGATGACTTGTCTTGGACTGGAGAGATTGACAAGCATTGTTAAAGGTAAACAGGAGGAATTTGCTTGTATTTGGGAATCATTTATGTCATTTTTGACCAATGAAACAGATAACACTGACTGAATAACAGGTTATGAAATGATCCTGCCTTTTTTTTTTTTTTTTTTTTAACTCCATTAGTTTGATGTCTGTTGTCATTGTTCATTTTATTTATTTCTTTTTCTTTGTCTGTGTGAATGAGTGGCTGTTCGAGGGGATATAAATGAAAATGTTTGTAAATTCGTCATAAAGTTTGATATGCACTTGAAACTTCAATAAAAAATATTGTTTAAAAAAAAAAAGTGGTCTATTCCAAATGGTGTGTAGGAGACACATCTGTTCCTGGAAGTCAGTTGAGGGGAATAGAGAATAAAGACTGAACTTCCAAAGGAAACAATGGAGCTGTCAACATTCTTGTTTCACAACTTCCCCCGCGCCTTGCTGTGTTCCAGGTTCTTGCTTTTGCACTTATAGTCCAGGCAAAGTAACTCATTTTGGAGCCAAAAATCGAACTAACTGTAAAATATTTTTTTTAAGCATAGACCATTTCTATGAGGTATCCAGAACAACATACTAAAAGTCCTAAGAAATCCTAGTTGAGGAAATATGTTTAATTCTTATCAATGTGTGCCAATAAGGCCAGGCAACAATACACCCCAATGGGGCTATTTTTTTCCTTTACTCCTATCAAAATGAAACTTTACACGATGAAAGCGCCCATGAAAAGTAAAACAATGTGTATTACAAGTTTCTTTGAAAATGAATTTGAATATGCAAATGAGCGATACACTAATCGAATATGCCCAAAATACACCCAAATAGGCTTACTTTTTTCCTTTACTTCTACCACAATAAAACTTTACATGGTAAAATTATACATGAAAAGTTTCTTTTGAAATGAATTTGAATATGCACATAAGCTCTCCACTTATTGAATATGTCCTAATTTCCAGAGGCAGAAACACCATTTATATGTATGACAAATACATTAGCCCAATCTTAATCCAATCATCCCACTGCCAATGGGTGATGGCAATGCTGCTTTTAGACTGGCCTCTAACCTGAAAACTGCCTGGCCTGGTAGTACCTGCCAGGGGTATAACCCCCGCCGGTATAGTATTCACTGAAAAACAGTAGTTTGACAAAATTATGTGAAACTATCACATGTTAAAGGGATAACACTTCATCTACCCCTCCATCGAGTGTCGAGAAGATAAAGAGGGGATTTTTTATTTTGGATTGAACTATCCCTTTTACTAAGGGTTTGCTTACCAGCTTTCTTTTTAACCTCATGTCACACTCTTCCTGAGTAGATAACATTAACTCAGTTGCCATTTTCTTTTCTATATTTAGTATAACCTCCCAGCTCATCAATATGATTTCTTTTCCACACATGCAAACAATTGAATTTTTCATGCAGATTTATTTTACAGGTATACAAAGGTTACAATAAACTTTGCAATTATTTGCCTGCTGTAATCTACTTATTTTAAAAGTTGGAAATGAATGTCTTTCTTTTTGAATCAAACAGTAACTTGCTGCAGAAGTTCAACCTCTCCCTCATGAATAGATGCCATGTAAACATTCCCCCATCTTTCCCAAGTTGTAGCAGCCTTGAAAAAGTTGTGGGGGGAGTCATGGTGAATTCTGATTGACTGTGACATCTATGTGATTTAAATGGAAGACCTGTGTACCTCTGAAGTTTACCAACATCAAATATAAAGCAAAACAAAACCTCATCGTTCCAGCGAGACCGCTTCTCTTTAAATATTTCAAAAACCTTCTCCCTTTTTCCTCTTGCCGACAATCAGGAAACAATCTTTTCTTGTCTCTTCCCGGCATCTTCAGGGACTCTGGGTACACAGTGTGTGGGAAGACGTCTGAATTCAAGATGACTGCTCCACATCCGATGGCGGATGGGTGTAGCTGGTGGAGGGCATATTAATTGGTGATGTGGCTGGCTTCTCCTGCAGAGGAAGAATAGGAATATGAGTGGCTCCCAGTGGCTCAGCGCGTCACATAACCAGTGACCTAGAAAAGGAACACTTATCACTCCCTGGAGCGGACAGGAGAGGAGCCTCACTGTTAACGAGTGCACGGAGCTGACGTCTGTTGCTGAGAAGAGACAACAGGGGCATGTGGGTATGCAGGACAAGCAGAACTGAGTCTAACAAACTAAGGAGGAAGATATGCAGTGAGTGACTGTGAACTGCTATTTATAGCATTTGATGAATGGTTCATAATAAACCAGAATGTGAGTTAATATAAGAATGTTTGATTGTTTAATTGTTTAAATTCTATTCTATTTATAATTATTTTATATAATTTCTTCATTCATTCAGTCTGGTTTGTCATCAGTTCTGCTCATAACTCTGTTGTCATTTCTGATCCAGCCACTCACCCACCTACTTTTTGTTAAATTACCTCACTTCTCCAAATTGTCTTTGTGCCATGTGCCTTTAGCTTCTCAGCGCTGTATTCTTAAGTCTTGTTATATCGATCCTGTTTTTTAGACCCAGTCTGTTAAACCTACCTTTCGTTGAAGTTTGCCAGCCTGGATTTCTATTTTAACTTTCAGCTGCATCCTGAGTTGTGCATTTAGGTTCTGTTATGCCTATCTTGATCTGTGACATCCTGCATATCCTCTATCAATTGGTGCCTAAGTCAAACCATAGTGTTGCTGAGCTGGAGCCAACCCGCAAACCACAGTCAAACAGCTTAGATAGTAGATGATTTTTATTAAGCATTACTGTCATCTTAGAAATCAAGTAACATTGCATTTACAAAGTACTCAGTTGGTCAAGATGTTGCAAACTGCTAAACACATCCTGTGGTGTAAGAGTGCTTTCAAACCTAAGTCGCAGGATACATTTGGTGTTTCATGAAATGGTCAGAGAAGAAAAAAAAAGATGAATGTTACACAAAATCTGAATTAATAGTTTTTCTTTTATACCTCAGCAAAACAGGAAAATTTTACATTTTCAAGCACATACATAGGTCATTTCTAGACTTGTTTTCCAAAAGTCAAAAAGGTTGAGAACCATTGGATTCTATTTCTTTAGGATGAACGTAATATATCATATTTAATTATATTCAAAACAACATGGCTTATTGCATATGAAAAAGAAATGCATAATGTCTATTATTATACGTTATTATCTAAGTGATAATGGCATATTTGGGTTTGAATGTATTTCATAGGATCAAATTTTACTATATTGTGTCGTCTTTTTCTTTTAAAAGAAACCCTCTCCCCGTCCTTTCATTTGTCTCCCCCACTGACGTGCATCACAGCCTTCACATTAATCACCCGTCTGTCGCTCCATTCTCTCCTCCTCCTAGTCTCAATTTATTCACATTCCTGTCTTTCCTCTTCCTTTAACGTGAATCAAGCCTAATTAGGCGCTCTCAAGATCTGATTTTCATAAAAGGCTCGGGGGAAGTGAAGGGTTTGGTTATGACAAACAGGAACAGAGACAATGTATAAATGGTTAGTATTCAGCGCCTTAAAGGAAATCACCAAAAGATGCTGCTTTGATTGTGATATTACAAAGAAATGCTGCCATTTGAAAATATGTCGGTCAATGTTGAGGCTCGGCAGATAACAGAAATAACCATGTTATTTAAGTGTATCGCTTGGAAAGCTGATCATTAGATTTAAGTAAATAAGTGAAGTTTGTGTTCTGCAAAATATAAATTTTTTTTATTAAAAACTATCCAAACATGTAAAATATCTGTAATACACTAAAGCAAGAGGTATAGGGACGTTTTTCCATGATGAACTGATTGACTGAGTCCACATTTAGCTCTCTTCAGTATTGGTCTTCTAAGGTAGCCTTCCTTTGCTCCAATTAATGGAAACTATGGTTTCAAATACAGCACTAACAAAGACAGTAGAAATAGACAGCAAATGTCACATTTTAAGATATTCGTTTGAAACTGTGCCCAACATAAAATCAACCAAACTGTGTTATCATCAGCACATATTTAACTTATACTCTCTGGACACCCACACAAGCACACACATTTTCCAGCTTTCTAGTATTGAATAAATTCGTTTTTACATTATTTAGAGTTTATGTGCAGATCATCCAATTACAGCCTCAGGGTGGATGTAGGGGGGTGAGAAAACATTGGTTTAGGTAGAGAATATCCGATGATGTCCCCTGTTATATCAACAACACACACACACACATAAATTCATGTACAATGATAATCTGCTATACTGCATGCGCTCTATTGTTTACAGCCCCCTGGACAGGGTCTCCAGATGGTGGGGTGCCTATTACTGAGACCCCTACTGTGAGGGCCCGCTGTGTGTGTGTGTGGTTGGGTGTGTTTATCTGTGAATTGTGTTGATGCACAAACACACATTTTTTTGTGCATTTCTCTATATTGGGGGTGGGGGGTGGGGGGGGGGGGGCGTGAGCCAGACGCAAAGGTGAGCCAGAGGCAACATACAGGGAGACACCAGTGTGGCATTCCTTCAAAGACCTGATCAGAGCCCCTTCTCTGACAAAGGGGAGAGCAGTGTGTGTTTCTCCAGGGGATTAGCTCGGCCTCTTCCATTAGGCCTCGTACAAATACCCCTAAAAAGACGATGGTTGGCTCTATAGCATGAAACGCATACAGCACTCACACTGCCGTATGCTGGGCCCAGCTCATGAATATCATTACATAGTTACCTGGGGATAAAGCTTAACATCACACAACATGTTTTACAGTGCAGTCCGGACAAGCGCCAGAGTGTGTGGAAGCTAACTAAAAGTCTTTTATTTTCAAAGACTTATGTTGTTTCGGGTTGAGAGAAATGTTTAAAGTCTCTGCTGTAACATTGTGATGAGGATTTATTTCTGACAACAGCTTTCTATCAGCAAGGAACTTTTCACTGTTTGGTGTTTGTTAAAATTAAAGAAAAATGAAGAGAAGAGAAGAGAAGCTTTTTAAATCATAACGCATTTATGTTTATCATCTCTATCTGTTCTAAGCAACAGCTTCCAACCACTTCTGAACTCCGTCACCTGGAGCCCACTACTCAACATTGATAAGCAGAGGAAGAACCAAGCATCAATACTGCGTTTACGAGCAATCAAATTGCATCTAACAGCATTATGGCAACTTTGATTAAAAAGATTTGTAGACTGATGAGTTATTACCATTATTATGATAAAAAATAATTATATTAAAGGAATGGTGTGGAATAAATGCAAAAAATAACTTGAATAATATAATAATAAAATGGCTTTTGTCGCCATTTAAGGGGTAATTAGCACAGGTTGATACTGACTCCATTATATAGGTTGCAAATTGAAATAACTCTGTATACCTTTTGAGGCTTTCAATAGCAAATGTTTATGCATTGTTTGGGGATGAAACAATCTGTTGATTTGTGGGATAGACTGTTACTTTATAGATAGATAGTGAATGCCAAATGATTTTTATTCTCAAATTAATATCTTTTGGATTGGACAAGCAATTTGAATATGTCTTCCTGTATTATAAGAGATTATGATGAGCATTTTTTACTTTTTAGGATATTTGACAGACAAAACTAATATTTTAATTGTATTTAATAACAGAATGATGGATTATATTTGATAAAAAAATTGTTTTATTTAAATCTTTATTACTGTATTTTTTCTGATATTTTTCACTAACTTACTTAATTTGTCTCTTCTTCATTTTGTGGTGTAAAAAGAAAAAAAGATATTCATGCATGAAGAACATACGTGATAGAACACCTTGAGACATCTCATGGTCCCTGATATGAATTGTCATTTCTTGTACTTATATTTTGTGTGTAATATTTGCACCTCCGATCAAACAAATTGCCGCTGTTGGCTAATAAAGTTACATTTACAAACTTCCACATTGTTGATCGTTAACACATCCTGACAAAAATGTGTACCAACTTTTATAAATAATTTAGTTTCAACTTGTTCCAAAAAATCTGGCATATATTTGAAAACTATCACAGTGCTCTTCGGATTTTATAGAACACTGTGTGCAAATTACACAGTCACAGAGAACAGATAGAGACAGAGGTAGACACTATATGTGGAAAATTCATGGCATTTCCTGCCATCAATCTGAACTGTAGATACAATTCATTACTTGCAGGATAGCTGACAGTACGTGCTGAACGCCACAGAGGCACGCTGACATTTCAATATAATGGTGCCATAATGCATTCATCTGTTCACCATTTATGGACCAGCAGTCAGTACTGATGTGATAGTCAGGAGTGACATGATATGCTCATCAAGCTGCTGCTGCATCTTTGATGGGAAAGGTTTGACTTTTAGTATTTGGATAAACAGGATTGACAAAGGTAAAGAGAGACAAAATCGGTTTAATATTCTTCAGAATTTTACTTTAGTGGCAGAAAATCTGATTTAAAATATTGTAATATTCATTCAGCCTTAAAATTCTATAAGGACAATTCAGACATTTATTGCATTTATATTATATTGTGTATTGTATTGTATATAATCGTCATCATCAATCCAGTATCATCAAAATTCTTTGCACAGCATTCCCTCGTGTGCCCCTTTTCAGCCAGTGATGAATTATTTAATCATAGAATGGATGTACAAGCTCTAAGTGCTTTGTGGTTGTAGAGCCACATTGCCTAGGGGCGGAGGAAGGGGCTGGGTGAGACGGTTGGCCGGGTATTTAACAAAAGAGCAAGCAAGCAAGGCAAAAAAAGGTAGTACCCGCCAAATGTCAAAGCCACCCACCAGGTCTCCAGTGATATTTCAAATTCTTAGGTGAAAAACACCTGCTTTACTGCACTCAGCTCTCTGTGTACGCACACCACCTTCAGGCCTGCCGCGGTATTCCCACCGGCATTAGTATGTGGTGAGCATGATGAACGGGAAAGGATGTGGTAGAACGTGTAAGAGAAATCATAAAGAAAAAAGAGAGAAATTAGAGGAGAAACAAATGAAAAGGGCAGAAAGCTAAAAAATTCAAAAACAAGAAAAAGATGAAACTGAAGATATAAAATACAAATCAGAAAAAAAGGACAGAGAGAAATGGAAAGACAAAATAAGACAGGAAAGGACAGCAGATGGAGGTAGGGAGATAAAGGAAAGTGGAGAGATGGGTTAGAAAGATGAGAAATAAGAATTCATTACAGCAATGTGCCTCCTGCTAAAGCTAGAAATCGGAGAGGCTCTGATTGTTTTTTTTCTTAGATACACTGTAATCTCAATGATCTCTACATACTGCTGTAATTGGATTCTTCTGGGATGATCAGCAAAAAAAAACTTTTTTTATCCACACAAGAGGAACAAGAGAAGGAAAGATAACTGAAAGATAGATAAAAAGTATAATAAAAAATGACATTATCTTGTAATAATTAGGCTTTTAAATATTACACAGAAATAAAACCTCACATATTTGTATGCTAAATTGTAGAATATGAAAATGTTCATTATATCATTAGAATTTGTCTTGTTGTATCTTCCCTCACAGATAAGTTTGACATTTTGACAAATGTGCTCAAATGCTTTCTTGCCAGGAGCAAGATAAGAAGACGGATACCTCTCTCACACACAGTAGTAACACATAGTCTGTGAACCATTTGGAATGACCTGGTTTTCTCCATTAATTGAAGATTGAATATGATCTGATCTTCTCCACTGTCACAGACAAACAGAATGTGTTTAAGCTAATAACTACGGAGCCCCCCAGGGGACATGGGGTAAAAAAAATGATGGGTGAAAAAAAAAAAAAAGAACGGACTTTCTCGAGATACTTTCTGACTGCAGAATCTGTCATGGGAGACTGTGTGTGTGTGTATGGGGTGTGTGTGCGTGTGTGTATGCTTGTCCCTGTTCCTCTTCACTAAAACTGATAAACACATGTATTTTTTAGTTATTATCCGATGATGACCGATCATGACTTCGGATCGCTCCGTCACTTTAACGCTGACGGTCCTGTACTGTGCGCGTCACGTTACGTCTCGTGTTGTGTGGAGCGGGGGACTACGTGCACACGGTGTTTAAACATGTGGGCCATGAACTCAAACAAACACAAAGTAAACATCAGTCCTGTAGGTGTCCTAATAACTTGTGATCAGCGCTGGTGTTTATTGTTAAAGTGTAAAGCGAGCGCGGGACAGAGGGAAGTGAGGCGGAAGCAGACTCCGACACACACAGGACGACCGGACTTTTAATGAGTGTCTGTTCTGATCCTGGAGCAGCGCTGGTTATAATTATTCAGCGGCAGCACATCGCTAAGACAATGAACGGAGCAGAAAACATGGATCGATCCTGTTATGTCTCTGTATCGATGCACAGTCGCCCACTTCCGCGAGTAAGGCGACTGTCCCCGCAGCCGCTCAGCCTCGGCTTCCCTGCTCCGTGGTGCTCTGCCGGATGTACATTGTCCTAAACTTTCTCGAGATCTCGAGTTTGTAGCTCGAGATCTCAAGTTTGTATCTCGAGATCTCGAGAAAGTCCCTTTTTTTTTTTTTTTTCACCCATCATTTTTTTTTACCCGTGTCCCCTGGGGGGCTCCGTAAATAACACACAAACAATTATTATTTTTCATGTATTTATTTAACACACATTGGACATTCACAGTTCCTGTGGAAAAAGTCAGAGAACCCTTTAATATTTCCTAATTGATCAAACCTCCTTTGGCAGCAAAAACCTTAAAACCAGTAGCTGCAGATCAGGAGGATTTTAAATCGTTCTTACTTTAGTTCTGTTTGAGCTCATCCACATTATTTGGACATCAGGCCTGAACATCTCTCTTGAGCTCATTAGGGCCAATCCAAAATGCTGATGTTCTGACTGGTCAGACTGCACCCACTTGCTCTTGACAAAATGCCCTGCTCTTTGTCTTCTTTGACCAATTACTATTGTCCTGATTGGTGCTGAGACCAGGCTGCAGTAATAATGACTAGAAGGAGACGTGGTTGAGTCGAGCATTTTCATTAAATAGATTTTTAGTAAAAGACGCAAAGGTGGGCCTGGTTCGGGCACTCAGCTGTGGGACATAGAATGTGCGGTGCTGGCTCAGCAGGAGCAGGAACAGCTGCATTGAGTTTTTTTGTGCTCTACTTTAAATGCAGTCCCCGTTGGACTGACACACACACACACAAACGCACGTATGTCAACCATGTGATTGTATAATAGTGTGTACGTTTTTTGTCTTATTTCACCGAAAAATTACGAAATGGGAGGAGAATCCCGTCTGAAAAAGGGCTTTATACCCACAATGCACACATTGTGCTTTTTTGGATTCTTTCCCTTATATTTGCAGTAAAATGTACTGGATCTATATTTTATTAAATGTCTGTGTATATAGAAGGACTTCAAAAATATTCTCATGATCTGTTCCTGTGTCTTTCCAGGATATCAGTTCTATAAAATAAGCCTTTTAACAAGGCCAAATCTTTGATATAACTGATTAAGAGTACCAAGACACACAACATTTGATTAAAGAAATGTTGTATTTCAGAGGCATGACGCTGGTGAAGTGAATACCATGTTCTGTCAGGAGACATATTTTTATATGAGGTGAGGTCCAGGAAATGAAACTGTTTAAAATCATGAAATTGAGAACAAAGGCATCATCGACAAAATCATTTTTTAGGACTCCTTGTTTCAAGGGATGTAATTATAAATTGGCCTGTTCAAATTCAATCACAATTATATACAAGAACTGGCCCAATTAGTAATCCCATTTACTCCATCTGTTTGAATGCCCCCTTTCTTATTGAAAGAGCATTGTGTGTGTTGGCTTTATAGAATATTTGTTGTAATTTCATATTAAATTATAAATGACGGTATGTCATTTATTTGAAGACATTGTGCTTAAAGAAAGGAATTGATTTTTCTCTGCATTGGTGATTAGTAATCAGAGGTCAGTCTGTTTAATATGAAATGTTCCGTACACAAATAGACACACAGAACAAACATCTGCCATAACTTTTTTTTCTTGATGACAAGATATTGTGGTTTGAACATTTGACATGTAACCCTAAAGCAATTACTGTCATAGAACGTGTGCCAAATTGGTGTAAAAATGTTTAAGCTGTCTGTAAATTAATTATTCCTTTGAAATGGCATTAAAACTCCTCGGGAAAACGAATTGCTTATTGCCATATATACTCTGAAAGGGATGGTGAAGAGACTATAAACCGTGTTGAGCAAAACAATATGGCCGTTACATGTTCATGAGAAAATGTGTTTCAAAATGTATCTCTGTCTGTCTCTCTATCCCAGAAAACAGGGTCATTAGGATGTTTTTTCTGCTAGTTTGACCTTTACTTGAAATTGGCACATCACTGGCCTCTAGCAAGCAGACTAATAAGTGTAGTATATTTTAGATACTTTTCTGGATAGTAGGAGGAAGTGTAGACATGTTATCCATCCTCCCTCTTTATATACAGTATATTGATTCATTTGACAGTTTTTGTCACCCAATCCGACTTTTCCTCCAAATATTTCTTATAACTACTATATTGCTTTCTTGCTTTTGTCCCAAATTTTTTCTTTTATTTCTGTTTCTTTCTCCCCTCTCTGTCCTTTCATTTTCTTCCTCCTTGGCTCCATTTATTCCTCCTTCACCATTGCTTTGGCTCCCCTCTGCTGCTTCACAGCCCTCTTTCCCCTCTGATCTCTCTTCCTTTCTTTTGATTGATCACCATTTCAATAACAGTGGCCAGGGTTATTTGGCAGCCACCACAGAGCACATTCGTTTGTCCCCCTCTGCAACTGAAGAAGATACTCCGCTATTCTAATGGACTCCAGAAGAGAGAGTCCTTAAACTGATTTAAAAAGAAGGCCAGCAGATCTCTCTTCCTCTCTTCCCTCTCTCCTTCTCAGCCTTTTTGGGCACTGACAAAATCTCCCTCTGTTTGCCATGGGACCAGATGTACCCAGGCAGTTCACAAGATGCTAGTGCATGGAAGCCCTTTTCTTCCGCATGCTATAGGACATTAAAGCTGGACTTAGTATATTGGCAGCTCTAAATTAAATCGAGAGGAGACTGGAAACTTCTTATCCTCAGTAAGCATAAATCACGTAAGGTGTCACTAAACTTCACTTCACTAGCTTCTGTTTTCCAACAATTAAACTGAAAGGAGGACAGATGCTAATGCTTGAGTCCAAATTAAAAGGCAAAATAGCACGACTCAAATTTGTCCCATTAAGAATCATTTTCTTTTTACACAGATTTTAATACAACTCAGTATTAGAGGCTTGGCTTCTGCTACCAGCTCACATTAAAGCCCTGTACCCTCTGCTTCATGCACACAATAGGGGACAATCCAGAGATAGACTGAAGTCAAGCAGGGTTCAGCGGCGTCCTTGACAATCAATCAATCAATCAAATTTTATTTGTATAGCCCATATTCACAAATCACAATTCGTCTCATAGGGCTTTAACATGGTGTGACATCCTCTGCCCTTAACCCTCAACAAGAGTAAGGAAAAACTAATAAAAACCCTTTAACAGGTAAAAATACGAAGAAACCTCAGAGAGAGCCACATGTGAGGGATCCCTCTCCCTGGACGGACAGAAGTGCAATAGATGTCAATCGTAGGAAAACATCATCGAGATTAAAGTTTTTAGCAGCATCGATGAGGGTAAACATTTTAAAGGATAACTTCAGTACTATATGTCAAGCAGTCCTGCTGCAGTCATAGTCTATGGTCAGCAGCCAGCAAGATCATGATACACCATCAAGATGGGATCCACTATGATCCACAGTCATTGTCCACTGCCGCCTTTAGGATCCATTATCAGCCGCTGCCTCGGTCGTGGTCCACCACCACCATCCGATGCCAACGCGACAAAGGATCTTCATTATCACTACGATCAGCCCGCACGATATAGAATCCGCCATACTGGATCCACCATTGCGACCTCTGATGCGGGATCCACAAATCGTTATCCATGGTGCGGCCACAGCTGTGGCCCTGCATCTGCGGGCAATAAGGCACAGAAACTCCGGGGAAGGGGTCAAGTCAGTAACATGTACTGATGAGATATGAATTACTTTGATGTGATAAGGGTGGAGAAGAAGAAGGAGAAGCTAGAAAGAGAAGCTCCGTGTGTCATGTGTCATAAATTCCCTTTGCGCCTTAGCGTCATCAGGTTTTTTTCCTTGAAGGAGGAGAATTTTAAATTCTATTCTAGATTTAACCGGAAGCCAGTGTAGCGATGCTAATACTTGAGAAATGTGCTCTATTTTCTTGGTTCTCGTCAGGACACGTGCTGCAGCATTTTGGACAAGCTGCAGAGTCTTTAATGACTTACTGCTGGAGCCTGATAATAATGAATTACAATAGTCCAGTCTTGATGTAACAAAGGTGTGGACTAGTTTTTCTGCATCTTTTTGCAAAAGGACATGTCCGATTTTTTAGATATTACGCAAGTGGAAAAAGGCGTTCCTAGAAATTTGTTTTAAATGACAATTAAAGGACAAATCAGGATCTAAGATCACTCCCAAGTTCCTGACTGTTTCATTGGAAGCAAGGGCAATGTCGTCTAGCGCAGCTATATCATTAGATAATGTATGTCTAAGGTGTTTAGGGCCAAGTATTATAACCTCCGTTTTATCTGAGTTTAATAAGAGAAAATTGCGGGTCATCCAGGTTTTTATGTCCTTGAGACATGCTCAAGGTTTAATTAATTGATGACTTTGTTCAGGTTTTATTGACAAGTATAAGTGGGTGATATCCGCATAGCAGTGAAAATTCACAGAGTGTGTCCTGATAATGTTTCCTAGCGGAAGAATAAAATTGGGCCGAGCACAGAGCCCTGTGGAACACCATGGTTAACTATGGTGCGCACAGATAACTCATCATTAATGTGTACGAATTGGGAGCGATCAGAAAAATAAGATTTAAACCAGTTTAGGGCGGTTCCATTAATGTTAATTAACTGTTTTAGTCTCTGCAATAAAATGTGATGGTCAATTGTGTCGAATGCTGCACTGAGATCTAACAGAACTAGGACAGACACAAGTCCCTGATCTGAAGCTATTAAAAGGTCATTAGTGACTTTTGCCAAGGCTGTCTCTGTGCTGTGATTAGCTCTAAACCCAGACTGAAAGTCTTTATTTAGATTATTTTCCTGGAGAAACTCACACAGCTGATTGGCTACAACTTTTTCTTAGATTTTAGACAGGAAGGGGAGATTAGATATTGGCCTGTAATTGGCTAAAACCTCTGGGTTTTGGGTGCGTTTTTTGAGTAGGGGTTTGATTACAGCTATTTTAAAAGACTGTGGTACATAACCTGATGATAATGACAAATTGATTGTGTTAAGTAACAAACTATCTTTTAGGGGCAGAATTTCTTTAAGTAATTTTGTAGGAATGGGATCTAAGATACAGGTTGTTGGTTTAGAACCTGAGATTATTTTGGTGAACTGATCACGGGTGATCAGAGAGAAGCTGTCTAAATAATGGGAAGGATTCTCAGCCATTTCTGAGATCTCTGTTGTTGGGTGGGTATTAGTGCCAATTAAGGGCAGGAGATGGTTGATTTTATTTCTAATAGTTAGAATTGTATCAGTAAAAAAAGGTCATAAAGATATTGCTATTTAGGGATCAAGCAATACTGGGTTCGGTGGAGGTGTTACTCTCTGTCAGCCTGGCTACAGTACTGAGGGAAACCTGGGGTTTGTTGTTATTCTCTTCTATTAGTTTTGAATAATAGGCAGCTCTTGCTTTGTTGAGGGCCTTTTTATATTCTTTAACACTACTCTTCCAGTCTAGGAGATTTTCAACACTGTTGCTGGAGCGCCACTTCCTTTCGGGTTTTCTTGATATTTGTTTCAACTCATTTGTCTTGGAATTATACCACGGAGCTAATTTGCTATGTTTGACATGTTTCTTTATTAGAGGCGCTATTGAGTCTAATGTTAATCTTAATGAGTCTGCAGAGCTATTGACGAGGTGGTCAATCTCAATGGAGCTCGGGTTTTTAAAGAATTTGTTGTTTATGTCGACGGATAATACAGGTTTAAATGTAATCGGAATTATTTCCTTCAATTTAGCTGCTCTGCTTCCTGGTCCCAACTCTGGGTTGTCATGTGATAGACTGGGTAATATTCCTAGATAAGAGAGATGCTCCATCCCAAGTGGGATGAACGCCGTCCCTCCTAGCAAGACCAGGTTTCCTCCAAAAAGTTTGCCAATAATCTACAAAGCCCACACCATTTACAGGACACCACCTTGTGAATGTCATCCCTGATGCGTTGGCTCTCTGGCCAATAGGGAAGCAGAAAATGTTGGCGGGTGTTTGTGCAGCATGAAATTTCTAATGTCTTAACGGCACTGAATCAATCTAGAGTTGTTATGCTAATTTTGTTTGTGTTTTTAATGTTCCTTTGGCATGCAGTCTATATAATTTGAGTAGAACGGATGACAGTACTAATTCAACATCTATGAGGGGGCATTTTGGGTTCAGCCTCTTGCCAAGAGATACTTTGGCATGGGCTGGGATTCAAACCACCAACCTTCTGCTAGTTTTTCTGATTAATACATATGCTCTATCTAGTATATTTAAAAAAAAATCTTCTCTGATATCTTTTTTAATGTGATCTCTTATCATTTTGACCAGCTGAGTTTGGTGCTCTCTTATGCATACCAGG
This sequence comes from Limanda limanda, assembly GCF_963576545.1. Classification (NCBI taxonomy): domain Eukaryota; kingdom Metazoa; phylum Chordata; class Actinopteri; order Pleuronectiformes; family Pleuronectidae; genus Limanda; species Limanda limanda. The sequence goes on from NC_083646.1 coordinate 28,539,478, forward strand.
TGCTGGCAATCTGAAGTGTACCAAGTTGAATCACGAGAAGAAGGGAGGGAAGAAACAGCATATTATTAAGTTGTTCATTCTTGTCTTTCCGTCCTTGATAAGATTAACTGTAGCCTGAATATGGTGCTGTGGATTTCTTATTCATTGTAAAACCTTTGAAAACTAATAGGAATAACATTTTTGGCAGTTTTTGTTCATTGTATTCTCATCCTTTACTTACTATCAGATTAGATGGGTGGATTAACCTATGTGGTCTGTTTATCTTTTTGAGTGCTTTTTATTTCAGACATTAATAAATCTTGAATGATCTAATCATCAAGAAAAAATCTAGTTGAAAAGTAATTTAACATATTGAAATAAAATGAAAAACTAGGGGTCAGATCTCATCTTTAGATAAAATCCAATTTATAAGTGTTTTCACATCTAATCCATTTTGTTTGGTTAAAACAAATTCTGAATTTGCCCAGTTAGTGCGGGTTGATTTGGGTTAGTGAGAAAACTAGTGAGTAATCTAGTCTCGACCGAGAAGACTGAGGCAGCTCAAAAAGAAGATCTCTTTTGTGAAAGCAAATACATAAAAAACGGTATTGTTGAGAAAGTTGATATTGGATGTGACTACGAATAAATCCATCTACTGCTCATGAACTGTTCAGACATTAATCTTAATTATAATCAATCTGAATAAGCAATTTCTATGTTCATCTTTTGGTAACCATGGTAACATGTGTGTAAGCAGATGAGTGGAGGACTATACCCCTAAACCACCGTTAAAACTGTGGTCTGTGTAATATACTTTGTTATCCCTCAGTCTATTGAGTAGTGATCCCACTGTTATATCCCCAGAATATTGCATTATCCATTTTTCGTGTGATGAGCTTACATACAAAGTCAATGCAAAAACATTTTCACAAAAGCCAATCAGCGCTGAGAATTAAAGATGTTATATTCACTGGACTCGAAGAAGCTTACACAAACAAATAAACAAATGTTTTTGTTCGAAAGACTCTTTTTTTGGTACCAAACTGATCGTGTGGGTACTTAAACAACCTTAACTGTTTTGGACATGTGTCCTTATCCTCTAAATCAAAAAAGTCATCTTGACCCGTCTCTGCTTCAGCTTGGTGGCTGGCTCCTTTTCTTTCTTTTCATTTGTCTCTCTAGTCTTCCCTCTCACTCTCTAATCTTTCATCGTATCTATATGTGCTTCTCTTTCTCCCCTAAATTTTGAAAATAAACAAATAGCATATGTTACTAACAAAGAACGTGTTTGAATAAAGATGTGATGTTTAGAATGAAGTCCTCTGACATAATGTATGTACTGCCACACTAAAAATGTTTGCGTTAACTATCTGTCAACTTTTTCATCTGGTTCTTCCTGCTCAATCTCTCTCCCCTCTCCATCTTCCTCTTTCCCTCTTTGCACTGACAATAACACACACATATAATGTACGGAAATACAAAACAACATATGTGATAATAAATGAAGCCAACACACAGGGCATTTATAACATAAATATATGTAAGAAGTGAATGGGGAGAATCCACATTAGCTGACAGTTTTTCATTACACTGCTTAGTATTGTAAAAATTATTGTGATGTCCACTGCAAAGAGTGTAGGGACAACAGTAGCTAACGTGTCTTTATAACAATGTGGTCTTGACTACCGGTCCACTTTCTTAACTGGTTCAAGCTCTCTTTCTCTCTGTCCATCCTGCTCTCTCTTTCCATTCTCCTATCTACCTCTTTTCTCTGACAATAACACATTAACATATTGCATGGAAACAGACAAAAATATAGATTTATAACTGTGTGGTCTTGACTACATGTCTACTTTTTTCGCTTGGCGATGCTCTCTTTCTCTCTATCCATTCTGCTCTTTCTCCATCTCTGTCGCACTATCATCCTCTGTTCCTCTTTGTACTGTCAACCAGATGGGAAACATAACAACCAAAGGATTTATAGTATGATACGAGGTATGAAGATGTGACTCTATGTGAATCTTTTAAATTATAATTAAGTATTGGGTTGCTTTGCTCACTTTAGCAGGTAACATCATTTGGACCTTACACTTTCACCTCAACGTGGCTGTATTCTTGAAATAAATATTCGGATATCCATCTTTGGAAAAACAGACATTTCTTTAGGGTTGTATAAATAAGACTTTTTACCACAGCTAACCTCTTTTATGCCCCAGCAAGTTCATGTTCCATTTGAAACAAAACAGAAAGATGTCTGGAGCTCTAATGCTTCAATTTACTGCCCATAATTGAACTTACAATAGTTCCTAGAGACAAATTCTGTCATAATGACACATAGTGATTATTTAAAACAAAAATTAGATGAATCACTTAAGTCGTTGGCTCTCCGTTGTTAAATTAAAACTGACCAACACTGTTCCAACACTGTTAGCAGCAAACATAAGTCCCAATTTTCCACGTTTTTTTTTTATATCAGGCGACATTATTATATTTTTAGGGGTGCTGAGAGTAATTATAGGGGTACTCCAGCACCCTTAAAAAGATGCTGAACTTGCTCGTAGGGTTTATTCCTATTACTCATGCAAGTAATGCAAGAAAACACAAGTTATCACACAGTACGAATCGTGAAAATTTTCATTGCGTTTGGTGTGAAGGCAGCATTAGAGGCAGATTAAAGGGATAGTTAACTTAAAAATGAAACTTCACTCATTATCTAATCAACACTATGCTGATGGAGGGGTGGGTACAGTGTTTGAGAATTTAACATAAAGACAGGAAATTTGTGCAATAGAAGTAAGCATGTTTTTGTAACTGAGAGTAGAGTTATTAAAAACCATTTGAATTCTTTAAGGTAGCAAAGATGTCTCGTAAAAGACCTTTCCCAGGCCCAGGACAAAAGGGAAATCTATTGTATTATTTAAAGAACCAGCCAAGTCAGAAAAGACAGACAAACACACTGACAGAACAGTCCGACCAAATTATAGAAACAACAGGGCAACAGACAGAGGAGCAACACACAGGACAGAGAGAGCAACAGACAGGACAAACTGACAAACAAGTAGAGGAGCAACAGACAGGACCGATAGAAGCACATGCAGAGGAGCAACAGACAGGACAGACAGACAAACATGTAGAGGAGCAACACACAGGACAGAGAGAGCCTGAGACGGGACAGAGAGAGCAACAGACACTAATATTGTGTCATTTTTTGCTGAACATAAATCATTAACTGCTCTTAATAATACAATTATTAACAATAGAGGTTAGGTTTCAGTAAAGAATTAGTTGAATACCATTGTAGTCAAAATGTCAATCAACCTACATTGGTCAAATCTTAAACACAGGTCTATTAATTAGGCCATATTGTGTTGGAGAGACGGCCCGCGAGCTGACCGGCAGGCCGGGCCCCGGCTCCACCGGCCCGGTTAGCCCGCGAGCTAACGCTAGCCGGGCCGTGTAGCGAGACTATGATGTGTATTTCGCTCGTAATCCCATTTGACGCCATCTAGCGTATCGTTTTTGACATAGATGAACCACAACAAATCGCGGGAGTTGTTTTCCAGAGTTTTTGGGACGGCAGACATGCTAGATACCCAAATTAACGTGTAGAAGCACTACAAAAGTGGAATTTTCATAATATGTCCCCTTTAAACCAAAATTTCCTTGGGGTGGACCTTCAGCTATGTCTTTGCTTCACAGAATGTAACCAATTTGGTCCATCCCCAGTAGGCCGCCCCTATCAACGACTTTAGGCCCCACAAACCACCAGAATGCAGGGCACAACATGGGTACAACGCCAAATTAATTCAAATTCCCTGATATTTGAGCCACCAACGTGTGTGGCTGCGTGCGCGGCAACATTTTGGTCACCTCCGACAAAAACTCCAAGGTTTTTTTAAAAGTTGGCAGCTCTAGTACATAGCTGTACCAACACAATTTTACTGGTCATTATCCTCAATATTTAAGATTAAACTGATTTGAGTGACAGGCAGAATGTAAAAAATAAAATGTATCTCCACCAACAATGTGCATTGCATGGAACTAAATAAAATTGCAACAACTTAAAAGTGCATGGTATTATATCAAGGAAATGTGTTTCAAATTTTCCAGAATTTCCTCTATTAGCTCACCTTAATGAGGTGAATAACATCATACTGTTACAAATATGAACTGTAATTGCTTGCTGGACTAACATGCCTATTAACTTGGATGTAATTTGCCTACATTTACCATCTAATGAGAGAAAATGGCATCTTTCTGACTTGGCAAGAGCAGTGAAGTCAGGTTTATAAGTTATCAGGGCAATGCGCATGCTGTCATGTAGATAATGGTCAGTAAGGGAATTGCGATTGTGAGTTTTAATGGAATTCATGTGAGAGAATTATGGCTCACAAGTGTATGTTGAACCAAACATTGTTCAAAGTGCAAGATCCCTTGAGTGTGGAAATTTCTCACGGCTGACTTCATGGGTCCAGAATTTTTCAAAACCTGCATGCTGCCATGACTGTTGCAAGTCACCTGACGACTAAATGTCAATGGTTTCCAGTTGTAAAGACCCCTCATCCACAGAGTATAAATGCTCCCTTCCTTTCAATGCAAAGTCAGATTTAACGTTCACACAGAAAGGATCCTTTACAAATGTCATAATTCCACTGTGGATGCTAAAATCATGAAACCTTGAGGCAAGGTTGTTTTTCAACGAGTCAATGAAGCCTGCCATCATTCCTGTAATTTGTAGGCCAGAACTCCTCAATGTGGGGAAGTGGAGCATCCTTTGAAAAGCATGAAGCTTCTCCACAAGCTCCGCGGCTGTTTTATCCCTGCCCTGCAACTCCATGTTGAGTTGGTTCAAATGGTGGAAAACGTTGCTCAAAAAGCAAACAGTGGCATTAAACTCATAATTTTCCAGAGACAGAAACTTGCCAGCTTTTTTCAACTTTCAAGACTGGCGAAACACCAGAATTTCCTCTCTTAGCTCACAAAAATGTTTCAATGCGTTTCCTTTGCTAAGCCATCTAATGTCATTGTGAATGAGCAAATCTTTATATTCAGCAGACATGTCAGCTAATAGCTTGCGTAAAAGGCAGTGCTGTAAACTGGAAGTTGACCGGATAAAATTTATGATGGCCATGACAGAGTCCATGGCCTCTTTCAACTCACAGGAGGCTCTGGTGGATGAAGCAATGAAGCGATCTCATCTGCGGAGCCGCGGCTGCCATCCTCGCAGCTAGTCCCTACTCCCTGCCCGCCATCGAGGGTGCACCATCAGTCACCAACATGTTGACGCGTGCCAAATCATAGTTGTTCACTTCAAAGAATGAAACGATTTTGGTGAAGTGAATCTCACCGGTAGTATGTCCCTCCATGGGAATTAGTCCAAGCAGATCCTCACAAAAACATTCCCCATCAACAAATCGCACATAGAGGCACAGCTGTGCAACATCACTGTTATCGGTCGACTCATCCACGGCCAGAGACATCACTTCGGCTTTCCTCAGATTGTCCAAAAGCGTCTTGAAAACGTCCAATGCAAGGGACTCCACTCTCCTCATATTTGACGAGTCAGATATTGGAACTTGCTTGATGGAATCAATAACGCTTTTTCGTGTTTTCTCATCTGCTACCGGCTCCTCAATGAATGCCAGCATACACTCCTTGACCATCTCGGGGTCTGTAAACAGCTTTTTCTTTTTAGCCAATATCCATGCCACTTGTAACAATGCCACCTTTGCTCTCTCTTGATCCGTAGAGGCCCGAAATAAAGTTTGACATCTTCGCTCATAACAAGATTTGAGGCTCAATATCCTCTGCTTCCGAGCAGCAGAGCCCAGTGGGAAAGTGACATCAGTCAAGTTAGCATGCGCCGTCTTCAAATGCCTTCTCAAATTGTACTCTTTACACACTGCGAGGCACTCACTGCAGATTAAACAGACCGGGTTCCTACTATCCACAGTAATAAATACATATTTCTCTGTCCATTCATTTTTGAACTGCCTATTTTCTGAGTCAACTTTTTTTTTTGTCTCGTTAGCGCAGCTTGAAAGTTACGAGTCGGAACGGTCACAGTGATGCACTCTAGAGCAGGAAGGGGCAAATTTGATTGGTCATTTGTTGTCCCTCATAATGTATGTATGGCCAAAACATGCAGTACCTGTTTACTTGGCTTAAACGGGTGCATACTGCCACCAACTGCACGTGAGAGTGTACAATTAGCCATAGTTTGCACGCAGTTAATTTTGCATGTGGCGTCAGCTGCATCTCGGGTATGTGCAGTTACTGTGAGTTACTGACCATGATACTGTGACAAGACAAGATACTGACCACATCTATTTGCAACAGAGAGACTGTGCACTGGTGATTGAAAGTTATGAAGGCTATTTAGCTGGATGTCTTCTGTAACAGAAGGTTATATTAAATAAAGTTTAGTTAAACCAAAGATTGTTTCATAAATCTGATTGAATTTGTGCTCCTTAAAAGATAAGAGTGATAAAGGGCTTTAATAATTTAAAATAGTGCTTTTTAAATAATGATTTAATTATTTTCCTGGTACAAAAGGGTGAATGAATAACAACAAAAACAAAATAAACAAATATCGGCTTTCGCCTAGATTGTTGTTTTAAACATGGGTAACGGCCAAGAATTTCCATATCGCTGCATCCCTATCACGTACTGAATGAGGCTACTGGAGCATTACATTACATTACATTTCATTTAGCTGACGCTTTTATCCAAAGCGACTTACAATAAGAGCATTCAACCCCGAGGGTACAGACCCAAAACAACAAGAATCAAGAAAGTACAATTTCTTCAAAATAAAGCCAACTACAAAGTGCTATAAGTAAGTGCCATTTAAGTGCTACTTTAAATTTTTATTCAAGCACACCCCGGGGGCCAGTCCATAGCAGCTCGAGGACCGGATTTGGCCCGCGGGCCGCCTATTGAAGAGCCCTGATTTAGATCATATTTTAAGCCTTAATGTCCATTGATATCTTCTTGCGAGGTGCATTCATGGACGTGCAAACGTCCGCTGGCTTAGCTACTTCCGGAAGTGACTTTTAGACTTAAAACAGGGTGTAAATGACCTCGTTTCCAGTCGAATATGAATTTAGGGACTTGCAAACACTTTGATTACACTTTGTTTTTTCGGACTCACCCTACTCTCCATCAGCAAAGTGGGGTGTAGATAATGAGTTTCATTTTTGTGTGAACTATCCCTTTAAGTGTAGTTCTTATTTTCACCAAATCATGGAGCTACCTCTCAATATTTGATTTTATCAATTGATAGAGAATTACAGTTTCATGATATTGTTAGAGTTGGGAATATGGGATGTGGCAAATAATGTTCTCATATCTGAAAATTATAGCACTGTAGTTTCACAAGGTATGCATTCATGAAGGGGACCTCATTGCTAGATAATGAAACCCAAATTGCCCCTCACATAGAAGCACTGAATGTGTAAATGGCAATAACCTGTACTGTAAAATGCTTGTAGTGGTCATCAAGACGAGAGAAGTGCAATATAAATACAGACCATTTACCATTGCTCCCAGGACTATCTGCTGGATCTCCTGTTAGTCTTTTCGCCATCCTTTCTTCGTATGCATCCAACAACAACAACAACATCATTAAACCCCAACTCTTCCCCCTCACTCCTGTTTTACATCAGTAAGTGGCAGCGCCAGGCTCAAAGGTAGTTGGGTAAAGTCTGTGAGAAAAAGGGCACGCCTAGTAAGCGGGCATATTGATGAGCTTGACACTCCCTCAACCAAAACATGCATCATTAGTAGCCTCTCGCTCTCTCTCATGCCTGACGCATGCACACACAGTTTGTTTCTTTCTCTGTATCTCCCTCCATCTCCCATTTCCTTCTCAAGCCCCCCTCCTGTTTTTTAGCACTAATTAGCTGGGTTCTCCCTCCTCTGTGCTTCCCCAGTCACATCTCAAAGGGAGATGGATATGATTTTTCTTTAACCTTAAGGCCAAGTTAATCAGCTGAATTAATGACATTATTACCCGATAGGCTCCAGGCCATGCAAAACATTTCTATCTAATGCTCAACGCTCCTCTCTGTATCTCTCCCACTCCTTCTTTTTACCCCCTGCAATATAATTTTAAATTAAAAAAAATGCAATAAGACTAGAAATGAGAGAGGCAGAGTCATGGCGTTGGGTGGCAGGAAGATACAATGGGAAATATAATAATTGCATAGATATGGAGTTACAAGTGCGATTACTTTAACAAATAGCCTCAATCATTTATTTATTAACAATATTTGCGGGGGTGTTTCCTGAAATTGACAAAAGTGTTATTTATCAAATAGTCGTTATTCGAACAATGGTGTAGTCTCTGTATCTGGATGTAAAAGAGGACATGTGGTTCCTATACTGTGTCAATCACAAACAACCCTTCTCTCACACACACACACACACACACACAGCAAACACAAAACAGCTTTTTGGTCTGGCTAAAACACAATAATTAGATGATACATTGGTGTAAGTCAGTAGATTTATTACCACAGTTGAAAAACACCACTGATAAGGAGATGCGCCATTAGTCTTCTCATTTACTTGACAAACTCTAACTTAGCCCAAGGCCTGTACATCGGATTAGGTTCATCTGATGACAACAAAATAATGAGTTGGCTCTAAAAGAAGGAGACCAGCCTTGGGAACTCGCTTCTTATTTCTGTGACCAGACAACCAGACCTTCCTTTTGTGTGTAGAGATGAGCTTTTGGTTTGGATTAATATCTGGGGAAAGAATGTAAGCAGCCTAATACTTAGCAGGGAAAGCAATGCATGCAAATACAAACATACTGTTTCTGTATGGTTTGGCAAATGCAGAGGGTTGGTGTTTTTTTTTTATCCCAGGCAACTCCCAGAAGTGTCCTTGGGCAAGATACTGAACCCCCAATTGCCCCTGATGGCTATCACTGTAGGATAGTAAAAACGACTATAGGAGTGTATGTGGGAATGAGTGAATGTGACTTGTAATGTAAAGTGCTTTGTGTGGTCATTAAGACTGAAAAGTTCTATACAAATAAAGCCCAGCTCATATTTACCATTGAAACACATCACCAGAGTGGCACAGTTTTCTTTAATTCATGATCTTCAGCTACTGTTGATTAAAATGTAGTTCCCGTCATTGTGGAGTAGAGAGAGAGAGATCATGTTTTGTATTTTAATAATATTTAAAGGAAGCTTTAAGTTGTCAATAAAACAAGCAACACCTTATTTAAGTGTCTGTGAATTCCTAATAATTTCCTAGAAACATCATGGAGAGAACCGTAATATGTAATAATATGTAATAGTAGTCAGGGGTGACAGGGTAGGCAATTAAGCTGTGTTAGGTTTATTAGCACTTATTGTTTTTGGGACAAAGGTCTTGTGATTGAAAACCCCTGAACATACTGCAGATAAAAAAGTATATATTTAGAGTAAAAGTTGATATTTTTTCTAAAATCTATTTTTTTGCAATGAATTCTCGCGATCAAAATTTGACTGTTAGGCACAATCAAAAAACGTGCCAAAGTAATGTGCTAAAGATGGCTCTGAGCTACAATATACTCCTCCCAATCAACACCATTACAACTGATGATACAGTTATTGGCAATACTTGTTAAGTGTGGGTGCCTTGTCTATGGATGAAGAAGACTCATTAGCAGCATATACCACCTTGGAACAGGAAGATGATTATATGTGTGAAAAAAAGTGTATGCACTATAATTAAAACAGAATTGGTATGTTACTTCCACCTGTACATCCGTTCGATCTATATCCAGTTTATTACTATTACTAATTAACAAAGTACAGGCTACAAAGCCATTTAAAGCATACTGTTTAACCTTTACTGGTACATAATCAATCCATTGCTTTGTTTAAATTGAGAATGTACTTTTAGTCTATACTTAACACCTGCCTTGATATACAAACAGCACCATAAGAACAAGTAAGTCTCACCTGAATGCAAACACTGCATGTCAGTTGCATGGGTGGAGACGCAAGGTTTAAATTGCTTTGTTTGTGGTGCTTTTACACTCAGTTTTACCAGAAATCAGCATCCTCTCTTCTCTCTTCCTGCTTTATATAGTTAATCCCTTCCTAAAGGGGCTATCAGTCAATTACACCTGAGCACTGCTGTTTAATAAGGGCTGAAAACATACCTGAGTTCCCAGCATCAAACACTATCTTTGCTCTACATTTTTCCTGTGGTATACATTCAGAAAAAAGAGAGGAATTATTCATTAGCTCTCTATTTCGCTCTTTCAGCCTCCCACTTGATCCTCACGTTCAACAACTCTGGGGCAAATGCAGAATTGCAAGTTACCTCCCGGAAAAATCTAATTAATTGGCCATCCTCACAGTCAGCTAAGTTTGGGCTGATATGACAAACATTCCCCCAGAACTCCAGCACTCCAATTAGAGCAAAACTTTTTGAACTGACTTCTCCTAACACAATAACTCACTCAGCTAGGCAACTGTCACTTCGCTTCTCTGCAATTTCAAAATCCTGTGGCCTGTGGGATTTTAGAATAGTAGGCTCACTGTGGTTTCTACTCACTCACAGTGAAAAAATATCCATGGGATTCTGCAGAATAAGTAGAATTTCCTAGTTCTCCCTACAGTGGTGGGTTTCTTCACGTTTATTCCTTATTTACACTGTACATTAAATACACGCCTAGTGATTTGATCACGCTTCATCAAACATTGAGACCTCGAGTGGACCTATGAAGTGATCAAAGACATGTCGTGCAGTCTGTATGTAGAAAAGCTTGAGAGCTGTAAGCATATGGGAATACTGTGTTAGACTATTGTAACTCCCTCCTGGCAGGTCTACCTGCTAGTGCCATCCGACCTCTGCAGCTCATTCAGAATGCAGCAGCTTGACTGGTTTTTAACCAACCTAAATTCACTCACGCTACTCCGCTCCTCCGCTCCCTTCACTGGTTACCAGTGGCTGCCCGCATCCGTTTCAAAACATTGGTACTTGCGTACCGTGCTGCTAACGGATCAGGTCCAGTCCACATCCAGGACATGGTCAAACATTACACCCCAGCCCGTTCACTCCGCTCTGCTTCGGCCAATCGGCTTGTTGCTCTCTCACTGCGAGCTAAACACTTGCTGTCCTGGCTCCTAAATGGTGGAATGAGCCCCCCATCGACATCCGGACATCAGAAAGCTTACACATATTCCGCCGCAAACTAAAAACACATCTCTTCCGACTACACCTTGAATAAAATGTTGAAACTAACAATTTAGTAGCACTTAAATTGCACTTATGTATAGCACTTTGTAGTTTAGCTTTTTTTGAAGAAATTGTACTTTCTTCATTCTTGTTGTTCTGGGTTTGTACCCTCATGGTTGAATGCACTTATTGTAAGTCGCTTTGGATAAAAGCGTCAGCTAATTGAAATGTAATGTAATGTAAAGTAAAAAGTCAGTTAGGACAAAACAGAGATCAGTTGCTGGTATCCAGTGCCTGGTCTTAGACCGCCATCTAGTGTATAATTAATGTATTGCAGATGTACAGGTCAGCAGAGGAAGACAAACAAACTAAAATAAAAGCAAAATAAAAGCTGCTCTTTTCCCTTCAATTATAGTTACAGTTAAAATCTTGGTTTCATGTCAACCATTACAGTATTAAATTCAGCTTAATGTAAACAATATGGTTTGACTACTCCTCAGATTACATACCTCATATAAGTGCCTTGAAAAAAATCTAAGGTTGGATTTATTGAGTCAAAATAAAGATACAAAATAGGCATTATATACGGTGAAGAAAAGCTAACATCATTTTGTCTTTTTTTAAGTCAGACTCTATACTTCACTACACACAAAGTATTGCAACATACTCAATAACTTTTATATATAAAGTATAAATATACACTACTGTTCAAAAGTTTGGGGTCACTTAGAAATGTCCTTATTTTTCAAAGAAAAGCACTGTTTTTTTCAATGAAGATAACATTCAATTATTTAGAAATACACTCTATACATTGTTAATGTGGTAAATTACTATTCTAGGTGGAAACGTCTGGTTTTTAATTAAATATATACATAGGTGTATAGAGGCCCATTTCCTGCAACTATCACTCCAGTGGTCGCATGGTACATTGTGTTTGCTAATCGCCTTAGAAGACTAATGGATGATTAAAAAACCCTTGAAAACCCTTCTGCAATTATGTTAGCACAGCTGAAAACTGTTCAGCTGGTGAGAGAAGCTATACAACTGGCCTTCCTTACCTGGAGCATCACATTTGAAGGTTCGATTATACTCTCAAAATGGCCAGAAAAAGAGAACTTTCATATCAAACTCGCCAGTCTATTCTTGTTGTAGAAATTAAGGCTATTCCATGCGAGAAATTGGGAAGACACTGACAATTTCCTACAACGGTGTGCACTACTCCCTTCAGAGAACAGCACAAACGGGCTCTAACCAGAGTAGAAAGAGAAGTGGGAGGCCCCGGTGCACAACTCAGCAAGAAGACAAGTATATTAGAGTCTCTAGTTTGAGAAATAGCCTCACAGGTCCTCAACTGGCAGCTTTTTTAAATGGTACCCGCAAAACGCCAGTGTCAACGTCTACAGTGAAGAGGCAGAGTGGCAAAGAAAAAGACATATCTGAGACTGGCCAATCAAAAGAAAAGATTGATATGGGCAAAAGAACACAGACATTGGATGGAGGAAGATTGGAAAAAAGTGTTATGGACAGACGAATCAAAGTTTGAGGGGTTTGGATCACACAGAAGAACATTTGTAAGACGCAGAACAGGTGAAAAGTTGCTGGAAGAGTGCCTGACGCCATCTGTCAAGCATGGTGGAGGTAATAAGTGAGCTGGTATGCTGTCTGTATTGGAGTGGCCAGGGCAGTGGTCAGATCTCAACCCCATTGAGCTGTTGTGGGAGCAGCTTGACCGTATGGTACGCAAGAAGTGCCCATCAAGCCAATCCAACTTGTGGGAGGTGCTTCAGGAAGCGTGGGGTGAAATTTCTACAGATTACCTCAACAAATTAACAGCTAGAATGCCAAAGGTCTGCAATGCTGTAATTGCTGCAAATGGAACATTCTTTGACGAAAGCAAAGTTTGAAGAACAAAATTAATATATTTCAAATAAAAATCATTATTTCTAACCTTGTCAATGTCTTCACTATTTTCTATTCATTTTGCAACTCATTTGATAAATAAAAGTGTGAGTTGTCATTGAAAACACGAAATTGTCTGGGTGACCCCAAACTTTTGAACGGTAGTGTAAATAAAGTTTTTGTTTCACTTTTAAGCTTTTTCCAACTGTATAATCCTAATGATTGCTGCAGACTATTCTGATGAGAGTTGGCGACTCTTTGAGCATCATTTTTTTTTTTTTAACAATATTTTTTATTGAAGTTTCAAGTGCATATCAAACTTTATGGCGAATTTACAAACATTTTCATTTATTTCCCCTCGAACAGCCACTCATTCACACACACAAAGAAAAAATAAATAAATAAAATGGACAATGACAACAGACATCAAACTTATGGAGTAAAAAAATTTCAAAAATAAAAATTTCAAAAATTTCAAAAAGGGAGGATCATTTCACAACCTGTTGTTCAGTCAGTGTTATCCGTTTCATTGGTCAAAAATGACACAAATGATTCCCAAATACAAGTACTGTTTACCTTTAACAATGTATGTCAATCTCTCCAGTCCAAGACAAGTCATCAACTCCTTCTTCCATATTGCCAGTGATGGTGGCTCTACATTTTTCCAATATCTCTTTGAGCATCATTAATATAATCATGAACATTTAATTATGGTGATGACAATGATAATTGATAAAAACTGTGATGTAATAAACCTTTTGCTTCATCTTCCACCTTACTTTGTACATGGCATTTACATTTCTGCGGCCCGCCATCCATTTTTAATTGGGCTGTATCAACAAAAAAAATTAACATGGAAAAATAAATAAAAATAAACTTGAAACTAACAATTTAGTAGCACTTTAATGGCACTTACTTATAGCACTTTGTAGTTTTTCTTGATTTTGAAGAAATGGTACTTTCTTCATCCGTTTTGTTCTGGATTTGTACCCCTCTGGGTTGAATGCACTTATTGTAAGTCGCTTTGGATAAAAGCGTCAGCTAAATGAAATGTAATGTAATGTAATGGACTATGGCCCACTGTATTGCACTTCTCAGTTTAGACACTAGGTGGTTAAGTACACAGTAAGACATATATATATTTTCTTTTTAATCGCATTTATTTTCAAAAATAGATATATGAATACATACAATTTTGTGCATAAAAGTCAGCAAAATAAAGGCCTAAGCACCAGAGTAGAGATAACAGTCACAAACATCTCTTTAAATGTCTTTATCACTGAATACAACTTTATGTAATTTAGTCTTTTCATGGATGCAGATGTTTTAATGCAATGTGCATAAACAAGTTTGTCTATATGAAACAGAAATCTGTTGTGTCGTCATGAAGTTAGAAAGTTTTGTCTGGGGCCAATGTACTATACAAACTGGTAGTCTTTTGAAAACCATCTTTCAGTTGTTTAGAGTACAGAACGATATTTACATGCAAACATGAGCCACACTGCACAAACATTCTCTGGATACACAAACACCCGAACTCGTACTGCCAGCCGCACAAGGTCGCCACGGCAACTAACTATTTCCTGACAGAACGGAGACCTGCACAGAAAGTGACAAGAGACAAGAAATATGACGTAGTGCAAAGATTGTTTTATTAAATAATAACAAATAAATAGATAGCATTAAATATAAGTGCAGGTGATTCCTTTGCCTAGATCACCAGTTTAAAGGCTGTGTTCATGGACCGTTCCAGGTTGATTCACAGACAATATACTTACACTTGATAAATAGGCTTTTGAGACATATTTCAGTCTTGATGTTACTCGTGTGTAATTTGCCAGCAGCCAGGACATGAATGCGCATTATTATTGAATTCTGGTTGAATTTGCAAAAGAAAGTGGACATGTGTTCATGCATTTATGCACTGTTGCTTTGTGTCTCTATTAACACAAACTCTCTTAAATGGATAGGTCACCCAAAAAAGAGAATTCACTCATTATCTTAATGTCTGCTAACAGAAGTAGTGATGCTACCGGAACTATTGATGCTACAACGCAGAGCTTGTGTTAAGTGTGTGTGTGCGTGGGAACTTGAACAGTTGGAACAGTTCCAGGTGATATCAAAGGGCATTTAGGCTAAAAACATGGTGTAAATGAAAACTGTTCAAATTCTGTGTTTATTTTATGATTAACTATAATTGTATTGGATTCGGCTGCAAAGCTTTCTACCTACAGAAGTGTATTGTTGACTGAAACACTTCACCCACTCATTTTTTTGATATCTTTGTCAATGTTTTCCACATGTATGGCACTGCCCTATCCTAATCTGGAGGTATTTGTTTTCTGTCTTTTTGCGTCTGTCGTGTGTTAGAAGCGTAAATAAATAAACAATCAATGATGAGGGTGAAAGGGTGTCAATTTCATTATAATTTAATAGATTTGGTCAATACCTTAGTTAATATAATTATTGTTGTCTATTTAAGGCTTCTTTTTTTTTTTTATACAGTTTTAACATATTATGCATTCAGTTAAAAGGGTGTGTGTTTACATTTTCTAGGGCAGCCGGGCCTTCATTTTTGCGTACGCATGGTCTAAGGAAGTTCTAAATTTGATCGTCCTATGCGAACAAATTTAGGTAAAAACATATTGATGAATACCAAATTTGTGCATCAAACGTTTTAGCACAGATGTGTGTGTACACAGTGCTTGTGAATGAGGCCCATTTTTCCTCTCTCATGCCATCTACAGCAGATTCAAAGGCTGGTTTCAGACAAAGTCACTGCACTTTCACAGTCATACTATTAAAACTGTTCAGTGCATGTTTTGAGGAACTTTAGAGCTGTGTCTGCTCTTGCAATCATCCGACTAGAATACCACAAAACGCACAAACTTGAAGTTGCATGAATATATTTTGGGATTTTATTTACAGAACACTGATTAGGTACTTAAAGTACACTCAAACAGACCACATGGCTGCCAACAGGAAGTGTAATCCCTTTAACTGGTCAAAGCATTTTCAATGCACATACACACTGCTATCTACAGTATATTCAGAAATGTATCTTACCTAAGACAAGTAGTAAAGGCTCTACGAGCACTGCGGTGCAGGAAGTGTATGGGGAAGCCTTTGAAGGTGTGTCCATCTGGCACTGCCCTCCTCACTGCATCCTGGAACTCCTCATTGCCACAAGACACACCAGTGCAGCGCTCCAGCTCATAGGCTGATAAAGCAGAGGAGAGCAGGTAGGACAGGTGATCATCCCACACTGTTGCCAGCTCCAGGTCCTAAGGGAGGGAGCACCACAGAGCCCATCGTCAGCTTATTACATTGCATGTTAGGATAAATCACCTAACATGTAACTAACCAGTGGCTCTATAACATACAATATAAAACTTAAGCCTCTCTTGGTCTATCAAATCAATAACAAAAGATCCAGGGCCTGTAGCCTGTACTACGAAGCAACTTCAACATACCCAGGATCAGAGGTGTAAAGTAACGAATTATATTTACTCAAGTTACTGTAATTGAGTAGTTTTTTTGTGTACTTTGTAATTTTTTGAGTAGTTTTTTGAAATGGGTAATTTTACTTTTACTTAAGTAGATTTTGACTGAAGTATTGTACTTCGCTACATTGGAAATTACATCCGTTACTGAGTAAGAAAAAACATAGTTCAAGGCGCAAGGCAATTCTCACTGCAGTGGTAGACAGTGAACGCGTTCATTCCAACAGCCAGGCCACCTGCCAGTAGCGATCTTTTCCGTATTTTTCAGGAAGTGCCTCTTCAAACTAAAAGAAACCATTTCAAAATAAATGTATCAAAACTTTGCTTTGTTGTGCCTTTTGTGTGCAGAGTATGACTAAATAAACACGCAAAATAAGCAATAATACAATTTAAAAAAAAAACATTATTGATTCATATGGATGGATAAAGTTTTCTCCAAAAAACAAGTTAAGTCTTTCATTCTCACTTTCCACCTTAAAACTATGAAATGAACTGAACTTGACATGTCCTCCCAAAAGTTCTTAAATGTTGTGTTGACATGTTAAATGTTAATGTTTGACATGTTTAATGTCATTGCACTTATATTTGTAAAGATTCTCCTTTAATTAAAAATAACTGTTGTTGGATAGGATTTATGACCCCTTGTCCTTTTTTTGCACTGTATATGTGCGACCCCCATCAAGTTGTTGGAAGTAACTAAGTAACTTTTACTTAAAGTACATTTTAAATGAACTATTTTTTACTTTTACTTGAGTAGATTTTTAGATGGGTACTTTTACTTGTAGTTAAGTAAAATTTCATCAAAGTAAAGGTACTTTTACTTGAGTACAATATTTCAGTACTTTTTACACCTCTGCCCAGGATATCTTTCATATATCCGGGTGAACTTAATCTAACAATGGCAGTCAGGCTAAAGGCCAGCGCATGCTTCTGCGTTTTCACGGGCCCGGAAGCGTAAGAGCCCTTCCGGGCCCCTTAAGTACTTACATATCCCTTCTTACAAGCATACGTGCGTCGCCCAATTTTTCTAACTAGACGGCAAAGCTCCGCAAGCGTCACGTAGCCGGCAAGGCTGTGATTGGTCTGCTAGCTACATCATTTCCGGAGTCGCATTTCCGGTTCATGCCCGATAATACCGGCGGAAACCACGGAAGATTTAGAAGAACGAATATGGACCAAATAGAAGAGCACTTGGCAGATGAGACCCGAAACTATGACCACTAGTATAACCCGTCACTGACTGGTGGATTTGTCCGCCAGAAAAAGGCTCTGAGGAGCCGCAGTGGCGATGTAAATAAACGGCTCTTCTTCGTGCCACACACGAAGAAGAGCTGACTTCGACAAAAAACATTACTCCGCCTAGTGTTCTGGTGGGGAATTGCTTGGCAACACGCACAACGCTTGGAAAACCATGAATGACAATGAGTCCTGCGTCACAACTGCGTGAAAAGCCGCAGACGCCGTTGCAGAAGCATGCGCCGGCCTTAAGCGGTCATATAAAGCTGGTTATCAACTCGTTAAGTAAACCCATGATTGCGTCATCAAGATCTTAACGCGTGCACATGAAAGGGGCAGTGTTTACAGCGTATGAACAATCACAGACATGGGCAAGGAGTACAAACACATTATCCAGATTAAAAGAAACACAGTTACAGCTGCTAAATGTAGGAAGGACAGCTGGTCAAAAATCGTAATGTGAAAGAATGTGGTGGTTATGGAGCCTTTGGGGAAAAAAATATATTATGCGATCATGACATAATAACGAGATATGAATCTGTTCTTTACCCACAAGTCCTGTGGAATTTAAGAAGCCTCTTGGATAAGAGAAGAAATGTTTAACTTAGTCACATGATGTAGCCTCTATAACAAGCTTTTGTTTGACACACACTGTCTGCACTGTCTCTGAAGACACACTGTGGTGGAAACATTTAAAATTACTAGTCAATAAAACATATGGAACTACTTTAAGGAGAGTGCGCACCGCACAACAGTGTAGTGTCATTTTGGTGAGGGCTGACTGTTCGAGTCTCCATGAGAGGGGAGGGAGGGATGGGGGCTGTCACAAGGTAAATCTGTAAACTATCTATCCCCCATTCCAAGAAAATATTTAATTCATAGGATTAACCTACTTAAAAGAAGGATAAAAGTATACAACAGTGTTGTGCATGAACGAACGCAAAAGAACACGTTCATTGAAAGCGTTCACTTTTACGAGACCGATGAACTGAACGCAACTCAATGACAAATAATGAATTTGAACGGTGAACACGTTCATATTGAAGCGTCCTCGCTTAGAGACGACAGGAAACTTCTCTCTTTATGTGTAACTTTATTCAACGAACACGACACACTTCTTGTTCGTAACTCCGACACTCCTATCCATAGATTTATACATAAAGACTAGATGTCTCGTTCGACGGAGCCGGACGTCCGCACATGGCGGCCATCTTGCTACTGGGCATCTCGCTCACCCATAACCTTGTGAAAATTGAGCAAGTTATGGTTATTTACCACTACCAACACAATGTTATGGGTGAGCGAGCTGCCCCGTAGCAAGATGGCCTCCATGTGCCGACGTTCGTCTCCGTTGGCCAGCAATGCAGACGAAACATCTAGTCTTTATATATAAATCTATGCTCCTATCATCCACCACTGTATTCTTCACTCCGCTACCTCATTCACCCTTGAAACGCCAACTCATCAGCCAATGAGAGCCTGCCATCCCACAAAACCCTACAGCCATTGGCCTAGAACTGTGACGTGCCCCACCCCTACCTGTTCACTGACCCTCAGGACATTTCAATACTTTCTCCTAAGGAGAGATGCTGTATAAATCAAATGCTTGCCCCATGTTGTGCTCAGTGCTCGTAAAATGTCCGCGATGTAGCCTAACCTAAACCAACTAACTCGACTTCGCACTACGTTACCCATGATTCATCACACACAAATGCAGACCAAACAAGCAACATATTCCAAGTGTTTTCTTCTCTGGCCAGTGTCTCAGCTCACTGGTTATCTTGGCTCGCTGTCTGGCCGGTAACCAGCTGTCCGGAACACGCCGTGAATAAGGAGGAGGAGACGTTTCTTTAATTGGAATGCGGCCACTTTATTTCTCGGATATACAGCAGGAGCAACACTCGCATCACCTCTAGGTGGTTAGTCACTTCTCGATATACACACACTTTTAGCATCTTTTCCCACAATAACCAGGTGCACTACGTCACACACTACAAATTTCCTTAAAGGGGCAGGCCATACCTGCAACCCAACAGCTCTCATATACAAATGGCAAGTGAAATCCGCAGACTCAGCGACTACATCTGATGCACCTTATTATTATCTGAGGGATTTTTACACACTGTCTGATAAAGATTCCGACAGAAAAGGCAAGGGGTAGTGATGGATACAGTTCTTTAAAAAATTAGTTAAGTCTTTCACTCTCACTTTCCACCTGAAAACAATGAAATGAACTGAACTATGAACACAATTTAAATGGTGAACTATGAACGTGAACTATTCATGTTTACTTGTATTGTAATTTATAATAAATACTTTAAACTACCGTCATCCATTGTGTCCATCTACGTATTTGTCATGACCTGGGAGCCGGGGCATGACACTATGTTTGGTTATCCCGCCACTAACACACCCACTACATAAATATAAGTAACTTCAACAAGTAGAGAAACGTAGATCAATGCAGACAAACTGTGGTACTGTGAGCACATTTCTCTTAGGTGTCAGGTTGGTTATGTTCAGCTTCAGCAGCTGACAAAGGTTTATCATTCCCTCCGATGAGAATCTATATCTTTCATAAAGATACTCATTGTCGCTGAAGACCCTTGTCCTCCTTGATTTTATACTGGTTAATCTCTTACCTCCAACTTAACCAGCTCCAGAGCAGGTTAGCATTTCAGCATAAGTTACCATGGTGATTTTCCCCTATAAGAAGTTAACAAGTTTCGTGAAAACCCTAAACTTAACCTGAAGTTACCCGAATAAATAAATCCTGCTTTGTAATACAGGCCCAAGGTGAGTTAGAAATCATCTTAGAGTGTCGACATCCAGCAGCATGTATTACCTTCCTGTGCTCCGAAACCAGGTAGCGCATCTCAAACTCCAACTGGTTGCTAGATGAAGCAGGATCCAGAGATGAGGCACAGAGCGAAGGCTGAAGGGGCAGAGAGGTGACTGAGCCTGGGTCACAGACAGAATTCAGAGCATCTTCACTCATCGCCTTCCAACAAGATTGATTCTAAAGGGGAAAAAAATTAGCGATGGATAGATCTATGGAGCGTTTGATTCTGCATGAATCAAGAATTCATTTCAAATTAATTTAAACAACCCAAAGACTAACACAATACCAACAAACAAATCAAAAGTGCAGTATTGTGGTGTAAAAGATCATGATGTACATGTAAAAATTATGTTATCTGAGAGATGGATCACAGTAAATGTAAGGGACACCATTCTCCTACCTGGAAGTCAAAGACACAAAGCTCTACAGCATCAGATGGCTGGCAGTTGGCCAGGAAGTTCTGGTGGTTGAAGATACAACCCACAGTGCGGTAGGGGGATGAGGGTTTGGGCTGTGGGGCCAGAGGCGGAGCTTCTGGGTCAATGGCCTGATGGAGGTATCTGAACACATACTTAGTCCAATTACAAACCCACAAAATTATTGAAAAAAATTAAATTGCACACTATGCACAATTTCAAATGTATCTCTTCAGAGTTATGCTTTATAAATATAAAATAAAATAAAACTGTACTGTAAATCGCTTTGAGTGGTCACCAAGAATAAAAAAGCGCTATTATTTATACACACCATTTACCATTTAAATAGTTAAATAAAAATTGAAATATGAAGAAAACATACAGCAAATGGTCAAGATTCCTCTTACTATAACTTGCCATACTCATCTGACAGACCAATTTGAAATCAGGTCTTAAATTCCAGGGCTAAAGCTAAAACACAACATCTGATTAACAAAATAAGAACTAAAAGTCTTTCTTTGACCCAAAGCCTGGCCAACAAATTCAGAGATATCCTGCTGACAACTACACAAACTGTGTAAAGAGACAAACTGAAGCAAAAACAAGTAATTTTTTAGGCCACATCTGATTTAGCACTTACAGGAAGGTAGTATATCTCGCAAAATCTATTTACGAAATATGGCTTTTCTCCTCTTTCAATTTTATAAGTATCCATCACACAAAATCTATAATATACTGGATTTCAGCTTGCGTCCAGCATGCTATTAGAGCGCCACATGCCACATGACAAGTTATTTACATTAATAACAACAACAACAATAACAACAACAGACCTGTGTGCTGTTAGGCTCTCCCAGAATGTAACGCTCCCATCAGTACCGCGAGTCAGGACCCAGGTGTGTGGCACTCCCTTTGCTTTGGTGCCTACACACACATATGCATCCAAACCAAAGCCAAGCAGGAGGCTGCACAGCAGGGTGGCGTGGTCTTCACAATCCCCCTGGGGAGCACAAACAGCAATGGGTTCAGCTCCTCTCCAGAGATGGAAATGTGGAAATCAATTTGCAGATAGTTGTATGATTACCATATTAACTTTAAAATGAGAGTGAAAAAAACAGTCCTTGACCTTCATTTATTACATTTTAGCCTTGAGAGTTGCACTTTGAGAGTAACACCATTTTGATGTCTTTCATGCAACAGATTATTTTAATCCTGCTGAAACCTCTTAAAGCTATTGGCCTGCTCCAGTCACTCTGGAACAATGAGTTCCTGTTGAAAGTTCTGAAGGCTTGTACACGTTCTGATTATTTTGTTATGCATCTCACCTTATTATCAAAATATTACAAGTTTTTATCTTATCTTCATCTATTTGGTTATATTTTGAAAAGATAAAGACTTTTATTCAGAGTTATTATGATTATTATCTTGAAGTATTTTGACAACTTTATAAAACATTTTCTCCATCTTTACAGCTTTTCCGGGAAATGTTATGACTTGCAACTTATTACAACTTTACCTATCACAACACGGTTTTCTAAAATAGAGGACAGTTATTCTGCAATGTAATTATTCTTTATATTATCACCTTGTTCTATCCACAATGTTGAAGAAAGCAATACAAAGTTCCCGGATTTTGCTCCGTATTTTTTTTTTTCATTATTGTAAGATATTACTTTACTAATATTGAACTTCAGGTGTAACCTCAGTTCCAGGCCAAATTCCTAATTTACACTGTGACAAGTTGACAACACAAAGTTGAATTACTTCATATTCTAAAATTTAACAAATTTTAACGGATTCAATGGTTCCTTCACTGTTGCTTGTCTAATTCCTCATGTCACTACAACAATTCGTCTTAACAGAATTACTATATCCTTTTCTCACTGCTCTATTTGCCTTTCACAGAAGTGTTGAACACACAAGAAAAGTATGCAGGATAGGAAATAAGCTCTGTAGATATCAAATTGTCTATAACAGTAAGCAATTGCATTTGACTTCTCTAGTATAGAGGCCTGGGTTGAGCAAGGGGTTGCTGCTGCTGCTGCTGCTGCTGCTGCTGCTGCTGCTATGAGCTGGCTCAAGCTACGAGCAAGTCAGAATGATAAATGCTCCCCAGAAGTGCTAATTTGGATGGTAGAATCAGAACAGGTAGGTGTGATGAGGCTAAATTAATTTTCCCTGAAATGAAACTCATAAATCAGAGCTGACAAGGGCCACTTTGTGAGATTTGTGTTTTGTCTGTCTTGCCAGCCGCTAACAGAGAAGACGCAGGAAACGTTTATCCCGTAGTGGTCTGGGAAATTCCGAGTTATCAAGTCAAGAAATGAAAATGCATCTCAAGTCAAATAAGGCCCCAGGACCAGACAGGTTCCCTTCGGAATGGTACAAAGTAGGGAGTTTGTTGGTCCCTGTGTGGCAGTCTACCTTTACCTTGGTCTTTAAGGAGAACACTATAGCCCCCTCCTGGAGGGAGGCGGTAATCTAAAGGAGGTAAAGGATAAATATGAATGCAGTAACTAGACCGGTTAGTGTGTTGGAACAAGATTATAAGCCCTTTACCCATATACTAGCCAAAGGATTTGAGGGATTGTTGCCACAAATTATAAGCCTTGATCAGACAGGTTTTGTTTGACAAAAAATCAGAATGACATTACACGTTATTTACCATATAACAGAATTTGATTTAGAAGCAGTATTAGTGGGGCTAGATGCAGAAAAAGCTTGGTCTTATTTATTTAGAATCTCGAATACATTTGGATTTCATAATACCAAGGGCTAAATTACAAATTATGGAGCATTTTCAAACCCCTTTTCATTGGAGTGAGGAACAAAACAGGGGGGCCAAATTATCCCTCTCTCTTCTTTATTGAGCCCCTGAGCCAGTGGATTATTCAGAAAAACATTATTAAAAGGAATAGCCATGAAAGGAGGAGAACAAAAGATGTCCTTATTTGCTGATGACGTATTGGTGTATGTAACCGACCCAGAACAACTTCTGGTACAGTAATTTTAACTTTTCGAACAATATGGATCCTTCTGTGGATGAAGCTGATTGTATTAATAACACAAATCCTCAGTTTTAAGTACAATCCCTCAATAAATGTGAAGGATAAGTATAATTTGAAGAGGGATGCTGAATCCATGAGATATTTTGGGGTAAATATTCCAGTATACTTGACAAAACTGTTCTCGCTTAACTACCTCCCCATGAACAAAATGAATTTCCTCTAGATCTATCTGACCAACAATTTCAGGAGTGGGATAAGTTGGTCAGTTTACAATTGGCTGGGTGGGGTTGAACTCCCGTGCTAAAAAGATTACTATATTGCTGCATCATTGAATCCTTTCTGGAGGGAGATTCATGGGGTTTTGCAAAAAGTTTTTCAGAATGACAGAAAAAAGGAAATGTTATACTTAAACTTACATGAAGACTATTAAAAAGAGGCCAAATGGAGGGTTTGGATGATTGCCTGGCACTCATCAAAGACACCACATCACAGACAAGATAGTTAATTACATAAGCAATAGTAATACAGACAACACTTTCTGAAACATCGCAACTGAATTGTCAAAAAAGTCTAAGACAAGTTTAAGACACCAGCTGGTGCAACTTGGACACATCATCAGTGATGAACCCAGGGTTTCAGGTCTTTGATCATCATCCAATATCATGTGTCCAAGTAGCTTGCTGCGCCATGGTTAGCCCCTCTTGATCCACAGCCACTTTGAAGCTTTTTCTGCAGCTTCGGTGATATTCTTGGTGGCTCTTCTGTCCTGCAACCCTCGGATTCCTAGGAGACTAAGTCTCCAGACACTGAACCGCGAAGCCCCTGCAGCCTTCTACCCTTGGCTTTTGCATTCCTCAGACAGTTCGAGATATTTCCAATATATCAAAAGCTCTGTCCAGGTAATCTTATGGACAGCTGTATGGTCCCAGTTCATCCAAACTCTCTTGCCACAGTCCTGCTGCAGCGCTCCTTCTCTGCACGGATCTCCCCCTGGATCAGCCGATTTTTTCTCTCTCCCCTTGGCTTTGTCTTACCAAGGTCTACTATGGCAGCCAAGCCCGGCTCGTCCTGCTGCCACCTTGCCCACCACGATGTGGTGTCTCAGCCTTGCTTCAGCCTGTTAGACTTCCTCCTGCACCCTCCACTTTCTCCCAGTTCTGACTGAGATACCTGCCAAGGAGACTCTGTTGTAAGCTGAGTCTCTCTAGAGGAGTATCGACTCTGCAGACCTACGATTCCTCAGTTATGCTGGTGAAAGGATGCTGCAACTTTTTGGTGTGCCAGTAAAGAAAATGCTGTTTAGCCTCTTTGGCAGGCCAAGGCACCTGCCCAGGCACTTGCTGATGATAAGTTCCAATCCCTCAACAATAATCACTGGGACTTTGTATATCAGCAGCGGCCGGAGTCTCTGCAAGATACCATGCTGATAGATCCATAGAGCCAGGTTTTCAGTTCTAGACAGGCTGACTGGACTGCAACTGTGTCTCTCAGGGAGTAGTCAAAGATCTTGCCAAGGCTCTTCACAGGCTTCTCAAACTGATGGAATCTGGACACCTCCTAAAGAGAAGCGCTACTTATTACATACTCTTCCCTTTCTCAGAACCAAGGTTCTGGATTTGGCTGGCTTGAGGCTCATCCTTACCCAAGTAATGGCCTTCTCCAATCCTTGGAGGAACCATCGGCATCCTGGCACTGATGTTGTTGTGAACGTCAAGTCACCCATGATAGCTCTAATTGGGGGTTGAAGGATGTCCAACATGGACAGCGGTCCTTTACATCCACTTCTGATGACTTCATCAGCATGTTCATTGCCAAGGCAAACAGGGATACTGATATGGTACAACCAGTGATGATGCCTTTCTCAAGACCAGTGGTCACCAACCTTTTTGAGCCCAAGATCACTTTTTAATTCTAAACATAAGCCGAGATCTACCGCCCTGATATCTTCCAAAACACCCACACATATTTATTATTTTTCTTATAATTCTGTTTAAGGCTCAATTAACGAGCATAAATATAAACAAAGAGAGGCGGTAATATAGTAATATCAATTCAGTTCAATGTTGTACCCCCAGCACCATTGTAAATGAGGGTCTTATTCCTCAATGTGTTTTCCGAGGCTTAAATAAATAATCAATCAATCACTCAATCATGGACAGCGGTGTCTTGTTAACATCCTTTTGTGAAACAAAGGATCCTGTTGTCTGCACTGTAGTATAAGAGAGAAAATATCAGTTTCTTCCAGATCTCTGTCTCCAGTCTAGTTATCTTTTATCTCTGACTCTGGTTCAAAACTATATGGTTGCAAGATTGTATCTTCGTCTCCAGTAGCCATATTTCTACAGAGGTAATGGATAGCTAAAAATCTGGGCGCTTATATCTCGTGAAGGAGGGAGGAGGGGCACTCAAAACAGGTCAATCTGAGGAGGGCTGCTTTAGACAGGGTAAAAAGGGTGCTGTTTTAAATGATCCTTGTGGTATTTTGACCAAAATATGTTTCAGACATTTCATTAAGACCCCAATGAACCATATCAACTGTAGTAAAATGGGCATAATATGTCACCTTTAAGATTTATTTCTTGAACTAATGGAATGAAGGTATGAAGAGCAATAAATCTGCCGTACAGCAAGTGCATTGTCTTCTGAAAAATGGATCCGCCTCTTTTATAGATGCCAGATGTCTGTTTCTCCTTACCTTCCGTCTGCATAGGAAAGCCATTAATGTGCACCATTGCTCCTGCCCGCCCCCTCCAACCACAGGAGCCTTCTCATGGGCCAGCAAGCTGACGAAACGGGCTGCCTGTCGAGGACTCTCCAGCAGCCGGCCCACCCGGAGGACACGCACATAGGAACACACTGGTTGGTTGACGCCATTTTCATCCTGCATAATTCACAGACACAAAACCAGAGGTCATGGGACAACATGGAGCCAAATATAAATGTGAGGAGTTCCAGATTTAATAATCCCTAAAATGGTCAGTTTTGCCCCAAACCTGCAGCATACACCTGTGTATCAGTTGAAAATTGCAACTAAAATGTTGTTGTTTTTTAAAAACTCTCTCGTAAGTATGAACATAACATGTACATGTCCCAAAAATTTTGCAATTATGTAATATGCAGATGAATTATTATTAATTTGAGCCAAACATGTGACTGAGATGAACCTGCGCAAATATCTTGACCATTTTGGATTGGTGCGACGGTCGTATCTCAAGGAACTCCCTCCACCACTGTTTGGCATAAACCAGGAAGAGTCTCTCCTTCTCTGCTGTCTTCTTTCTTTCCAGGGATTGCTGAAGGAGAACAAAACAGTCACATGATGCATTAAAATATAGAGCTTTGATGTTTCTTTTACTATACAGTCTTTATATCCAATATCAGCAATATTGATCACAAAAGGCATTCAGTTGGATTCATTCACTTTGAGTGGCTGATGAATTTTTCTTGTTACTACTAAAACTTTATACAGCTGATGATTTAGTCACAGATATAGAGAGACTGCAGTGTGCTGACCTGTGTGCTGATGATGTCAGTGCTCAGAGTCTCTGTGAGAATTGGGTAAAGCTCCAGACTGACTGTCAGAACACCAGCTGGGACTTTAGATTCACTGCCTAGTGAGAGAAACACGCACATGCACACACACACACACACGCACACGCACACACAAATTGTATATAGCAAGAATATCAACTTATTATTGAGCAGCTAATGCAAAGTATTTACAGCAGTGGTTCCCAGCCTGGGGGATAGCAACCCTCCATGGGGTCACAAGAAGTGAAAGATAAGGTATTTCCTCATCTGATTTTAAATTATTGAAAAAAAGATTTTTTCTGATTCTTGCTGCTTATAAAATACTGCAGAATATTGCATCTTCTGGCCTCTAACATTATTCAAAGAAGGAGTTTAGAGGGCAAAACAGCAGCTTTTGTTGAACTACTGACAGACATACAGTATGCAGCCTGTGAGGAGTGGTTGAAAGCAGACACTGCTGTATTTGAAGGAGGAATCAGCCAGACAGGTTAGAGACAAATGTTTTACAACTCAACAAGTTAAAACTGACAGAATCAGGAACATATAGTATGCATATGTACCTCAGGCTTTTAAGGTAGCAGTAGTTAAAACCTCTTCATAAAATGCATGAAATTCTGTTACACAGACTGGATCAACATGTAGGGATTAAAGGAACCGCATTAGGCTGGTTTAAGTCTTAGTTATTGGATAGATTCGTTAGACTCCTCAGTGTACACAAACGTTGAGTGATGATTGAAACCTGCATCAGATGATGCAAGCTGTTCCCTTGGAAGATGACTTCAGAATCTTTTCATTTTTTAAACCAATATTGCAAAACAGTACATCAACAGCCGGTTGCTTTTTATTACAGTGATTTTATAGATGCATGATACCATTGTGTAAAGAGCTACATTCAGATGCACAATCATAAGCAGGAGAATATGTGAAATTAAATGGTCTCCATGAAGAGGAAAGGGTTTTCTTTGTTATCACTTCGCATTTAGGTTAAGTCCATTTAGGTTTTTTGTTTATTGTATAAGAAATGAAGTGCTACACCAAGAACAGGATCCATTTTGAGGGAGGAGACTGACTTTTTTGTTTAAAATAAATTGTTAAATGTAAGGAGTTTTAAGTTCGAACATTTTTTATTTTACTATTGCGATTGTATTTCTTGTGTCTTATTTGTCCATGTGTGCTGGACCCTTCATTATTCTTAGCTCTTAGCTATAGATATGATGCCCTAGAAAAATGAATACATTTTTGCATATGCAGTGCATTGCATAAGTATTCACCCCCCTTGGACTTTTCTACATTTTGTCATGGCATAGCCACAGATTATAATTTATTTCATTGTGATTTTATGTAATGGACCAACACAAAATAGTCCATCATTTGGAAGTGGGGGGAAATATTAAATGTATTTCAAAATTATTTACAAATAAAAATCTGAAAAGTGTTGAGTGCATATATTCACCCTCTTTACTGCGAAACCCCTAACAAAGATCTGGTGCGACCAATTGCCTTCACAAGTCACATTTGCAAGTCACAAAATTAGTAAATAGGGTCCACATGTCTGCAATTTAATCTCATTATAAATACACCTGCTCTGTGAAGGAGTTTGTTGGAGATCATTACTGAACAAACAGCATCATGAAGACCAAGGAGCTCACCAAACAGGTCAGGGATAAAGTTGTGGAGAAGTATGAAGCAGGGTTAGGTTTTCTCACGGAAACATCTCACGGAACACCATAAAATCCATCATCAGAAAATGGAAAGAATGTTGCACAACCGCAAACCTACCAAGACAAGGCCGTCCACCCAAACTGACAAGCCAGGATCAAGGAACAAATTATTCAGAGGAGCCACCAAGAGGCCCATGGTAACTCTGGAGGAGCTGCAAAGATCCACAGCTGATGTGGGAGAATCTGTCCACAGGATCGTGTACTCTACAAATCTGGCCTTTATGGAAGAGTGGCAAGAAGAAAGATGTTGTTGAAAGGGAACCATGAGAAATCCCATTTGGAGTTTGCCACAAGCAATGTGGGAGACACAGCAAACATGTGGAAGAAGGTTCTCTGGTCAGATCATGCTGTGGGGATGCTTCTCTTCAGCAGGTACAGGGTAACAGGTCAGAATTGAGGAAAAGATGCATGGAGCTAAATACAGGGCAATCCTTGAAGAAAATCTGATGGAGTCTGCAAAAGACTTGAGACTGGGGCAGAGGTTCATCTTCCAGCAGGACAATGAACATAAACATACAGCCAGAGCAACAATGAAATGGTTTAGATCAAAGCATGTTCATGTCTTAAAATGGCCCAGTCAAAGCACAGACCTAAATAAAATTGAGAATCTATGTCAAGACTTGAAAATTGCTGTTCACAGATCAAATGGTAAAAAGTCTGTTTAAGTCTATTTGAATTCCAGTTTGTAACATTACAAAATGGGAAAAGGTCCAAGGGGGGTGAATACTTATGCAAGGCACTGTATGTTCACTGCAGAAGAAGAATTTTTCCTCACCAACACCCATCATCTCTACAGCAAAGCAGGTCTTTCCACTGGGTGCGCCGAGGACTATCCTCCAGTCCAGGAAGTAGGATGAGACCAGCGTTGTCTCACTGGAGGTGTCTGTTTTGATCAGCACCAAGTGAACCGGGTCACTCACTGACAGCAAGGTAGTTGCATCTGCCATTTTATTGCTTTCTCCTGCAGCATCAAAATAAATGATATGCATAAGTTGGTTTAAAGCAGTAGTCTGTAACATTTTCAAAACATTTCATGTCAAATAAATGTGGGAAAAGTTAAAAACACAATCCAGATAATATTTGAATCAACACGATGCAACATTGTGCAAACATGAACGTGAAACGAGTACCTATTCCATCTCTATGAATCTCGAAGAGTAAGCCCTCCTCGAGGTTTGGTTCACAGGCACAGGGCACTGGCTTTGAGTGAAACCTCTGGTTGCGGAAGTGCACGTAGAGTGTAAATGTTGAACACACTTGACCTGGTAAAGGCTCAGGCTCCTGGAGGTGCTCCAGAAAGGCCTTACCACCAAGTACTTGCAGATACAGGTAACGTCTTGATGGATCAATATTGGCTTAGAGAAAGAAAATAATGTCATCACTCACTGTGTCCAGGTTAACAATTACATTGTATAACTAACACACTAAAAACTGAAGGGAGCAGTGCTCAGCTGTACAATATTTCTTAATAAGCATACATACAGGGAACAATAATTACTTTGAAAGAGGCAGGAACACTATGTAAAATGTTACAACACAGCTGATTAATTTTTATGCAGTAGAAGCTATAAGCAAAGATAGATTTCCAACGGAGAAACCATTGGATCAAAGAAAAAGTTAGACTTATTGTAATAAGTTAAACCTAACATGGATGCCTGTAAAGAGTATGAATAAAAAAAAAAGGTCAATAGATAAATACTGCATATCATATGTGATAGATACAGTTGAGACTACTTAGTCATGATTTACTTTAGTATATCCTGGTTTTTCTCTCTGTTTAAACATTTGTAAAATCAGTGTTAGCTTTGGCCTTTTTGATGTTTGGCTAATTATGCCTCTCATTTATATTTTGCACGATGATTTTTTGTTACAAAATCCCTGATTGGATATTCTGAATTTCTACTTCTGAACTTTAACGGATCTTTCATTGAACAACAATAAACATGAATGTTGAATAAAATAAATGTATTCCCAACAGTACAGAGTAAACAAGGTGATGGTGTACCTTTGTGTGGACATACATACATCCTACTCTCACTGCTGTAAAAAGTAAGCCAACTGTATACAAATAAACTTGGTATTAAAATGAAAAAGGTTTCAGTGTAACCCATTCAGGGTCCAGCTGAGCTAGGCTGGCCTAGCCTTGTTTTCAACTACATTTAAGTTCCCTGTTATAGGCTAACTTTAGCAAAATAACGGTCAAATGATTCTTAGTAGATCCCTAACAGAGGGAATCTTCCCTTCCAGTTGTAAACATGCTGTGGTCCAACCTCTTTTAGTAATTAGTTGGTTTGATTCTTACCTTTTACAAAGAACTTGCCTGGTTCCCATAGGTAATTACACATCCTCTATAACGAATGTTACCTGTGGTGTACAACAAGGTTCAATTTGAAGCCTATTTTATTTTCTATTTATGTGCTTCCCCTTGGCCAAATCCTCCAACACCACCTCTCCTTCCGCTGCGTTTTTAGACTGTCTTAATGATATCAACAGTTGGATGGCACAAAACTATTGGCAACTCAACAACTCAAAGTCATATCCATCAATCCACCTAAACCCATCACTCAGATTGAACACAGCCTTGGTACCTGGTCAATCAATTTAAAGCCCTATGCCAGAAACCTAGGAGTTCTGTTTGACCAATCAT
The DNA here is from genome assembly GCF_963576545.1 of Limanda limanda. Taxonomy (NCBI): domain Eukaryota; kingdom Metazoa; phylum Chordata; class Actinopteri; order Pleuronectiformes; family Pleuronectidae; genus Limanda; species Limanda limanda. The sequence goes on from NC_083646.1 coordinate 28,571,447, forward strand.
TCACTTTCGAACCACAAATTAAAAAGTAGTCAGAACGCAGCAGCCCAGCTTCTCACTGGTCTTAAAAGACAACATCACATCAACCCGACCCTTGCTTCTCTTCATTGGCTCCCTGGCCATTTTAGGATGATTTTAAGATTTTACTGATCACTTTTGAAGCATGCCAGGGTCTGGCCCCAAGCTACATCACAGAATTACTGACCCCTTATGTGCCTGCACGAAGCCTTAGATCCTCAGGTGGAGCCCTACTCGCTGTTCCAAATTAAAGGTTGAAAACCAAAGGTGACTGTGCTTTTGCCATCGGGGCCCCTCGGCTTTGGAACAGCCTACCTGAGGAGATAAGGCTCACAGAGTCAGTGACTTCTTTTAAATCACTTCTTAAAAACCCAATTTTATAGATCTGCTTTCATGTGATACTGTGATATTATCGTTTTCTTTTCACCTTTTATTTTACTTGTTCACTTATTTTTATCTATTACGTGTTCAAGTCTTAATTTACTCTTCTTGCTTTGTTATCAAAGCACTTTGATAACTCGGTTTTTAAAAAGTGTTACATAAAAAAAGTTTATAATTATTATTATTACAAGTACCAAAAGCTCAGCTCAGATTAAAGTCTTATCTGCTTAACAATCTAACTCTTTACAAGTAGTTTTGCTTGTTTGCTGTTGGTTTACTTGCGTTTGGTAAATTATGTTTTTTACATTTCTTCAGCTGAGTGATTTCTTTGTCAATAAAGTCAGAAGCACGCTTGGGAGGAGATCCTTTTTTTTCATCCATGATTGCCTCCTATTAAAAAGCAGACAGAACAACAGTTAGTGCAGAACAGTAAGCATGTGATCAAAGTAAAAATTAAAAAATATAAGCAAATATTAGTTTTTGACATACATCTGGATAATAATTATATTTCTCTCACTAATCATCAAGTATTCAAAGCTGCTGGCAAACGGTCATTCTACCTGGTTAAATCGTAGGTCCTTCATTACATCATCTATGATACCCCTGTTCTGCAGAGCACTTAAAAAATCGGCCTCAGACAGAGATTGATGCGATCGCCCTTGATCATCCTTCACATTTTCAGCCAGCACCTCTCGGATCTTCCCACGTATACCACTCTGATAACCCCAAAAAACACACAAAATACACAGAATTAACACCTAATATTTACGCTGCCTAAACAAAGGTCACAAGGAGAGATTTCATTGTACCTATACAGGCTTTATAATCATCACCTGCTATAATGAAATCTGATTAAGATGGACTCCTGACCCTCACCATTCAAAGTTAATCATGAAGCTTTGGCTTTCCACATCTTTGCCCCCCACTTGAGTCTTTTGTTTCTAATGCTCATCCATCTTCACTGTGTTGGAGAGAGTGATTGGGGGAAAATGTAGCATTACTCTTGTATCCCGAAAATCTTTAAAGAGTTGCCCATCAACAATATTTTTAAACACACTTTTAGATAACTGCATAAATAGGTCTGTATCAATGAGTTAAAACCATCACATAAATACTTAAACCTGAAGTTGTGGATCCTATCAATGGTAGCATCATCATTTAATTCCAACTGCTAATTCCACAATTGTATTTCGGTCTATCTGTATGTGTTATGTGTATTGTAACTGGTCCAGAGAAGTGCAGTGCCAAATTAGGTGCGATTTGGACACATGATATGTGCTCTCCAAACAGGCAGGTTTAGAACTGCACTAGTTTTTGTACAAATTCATTAGAAGACAATTTTGTAAAAACAAACACAAATAGCTGCTCGATAATGAGCCAATTACTGGACAAAATTTAACTGGAAAAGTGAAATATTGCTTTGTTATTCACATACAGGACAATAATATGGTATATCTACCGGGTCCACTCTATTGCATCTTATTTAACATAGGTGATAGTCTGATCGCTGACACTATGTCAGAGGACATTCTGTGTAGGCCAAACACACCGGCCATTTAAAAGTCATCAGTAGAACACAGAAAGTATAGTTTAGCATAAACTGGTAGTACTTTGCTGCTGTGGTGAAAACAACAAAGGTAATACTAACATATATCCATGATGAATATATCCCGGCTTGTTTTAGTAGTGCTATCTCACTGTGTGCACATCAGACAATGAGTAAACAGACATTTATGTTTAATATAACTAACATGAGTGGAAATAACAGCTAACGTTGCTCACCTTGAGCAGATGGTTGTGAATGATTTGCTTCAGCTCGGAAACTTTCTCTGGAGGCAGAGACATCACTGCTAAGGACGAACTCTGGCAAGCTTTACAGTCCAGTGGCTACCGACGTTAGGAGAAGGGCGCTATCAGGAACAATAAACAAACGTGTTTGTCCTTTCTGAGCTATTTATATACACATTTGTTGTCTGTATCTAGGCCAAGGCACTCGTCTTGCCGTCGGTTTAAACTGTGGCGGAAAAGCTAGTGTAAATATGGCGGTGTCGATGCCTGACTACAGCCTGCGATTAAGTTAAATTAATGAAACCTGGCCTAGAACACAAAAATATACACTATAAGGAATATCACAATAGTGATATGAGTGTTCATTTGTTGCTTTATATATATTTTACAAGAATTATTTTCCCTTTTTATTCAGGGATAGTCTTAGACACCTACGTGACGTCTGCGACAACCATAGACGGGCGACAAGGCGACAACCAATACAGGGCCCTATTGTAGTACAATTTGCAGTTTGTATCAATAGGCCTAACAGGGGTCACTAACTGTCGGACCGCGGTCCGGGTCCGGACCCAGAAGCCGTCCCATACGGACCCGGACCTACAGCCAAAACAGAAGGCGCTTCTGTTTTTTAACCGGCGCAGCTTTTGTAGTCATTACGGTAGTGGTTTAGCGGAGCTTCCGTTTTTTCTAACAGGCGCAGCTTTTGTAGTTATTACGGTGGTGGTTTAGCGGATGAGGAAGCGCATTGACCAATTGCATGCGAGTAAAGCCATCCCATGTGATACTACTCAGCCAATCAAGTCTGTGCATTCACGGCGGTAAACATTGCGACGCTGCCGACAGATGACAGAGTTAGAGGCAAGTTAGACACACACGAAAAGACAGTAGAAAGAAAAGGAAAGATAGCGGTACAGGTAGAGAGAAACAGAGGAGTGAGCCGGAGAAAAGGAGAGAAGCAGGAGTGAGACGGAGAGAAGCAGAGAAGCAGGAGTGAGACGGAGAGAAGGAGAGAAGCAGGAGTGAGAAGGAGAGAAGCAGGAGTGAGACGGAGAGAAGCAGGAGTGAGACGGAGAGAAGGAAAGACACAGGAGTGAGACGGAGAGAAGGAAAGAAGCAGGAGTGAGACGGAGAAAAGGAAAGAAGCAGGAGTGAGACGGAGAAAAGGAGAGAAGCAGGAGTGAGACGGAGAAAAGGAAAGAAGCAGGAGTGAGACGGAGAAAAGGAAAGAAGCAGGAGTGAGACGGAGAGAAGGAAAGAAGCATGAGTGAGACGGAGAAAAGGAAAGACACAGGAGTGAGACGGAGAAAAGGAAAGAAGCAGGAGTGAGACGGAGAAAAGGAAAGAAGCAGGAGTGAGACGGAGAAAAGGAAAGAAGCAGGAGTGAGACGGAGAAAAGGAAAAAAAACAGGAGCCGGAAAGAAGGAAAAAAAACAGGAGTGAGCCGGAAAGAAGGAGAGAAACAGGAGTGAGCCGGAGAAAACGTAAGATACACATGTCGCTCTCCAAAAAAAGAAAAGTGGACAGCGAAAATAGAGCATTCAATCCGGAATGGACAGACTCATTTCTGTTCATTCTTCCCACTGGGAGCACTAAACCAGTGTGTCTCATATGTTCAGAGACTGTGGCACTTATTAAAAGTGCCAATGTGAAACGCCATTATGAGACAAAACATAAAGGTTTTGAACAAACATACCCACCTAAATCTGAAGTGAGATCACAGAAAATAAGTGGTCTCAGAGCCCAATATGACCAGTCCACCAGGATCCTGAGCCACTCATTCACTTGCCAACAACGTGCTCATGAGTGTTCCCTCAGTGTTGCTTGGATTTTGGGTCAACACAAAAAGCCATTTACCGATGGAGGGGTTATCAAAGAATGCATGAGTGCAGTTGCCGAAACACTTTTTGACGGAAAACAACAACAAGAGGTTGGTGATAAAATAAAGGAAATACCCATGTCAGCCTCATCTGCCACAAAGAGAAGTGAACTATTAGCTGAGGATGTTCTAACCCAGCTAGATGAAGCCATGAAGAAGGCACCGTGTGTAGGCTTAGCCGTGGATGAGTCCATTGACGTGTGTGACAGTGCTCAGCTGTTGGTATATGTCAGGTTTTTCAGCATTGACCAGAAAGTGTTCTGTGAAGACCTGTTAGGTGTCACTCCCCTTCAGACCAGTACAAGAGGTGAAGACATCTACCTGGCTGTTAAGGAAATGTTAAAAAAGAGAGGGATACATCCACAAGTGGTTTCAATTACCACAGATGGAGCCCCTGCAATGATAGGGAGAGAGAAAGGAGCTGTAGCAAGACTGAAAGAGGACAATCCTGAGCTCATAGCTTACCATTGTATTATTCATCAATCTGTCCTCTGCGCCTCCCTGTCAGATGAGCATGCTGAGGTGATGAACACAATGATGAAAATGATCAATTTTCTCAGGGCATCCTCTTCCTACCAGCATCGCATGCTAAGGGAATTCCTTAGAGAAGTTGATGCCGATGCTGATGACCTTTTGCTGCACAATAATGTGAGATGGCTCAGTAAAGGCAGGGTGTTAGAGCGCTTTTGGTCCATCAGAAGGGAAGTTGCAGCTTTCTTGGCAGAGCTAAGAAGTCAGAAGGCAACACAGTTTTCTCTCTTTTTAGAAAATGAGAAACAGATGGATAATGTGGCATTTTTGGTTGATATCACTTCGCATCTGAAGGAACTGAATTTGAGGCTACAGGGCAAGGACAATTCAATTTGTGAACTGATGACAGCTGTCCGCTCCTTTCAGAGGAAACTGGAGGTGTTCAAGGAAGACCTGCAGGGAGACTGTGCACACTTCCCAGCAGTGCAGGAACAGGTTCAGGGACAGAGAGATGTGTCTGCATTTGTTGGCTTTATTGATAAGCTGATTGTAAACTTCAGCAACTGTTTTGACAGCTTCAGCTTTGGACAGCCGCTCACCATGTTCATTCAGAACCCATTTCTCATCACAGATGTCAGGGGGTTCTCAAAGGAAGTCACAAAGCACTTTAAATGGGTAAACGCTGGGCCTCTCCAGATGCAATTGGTTGATCTCCAAGCAGATGTGGCCCTGAAAAGGCAGTTTGCAAGAACTGACCCTTCCACTTTCTGGCTCCAAATGGTCTCAGAGACAGCTTTCTCAGCTCTGAGGAAAGTAGCCCTGCACATCTTGACCATGTTTGGCTCAACATACAACTGCGAGGCAGCTTTCTCCACAATGAATATCATATCAAAACTAAATATAGTTCAAGGCTCACTAATGAGCACCTCCAGATGTGTATGAGAATGGCCCTGACTCCATTCCGGCCCAGATTTAAAATCCTGGCAGGACAAGCTAGAGCTCAATTCTCTCACTGAGCAAAAAAGTGGGGGAGTGGGATATAGTAAGAGGGGAAGTCAGTCATTCTAAAACTGTTCAATTGTTATCATCTGTGAAATTGGTTGAGACTGTTAAGTCAAGTTGTGAAACAGAAAAAGGGAAATTCAAGCTTTTGCTTCCTTAATTTTATTTTTCTGAAGTTAAGCACTTTATTTGCACATTTTTATTTATTATTTATTTATTATTTATTTCGAGATGCAGTCCTACTTTTATTTAGTTAATGATATATTCCTGCAATCATACATATATGTTCAGTTCTATGTTACGTGATAATAAATATTGTCAAAAAGTTTTTGAATCGTACTGAATTCACTTGATTTGACAGTCAGGTATTGAGTACATGTAGTTGCTGATACAACTACTAGGGTACTTAAATATATATCACACTTAATAGTTAGAAATTATGATCTTCCGGACCTTTGCTTCAAGAAATTTTCTCAAACTGGACCTCTTTAAATTTTAGTTGAATACCCCTGGCCTATAAAATCAATGTACCGGTTTCAGTATTTATCTGAAATCAACCTAATACTATTAATTATTTCTTAAATTAAAACATAAGGTTTATATGGTTTTAATTTCAGTAGTATTCAAGAAAAATAAATCTTGTTTCATTTAGTGGACTAAACAACTACAACAGGTACTTCCTCCTCAAAAAACACCACTGCAGACAAGAGAAAATAAAATTACTGAAGTGGTCAATATGAGCAAGGCCTCTTCTTGAAATATTGAATCAATTCCTGGAATCCACGGTGAGAGACCTTCAGTCTGACTGCATTGATTTAGCTCATGGCCAGAATGCAATTATGGAGGGATGGGGACTGGGGTGAGCTGTGGGTGGACACTGGAGCTGCTTTATTGACACGGAGAAGGAAAAATACACACAAACAAGCAGACTTTGGTTTAAAAAAAGATTAATATTTTATTTTAATCTGCATTTCATGTTTTCTTTTCTTAACACAACATCTGTCATGTTCTAATTGCAGCTCAGCAATGTACAAATCTCCCCTGTAATTGTTAAAGGAAAACAAGAATGAATGGAATGTATGGTCAAACTGATCTTTTCTGGGCTAAATGAACACTGAGTCAAAGTCATGTCCAAACAGTGCCAATGTCCAAACCAGCCAATCACCAACAAATCGCTACATCTCAGGAGTCAGCACACGCTAATGTCACATTTCGTGTGCAATCAACTCTAATAAAATGTATTATATCACAACTCTGGCTACTGCAAAACAGCTAATGTAATGTTGAAACAACAGCTCACATAATCAATTTTCTGTACTGATCATGCTAAAGAGACCTTGGAGCACACACTCTGCCAACTTCAAGACACATTAAAAGCTATCTCAAACAAGCAATCAAATAGGTGAAGACATGTTTGCCATCACTCTCACCTAACTTAGAATTCAATCCAAGATGCTCTGCTCCAACTTCTAAATCACACTATTATAGCTTTATATTGGTCCCAGTCAATTGAAAACTTGGCTAGATCATGGGTTCAAATTATAAAGTCACATGCAATGCAAAGGTGCTGTGACCAATATCATTTTGCAATGCAGGTGTCAGTTATGTCAAAGATCCAATAGACAACACATTACACATAAAGGGAGTACAAATAAACAGCTTGCTTGGCTGGTATTTTAATAAAACTGGACAGCTTTGCTTTGGTTTCCTAAAGTGAGATAACCTGAACCCATCCAGTGGGTGAATACACACATTAAGCTGTGAGGGACTAGATAGTCACTATGACCCATGTGACAACCAAAACCGAAGAGAAACATGTGCTGTTTTAACAGAAAATGAAAGGTGAACATTCTAGCAGAGTCTGAAATAAATTGCGATTCTCTGCTAAATGTAAATGGAAGAACAAGTGGTGTTCTGGTGAACCTTTTAATGCATGCATGAAATGTGAATTCTCTAAAAGAAAAATAACTCCCATGGCTAATGTCAAGGAAAGGATTCATCCAACTTATCTATGGTAGGATAAACAGTCAACAGAACTCATTTTGAAATGCAAAATGTTAAAAACATGTCCACCATGAACAACACACATCTGACTATAGCAAATAAAGAATGCAAAAATAAATCTGTCAGAATATTTGTCTTTACTGCACCTCAAGTAGGTTTCTTTCAAAGCGATTTGCTATGATACAGTACATTCATCAACAGTAACAAAGAGGAAAGGAAAATAAATCATCGTGCTGGCAACGAGATCCTGAGATGTTACTACTTTTGTTTAGATGTTACATGAAAAATATACACAAGCTCATTTGATCCAGCGCTCCCGCATTTTTACCTTAAAGAAATAAATACCCTCAGATATGCACATCTTATCATCTAAATCTGCTTAGAGAAGTACCTAACCCCAGGTACTGGTGCAAAATAAGTCAGTTTTAGGTGACCCCGAGTGTTTCACTGGGAGTAGATCCAGCAAACCATTAGGCTGACAGCCAAAGCTGCCCCAGCACCGACGTTAAGCAGCACGGGCCTCCAGTACAGCCACTTCTCTCGCTTTCTCTCCGAGTCTGTCAGTCTCTGTTTCATCTGCAGGACCTTCTGCGCAGTGCTGGCAATCCTCTCCTCACGGTGTCGCTTTCTGAGACTAAAATAAATGGCAGTTAAAAGTAAAAGGTCAGAAAACAAAAGGGTTAAAAGCACATCCCCACAAAACACTACATGCCGGATGATTCAAATATTTTTACTAGTGCTGTCAGTTAAACGCGTTATTAACGACATTAACGCAAACCCATTTTAACGTCAATTTTTTTCTCGCAGACTTGACTTGACAAAACTCACTTCAAAAAGTACAGAGCTGTATTACTTACTGCCCAGAGAGGTCTTCCACATTGTGGTCATGGCTATCTGGCTCTGTTGGCAGCAGGTGGTCTCCTGAGGGGGCCTGCAGCTCCACAAAAGATGTTGGCTGGCCATTGGGCCTGCTGTCATTGAGGTGAGGTCTAGGTGGAGGTGGCGGAGGGGGCGGATCTGACTCCAAGTAGGGGGCAGATTTAGATAGTAGTCTCTGCTTGTTTTGCTACAGGGGACACGACACAAACACACAAGTCGACACTTCATCTGTTCACTGTGACAAGCCATGAATCTTGGCAAAATCTTAGATGCACTGTAACACGTCTTTTCTGTGACAGTTGGGAACATATTATTTTAATTTCTATTTATTGAGCTACCTGTGCAGCTGAGTTATCTGTCAGGATGATCTTGGCTCCCTCTATGACCGCCATGTAGGAAAAGCGAAGCTGGTCAGGGGTCTGGATCAGACCCATACGGTATTCCCTCATGTCCAGCAGCACCTTCTGTATGTCCACTGAAGACTGACTCTCACACCTGTCCATCTACAAACAAGATCAACATGTTCAGAAAAAGACGTGGAAGTGGAAAGATGTTTTTGTTTTCTTACTGTATACTAAAAGACCATCAGACCGAATTCACCCATAAAAGAAAATTCACTCATTATGTATTCACCACTATGCCTATGGAGGGGTGGGTGAAGTGTTTCGGTCCACAAAACACTTTGGGAGTCTCAGGGGTAAACAGTGATTCAGCCGAGGGGATATCTTCTACAGACGTAATAAAACACAACATGCCTCCATACTGCTCGTGTGGCGTCAACTAATTGTCTGCCAGCCCTGACATTCACATTCGACAGGGTGTCATTTACACCATGTTTTAAGCCAAATAGTCCCCTACCGGAAGTGGTGAAGCCAGTGCACACAGCCAGACGAACCCGCCTACACTTGGCCGAGTGTGTGTGAGGTGTTCCGTGAGCCCAAGGGTACGTGAATACGCCTCCGAGGACGCTATGTATTTAGGGGCTTGGGGCGACTTAGATGACATTCACGTATGGAGGCATGTTGTGTTTTTTCTCATGTTTTTAATTACGTCTGAAGGAGTCCCATTTAACTCAATTCTATTAGATCCCGCTGCAACGCTTTTTACACAAGACTCAAAAGTGTTTTGTGGACTCAAACACTTTACCCACCCCTCCATTGTTATAGTGCTGAGTAGATAGAGTGAATTAAACAATTTCGGTAAACTATCCCTTTGACAGAGACACATACCATTTGTTTGGATCAATTTTAAATTGTAAATAAGAGACTTCTCCTTTGATGCATCTGAAAAAAACGAAAACAAATACTATGAACAAATTCTAGAGATCTGTCTCTTTTTTTGTACGTGACACACATATCTCAAGAACCATTTGTCTTATTGCCTTCGAACTTGGCATGTGTATTGTTAAAGGCCCAAAGATATGCGGTCGCATTTGGTGTGATTTGGACTCAAAATAAATGTTAATAATCTTTTAATAAACAGGCGACCAGCGCTAAACTTTTCCCTCTTCAGCTTTCACTAACTATAATTATAAAAGCATCTCATCTTGCCCTCTCGACAATAATTGAGAATTTTGAGTAGCGTTTTAACTCTTAACTTTGATATCAGGTAATGTTTCCTTTTAAGGTTGGCTGCATTAGGTGACGTTGACCCTCTCAGTTCTCACCAGGACCAGGCAGGTGTCCACCAAGGCAAAGGTACCAGAGCGTCCAATGCCAGCGCTGCAGTGCACCACTGAGGGCCCATGCTCCGGAGTCAGCGAGCCAGATTCCCGAACCTTGAGTAGGAAGTTGAGGAAAGAGGCAGGAGATTCTGGGACACCAAAGTCAGGCCATGTGGTGTAATGAAAGTGGTAGACCTCCCTCGACTCCCCTGTCTGTGGCAGAAAACACATATGATGCTGGGCATGACAGAGTTCTGACTGACTGGGGTGATTTGTCACGAAAAAACATCACACACATAAACATGAAATCACAGTTTTTATTATCTCCACACATTTAGACTTAGATACTGGGGCAGGTCACACGTGCTGTGAAGTGCGACAAAAATATTTCCCACCCCCCATTTGGCACATAGCCTGTGCCAAATGTTAAATGAATATTGTCATATATACATATAAAAATACTGCTGATCTACTGGGATTGTCACACACAACCATCTCTAGGGTTTACAGAGAATGGTAAACAAAAGAGTAAATATCCAGTGAGTGGCAGTTGTGTGGACGAAAACGCCATTGTTGATGTCAGAGGTCAGAAGAGAATGAGCAGTTGTTGTTGTTCGGGATGATAGAAAGGCAACAGTAACTCAAATAACCACTCGTTACAACTATGGTATGCAGAATACCATCTCTGAACGTACAAACCGTCGAACCTTGAAGCAGATGGGTTACAGCAGCAGAAGACCACACTGGGTGGCACTCCTGTCAGCTTAGAACAGGAAACTGAGGCTACGATTATCACAGGCTCACGATAATTGGACAATAAAAGATTGGAAAAACGTTGCCTGGTCTGATGAGTCTCGATTTCAGCTGCGAAATTCAGATGGTAGGGTCAGAATTTGGCGTCAACAACATGAAAGCCTGGATTCATCCTGCCTTGTATCAATGGTTCAGGCTGGTGGTAGTGGTGTAATGCTGTGGGGCAAGGTGTACCTAATAAGTGGGCCGGTGAGTGTATACATATATATATATATATTCAAAGCAATTTTTGTTTAGAGAGCCAAAGAATCCCTTTTATTTATAAGTTTGGTTGTGTGTGGTTTATTTTATGCATGTTTTATATATTTAGGATATTTACATTTTTTTGTAATTCAAATGTCATACTGAATATTCTTTAGAATTAAGTTGATTACTCTTTGAAAGGGTTTACTTGCATGATTATGTTATATTATTATTATAATATGGTTGAAAATGGTTTAAAAGTGATGACAATATAATTTATCACAATTTCTGGAACAAAATATCATCAAACAAAAATAATAATGCACCAAGTTAGAGGTTTCCTTGTTTAGAGCTTTAGTTCTCTGATAATCTATTTTACATCCAAGCAGAATTGGTATTGTACAATGAAATATCCTTAACTGAATCAATATCGAATCTAGACCCTGTGAATCAGAATCAAATAGTTTTGGGGAATCAGTGGCATGCCCAGCCATGGTTAAAAAAATCCCCATTGTATATGTGAACTTTCAAGAAAAGGTATAATAAGTGTAATTTTGCAATGCCAGAAGGCAAGGTGACAAATTGTAGGTGTACTGGATTTATGTGCTGGTGCACCAAAATGAAAAAATTAGGTGCAACAGTGCGACCAATGTAAAAAGTTGGTCTGGAGCCCTGTGCAGAACAGGTTAAGTAATGGTCTGAACGTTTAGCTTCGACTGAGCTTAATTACCTTAGTGCTGGACTATAATTTTCATGAACTAGACACACAGCACTTTTCATCAGACAAAATCTGATCCAATACAGATTCTAAAACATTTACATTATTTAACTGTCTCCATCCCATGCTCACCTTTGTGTTTTGCAGTTCCAGCAATCGTATTGTGAAATAGGACTGGTCCTCCTCTGAAAGCAGCCTGACAACAAACCCTGTGTCTGTAAAAGATATCTGTAGCTCTTCTGAGGTGGGCCAGTACTGTGCACACTTTTCCTGCAAAGACAGAATCAGCTAAATCAGTTTTGGATAGACACATGGCAGGTGTGATGACTGAAGCATTGCCGGTTAGCTGCATTGAATTTAGCGCATCACTCTTATTTAATACCAATATACTTTTGACAGATTAAAGGATCGGCTGTGCATAGCAACAACACATGGGATTTTGTTACTTATCCTCTAAATTATTACTGTATTACTATGCTACATAGTCATTGGTTGCTTGTTTCCACCGGTCACAGTCCTTTAACAGTGCCTAGAAAGCAATAGGGCTGTGAGGTAACAAGGTAAATACAGTCATCTGAAATATTTGAAAGTAGCAATGGTGTTCAAGCTTTATATTTGTGTTTAATTGCTAATGTTAATGTTGATGAGTTTGCTATTCCATTTCTGATGTTTTTAACAATAAAACTGGAATATGTATTACATTTGTCGCCGACAATAATAATAATAAACTTTATTTGTATAGCATCTTTCATACAAGAAATACACCTTAAAATACTTAACAAATTACATGCAACATAAAAAAATTTGTGTAACAAAATGGAAAATCCAAGTTTAAGCACTTAAGTGCAGTTGAAGCACTGCAGCCAGCTATGGTAGGAAATGGTACAGCAGTAATTTACAGCTCCCTAAAATTAGATTTTTTGATAATACCATGTATGATGGCAAAACTTTTTGAAAAAATTTGATACTGCCCAGCCCTAAAAAACCTTCCAAATATTTTTGCTAAAGGCTAATCTTTGGGGTAAATTTAAAGGTAAAGCATAATTATGGGAGCTAAGGAATGCAGAAATGGAAAATAATATTTATAATTATGTTTTTTGTAACTTTAGAATGAACCTTTTATATCTACATCAGGAACGCGTCCTCTTCCACAAAAACATTTTTTGCAAACACATTCATTTGTTTTCTTGCTGTCAACATAGCTGGAAGTAGTATTCTTTCCCTAGTTTTTAATTTGTCAGATTTATGCTTGAAATCATAAATATAACATGTTTTTGAATTTGACCTTTAGACACAGTCAGGTAAGCTTTTGATCCCAGTTAGCAGTCTTTATACTGAACTAATTCAAGCAAACTCTGGCTGATGGCTCTAGTTTCAAATACTGTATGATGGACCAACATGAAAGTTATGTTTATCTTCTCATTAACTCTCAGTTAGAAAGCAAAAAAGAATACTTTCCTTCTAGGGCGATATGGCCTAGAACAAATACCGCAATATTTTTCATAAATATGTTGATCATTTGAAATGTCCTCTAAAATCACATTACAAATATTAAATTCTTAAAAGTTGTGCGTGTGAACTTCAACTCTCGCGTCATGAATAAACGCCACTCATCTTAATAATTTGTAAACTGATTTGTTCGGTTCAGCGTTCACCAAGAATAATAACCGTCTCTGAAATTTCGTAAACTTGCTAGGACTCTCTGAGTTTCTTCCCTCCTCTCCTGATACAAAAATATGCATGAGCGCAGGAGAGTTTTCTGGATGGGCAGGGGAGTGAGCTGTCTGATGTGAGAGGGGCATGAGAAGAGTTAAACGAAACTCAAAGAGAATTTCATGCTGACGGCTTAAAACATTCCTATGACAATATATACTTGATGGTCGCGATATACTCTTTTTATACATCGCATGTGGTACAAGCCGCGATACATCGAGTATATTCGATATATCCCCACCCCTACTTCCTACAGAGAAACTAACATTGAGTATGTATGCTATGTTGTAGAAACTTCTAGAGCCAATGTCGGTCTCAATTTGACACCTTGAATCATGTCATCCAGAACTTTTATATAAAACAGAAAGGGGAATGTTGTAAATGAATGATTAGCAGTTAGAAATATGTACTCACAGATCCCTTTTCAATGACTCTGTTGAGCATTATAACAGCTTTGCAATACTGCTCCCAAACCATCAGCCAGAAATGACCACAAGTATTCCTTAAAGGCCCCTGAAGATGCTCAAGAAAGAAAAGTACATTAACAAAAAGATCACTGAACATTAAAGTGACATCTTGCTCAGTCTTCTTCAAGTGATCCAGAGGCTTTTTTACTCTACTGTATATGAATGCGGATAGTGTCATTTATATTGTCTATCTGGCACCATACCTGAGACAGTATGTAAGCTCTTTGGGCTTCTTCCATCATAACTAAACTTGCATTGATGTAGTCATTCTCAGAGTTTTCAAGCTTTACTCGACTGTGATCGTCTGAAAGCAGATGAGAGATGACAGAAAAAATAGACATTGGCAATAATGCAAACTTTCACTAACAATCTTATTTATCATAAGACTCACATGGACTGACATCTCTGTAACGGTTCAAATTCCGATTCACTGGGAGTTTTGCCACTTTGTAAGGATATTCGCTGGCTTGGTTACGGATCTCCTGTTGGCAACAAGAAAACAAACTGACAGTTAGTAGTTTCTTTTTATGTCAGCAACATAAATGCGAAACATATCATTAACACACCAATGCATACATATGATGTATGCCTCCTGCCTGACAAGTTACAGAGCTAACATTCATTTAATTATCAAGTTGAGAAATAAAAGTTATCTTAAACAGTATGTTATTAGTCTCATCTGTGCTAACATGTACTGTTTCGCTAGGCTTTCATTTGTCAAACTACTATATTATTATTATTGTATGATATTGTTTTCACAATAATTGTTTTCCGTTGTGTGTATAGGATGCAGCTAAAGATGATCTCCCAGCCTCTGCTGGACAGCAACTTTGTTATCTTTTTCTTTCTACATGACAGATCAACAGAAACTGTTTCACTGAGCAAAAAGAAACGTATCACGCATCAGAATTGTTTCAACATTTAGACATGAGTGAAAAAATCCACTTCTCAGCATATACAAACGTAACCATTTGAAATTAGTTTCGATTTAACTTTCGACTTCTCCATTGAGTTATCTGGCTAAATTAACAGGTTTAATAATAATTATTAATGTATACACTTATTATTTATGCTGTAGCATAACTATGCTTCGGTTACTTCTGAACAGATTAACTGGTGGCCACGAAATATCTTCAGTTCCATGTTATCTTCAAGTTACTAGCGGGGTCAGAGCCCGAGATAAACGGGATCAGAAACGTTACAAATTGGGTCCGTTTGAACAGCTGGTGATAGAGCACATGCGCTTTCTCTGGATGTCCTCATGAATTCCCAGAAACTGCAGCTGACGTCTGCTAGCGTCAGCGAGCATTAGCTAACTGAGCTCAACTATGAAGACTGTGCTAATGCACGTTCTGTAACGATAAGCTTTGTAGCTACGGAAGTAAGCCGCTGGGAACGCGGACTGCCAGTTTCTCCATTCGTCTTTACTATTAGTCATCCCCACATACAACATTAGCACCATGTGTTGTAGTCTTTAAGTTGACACACTGTAATGTGTAACCCATGAAGCTAAAAGTTACAATATACCGATTAAAAAGGTGCCTTACCGACTAGCTACCAACTTAGCTAGCTAAGTAAGTTAGCAACTGATCGTCATAGAAACACGAGAGGCCCTGTGTCCGGACTTACATTGTAAAGGTTTTGCCAACTCCCTGACGAATCAATGTCTTCGAATTCTTGCTCCATAATGTCACAATTTGTGCCCCGAGACACTTTGTGTATGACCACGGAGAGTTTGCAGCACCGTTCGTTAAGTTACTCCTTTCTGTCAGCCATCTAAACAGCAGTGTGTTTAATCCCGGGATCCCTGCGGGAAGTCTGCTGCTGCTGCTGCACAGTGCTGCATGCACTCTGACTGAAGGGGGTTGCCAGTTATGCGTCTGACAACATAAAAAATCTCTTTCCTCTGCTGTGTGTTTGGTTTCTTATATAAATTGGTACATATATCGATATTTTACTACTGTTACCAAACAGCGGTTTGAATTTATCTGATATTTTATTCCAAGTAATAGGTCACGTTTTCTTATGTAGTGTATTATATTTGGTTACCATACACCAGTGAAATATACATTTCAATTAAATTGGACAGTAAACTTTTGGATCTTGAATCTTGGATATTGATATTTGCATTAAACGTAATTTTAATTATATTATAAATAGTTAGTTAAAAGTATGAAAAACAATAAATAATTAAAAAAAATGTGACTTATTAAACAGCAAAGAACATTAAAACAACAAATCAATCAGCATAAAATACAAAATAAATGCTTGTCTGTGAGTGATTAGTGTAAATGTCAGTGTACATTAAGTGTAAATATTCTACTTAAGCTGGCAACCCAATGTAACTTAACAATGCTACTTGCTATCTAATTTGTATTATGATAGCTATGCGTGCTTATTCTTTTAAAGGACCTGGTCTCTTAATTATATCAGTTTGTTTATCTGTGACAAGTACCTCAAAATATGTATTTTTAGTTGGTGTGATACGCCCCTCTTAATCCAAGGAAAGATACAAAAGGCATCAGGATGATATAGAAATGTTCATATTCATGAGGATTTAGGTTTTTTAGTGGAAAAAACTAAAGTTATGATCTTTTCATAGAAAAAAAATAAGAGAGGTTGGTTTAAAAATGGGGAACAATTAAAGCAGGTAAGCACATAATCGGATATCTGTTTTTTTATTTGACCCAAAGCTGACCTAGAATGTCCTTGAAATACAAATATGATGGTAGAAAAAAATGCTAAATAGTTTGGTAGATGTAATGAGCTCTCTCAAGGGGTCTGAATGAGGAGCCAATAGAAGAGCTTTGAAGAATATAATGTACATATAGCTCTAACTGCAATGGGGAAATTTGCAATGTTACAGCAGCAGAAGACATCACATAAGTAGCATGCATTACTTGGTTGAGGGAATATAAAGAAATAGAAATATACAAAAATATATATAAAAAAAACATAAATGTGATTAAACTGGTCAGTGTAAAGACATATTATGTGTCACAACATGTACAGTATATGGGTTGCACATAATTAGATTATAATTGACTTTGAAAGTGGTATACAGGCCAGCAGCAAAAACCTTGAAAGAATACAAAATCAGGCAATATGCTTTGGGGCTATTAAGACCTCCCCAAATATAGCTGCCCAAGGGGAGATGGGTGAACCTCAGATACAAACAGCTAATGCTAAACTACCGGTCAAATCTTCAAGGACACAAAAAAGAAGAAGAACAGAACTGTGAGGGCCCTCAGGCTTAGACCATGCTGGGAAGGTGAGAAAGCTAAGACAAAGTGCTATGTATGGACAGCAAGTAAAATGGCAAAAGAGATGAGGTTACATGATAAAATAGTGCAAAAGCTCCTTATCCTGTGACACCAACATGGTTATTTCCACCTGTATCATTATACTTTAAATCCAAGAACAATTGAAGAGAGACAAATGAAAAGGAAATTGGGTAGACATAGTAGAGAAATGGTTAAGGACTACACACAATACCCTGTTCCCAATATATACAGATTGGTCAAAGGAGCCAAAAACTGGAAAAACTGGATTTGCTTTTGCTATCCCAGACCTAAAAATAAATATAAAGGAAAGAACACCGGATCACCTGACAGGAAAGTTGAGATGTTGGCAATAACAATGGCATTACAATGGACATAGCAAAATAATATAAAAAAGGGTTATAGTATGTTCAGACTCACTATAAGCATTGCTATCTAAGCATAGCTAATACCAATTTTCTTAAACGCACAGTGGGATACAGAGCCATGAAGTCATGGAACCTACTACCAACAGAAATTATAAACGTGACACGTAAATGTATGTTCAAAAAGCAAATAATGAAACACTTGGGTACAACATACTTGTGACACTAGATGGTGTTGTACTGTATATAAATGTGTAGGATTCTATTACATGGTTTGACGTTTTCGCTTACCATGGAATTACCTATCAGTTTTTTATATCATGACAAAGGTCAAACTGCATAACCACTAACTTATTTTTGATATCTGTAACATATAAAATTGTATGATCATTATTTAATGTATTTTAACTTTTGATATTTGTAATTTAACGTATGTTTTAAATGTTTGATATTGGTATTGTAATGTATGTTTTAAATGTTTGATATCTGTATGTATGTCTTCAATGTGGACCCCACTAAAAGTAGCTCTGTCTCAGGGTAGAGCTAATGGGGATCCTTCTAAATAAACAAATAAACAAATAAACAAATCTGTAGATACCCCAATTTATGTAATTGTTAATATTGTTGAAGTGTCTTTCTGTTATTTCATTGGGAAATATTGGCTCGCTTTAAGGTCTGACAATCTCATTTCCGTTTTTGTATTAAATGCTTTAATTTTGAAAGTAAAGTTACGGTAGAGACGCAGACTTCCTGTTATGAATCTGTAATTTCACAAAGGGAAAGTTTTATGTTTTAGCGATCCTCTGAAGAAGCACAAACTCTTACGGGGTTGTTAAGCTTCAAATAAAGCTGAAAACATCAGTTGAAAGTCTCGACCATCTTTCAGGGGGATATTCTACAAGACTCGATCATAGTCCATGTAGTGATACACCTGCGCACTGCAGATATTCTGTATGAAATATATGAAACACTTTATAGACTACAAACTGAATTTAGACTCATGTGTATCCCAGCTCACAGGGCCATTGAGGGTAATGAAAAAGCAGACTCACTTGCTAAACAAACATTAAAACAGGAAAGAATTTTGGTGGTAGCTCTGAGTTAAAGCTCCAGTATGCTACTCAGAATCCATTACGGACAGACGGACGGACGGATCGCACGGACACTTTTTCATTTATAGTTCTCCGGTGCTGAAAACATTTCACCGCCAGAACAGTAGGTGGTGCACGCAAGACGAGCTTAGAGAAGCCTACCTCATCAGAGTTTTTCAGAAGAAGTCCACGCTGTATATTTACTTTTTTTAACTCCCGGCTTTCCTCACACACAGTGAACAAAATAAAGTGACATCCAGCGGGTCAAAATGCTGATGTTATTGTTTCATAGCGCAGCGGTTCCCTGGTCCTGTTTCCGAACGTTGTTGCTAATTCCACAGCTTGAAGCTACACGGAGGCAGCTAGCCCCCCCCCCAGCTTCCACACACAGTCAGCTGGGACTCCCAATACTAACTAATACCCAGTGTTTGCTTCTAACCTGACGGTGTTTGAGAAACAGTGTCATGAAAGCCTTGGAATCAAAGTTTTTGCGCTGTTACCACCGCATTTAGCATGGTGGCTAGCACGCTAGCGCCGTTATAACTGTGTGTGACCGTACACACATGCCGTTAGAAGAAGAAGAAGAAGAATATACACTTTATTTATCCCACACACATGCACAAACATGCATAGACACACTCATGCAATGGGGAAATTAGTCCTCTGCATTTATCCCATCTGGTGTGTGATCTTTGGACAGACACACAGAGCAGAGCAGTGGGCAGCCATGTACAGCGCCCAGGGAGCAGATGTTGGGGGAGTAAGGTGCCTTGCTCAGGGGCACTAGACAGGGTAGGGAGAATAGTCTTTTGATCTTTTGGACAGATCCAGGTTCGTCTTGATGTTGTTATTCTATCCAGGTATGTTTTTGTTGAAACTCCGTGGAGTCGAACCGTGGAGTCGAACCAGTGACCTTTTTCTGCCAGTAGTCCAAGTTTCTGCCACTAGTCCACCGCCTCTCCCAACTAGCCACCGTCAGCCGGACAACTCCGCTGGCTTAGCACACTTGTCACATTAATCGTAGAATCGTAGTTGTGTTTGGGTTTATTGTGATACAGGGAAGGTAACAGGAAGTTTGAGGTCCGGAAATGATGTCGTTTCGAAATGCTGTCGTTAGCCGACTAATCACAGCCAGGGGCTGTCCCGAGGCTCTCCGCCATGCCGACGTGTAGATAGAAAAATCAGAGGTGCACGAAAAGCTCTCCGAGGCGCTCGGAGAGGGCGTTCCACGGCGGAGATGGCGGTCCTATCTGTCCGTGTCAGTAAAAACGGAGTAGCATAGCCTTATAGGCCGAAGCCAAATCAATAATTAGGAGTAACACCATGAATGACTGGCAAAAACAATGGGATGAGGGAGAAGAATGATGCTATCTATAACAACTAAAGCAAAAAGTGGGAGGAATGAAAACAATAGAGTTAAACATTAGTTTACACAGTTATATTAAGGTTAAGAATAGGACAAACAGGATTTTTAAAAAATGCACTTATAGGGAAACATCAATCAGGACAGTGTGAATGTGGTTTAGGAGAAGAAACTGTGGAACATGTCATCTGTCACTGCCTGAAATATAACACAGAGAGACAAACTACAGAAGGAGCTGAGGAAATGTGGAAGAGTTAAACCTGAAGAATTTGTTCAATATTGGATAAGGGAAATGTAAAGTAATCTTTGAGTTTTTAAAAGAAACTTGATTCATGAAGAGCATTAAAGTTTTAATTTTATTTTCATTTATTTTATTATTTATTTATTTCCGCAGACCAAACACTCTGACCCACACTCCAGCATAGTAGGTGAAGGTAGGTGCAACCGGGTGCAACCCGCTATTAAACAACAAAAAAAGAGAAAAGAAGAAGATGCGCCCCTCTGTGGTCAACATGGGAGCACACACTCACTGCTAACACACACACACACACATACACACACTACGGGGACCCGCCAAACACACACACACTCAAATAGACACATGACAGGCCTGCTAGCTGAATTGTGTCGCCAGTGTTGTTAGCACTGGGTTGTTGTAATCATGTTTGTGGCGCGTAGTATCGCTGCGGATCATAGAGATCTGATCCACGATGTGTCGTATGATTTCCACGGCCGGAGAATGGCAACGTGCTCCAGTGACCAAAGTGTTAAGGTAAGTTACTTGGAGCATCAGTTTGCTAACGTTAGCGTTAGCTTTCACCGCTAGCTAGTTAACATGACCCTCACCACAAGCGCCCTGAGCTCATCACTTAATATTCGGACTTAAACAACATTAAGTATGTTGCTTATTCTGACTTTCGATTGCAGTTTTACCTTGTTTTATTAAGCTTAGGTTAGACATTTTTTTCGTAGCACATAAACTAGTGAAGCTGTGGGTAAGTTGTACTGTAGTTGTAGGTAATCTTTTCAGAGTTAGCATGGAGGAACAACATGAAACTCCCCAGTATGTATAGTACACTTGTGATTAATAAGTAGTAATCTGATCGGTTCAGGACCACAAAGTGAAGACCTTTTTAGTTTCCAGTTATGCCAGTGCGTGTTATATGTTACTTGACATTAACACACGTACTTCAATGCAACTTTTAATTGTGATGTTATTTCTCTCAGGTTTGGGACAAAAGCGAAAATGGAGCGTGGCACTGCACAGCAAGCTGGAAGGTAAACCACCTGCTGCTCGATCACTTTTAACATTTAAAAGCTCATGGCTAAAATTACATTATAGCCTACCATCCAATTAAAGCTATACATTTGCATAATTTTCTTTTTGAGGTATCTTTTATTCCTTGAGGATTTACGGATTCAGCTTGAACTAGTAAGTTTATTGTTCTGTATTTGGGAAATTCAGTTTCAAAACAATGCACATCATTCACATCCCCCACTTCAAGCCAAGACTCATGAAACAAACAACAACATGACATAGAGCAAGCAGTACACATCATTCGATAATATTCTTTTTGGAGTTCAGTGATTTGACAGAATCTCTATCCTCTTTTCCTCAGACACACAGCGGTTCAGTGTGGAGAGTGACCTGGGCTCATCCAGAATTTGGGCAGGTTCTGGCTTCCTGCTCCTTTGACAGGACAGCTGCTGTGTGGGAAGAGATTGTAGGCGAGTCCAATGACAAACAGAGAGGATTGAGCCACTGGGTGAGTACAACTGTACCACTAGATTCTGCTCTTTATGTTGCAGTTATAACAGGGATGATCATCCACTTACTTTGCCAAAGTTCTTGGTTTTTCATGAAAGCTCTGACCCAAGTATTTCACATTGTTCTGCTTTAGATAAAGAGAACCACACTGGTGGACAGTAGAACGTCAGTGACTGATGTGAAATTTGCCCCCAAACACATGGGCCTGATGTTGACCACCTGCTCTGCGGATGGAGTGGTGAGAATTTACGAGGCTCCTGATGTGATGAACCTGAGTCAATGGTCCCTGCAGCACGAGATCTCCTGCAAGCTCAGCTGCAGCTGCATTTCTTGGAATCCCTCCAGGTTAGAACACAACTTCACTTTACATAAAAAAATGCTGTGACAATGCAGTGTCTGCAATGTATATGATATCTATATAGATATAGATGCATATATCTATATATCTATCTATATAACACAATTTGCTGTGTGATCATTTTAAATCAAGAAAAAGTTCTCCCAACAAAGAAAAATGAACAGAATAGAATAGATAGATTGATGTTAAGTACGCTGTAATGTCACTGAAGCCAGTACGATACATTCTATAGAATTATTATTGGAAGGGTATACAGGGCCTAGTGATGAATGAAAGATAATTTGTTCTATATACATCCAACAGCATTTCTCATCAAATAAGCCATATGCCCTTATAGAAGACATTTAGACTTGTTTTGGTAGGAAAAGTACAGATGTGTACAGGCTCGCTTTCACATTGTCATGGCTAACTGTGTTGCTTTTATAGAACAGCTCATTATTAATGTTATTGATACCTGTGTTTTTCCAACTATGATGAGACCAATTGTCAGCTTTGAAAAAGGACCACTGCTGTTGGTCTACAATGTTATACTCATCCTCTTGAAATTCCCCCACTCACTAAATTGTCACTGCTCCCCAGTTACCTGACCTTACTTCATAGTTGAAATGGGTAAATACAACTTATGGTAAATGGTTTTGTATTTATATTGCGCTTTTCTAGTCTTGATGACCACTCAAAGCGCTTTACAGTACAGTTTTACATTCACCCATTCACACACACATTCATACAGTGCATCTATTCGCAGCACTTTGTTATTCTATGGGGGGCAATTCAGGGTTCAGCATCTTGCCCAAGGACACTTCGGCATGCAGATGGGTCAGACTGGGGATCGAACTGCCGACCTTCAGGTTGGAGGACGACCACTCTACCCCCCAGCCAAGCTTTTATTTCTAAACAACATAGAACTGCACCAAATACAGGTGGACTGTTGAACGCATATTTTAACTATGGCTGCAACTATTTTGATTATCTATAAATTTGCCAATTATTTAACATTATATTTAATCGGATCAGAAGACAAAAACCACATAAATTCTTGCAAGCAGTTTATTTGAAAGCAACTTCATCCTCAATGCTCTTTTTATATGTATTACAGATATATGCAACTTAATAATGACCATTCCAGTTTCAGATACCAACAATTAATCCTGACTAGTCATAATTCTACATCAAGATATCTAATTCGCCTTAATTTTGTACCATGTCAGAATGGTGTTGTGTCAGCATTTTACTGTAGATATTTATACCTTCTTTATGAAAGATGGTAATAATTCAACAGAATTGTGGATATTTATGAAGAGAAACCCAATGCAAATGAATGGCAAAAGTAGTTTTTACTACTACCTGCTGTTACAGATGTTAAAGATTTGAGTTTTGAGTGGCCAAACTAAATTAAAGATATTATTTAAACTAGTCAGAAACTCAGAATGATGTTATTGATATCTTGCCTAAACATTCTTACTCTTCGAAATGTATTACTAATGGAAATTATGTTGTTGATATACGTAAAGTTAATTCTGGATAACCAAACTTGGTCAACATTAAATTAGAGATCTTAAATTCAATATTCTCTAACCCAACCATTATTTCAATGCAAGGTTTCTGCTGTGCTAAAATAGGAAAAATATGC
Organism: Limanda limanda; assembly: GCF_963576545.1. Taxonomy (NCBI): domain Eukaryota; kingdom Metazoa; phylum Chordata; class Actinopteri; order Pleuronectiformes; family Pleuronectidae; genus Limanda; species Limanda limanda. Next base: position 28,595,276 of record NC_083646.1, read on the forward strand.
ATTACTTGATCTACAAATGAAATAAATATTTACAAAATTGTGTGTAATTTTTAGTATTGCATATTCCAATCTATATTTTATTTACAGATTTTTGGCTTCAACTTCACAGATCTGATCATTTTCTCCCTTGAATAGCTTCTTGTGTACACAAATGTGAAACATGTGAGGACGGCCTGCAGGTCCGTCCACACATTGTGCCTCATTTACTAACATGTGCGCAGAAATATTCTTACTCTCCGCAGAAAATAAGTCTGTGCGCAAAATCGCCCCCGGTTTCATGACATCTGCAAACCAGCCTATTTAGTTCTCACCACCATGCATATATTTGTGAATCAGAATCCTTCTAAATTGACTGATCACAAGTTATTAGGACACGTACAGTGACAATGTTTACTTTGTGTTTGTTTGATTCACTTTAGAGTTTGAGACACATGCAATAAATAAATTAACCTGCTACGTCACAAGATGTGACAGTCAGGACATTAGGGTTATAGTGACCGGAATGATCCAGAGAGATTAATAACTGAATACATGTGACTATCAGTTCGTGTGAAGAGGGACAGAGACGAACAAACACACACACACACACACACACACACACACACTCACACTCCTGCAGACAGGACACTTCATTGTTGCAGAAGAAGCGAAGCCCCGTTTATCCAGAACATAAATATGAATTCATCAGGTTTTTATAGAGATGAGGAGGAGGAAAGGGCATCAATATCGTAGCAATTTAAAACATTTGGTCAATGCATTAGTAAATTTAATTATTGCTGTATTTCAGCTATTTTTTTTTTATGAATGGAGTTTTAATATACTATGCATTTAGTCAAAAGGGTGTGTGTTTACATTTTTCCAGGACAGCCAGGCCTATTTGTGTGTACGCATGGTCTGAGGAAATTCTAAATTTGTTCGCAGAGTACCAACAAATATAGGTACGAACATATTGATGAATCACAGATTTGTGTGTCAACTGACGTACACAGGGTTTATGCACAGATTTGTGCGTACACACTGTTAGTTAATGAGGCCCATTGATCCAACAACTAAGCTACTTCATTATTGTTTTTTTGATAGACTGCTAAACTTGAATTTAGACAGTGTTTTGATATTTCTCCAGAAAGTAACTTGAATTTCCTTTAGTTTTTGTTTATTTTGTTGTTGGAAAGCTTAATGTAGATTGATATATTACTTTAACTTAAATGGAACAAGCTCTTCCACTAATTTTATTTTGGAGAGATATGGGACTGTTAAAACCCTTGTGTTGTCCTTGGGTCGGGTTGACCCCCAGTGTGTGTGTGTGTGTGTGCATGCGTGTGATCATCCGCAAGCCCTGGCCGGTCAGGTAGAGGGTTAGGGTGACCCAAGGATTTTCCTTATCGAATTCTCCTGGGTGTAGTTGACACGAATGGATTGTCATTCTCGATTCGTCTGGGGGGCCAGTTAGACACACACACACACACACTGGTGGTCAATCCGACCCAAGAACAACACGAGGGTTTAATTAACGACACCAGAGAACAGGCCACTTAGGTTAAGGGGGGGTGTTTTTAAATCAGTACCCAAACTCCCACAGTCCACAGCCAGTGGAAGCTAGTCCACAGCTGGGGGAAGCCGGGTCGGGGTCGGCATGTCATATTGTGTCTGTTTTACTTAATTTCCCTTCAGGGATGAATAAAGTAATCTATCTATCTATCTTTTCGTGCGTGTCATATACGTCCCTAGCCCTAGTTGGCAGTATAGAGTTCAAGGTAAAGTGACATGAACTGTTAAAGCAGTTCTGACTTAGCTTTTTGTTCTTGTGAAAGTGTGCCTTGTAGTGCATACTTTGTTTTCATCAGATCATATTCACGTCTTTGAATACATTTTTAATAAATTCATTATTATATTATTGAGGGACTTTAAAATCATCTATAGATTAATCTAAAAAATAATCATTAGATCTATCTAAAAATGATGGATTAATGTGTTGGATTAATCGATAAAAATAATAATTAATAGGTGCAGCCCTAGTGAACTGGGCCTCAGATACACTGTAGCAGAAAGGAATAGAAAGGACTTGCTGTTTTTCCAGCAGAAAAATATCCTGTTTTTAAGACGTTCAATTTATTGGTTGCTGTATAGAGTCTTCAGCTGGTAAATGGGTTTTAGGTATTTAAGTTTGGATTAGAACTCACTGATTATACATTTGTGAACATTTAGGGCACAATTTTAATGAGGTATAAGTGTGTTTTAAGGCATGTTTCTAAACAGTTGACCTCTTATTTTTCATAAATGTGTTTTGGGCGAAACCTGTCATAAACTCAATAAGTGTCCGATCCCCAATTCTCTCTTAAAAGACATCAGCCTTGAATTTAGATTTTGAGTATTTTAGGTTGAACACTGAATTTTTTTTCTGCCTACCAACCAGCTCTCGTGCACATCCCCCAATGTTTGCAGTTGGGAGTGACGACAGCAACGTGTCATACGGTGGGAAAGTTCAGATCTATGAGTACAATGAAAATACAAGGTATGTGTCCTTTAGCCACTTTCAAAGTTAACCAATATAAAGAAAAAATCTTTGAATTTTTGTAAGTTTTCGTAGAATGTATTGTTTTAAAAAAATTATTTATCAATGTTTAAAAGGAAATATGCCAAAGCAGAGACGCTGATGACCGTCACTGATGCAGTCCATGACATTGCATTTGCTCCAAACCTGGGAAGATCCTTCCATGTCCTTGCCATAGCAACGAAAGATGTCAGAATCTTTAAGCTTGTTCCTATGAGGTGATCAATTCTTGTTAATTGTCAAAGTTGTCATATGAAGGACTCAGACATAGAGGTTGTAGTGTCATTGCTTTAAACCTGCCTTCTACGTGTCAGTGAATCTTCAAAAATGACATGAATCTATAAAAAAATATATATATTTTATCCATCTGACAGGAAGGATAGCACCTCAACAGGACCCACGAAGTTTGAAGTGCAAATTATGGCTCAGTTTGACAACCACAACTCCCAGGTGTGGCGTGTGAGCTGGAACATCACCAGCACCCTGCTGGCCTCCTCGGGAGATGATGGCTGTGTGCGGCTCTGGAAAGGTTGGGAGGATTTTTTGGTGTTGCCTGCTGTTAATGACTGCTCATGTCTCTCCATTTCATTTTGAAAAAGCACTTTTCTTTTTAATAAAAAGATTTAGATTACCAGTTTTATGAGTAAGTATAGACTTTTACGATAACCACGGTTTTGTAACTGTAAGAATTGTAAAAACTACAATACCTGACTATGGTTTCCTGCATCTCGTGAGTCACGTAGTCTGTATGTTCGCAGATCTCCTCATGATTCACGTTTTGTGTGTGCGGATGCGCTTGTTTGTGGGTGCGAGCACTTAACTGAACCGTTAGTTGAGAAGAGGGAACTGACATACCAGCCTTATTTCCACCAAGAAAAATGCCTTAAATGTGCAGTGTGGGAGCATTTTGGATATCTAAAAATGCAGGGCAATGAAGACTGATATTAAATCTGCAAAACGTGCTGTCAAAAAGTGACTGCCAAAGTTTCCAATACGTCAAACATGTTGCAACATCTTCAGGATCATCAACTATTTCTGTATGAACAAATCAAGGTAAAAAATTAAACTAGCTAATGTATGCTGCTTCAAAAACTGTTCACAGCGAGAGGAAAGATCCTTGTTTACTTTCTGATCAGCTGACTGTGCCAACAAGTCAGACATTGATTTGTCCACATTTGGAGCCATTGTCTGTAAAAACGTACGACTGTTGATATCGCGATGATGATACATTTTATATATATCGTGCAGTTGGTGGTTTAATCCCAGTCTTCCCAATTCCGAATGCCCAAGCGGTGAGATGACTGCAGTGCCATTCTCATAGATGCACTGTATGTATGAATGGATGAATTACAAAATCTGTACCTTAAAGCGCTTTAAATAGTCAAGACTAGAAAAACAGGGGTTGACAAAAAAAAAGTTGTTGAAGTCAGTGAGCTGACAACTATTGCCGATCTTGTGTCTCGAATTTTCTTTTGTGTTTCAGATAAAAAAGATGCTTTGGAAATCCACAAAGAATACAACCAACAAAGAAAGAAAACTTTATTATAGCTGAAAATGTTAACTATAGTGTAAAGTGAAAATACATACACAAGTTTGCATCATCTATAGAGAGAAATAAACATAACCTTCAGAAAAACAAAATAAGGTACAATAACTTAACAGCAACAAAGAGAAAAAAACAGATTTTTCCTGCCAGTGGTTATGCATCTTCAGAAAATCAGATGTACATATCTATCACACGTTAACCAACATCTCCCGGTGAAAAAGTGGTAACACAGGCGTAGAAGACACAGACGAAGATGATGACGGTGTCGGTGTGCTGTAAAAATGATCACGTGATCTCTGCAGCGGAATTAATATAATACGTTCTGCCTCTGTTTGCTTTACCACCTCTTGCCTAAACAATGCGGAGGATTTGTTGCTGTTGTTAATGCATCTGTGCAGATAACCTCCCACTGCAATGTGCGTGTGTGAAAGGTAAAGTCTGGTCAAATCACCCTGACTCAAATTGTCCCATCATCTCATTCCCTTTGATTATGTCCGTAAGAAATTACATATTACAAGTAGTGAAGCCCTGACTTTGCTCCATTGTCTTTCTGCAGCAAACTACATGGACAACTGGAAGTGCACGGGCATCCTGAAGGGAGACGGCAGCCCGCTCACCAGCTCATCTGGTCAGCCCACAGCCATGAGCACCATTGTGGGCTCCTCTGTTCAGACACCTCAGAATGCACTGAACGGGATGTCTGCAGGAAGGTAGGTGGTGTGGTGCATTAGACGCCACTCACCCAGCCCGACCCAAGCCAGTCAATCTGACAACTCACTCTGCCTCACACTGACTGGGACTGCAGCTTCTAACTGACAAATTCCTGGGCCCACACTGACCCAATGCTGCACTTATGCAAAGAGCTTGGCTTCCAGCATAGGAGCTGAGGGCATCAAGCCTGTGGAGGCCAAAGTTAATTTTTCCCCCCTCTTGATATGTATGGATAAATGTTGTGAAAATGATTTAGGGCTTAACACTTTCTTGGTATAAAAAGTAAAATAAAGCCGTTCATATGCATTTGAAATTGGACTATTATTTTGAGTGATTTTCATATTGCGAAAATACGGCAGAACCATTGTGTCGGTAGGAAGCAGCATTTTGTATATGTCATAAACTTGATTACAACATTTTAACATCAAGTAGCTCTATGACTGTTGCATTTAAAAAGAAGCTCATTCATTTCCTAAACACTTTTTTTCCCGATACATCTGAATGCATCTGAGCAAATATTGCCAAACTCTTTGCTGGGCAGAAGGATGGCTTGAATCAATCGCATTAACTACCTGTAATAACATTAGAAAATAGTTTATACACATGGGCATGAATACAGCCACTGACATTGACAGGTTACACGACTATGAAACTTTTGAGAAACATGCTAATACATATTTTACAGGTAACATGGTTGCAATAAACATTTTAATTTCATCATTCAATATCTGAGTTTTTTGTTGATATAGCCTAATATAATCTAATAATAACACTTTGTGAGTGTCATTGCAGATCTTCAGTTCTCTCCACTTGTTACATCACATTTTCAAGCATTTATCATTATCTATGAATAGTCACCTGCAAAAGTTACAAATGTCTACTTAAAGATATGGACTATATAACAGAAAATATTATAACTGTCATATTTACTGATGGTAAAAGGGGCAGTAAACTAATTTAGCTAATGCTTGTTTTGTCAGAGTATGTATGTGGCTGAATTCACTTTTAATTTGTTAACTTTACTTAACAATTGTTTACATTTAACTCTAACCTGAGTAACATTGGATCTGTGCACAGTATGATGATCTATGTTACAGAATAATCCACTCTGCGACCAAGTAAAACTTTGTAATGCAGTTTTCTCTCTGGTTGACAAAACTGTGACATTTAATACGATATTGTACTGCTTGTTGCATGCAGGATTGGCAAGAGAGCTCCATTTTCCCCTCCCCTGCAACAGCTGACTTCTCCAAAGATTTACATGGATCCTGCGTATCAATAATGTCTCCTCTGCATCAGCTACCATTTGCCCTCTTTGGAATGCATCACAAATGTGTCTGTTATGTCGTAGCTCAATACATGGGAGTTACTTCTGTTCATGGCTTCAACTTTGCTGTGATTACAAAATGATGTCTGGTGGGTTCACCTCTTTGAATAGGCCCTTTTGAAATCATAATCTTGTAGAGCACAAAATCCATCCTTACGCCTTTGATTTCTCATCTTTACTTCCTTTTACGTGTTTTCCCCCTGTATTCCATTGTTTTTGCCCTGTCCACGTATTTGTCGTCTTCGTCTCCTCTCCTTCCTTTTTATTTTTGTTGCTTCAGGTATTTCTTTCCACCTTTGGATTTTCCCAGAGCAGGAACCAGGTATGGTCATCTGCTGCCTCCCTCCTCCCTCATAGAGCACTGTGATGCTGAGCCCATTCAGCCTCAACAACAGGCTCTGCCCGACAGACACTCCTCTAGATCACTGCTGACCTTACCAGAGGCTGAAGGGTAGTGATATTGGGAGTGTTTTAGCTTAAATAAGCAGGGAGCCACAGAACTGTCGCTCATTTCTAATAAAGACCTTCATTCTGTGTTTTTAATGGCTTGTTCTTTGCAGAATTTTTTTATGTCAAATGATTGTGGGAATTTTACATTAAATGGCCAAGGACAGCCATTTTGACAACTGCTGTAATAGTCTAACATATATGCTAGTAAGTGACTAATAAACATAATTTTCCAATATTTAGCTTCGTATTTAAAGGTTTACTGTGTGAGATTTAGGTGAAAGGGATCTATTGGCAGAACTTGAATATAAAATAACCACACTGATGATTTCACTAGAGTGTTTCATCTATATTGTACGGATAGTTGTTTTATGTAGCTTTGTATTTACAGAGCAGGTCTTCTCTACGGAGACCCCTATGTTTTTTGCATTAGTCTAAAGACAAACTAAACACCTTTTGAGTTTTTATGACAACCGAAGGCTACCACAGATTCTCTTTCATCTTTAGAAGAGGAGGGTTAGGTGAGGGGTGTTCAGATGCAACATGCAACTTAACCACAATATGTCACTAAATTCTGAACAACCTTTAAGTGATTTAAGTGCATGGAATGTAAAACAAAAACACATGTATTGATTTATATGTTTTGGGAGCATGCAACATTGGCATAGTCATTGACAGATACATTGACAATCTTTTAGTAACTACTGATATTTCACTCAGTACTTATGGATACTTGAAAGTTAATAAGCTGTATAATTGGATGTATGTAGCACCTTTTAAAACACAAATCAATGAAAAAGGACAGAAATAAAAATAAATAATAAATAAATAAAAAGGCTTTCTGGTATAGGTTTTCTTTTTTGTACTGTACTGTAAAGATATATTGAATAATTAAATAAACACATTTAAATAATACTTTTCCTGGGATCCATCTGCCCTGGTTAAGGCATGTCTACCCATCTTTTGCTCCACCACGGTCAACATAATCAACAGCTATCCTGAAAAAGCCAGATTTGGACCTCCAATCAACCTAGGCTCAGTGCTTGCCTGAATGACATACAATTCTGGGTGTCATTAAATATTTTCAAACTTAACAGTAACATGTCTGAGCTCATGGTTGTGGCCCTCAAGGCTCTGAGCCGGGAGGGTGGGGTTCTTGTCCACGACATTAACAGCTGCTCATTTTTCCCATCCCCGAGGTCCGCAACCTGGAAGTTATTCTCGACTCCATCCTCTCTTTCTGATACCACATCTAATCCTTCACCCAATCCGCCTTCTTTCATCTCAAAAACATCAACCAGACAATGTCCTGAACAGACTTCCGTATGTGCAGAACTCTGCTGCCAGGGTTCTCACTAAGCCCTGGCAGCACATCACCCCGGCCTTCATTCACCTCCATGGGCTCCAGCATCAAATACAAACTACTCCTTGTCACCTATAAATCCCTCCACGTCGTAGCCCTACCATATCTACCTGACCTCCTCCACACCTCCACTCCACTCAGAAGGCTGCGGTCCTCAAACACAGGTTCTTGCTCCATCCCCAACACCAAATTAAAAACCATTGGTGTTGCAGCCTCCACCCTCTGGAACTCTCTCCCCGCCGGAATCCGCAACACTACGCTTTCAATAAACTCCTCAAACACTACCTGTTCACAAGGCCTTTGGCCTCAGTTAACGCTCCACCCTGTCATAAGTGCTGTTTATTTCTATTCTGTTATGTGCGAATTACTTTCTTTTCTTTCTTTTTTCTCTTTTGTCACCACGGACACATGTTAATCGTCTTTGTTTCTCTTGAAAAGCACTGTATAAATTCAAGCTATAATTATTGTTATTGTTCTATTTTATTTTTTAATCTTGAGTTTTGTTTAAAAAAATTTCTAAAAAAACATTAGTTTTTTTACACTATATTATAGCTATTATGATCTGATGTGGTTATCTAGAGTCTGATTGTCAACTGGTCTGTTTTAGGAAACTTAAAAGTCCTTGTTTTCCAGATATGAACATCTGCCCTGCTTAAGTGTCATTTAACAAGTAACTGGTCAATTTGTGTTGTGGTTACTCTTCCCTTATTTTGGCTGAAATGAGAGATTTCCCCTACGGGGTGTATGGAGCTAGAACAGTCTCATAAGTAATACATGCACACAGAAATGAATACATGCGCAAAAAAGATCCACAAATGTGCAAAAAAGATCCACAAATGTGCAAAAAAGATCCACAAATGTATTTGGGGATTTATATATATATGTGACTCAAAACACAAATACATTTTCAATGCACACACAAATATCTTTCATTCCATATATAAGTAAAAAAAATTCACACGTAAAACATAAGATTCATATACTTATTTCTGATGCACACACAAATATAAAAAAAATTCACAAATATACGCATGTAAAAGTATTTGCAATCTTCATCAAATACATGTTTGGAGCTTGTTACATTCATATATAAACTGTTGGACCTGCATTTACAGTGCTTTTAATTTGAAAACCTCGCTGCATTTGTGTTTGGACTTTTGAGACTCCCCTGACAGGAGCCTGATCCACAAATGCGTTTTTTCTAAGAGGGGATCGTCTGTAGCCAATCAGATGTCTCACTGCTCCAAGCCAATCACGTGAGAGTGCCTCCACACGACGTCATTACAACGCGCGCTGGAGTTTTTTTTCTGTTCATTCCGGACATCGAATCAAACGAAAGTGGATTAATCAGCGACATCTATCCCGGCGTCCCTACTCGTCCCAAATCAGAAAAGGCCTCTGTCAGACCCTCAATTGCCTGCCTGGAGGATTTTAGCCCGTCTGCTTACTACATCCCGTCCGGAGTCGCATTTCCGGGTTCATGCCCGGAAACTGCGGAAACCACGGAAGATTTAGAAGAACGAATATGGACCAAAATAGAAGAGTACTTGGCAGAAAAGATCCGAAACTATGACCACTAGTATAACCCGTCACTGACCGGCGGATTTGTCCGCCAGAAAAAGGCTCTGAGGAGCCGCCGTGGCGATGTCAATAAACGTGTGCCACACACGAAGAAGAGCCGACTTCAACAACAAACATTACTCCGGCTAGTGGTCTGGCGGTGAATTGCGTTGCAACACGCGCAACTCTGGGGGAACTATAAACCAAAACGAGTCCGTAGAAGCTGCGTGCGTGCGTAAAAAACGACTATAAATCGGCCTTTACACTTGAGTGACCAGAGGCCATCTTGCCTCTGGCCTATTCGATGTCCGGAATGAACAGAAAATAAACTCCAGCGCGCGTTGTAATGACGTCGTGTGGAGGCACCCTCACGTGATTGGCTTGGAGCAGTGAGACATCTGATTGGCTACAGACGATCCCCTCTTAGAAAAAACGCATTTGTGGATCAGGCTCCTGTCAGGGGAGTCTCAAAAGTCCAAACACAAATGCAGCGAGGTTTTCAAATTAAAAGCACTGTAAATGCAGGTCCAACAGTTTATATATGAATGTAACAAGCTCCAAACATGTATTTGATGAAGATTGCAAATACTTTTACATGCGTATATTTGTGAATTTTTTTTATATTTGTGTGTGCATCAGAAATAAGTATATGAATCTTATGTTTTACGTGTGAATTTTTTTTACTTATATATGGAATGAAAGATATTTGTGTGTGCATTGAAAATGTATTTGTGTTTTGAGTCACATATATATATAAATCCCCAAATACATTTGTGGATCTTTTTTGCACATTTGTGGATCTTTTTTGCGCATGTGGATCTTTTTTGCACATTTGTGGATCTTTTTTGCGCATGTATTCATTTCTGTGTGCATGTATTACTTATGAGACTGAGACTGTTCTAGCTCCATAGGGGTGCAGTTGGTGGGGATTCATGTTTGTAAATATAAGGCAATTCTTTCCCTGATTTTACTTAAAAATTATGGACATAGCCTAAATAGTGTTTAGTTTCTTTTGACAGGGGAATGCATGTGTAGGCAGTTCTCTCAGTGGGCATCTGTCTGCTAACCAAGGCTTGGCAGAACACGTGATACAATAAAATCCCCTCTTGGACCAGGGACTATCATTGCTCTAGCATCTCTGGCCTCGTTTGCTGTGTGATAAACAAAATGCTTTGCTTATTGGGGGAGCTCTTCCAAATATAATTTTATTCTGCGAATTCACTTGTTTACACTGATACATCTGATTTCTACAGTAATTCAAACAGTCTTTAACCGATTGAAAATAAGCATGCAGTTTCTTTATTTTCTCTTGTGTTAGGAGAAGCCAGGCTGATTCATTATTTGGCTGTTTTTCAGTGTGTCTCACATTCCCACAGAAATGATTGACGTGTGCGCAATCAAATCATGGTCGACTAATGCATGCCTCACGTTTCTATTGTCCAATAAGAGTGGTTTATAGGGATTAAGTCTTGCCCCTCTCGACATTACGCTCTCGCGGGCTTCCTGTAGTTTCCGGGCGCTGCTGCTTGGTCCTGCTAACCTGTGAACTGTTTCACGGTTTGTTCCTCAAACGTACCAGACTTTCATTATTTAACACACGACTTTGGGAAGTTACTTTTGTAACTTAACTGCGCATTGCAGCCTCTCGCTGCTAGTTTACAAAGAAAATACTTCGAGTTGGAAGGGAAAAAGCGGTGTCTCAGAGTTTTCAATGTAAGTTGAAGTCCAGCTATCGTTCACGTTATCTTTTGAATTTTTTCGTCTCGGTGAAATGGACCACTTCTGAGAGAATTGGTTTATATTAGCTCGCAGGATTATTTAAATAACTAGCAACGAGCAACTCAAATGTCGAGCGTAATGGCGAGTTTGACAAACTCATTTGTTGTTAGCAAGTAGGTTAGCTAGCGTGTGTGTGTGCGTGTGCGTGTGCGTGTGTACTGTATTAGACTGGACTGTGTTGGGCTCGTGTGGTAGACTGAAACGGACTTTATATATATACAGATTGAACTCTCAATGTTTAGACTGTAAGCAGCACACACACACCTTCACCTCTTTTCTTATTCTTTGGTTATTTTTCTTCACGTAGTTATATTTGAAGTAGAGTCCAGTTCTTTAGTGTTCTTGTCTTTGCTGTTCCTAATGTTGGTGTTTTAATGAAACCCAGAAATGTTCCCCCAGCTTCCCCCTCCCCTTCCAAACATGACAGAGAACCTGTGCTAGCCTTCAGTTATCATAAAAAATCAATCAAAATCAAAAATCAGTTTGCCAAGTTTGGACTTCTGTAAAAAACATGGCGACCTACGTAGAGATGACCCGCTCTCGGTGTAAATATAAAGGGCCCATTCAAGGGTTAAGAAAACAACAACTTGTACAATTTTGTGAAAATGTCATTCTTTAATTAAATCAAATCTGCCAATTGATCCATTTTACATTTTTGTTTGTTTTCAACTAACAATACCCTGCCTTGTTGTCCAATTATCTTTCCTAGACATTACAAATGAGCTTCGCTTGAATTCAAGACAAGCCACACTTGGCTGTCAACCTGCTCATTTCAAGCACCATGGCAGGTTATTACAAGCTGGAAGATGAAGTCCTTCCCAGTTTCCTCTGTGAGTCTATGGACAGCTCCAGTGGCCGTGCTTCACTAGGGAATGTGACACTGGGCTCAGGCCCGGGATTGCCAGTGGCTGCCTCCACAGTGGCCAAAATCAGACCCAGTTCTGACAACAGGTGGGAGCTGGCTGCTGCTTAGGACAGATGTGACTTTCAGTGTGAGAGTGGATACTGAAATCATTCCAGTTTTGTTTGAGAATTTTTGTCTTTGTTCCATCAATACTGAGGGTGTTCACACTGAGTCAGCATTCAGCTGTCTGAGCACTGAAAATAATGTAGAGCTGTTGGTATGTTAAAAAGCATCTGTTTTTGAAATCGGTGCCCTATGCTTTTGCTTTACAGAGAAGATCATTGGAAGTCATATCTGGATGACAATACGTTGAAGCAGGCCAGCTCACAGCCATCAGTTGGAGAACAGCCCAAGTTTGCCCTCAGCTTTAAGGATGAATTGTGAGTATATACATGAATGTAGATCACACAGCAGAATTTCCTTTGGAGTGTTGTCTGAAGTCTTGTATGAGCTGAATCTCATCTTCAGGTTCCTAGAATTGTTTTATTATTGATTTTTTTTTGTAGACCTTTAGCTGGGGTTTGGATTGACTTCTTATTGCTGTATTTAAACTGGTGCCGACGTTTGTCACCAAAAGGCAAAAGCTTGTTGTACGTTACTGTAATAATTGTGTAACTGTGTATATTTATCTTTTTTTAAATCAAACCTTGTCGTTAGATTATTTCACTGAGAACTTTTACAGTTCAGTGCACAGGTGAATTCCTTTTTAATGCCTCCGTGCAGGTGACAGCCAGGCGCCATTATGTTTTCGGGTTGTCTGTGTACTACATTCACTTGAGCTCAATATTAACTGATAACATATTGGTGGTCAAAGGCCAGGGTCTCTGAACTCCGGAAGCAATTTCTTTGCTTTGTGAATGCTATATCTGCTGAATGCCTTGAGGGAATCCTTTCACATTATGCACAAACAGTCACTTTGACTCAAGCATTAACTGATTTGATTTGGTAGCCTCTTAAAGTATGCTTTTTTTCCCAGCTTGATGTGAGGACTTTTAAATTTGGTGCAAACATTCACTTGGAATCTAAGATGAACTGATTAGAATTTGTTGGTTGAAGGTCAAAAGGTCAAACACATGTGACTGCATGTTGTTGTGAATGCCACATATCAGGAATGCCCAAATGGAATTTAATTGCATCATTCACACACATTCATTTAACCTAAAGGATAGACTGATTAGAATTTGATGTTCAAAGTTCAAACATCTAGGTCACGGTGAACTACCAAAATCCTTTTTTAACCCTACGGAATTTTCTCCATAACACCTCAAGGGAATTCTTGCAAATTTAGCAGACATGCTCACTTGATGAAATGGTCACATGATCGAAGGGCAAGGTCACGGTGGCCTTGCTAAACATGATTTTTGGCCTCTTGAATGTGATATCTCAAGAGCGCCTTTAGGGAACCTCCTAAAATTTGATCAGTTGTCACTCAAAAGTAAAGTTCACGGTGACCTTATGTAACTCAGAAAAACTAAAATGATCCAGATGGACTGCACTGGTTGATCGAGGCATACAACCGCAGTGCTGTATTTACCTTGTGGACAAGCATATTATTATGAAATAATATGTTCTATATTTGACATGTAATTTGTATGTGGTCTTAATTATTTGCTACGCATCACCTTCACAGGGACAAAGCGGATGACTTCATTGCAGCCCACCGTCTTTCAGACATGCTGGTGAAGATTAATCTAGATGACAGCGCATCTCAAAACCAGGGCTCCATTATTCACCAGCTTCCTACACAGATTGGTTCAGTCCATGGCTGGCCCACAGAACTTGGAACAGGTAAAAGCGCCTGCTCCTTTCTAGCTTTAGATTATCCATACTACCCAGCATGAGACTCCGTTAGCCCATTCTTAACTAGAGCACTTGAGATTAACACCAGTAAGCGACCATTGTTAGATCACGGCCCACCTATCAGAGAATTTATTTACCAGAGTGACAACCACCATCAGTAAATAATCCAATCACAATTGAATATCTTTTAAGAAGCCAGGAATGATTGAAGAAAAATCTAAAGACAGCGCAGCGCCAGACTCAAACCATAAAAAAAAAGTTATGTTTTGTAGTTTCAGTAGTGAACATGAAATACCACAATGGACTGGATTTACACGTTCGGGGAAAGCTGTATTCGGGATAAAGTCGCATAATTGAAGTACTTTTTCTTTTTTTTATTGATCTGATTGGAAATGAAAATAAATATTGTCAAAAACAGAGAAGACAGAAAAGAAAAGGAAGGTGCACAGAATTATCTGAGCTGGAGCTGCACATCACTGTAAACTCAGCACTGCAGGTGAACCCTCAGCTGACCATCTGTGGATACTCGACCTGAGCCTGACGGGAGAAATAAATTGAACACATATTTTTCAATGATACTAATAGAAATTTTTCCTCTCAACAGATCTGTCAACAGGGCTTCTGGCCCTTCCCCAGTATGGACATAAAGACAAAACGGATGCAAAGGTACCCATCTTAGTTGCCCTATAATACAGGCTAATTTACAATAATGTATAACCAGTTCTGTTCATAGGTCATATATTTTTGTTGATTTTCTCTCAACCTGCATCAAAATCAAAGGGAGTCATAATCAGCTATGTATTTGGTATCTTGCGTCTTCCAAAGGCTATTTGGGCAGCTGTGGCTCAGGATGTAGAACGGTCGTTCTCTAATCAGAATGTAAACATACCCTGTCCTAGGGCTGGGTTTTAAAAAACAATTCTCTGATTAAAACGTATCTTCCTTTAAATGGCCAATATTATGTAAAATACATTTTCTGGGCTTTTACTATCAGTAATTACTTGAAGGGGGTCAATAAATACCCTTAAAGTATTAAAACAGTCACTCCACAGACTTTTTCACTCAGTCCATTCTAAGAAATTCTAAGAAAACGTATCGTTTCGTACCTCCTCTTCGTATGATGTCATCTTGGAATCGCACTCTTCTCTCAGCCCTGCCCGGCCGGTACCAGCACAGCCTCCGAACGCACCCTCCCAGCGGTCTCGAATAGTATGGACATGGAAATAAACATTGCACCAGTTTTTTCGACTTTAACCCTATAACACTAATGTCGGGTGTTTTTTACCCGAGCGTGTGTAGTCATGGGATTTTCATTGAGTTGCTGCTGTCTGACTGGCGTGGGTCCTTGGGTAGCTTCAGTCTGCTCACTGACGTCATAGAAGGTAGGGTAGTCTCCCTGCTCCCATTCCTTTTTTTGCAATAGGCACGTGTTTGGGTCATTTTCACCTGACGTTAGTGTTAGAGGGTACATTTGTTTTGAAATATTATATTAGTTGTAAATGATGCAGGGAGACTGTGGCTACACCGGACATGTCCCAGGAACGGCTGGACTGAAGAAGAAGTTCCCAGCTCTATATATATTTTTTTTTAATGGTGTTACAAATTTCACGTTAGTGTTCTAGGGTTAAACCACTGATATATCATCTTAGGACAGGGGGTAGGCAGCCTTTACTATCAAAAGAGCCATTTTGCCTCCTTTGAATTTGTCTGGAGCCGCAAAACATATTTGATAACTCAGCTTATAAAGTTTTATATATAGTTATTCCATATACAGTGGGTACGGAAAGTATTCAGACCCCTTTACATTTTTCACTCTTTGTTTCATTGCAGCCATTTGCTAAAATCAAAAAAGTTCATTTTATTTCTCATTAATGTACACTCAGCACCCCATCTTGACAGAAAAAAACAGAAATGTAGAAATTTTTGCGAATTTATTAAAAAAGAAAAACTGAAATATCACATGGTCATAAGATATTCAGACCCTTTGCTCAGTATTGAGTCAGGGTTCCCGCGGGGTCTTAAAAAGTCTTAAAAGGTCTTAAACTTAATAATCAAAATTTTAGGCCTTAAAAAGTCTTAAATTGATTCGGCCAGGTCTTAAAAATGTATGGATTCTCAAACTGTGTCGCGCGACCGGGAGCTGGAAATGTGAGGCGGAACATAAGTTTTGACTTCGGCATCTCTTTAACGGTGGAACCGTAAACACATCGTTCTTTCGCCGTAGCCATGGGTCACAATACAGTCTGTGGTCGCAACCCGCGGCTCTGCAGCGGCTACCTGTCCTCCTCCTCCTTCTTCACGGAGTGGTCCCGAGCCGCGATACTGGCCTCGGGGAGGTTAAGGTAATACTTGTTCTCCAGTAAATGTGTTTTGGGGAGAGGTCCGCGCTGCAAAATGTCCCCCCACCCAACAATTCGTAAGGAAATAAATCAGCATGGAACCAATAATCACTAACTTTGCAGCCCCCGGTGAGGACTTATCGGCGAACACCCAGTGCCTAGAGGCATTACAGGTGGGCGCGCGACCGGGAGGGGGAAATGTGAGGCGGAACTAATGTTTTGACGTCCGCATCTCTTTAACGGTGGAACAGTAAATAAAACGTTCTTTCGCCGTAGCCAGAGGTCGGCAACCCGCGGCTCTGCAGCGGCTCCCTGTACAGTGTTGTGCGTGCGTGCCCCCAGACAACACACACACAGGCCCCGGGGCTTTGCCCCGGGGCTTCGCCCCCACTCATTCGCTCAGAGAGACACACAGTGAGATCAGAGCTCGTTAACGTGCAGCCGCCGGTCAGTGACAAACAAGAGACAGTGTTCAAACACCAAGTTGAAAAGAAAGTACGATGACGAAGCCTGTCTTGCTCTTGGCTTCACAGTGAATGAAGGAGGACATGAGGAGACCAGTGTGTATTTTAGGTCTGAAAACTCTGGCAGCTCACAGTATGAGACACAACAATTTAAGAAGACACTTAGAAACATTACACCCCAGTCACATGCATGTGTTCTTTTTGGTTGAGCTTTATCATCGTTGTAACAAAGTGATTAGAATTTAATACATTTTTTTTCTATTTTTGAAAAAGTAAAGACTGATGGAGGAATGTAGTGATAAATGTCACCAAAAGTACTTCAATTAAGTTGAATTTAATCAAAGTTATTGCACTATTCTTTGAAAAAAGTGTCACAATAAGAATCAGAAATTGAATTGAAGGTGAATTTAATGTTTATGTGTATTTTATGTAAATACACATGTTAAACTTGGCCCATTTTGTCATAATTTTGTTGGGGCAGGGTAGTGAGTGGGGCATGAAAAATATTGTAGCTCCGAAGTGGGGCATGACAGAAAAAGTTTGAGAACCACTGGCCTAGAGACTGAACAGGTGCGCAGCAATTAAGCGAAAAGAGGGAAATTTTACTTGTGTGTCGACTACTTTTGTAAATAATGGGGAAGTGTAAGTTTAACCCATCTTGGTTGCATAGAAGCACGTTTAGTGCGTGCCTAAAACCAGTGGAAGGGAATGCTTTTGAAGCCCACTGTACTCTTTGCAAGAAAACGGTAAAACTTGGAACATTGGGTGTAAGGGCTTTAGAGTCACATGCCCAGTCAGATAAACACAAAACCCACGTGAAAAGCCAACTACAAACTCCTGCCATCTCGTCGGTGTTGGCCCCTGCTTCGGGACCATCACCTGTGTCAAATGCTCCATTAGCTGGTGTGCCTGTCAAACTGGGTAACTGTTTGGGAAAAAAGCATGTTTATTGATTACAAGGCTCAGTTATTTCTGATTCTATTTGTTACCATTTTGGACTTGTTTGACTTGTGTACTGTTATGTTCAGTCATTGTTCTTATGTTGAATGGATATAAATTTACTTTGTAAGTAATTCTGTGACTTATTTCTTCTTTCATAGTAATTTTCCTTCATACTTTTTGCCAGTATGGTCGTGAAATAGGTCTTAAATTCTATTCAAAGTGGTCTTAAAAGGTCTTAAAAAGTCTTAAATTTATCTTGTTAAAACCTGAAGGAACCCTGTGAGTAGAAGCACCCTTTTGAGCTAGTACAGCCATGACTCTTCTTGGGAATGATGCAAGAAGTTTTCACACCTGGATTTGGAGATCCTCTGCCATTCTTCCTTGCAGATCCTCTCCAGTTTTGTCAGGTTGGATGGTGAACGTTGGTGGACATCCATTTTCAGGTCTCTCCAGAGATGCTCAATTGGGTTTAGGTCACGGCTCTGGCTGGGCCAGTCAAGAATGGTCACAGAGTTGTTCCGAAGCCACTCATTTGTTATTTTAGCTGTCTGCTTAGGGTCATTGCCTTGTTGGAAGGTGAACCTTCGGCCCAGTCTGAGGTCCAGAGCACTCTGGAAGAGGTTTTCTTCCAGGATATATCTGTACTTGGCCGCATTTATCTTTCTTTCAATTAGGGCTGAACGATTTGGGGAAATAATCTTATTGCGATTTTTTTCCCCAATATTGCGATTGCGATTTAATATGGGATTTTTTTATTTGATCCCATTTTTTTCCCCCAACAAAACGTAATGAATGATTTAAATATGACCAACGCAATATTAGATACATTTAGTGTTAAATAATATTTAAAATTATAGGTGTCTTACTGCTCCCAAGTCAGAAACATTTCACACAACTGAAACATAGAATTTGCCTCTACTATACTTTGAAAATATTTTGTAAAATCAAAGTTAATAAAGTTATAAATAAAAAACGGAGAAATGCACAG
The DNA here is from genome assembly GCF_963576545.1 of Limanda limanda. Taxonomy (NCBI): domain Eukaryota; kingdom Metazoa; phylum Chordata; class Actinopteri; order Pleuronectiformes; family Pleuronectidae; genus Limanda; species Limanda limanda. The sequence goes on from NC_083646.1 coordinate 28,613,997, forward strand.
GCCACAGAGTCAAACAGTATAACTTCATGTATGAACAGTTTCCTGAAGTTAATGAAATGGTCCCACTCCTCAGACTTTGATTTTTAACCCTTTCGATCACAAGTCACGTAACAGACAGAGTGTGTGTGGAGCCACAACACAGCAGACATGAGGCGGTGTAAAGCCTTGAGCATCCCGTTCATGTGCGAGTGGTCGTGCAGATGTACGGAGGTGCCGGGCCTCAGCAGGAAGACCCCCGTGCTGAACACCTCCGTCTCGCAGATGTGCATGTAGGGGACCGATTTTCAGGTCCGCCGCCGGCCCCGCGGTCACCAGCGAGATGAGCTCGCTCTGTGTGTCCGTCACGTAGAAGACTCGAGGCCCCTGTAGGTGATGCCGGCCTGCTTCGCTATCTTCTGGATCAGCGGAGTTGTGTTGTCCCGCGGCATTCTGGCTGCAGGTGCGGACGGCAGCCCGGTGCGCTACTCTCGTTCGCACGTTATAATCGCGCACGTTGCGATTAGGAAATCGCGTTTTATCACATCGCGATTTAATCGCAAATGCAATTAATCGTTCAGCCCTACCTTCAATTGCAACCAGACGTCCTGTCCCTGCAGCTGAAAAACACCCCCATAGCATGATGCTGCCACCACCATGTTTCACTGTTGGGATTGTATTGGGCAGGTGAGCAGTGCCTGGTCTTCTCCACACATACCGCTTAGAATTAACAGTTCAATCTTGGTCTCATCAACCAGAAAATCTTATTTCTTATAGTCTGGGAGTCCTTCATGTGTTTTTTGGCAAACTCTATGCGGGCTTTCATATGTCTTGCACTGAGGAGAGGCTTCCGTCGGGCCACTTTGCCATAAAGCCCAGACTGGTGGAGGGCTGCAGTGATAGTTGACTTTGTGGAACTTTCTCCCATCTCCCTACTGCATCTCTGGAGCTCAGCCACAGTGATCTTTGGGTTCTTCTCTACCTCTCTCACCAAGGCTCTTCTCCCACGATTGCTCAGTTTGGCTGGACGGCCAGGTCTAGGAAGAGTTCGGGTCGTCCCAAACTTCTTCCATTTAAGGATTATGGAGGCCACTGTGCTCTTAGGAACCTTGAGTGCTGCAGAAATTATTTTGTAACCTTGGCCAGATCTGTGCCTTGCCACAATTCTGTCTCTGAGCTCCTTGGGCAGTTCCTTCGACCTCATGATTCCCATTTGCTCTGACATGCACAGTGAGCTGTAAGGTCTTATATAGACAGGTGTGTGCCTTTCCTAATCAAGTCCAATCAGTTTAATTAAACACAGCTGGACTCCAATGAAGGAGTAGAACCATCTCAAAGAGGATCAGATGAAATGGACCGCATGTGAGTTAAATATGAGTGTCACAGCAAAGGGTCTGAATACTTATGACCATGTGATATTTCATTTTTTCTTTTTTAATAAATTTGCAAAAATTCCTACATTTCAGTATTTTTCTGTCAAGATGGGGTGCTGAGTGTCCATTAATGAGAAATAAAATGAACTTTTTTGATTTTAGCAAATGGCTGCAATGAAACAGTGACACATTTTAAGCGGTCTGAACACTTTCCGTACCCACTGTATGTATATATAGTTTGAAATTATTGAACGACAATAAAGAAAACTGTTGACATTTTATTGCTATTGTTACGTGCTACATTAAAGGAAAACACCAATCTCTAATGAAGAGGAGAAAAAAATACACTGGCAAGTGTAGGCCTACTTTGAAATATGTGCGTGCGTGCGTGCACTATCTGGGAGCAAACACACACACGCTCGCCCGCTCCTGGTATTTCATGATGGCCTGATACGATAATGATTAAAAAATGAACGTGGCGTTCACTCACGTTCATCATATGAAGACGGCTTCGTCAAATTCACTGTTTGGTGAAAAAATTACACTGTACAGGGAGCCACTGCACCTTTCTGGGATTTGGGATTTCAAATTAAATCCCAGAAAGGTGTAAAATATGGGCCCTTTAAAAATCCGATATGGATTCAAGATCTATCTTTTAATATATGCCTTTGCCTCTTGAGTTTTTTTACATGAGAATGTCGCCAACATTTAGCAAGTTGTGTCACTTCTCTTCTCCTGTGTTAGGAGTTCCAAGAGCAACACACACACACAATCTAAGAGGAAATACTGGAATACTGACCTAATACAAACCTAAAAGCTTATCCCAAGCATAACCATCCTATAACCAGTTTACCAAACTGGTAAGATATACCTTGTGCCAAATTATATTTTATATTAATTTATTTAATCTTTTTTATTTTTTTATTCAGGATATTTGAATGTTTTTATTCTAATTCAAATGTAAGATTGAATATGCATAAAGTTCATTGCTCTTTGAAAGAGTTAACTTGCATTATTATGCTATAATATTATCATTATGTCGGTGGTTATTAAATTGTCTCAAGAAGATGACAATTATATAATTTATCGCAATAAATTCTGGGACAATATATCATCCAACAAAATTTGTTATCGAGTCTGGCCAACTTCAATATTTTTTAGTAATGCACCAAGTAAGAAGTTTCCTTCCACAGTTTACAACTTTTGTTCTCTGAGAATCACTTTCATTTCCAAGCAAAATTTGTACATACACACATACACACACACACACAAGCACACACAAGCTCCCTCGCTGTGAATCCAGCAAGGGGATTCCCTGCTGTGTTCTCAAATCAAATCCTCCCGAATTTCTATGGACTTAATACATGCACAGAAATTCTGCAGAAAACTGCAGAGCCTCTCACTGTGACATTTGCGTTCACACATGCACCTCCTCCGGAGAAAATAAAGAGTATCTGCAGAGTTCAGTGCATGTCCAAAAGCTGGTTCAAGGAAATCTATTTTGAATCAAATCAAGACCTTTTGAATCAGAATCTTATTAATATGACAAATCAGTGTCAATACCCAGCCCTACCCTCTCTTATCTTATAAAAAGCATGATAAAGTACCTTCCTTTTTTCCACATACACTCAGGCCTCACCAGCCATAGTGGGGGAGGACAATGTGCAGAGTGAAGGAGTGGACAGTGACCATTTCAGTGGCAGCAATTCAAGCTTCCTGGCAAACGAGAAGCTCATGTCTGTGGACAGTATGAACAGTGATATCACGGGTATGACTTGTCTTTAACTACTAGAATCATTTCACAGTATCAATTTCTTAATTTACCTAATATACTTTATACTTCCTTGTTATTTTAATTGCAGAAATAACTGTAAAATTGTTCACATGTTGTCAAAGCTTGAGTCCGAATCTTCTGTGTTTTATTCTCAGATGATGACACTGACTTCAACAATTTGCCTGATGACGAACTGGAGCTGTACTTCAATAAGCTGGTTCCTCCTGCCATGCAGAGAGGCAGAGTGGAGGGCCAGGAGCTTGTCTCAACAGTAAGGCCCAATCTCATTTCACCCCTTTTCCAACCCCTACCCCTTGTTTTTTAGTCATCTTGTTCTTTGGAGTAGTGTTTGAAATTTTCTCCTGCGAATTGGGACAGCCCCTTTTGCCATTCATTCAATGGAAATGGAAAAGCTTGGATGCGCTGCATTATTTCCTGTCTGAATCAAAAGCACACTACTTCAGACTGCTGGTAACATAGCTGCTATACGCTGGTTAAATCCATTGTGTATCTTCAAAGAGGGGAGATGCGACATGACTTTATGTCAAAAGAGTTAGGGTTATTGTGAAAACAATGATCATAATACATTCAAACGATATTAAACTAAGATATTACAATTATTATCGTAATTTTTAAATCTGTATTAATGGAGAAAATAATAAATTTGTGGGTCTCTCTCCCATCTTGCTTGTGATTCACAAGGCATTCTGGGAAATTCTCATAGCAGTCAGTTTAAAGTGTGGGTCTGAAAAATCTCGATACAGACCTTACACTTGGCCCTCCATCTTAATCCCAACAGGTATTTGGACAGCCTACTCCTACACGCGAACACGCAAAAGGGAGGGGAAGTGCCAAGGTGTGGGGAGAAGGGGTAAAATGGGATTAGGCCTAAAACTGTTCTCTTGTTTCGTAGACTGTACAGTTTATTTCCACATAAGAGCACTACCTGCTGTCAGGAGGTTGCATCTGCTGTTCGCTATCACCTTAGAAAAAGAAGAAACCATGAACTGGCTCAACCATCTTTAGAAAGTTGTGGGAGAGCATTTTAATTTAACATAACTTTTCAATCAGCTCTCATTCACTAAATGTCTCATTAATAGCCTGGTGTTACTGATGACCTATTAACTATACCTTCTGCAGAGTCAGTACAGTATAAGCACCAATTCTTTGATAACAATGATCAGGTGAGCCCACCCACTCCCTTTGTGCCAAGTGCTACGTTTATGGACAACAGCTGCTTGAAAATATAGTTTAGTTCCAACTTAAAATTCAGTCGTAACTCATGATTACAATATCTTAGGCCTTTCTTATTTTTCCATCAAATTTAGCTTTGTTCTCCTTGTGGAGATTTTTTGTAATGTTTTATTATATCTTCTGCACTTTTATTTCAGGTGGACTTCATGATGCCTGACGTGCGTCTGGCTGCTACAGGTATGGACTCCTGTCCTGCCAGTGATGAGGACACTGAGGATGAGCTGGAATCTGCCAGAAGGAACAATGATGCATCCAGAACACGGCTGCTGTCAAGCACCTCCAGACAACTGGTCAGAAATAGAAAGAAGATTCTCAAACTGTGAAAGTTTGTTTTAGTAACGTATTAAGTATAATGAGCAATATTGATTGGCCTTGAAAATGCAGTGTCCAGTATCCTCATCTTTTACTAAAATGTACAACTTTTGCTTCATTCAATTTGTACTTTTACGTTTGTGTATATCGACTTTTTGGAACAGGTTGGAGAGAGTAATCGTCCCAGTTTCAGGCCGGGTTTAGAGGGAGGCAGTTCTGATGATGAGTATTTAAGTGGCCGCAGTGGTCCATCTGTGTCAGGGATCGAACACAGACGATCTGCTGAGGGACAGGTCATCAACCCTCCTGTTACAGGTGTGGTATGAACTTTGCTTCCTCATGTATTTCTTTTTTGGCTCTCTGGCTTGTTTTTTCTGCCACAGCTCTTATGCCAGACCTTCAAAAGATCTCCTTTTTTTTGTGTCCTTGAGTAACTATAGGAGATGGAGGCGGTGGGGATGGGAGCAGTGGGAGTGAGGAAAGTGGAAATTATAGGGGTGTGTCAACCATCCCTCCTCCAACAACTATTCAGACCACTTATGATGCCCTGCGTGGGCTAGGAATTGTGGGCAGCAGTGCTGTTGGTGAAGATGAAGACGAGGATCTCAATAATCTGGTTGGACATGGAAGGAACCGTCTTTCCAGACATACTGAGGTGAGAACGAGTCACACAGTCATTGGTTCAATGGATAGTATATACAATGGTTTTATTCCATATAACAGCAAGGTGGCTCAGTATACCACCCAAAACAAAAGTGTCTAAGGCTGGATATCAGCACTGATTTCCACATTCATTTTGTTCGAGCGGAACATTACATTACATTACATTCAACAAATAACAATGCAACCCTCAGCAAGGTTGGTTATTCAGCCTTTAGTTCACTTTATAGTATAAATTGCTAGTCCATTTCTTGGTAACACATAGCTACTTTGTGTACACATAACTTTTTACACATATCATGTGTACTGAAAAAAAGCTTCAAATGCCAATTTAATTATTGGGATTTTAAGAATTGTTTTGATTGTAATAGCACTTTCTCATATACTATAGTTTTTCACTTTGAGACCTGTAGAGTTTTTTTGTCCTTGTGCAGATTGGTCACCGGGTGGGTCCTGTAGGAATAGGGGAGGCCAGCTCCTCTCTGGCAATGTCCCTGGGAACTCAAAAGCTCTCTCCTGTGAACTGGAGTATTGTGCTGGATCGACAGGAGGCACTGGTCAGTACAGATGCATGACTGTAATTCAACTACAGCTGGTCAACTGGTGGCCATTTTAATAACCTTATGCAGTGTAGAGGCAGCTGTGTCTCGGGCTGTTTGATGTATCAGTCTCCCCGACTGCGCATGCCAAAGTTAACTTTGGCAAAATACTGAAAGCCAAGTTGCCCCTGACAGCTGTGGCAAAAATGTGTGAATTCTGTAGGATCGAGAATGTGCTGCACATGGAAGCGCTGTACGAATGTGTGTGAATGTTAAAAAAAAAAAAAAAAAAAAAAAAAGGTGAAGTGCCTAAGGTGGTCACTAAGACTACAAAAGCGCTATACAAATACAGATAATTTATATATTTGTGTTATATTGATTTGATATTGCTTTCTCTTTTATCACAGTTATTTTTCATTCTAGTAGCATATTTCAATTTTATCTGTTTAATATGAAATCCTCAGTAGCGCTAAACAATTTTTTTACTTGTAGCAAAACTAACCAATCAATTCACCATAAATGTGTTTGTTATTCAGAGGTTGGAATTGGGATGGAGTGTCAGTTAAAAAAAATGTAATCCATTGATATTTTTGTGACTGATGTGGACATCATTGTGGTTCTAACGGGATTGCAGGATGCAATGGAAAGCATGGAAACTGGGCCCACAGTTGACCGATTGCTGGATTCAGTCTACCTGAGAACTAGAGCTGGACTCCGAAGACCCCAAGATGTCGTAAACATGAATGTCTCCCATCTTCAAGGCACCCAGGGGAGTTTCCACCTCTGCCAGGTACTACATTACATACAGGACCAGATGAAAATAAGTGATTTGCAAAGATCTAATGCAAATATCTGTTACACATATCTACAGTTTGATAAAGATTTGCTTTCTATATCCATTCTGAAGTCCTTGCTGAATTAGTGGAACCTACATCTAACACATTTCAAAATTAATTTGAGAATTAAGACAATGGTATTGGCACAATCTATAATGGTTATTCAGCTCTTCCTTTCTTCTTGTCCACCTTCTTTCAGGTATTACTCCCAGAATTTGGTGACAAGGATGGAGATGATTATGATCACAGTGGAGTAGATGAACCTGATGGTGCCAGACCCTCTTCAGGCTTGAGGGGAGGGCCTTGTGGGGATGTTACTACTGCAGAGGCATCAGGTGGTACCAGTGAGGATGACACAAATCCTCTCTCCACCTCCCTGGAACCCAAGTATTTCTCCCAGAGCTTCTACCAGGAACAGGAAGATTCAGACGAGTGGAACCACTGTCCAGACAACCTGGAGCTTGAGTTTCAACAAGGCAGGCTGTCTTTTTCTTTTCGATTTTCAGATCAAGAGCTGTTTACTTACAATTTATTTAAGCTGCTTTCAGACATGCACTGAACTCCAGAGATCCACCGCAGCTTCTTTGGAGGAGGTGTATGTGTGGAAACAAATGTCAGACTGAGAGGCTCTAGACCATTTGTTGACTTTCACCGCCTGACCCCCTAGTATAAAATCTACAAGAAGTCTGCCGAAGTCGATGTGAGAACGCAGCAGAGATTCCCGCTATCACTGTGAGCGAGTGGGGGGGTTGATGATGCTTCTTACATTTATAAAAATAAATCTAAAGGAAACAAATATATCCAGGTTAAAAAGCATTGTCACGGATGTTGAAGATAGACAAAGATGTTTATGTTAAGAGCCGATGACGGTGTTGCGGTAAACAAAATCACGTGATCTCTGCATCAGAATTAATACATTACATCCTGCATCTGCCTGCTGCACCACCCTCCCCTGAATCCTGTGGAAGATCTTAATTATTGTATATTATAATGAGTTTACAATATTGTAAAGGAGACAGGAATTGGAAATCTAAGAATGCACTTTCACTCTTTTTCACACAAAGCAGAATCGAATAACTAATTTATCGAGTACATTTTTTTTTAAATGTACTGCATAAAATGTATGATGTGCAAAACATAGATATGATTATATACAGTATATTACTGCAGGAAGTTCAGGTGATAATGACCCTCCAAAATTATGTACGCATTTGTCTTGAAGTGGAGGGCAGTGGTTGTGAACCGTGCACTGCAATTCACAACTTGTTAATCAATTGACTTAGAAATGTATATAATAAATTAGAAGCTGGGCTTTAATTAGTAGATAGCTGTTCAGCTAATGCCTATGGAAAGCTTTGCAAGCTTTTTGATGCACAGTGTATCATTAACAACATTGCAGTGTTAATTTCGTTGACGAAAACTAAAACAAAAAATATTCGTTAACGAGGCGGGCAAGTGTGTGTGTGCTCCCAAATAGCGCACACACACCGGTCCCGGGGCTCCGCCCCCGCTCACTCGCTCAGAGACACAGTGGGATCAGAGCTCGTTCACATGAAGCAGCCGGTCACTGACTTACCGGCTGATTCTTAACAATAGAAACAGTGAAAACACAGAGTTTCTCTGGTCTCAGCTGTTCAGAGATTAGCGCCGCAGCTTTTTGATCAGAGTATAAACTGCAGCTGGTTTCTACCGAGCTTCAGTTTCTGTGTCCGCCTCCAGTCTGACCTGCTCTCACTTTTTGTTTTCACATTTCACCAACTAAAATATATATTTTTAAGCTATAAGGCTGCAGCTATATGTTTTTTATTTATTTCAAAATAGGGTACTTCTTATTTCATACATTTCCCACAAATATGGGGAGGACTCAAATAGCCCTACATAGTTCTTTTTAATTTATTTCAAAGTAGGCCTACACTTGCCTGTGTATTTTCTTCTCCTCTAGTTTAGGTGTTTTCCTTTGTCGTAACAGGTAGAAATAGCAATACAATGTCAACAGTTTTCTTTGTCGTTCTATTATTTCATAAATGCAACAAACTATAGTTTAGTAAAGTATAACTTTATATAAAACTTAATTAGCTTTGTTATCAAATATGTTTTGCGGCTCCAGACAAATTTCATTTGGGGGAAGAAGGTGCAAAATGGCATTTTTTATAGTAAAGGTTGCCGATCCCTGCTACAGACCTATGCTATGAGGGATATCTAATGGACAACCTAAGTACTGCAAGCTAGACTATTATGCAGTTCGAGACACAACAGAGGGGGTCCCTGGGCCTGAGAAGGGAAGAAAAGGAGTTTAATGTGGCTATTAAATGTGACCAAAACTAGACTAAAATGTTCTCGTAGACTAAAACTAAGAAGGATAAAAATTACTGAATGTGACTAAAACTAATATGCATTTTTGTCTTAAGACTAAATCAAAACTAGCTGCAAAAATTAACACTGCAACATTGTTTGTGTCTTTAGGTGCCAGCACCACTCATAATGTTGTGTACCAGAATGAAGAAGGGCAGTGGGTGACAGACCTGGCTTATTACTCCTCCTTTGAGAAAGAGGTTGATGGGAAGACCTCTGAGAATGCTGGCCAGTTTCATACTGAGGACTTTGTTGATCCCAGTAAGTTAACAGCACTACTGTAATACAATAGGATTGTTTACTATAGTTTTTTGTTTTGTGCAAAAATGTGTGAATTGAGTGTTCTGGCCCCTTTTTTCCCTCCTTTACAGGTAGTGCTTTGGAAAAGTTAGATAAAGATCAAGAGGAGTTTGAAAAAGAGCACCAGTTCATTCAGGTAAACATACACATAGGGCTGGGCAATTGCCCGAAAATGTATCGAAACCAACATTAATAACCTCTAACCGACTTAACCTTGCTCATTCACTCCGTTGGGTTTCCACTATGCTCATTTTGTCATGGCACCCCGGTTACCTTGTACCATGGTGTATAACCCTGCCGCATGTCCTCCCTCCTTACTCCACCGCTGACCTGGGCTCATTTTACACTTCAACAATAAACATCTAGACTAATCAGAGAAGGACACATACAGGACTTGACGTTGACATAGTGTTTGTTTGATTTGCTCTAGAGTTAATGAGACATGCATTTAAACACATTGGGGAAAAAAAGTCCAACCTTTTGTGAGCATGAAGCTTCCTTGCTATCCATAACACAAGATTTGACATGAACAATCCAGGTTCATGATCTTACACCATAGATTTATAGCTAAATAAATGTGTCATGAGCGACCGAAACGTGCAGACACACAAAATCACACACTCCTGCAGACAGGAGAGAAGTGTTTATGACGAAACAGTGTTTTAACTATATTGTTGAAGAAAAAGCAATGCCCTATTTATCCATGAACATGAATAGGAATTTAGCGGATTTTTTATAAAGTGCAGTTCTATTGTTCTCACTACGGAAAATGTATTTGAACAAATTTGATTTATTATTCAATTAAACATAAATTAATGAATTGATGAGAAATCATTTATTGTAGTTTGTTTGTCAAATTTTAAGGTAACAAACTTACAACTCTTGACTTGCATTAAATGTGAAGCAAAGATTTGGTTTGTTAATGTTCTTCAAATAGGAAGAGAAGATTGAACTGGTCAACAGCAACACCTTTCAGAGTGACTCATTTTGGAAGATCCCCAGCAATAGCCTGATGAGGGCTTCCCAGGTCACTTCTGAATTTAAGCAGGGAGACCAGAGCTACCTGCGACTCTCTTTAGGAGAGTTTTTTGGACAACGCTCTGAAGCCCTGGGCTGTTTGGACAGCATGAGTGATGTGGATGGAGTTAAACGGGTAAGTGATCTGCATGCTTAAACTGCTTATTGAAATTGAAAATTAAATTTTACTTCCTTGGCTAATAATTTAAGTTATTCAAACATAAATCTATAGTTGAGGTTTGCATCAACATTGTAAAGTGCATTAAAAGTTTGTTTTTTTGTTCTATAGCCATCCTTTGGCTACATTATTACCTCTCCAGAGAAAAGGGAACCATTTCCCCTCATTAACTCCCAAAGAGTCGTAACATCGCCTCACATTGACACCATGGAGCTCAGTGAAGCAGACAAAACACTCAACCCAGGTGTGTCCATGGTGTTGCTGTGGCTGAATGATTATTTAAGATTCATACAACAGTATCTAGTGTTGTATTTCTTTTTAATTTAAAGTGACACACTGTGCTTTTTTTCATGTTACATGCAGAGGACCTAGAGAAAACTCTTGAGGCTCCAGGTGTAAGGACGTCACCAAAAGGTGATATTGATCGAGAATCCAGTGAACAGGAGGTATATGTATGTTATTTATATTTTTACATCATATATTTTATATTTAAATATTTTTAAACATTTTTAATTACTTTTTTGTTCCTTTATAAGTTAGGTGACTTTTTTTCAACATGTTTAAATACTATTCTGTAGCAAATCAAACAAGCACAGAGTAGCCTGTACATGAACTAATAACTTCTGATTAGTGTTGGTGTTAATTATTATCGTGTAAAGTGCGTGCAGGTCAGCAGGGGAATGGGAGGGAGGACACTCGGACAGGAGACTCCAACATAGTGAAAAAATACAGGTCCTATAATTTGGGTCTGCCCCACTTTTGTAGCGGCAGGCCACTGCTGCAAAATTAATTTAGTGGAAACCCTGCATTCTGACATGAGCTCATTTCACGTCTTTAGGACCATTTTGTTAGTGCTGCATTACCTGACCACAGTGAGGGCTCTCCAGAGTCAATCTGGGGTAGTCAAACCTGTGCCACCCTGGACAACAACAGCAGTCACTTGATGCTGAGTATCAGCACCATTGCTTCAGCCATTGCAGATGCATCCATCAGCACTGACCCATCACAGCTGGCTGCCATGATCATGGCGCTCTCCAAGAAGAGTAAGATGAGGAATCAACCCATCGCTTCAGTACCTGTTCACAGCACAGAGGATCCACACTCAGCTGAAAATGTAAAGCTTTGGATATGTATATTTTTTATCATTATACATATTTTTGAAATGACGTTTGTTAGTTTGTATATGTTGCTCATTTCCATACACAGCAAAAGTGTTCTCAGTCCTTTCTGGTGTTATGACAAACGCTTACCAAATTGTTAATTCATAAAATTGAATTCCAGCATTCCATCCTTTGAACACTTTTGTTTTTTTTAATACCTTCAATTATTCTGTTACTGTACTGTTTCAATATAACAAACCCTAAAACATGTTCTGGTCTACTTATAAACACCCTTCTGTTGAACTTGACAAAGAAAATGTATTCCTTGTGGTGACTGATGTAAAATACTAATATTCTGTTATTATGAAGCATAATTTCTTCAGTTCTCTTTTAAATGTTCCTCTTAAAATTAATGTTAAATTTAAAGAACACTACTTGGCCTCTACATAGATCCTCTCTGAACCAGATGAGAGTGCCATGTTGGACACACTGCAGACAAGAACCCATGTTGGAGAACCAAGTGCCTTTGACCTGGAGAGGTACCTGAAAACGACTGATGTCCCTTGCCACGGTGATGCCTCTTTCGCACACACTACCTTTGACCTGACCAGATGGGCGCACAACCTCAGTAGGAACCCTCAGACAGGATACCAAGCGGACCAGAACAACTCATTTCATCAAGTGGACAGTGAGACTCAAAAGAAGGCATCTGCAGTCTCACTTTCAAATTCATTATCGCCAGGTAATGGTTTATCAAAAAGAAGCCCTCTTCCTTGTCCCGAAAAATCTTTCAGCTCAGCCAGGAGGTCTGTGGGATCAGGACAATCTTCAATGCTGAAGATTCCTGCAACCAAAACGGCAGCTTGTGATAAAACCATTTCTTCTGGAACCAAGACTTGTGGATCCACAGGCAGCACTTCCACAGAAAATGGAGTTAAGCCAGGAGAACAAAAGCCACCAGCAACCAACAATACTGGGTATTCTTTAGATGCAACACAAAAGAGTGATAAAATCTCTTCTTCCTCAACTGGCTTGCCTAGAACCTCCCCAGGATGGAGGAAAGGGCAGTCAGGTCTGCCCTACCTTAAAGGTTACTCTCCCCCATCTCAGAGGATGAGGACTGCAGGCCAGCAGCATCAGGACAGACTGAGTACTTCTCCGCAGAAGAAACCACTATCCAGGAATATTGTGGGAACTCCACTACCTTGTAGCTCTGAGGAAAAACAGGCTGGCTCCCCTTCCCAAAACATCTGGCCCTCAGTAGAACCTGCATCAGGTAAATAAGCAGCTATGTTGTACATTGTTGGCAGGTATTGCCTGGCTTAATCATCATAATGAACTAATTTGTTGATTGATTGGATTGACTTTGTTTCTCAGAACTCCCGAAGGGTTTTTCAGAGCCCTGTGTGGAGGAGACGCAGTGTAACTTCAGACCATCCACTTCTCCACTCACCCACTCATCTCCAAGTCAGACCTCCATTCCCAGTGCTAATGGGTATTGTATCACATCATTTCTGCAGATTGTATTAAATGTCAGTTATATTTTGAAATGGTAATTTTCAAATAAATGTAACTCAAATTAATATGTTACAGTATGAGACAAGAAAAGAGATGCCATATATTTCTTTAATCACTCTGCCTTTACGTTGTCTCGTCTTACAGTATAGTGTCACCTTCATCCTCCAGTGAATATATGACGGACAAACGTCCTGGTCTTGACCTCTCTCCTCAGTCTACCTGCTCGAGCCCTAGTCTCAGCAGGCTCACATACATCTCCATGAATGATGGTACTGTCATACCAACTCCTGAGAGACAAAAGGTAATGTACAATATAGTGTATTTTCATTTGTGTTGAAAAAATTCCCTTCTGCAGTAGTAATCATTTTAAGACATACGACAAGATGTAAAATATCAATTGTATCTGTAACAATTAAGGCCAATGTCTTCTTTGTTTTACTCTCCACAGAACAATTGCACCATGGCACTGAGCACCACCATCATTAGATTCAGTCCAACTCCACCTGTAGGACCCGATGAACAGTCTAACCTTGATATTCCTTGCTCACCTAAAAGCATAGATCAGCTGCAACCACAGCATTCTAAAAGTCTGGACCCTCTACCAGCACCGCAATGTAAAACCCAAGAGCCCTCACGTAGTGGTTCTGCCCTGAGCTGTACTCGCAGTCAGAGTGAATGTAACTACCACTGTGCCAGGGACAGGACCAGTGACCTTGTAGCAGGTTGTAGGACCCACAGGCACCTCTCTGAATCCAATGTAAGGCAGCTCACCAAAGTGGACTCAGGTTATTGTAGCAATCTGAACATTCAGCAAACTAGAAGCATCCCAGCTCCTCAGAGCTCCCAGCAATGGGGAGCTGCTAGCTCAGCGTTGTCATCTGTCATCTATGCTGGTGGCCTTGGCGTTCCTCTGTCCTACTCATCAGAGGGATTTCACTTTGTGCCCATCCCCAGCTTTAAGCCCCAGTGCACTGGTTTTATTGACATTCCCCACCAAGGTGATGTGCAGTCCCTCCTAACTGGATGCTCTCTCTATAACTCCCAGCTGGCTCATCATTATTTGGGATCTGAAGCTCCATTACATCCTAGTCCTTATCCTGTGGGACCAACAGGAAGCGGTATCTACAGTGTGTCCTCTACCGGCATGTGTCTTTTCTATCCACTTTTTATTTATTTATTTTATTTAATCTGTATTTCATCAGGCAGCCACATTGAGATCAAGATCTCTTTTGCAAGAGAGGCTTGAGAACAAATAACATTCAGTATCAGCATAAAAAATTAAACCCGAGCAACAGGAAAATAACACCATAAAAATAACTTCATCAAAACCGTAACAGTAAACTGTAAAGGAAACTGAGTTTGATTTAAAATGTCTGGGTTAGTTGTTGAATATGTGTTTTGAATGAGAGTGACCTATCTAGCCAAATTCCTAGATTTTTGTAAGGGTCCGTTTGAGTGATATGGGTACCATTTAATGTTTAAGAGTGGGATGAATACACCAGTATTGTAGGTAGAAAAGATAATACATTTCCTACTGTATCTGCATTTAGAACCAGTTATGATTATACAACTTTATAAATAGTCATTATGCTATGTCTGAAAAATAATACTTACACATGAAAAATAATACTAACACATGATAAAACTAACTTTTTTTTAAGGCACATCCAATAATGATCCAACATCAGGGCCTCTGGGAATTTCTGCTGCTGCTGGCTCTCTTCGCCTCCCTAGACCCCATCAGAATCAACAGGACATAGGTATAATAGCGACACCTTACGGTCACCATGATGCAGAGCCACTTGGGACGGGTGGACTTGAAGAACCGAGAGGTAGCAATGGTTTTTGCATTCATAAAAATACCCTCTTGTACATATTTCAATGTATTTTGCATATATATTAGAGAATCTGAGGAGACGTTTAAGAAATGTGAATTTAGGCTGTTATTGTTTTATATATATTCTTGATACCCTAAACTAATGAAATCTGTGGATAACAGTCTTTGCATCTCATTATTTTCACTCTTATAATAAGAACATACCTTCCTTTGCATTGAGAAGCAGCATTTCCCTGCATCAATTTCCTCACTCTGCTGGTATCCCCAGGCCAAGTGGTGGTACCAGGAGAAGTGCGGTTTCCTAATGCCTGCTGTGTAGGCATTGCCTCACAGACCTCCCTCAGCCTCTTCAACCCCTCGGAGAGATGGCAGCAAGTTTCAATCAAGGTCACCAACCTTGCTATTGATGGAGAGAAGGTGAGCAGAGAACACAGGGGTGTAAGTGGTGACGAGTTCTATGCAATATCAAAGCACCTAGATAATACTTTAAATGCATACTTCACATTTTAAATTTTCAGGGTTTTGGACACAATTTGTATGGCATTTTATCAATTAAAAATGGTGAGAAATTGCAGATTAAAGACAAGTTCCTATTATCTGTAACCGAGCAATATCTATATTGTGTAAAATAAATTTATCTGAGCTTTTACTATCCGTAATTACTTGAAGGGGGGCAGTAGGTACAGTCAAAGTATGAAAACAGTCACTCTGCTGACTTTTTCACTCAGTCCATTCCATGAAATATGTTATTGAACGTCTCGTTTCGTACTTCCTCCCTGTATGACATCATACGGCTAGACACTCGTCTCTGAGCCCCACCCAGCCAATACCAGTCCCCGATCCCACCACCCCCACTCCCCGTCACCTACACACCGAACGCAACACCAAGCAGACAATTTGCTGAGCTAGCAGCTTGTTAGCTACCACAGGTGAAAAACAACTACAAACAACACTGAAGAAACACTGCAGACGCTACTCCGTATTGAAACTCCGTACTGAAACTCTGTACTGTAACTCCGATGATACTCCTTCACTGTCCTTCTAAAAATTGAACAAACATGAGGACATTGTTACTTACCGTTGCAAACCACTGTAAATATGTGGCTGGTCTTCTATAGTGATATCCAAACATAATGTGACTTTCAGCTGCGTTTACCAGAGAGATTGTCAAATGCGCAAGAATGAGACCGGTAATAGGCCTGGTCGCGTATCACTCAATGTGCAGTCACCCAATCAGAGGAGGGGCTCAATAGGCAGGCGAAAACCACCTGTTCTGTCAGCAGCTCCAGAGAGAGGCAGAAGAGAGGACAAGGAAATACACATTGCAGCTGTTTTTTCGACTTTAAACCACTGATATATCATCTTAGGGGTACCAATACATAAAATGAATACCCTGAAAGGTGTAAAATATGGGGCCTTTAAACTAGCTGACATGACTTAGATGAGTATGTGAAAATGCAGTTCAATTAAATTCTATCTTCAACATTATCTCCTACAGGTGGAGAGCTTGCCTTATCAGTGGCTCATAGTCAAGAACAAGACTATCATTGGGCCAAAGAGCACAGAAGAGCAGAAAATGTTGTTCATAGCTCCACAGGCTGGTGTTTACGAGTGTGTCCTCAATGTTTGCTCCTGGCCTGCTTCTGCTGAGATAGAGGTGGCTGCCAGGGCTAATATCTTTGCTAAAAGGGTGGTGTTAATTGCCATAGCGGAGAATCCTGCAGTAGAGGTAAGGATCACATTCTTAACCAAAAATAACCATCATAAAATGAAATACATTACTCAAAGGTTAATGTTCACATACAGAGATGGTGATATATTTGCAGACATGACATAACCTGTTTTCGCTTGAATGAGTCATGGATTAAAGTTAATATGTTGCATTTCGATCTCAAAGAAGGATTCTTTAATTTGTTTTGATTCTCAGGTTGAAGAAAGTAAATTTTGCTATTTGGATTTTGGAGACCTTCCGGGAGGCAGTGCCAAATCTCTTCCTCTGAAACTTGTCAACAAGACTCATGCCACAGTTCCCATTCGTCTTGTAATCAGTGCAGTGAGTCCACAGCATATTTTTTCACATTCTTAGACCATATACCAATACACAGACACTGATCCACAACAGAAATGCAGTGACCTCCAATGGCAGCTCCATGGATTACTGTGAAGGCTATAACAAATGTATAATTTAAGCAGCGTCCGCTGAGTTAAACGACATCTAGGCTAATGACAGAGCAAAAGCTAAATCTGAGTTCATCACTGTTTTGATATTATGGAGATTAGAGAAGAACAAACAAGATATTTTGATGTTTCTTCTCATTATGGAAATTTCAAGTAGCTATTTAAAAGTTACTGGTGCAATAAGTTCCATATCTAGTATAAATGTGGTCTTAATGCATCTGCTCTAACTCAAACTTTGTGTGGTAGGAAGGATATTATTGTACTTTGTATAAACTCATTCTGGCTTTGCTTTGCTATGGAATGCAGTTAAATAACAGCAATATAAAAAAATGTAATCAGTGTTTCACATTCTACATCTCTCTCCTAGAACGCTACAGCAAGCCGATGCTTTACCTTTTCCAAGCAGCCAGTTATCATGACACCCGAAGAAACACAACAGGCTGGACACATCACCCCAGTGTCCTCTCCCTCTGTGATTAATCATGTGATGCCTGCCAACTACGGAGAGGTTAGATAACTCAATCATTGAAACATAATCTGTTATTTACACTTTCACACATAATTATGGGAAACTGTGTTTCCCATAATTATTTATGCACCAGGATGTAATGGAAAAATACACAAAATATTATTTTGTGTATTTAAACTGGTGGGATAAACTGTTGAAAACACTCATAACTATTACTTGTCCTTCTGTCCCCCCAGAATACAGTAGGCTTCATGGTCTGGGTACATTTCAATGCCCCTCAGAAGTACACATTTTCAGGTGATTAACCATGACTGATTACCTCAGTTGCATTTAATAGACGTATCAAATATTCAGTAGGTCACTGAACCTATAATAATCTTTGAATTATTTGATCTTGTATTTTCCAGATGAAATAATATAAGCTATTTTCTGCTAACTTAATCTCTCTGTGCTTGCCAGGAGAGCTTGGTCCGCCTGTTGAGTACCTTGCTCGGGTGGACATTGAATTGGACTCTCCTGGTCCAAGTCATATTATCAGGAGTATTCCCCTCAGTGCCAGGTCTGGAACTGCAAGAGTCCATGCTCCTAAAGACCTACAGGTAGTCAGGCTGCTTAATTACTTTTTATTTTAGACTGATCGTGTTTCTCTGTACACTACATTTAAAGGGATAGTTCACTGAAAATGTTAAATTCACTCGTTATTTACTCACCACTATTCCGACATTCATATTTGAATCGTAACAAGGTAATTTACACGATGTTTTCAGCCCAAACCCTACATATTCACTAGTGGAGTTACTAATTACTATTATTAATTAAAAAAACTCTACATTATGCTAAATAATAGTTTTCCAACGTGAGAGTTTAAACCATCTAACTACAAACTTTAATTAAAAACTGTTTTGCCCATGTCTCCTTAGGGTCTCCGTGGAATGTGGTCTTTTGAACACCACTGTTTATATAATACTCCACTGATACTATTATAAAAGATTATAAATATATATATTTTTCTTGTTCTGCTGTTTGCTATGTTCTATAACTTCTTGACTGTTAACATCAGAGTTGTCAGTGAGCTGTGCTTTTTTTTTTGTCTAGAATCTTCGCCTGTCTGCTCCGCTGGGAAAATCTAGTAAACAGATGCTGCCATTAAAGAATGCTGGAAATATTGATGTGCAGCTGAAACTCGAGGTAAGTCTGACCTTTACATTTCTTATTAGACTAGGGTTTCGGGTAAGTCTCCTGCATTCTGTGCTCAGACTGTAGCACATGTAATGGGAATTCATTGATATTTTTGCTTCTATTTTTCTTGTGCTATCCATGTTTTTGGTCTTCTTTCACTCTTTCACCCACTCATCCTCCCCTTTTCTCTCATCTATTCTCACCTACTATTTCTCCATTCCTTTTCTCTTTTCATCTATTCACTCTGCCTTTTACTCCTAAGCTGCTTTCAGACATGCACTGAACTCCAAAGATCCCCTGGAGTTTTTCCGCAGGGGCTGTATGTGTGAACACAAAGTGAGTGATAGCCCTCAGGAGATTCCGTGGTCTTCCTCCATTTGGCCTCCTAGAAATTCTGTAGAAACTCGGGAGTAGCCAATGGCAGAACATAGCAGGAGACCCTCTACAGGATTCACTGTGGCCTCTTTGTCTAGAGGCCATGTCTTGTTATTCAACCTTCTATTCCTTTGTGGTTTTATCCTATGTACTGTAGTGTTGCACGGTGTACCGGTACTAGAAAAGGTACCGCGGTACCCTTACGTTAAAAACGATACGGTTTAGCATATTTTTAGTACCGGTACTTTATTAAAATAGCAGCAGTCAGAGCGCACTCTCTGCTCCGCTCCCTGTCCCGCTGCCTGCATGCATTGACTGCGAGGGGCGGGGCTACCCAGCTCTCACACATGCAACAGGCAGCCGTCACTCACAGCGAGGAGGGGAGACATGGCCGAGCCGACCGTCCTCGGCTTGTTGAAAGTGATTCTCTCTCAAACTGTGGCGCGGCCAGGCGGAGACATGACAGGTGGAGCGCGCCACCGGGAGAGGGGGGGGATGTGACGCGGGACTGTAACAGACCAGCATGAAAAAACCAGGAGCGGGCGTGTGTGTGTGCGCGCTGTCCCGCGCCAAGACAGCGCACACACACACAGGCCCCGGGGGCCCCGCCCCCACTCACTCGCTCAGGTGGCATGTTTTTACTTTTTTTTTCACCTCAAACACACATCTGTAAAATTATGTAACTCTTGTGGAAATAACTATGTAGTCATATAGTCAGATACGGACAATAGGCCTGCATCGCCGTGTATAATCAATGCTATGATGTCACCATGTAATTTTCATTTATATCTTGCTGTAGGCTAATACTAATATGAATACCATTTGTTAAGTGTTCAAAAAGCTGGGCAGGAACAAGCTGGTAAAAAAGGGAACCTTACAGATGTTTTATTTATTACTATGATAAATAAATATACCAGTATCGTATCGTATTTGTGGTATCGTACCGTATTTGTGGTATTGTATCATATTGGTGGTATCGTATCGAAAGTATCGAGTATCGTGATATTTTGGCAGGTATAGTATCGAAGTCATAATTTTGGTATCTTGACAACACTAATGTACTGTCGTCTTCTCAATTCTATTTACTAACTTTTATTTCTCTTTCATTCTTCTGTGTACAGAGTAGTGATGCTGAGTGCAGTTTCTCCGTGACACCTGATGAACTCTTCCTGAGAGTAGGAGATGAGCAGGAGGTCACAGTTTCCTTCAAGGCACAGAAAAACAGGAAAACCAGAGAAAGGTTGGCATATATTTATTGCATTTTAAAGCTCTTAAGTTAATTTAGTTTATATTCTGGGGAAAAAATAATTTCTGTGAAAAAAAAGAAACAGTTTCCTCAGTATAATAGCTGTTTTTAAAGAATCTGAGAAACCAGGATAAGACAACTTTATTTAGTCAGGAGGAACCTGATAGTTTGATCGTCTATATGTTGTAAGGTTTCTAGACTTCAGATAGTGAAGTATTGCTGTGACAGCAGCGCTGAGGGAATCATGTATTATTTGTAATATTGTGTCTTTATATAATACAACATTAATCCAAATTCTAACACTGAAAACAGTGGCAAAATTAAGAATGAAGGCTTGACAAGTTAACATCACAATGGTTTAACAGTAGACTTCATAATGGATCTAGACATATTTCATTCATATTGTACACTATCCCCTGTCACTGCAACACCAGTATAAACCAAAATAAAATCAATCATATTAATCTCAAACCACTTATTAAATTTAAAAAAGAATGCTTGCCCTTGTTCAAATATGTAGCTGGCAATGGGGTTAGAAAATTTAGCAGCATGTAAATTTGGGGTTTATACCATAACCAGGTTATTGCAGTACATGCCTGAACAAAATTATTAGTTATATTGTGTCATATATGCCAAAATATTATGCTCAGTGGACATGCAATTCACTAATTGCAATAATCTTTGTTGTTGTGTTACAGCCTCCTCACCATATTGGTGTTGCCATCAGGCCCTCAGTATGAGGTAACCCTGAAAGGAGAAGTTATACCAGAGGACTCTGGAAAACCTGCTGTTCACTCTTCTGCTGCCTTTGGCTCTGGTCTGGCCAAAGACATTCCACCAATTCTCTCTAATAAGCAGTTCATAGCTTGGGGAGGCGTCACTCTGGGACGAGCTGTGTAAGCAACTTTTCAGTTTTCATCAATTTACATTAGATATTACTTGGTTACAAAAGAAGACTCTAGTCATTCTAGATATCAGTCATTCATTTGAAAATAATCAAAAAACTGGAGGCCCTATGGTCTACCTTATTCCATTGAGGTTTGTATAATATTATTCATGGGAAGGGACAGAAGCTGTATACAGAGGATGTTATTCCTCAGGGGTAACTTCAATAAAATGCACATTTTAGCAATTATCTTGAATCATTAGTCGCTACATTCTTCTTCACACATTTTTATTCAAAGTTTGTCAGAGATACTTGTGTCATATTTACAACTGAACTCCTACTACTTGTTATCACATAACCAATAGCAGCCATTATTTTTCAGCCAACAGAAGCTGGTTCTAAGGAACAACTCTACCAACGTCACACAGCAGCTACGGTTGCTCATTCGTGGTCAAGATCAGGACTGTTTTCAGGTAGACTCAAATTTTTTAGTATTTGAAGAGTGAATGCCGCATCTGTGTTTTGTATTGCTCAGAATATTCTGACATTACACTTGTTTTCAAATCCTAGCTGAATTTTCTCATCAAGTAAAACTAAAGTCCGGACTACTACGCTATCCTGTCTGAACCTGGACCCAAAACTGAGAAATCATTCAGGATTCCTAATTTTATATTTTGACATTTTCTCGCCTTTGCAGCAATGGTTTAGCTGCCCACCAAACGTGCAGACCAACAGGATGCATTTAATTCTTCTCAGGTGATGTCATTCAGGCAATCAAATCTGTTGATTCTGATGAGCAGTGTGTGAGAAAACACACCAGGTAGAGATGACAGGAGGAGAATAGATGTGAAAAGTAAACAAGCAACTTCACACGGTGTGATCTTGAAAGTAAAAGGTACACAGTGTGAATTTTTCATCAAGACTAGACAGACGCGTACACATTACGAGACTGTGACGATTGTTAAAAAACAGCATTATGAAGCAGCCCTATACCATTCCAAATCATTTAAAATCCTGGCATGACAAGCTAGAACTCACTTGTCTCACTGAACAAGGATAGTGGGGTTGGGATCTAAGGGGGAATAAGGAAGAGGAAAGCAAGTATTACAGATGATCAGTTAAAGGGATGGTTTACCCAAAAATGAAAATTCACTCATTATCAACTTACCACTATACCGATGGAGGGGTGTTTGAGTCCACAAAACTGTGGCTCTCCGAATTTTAAATGAATACACTTGCCAGTTCTAATGTAAAGTATACAAACTTATTTTTCACACAGCTCCAGAGTATGTTCAGTCCAGAAGAGCGTCTAACCCGACATGGGGAGCTGTCCATCCGTCCCAGAGAGGACGTGGCTGTCCACCTGCTGTTTGCTCCCACCAGGGTGGCCTCAATGTTGTCCAAGCTAGAGATCAAACAGTCTGGAGTCCGGCCTTCACAGCCAGGGGTCAAATTTACAGTGAGGATGTGGCCATTCGTTTTTCGCTGCTCTTTTATTTCCCAGTTTTATTTTTCTTGTTTCATTGTCACTGTTTTCTACTTCAGTTCCTTCACTGTTTTGTGGCATAGTTGTCATTTTTTGTTTGTCATCTTAAGATTCCACTGTCGGGCTATGGCGGGACCAACAACATCATCCTGGAGGACCAGAGGAAACAGGCCGACAGCTATGTGGCGACGCTAACAAACATTGACGTTGGTCGCGTCAGCAAAGTTTGTTTGTGTGTGAGGAACACAGGCTCCAGAGCAGCCTTCATCAAAGCAGTGGCCTTTACAGATATGCAGACGCGATCAGTTTTGGAGCCCTCTGTCATCAGCCTTGCTCCATCACAGTTTGTGCTTAAGGAAAGGACACAAGAGGTAGAGAGTGTATACAGCTAATATCATTTACTATTATTAACCCTTAACGAAAATAAATCGTGAGAATTTCTTTATGTACTGTACAAGACACTATTATGCAGTAAGACGTAGGGAAGAATTAAGTAATATAAACTGTGCTATTGCTCTGCTATGGTTTGTACTTAACTAAAACTTTTTCACCATTTGTGTTTGTTTGTGTTTTCAGGTGATAACTGTGCTCATGAAGTCAACCCAAAGAGAACAGAGCCTGTGTCAGTCAGTCACTGCCCTGCTGGCTACTGTCTGTTTGTTCTGTGGAGATGAGGTCTCCAGGCAGCAATACAGGAGGTGCGACTATTATTATTCAAACTTAATAAAGTTCATCAATTTATTTTCTTTTGTAGTGACAATGGGCCTCATTCACCAATCGTTCAAAAGAAGAAATTTCTTCTTAAAACCCTCTGACGCCATTTGTACTAGGCTCTGACATTTACCAATGTTTTTCGTTCTTATGCAAAAACAGAATCTACGTACACCGCTCACTTGACAACTGAAAGGCTTGGGTAAAATAATCAATTATTGTGTTTTTTACTTTTAATTCTACAGTTGTATAATATGATTACAAGTTTCAGTGCACAAATACAAACATTTTTAGTGAAATATTGAACAGGAGAACACACACACATAGACACTTTTCAAACAAGGATCAAAGTCAATGCAATGTGACGAGGCCAGACACCCAGGTTAAGGTAGTCAGAAACGAGGTAGTGTTCAAATTAAATGAATAAACATGGAGCTATGTCACATGAAAGCTTGAACACATTAAAGCAATAATATGACAATAAAAATTAACTAGCAAGTAAAACAAAAGGTGAAAAGAATACGCTCCACTCAGAAAAAGCTTCGATGTTAATATCAGATCTGAACGGGGTGATGGTGATGATTTACAGTGTCTTCATCATGTCACTTTCTCAACCAAAACTTCTTAATTCCCTGAGCACATTGTCACTTGGCTTCAGCATAAAAGTTTTGTCCTGTTCAGCAATGGCGAATTAAGAGACAGCGGAACTCACTCTGCTTAGTTCTGTTATATAAAGTCTCTTGAAATCATTTAGTGCTACTTGTCAGGATCTTAAAGGGATAGTTCACCTGTCGATGGAAGGGTGGTTGAAGTGTTTGAGTCCACAAAATATTTGTCTCAGGGGTTAACACTAGTGGTGGGGGGAAAAATCGATTCTGTTCAATATCGCGATATTTTGCGCCCGCGATTACATCGATACTGTAGCATTAAGTATTGCAATATTTTTTTTTTCGTTTAATATTTATTTACAATTATAAATGTAACAGCCCCTGGCTGGCAAAGCATGACGAGGAGAGTTTCAGAGTTTAAAAGATACCTAGTGTGTATGCGGAAAGGATGTTCTCCAATGCAGGAGATATAGTAACGGCCCAGAGGAGCACTTTAACATATGAGCATGTTGACCAACTCCTTTTTCTCAACAAAAATGCCAATATTCCCAAATGAATTTAACATTTTGGGTCATGACCTTTCAGGTCTCAATTTGGTTGAAGCTCTAGGTTACTCTTATTTATATGATTGAGCTCAGTGTTCATGTGAGAGGTCTCCTATTCAGAAAATAATTACAAAGGTCCTGTGTCCTGAATGTTCAAGGACAAAGTTTTTACAATACCCTTTCTTAGTTTTTGCACTTCAGTTAATGTGTAGAAGACAATGTTGTTCACAGAATTGAATGTGACATTTGAAGTGAGTTGAGCAGTCTTATTTTCCTCAATACTATTGAATCGTCACATTTTTGCCAATTCCCACCCCTAGTTAACACTGTTGTAGCCAAATCAAATACAATTGAAGTAGCTGGTGATACTTTTTTCAAACGTAATAAAACACACATACATAAAATGCCTCCATGCTCGGGTGGTGTCATCCATCTGTCCGGAAGCCCTGGCATTCAAATTTGACTCGAAAGAGCATAATTTACACCATGTTTTTAGCACAAATGTCCACTAATGGAAGTATGGATGCTAGCGGAAGTAGTGATGCTAATGCGCAGGCTTGGGTGACCACTTGTTTGCAGTGTCTGTGTGTGCGGATAAAAACGCGGCTCAGAGGAAGATATCAGAGGAAATTTAGGCTAAAAACATGGTGTAAATTATGCTGTTTCGAGTCGAATTTGAATGTCAGGGCTTCTAGACACTTGGATGACAGCACACAAGCACTATGGAAGCATAATGTTTTTTATCTCCTAAATTGTTTTGCCGACTCCAGCACTTCACACACACACCCCTCCATTGGCATAGTGGTGAGGAGGTAATGTGTGAACTATCCTGTAAGTCTTTTGAATATACATGTAGTATACATTCTTTCTTTAAATCGTTTGTATAACTCTTCCTTTCAATAATAGGAAATCCACATAGCAACCACACATTTGATTCCCACGTTGATGTGTTGTGCTACATGGAGCATAATTGCACTTCTGTCTTCACTCACATATGCCTCTCTCTGAAGTTTTTTTTCCCGACTGCCTTGGGCAAGATACTGAACCCCAAAATGGCCCCTTCTTGTAGAGAAAGTGCTGCACATAGATGCACTGTGTGAATTGGTGAAAGGCCAAACTGTACTATTTTGCTCTTTCAGATTTCTTCAGAGCAAACCAGAAGCTGCACAGAAAGCTCTGTCCGAGAACAGTCTGCTGAAAAACATCAACTTCAATGAAAAGTTCCTGGGGGAAGAAAATGTCACAGAGAGTAAGATGTTATATTTGATAGATTACTTGAAACGCCAATTTTGTCATTTTGGAATTCATGCTTTAACGTTTAAAGTCTGACTAATGATTTAACTTTTCCTGTAGCCTGTGACCTGCCCCAGCGGCCAAATGAGGCTCACATCTTCTATGGCAACATGAGTAAGGTGGTGGTGTCGTTGCTGGGAAGTAGAAAGAACACTGCGTGTGAGGACAGAGACCATACTGAGCTGCAGCTGCCCCCTGCTAGGCGAGATTCACAGACAGACTGGTAATGTCCAAAGTATTACCCACGTACATAAGCTTGGACCTGGTTCATCTTAATACCAACCTTCACTTTCACTTCTCAACACAAAGACAGGCATACAAATATAGATTCAAGGTTTCCCCCAGTGCTGTATAGGCCTGGCGGGCCGCCAGGCCTATACAGCCCCCCCGCCAGGCTAAGCGTCGTATGTTTTTTTTATTTAAAAAAAAAAAAAAAATCCGTCACCCGCGCACATCAACAACACTTCACTTCCTCATTGAGCCCCGATCCCCAAGCAACCACCCTATTGGTCCAAACAGTCACATGTCCCACCCAGACGCCTTCACTGACCCTCGGACATCAGAACGCTCCTTCAACACAGTGTTTTACTGAACATACGTCGCCTTCACTGACCCTCAGACATCAGAACGCTCCTTCAACACAGTGTTTTACTGAACATAAGTCAAAACCGAACATAAACATAAACCTAGTCCGTTACACGATTAGGCTGCAGCTATTTGGTTTTATTTATTTAAAAATAGGGTACTTCTTTTTTCATACATTTTCCACAAATATGAGGAGCACTCAAATAGCCCTACAAAGTTCTGTGTTTAATTTATTTCAAAGTAGGCCGACACTTGCCTGTGTATTTTGTTTGTTTGTTATTTTGTTGCTTGTCTGTTTGAGTAGCTGGCTGAAAGCAAAGAAGTAGTACGCTTATCTTTTATTGGTAACCAAACTGTTACGGTTCATTGTTTCTGAAATAAGAGGCCTGACTGCTATGTTCACAGCAAACTTGAATTTTTTTGAATATTAAGTAGGGCTGCCACTAACGACTATTTTTCTATCGATTAATCTGACGACTATTTTATCGATTAGTCGATTAATCTAAACGATTAATTTTCCTCCAAAAAAATCAAATTGACCATTTCAATTCAGTTAATTTTATTTTGATAACAACAAACTGTATGTCACCGTATAATGCAGCACAAAACAAAATGTAAACAAAGGCTCAAATATTAAAGTGCAAAACTGTAGGTTTAAACTAGCAACTCCAACGTGATAAAAATAAATAAAAAAGAGGGCTTATAAGTCAAGTCAGCAGTGCAACTCAAAAAGATATCAAAGTATCTATTTAAGCCCTTATCAAAATAAAAAGGTTAGGTGTGCATATTAAACAAAGTGCAACATGTTTAGAGTATAAGAAACAATGGTGTCCAGCTCAAAATCCGACCACCCCCCCGCGGGTGCCTTCTAGCAGCCCTACCACCAGGCTTAGCAAGTTTTCTGGGGGAAACCCTGAGATTGATTTTGACTGTCCAAGTGCCAAAAAAACCCCCAGGTCAACTGGATTTCGCTGAGTCCAGTTGTTTTTGTTGTAATCGGCATTTTAGCATCTTTCGATTAGGCATTCATCATTTTGATATTTGAGAGCTACTTGAAGTGTATGGTTTCAGTAAAAAACCTAGTTATTCGATCTGTCTAAAGCCTAGCCAATTCTGGGTTTAAGAAGAATTCCATTATCAACCGATATTGTATCTATTTATACAAAACCAAGTAACACTGAAAAGAGAAGACAATTAGGCTAGAAAGCAACTTATTCTGACTCCACACCATTGTCCGCTCATGTTATAACACATTGCATAATTTGCTTTATATGTTTTTCAGTGGTTTGGTAAATGGGGGTGTGTCTTTAGATGTGCTGCCAGTCAAAGGTCCCCAGGGTCCAGGACTGAGAGTGAAAGAAACCTCCTTAAAGGTACAGATATCCTCTTCAATTAAATTAAATAATGTTTATCTGAGTGGCTTTTATATTGGTGCTTTTTCAACAGGATGAGATAAACACTGTAGAAGATGTTTTCTATCTCCCTCAGGCTTCCAATCTATTACTCAGGAAGTCTGATTCCTGGACCATCCATCCAGAACAGCTTGTCCTAACAACTCCTGCCATTCGTGAGTAGAATCGAAATTTCATCAAAATTGTGTGAACTTATCATGTTAGATGTCTACATTACATTTCTGCAACACACCACATTTAACTGGCACTGAAATGGAATCTAACATTGTTGATATTCATTTTTAGATGGAGCGGCCACCACCAGTCAGATTCAGATCCGTAACAACACTTCCAGAGAGCTAAGCTTTGATTTGTCCTGGCCTGCTCACTGCCTCACCATCACACCTCAACATGGAGTGATCGAGCCTCAGTAAGACAAAATTACACTCGGTGGTTCAGTAAAAGCTGTGTAATCTTAAATAAATGCTTGATTCATGAAACATGCTAAAAAACATTTGGTAGCCTTATTGGCCTAAATAATTGTAATATACTGTATACTTATACCAAACTTATTGAAATGTCAATTCTGAAATACACGCTACATAAACTAATACTACTACTGTGTTTAGATAATGTGTCATGTTGGCTGTTGTTCCACTTGACACTTTGGTCAACGTTTTTAACAAAACAGCCACATTAGTGACCTTTTTGACATGATGGCTATCTGATTAGAGATGGCTTTGAGTAAATGTTCAACAGAAGTTAAATATTGTAGACATTACAATACTACCCATCTGCATGCCGAAGTGTCCTTGGGCAAGATGCTTAAATCCAATGGCCCCCCCATAGAATAACTATGGAAGCCCATTTCCGCCACTGTGATGAAAAAAAAAAAAAAATTGGTATCTCATAATTATGAGATAGCATCTCATTATTATGAGATAGCATCTCATAATTATGACTTAGTATCTCATTATTATGAGATAGTATCTCATTATTATGACTTAGTATCTCATTATGACTTAGCTTCTCATTATTGTGAGATAGTATCTCATTATTATGACATAATATCTCATAATTATGACTTAGCATCTCATTATTATGAGATACTGACTGCAGGGTCTGTCATGCGAGTCTGCGTGTGCGTGTGCGTGTGTGTGTGTGTGCTTGTCTCTATTCCTCTTCACTAAAACTGATAATCACATGTATTTTTTAGTAATTATTCGATGATGACCGATCAAGACTTCGGATCGCTCCGTCACTTTAACGCTGACGGTCCTGTACTGTGCGCGTCACGTTACATCTCACGTTACGAAACACATGTTTAAACAC
This sequence comes from Limanda limanda, assembly GCF_963576545.1. Taxonomy (NCBI): domain Eukaryota; kingdom Metazoa; phylum Chordata; class Actinopteri; order Pleuronectiformes; family Pleuronectidae; genus Limanda; species Limanda limanda. Next base: position 28,643,307 of record NC_083646.1, read on the forward strand.
CGTGTGCACGTAGTCCCCAGCTCCACACAACACGTGTTTCATGAACTCAAACAAACACAAAGTAAACATCAGTCCTGTACGTGTCCTAATAACTTGTGATCGGTGCTGGTGTTTATTGTTAAAGTGTAAAGTGAGCGCGGGTCAGAGGGAAGTGAGGCGGAAGCAGAGTCCGACACACACAAGACAACCGGACTTTTAAAGAGCGTCTTTTCTGATCCTGGAGCAGCGCTTGTTATAATTATTCAGCGGCAGCACATCGCTAAGACAATGAACGGAGCAGAAAACATGGATCGATCCTGTTATGTCTCTGTATCGATGCACAGTCGCCCACTTCCGCGAGTAAGGCTGCTGTCCCCGCACCCGCTCAGCCTCGGGTTCCCTGCTCTGTGGCGCCCCGCCCACAATCCGTATCTCATAATAATGACTTAGTATCTCATTATTATGAGATAGCATCTCATAATAATGACTTAGCATCTCATAATTATGACTTAGCATCTCATAATTATGAGATACTATCTCATAATTATGAGATACTATCTCATAATAATGAGATACTATCTCATAATTATGACTTAGTGTCTGACTGTGGGCGGGTTGCAGCAGAGCAGGTGAGCAGTGGTAGAGAGGCTGGGAACTCAGTGAAGTAAAGTTAAGGTTTGAGTTAATGATAACTATGCCCGCCACTGTAACAGAAATACAACATTTGACTTGCATGACAGACCCTGCAGTCAGTATCTCATAATAATGAGATGCTAAGTCATAATTATGAGATATTATGTCATAATAATGAGATACTATCTCATAATAATGAGAAGCTAAGTCATAATTTTGAGATACTATCTCATAATAATGAGATGTTAAGTCATAATTATGAGATGCTAAGTCATAATTATGAGTTACTATCTTATAATAATGAGATGCTAAGTCATAATTATGAGATAGTATCTCATAATAATGAGATGTTAAGTCATAATAATGAGATGTTAAGTCATAATTATGAGATACTATCTCATAATAATGAGATACTAAGTCATAATAATGAGATGCTAAGTCATAATTGTGAGATACTTTCTCATAATAATGAGATAGTAAGTCATAATAATGAGATACTATCTCATAATAATGAGATGCTAAGTCATAATTATGAGATACTATCTCATAATAATGAGATACTAAGTCATAATAATGAGATACTATCTCATAATAATGAGATGCTAAGTCATAATTATGAGATAGTATCTCATAATTATGAGATACCAATTTTTTTTTTTTCATCACAGTGGCGGAAATGGGCTTCCATAAATAACAAAATGCTGCGAATAGATGCACTGTATGAATGTGAGTGGGAATGGGTGAATATAAAACTGTACTGTAAAGCGCTTTGAGTGGTCATCAAGAATAGAAAAGCGCTATATAAATACAAAACCAAAACCATTTTACATGTACATTACTGGGTAATTATGAAGTTGTGTAAACAGGATAGTCTATCCCTCCCAGCACTGAAAATAATGGATTAATCTTGGAAGGGCAGTGATGTAGTGCTTTTCTCCTTATGCATGCAACATCAGCAATCAGCCAGACGAGAGCATATTGACCAACTTGTTAAACAGGAGACCACAGCACACACTAAATATCTTGAGCGGTTAAATCTATTTGATTCTGATTTGCTTGTTTGTAGCAGCTCAGCCCCTAATACTATGTCTTCATATCTTTCTAGGATGAACACTTGCAGGAAGATAATAATCTTTGTGACTGTGTGACTTTTTCCATTTTACTTATTAACCAAGGTGCCATCTGCAGATTTGGATCAGCCCTAACCCCTCACTAACAACTAAATCTGCCCTGCTACCATGGAGTGGACAGGTTTATGTCCAGTGTGATGGTCGACAGAAGGTACTAAATATCACGAATGCACTCCAAACTGTGAGCAATTGCTATCTTCAATTGTGGGAACTCAACATGAGCTAAATGTGAACAATGTTACCTCTGTTTTAGTTTATTAAGGTCCAGATTCGTCAGGACCTGGCTCTGGATGTGTCCGCAGCCCCATCAGATAGGACACTGTCAGCGCTGCCCCCTCATGCTGCCACCCCTATTCTTCCTGTGGCCAGACTCACCACTGAGCCCTCACTGGCCCTGGAGACCCCACAAGCTCAGGTGGAGATCAGCAACAAGAGTATCATCTTTCCCACCACTCCCACTGGGGAAACATCAGGTAGGGAGGTGACTATCTAGAACAGTGGTTCCCGAAGTTTTTACAGTCCGGTACCCCTTCAGACATTCAATCTCCAGCTACGTACCCCCCCAGTTTTATTTTTAACGTTGGCAACCGCCGCCCCGCTCTGGATGGGGGTCGCGACTGACGACCGGGCCGGACTGTTCTCAGTGCGCCTCAACTCGTCACGTTGCTCAGGGCAGGGTACGTCTAGAAACACGGACCAAGGAGTCTAACGCGCGAGTCAGAGGGCTCGTTTCGAAACCCCGTGGCGCAATGAAAGTGAGGGCCGGCGCGCGCCGGGTGAGGCAGGATCCCAGCCCCCCGGGCTCTGTGCAAACCACCGGCCCGTCTCGCCCGCACTGTCGGGGAGGTGGATCGGGTGCGATAGGACCCGAAAGATGGTGAACTATGCGAAACGCAAATTTTTCTCCCCCCTGAACGGTACGCGTACCCCAGTTTGGAAACTGATGATCTAAAAGAAAGAAGTTTCTCTTTTTTTTAAATGTATATTAGCAGTCATGTTTGAGTAATGACAATGGTAATCTACAAGTGTTTTGGTGTAAAAAAAACTATAAGGGATTGTAGATGGTGGTAGTGCTGCATGATATATTGAAAATTGACCGTCATGCAATATCAACATGCGCGATATATGTACCACAAAAGACTGCTTGAACTTTCTTCAAAGCAGCGTGTGCATTCATTGGTCCATCCTGTTCGCTCTCTTCCACACACACATCGACACACATAAACAGTGTCAGCAGGCATAGGGTTGGTAATGAATATTCGATTATTCGTCATTAAGAATTTATTCGAATAAAAATCCAAGCCTAATGAATAATCGTTCTAGTCCCACGCATTATGAGAACAACCAAATATTACTTCAAAACGTAATTTAAGTGCACTGCACCACGGTGGGCATGAAGTCCAGATATTGCAATGCAGTAGGCTAGTCTGTAAGGTAGCTATAGCCTATAATATTTAGGCTGTCGCCAGCGTCGGGAAGCCTGACGTTTAAAAGGATGGATATAAGTCATTAGACCGTGTTTATTTCTTTTTAAAATTATTTTCCAATGTTATTATTATTTATACATTTTTCAAAGGTCTATGCTGTAGCCAGGCAATGTTGCTTTGCAATCGCTACCTGTTAAAATCCGTCGGATGGCATAATGCGCTGTGAAAAGTTAAACTTGACTTAAAAATGGCGGGGGTCATGAATAATCGAATAATTGTTCAATAACGTTATGAATATTCGAACATGAAAACTTCTGTAAAGTCCCATCCCTAATCAGGCACGGGTAGAAGCAACATAATTTGTCAACTTAGACAATGTATGGAGAGCCAGACGAGATGGCAGGGCAAGCACAGCTTGGCTCAATTCGGTTTGCAGTGTTGCGCAAATGATAGAGACACATAGCGGAGCAGTAAATTACTGTCAGATCCGGTAAAAACTGTCATACGTAACTTTTCACTGTCCAAACATGTATGAATAGACCCCAACTGATCACTGTAAGCAAACTTAGTTGAGCCACGCCCTAGGGTGTCTAAAACCATGTTGTTTAAATGGAAATAATGGATTTAATTTTTTCAGTTTCTGAATAGGCTACTCATTGTGTGTAGTCTGTTAGCAAGGGTAGCCAAAGCAGAAATACTATAACACCATATTATAGAATTTGTTTATTTAGCGTAAGTCATATCGTAATCGCAATATTCAAAATGTTATTGCATATCACATGTTTTGCTAATATCATGCAGCCTTTGTCTGTAGTCAACAAACAGTGTGCTTATTCAAACTCTTGCGTTGCTGCTGTACTTCAGAGGCCAAGCTGGAGGTGCAGAATGGGCAAGTAGAAGTGAGGTGGTACCTGTCATCATTTGCCCCACCATATGTCAAGGTGCTCTTTTCTTCATTATCCCTTTCGTCTGCCAACTCTTTTTGTTAGTATTGCTTATGTTTCCTCCCTTTAGTCTCCCTCCATTTTACTATTTCCAGTTTCATTTATTTAGGTTTTTTTTGTCAATTCTTTTGTCTCATGAATGACTTTGGTAATGATTTTTTCCTCTGTAGGTTTACACCCCAGATTTTGTTTAATTGATCTTGTAGTTGTCTCTTATTACTGACCATTGGGTGATAACAGTGACTTTTGTCAAACCGTTTCTTTCCCCAGGGTGTTGACAACACTGGTGATGTCTACCGGGCTACCTACACTGCTTTCACATGCTCCAGGGTCTCAGGAATTCTGGGAGCCAATGAGAAAATGCAGGTAGGCATTCACACATTTTTAGAGCAAGTCAGTGTAAAAGAACAGGGCATGATTTACGAGAGCTGCTTTCAGACCTTCACTTAACTAACCAACGTGATTTAGGCTTCTGCTTCTTCCTCATCTTCTCTCCGTTTACTGGTGGATCATTAACAACTTAACTCATACAAAGCAGCAAAGATATTAAATGTAATTTTCTGATTGTTTCACAGTGGTTGTTCCAAAGCATTAAAACAACCTGCTGTAGATATAGACGTTTTGTGTAAATACAGAGATGAATTCAGCTCAGTGCAACCGGTCAGCTGTGAGTCACACAGACATCTGTCTGTATCATGCACATTCAGCAGGACAAATAGTTTTAACATTTGTATAAGAAGAACTGCTGGAAAGGACAAAAAATGTGCCTTTTGTCTGTTTTTTGTTTTTTTTTATCCAGTTTTAATCGACTAATTCAATTAATTAATTATCAAATAATCGTTAGTTGCAGCCATATTGTGAACGTCCGAGGTGATGGTCAATTTTACCTTTGCAAAGGTGGGTTGTAAAGTCAGCGTGTTGTCGCTGCTCTGGAGCAGACACCTCGTCCATGAAGTCAGTCAGGAGGAAATCAGGTGTCGGAGTCAGGTGTATTGTTTATTCCTAATGGAGTTTCCCGTTACAGTAAGCCGTCGTATGCCCAACTGACTGACCGACTTTACCATCAACCCTACCAGTAGTGCCCTGTACATATTGTATATGGGAACACTTTTATTGAAGCGATAAGGATGCTTCTCTTCTTGTTTACGTTCCTGAGTTGTTGGTTGATCAAGATCTTTGTTAAAACTGATTTGCTGCATCTGTTTTCGTTGATTGAACTGAACTTTGTTGAGCTTGTGGGGGAGACTGAAACAGACTTTGTAAATACAGATTGAACTCTGGACGTTGAGATTGTGGGAGATACACACACACACACCCTCACCTCTTTCCTATTCTTATTATTTTTGTTAAAGTAGTTTTATGTGAATTCATGTTTTGGTTTTGTTTTGGTTCCAATGTTTTAATAAAACCCATTCAAACAAACCCAAAGTAAATATTGGTACTTTACATGTCCTACATAACTTCCGATCAGTGATTGTGTTTATTGTTAAAGTGTCAAGTGAGTGCAGGTCAGCAGGGGAGTGAGGAGGAGCCGACTCCAACAGAGACTGACACATACAGGTCTACTGGACCTTTAATGTGCATCTGTCCTGGTCCTGAAGAAGCGGTGGTTATAATTATGCAGCGGCAGGACATTGCTAAAACAATGAACGTAGCGGAAAACATTAATCGATTATGTTCTGTCACTACATCGATGCAGAGTTGTCTTACTTCAGTCCTGTTCAGGTCCTGATAACTTCTAATTAGTGTTTGTGTTTCTTTATAAAGTATGAAGTGAGCACAGGTCAGCAGGAGTGTAGAGGGAGCACACCCAGACAGGAGACTGACAAGTACAAACCAACCGGGCTTCTGTAACAAAGGAACATCTTTAGTCGTACAATATGTTGTTAGAATCACAAAAAAAGGGTTCTGTATGTACTTGAGCCGCAAATATTATCCTATTCCTAAAATTTGTCTGAACTATTTTTTTTGAATTATGAAACCATTATGATGTCGAAGAACACGTGAGTGCATAAGAAAAAGTTAAACTACAAATACTTTTCCTCCAATGTTTTTCTTATCCTCTCAGGTGCCTATGACTTTCCTGCCCAGGGACCGAGGAGATTATGCACAGTTCTGGGACTTGGAGTGCCACCCGGTGTCCGAGCCCCAGCCAAAAACCAGAACCCGCTTCCAGCTCTGTGGCACTGTGAGAGAACCCAGCCTTTAGTTTTATGGTGGTTGTCTTGGTCTACTTCAGAACATACTAAAGCAAATTTTCAGCACAAGCCAGACACTTCTTAGTGTAGTTTAAAATGGCCATAGTATTATAACTTCTCCTTAATGCATGCTTTTTCTAAACCATAATGAAATAAATTTACTTTTGCAGAGTTCAAACTCTTGCAAGCAACAAATCAGGGGATTGATAATTTTCTGAATATATATTTATATATACACCCACCGTGTTGTGCCAGCATGTTTGAATAGAAGTTATGATTAAGAAAGTGTTCATAGTAAGTTTATTGGCCTATTAATATCCAATAGTAGGGGAAGCAACACCCATAAAGCCAAATACAGCCTTGCATTGTTTTAGTAGGGATTTCACGAGAACCAATACTTACGATACCTTTCGATACTAAGATAACAAAACACAGACGATGCCCATTTTTTTTAGGCACCGTGAGCGTCGATGCCAGCAGCTGTTAGCAACTTAGCATTAGCATCGGTGCTGCGCCAGTCGATGTTTACATTCAGAAAACCAAGATGGCAACTGCAGCTGCAGCGTTCGCCCCACCTCGACTTGTTGATAAAAAAAAGGCTCAAAGAGTCGTGTATGAAAGTACTTTGCGTTTGAGGCAGATGACCGTGGCGTTATCATTAATCCGCAGAAGCCATTATGCAACCGATGCTATTGTGGTCTTCAGACCAAGGGAGGTAATACTTCCAATTAAGCAAAGCACCTGAAAGACTGTCATCCGGATTTGTTTAAAGAATTCAAGGTGAGTTCTGATTCATATTAACTGTAAATCAATGCTAAGCTCGCTTTAATGCATAACGTGTCTCACAACGATGCGTCCTCAACTACCGTATAACCCACAGTATATGCGCAAGCACATTAAACTACCGTATATGACATTAACAACATCCAAAGAATGCACTTGACTTTGGTAGCCAAAGGTCAAGGTCATGTTGGCCTCACAAAGTATGTTCATGTTTTTATTGAAATGTATATCTGAAGATCAGCTTCGGGGAATGTCTACTAATTTGGTACAAATGTTCACACAAACTGATTCGATTTTAGTGATTGGAGGATGACAGAATTAACAAATAAGAAGAAGAGAACTTGCTAAGATTGGGTTTTTTAGGTGTTAAAGGTGGTGTGCAAAATCCCTCAATTGCAAATCTTTCACTCCAATTTGAGAAACTACATATGTTAGGGACCTGCCGGAAGCGGCCACGAAATGCTGCCTGCCTCCTTTCCGTGCCCATGTTAGTCAATTGGGCTGTTCACGCCAGCAGCAAAGCACCGCTGCCAGCTAGCAATCTGCAATTATGGTTTTGGTGTCTGTTCTATTCTTTTCATTTTAAACAATATAAATTATATATTGTATATGATATAAATGATCAAATGTGAATCCAATTAAGTTTTCCTGCTATTCTTAAGTTTCAGTTGTGTCTAAACAGACAGATACACACAAGCAGACAGACAGAGAGAGAGAGAGAGGTGGGGTGGATATAGGCTTGCGTAGGTCAGTCACTTGTGAAGACTATCATCATTTACCCCCGAACCCCTCAATTAAACAGAGCCTACAACAACCAGCGGAAAAATCGTGGGCTGACCGGCGGGGAGAAATGGGTTTCTGGTGTTAACAGCCAACGGCTGGGCCCGATCTGCTGTTGCCAATGCCATGGGTAAACTCTTCAAAGACAAGATTAGAGGCTCACTGACACGTTAAAAACTCAAATCCGGTCAGCGTCACCACGTTATCTTGATCAAACATAGCTAAGTTTAATGTTGTCCCCCCCATCGCTAGTAAGTCTTGTAATATGAACTCATAATGACTGAAAGACTTTGGGTCACAAGACAGCAAATCGTTTTGTGTGCTGCAGTAATCCGACGACTTTGAACTTGTCTTTAAATAGCCCAATGTTTTGAGGGGTCTTTCAGTTTTATTTGCTCACTTTCTGAGATGACTAGCAAAGATCCTAAAATGTTGTCTGTTTGTCTAAAGGGTGTAAAAGCTGGATCTGTGGAAGAACCACAGGAAGAAGACAGCACTGTGGTGAAAAAAGAGCCCACAGTCGAGACCAGAGAGGGAGATGATGCCTCAGCAGGCAAAAACAGGTTAGAAATATTTTGCTAAAACTTAATATGCATATGATCCTCAGCAGGTTCCCTGTAGAACTTACAGCCAGTATGGGAGGTATCAGATCATCCACCTGTTGTAGAAGTAGTCTGTTTACTTTGTGTATAAGGAAGCTATATTTGGATGCCATGATAGCGTAGAAATTAATCTCACATCCCCTGAATGTAATTGTGTAAGGCTTCCTGTTTAAACTATCACAACTTGTAATCCCCCAGGCAGGAGGAGACTGTGTGGAGGGGTGTGTATTGTCCACAGGATCTGTACACCTTCCCTGCCACACGGATGGGTGAGACAAACACTTTGAAGGTCAGCATCCGCAACAACTCATCCAGCACGCATGAGGTGAGACACAACTTATTCCCATCAAGACTTTTGAAGGGATTTATTATTCTGAATTACTGCAGCAGAAGCTGAAATACAGTTTATACACACATATTCAGCATTTGCTATACCACAAATTGTTTTCTAACAAGTTATTTCCATTATTTTCATTCCCTTTTGTAGATGGGATGGGGTCGTAGGGCTCCAGACTACAAACTTTTTTTCAGTGGTAGCACTGATGCTCCGTACAGAAAATTTTAGGAGCACTAGCACAAAATCAAGGCGCACCACTTGTGGCGACATGCAACACAACACATAGGGTTGCAAAATTCCGGGAATATTCAAAGTTGGAAACACTCATGGGAATTAACAGGAATTAACAGGAATTAACTGGAATTAACGGGAATAAACTGGAAATGTTGTGGGTAATTTTTACTAACTGTATTTACCTTGTCATATACAGACATAAATATAAACATTTTGTTTTGTCATAGGCTAATTTGAGCCCTGAGGAAACTTTGGGCATTTTGGCTATACGCTTCTGCATCGTTGTGTCATTCTTAACATAGTTTGTAGAAATGTCTCCACACATGAGAGTGCACGTGGCATTGTTCTGTAGAATAAGATGAGAACACTAATGCAATGCCAGAGATATAAATAGTTCGCCAAACAATTGGAATAGTCTGTAAAATATTTTACAATTGATGGATAAATTAATGGAAATAGGCTAGATGAACAGATGAACAATCCTCAAAAAGCATGCTAATATATTTTCCCAAGTAATATCATCGAAACTTACCTGACTAGTCCTGCACGCTACAGCAGGCCTTAAAAGCCCTGCTGTAGTGTGCAGGATGCTGGGAATTATCTGTGCATGTGATGGAAGAATGCACAGTGGAGGATTGAAATTCAACGTGCAGCGTGTGCTGCATTCCATACATCTTTAAAATAGAATTTTGAATGATGTTTTTATTGCTGAGCGTTTAAGTTGCGTAGTTTTTTTTTTTTTTTTTAATTCCCCAAATTCCCGTGCTTAACTTCCCATGGAATGTTTCCGGAAAGTTTCCTGTAATTTACCGGAAACTAACAACAGATAACAACACATAACAATTTTTTCCCATCTTAACTGTTTTACAGATATTATTACATTTCATTTAGCTGACGCTTTCATCCAAAGCAACATACAATAAGTGAATTTAAATATGAAGGTAAAAACACAGAACAACAAGAATCAAGTAAGTACAATTTTCATAAAGAAAGCCAAACTACAAAGTGGGAGTAAGAGAGAGTAAGATAAATGTTTTGGTTATAAATAGACAATTTACAAATTCCAGAAATGAAAAAAAACTAATTAAAGAACTAGTTTTCAGACATAACCTTCAGGTAAAATAATATTGTACTTTGCCTTTCACAAATGCACAACAAAGAGGGAGGTTCTCTACACAAACGTGTTCACAACAGCATCTGATCCTTTGCATTATTCAGGCAAAAGGTTGAGCAGCCAGAGACAGGAAGCGACCTATTAACTCCGCTGCATGGATCATGTGATCATGTTTACAGCACCCTGATGTCGGCTCTTATCACCACAAACTCTCTCGACACCTACGTTGGTGTCTTCCATGTGTATGACTCCTTTTTTTATTTTGCAAAATGTAGAGGAACTGCAGAGTCCAGTGCCTGTTGGAAAGCAGCTTAAATTAAATTGCACTTTTTAAAACATTAAGACCAAATAAAAAATTTTAAATGTAAACATGGGTTATATGCCTCTCCTTTCCTCTGTTTAGAGCACATCCCCTTGAGGACCACTCAGAGGCAGTTCAAGAATATTCTCTTCAATATTTAGACTAATAAGTTGAAACAATTAATTTTCTTAGATTGTACAGTTTGTGTATTTTATGTCTTTATCTTGCTTTTGTTGGCAACATTAACTCTTTCACCCCTTCTTGAAGGTGCATATGACCTTTTTAATTTTCCACTGTCAACTAAAAAATGCTGATGTCCCCTTGTTTACAATATTCACATATTACATGGTGGGCAATACTATGGTGGATTAATAAAAAAATGTTTGATTAATATTCTACCATGGCAACCTTTAGGTGCTGCAAAAGTAGGATGAACTTGCTGCTGCCATCCCATTTAGCACTGTTGTCATTATGATCAGTCTCCTCCCTTTGTGGATCTAAAACAATTGATTGACATAGTCAACACTTAATTAATTACATTCTGAATAAAACTACAATTTCACCTTTTACGGTTTAGCATAAAGTGCAGATATTAAACAATGACACATAAGAAAACTGCACAGTTGACATTGCCAGCTTATTTCAGTAATTAAAAGTAGGTATTCAAGTGACTTAATTCAGTGGGAAACTGTAGAACTCTCCCAGTTTGTTTCTTATTCATGAAGAAATCTTTGAGGTCTCCTTAAAATATAGAATTCTTACCTCAACTCAGGCGAATATTGCTGTGCTGCTACAGTGACCACGATGAGGAAAGTCCATAGTGAAGTGAAAGCATTTAATCGGTGGAGCCACAGAACCACTTCCTGTATTGCTTCAAGATGAAAGCCCTCTAGAGTTTTATACAAAGCCCAGCCTCTAGGTCTCCGCATTGCTTCCGTTTTGTTGTAGAGCCACGGGTGGCAATCAGATTCTAAGGGGGGTGAGATTCCAATTCACAAGATCTTGATACGTTTTGATTCGATATGATTCCGTTCAATATTGATTCAGTTTGGGATATTTCATTGTACAATACCAATTTTGCTTGAATATGAACGACATTCTCAGAGAACTAAAGCAGTCAAGTGTGAAAGGAAACCTCTTACTCGGTGCATGATGTAAAATATTGAGGTAGGCCTGTCATGATAACAAATTGTGTTGGATGATATATTGTCCCAGAAATTGTGACAAATATTATTGCCATACCTTTTAAACTATTTCATACCACTGAAATGATATTCTTTCAAAGAGCAATTCCCTTTTTATTCTTAAGAATATTCAGTCTTACAATTGAATTAGAATTTAAACTTTTATAATATCCTTAATAAATAAAACATTTATAAAATGGACTCTTTGTAAACTCAACTCAACTCGTTCCCAGTCGAGAAGTCTGGGAGCGCACACAGTTTCTTGCTCGCTCCTGGTATTTAATGTGATGGCCTATATTATAATGATTTTTTTTTTTTAATGGGGGGCATAAGTGCCACTGTTTATAAAATTGTTGCACTTTCTCTTAAAATAGTTGCAAAATGCAACTAAATAGTGGCAGTCTGGAGCCCATATGAGAAATGTAATAACATCAAACTAACAGTTGTCGCTGTGCATGGGTTTGATATTTGATGTCTTGCTTCTCTAATTGTCTTGCAGCTGAAATTTGTAAACACTAAGGAGCCATTCTACATCAAGCATTCCAAATATTCTCTGAGGTGAGTCCAGTAGTTATTATCCTTGATAGAAGCTCCATTTCATGATAGCAGCCCACTGAAAATCTGGTTTCAGGAACTTTAATTTGTCTGTGTAATTTTTGTCGAGCTCTGTTTTGTGTTATCTTATTACTACTATACACTTTTCCGTTTGTTGTCAGAGATGGCTCCACACTGATTTCTCTCAAAAAACTCAGTATCTATGATCCAATCCGGAAGAGTAGGGCCAAGTTTTATGGCTCTACTGTATAGCCCTCAAAACGTACATTTCTCTGACCCTCACTTCAAACGCAGGGGTACCCAGAGTGCCTTGCGAATCACTGGCAGGCTGGGAGAGAGGCCCTCAAATGTAGTATTTTCTAAACTAATAAGGATTTACAAATTACGATATTGATTGTAATATCTTAGTTTAATATAATTTCAATGTATTATGGTCATTTTTTTCACAACTTTAAAAAAAATGAGCGCTAGCTATCTTTTTTTATTTTTTTGCATGATAAAAAGAAGGGCACAAAGCACTTGATGGAACTCGCGAATAGCAGCGGTGATACTGAACTTAACTGCTCCTGTTGTGTCTTTCAAGTAGCAGAGTCTTGTTGAATTTGATGTTTAAAGGAAGGAAACTGCGGACCCAAAACTTACATCTATACAATGTTTATTACAAGAAGTTTACAGGTCAGGACGAGCTCTAGAAGCTCGGAGATAACACAAGTCGAATGGTGAAAATCTGCCTTGCCTCTGCAAGACAAGGGCTCATATAGGGGAGTTGTTTACCATAAACCTAGAGATAAAATGACGTCACCCACAGGGTCTCTGACTACATTTGGCCATGCGTTGTACCTAAGATTGAAGGACCTGTTGAAGAACATCCCTTCTGTTACTCATCCATAAGCGGGTCAAAGATAGTTTAGAGAAGGGAGGAAACTTAACAGAACACATCTGGATTAGTATTTAAAAGTCTGAGCATAAGAATCAAGACGCCAAGGATATTAACATGTCATTTTGGTTTATAACTATGCTAGAGAGATCCATTAGCTGAATATAAGTTTGAGCATAAGGCGTCATAGATGTAAATGTCATCATGTTTTATAACCATGTTCAAAAGATCTCTTAGCTGGATATACGGCGCTCCTCTAATAACAAAGCATCCTGGCAGGGTTCTATACCAGCCACTGCTAGCAGTGTGCTTTTGCTTCATACGTGAAATAATGCAGCGCATCGAAGCTTTTCTATTTCAAATGTCATTGATTCCCCTGCATTAGCATAGATGTTATTAGGATATTATAGGTTTGTCACTTTAGTAACTGCAAACAATAGCATTGGTTTATTTAAGATCTCAACAATGATATTACATTGACATCCCCGGCAAAACTTTTGTCTTGTCTGTTTACATCGACGACTAGTGATTTCTCAGGTTTTTAGCTACGACTATTGATGATTTAACGGCTTCTTGAACAGGCTGTCCCAATTCGAAGGGCAAGATTTCAACCACTACTCCCTGTAACTCCATTTCAAGGGGCAAGATAACCCCCTTGAAAGAGGGGGTGAAATGGTATTGGGCCTATGGATTAATCTTGAGTCAGAACATGCTCTACCATTTTCCAAATCACTGTGGGAGTTCGTGGGAGATGTTAGGTCCTGGTGGATGATCAGATCAAAACCTGCACCATGCCAGCTTCTTTCAGTAATTAAAAGTAGGTATTCAAGTTACTTCATTCAGTGGGAAACTGTAGAACTCTCCCAGTTTGTTTCTTATTCATGAAAAAATCTTTGAGGTCTCCTTAAAATATAGAATTCTTACCTCAACTCAGGCGAATATTGCTGTGCTGCTACAGTGACCACGATGAGGAAAGTCTGTAGTGAAGTGACAGCATTTAATCGGTGGAGCCACTGAACCACTTCCTCCAGAGTTTTATACAAAGCCCAGCCTCTAGGTCTCCACATTGTTTGTGGATGATGTTACTACAGTTTATTCAGTGCACACGTTTTGTCGAACTGAGTCCTCTTGGCAATCAGTCACAGATACTTGCTGTGCTATGCTCTGTTGATGAGCAACTGTGTTCAGTGGGCAGAACGTGTTTTGAGTACTGGAGATTTTCGTCATAACCTTAAACTTGCCTTTTGTGTGTTTGAGAGTTTGTCCTAGCCGTGTGGTGACCCCAGCATGTTGAACTTTGTATCACGCACTCTCATGTCCACCCGACTGAACACAAACCTGCCCTTGTTATTGTTTATTTGTTATGGATGATTTTGCATTTACAGTACATTGTAATTAGGACCCGAGCATTCACCGATCCTCACAAAAATGAGGACTACTACTACTTTGGTCTGATCGTGTCCAAACTAGACACATAAGACAAGAGTCGCGCTCTGATGACATCTACACAGAAACCATGAATTAAAATTACAGCGCCCCCTGGTGGCAGCAGGAAATGTCTGGTTTTTGGTACGTCTTACACTTCCTCATCCACTTTGCGCAACCATGTCAAACTGTGTCAAATGGGTCTCAAAACATTGATAATATAGATATAAGAATACTGTGACTTGGCATCAAAGTTCATCAACTCGCCATGACAAACGAAAGACACAAAAGAATAAGTCTCTTGGATACATATGCTAGACCAAACAGGAAGCCCGCCATTTTGGATTTAGTGGCCATTTTGTCCATATTCCGCATATTTACTTTGACATACTTGTCGTAGGGCTTTCATCAGATCAACTTAAAATTTAGATGAATGTCTTCACAACAAGATGGAGATCCAAAGTTATTTGAATTTTAACTAGGGCTGGGCAAGTTAACTCGTTTTAATCGAGTTAACTCATCACTTATTTAACTCAAATAAATTTGACAATTATTTTATCTCGCATTAACTCAGGTTTGATTATTTATTGTTTTATTGTGAAAGTCAGGCTTTTATTTTGTGAAAGTCTGTTGCTGACTGCTGCGGAACCGGAAAAAAGAAAATAATTGGCGGATAAACCACCATGGATAAGGGTACGGAGCTTTTACATGGCCATTTTCATTTTAAAGTTCTTCAAGACGGCGGAGTCGACAGAACCAAAGTAATTTGTATCCACTGCCAAGGTGAATTTTCTTATCACCGGAGTACTTCCGGTCTAAAATATCACCTAAATGCAAAACACACAGTTGATATCAGCAAATCACTCAACGAAACAGCGAGCGGAGCGAGGCTTCGGCAGACTACGTTAGACGCAGGGAGGAGTATACATTTTTCATAACGAAGAGGATAACATTAATGCCCTGGCAGTGGCATTGAGCTCTAATTTTGTATTTGCTTTGATAACATTAAGTTGAGATTTACACTGAATATTTTATTTAACTGCTACTGTATTAAATGCTGATGTTAAAAGTGTTTGCACAACAAATGTTATGGCACTTTCGTTCATATGGCAGAACATTGAAAATAAAATTGCGCTATACACTACTTTTTAATTAATTATTGGATTTTGCGTATACAAATGCGATTAATCGTGATTAATCAGGGAAATCATGCGATTAATAGCGATTAAAACTTTTAATCGTTGCCCAGCCCTAATTTTAACATTTCGTCACACCATGTGACCGTGGCCTGGCGTCAAAGTTTGATTACACTCCATCGAAACACGGACATTCTGTATCTCAGGCATATTTGGTTCAATCGAGTCCAACCTATGCATGTAAGACAAGAGTCGCGACCTGATGACATCAACAAAGACACCATGACTTAAAATTACAGCGCCACCTGCTGGCTACAGGAAGTTGCAGTGCCCAAACGCATGCAACGCGGAGACCAGCGCTTGGTCATCAAATGCTCTCTTCTCCGACCACAACAGACTTGAAACCGCCGGTGTGCTCGGGCCCATTAGTGCTACAACGTAGCCCTAGTTAAGATTATTATTTTAGCCATAGCCTCATTTCATGATTCATATAGTGCAATCTTGAGTATTTGATTCAATTTTAATGTGTAAATACATGTTTGTGTGTTGTGTATTCATGCTTTTACTGTGTTGTGTGTGTTAAAGTTTACTGTGTTTTCACACTTGTTTTTCTCCTCAACCCATTAGATCACAGCACTATTTGAAGCTACCCATCCAGTTCAGGCCGAGCACTGCAGGCAGACACGCCAGCTTGTTGCTCATCAAGTCAGAAACAAGTGAAAGTCTTGTAATTCAGCTTATCGGTGAAGCAATGCCTTGACCACACCATCTACCATCCTAAGCCACCCCCACATGCTGACTGGTCGGTTTTGGGTGGATGCTCATCTCTGTACTGTTCATCATGGCACAGAGGAGAGAAACGGGTGAAGAAAAAACTGCACAAAATCCAAAAATAAGGAAGCCTGAACTTAAAACTTTCCCTGTCTTCCTATTTAAAGATGTGGACTGTTTACCTTGAAATGACTTTGAATCTGCTACCAACATCTGCCTCTTGATAAGGCTCGGGTGTCATCAGGTGGCCCATGGAAAATGATTTGTCCTGAAGCAGAACATTTGGGCTAACTGGCTTATAATAAGTCTGCGACACTCAGAATTTGAATGATTCCTGTCACGTGATTCACAAACTTATATTTGCTTAACCCCTTAGTTGCGTCACATGGGAGCATTGTTGCCACCACGGCCTGTCAAACAGAACCAGTACCAGTTGGGATATATAGGGGATTTTTTGGAGTTGGTCACTCAGGAATGTCTTTATCTCTTATTTGGTAACAAGATTACAGATTTTTGAGAGAAGTCCTTTAATGTTGCAATTAATTTACTTAGATATCAATAAAAAGTAGCATATAGGATTAACCTAATTTATTGTAGTAACTCCAATGTGCCCCTTGGGATTTAAGGAGTATGTTTTCTTTGAATCACATAAATTGTTGGTCTGTTCACATTTCTTAAGATCTTTTTCCTCTGTGCTTGTGGGGTTTCTGTGTATGAGACTCCTTGTCACACAGAGCCCACCTGGATATGTGTCGACTTCCAAAAAACCTCAAAGAAAAAAAGTTCAAATATACTTGATTTAGTCATCATCATTTATTGTTATTTTCTGCTTAAATTTGAGGTTTTCTGTACAGCAGCTTGCCATGCCTGCTTAGTGTGGTTACCCTGGTGTTAATTGCAGTTCAAGTCACAGGAAATTAGCTCCCAGTTAACTCTTTTGGCACTGGGGCAAATCGCCAAAATTGCGTTTGAGTATTGGATCACATCCATAATGATTTTTTATATCTGGATGGGGAAATATTTGAAACTTCAACCAAGATGTGGCATTTTTCTGTTAGAACAAGTAGACAACATTTAGGCAATGTAAAACAATGTTTTTTTATACTTGTGCAGGAAATGTTTATAGGAAGGCAGTATATTGTCTCAGGTTGCGCTCAACATGCTCTGACAGCTATCCTATCATACATTTATTTACAATTTCCACATGCTATAAATAGTATATCATGTAATATATTGCTATGTGTACACATTTTAAATAAAACCTGTGATTAATAGCTTTGCTTATTCCAGTTCTTCCAAAAAGGGATAGTAATTGGAAAAATAATTTTATAAAAGAAAAAAGTAGAGAATTCAAAGATCTTGAAATAACCTTGTGTGTTTTGTCCATTCATTCAACCTTTATTTATACAAGATGATCAGATCACAGCAGATCAGTGAAAACAACTTGCATGTCTTTCAGCAGAGCAGCACATACTTAACAACATTGGTAAATCATTACAAAACAAACTACACACAAAATAAAATCACTGCATATCCTCCTCAGAGACCCTCTAATAATCCACACCAATCTCCATGGGATCTTTTTTTTCTTTATATCATGGTAATTTACCCCTATAGGTGAACAAGCTATAGGACCACAATCTCTGACCTAATTATAACTGAAGTTACCCCGATAACTGTAAATTCTGCTTCGTAGTACAGGCCTGTGCTCTGGAGCAGGTAACATCAGATCAGATCAAAACCTGCCAACAGCCCAACTGACTAGTCACGTCCTTAATAAAAGAGCCCCCACTGCCTCAACCCTAATGGTAAAGTAACTAATATTAAATGAGAACTTATATTTGTGTCATGAATCAAACAACTATTTCAAATTTGTGGTTTTAAAATGAACTCTTACAAACAATGGTTGGTCGCCCACAATAAATAACTACATAATATATTTGCTGCATTTTAATCGTGCAAAGATTGTGTTAATTACTTTATGACACCCAGGTCTATTCTGTTGCTGCAGCTCAGAATAATATGATGACAATTTGTGGAATTAAAACTGGTTAAGAACATGAAATTCCCCCTGATGTATTGTATGAGAGATATTATTCTCACACAGCTCAGTATTCTCCCAAAACAGCTTTATCTGGTAATCTGGCTTTACTGCATCTTTGTGCTCACTCTTTTTTATGAGTGTCTTGTGTACACAGGATGATAAAAGCTAAGAGCAGTAAATCAAACATTTGAAAAAAAACTAATTAATTATTAAACATTATTTAAAAAGGTTAATACTGTACGTAAAGTAAAATAATGGTACGCATAACACAATGCAGTATAAACTGTGTTGGTGGTATTAAAGATGAAGTGAGAGAGAGACTGTCTCATGAAGACCATCTAATGTGAAAGCAAGATAAATTAATTAAAAATTAATTCAAACAACTTCACGTGGGAATTCATTTAGAGCTGAGACAGGTACAAAGTGAATGAAAAATCACTTTTTTAAAAGGCATGGGTTTAAGAATTGTAGTGGAAAAATAAATAATGGTAAGTAAGTTTTTGCAGACCTGTCTAAGGACTTTTATGACCTGTCTAAGTACACATAGAGCCTGTCTAAATACTTGTATGACCTGAACTGTGACCTGCAGTTAGTAATTATGACTTAGTATCTCATTATTATGAGCTAGTATCTTATTGCTATGACTTAGTATCACATTATTATGAGATACGGACTGTGGGCGGGGCACAACAGAGCAGGGAGGCCGTGCTGAGCGGCTGCGGGGACAGCCTCCTGTCTCGCAGAAGTGAGCGACTATGCATCGAGGCAGAGACATAACATAATCATTCATGTTTTCTGCTATGTTCATTGTCTTAGCGATGTGCTGCCGCTGCATAACTATAACCAGCGCTACTACTGGATAGTAGTAGTTAGTGTCGGGAGTCCCTGCTGACTGTGTGTGGAAGCTGGGGGGGAGCTAGCTGGGATGGGAGCTTCAAGCTGTGGAATTAGCAACACAGTTCGGAAACAAGACCGGGGAACCGCTGCGCTAAGAAACGATAACATCAGCATTTTGACCCGCTGGGTGTCACTTTATTTAGTTCTGTTAGTTGGTTCAGTGTGTGGGAGGCAAGCCGACAGAGATAAACAGACACACGTGGACTTCTTCTTCCAAAATTGGGGTAGGCTTCTCTGAGCTCGTCTTACGTTGCGCCACCTATGGGTTTGGCGGTGAATTTTTTCGACGTACAGTGGTCGGAGAGGTAAAAATCAAAAAGACTCTTCGCCCTCCGTGGAGCCCTCTCCGAGAAACGGATACGTAGAAGCATACTGGAGCCTAATAGATAGTTCGTTACTTAACACAATAAATCTGTCATTATCATGAGGTTATGTACCACAGTCTTTTAAAATAGCTGTAATCAAACCCCTACTCAAAAAACCCACCCTAGACCCAGAGGTTTTAGCAAATTACAGGCCAATATCCAATCTCCCCTTCCTCTCTAAAATCTTAGAAAAAGTTGTAGCCAATCAGCTGTGTGAGTTTCTCCAGGAAAATAATATATATGAAGACTTTCAGTCTGGGTTTAAGAACCAATCACAGCACAGAGACAGCCCTGGCAAAAGTCACTAATGACCTTCTAATAGCTTCAGATCAGGGACTTGTGTCTGTCCTTGTTCTGTTAGATCTCAGTGCAGCATTCGACACAATTGACCATCAAATTTTATTACAAAGACTAAAACAGTTAATTAACATTAAAGGAACGGCCCTAAGCTGGTTTAAGTCTTATTTTTCTGATCGCTCCCAATTCGTACAAATTAATGATGAGTCATCTGTGCGCACCAAAGTTAACCATGGTGTTCCACAGGGGTCTGTGCTCGGCCCAATTTTATTCTCATTATATATGCTTCCACTAGGAAACATTATCAGGACACACTCGGTAAATTTTCACTGTTATGCGGATGACACCCAGTTATATTTGTCAATAAAACCTGATCAAAGTAATCAATTAACTAAACTTCGAGCATGTCTCAAGGACATAAAAACCTGGATGACCCGCAATTTTCTCTTATTAAACTCAGATAAAACTGAGGTTATAATACTCGGCCCTAAACACCTTAGAGAAACATTATCTAATGATATAGCTGTGCTAGATGACATTGCCCTTGCTTCCAATGAAACAGTCAGGAACTTGGGAGTGATCTTCGATCCTGATTTGTCCTTTAATAGTCACTTAAAACAAATTTCTAGGACCCCCTTTTTCCACTTGCGTAATATCTCAAAAATCAGACATGTCCTTTCGCAAAAAGATGCAGAAAAACTAGTCCACGCCTTTGTTACATCGAGACTGGACTACTGTAATTCACTATTATCAGGCTCCAGCAGTAAGTCGTTAAAGACTCTGCAGCTGGTCCAAAATGCCGCAGCACGTGTCCTGACAAGAACTAAGAAAAGAGAGCACATTTCCCCAGTATTAGCATCGCTACACTGGCTTCCTGTTAAATCAAGAATAGAATTTAAAATTCTCCTCCTCACCTTCAAGGCCCTTAATGATATGGCACCTTTTTACCTTAAAGAGATGTTAATACCATATCAACCTACTAGAGCACTCCGATCCCAGAATTCAGGTTTACTTGTCGTCCCTAAAGTCTCTAAAAGTAGAGTAGGAGCCAGAGCTTTTAGCCATCAAGCCCCACTGCTGTGGAATAATCTCTCACTTTCAGTTAGGGAAGCAGACACGCTCTGTTCGTTTAAAAGTATACTCAAAACCTTCCTTTTTGATAAAGCTTATAGTTAGAGCTAATTAGTGGAATTTATGACACAAGACACATGGAGCTTCTCTTTCCTGCTTCTCCTTCCTTTTCTCCATCCCTAACACATCAAGGTAATTCTTATTTCATCAGTACATGTTACTAACTTGACCCCTTTCCCGGAGTTTCTGTGCCTTAGCGCCCGCGGATGCAGGGCCACAGCTGTGGCCGCACCATGGATATGATTATGGATCGCGCGTTAGAGGTCGCAATGGTGGATCCAGTTCGGTGGATTCTGTATTGTGCCTGCTGATCGTAGTGGTATTGGAGGATCCTTTGTCGCGCTGGCATCAGCTGATGGTGGACCACGACCGAGGCGGCAGCTGATAATGGATTCTAACTGGCGGCAGTGGACTATAACTGTGGACTATAGTGGATCCCATCCTGATGCTGGATCGTGATCTTGCTGCTGACCAGAGACTATGATTGCAGCAGGACTGCTTCACATATAGTATTGAAAAAATGTTTACCCTCATCGATGCTGCTAAAAACTTTAATCCTGATGATGTTTTCTTAACACTTGACATCTATTGCACTTCTGTCCGTCCTGGGAGAGGGATCCCTCACATGTGGCTCTCTCTGAGGTTTCTACATATTTTTACCTGTTAAAAAGGTTTTTAGTAGTTTTTCCTTACTCTTGTTGAGGGTTAAGGACAGAGGATGTCACACCATGTTAAAGCCCTATGAGACGAATTCTGATTTGTGAATATGGGCTATACAAATAAAACTTGATTGATTGATTGATTTATTAGGACACGTATGTTTGTTTGAGTTAATGAGACACGTGTGTACACCGTGTGCACGCAGTCCCCCGCTCCACACAACACGAGACGTTACGCGCCGTGCACAGTCAGGACCTCAGGAGTCATGATCCGACACCATCGATTAATGACTAAATACATATGATTATCAGTTTGTGTGAAGAGGGACAGAGACGAGCGCACAAACACACACACAAAAATGCACGCTCCCGCAAAAATAACGGCAGTCAGTAGCTCATAATTATAATATCGTTCCGTCACTTAAACCCTGATGTCCTGACTGTGCGCGGTGCATAACGTCTCGTGTGAAGCAGGAGACTGCGTGCACACGGTGTTTAAACCTGTGTCTCAAACTCAAACAAACAAAAGTAAACATCAGTCCTGTACTCGTCTTAATAACTTGTGATCAGCACTGGTTTTTATTGTTTAAGTGTAAAGTGAGCGCAGGACAGAGGGGAAGTGAGGCGGAAACAGACTCCGACACATAAAGGACGACCGGACTTTTAATGAGCGTCTGCTCTGATCCTGGAGCAGCGCTGGTTATAATTATTCAGCAGCAGCACATCGCTAAGACAATGAATGGAGCAGAAAACATGAGTCGATTATGTTATGTCTTTGCCTGGATGCATAGTCGCTCACTTCCGCGAGACAGGCGGCTGTCCCCGCAGCCGCTCAACCACGGCTTCCCTGCTCTGTTGCGCCACGCCCACAGTCCGTATCTCATAATAATAATAATAATGAGATACTATCTCATAATACTGAGATACTAAGTCATAATAATGAATTACTTAGTCATAATAACGAGATACTATTTCATAATTATGAGATACTAAGTCATAATAATGAGATACTAAGTCATAATAATGAGATACTATCTCATAATAACGAGATGCTAAGTCATAATTATGAGATACTATCTAAATGGGCTTCCATACAATGCCCCTTGATAACTGATAACTGATGATAACTCCGCAAAGGGAAACAAGTTCTAGGCACAGAAAAATAAGATAGTTTCTCTTTTGCAGCCTGGACAGTGCTAGTACAGAGAAGAAAAAATCACTGGACACAGTCTAGTTTTGCTGCCAAATTTCAGAGAGAATAATAAAGACTGAACTGAACCGAGCTCCTGCATCAGCACCTGGATAATTCTAAAGGGAATAAATGGATGGGGAATGACTCATTGATTAAGTCCCTGCCCTTTGTACACACATCGCTACTAACCATTGGATGGTTTAGTGAGGTCCTCGGATCAGCCCTGCCAGAGTCGGTCACGGCCCTGGTGGAGCTCCGAGAAGACAATCAAACTTGACTCTCTCGAGCAGACAAGGGCAAAGTACGGCCCCCGGGCCGTATACAGCCTGTTGGGCTTTTTAATCCGGCCCAACGAACTTGTCCAAATATCATTATTATTATTAATTAAAGTTTGCCTTTCTCCTGTAATGCCCCCATTTCCCAATTAGATGGCTCACTTTGACCAGGAGTGTGGTGTATCTGAGGTACCTCGTCAGTCTAACTTCCAGGTTTCTTCTAAACCTTGGATTAAAATTTACCCGTCTTTCACACATCTGGGATCCAATCCCCACTAATTTCTCCTAAAAACTATGTTTACAGGTGTAACAGGCCAAATTAACCACCGCCCAGATTAAAACTGGGTATTCTTTGGCCCAGGCCAGAGTATACCCCGGGGATAAATTGTCCTAGGCCAAACTATATTCAGGGGGTGTAAAATAGCCTAGGCCATACTATACCCCTCCAGGCCAGAGTATACCCCAGGGGATAAACTGTCCTAGGCCAAACTATACCCGGGGTGTAAAATAGCCTAGGCCAGACTATACCCGTCCAGGTAGGGCCAACCAATATTTTGACATTAAAAAATACATTTAACATAAGGGGAAAATTGACCAAAAATCTAAAGAGGTAGCGCATTGATGGGTATGGGTCGAGTGTGGGTCGAACGGACAATAAAAAATGTAATTAATAATTTTTTTGAAAACTTGCATACACCTAGTTCTTTCTTAATATCATTGGTTGAATGTTTCCCGGTTCTGTATCCCTCCACTCCCCGAGATGCCCGACATGCAAGAGACGTCCTAACAAACGTTAGATGATGGCTGAAGTTCAAGCACTCTGGACTCTGGCCACTCTTTTATTGACAGAAAATAAAAAATAACGCACTGCAGTAATGGGAGACAAGCATGATCATTTTGATGTTATCAGTGTTTAACTTTGAACATTTATATTGTAGCGAGGACTTGCTAGTTTTAGAAGTTGAAGTTCCAGGACGTAGTAATCTTTGATCTTTGTGGAAGTCTAATATTTTTTGTGTTTTTCTGGTTGAAGTAATAAAAGTCTATGTTTTAGAGTTTTAAGATTTAAGTCAGTTAACTTTCTCACTTATACCTGGGGTATAATCTAGCCTAGGCCCCTGTTACCCCAGGTATGGTCCGGACTGGGGGTATACTATGGCCTTTACACCTACTTTACACTTGAACTTTCAGATTATCACCAGATAGATTGCAGCAGTGAGACGATCCTGGCTCGGGTCTCGGTCCCTGCGTCTCACCCGTTCTTATTGGAGAGGTAAGGGTTGGTAGAGGTTAACTACTTTCACAAGAAGGCCACTCAACCGTAGACACCGAGTCCAGATGCGCCCAGTCGTGCAATTCCACTTCTGACGCCGGGTTCACAGCGGACGCTTAAGCGCTAATCCCTAGGGCACCGGCACTAGGCTGGTCACACCGGACGCGTAAGCGTCGCGTAAACGCTGGTCCGGACACTCTTTAAACTCCGCGGCGGTCATCCTGCGATTCCTCTCCGTGATCACACATACAGCTGATATTTGTCATTAACTGCAACAGCGTCCCAGCATTTGTCCTTTTTAATGTTGTCTTTATACAACATGTGCCGAGGATCATACAGCTCACTGTACTACTTCTCCACATCAATTATTAATTTAATGTCATCCATCTTCAAGAACTTCTCCGCTGTTTGCCCCGTTCAATGTCGGGTGTCGAGGGTAAATTACGTATTCTCCACTCAAGCCTATGTGGAGAGTACGTAGACACCCCCCCCCCCCCTTCTCTCTCTTTTTATCTATATGTTTGTGTGTCTGTATCACTGTGTTTCCCGGAGCGATACGCAGTGTTGCCAACTCCTCAGCAAGGAAAGTAGCTATTGGCTGTCCTAAAAATCGCTAGATGTATTCTTAAATGTGGTTTGTATTGGGGGGTAACTTCTCTCTGATTGTTTAAGAAAGAGGATATTTGACTTGGATTCATTCAGTTTATATCCTGAAATTGAACCAAAAGTGTTTATTAGTCGCTAAATGACGTCATCGCCTAATTTGCATAATTGTAATGGTCACTGTAGGACGTACAAAAAGTGAGAAAAAAATCACCTTTAATATGTTCAGAACTACAAATGAGCTTTCTTCTACAGAAGCGTATTGCATTCACTTGAAAAACAAGTTCTCAATAAAATAAAAAACAGAACTTTTTTTTTCTCAAGTGAATGCAATACGCTTCTGTATTCTTCTGTTGATTCTTTTTTTTTTTTTTAACTTGCCATTGAAATAGACCATCTAGAGGTGTGGAAATGTCTTGATTCTTAGATGCATCCCGATGTGGACTCTGCATCGATGAGACTGAACTCAATGACTCATGTTTTCCAGTGACAGTGAAGATACATTGACACTTACATCTCGGTCTGTAAAACAGGGCAGGATCAGCGGCGGCTTTGCGCATGCGCAATTCATTTGCAGTCTGCTCTCCTCTCTGCTGTGACTGCAACTACTGGGAGACTGACCGCTTGTGAGTGCTCTGGGACGGCGGAGGGGATTACGGCAGCACCCGCTGCTCGTTGAGGACAGTAACTGCAGAACGATACGTGCTTTCACGTCAGTCTCCAAAACACCAGAAAGTCGCTAGATTTGTCGCTAGTAGCTTTTGACAAAAAAAGTCGCCATGAGGGTTTGGAAAGTCGCCAGATATAGCGACAAAGTCGCCAAGTTGGCAACACTGGCGATACGCTTGCGTCAAGCGCAAAAAACAGACCCGACGCCGAAACGATCGCTGCACGACGCAAGGCAGTTTTGGCACAATTATTTTGCCATCCCGACCTTGTTATCTCCTCCCCTATGTCTGCGCACCAAGCAAGTCTCTTGTCCTCTGATGACTCTGGTGACCCAGATGACAAAATCTTATAAAAGATGGAAATAAGACTTCTCTGGTGAGGGCTTACCATCATTTTTTCTACTGCTGAGAGGTCAGGTAATGAGAGCTTTTTTTGGGTCTTATAGATGAAGTCTCTGATTTGTAGGTATTTGAGAAATGATTAGCTGGTATGTCAAATTGTTTTTTGATATCTTCAAATGGCATGAGAACATCATCTTGAAAGAGATCTGCTATTTGGCCAATACCTTTGTCCGACCATAGTTTAAATCCCTTGTCTTTTGCCCCTGGATGAAAATTGTTGTTTCCCCAAATGGGTGTGAACTGTGATAGCTTAAGGGGAACCTTTAGGTAGCTATGAACTTCATGCCAAACACGAGTGGAGTTGGAAACAAATGGGTTACCTGTGGATTTCTTTAGTTTATCCGGTTTATCTGAGTATAGATACATATGAAGAGGTATGTTGGCTGAAGTTTCTCTTTCCATGGTAACCCATGAGGGGGATGGACTGGATCTGAACCAGAAGGAGGTTGTCCAAAGCTGGCTTGCCCAGTAGTACCATTTGAGGTTGGGGAGTTTCAACCCTCCCCTGTCATATGGCAGATATAGTAGAGAGAGGCGTAATCTTGCTCGTCTGTTACTCAATATGAACTTTCTGAAGACTTTAGTCATATTTAGGAAGAAGTTTGTTGGTGGTGGAAGTGGTTTGCATTGGAATAAGTAAAGAAATTTGGGTAGGACATTCATTTTGAGGATATTAATCCTGCCAATCATTGAAATTGGCATGGTTGTCCATCTGTTAATAAGGTTAGTCACTCCTGATATCACTGGGTTATAGTTAGTGGATACAAGGTCCTCTGTTGAATGAGTAATTTTGATCCCCAAATAAGTAAAGCTAGATGTATTCTTAAATGTGGTTTGTATTGGGGGGTAACTTCTCTCTGATTGTTTAAGAAAGAGGATATTTGACTTGGATTCATTCAGTTTATATCCTGAAATTGAACCAAAAGTATTTATTAATCTAAGGACATTTGGAATAGAGCTCATTAGTTGAGTCAGGAATAAAACTATGTTGTCTGCGAATAGTCCTATTTTATTCTCCACATTCCCTATTCTGATACCTGTTATACTGCTTTTTTGTCTAATTGCCATTGCAAGTGGCTCGATTGATAAAGCAAACAGAAGGGGCGAAAGGGGGCACCCCTGTCTTGTCCCTCGTTGGAGTTTGAAGGGTTGGGAGGTTACAAAGTTTGTCATGACTGATGCGTTAGGGGAGTGATATAACATTTTCACGCATTTACAGATGTATTCACCAAACCCAAACCTCTGGAGCACTTCAAAAAGATAATTGTGTTCCACCCTGTCAAACGCTTTTTCGGCATCCAGGGAGACTATTGCTGTGTCTGGGTTTTCCTTCCTCACATCTATAATATTTAGTAGTCTTCGAATATTATGAAAACTCCCTGATCATAGTAGGTCTGCTTTAACCGAGTGATACTGTTTAAGGCCTTACCTACTGTAACATCATTATATTTAGCCCTTAATTCTGAGAGCCTCTGTACATTCTCCGGTGTGTTATTCACTGAGGGCTCCCTTTCTAGGTCTTTAATATCTCGCTCAAGTTCAGTCATACAGAGATGCGTCTTATTTATATTGCTACTAGTATAAGAAATCATTACACCTCTAATATAGGCTTTAAAGGCTTCCCATCTAATAGATGCTGAGGTTTCATCTGTATTTGTAGCAAAGAAAAGCTCAATATTCCTTTCCACAAAGTGTAGAGAATTCTGATCATGGAGCCATCTCGGGCTAAGCCTCCACACTGTTTGAGATCTGGCATGTGAAGTAAGGCGGTAATGCATGAACAGTAATGTATGATCTGAAATAACTATGCCTTTGTGTCCACAGTCCTGTACATTGGCCGCCAGAGTCCCAGAGATTAAAAAATAGTCTATGCGGGATTGTGTTTGGTGTGTGTTTGAGTGGCATGAATATTCTAGTGTGGAGGGATTTCTAATTCTCCAGATATCACAAAGATGCAGTTCTGACATGAAGTGTCCTATCACCTTTCAGGTATTTGTATGGGAGGAATCAATTTTCGATGAGCGGTCCAGAAAGGGGTTGGGAGCACAATTAAAATCTCCACCCATAATTATTCCCCCCTGAAAAGAGGAAACGTTCAAGAAGAGGTTATTGAAAAATGTGGCATCGTCATTGTTGGGCCCATAAACGTTTACAAGAATAATTTCTTGATTCAAAAGAGTTCCCCCAACCACCACAAATCTACCCGCAGGATCCTGGATAAATTTGTGAATCCTAAAGGGGACTGATTTGTAGATAAGGATTGCTACTCCTCTTGCCTGTGAGGAGTAGCAGGAAGCTAGAATTTGACCAGGCCATCTCTTCCTTATGCACCCAATCTCCTCTGATAATAATTGAGTTTCTTGGAGAAGTATGACTTTTGCTTGGAGTTGTTTAAGTCTGGACAGTATTTGTTTAATTTTAACTAATTTTCTCATCCCCCTAACATTCCATGAAGTAATATTAAGAGAGGGAGCATTACTCATAACCCAGCCTAAGTAATATTATCGTTATAACTTCTACTCCTCTTCTATCATATGAGACTAGTGTGCCATCAAAACACGAAAAATAAAGAAAAGACAAAAAAATAGTAACAAATGCCCAGCGAGCTAGCGAAATCTAGCTAGACTCACCCACGTCAATGTCCTGTTCAGTCTGGGACCGTTCTGTCTTGATCTCGTGGATGAGGGCCTCTACCTCTGATGGAGTAAGAAACGTACGCGGTTTACCCTTGTGGTAGATTCTCATCTTTGCTGGGAACTGTAATCCAAACTCGATATCCTGATTATGCAGTCGGGTTTTCACGCCATCGAACATTTTCCTCTGCTGCTGGATCTTCGCGGAAAGGTCTGGAAAAAACATCACACGATTCTCCTCGAGCTGTAGGGATTTCTTCTTGCGAGCAGCCTTCATCACTCGGTCTCTGTCAGTCAGCCAGCGGAATTTCACGAGAATCGCCCGTGGAAAAGGTTTAAGGTTTGGCTTGTTAGCTTTAGGAGTGGCTGCTTTTGGAAGTCTGAAGGCTTGGTCGATGGAGGGTGGAATCGGGAAATCCTCCCGGCCAAGGAGGTTGGGTAACCATACGTTGAGGAAGGATACCAGGTCACCTTTCTCTGTGTTTTCTGGCAAGCCCACCAGTATCACGTTCAGTCTGCGCTGGCGGTTTTCCATGTTTTCCAAATCGCCTTCTCTCTTCTTCTCTTTACCTCTTGTACAGGGTTTACTCGACTTCATTTGGCTCCCACTTGTAGCGCGCACTTATATCACTCAACTGTGACTTTTTACAAAATCACACGAGCGGGTTTACATTTATATATGATATGTTTTACCAGAGCACCTGGGTTTTGTGACTTCTCCCGGCTACGTCATAACCGGAAGGTGACCGTCTGTGATCATCCTAACCACCTTGACCTGCTCTTAGTTATGCTGCTATAGGTCTAGATGGTTGATAACATCAACTGACTGCATTGATAAGTGCGGCAGAGCGTAACTTAACCTATGTTCTAAAATAGGAAGCGTTTAGTTAAAAAAGGAATAGAGGTATTGATGTCTAGTCTACTGAGTGGGCCACATGGTTTTCATAGTACTGCCATACAAACCAGTAGCCAGTCAGATTTACCTTGAGCCTCAGTGTACCCTCAAGTTTGGCCTGTATCATTGTATCATTGATTACAAGGCAAAAACACCTGATGGTGCAGAGAGAATTTATGACCCATGACACACGGAGCTTCTCTTCCAGCTTCTCCTTCCTCTTCTCCATCCTTATCACATCAAAGTAATTCATATCACATCAATACATGTTTCTGACTTGACCCCTTCCCCCGAGTCTCTGTGCCTTATCGCCCGCAGATCCAGGGCCGCAGCTGTGGCCACATCATCATGGATTGCGATTTATGGATCGCGTGTCGGTGGATGCGGTGGTGGATCCAGTATGGTGGACTCTATGTTGTGCCGGCTGATCGTAGTGGGAATTGAGGGTTAAGGACAGAGGATGTCTCACAATGTTAAAGCCCTATGAGACAAATTGTGATTTGTGAATATGGGCTGTACAAATAAATTGTATTGATTGATTGAAAATTATTAATTTAAAATTAAAATTATTTATTAAAAATAATTAAAATTGATAAAGTTATCAATTAAGAATAATGAAATAATTAATGAAAAACAATAAAATTATCAATTAAGAATAATACAATCTGTAATTATAATTTATCCAAGACGGGGCACCACCCTGGTATCAGGGACCAACAATCAATCTGTAAGGATCAGTCTCAGTTTATTACAGCTCAATTAATAATCTCAATTATTAATATTAATGATTATATAAGGAACAATGAAGGGTTTAAGTTCAAGCACAGGCTATCACAATCCAGCTGTATTCACATACATATGCACAAATAATCACAAGATTCAGATACTTTAATTACACTAGAATTTATTAAAAAGGTAATAACATTAATGTCAATCAATGATTATTCATTTAACAAACTCCACTTTTTCCTATGGAATGCTAGAGCTCACACTCAAGGAGCAGCTAGAAAAACCATGGGGGGTCCTCCCGGGCATTCTGGGATTGTTTGGCTTCAGAGTGAAAAACTCTAGGAGAGGCTTTTTATTTAGGCCGATCAACAGTACATACAACAACTGTTCCCCAGGTTCTTCACAAGTCGAAGTTGTATGGGAGAGTGGCAAAGAAAAAACTGCCACTGTTGAAAAAAGCTCATATGAAATCTAGCCTGGAATTCACCCGAAGGCATGTGGGAGACTCCAAGGTCAATTGGAAGAAGGTTCTTTGGTCTGATGAGAAACAAATTTAGCTTTTTGGCCATCAGACTAGACGCTATGTTTGGCAAACACCAAACCCTGCACATCACCACAAACACACCATCTCCACTGTGCGGCATGGTGGTGGCAGAATCACGCTCTGGGAATGCTTCTCAGCAGCAGGCCCTGGAAGGCTTGTAAAGGTAGAGGGGAACATAAATGCAGAAAAATATCGCCAAATCCTGGAAGATAATCTGATTTCAGTCTGCAAGAGAACTACGACTTGGGAGAATATTTATTTTCCAGCAAGACAACGACCCCAAGGATACAGCAAAAGCTACACAGAAATGGTTCAAAGACAACAAGGTGAATGTTCTGGAGTGGCCAAGTCAAAGCCAAGATCTCAATCCAATCGAGAATTTGTGGCTGGACTTGAAAAGAGCTGTTCACGCCGGATCCCCGAGCAACCTGACAGAGCTTGAGCTGTTTTGCAAGGAAGAATGGGAAAAAATTGCAGTGTCCAGATGTGCCTGCCTGATTGAGACATGTCCACACAGACTCAGTGCTGTGATTGCAGCCAAAGGGGCATCTACCAAATACTGACTTGAAGGGGGTGAATATTTATGCAATCATTAACTTTACCTTATATATTTTTAATTAATTGACAATATTTTGTAAAATCTGTTTTCACTTTGATATTATAGACTTCTCCTTTGCAAATTCTTGGCAAAAAAGCCAAATTATATTGAACATGATTTCATGTATAAAACCAACAAAAGGGGGAAATATCGAAGGGGGGTGAATACTTTTTATAGGCATTGTACATGCCTAAATATGCTGGTGTATATATACATCATTCTATTTGACGTTTAAGCAACAGCTGCGTTGAGATGTATCTACCCTTGGTGTGTGTGTGTAAATGGTAAAAGGTTCTGTATTTATATAGCGCTTTTCTAGTCTTGATGACCACTCAAAGCTCTTTACAGTACAGTTTTACATTCAACCATTCACACACACACATTCACACAGTGCATCTATTAGCAGCACGTTTGTTGTTCTTTGAGGGGCAATTTGTGGTTCAGCATCTTGCTCAAGGACACTTAGGCATACAGATTTGGAAGACTATGGATCGAACTGCCGACCTCCAGGTTGGAGGAAGACTGCTCTCACCCTCAGCCGCCCCATATGTGTGTGTGTGTGTGTACATATGCAGGTAACAGTAGGAGTCTGTACCCTGCACCAGCCACACTCTGTAATCGCTGCTGTTTATGACTGCGCAAAAGCAACGCACACTCCTCCTATCGCTCCTTTCCTCAATTTTAAAGACATACACACGACACACAAACAAATGCAAACATAAAATTATACCCGCTGTTCGTCTAAGGGGATATGTGATTATTGCTGCCTAGGTTGGGGCTTTTATCAGTGTTGTGAAGGAAGTGGCTGATGGGGACTCACACACAAACACACCTTTGTTATTGCCTGTTCTATTTGCACCTCTTTTCTTTCTTTTTTTTCCTAATCTTTATTTTCCTCTCTCAGCAGTGCTCTGTTCTTCCTCTGGTACAGCAGCAGTGCTGTTGCATCTATGCTCACCCTGCCGAGCGTTGTGCCAGTTCAGGAGATTGGCACTAAAGCCAGACATGAGCTCATCGGCCCAGCTGGACCGACAGCTACAATGCTCTGCATTGCCCATACAGCAGGGGTGAAAAGAGCTGAATGGCTTCTGATTTTCTATTATTTATCTCTCTCATATTTTCAGGACACAGGTCGTTTCAGAATCTTAATAGATACGATTAGTGGCAGCTAGAACTGACATGAAGTGAGTCTATAGTCCGGGAGCAGTAATGGAGCTTTTAAAGGCAGCTGGTCAATCAAGGCCCAAACTCCAGCACACCAGGTTCTCATCTGTAATCAGCCACGCCACCTACACACACCAAGAGAGAGAGAGAGAGGGAAATAGAGAGCCTAGTAGGCAGGTGAGGCAGAGGGCATGACACTGTATTTATATAGTGCTTTTCTTGATGACCACTCAAAGCATTTTACAGTACAGTTTCTTTTGCCATTCACCCATTCACACACACATTCATACAGTGCATCTTTGGGCAGCACTTTTTTTCTATCAGGGGCAACTGAGTGTTCAGTATCTTGACCAAGGAAACTTCGGCATGCAGATTTGTGGCCTCCCAAGACTGGAATCGAACCACCGTTCTTATGGTTGGCAGACTACCGCTCACAGCCCCCCCCCACTCCCCCTGTTGTCAGCTGGTGAGATAAATTGCTTTTAATTTATGAATATCATTCAGCCTTGGTTTTAAGACTGAGTCATATCAATCTATTGCTCTTGCTATGGAATGGCTTTCAGTAATGGTGACTATACAAAGAAGGCGCAGGGTGTTTCCAATTATTGGTGCACCTGTGATGTGTTATGTTAGAGTCAAAATGGATCATCATTTTAGAGCATGGTAATGCTCCACAAAGTCTGGTTCCAGTGGTGGGTAGAGTAAACAAAAACAGTACTAAAATATCGTTACTTTATAATTATAATGACTCAAGTACATAAGAGAAAAAAAATAGATCATAAAAAATTACTCAAGTGGTGAATGACTTCATTAGGATGTATTGCGTTCAAACAGGATATTTAGAGGTAATAACGATGTAGTGCACATTGATTGTTATTATTAAAATGACATTAAAAACTAGTCTAATGCCAAAATACATACTGTTAAGCCCTGTTTGCTTTGGAACAAAAAGACACAAATTTCACTGAATCCTCATAGGAACTGCTTTGATGCAGCCTGCATTGTGTGTGCGCATGCGTTTAGTTTCCAAGACAAACTGAAATTTAACTTAAAAAATAATATTGCAAAAGACATTCAAAAATGAAAGTAGTACTCCAATAAATTAAACACAAAAATTCCATGCCATTTAATATACATCTTCCAAACTAGGTAATAAGATAAATAGGTCACACACAGGCACATGCACAGACATTTTTCGGGGGGCAGGTGCTCAAACCAAAAAAAAGGGAACCCATCGCCAAAATTAAAAATAATCATAATAAATAGATAAAAACTTACTGATTCTCCCTCATTTGTTTTACTAGTTGATGGCCCGATCCAATATAAAAGAGAGCTGCTACCCTGAGCTGCCTGCTGCAGTTCCCTGTCCTTCTGCTTTTGGAGTCTCTCTTTTCTTGGCATTATGCTGCAAATTGTTTAAATGAGATAAATCAATGTTGTGCATAATAATCAAGAGTGACTTACATAATCTCTATAAAGCTGACAACACAGTACACACACATTTTTGTTTACTGTTTTCTGACAGAGTTGAAGTATAAGCAGCATTACACTAATAATATACCAAAATATACCTCACCAGACTGTCATGTAGCTCAACTTAAGACCTACCTTTCATTTCAATAATTACAAAACTAGTGAACTTGTCTAATTTGTAAAACAGTAAAACTGCCTTTAAATTCTCTGCCTGCCTGCCTGCCTGCCTGCCTGCCTGCCTGCCTGCCTGCCTGCCTGTCTGCCTGCCTGTCTGCCTGTCTTGCCCGCTCCACACAACACGAGACGTGCACACACGTACACACACACACACACACAGTCTTATGACTTAGCATCTCATTATAATGACTTACTATCTCATAATTATGCGATACTGACTGCAGGGTCTGTCATGGGAGACTGTGTGTGTGTGTGTGTGGGGGGGTGTATGCTTGTCTCTGTTCCTCTTCACTAAAACTGATGATCACATGTATTTTTTAGTTATTATCCGATGATGACCGATCATGAATTCGGATCGCTCCGTCACTTTAACGCTGACGGACCTGTACTGTGCGCGTCACGTTACGTCTCGTGTTGTGTGGAGTGGGGGACTACGTGCACAAAGTAAACATCAGTCCTGTAGGTGTCCTAATAACTTGTGATCAGTGCTGGTGTTTATTGTTAAAGTGTAAAGTGAGCGCGGGACAGAGGGAAGTGAGGCGGAAACAGACTCCGACACACACAGGACGACCGGACTTTTAATGAGCGTCTGTTCTGATCTTGGAGCAGCGCTGGTTATAATTATTCAGCGGCAGCACATCGCTAAGACAATGAACGGAGCAGAAAACATGGATCGATCCTGTTATGTTTCTTAGCGTAATAGCCTTATAGTAATACTGCCTAACATAGAGATCGGCATTGACATCCACCTACTCAAAGATTCGCTTGTGGATTGTACAATGGGATCATAGTTGAGAGAGACTATATTCTCAATTTCCGGGACTATTTTGATTCCTCTATATATGAAAGGGGGTGATGAAAATGACTCAAAGCTTGTGAGCTTGTGAGATAGCTTGGTTTCAGAAGTAATGAAGCCACAGAGAAGAGGGGTTACCACAGTTCTTCCATCCTCCATCATTTTGGGACCTTTTCTGAGCCAAGCCACAAGATGGCGCATTGAAATAGTCTGTAATTCAGCACCGCACAGGTTCAGGAGAGGTTGCTCTCAATGACATAGGTTTTTTTTCACAGAGAAAAAGGGTAGAGATGTTTCATGAGACTCTGTGATGAACTTCTGAATGAGAATGAAACACTGTGAAAAGTATTTTCAGACACATCTCATTATGTATTCCTAAAATACACAATTAGACAGACACAGAGAGTATAGCAGGAATGAAAATGTTTATAGTTTAGTAATTGATGAGTAAGGGCCCAGGTAAGAATCATATATGAAAATAGAAAATTATCTAAATCAGCAAAATTCATAAAGCAAATGATGATAATACAATACTAAAACAATATTAATGCATTAGTATTATTATTACTGACCGAAAAAGTTTGATGATTGGACAACAATGGGGCAGCAGTCACTATATATGAACAGATGATTCCCAAAAAATCAGTTATCTCAGTGTAACTTTGCATTGACGGGTTATAGTCCACAAAGAGATTATCTCGTACACCTCAACCAGAATTTTCACACATAACGGCTGTTACTTTCAGACTGGCAATCATGCAAAGCCCTGTCTACATGTCTGTCGCTGTTGTGTTTAATAAGCCTGGGTGGAGAGGGTTTGATTCAGAGATTATCATGGTGGGTGTATGATAAATGTAGTTCTGGTTCTGATTACCAGTTTTGAAGGTGCAGGTTGTACTCTGGAGCAGCATGTGTGTGCAGATTGCAGCTGGGGACGGGGTTTTGTAAACTAGGGTGCATTTGGTATTCAGCAGTGCCCAGTATTTATCCGTCTGTTGGCTGTCTAGTCTGGACTGGCTTGTTAGTGGTGTGTCACCCTGCATGCTCCCCAGGGGACTAAATTGATGATGCAGACAGACTGTGCATGTGTGTGTGTGTGTGTCTGAGTGTGTGTTTGGTGGTGGTGGAGGGGAGGGTGAAGAGGTTGTTTCAACAGTTAGAATGTGTGGCTGAGTCTGTCTGTGTATGAGAGCATTGTGTGTGTTTGTGTCTGTGTAAGGACATGAGTGACCTCAAGAGAGTAACTAACAGTGTTGCATTACATGACATTAGAGCTTGTGTTTATTGCTTAAGTCAAATCTGAGTTGTCTGTAGCATGTTACCTCAAGGTAAACCAATTCAACGAACTGTCAACATTAGCTTCAGCCCGACTCAAAGTGCTCTCCCCCACAACAGACCGATCACCCCCACCCCTTCCCTGCTCTCCCCTTTATTGTCAACCAGGCCCTCCGCTGAACTTCTTTAGGGAGGTCTACCCCCCCCAACCCAATCATCTGGGTCCACCGCCTTAAAAACACACACACATACACACACACACACACACACGCACTCCCTGTCCCCATCCGATACTAGTTGTATGTAGCGTACATTTATGTGCTTTCGGTGAAAAATGAGGGGCTAAGGATAATTTGGACCTGCAGGGAATGAGGTTTTACTTACTTGAACAGTTTTTCTTTAGAAATGAAGTGCTCCCATGTTTCCTGCCGGGCACTAAAAAATATCAATCTGACATTTAATTTATGAGCTGATGGCGTTTTTAAAACTCATCTTAGAATATTTGTGTGCTCCAAACAAAGGCCCATGACGTAACTTTGAAACAGACGCAACACTTTAATATATATGAATGGTCTGGTAGCACAATAGCCCTTAGGTATCCTATCTAAGGAATCTGAAATCTTATCCAATTAATGCATTCTGCAGCTGATGCATGCAGGAGGCAAAACAATTATATTAATTTGATCTGACCAGAAGCTAGTGTGATACAATTCAAGGATTTCAAATTTGCACCATAAAACCTGTTTTTTTCTTATTGTCAGCATTAAGTTTGGTGCAGCCAGATGATTTGTTGTTAAACTGAACCTGACTCTGGTGTCTTGTTAAGCCAGTCTTTCCCTGGTCTATACTTTCAGGGAGGTGTTTGAAGTATATGACTTTTTAGTTTGTTTTTGACGAGTTGGGGTCAGAGTTGTGTTATTTCTGACTGTTATTGAAGGCAGCACCTCTCTTCCTCCCAATGTGGTCCTCCTCAGCAGCCCTGTGATTGGCCGCAGTAGCTGTCTGTCAGCTGCGCCTGGCGGTGGTTGAACCCGCGGTGTGTGCTGTAGTGGACCGAGGATAGCTGCTCGTAGAGCGGAATAAGGAAAAGAAAATCCAACACTGTGCGTTAGACACCGAGCAGTGGCTCGTCCCCATAGCACTTGCCAATTCTCTGGCTCCGCCGCTCCCTGAGGAATATGGCGTGAGGAAAACCATGGAAACTAAATGCAAAACTATCGGGAGTTACTCGTAGTGGCGGACTCTGCTGCCACTGCCTTGAAGTTTTTGTGTGTGAGCGTGAGTGTGTGGCTTTTCCCCCTGTCGAGGGGCCCCAACGGGGGCGGCGGCTCTCTCCCCGGAGAGGTTTCACTGTCTGCCCAGCTCCATGCAAAACCTAACGGCCCCAGGCGGCCCCGGAAACTCCAATGTCACCTGCTCCTGCAACTGCACTGCTTCTCAGCCACAGGAAATGGAAATATGTAAGTAACATTACTTTTGCTTGTCCTGACCTTTAAAACCTGCTGAGAGATTGTAGTGTCTAATCCCTTTTACGTGCACTCCTCCAGTGTAGTAACGGAAGGACGTTCAGATCAGACTAAGCATTCACACAAGACAATGCATACATTCGCTATCAGCCGTTCCCATTAGCAAGTCAATTATTTATAGTGCTCCTGTGAATCATGTGTAGGGCTATCATGTTATGTCCACGCTGTCGTGCAGAAATTTGTATCTTATCTTTATATTACATCAGTTAAAATGTGTCATTCATATAGCAGTACCGAAGTTCAGACTTATAGTTATACCTTTTACCATGTATGACATGCAGGAGAGCCCCTCCAAATTTTTTTTTAACTCTTACTTTTTCGAGACATTTTCTGCTATAGGAGTTGTTTTTAACAAGTGCAGATTTAGTCCTGTTGGGCCATGCTTTAAAGGATCACCACAGAGGGTTATATAGTTGGCACAGAAAGAAAACATAGGAATGGTGTGTCTGTCTGTCTGTCTTGTGAGCGAACCAGAGAGAAACTTTCAGCTCCAACCCTAATGCTGGAGCCAGCCAGATCCCCTGGAGACATTTCCAGTTCATGACCGAGTCAGACCTTTCAGAGAGCAGGCAAACAGGTAGACCCCTGACAGACATACTGTACATGTGTGCATCTAATGTAGCTGATTTGCAGACAAACTTATGAAGACAAATTAACTGGCACATAGTAGTAATTCATAACAACGAGCAGATTCCCAGCAAGCCAGAGAGAAGCACAGACAGAGATATGAACAGTGGTGCAACCAGACAGATATGTTGACATGCAGACAAACAGATACGCTACATACCTAAGGACAGAGTTACGTATTTTCCAATGGGGCAGAGGCCATGCCTGGGCAATGTGAGGTGAATGCAGGATATTATATTTAGATTTGGCAGAAGAGTGTGGTTGCACTGACTCCTCGTTGTTACCAAGAAGTGTTTGTGTGTGGCTATGTGCGTGTGTGGGTTTGTCTGGCAGATGCACCAGTGTTTCACCATTCGTTTTCTGTGGTGTCATGGTATTGCTAGCCTGGAAAAAACACACCTAATCAGGCACGAACCAGTGCCAGCCACACAGAAATAGGCCGTTTTCAGACATGATCTCCGGGTAAAATCTGGAGAATTTGCTTCAGACTTTACCCAGAGTCTGCCTTTCACACATGTGCAACGCAGCAGGTTTTCTGCACAGACATGTTTACAACAACAAAAACTGGAGGAGCCGGGTGCAGCAGGAAGAGGCAGGGAGTGGCGTATTAACTCTGCTTTGTAGATCATGTCATCATGTTTACAGCACCCCCACACCATAGTCAGCTCTTATCACCCCAACAGGGCTCCAGACTAACTTTTTGGCTTAGGAGCACCGTGCTCCTAACCCAGAAAAATTGGGAGCACCAGCAAAAATCTAGGCGCACCACTATAAAACGTTGGGCAAACCAAGTAATACTACTATTGATCAATGTTAACAACCTGGAATAACATGTTTGAACAGATTATAAAAGGTAAGGCATGACCTTGCTTAGATAAAGGCCTACATTGATAGGTGGAAAATAATTGCACGGTATTTTAGGTGGTTTAGATGGTAGGGGAAGTAGGACAAATCACACCATTTGTTTTAACCAAATTCTTTATTACTCAGACTGCTCTTGTACCTGCAGTCAACTGTTGAAAAATAAATAACAAGAATATTATAACATTAAGAAACCATGGTGACACTCACAGATCAGGATTGATTTTGACATTAATAGCTATAAATATAATCAGTTTTACGGTCATGATCAGTAGAACAACATATTACTATCTCCTACATGTGCCATAGTGTTACAACACTATATATATAATGTCCTTTCTTAATAACTTAACATCATACATAAGAATGGCCTCACAGATCAGGATTAATTTTGACATTAATAGCTAAAAATATAATCAGTTTTACAGTCATGATCAGTAGAACAACATATTACTATCTACCAGAGGTGGGACCAAGTCATTTTTTTGCAAGTCCCAAGTAAGTTTCAAGTCTTTGCCCTCAAGTCCCGAGTCAAGTCCCAAGTCAAGACAGGCAAGTCCCGAGTCAAGTCCAAAGTCAAGACTGACAAGTCTCAAGTCAAGTCCAAGTCCTGCAGTTTGAGTTTCGAGTCCTTTCAAGTCCTTTTGATCACAGAGTAATAATATGTTTACACAGATCATCTATGCTTTTAAAATCTGTATTTATTTATTAAAACAAGTGCAATTGAAATTGCACTTGCGGGAGCCGCTCCTATGCAGTGCAAAAAAGGACAACGGCTCATAAATCCAATCCAAAAACAGTTATTTTTAATTAAAGGAGATCTTTACAAATTTAAGTGCAATGACATTAAACATGTCAAACATTTAACATTTAACATGTCAACACAACATTTAAGAACTTTTGGGAGGACATGTCAAGACATGAACCACATGACAGCTAAAATAAAAAGTTAAAATGCCGCTGTCCCACTGTATATTTAAACTTTTGGTTAAACTTTGGTCCACCTTTAGAGCACTAGTCTACAAACATCTTGTTGAGTTTGATGAGCAGCTGATTTTCAAGGTGAGAAGAACTCATCCGGGTTCACTTTGCAGTGAACAGCATCCAGCACAGCTGAAGAGTCACCCGCAGGCGGCCGAGACAGGTAGGCCAGTAGGCTATTGAGTTTCAGGCAGTGTTGTGCATGAACAAGTTCAAAAGAACGCGTTCATTGAACACGTTCATTTTTATGAGAACGTTGAACTAAACGCAACTTAATGACAAATAATGAATTTGAACGGTAAACACGTTCATATTATCTGAGGTCAAGCTGAAACGTTACGTTATGTTTTCCGTCTCCTGAGGAGAGACGCTGTCTAAAACAAATGCTTGCACCATGTCGTTGTGATCGTTGTTGTGTTTATTTGAAATGAAATGCAGTCTTACAGGGCAAAATACCGTCTGAAAGTTGCAATTCCGTTTTTCAACTTTTTTTTGTTGAGGGGGGGGGGGGGCTCTTGCATAGAGCGCCAAATATGCTAGGGCCGCCCCTGTGTAGCGCAGTGATTCTCTGTATGGTGCACCCCCCCACAGGTGCGGCGCGGAGGCATAACAGGCGCGCGACCGGGAGGAGGAAATGCGAGGCGGATCTAATATTAAAGCCGAACTAATGTTTTGACGTCCGCATCTCTTTAACGGCGGAGCAGTAAACAAATCGCTCTTTCGCCGTAGCCAGGGGTCTGCAACCCGCGGCTCTGCAGCCCCTCCGCAGTGGATCCCTGTGCAGTGTTGTGCATGTCGCGCATATTTTTCGCGAACAGTGAACTTTACGATCAGTTTTCAT
Organism: Limanda limanda; assembly: GCF_963576545.1. NCBI lineage: Eukaryota > Metazoa > Chordata > Actinopteri > Pleuronectiformes > Pleuronectidae > Limanda > Limanda limanda. Next base: position 28,684,643 of record NC_083646.1, read on the forward strand.
ATGTTGAATGTGCACGTTAGGGAACGTCATCCACTCTATGCAGCAGCTACCACTGCGGTGAGAATTGCCTTGCCTTTCGTTATTTTACACCCCTGACGCACACATACACAATGAAAGATACCGAGCGTTCCTTAATAACTTACTTTTTAATCTTTGGGTTTTGGGGAAAGGAGCAAGTCTTATCAAGTCAAAAGGCTCAAGTCCAAGTGAAGTCACAAGTCATTGATGCCCAAGTCCAAGTCGAGTTGCAAGTCTCTTTACATTTTGTCAAGTCGAGTCTAAAGTCATCAAATTCATGACTCGAGTCTGACTCGAGTCCAAGTCATGTGACTCGAGTCCACACCTCTGCTATCTACTACATGTGCCATAGTGTTACAACACTATATATATAATGTCCTTTAAGTTTCTTACTTACTCAACATCATACATGTACATAAGAAAAAACAACAACGTTAACAGTCAGCTCATTAGACAGGGCAGGGACGGCTGAACTCCGGTCTCCTGGCTCTACGGCCGGCTCTGATCCACTTCCTTACAGAAGGAAGTGGATCAAAGTCCTCCAGTGAAGGACCATCCGCAGATATTGTGCGCTTCATCTTGTCCCTGACAGGTTCACGAAAACTTATGGCCAATCATACACACGCTTACTAACTGTGCTTGTTGCTTATCCTATCTGCTCCTTGATTCGCGAATCATGATCAGCTGACTCCAGGATGCATAACGTCATGGGAATTATGGATCGGTGCGCTGCTAGCGCTGCCAGCGATAGCGCTTCCGGGTTCTGTGTAAGCGGGCGAGTGACAGCAACTATCATTCTATCGCTTGTGTCAGAGTAGTTTATTTGATCGCTTGTTTCTGTCAGGGGACTAGTTTTCGCCAGCGGGGCGTGGATCTTATTATTTCTAGCGCTCATACCAGCTTATGACTTGGCGCACGCGTGCGACCGTGATTTCAAATCAAGGCGCACGCGTGCGACCGTGATTTCAAATCAAGGCGCACGCGTGCGACCGTGATTTCAAATCAAGTCGCACGGCCAAAATTCCAGTCGCATATGCGACCAGATCAGTCGCAGTCACGAGCCCTGCCCCAAACTCTCATGACATCTTCCTCTGTGTCTTCTACGTGTGTGTCAATGCTTTTTTACCCGGAGATTTTTTTTAGTTTTTGCATTTTTGCATTTGTCACACGATAGAAGCGTCATCAACTCATGCACTCGGTCGCTGCAAATCCAGCAGGGGATAGCTGCTGTGTTCACACATCCACTTCTGCTGGATTTCTAGGGACTTTATACTAGGAGACCTGGTGAATAAAGTCCGTAGAAACTATGGAAAGTTTCACTCGGACATTTGTGCTCACACGTGCACCTCCTCAGAAGAAAATACGGAGGGTCTGCTGAGTCCAGTGCATGACTGAAAGTGGCCGCTGGGAGCTAGATGGATTTGACGGTTCTTGACCTCTCAGTCCCGTTGTTGTCATGTCATCAATCCCGGAACCTCACCCAGACCCGGGTCTCTCCGGGTCCCCTTCCCCGTAGACTGAGGGTCCGTGTGCGGACATTCAGCCGAGCTCCGCAGCTAGCCGCCGCAGCTAGCGGAGGCTAGCTCGAAAGCTAGCCTCTTCGGACCCGGACAAAGCCGGGTCTGGTGGAGGGGCTCCGGGAGTGAGAACGTGACAACGGCTGGACTGAGAGGTCGAGAACCGTCAGATCGAGCTAGCTCTCAGCGGCTAGCTGCTCTCTCAGCGGGGCTGAAGAGTACAGCAGCGCATATTTTCAAGTGTAACCATTGAACGATCCCGTTTAACTGCCACAAGAGTTGTTCATCTTGTAATAAAGATCTCATGAGGAAACACGCTGTGTTTTTTCTATTTTCACTGCATTTTAACAGCCCATAAATAGTGAATTTTAATATAAAAATATTAATGATTAATCGAAAATTCGTCATTAACTCTCCCGACGATCGATGAAGACAATTTAATCGAATGCCCATCCCTACAACTAAGAGAGTGTATGGTGGTGAGTTTGCCACAGCCAGGAATCAAACCTTAGCTTACGCACTGGGATTCACATTTAGGGAAGTGAATGGCAGAGATCTTTTATAAGTGTTCCTCTCAAGCTGTTGCTGAACTTGCATTCGTTGTGTAGTGAATTTATCTTGTACTGTGGGTGTGGTATGATAAAGTGCTGAGGTCGAACACCACAGCTTTATACAAATGTGTTGATTATCCATTAGAAAGCAATCCATGAACAGGGCTGGTAATTTTTCTTTAAACATCCATAGTCCATAGCGCCAGGTCACGTCATTGGTTACCTGGTTGTATCTGTTGGATCTCCTGTCCTGACAATGTTTTGAATCAATTAAGTTCTCACCCGGCTGTGGGGAAATTAAAGTGCTTTGAAGAAAACCATGTTGGTAAAGTATGTTTGATTTTCTTACTTAAACTCAAGTCCATTCTCAATAGAATCAGTCACTTTCAAATCATACTCAGCTCAAACTATGAAATAATTTCCAAAATATGTCTCCTCATAGAAAACAATACATCTCAATCCTCTATATGCACACGTAGTGGAAATGCAGTATACATGGCTTTCCTCTTTGATCCATGTGTCAGAGACTTGAGTGGCTGTCTGTGTCTATGTATATGTAACAGTTAAAGGGACCAGCCAGACAGACGGATGTAAACAACCTGATCTGTAATCCTGTGTAAGAGTGGTGTTAGTCTGTAGGTGGCAGCAGGGTCATCTGTCAACTACCCCGGGCAAAACACACACGGCACTTGTTGACTCTTGGACACACATACACAGTAATGTTGATGGTTTTCAATGTAGTGAGTCTCCGGTTCCCGGATTTTAGTGTGTCCCTGGGAAATTCGATGGGCCCCAATCAAATAAGTTTGATGTTGGTATAGTTTGATATGGTTATAATGAACGGATATGTTCTCATATATGTTCAAATTTTATTTGAACTTAAATGATCAATAAGACTGCTGATTTTAACCCAAACAAATTCTACAAAATAAACTGTCACCAAAATAACATCAACATGTTCTAGTCTGAACATCAACTAAATCAAATGTGATAAGTGATAAAAAAAATGCAATGAGTCAATCATTGTGAAACTTTTAGCACAAAAATTAAACTTAAATCAAAACAAAAATACAACTGTAATAGTCTGCTGGCCACCAATAACTTTCATGTTTTTCTTCAGTGGCATTTTTACATTTTCCTTCTTCTGCTTACTCGAAACTAGAAAAAATAGTATCGTACAGTACCTATGCATTGTCTGAGCATATTTAAATATTTTTTATCACAGCCACCGGAGTATGATTTCTTTATTTCATTACAGCACGTCCCCTAGAAGTTAAACATCTTCGACATAAGTGAACACAGCATCAAGCACTGGAAACGTGAGTTTATTTACTACTATGAAGTTTGTAAATGGTTTTGGTTTTGTATTTATATAGCGCTTTTATAGTCTTGATGACCACTCAAAGCGCTTTACAGTACAGTTTTACATTCACCCATTCACTCACACATTCATACAGTGCATCTATTTACAGCACTTTGTTATTCTATGGGGGGCCATTCAGGGTTCAGCATCTTGCCCAAGGACACTTCGGCATGCAGATGGGTCAGACTGGGGATCGAACTGCCGACCTTCAGGTTGGAGGACGACCACTCTACCCCTCAGCCAAAGCCGCCCTTTGTGTCATTAATTGTTGAAATAAAATATGTGCTGAGTTTGTTGTTCACAAAGAGGCGCATACGTAGGGCGCATGGATAGTGTGTTTACTGCGTCCTTTCAGATTTTAATGCGTCAGGGAAGCAGTGGGCATACCTATCAACATCACTGTATCTAGATATATGCCTGCAAGCGTTTATCAGATGGAGAATTGGCTACGGAGTTTGCCTTTCACACATGCACAACACAGCGGGGGTTCTCTGCACTGACACGTTCACAACAGTATTATTCAGGCGAGAAGTGGTGCAGCCGAGTACAGCAGGCAGAGACAGGAAGTGACGTATTATCACTAAAATCTCTATTGACATCTTCATCTGTGTCTTCTATGTGTTTATTTTGACTATTTGTTTTGTTTTCTTTTTGCATCTGTTGCGCTTAAGAAGCCACGCACCCGCTCGTGATGAATCCAGCGCGGATCCCCTGCTGTGTTAACACATCATATTCTCCTGAAATGTCTACAGACATTATACTAGAAGGCCAGGCGGAGAAAGTCCGGAGAGACTGCAGAGCATGTCCGAAAGCAGCTATATAGACCCACACACACACAGGGACACTTAGGAACAGTCAATATTTACCCTTCAGTCTCAAGCCAGACAACCAATCCAATCTCCCACTAAGCTCTTTGTTGTTTGTCTGGGATTGTTTTTAATAAAACTCACAGTTGCAATTAAAACTTTAAGGGCCTTGGGGAGTGGATGTGAAGTCCTTCTAAACAGAATTTGTCATCACTGCTCCAGTAATTACTTTAAAAGGGAAAGTGTTAGTTTCTCTCGAGCTGCTTCCAGACATAAACTGGACTCCGCAGGAGAGGTGTATGTGTGAACGCAAAGGTCCGAGTGAGATGCTCTGCTGTTTCTGCGGACTTTATCAGCCTGGCCTCCAAGTATAAAGACCGTAGAAATCCAAGAGAAGTCAATCGTGAACCCAAATGTAGAGGACACTGACGATGTTGAGAGTGGTGTATGGGTGCTGTAAACAAAATCACATGATCTACATGGGAGAGTTAATACGTCATTTCCTCCCTCTGTCTGCTGCACCCGGCTGCTCACCTGTCGCCTGAATAATATGGAGGACTTGCCCCTGTGCAGAGAACCTCCCGCTGCGTCCTGCATGTGTGAAAGGCAAACTCTGGATAAATTCCTTAGCCAATTCTTTGGATTATACCCAGAGGTCATGTCTTGAAATGACTTCAGTGGAGTATTATTTAGTCAGCCACCTCTCATTAGCTTAGGGGTTTCACTAGTGAACAGTGGTGCTCGACTCATAGAGGTTAAGACAGAGCTTCTTGTTTTATTCAAGGAAGTGATATCAGATGGGTCCCCACGCCCCATTTCTAAACTGTGGAGCTGACCTGCCGATGCGCTCTGCTGGCCAAGGTGACTTACACACACTTTGGAAGGAATTCTTTATTCTGGTTCAGGGCCTTATATTGTTATAACACACAGATAACACCCCCTTAAGATAAAATAAATAAAATGTACCTCGTATTGATCACAGTAAAGGAAATTTGAAATCGACCCAGCAGCACAGGAAGTAGCAGCACAAGGGGGAAATGTATTAAGAATAAAAAGAGAATAAATAATATTATATATTAATGAGATTCGATATATATATAGATCAATATATACTGTATGTCTGTGTGTTGTCACGCTCCCAGGCTGCACACACACAGACAGGTCCCGGGGCTCCGCCCCTTGCCCTGCTCACTCGCTCAGAAAGACTCAGTGAGTTCAGAGCTCGTTCACGTGAAGCAGCGGCTCACTGACTAACCGGCTGCTTCTTAACAGTGAAAACACAGAGTTCCTCTGGTCACAGCTGCTCAGAGCCGCAGCTTTTATAGCAGAGCAGAAGCTGCAGGTGGTTTGTAGCGAGCTTCAGTTTCTGTGTCCGTCTCCAGTCTGACCTGCTCTCACGTTTGGTTTTAATGTTTCTTCCACTAAAATATGCGTCACATCCTATTACGTATACGGCCCGGCCCTTTTCCCTGCAGGTGGCTAATCTAGAGCTTCTGACCCCGGCCTTGGTAGGCTAACAATGGATGAATCCAAAAAAGGAAAAGTCTCGGGGGAAAATAGAGAATTTAATTCTGCGTGGACTGATACATTTGCTTTCACTGCCAACGATGCTGGCTGACCTGTGTGTTTGATTTGTCATTTCCATAATAAGCACACAGCATTTGCGAAAAAAAGTACAAAGCTGGAGATGAGAGAAAAAGAGCGATTTCGGAACTGCTGCAGAAAGCTGAGCAGGGCAAATATGCTTTCAAGAAGTGCACCAAGTAGGGCTGCTCAATTAATCGAAATATAATCGTGATTACGATTATTGGGTCAAACGATCTCCAAACTGCTATAATCGAGTTGAAACGATTATTTGGCTTTTTTTTTTAAAATTCAGTCCCTCCCCCGGAGCATTCAACGCGGCCCCGCTGACTGGCACTCGCTCTCAAGCAGCTGTGAAGTGAAGGAGGCGAGTTGTGTGTGTGGGGACCGGCGGTGTTTAAAAAACAGCGCAAGTGGAAAACGGCAGAGGGAGGGCAGCCCCGTCTGATCGACTCTTCGAATCCGACGAGCAGCACCACACAGTGTAGTGGCCGCGCGGCGCGCAGCGTCTGCTCTACAGCGCGCAGCCGCCCGGCTGCTCACACCGGACCCGCGCGGGTCAGGTCATGATTCTCCGCTTGTTGTTATATGGAACCCGTTCAATGTCGGGGTTCGGGGGTAAATGATGATGGTCCTCATAGCCCACCCCTCTCTTTCTCTCTCTCTGTGTGCTTGTAGTGGGGGGGCAGATGGGGACATTTAATATTGAGAGGAAATTTCAAAGTTCTCAGTTACAAAGTGTTTTTATGGAGAGTGTTAAGGGTTTGAATAACCGGGCACCGATATCCTGCATAGTTTCACGGAGGAATAAGACACGCAGCCGTAATCGGTGTTTACCGGAACCGGAAGTGACTGGTACTTCCGGTTAGTCATTTAAAAAAAATAAGGGCACAAATTAATAATCGTTTGAATATTCGTGATTTCGTTTTTGTCCAAAATAATCGTGATTATGATTTTTTCCATAATCGAGCAGCCCTAGCACCAAGTCTGTAAACTCAACTACTACTGCTAGTTTTGTGGCCTCTCATGAGATAGTAAGGCGTGGAAAGCCGTTCACAGATGGAGAATACATGAAAGAATTGTTCATTAAAATATCAGAGCATCTATTTTTGGACTTAAAAAACAAACGTGAAATTCAGAAAATTAGAGATATGTCTCTCTCTGCAAAGACCGTCAAGGACAGGGCCATCAAAATGGCAACAAACATCACCAGACAGCAAATTGAGGACATCAATTCAGCTTACTTCAGCATACTCAATAGCCTGTGATGAGTCAAGTGATGTAAATCATATTGAACAGACAGCGCTGTTATGCAGATATGTGAACTCTGATGTGCCTCAGGAAGAAATCATTGAGTTGATACCGCTTAAAGGCCAAACACGGGGGGAGGACATTTGTGAGGCTGTTGTGATTTTTTTAAAAGCCAAAGAAATAAAAAACACTCACATGGTGTCAGTGGCTACTGATGGGGCACCTAGTATGAGAGGACCACATAAGGGCTTTGTGACTTTACTTCAGAAGTCGCTAGATAGAAAGCTGCTGACGTTTCACTGCATCTTGCACCAAGAAGCACTGTGCGCACAAACATTTCCCCCCGAATGTATGGAGATTATGAACCTTGCTATTAACATAGTGAACAAAATAATGGCAGAAGGGTTAAACCACCGACAATTCTTTTCATTGTTAGATGAAGTCGACAGCGCATATTCGGATCTACTGATGCATAACAAAGTCCGGTGGCTGTCCAGGGCAGACGTGCTGAAACGGTTTGCTGCTTGTCTGGACCATATGAAAGCCTGCCTGGAAAGCAAAGGCCTCACCTATCCAAAACTGGAAGATCTAGATTGGCTGGAAAAGTTGCACTTATGCATAGTAAATGTAAACTGCATTTGGGGAAAGATTCAGCGAGTTCAGAAAGGAAAAAAAAACATTATCCTTCCCTGTTACACACCTGGACATCGACCCATCCCTGCTGAACATGTCCGCATTCACAGGAGTACCGAGCCAACCAGATCTTGAAATTGAACTGGCCGACATAGCTGATAAAGACTTATGGGTGTCCAAGTTCAAAAGCCTGACAGCTGATCTCGGCTGATAACAGATGACAGCCTGCAGTCCTTTGTGAAGAACAAAGTCACATCTTATAGCCCTGATATAGAGAAGATCTGCAGTGATGTTCAGGCACAGAAATCACATTAAACAGGTGAGAACACTATCATTTAAAAGGCTATTATTTAGCTAAAAAATATTTATTTTAGACGCTGATTAGTGGTGAGGGAAAAAATCGATTCTGTTCAGTATCGCGATATTTTGCGCACGCTATTATATGGATACAGTAGCACAAAGTATTGCAATATTTATTTAATTTTTTTAATACTTTATTTACAATTTTTGCAATATTTCATTATGTATGTGATGTGACAGCCCCTGGCTGGCAAAGCATGACAAGGAGAGTTTCAGAGTTTAAAAGATACCTGAGCATTCCAGGCACTAGTGTGTCTGCTGAAAGGGTGTTCTCCACTGCAGGAGATATAGTAACGGCCCACAGGAGCACTTTAACATCTGATCATGTTGACCAACTCCTTTTTCTGAACAAAAATGGCAATATTCCCAAATTAATTTAACATTTTGGTTCATGACCTTGCAGCCAACTGGACTGGACTCTAGCAGAACACATTTTTATTTATTTTTCTCAATTTGATTGAAGCTCTGAGTTACTCTTAATTATATGATTATTCTCAGGTTTATGTTACTCTATTATGTCTGCTTTATGTTACTGTATTATATTTAAATAATTTTAAGCTATGTGCTGGGAGCTCAGCGTTCATGTGAGAGGTCTCCTTTTCAGAAAATAATTAGAAAGGTCCTGTGTCCTGAATGTTCAAGGACAAAGTTTTTGCACTACCCTTTCTTAGTTTTTGCACTTCAGTTAAAGTGTAGAAGACAATGTTGTTCACAGAATTAAATGTGACATTTGAAGTGAGTTGAGCAGTCTTATTTTCTTTTATTTTTTGTAATGCCTTTGAATTATATGTGGGACATGAATCGCAATATATCACAGAATCCAATCCCAATACCTGCTGTATCGCAATATGTTAAGAATCGCAATAATATTGAATCATGGCCCAAATATCGCAATACTATCGAATCGTCACATTTCTGCCAATTCACACCCCTAGCGCTGATGTAGTTGTTTAGCTATTTTGATTTGAAACTCTATACATATTCTTTATAACATATATATTTATATATATATAAAGCACCTTCATCATTCATATAATTATGGTGAGGTAATGTGTGAGAAGGACAGATGGTACGCGATTTATTGCATTTGAAGCCAAGAAGTGACATGTGAAGTAAACACAACCAATTACTAATCAACATTTCTGCCGGAGTGAAAAACATTCGGCTAACGAACTTAAACAGGAAGAATAATAGGGTCTGCTCAGATACTTCTTTGATACACAGGAACCTTTAACCAGCAAACATTTTGAAATACAACAATTGTTTACCCGTCCTGGGATAAATGAACAAGTTCCTTTTTGTGTACAGAAAAAGTTAGAATACCAAAATGTTGTGTGAAAAAATTAAAACGAACATAAAACATACTTAATTAAAAAAAAATTTGGACAGGAGAACAAGACTATGTTTTACAAAGGAAGGAGCAGATTTGATCATTGGCTTATTATGAGTAATCATCAAATATGATTAATAATAATAATACTATTAATAATTAAATGTAATAATGATGGGGCACAACGCTGGTATTAGGGACCAATAACTAAACTGTAAATAAATAAAATAAATATGCAAATTAATGGTTATAAAATGAACAGTGAAGGTTTAAGTCCGAGCACTGCCTGTCACATTCCAGCTGTTTTGCACACATATGCATGAATAATCACAAATGCTAGTTATTTATTTATAAATATAATTTATTAAACATAGTAACATTAATTCAAATCAATAATACTATCTCAACAAGAGTCCAATGTACTAAAGACACTACCAACACCAACAACTACACCGCGTTCCACATTATTATGCAGATTACACTTTGCTCAGATTTTCCTAAATAGTAATGCACAGCCAGTCATTATATTTTTCAAGTCATCAACTGTTAGAGTATAATTCAAATTTTATTGAACAAACCTCCCAATGATAACAGTATTTTTTTTTTAAATAAAAAACTCAAAATGCAGTGTTCCAAATTATTATGCAGTCTCTGAGTTTCTGAGTTTCAAGATATTTTATAGGTTGTAAAGAACTAAAAATTGTCATTTGTTGAATTTGCAGCATTAAGAGGTCATATTTACTGAAATCAAAAAAAGGTTTTAATCAAAAACATCTTAACAGGTCAAGTTACATGTCAACATAGGACCCCTTCTTTGATATCACCTTCACAATTCTTGCATCCATTGAACTTGTGAGTTCTTTGATAGTCTCTGCTTTAATGTCTTTGCAGGATGCCATAATAGCCTCCCAGAGCACCTGCTTGGATGTGAACTGCCTTCCACCCACATAGATATTTTGCTTGATGATGCTCCAAAGGTTCTCAATAGGGTTAAGGTCAGGGGAAGATGGGGGCCACACCATGAGTTTCTCTCCTTTTATGCAAATAGCAGCCAATGCCCCAGAGGTATTCTTTGCAGCATAAGATGGTGCATTGTCATGCATGAATATGATTTTGCTTTGGAAGGCACGGTTCTTCTTTTTGTACCACGGAAGAAAGTGGTCAGTCAGAAACTCTACGTACTTTGCCGGGGTCATTTTCACACCGTCAGGGACCCTGAAGGGGCCGACCAGCTCTCTCCCCATGATTCCGGCCCAAAACATGACTCTGCCACCTCCTTGTTGACGTCTCAGCCTTGTTGGGACATGGTGGCCATTCACCAACCATCCTTTACTCCATCCATCAGGACCATCAAGGGTTGCACGGCACTTATCCGTAAACAAAACAGTTTGGAACTTAGTCTTTATGTAGTCCTGAGCCCACTGCAACCTTTTTTGCTTGTGAGCTTGGTTTAGAGGAACGAATAACAGGTTTAAGGACACTTGCAAACCTCTTGAGCATCCTTCATCTTGAAGTTTGCAAGACTCCAGAGGCACCAGCGGCTTCAAACACCTGTTTGCTGCTATTCAATGGCATTTTAGTGGCAGCCCTCCTAACCCTACGCATTTGTTTGGCAGAAATCTTCCTTATTTTGCCTTTGTCTGAACTAACCCGCTTGTGCTGTGAATCAGTGACAAATTTCTTCACCGTCCGATGATCACGCGCAATTCTTTTGGAAATATCCAATGTTGTGATACCTTGACCAAGGAATTGCACTATTTGCTGCTTTTCAGCAGCAGAGAGATCCTTTTTCTTCCCTATTTTGCCTGAAACATGTAGCTTGCTTAATAATGTGCAGGGTTTCCCCCAGAAAACTTGCTAAGCCTGGTGGTAGGGCTGCTAGAAGGCACCCGCAGGGGGGGGGGGGGGGGGTGTTGAGTCGGATTTTGAGCTGGACACCATTGTTTCTTATACTCTAAACATGTTGCACTTTGTTTAATATGCACACCTAACTTGTTTATTTTGAAAAGGGGTTAAATAGATACTTTGATATCTTTTTGAGTTGCACTGATGACTTAACTTATAAGCCCTCTTTTTTATTTATTTTTATCACGTTGGAGTTGCTAGTTTAAACCTACAGTTTTGCACTTTAATATTTGAGCCTTTGTTTACATTTTGTTTTGTGCTGCATTAACATAGCAGTCAGGCCTCTTATTTCAGAAACAATGAACCGTAGCAGTTTGGTTACCAATAAAAGGTAAGCCTACTACTTCTTTGCTTTCAGCCAACTACTCAAACAGACAAGCAACAAAATAACAAACAAACAAAATACACAGGCAAGTGTCGGCCTACTTTGAAATAAATTAAACACAGAACTTTGTAGGGCTATTTGAGTCCTCCTCATATTTGTGGAAAATGTATGAAATAAGTACCCTATTTTTAAATAAATAAAACCAAATAGCTGCAGCCTAATCGTGTAACGGACTAGGTTTATGTTTATGTTTGGTTTTGACTTATGTTCAGTAAAACACTGTGTTGAAGGAGCGTTCTGATGTCTGACGGTCAGTGAAGGTGACGTATGTTCAGTAAAACACTGTGTTGAAGGAGCGTTCTGATGTCCGAGGGTCAGTGAATGGGTCTGGGTGGGACATGTGACTGTTTGGACCAATATGATGGTTGCTTGGGGATCGGGGCCATGTCTCTGATCGGGGCTCAATGAGGAAGTGAAGTGTTGTTGATGTGCGCGAGTGACTGATTTTTTTTTTTTTTTTAAATAAAAAAAACAATCGACGCTTAGCCTGGCGGTGGGGGGGGGGAAGCCTGGCGGCCCGCCAGGCCTATACAGCACTGGGGGAAACCCTGATGTGGAACATCCTTCTTAAGTAGTTTTCCTTTGATTGGGCTCACCTGGCAAACTAATTATCACAGGTGTCTGAGATTGATTTCAATCATCCAAATAGCCCTGAGAAACAATATCATCCATGAGTTTAATTCAAAAACTAAAAAATGAATGTTTTTAACCCTTATATCCAATTTGCATAATAATGTGGAACGCGGTGTATAATGATTGTGACACACTGCGTGTGTGTGTGGGGGTGGGTGGGTGAGTGAGAGAGAGAGAGAGAGGGGGCCAATAAAGATGGCGTACGAGGTCACACTGGTGACGTCATATCGCCAGATTCAATATGGCAGCGGAAACGCATGATTTAGACAAAGGGAGTTTGAGAACGAAGGACAATGTGACCTAACTCGTGGCTCTAGTCAAGGAATGGCTATTGATGAAAAACGTGGCTTGATCACCCAGTATGTATATAATTGTGATAAATGTATATACGTGTGTATAAATGCGCCTGAATGTGTCTGTAAGAGGGTTACAAGGGAAAGAGAGATAGAAAAGAAAGAAACATGCAATCAGTGATAAGAGGAGATCTACATCACTACCAACGACAATATGCTGTGATTTTAACACGTGGTAACCAGGCTAACCCTGAGGTCCGCCCAGCTTGGTACCGTTCTTCTAACTTGTAAAATACCTGCTATTGCTCTGACGTAGGCATGTCTTACAGTTCACGGGTGTGCTTAAAGCGCGGATTTTAAACACAGCGCAATAACACAGTAAATTCACAGCAACACCAAGACTGAAATTAATAATGATGGATAATCAGAACAACCCTTTCTTACCAATCACAATGCCAGAAAACAAATAACTGCACCAAACACATCAACCATGACATAAATCTTATCAAAAAATGCAGACTGAAATGTCTCTTGTGTGCATATGCAAACCGTCTTACATGCCAAAATATGTCGACCATAATGTTGGAGTCACTTTGAGTATTTTCAAACTTCAGAATAAAAAAGTTTGCTAACATTCTCTGTAGGGATGGGACTTGTAGTGGAAAAGTGTTCCTGTAGTGTCTGTAAACACAACACAGGTTCAAATGTATCTGATCATAAATTCTTCTGTTTTCATCTGCCTCAAGTGACCCGGGTTCATATGAGTCATTGAATGTGTGTGTGTTTCCGAAACTTTCTCTAAAAATCTATTGTTGGAGATTGTGTCTAGACACTGTCTAGTCAAAGTTCCTGTTTCAAATGCTGTATCTTAACTTTCTTTATGATGTTATTGATGCTGTGTAGGGGTGCAACCATTAGTCGACGTTGTCGACAAAAATCGATGACAAAAATAGTCGCCGACGAATTTACTCGTCGATGAATCGTTGGTTACCTCATAGCGCGTGTTTCTCGTGCCGCGCTGCAGAACTAAACAGCGTTTTACCGGAGGTGCTGATGGAAGTACCTGAGGAGTGAGGCATCTCGCTCCCTTCCTATCTCTGAAAGTCGTGCATGTGCAATAGCCACAAAACATGGACCAATGGCGGCGTCCGCTGCCTCGCGCAACACGAAGTAAAAAGTTCTAGAGAACTTCACTCTTAACAGCCCGAAAAAAACTACCTGCAATATCTGTACGGCGGACCTGCTCTCCATTGAAGCAGGACACGTGCATGTGAGGAGGAGGCACGTGTGACTTCGTAACGGAGACGATGCGGACTCGCCTCTGTCAGATGTTATATATAGACGTTTATACCCGTGCGCAGGATTCTAGAATCCATTACAACAATATGGTTTAAACTTTTTTTTAACGAGTTTAAAAGCGAAATGTTATCCTATTGCCTGACAAACGTCTTTTTTTAATCACAATTATTTAGTCCGAAGAAGACTGAAGTTTCGTTTGTTGGTGTTTTTATTAATGTTATTTTCCCTGTCCTTTTTTGTTAACACGAAAAATGGATACTTGATTTTGAATTTATTTTTAGTATCAGTACTTGGCCTGTTCTTGGTTAACAGTAAAAAGGGATACTTAAATTTAAATTAATTTTTTTTATTAGCACTTTGCCTGTCCTTGGTTTTAAATGGACAAAAACTAGATTTTTCTTTGCTTTTGTGTCAACAGTCCCCTTATATGCAGCAAAGTTTATTAAAATAATTTTTTTTTAATCAAGTATCGATCTTTATTGTCTTTATTTTCAGTCATCACATGCCTTGAACAACCTCAAGCTAACTTTAAAAGCTGCTTGCTAAATAATAGCAATTGAGAATTTGTGTCATTCATAATCCGATTAGTCGATTAATCGTTTCAATAATCGGTGACTAATCGACTATCAGAATAGCCCTAATGCTGGGATCAGATGATCTGCCTGTCCACGTGTGCTGTTCATGTTTTTGTGTAAAGTCCCTCTGAGTGTTTTGCGGAACTTGGGGGGCCTTCATAACTGCCATTTCCTGAGAGACTCATTGCACTCTCAAGCAGACAGCCTTGCTGTCAGTTTGATTGTGTCCGGAGCTTCGTTATTAAAGACAGACTAACTGTTTGTTTGATTCACTCATTATTCCTGATGACGATGAAAAATTGCCATAACAGACTTTTCAGGAGTTTTCATGTTCGAATATTCATAACGTTATTGAACAATTATTTGAATATTCATGACCCCCCCCCCCCATGTTTTTTCCCCCACCCATCACCCCCACACACATTAAGGTCAAACACACACACAACAGGACTGATATTTCTCAAAAATAGCTTCATTTAGGAAATACGCCATTTTGTAGTCAAGTTTAACTTTTCACAGTGCATTATGTCATCCGACGGATTTTAACACGTAGCGATTGCAACGCATCACTGCCTGGCTACAGCCTAGACCTTTGAAATAATAATAACATTGGAAAATAATTTTAAAAAGAAATAAACACGGTCTAATGACTTACATCCATCCTTTTAAACGTCAGGCTTCCCGACGCTGGCAGCAGCCTAATTATTTGACAATTGAGTTTTAACTTAGCCTACGCTACTAAAAGTAAAACTATGAGCGAAGTTGACGGGTCATCAGACTGGACACAAATACAGAAGAATAATAACAAAACATGGCTTAATGCCAAATTAGATCATTGTTTTAAACTGACAGTCATGGCAACTTATTAGCGAGATGTAAATGGTAAATGGATTTATATTTATATAGCGCTTTTCTGTTCTGATGATGTCAGACATGGCTTAATGCCAAATTAGATCATTGTTTTAAACTGACAGTCATGGCAACTTATTAGCGAGATGTAAATGGTAAATGAATTTATATTTATATAGCGCTTTTCTGGTCTGATGATGACCACTCAAAGCGCTTTACATTACAGTTTCACATTCACCCATTCACACACACATTCATATAGTTCATCACTTTGTTATTCTATGGGGGGCTATTCAGGGTTCAGCATCTTGCCCAAGGACACTTCGGCATGAGTATGGTTCAGACTGGGGATCGAACCGCATACCTTCAGGTTGGAGGACGACCACTCTACCCCTCAGCCACAGCCGCCCGTAGGCTATAGCTACCTTACAGGCTAGCCTACTGTAGGCTCTGAGAAATGGCTAACAAACATCAGGCTATTTAACAACTGTCTGCATGGATTGCCTGAGCATACACTACCTATAACAGGCCCATCTATGTGTTCTTGTTCATGAAAATCAACATATTCACATGTTCTGGGGTAAGACGTGTGCGCAGTTGATTCACTGTCAGTCCGCAAGATACCGGGAGATGTTGTTCTCATAATGCGCGGGACTAGAACGTTTATTCATTAGCTTGGATTTTTATTCGAATAAATTCTTAATGACGAATATTCAAATATTCATTACCAACCCTAATTCTCTACTATTGTTAGCTAAGATAACCACATTCCATTATGCTGAAAATGTACAGAAGACAGAGGATAAACACACAGTAATGCTTCTAGCAGCAAACCAACTGACCATACAAATGTGTCCTCTTCCACTCTGCTCTCACTTGAACAAATAAACACCCATCACTAGTTATCAGGACCTGATCAATACATGAATGAACTTAGTGTTTGTTTGAATCGCTTCCGAGTTTATTAGGCTGCATTTAAACATCATGAAAATTACTTCACAACATTTTGTGCTTAGTACAACACGAGACGCAATGCTCACAGTCAGGACTCAGTGTTAAAGTGAAGGCAGCGACACGCAGACATGATCTGACACCATCGATTCCTAACCAAACACATGACCGTACATTTTTTCACCTAAATCATCCCAATAAAAGATTACCTATAAACGTGAACCAGTTCATTTTCATCTGCATGAACTGAATTTGGAACTCTTTCTTTTTAAGTGTGAACTGGCTCAACACTGCTTCTACAGAGGGGCTCAGATTCAGATTTCACATTCACATTTGATTGTGTAAAGGTTTTGGTGTTAATTTGATTTAAAAATAAAAAGAAATAAGTTTTATTTAACCTTCCTATATTTGTTAAAAAAAAGAAGAGCAAAAGCTAAGATGTCCCAATTGTTGAGGATGAAGATTATCCTTGAGTTTGATAAATGTTATAAATAACATCATCCTATGTTTGCTTAGAGGCATAGCAAAGAGATAGACAAATATAATAATATAATATATAAACAAATTTAATTATGGTGTGGTATGTTTTAGTTTGATTTTATTTTTCAATCTTAATAACTATCACTTGGAATTGTCATCGATAAAAAAAACAAATGTTAAATGTATATATCCACCCTCTGGCATTTATCTTTCCATTCTTGCAACAAAATATGAAGAAAATTGGAATTTTTCGGGCATTTAGAAATGGTGATTAATCGTGATTAATCAAAGCTACCCTGTGATTAATCTGATTTAAAATGTTAATCGTTTGACAGCCCTAGTTCTTTGTTGTTCACTAACATCTCAACCTGAAGGGGGGGGGGGCATGGTCAATGTTAAGGCCGGCGCATGCTTCTGCGTTTTCACAGGCCCGGAAGCGCAAGAGCCCTGCTTTGCATCAAGCGCAACCCTGGGGGAACTTTAAATGAACACGAGTCCCACAACACAGCTGCGTGAAAAGCCGCAGACGCCGTTGCAGAAGCATGCGCCGGCCTTTAGTTTGTGTGTTGCACCTAAGGCTTAAAAGGATTACTGTATCAAGGTGGCACCGACTGGCCCCCCTTGGCAGTGCCACTGCACTGAGGCACATTACTCTGTGCTGCATTACGTTGTAATCTGCGGGGGAAAACATATGTCTGCAAGAGTGTGTTTGCTTTGCGTGTGTGTGTCTGCTCGTCTCTGTTACTCTTCAAACACAAACGGATAACCACATGTATTTACTAGTTATTAATCGATGTGACGGATCATGACTCAGGATTGCTCCGCTCACTTTAACCCAGATGTTTTTGTGTGTAATGTTACGTCTCATGTTGTGTGAACGTCAGTCTGTAAGTGTCCCTATAACTTGTGATCAGTGACGGTGTTTATTGTTAAAGTGTGAAGTTAATGCAGGTCAGAGGAGTGTGGAGGAAGCAGACTCCGACAGACACTCTGACACAGGACTACCGGACCTTTAATAAACTACTGTCATGGTCCTGAAGCAGTGCTGGTTCTAATTAAGCAGTGGCAGGACATCACTAAAACCAGGGTTTCCTCCAGTGCTCTATAGGCCTGGTGGGCCGCCAAGCTTTTCTCCCCCCACCGCCAGGCTAAGTGTCGCTTTTTTATTTATTTAAAAAAAAAAAAAAATGTTATGCACCAGAAACATGATACCAAAGACGGTGTAGCAGATCCCCCGAAAGATTTATGAGACTTAACTGATGTTCAGGTCGTTTATTGAACCGTCCTTGTCACCGTACACCAGTGTTAATTTTGGCAGCTATTTTTGATTTAGTCTTAGTCTTTAGACGAAAACGCACATTAGTTTTAGTCACATTTAGTCATTTTTATCCTTCTTAGTTTTAGTCTAGTTTTAGTCGACGAAAACTAATTACATTTTAGTCTAGTTTTAGTCACATTTAATAGCCACATTAAACTCCTTATCTTCCCTTCTCAGGTCCAGGGACCCCCTGTGTTGTGTCTACAACTGCATACTAGTCTAGCTTTCAGTACTTAGGTTGTCCATTAGATATCCCTCCTATAGGTCTATAGCAGGGGTCGGCAACCTTTACTATCAAAAGAGCCATTTTGCCCCCTCTTCCCCCAAATAAAATTTGTCTGGAGCCGCAAAACATATTTGATAACAAAGCTGATAAAATTTTATATAAAGTTATACTATACTAATCTGTAGATTATTGCATTTATGAAATTATAGAACAACAATAAAGAAAACTGTTGACATTTTATTTATTTTTACCTGTTACCACAAAGGGAAACACCAAATGCTTATGAAGAGGAGAAGAAAATACACAGGCAAGTGTAGGCCTACTTTGAAATAAATTAAACGCAGAACTACTTAGGGTTATTTGAGTCATCCCCATATTTGTGGGAAATGTATGAAATAAGAAGTACCCTATTTTGAAATAAATAAAAACATAGCTGCAGCCTATATATTTTAGTTGGCGAAATGTGAAAACAAAAAGTGAAAGCAGATCAGACTGGAGTAAGACAGAAACTGAAGCTCGGTAGAAACCAACTGCAGCCTCTGCTCTGATCAAGAAGCTTCGGCGCTGATCTCAGCGCAGCTGAGACCAGAGAAACTCTGTGTTTTCACTGTTTCCGGAGGTTAAGAAGCAGCCAGTGAGTCAGTGACCGGCCTGCTTCACGTGAACTAGCTCTTATCTCACTGCATCTCTCTGAGCGAGTGCACGGCGGCATGGGGCGGAGCTGTGGGACCGGAGCGCTATCTGGGAGCACACACACACACGCACACACACACACACTCGCCGCTCCGGGTACTTCAAGACGGCCTGATACGATTATGTTTTTAAAAACTGTTGTGACTTAGTCAACCGCCAACATTTTCGTTTCGTCTCGTCTCGTTAACGAAAATTAAAATAGATTTCGTCACAGTTTTTATTTTCAAAGATCCGTTTTCGTTTCGTCTTCGTCTCGTCTTAGTCATGGGAAAAGGGGCGTTAACGAATATTTTCCGTTATCGTCAACGAAATTAACACTGCAGTACACCTTAATAAAACTTTAAACAACAGAAACACCGTAAGAAATTGTGCCTCTTCGGCAGCTGCAGCTTCAGTATCTGTGTTCGGATCCAGTCTGACCTGCTCTCGCTTTTTGTTTTAATATTTCGCCAACTAAAATATATATTTTAAAGCTATTGTAGCGTCCCCGCTTCCACAGGACACAGAACTTCTTTGTAGTTTAGTAGCTTTTATTATCCTCTACACAAACATGTGCACTTCTCGCTCTTACTCCGTCACACGCACACATCAACAACACTTCACTTCCTCATTGAGCCCCAATCCCAAAACAACCCCATCCTATTGGTCCAAACAGTCACATGTTCCACCCCGACCCCTTCACTGACCCTCAGACGTGAGAACGCTCCTTCAACACAGTGTTTTGCTGAACATAGGTCAAAACCAAACATAAACATAAACCCAGTCCGTTACACTATTAGGCTGCAGCTATATGGTTTTATTTATTTCAAAATAGGGTACTTCTTATTTCATACATTTTCCACAAATATGGGGAGGACTCAAATACCCCTACAAAGTTCTGTATTTAATTTATTTCAAAGTAGGCCGACACTTGCCTGTGTATTTTGTTTGTTTGTTATCTTGTTGCTTGTCTGTTTGAGTAGCTGGCTGAAAGCAAAGAAGTAGTACGCTTACCTTTTATTGGTAACCTAACTGTTATGGTTCATTGTTTCTGAAATAAGAGGCCTGACTGCTATGTTCACAGCAAACTTGAATTTTTTATAATATTAAGCCATGGTTTAACTGCACTATAGGCTGAGTCCTTGTTTACCTGAAATGTGCACTTTATAATTTTATTTTGTACCGCCCTGTTTGGCAATGTTGTTTTTTAATAAAATAAAACATTTGCAAAAAGCAAGCCAATCCACTTTTCCATGTTGATAAGATATAAGATATAAAAAAATAAATGTAGGGACATTTAGAATAGATAAAAATGTGCGATTAATCGCGATTAAATATTTTAATCATTTGACAGCACTAGTTAATAAGTATTGTTAATAAATGTCTAAAAATAACACATAATTGTCATAATTTCAAAATTCCTTTCAACTTTTAACTTTTTTTTTTTTACAAAAACACGGTAGGCCGTTGGTCGGTCGGCCGCCGGTCGGCTTCTCTAGCAGCCCTACCACCAGGCTTAGCAAGTTTTCTGGGGGAAACCCTGACTAAAACAATGAACATAACTTGCCCACGTCTGTATCGCGATGCATCTAAGAATCAAGAAATTGGAAATTGACTTGTCCGTGGAGGGAAGTCCGAAGCACACACATAATATAAAATAGAAATCTAGGTACATGGATACCCATCATAATTGTTGTCCAAATCTCACACACACACACGGGCGGCTTTGGCTGAGGGGTAGAGAGGTCGTCCTCCAACCTTAAGCTCGGCAGTTCGATCCCCAGTCTTCCCCATCTGCATGTCCTTGGGCAAGATGCTTGCCCCTTATAGAGCAACAAGATGCACTGATGAATGAATGGATGAATGTCAAACTGTACTGTAAAGAGCTTTGAGTAGTCATCAAGAGTAGAAAAGCGCTATATAAATACAAAACCATATGATTATGATACAGATAGATAGATACATAGATTGGTTAGTGGATCTACTGACACCTGCAGCACAATTAATGAACTGATATTTATCCACACTGTGGTAGGATTGATATGAGCTATACATTTGGGACAATTTGGGGACATTCCTGTTTTATACTAGTAAAATATGGTGAAATATAAATACTGTATTGTAAATTTGGTACACATTGAGATATTGGAAAGCCGCAGCAGGATCTTATTATTGCAGTGTCTGCTTCAATTGCTAGGATTACAGAGCATTTGGTGAAAGAGTACTATATTTTAATGTCTTATTTTTTGGGTGATTGACTAAGTAATTACTGCGAAAAAGTATTAGGAAACCTCTATGCAAGGAAAATCTTGATGCATGGTAAATCTGCCTCTCCTTGGTGAGGTGTCTGGCAGTTAGAGGGAAGCAGGAATTGACTGTGTAATCAAATTGTTATTTGCCAGAAAAGAAGCATGCAGACAGACATGCAGACAGACAGACAGACAGACAGAGATATGGCATTGACACAGACTGACACAGACAGACAAAAGCCTACTTGTTTCTTCCTTCCCCTCCCATCTCTCAAAGACAAAAGAGATGATCTTTTGTTTTGCTCTTGTTTCAACTTCTCTGCTGTTTAACTGTTCAGTCTCAGAGATGAGACACAAGACGCCATGCTTTTGTTGTTTGTTAGCAGATTAAGCTTTAAAAGGCAACAGCGGAGCTGCCTCTGGAGGAATACAAGCGGAGAACTAAGACACGAGAATCACGGACAGAGACACTGAACTGAGCTGCAAAGCCGAGGTGCCAGCTTAAAAGCTAGCACAGTTAAGTTGTGTGTTTTTGAGTTACAGTTGAGAATAAAAGATGCTGAAAAGCAACACCCTTGTCTCTGGCTGTGTCCGGGAGAGCCCTGTGGCACGGTCAGAAATACAGAATTACAACCTACCGCCACTTTTGTTTCAGGGACAAGCTAGAGAAATACCCTCGGTATTGAAAAATTTTGAAATATTTTATAACACAAACAGCCCAACTTCAGAGACAACTACTGTAGCTTTAAGGAAAGTACTGCATATCTGTTGGATGTATGAAGAAAGCGAGCTTCCAAATATGGTAGCTGCCATGAATTTAGAGAGGATCTGTGTGCACAACTCAAAAAAATTGTCTGTAGTAATCCATCCACATTTAAGCGTAACAATTAGCAAAGCAACAAATGTAAAATATTAAGTGCAAATAGTGCGTTGTTAAACAAACATGTATATTCTTGCTGTTTGTATAACAGTGCACTTACATTTCACAAAAATAATATCAGGAAGAAGAAAAACACATTAGCAGCTCGACCAAATGTACTTGACTTAAGGCCCCTGAAGGAAAAATGCTTGCTCTCACATGTCCATACACTGGCTTGGGGTTGCCTCTGAGCCAGTACTTGTAAATCCCAGCAAAAGGTACTCACGTGAGTACTCTCTGCGAGTACTCTGTTTTGTTTTGAATGATTCAGTTAGATTTTCTGCAAGAGTTGGCGTTATGGAGAACCAAAAGGGGTTGACAGATTGCAGGTAAAGGTGGAAGTACGGAGAAGTAGAGGGAAAAAAAAAAAGGCAGGCGAAACAGCTCTGCTGATCAGTGGGAGGTTTACGGAGTGAAGTGGAGGTAGTGAATCCCTCGGGACTGCTACGGCTAAAGGGATGCCGCAACCGGACCTCTGAGAGACATATACCAACCGCAGATAAGTAAGCGCTTGACAGTCAGCTGACTGTCAGTATCGTTGCCGGTTGAGCTGACTCACACACTGACTGACCGACTGAAGGTTTGACTGGTGCGATCATTATTTCCCTTTTTTTGGAGTGGATTATTATTTTATTTTTTTTCGATATTTTTGTTTTTCTTGGACATAAACCTGAATTGGACTCTTTTTGTTGCCGTTTCTTCTTTGTTTTTTCTCTCATTGACCTAGTTTTTTTCCTCTCTTTTCTTGGAAAAATAAAAGAACTTTACATCTCCTGTGGTGTTTTGTCATGGCTAGGGACTGAAAGAAAACTATTTTTGTTTAAGAGCTTCAAGAGAGTTTATTGTCATATACACAATGATTACATTAAGATAAATTAGAATATACCAATTTAAAATAGAAATAAAATATACATGTCTAAAATATATATATATATACAGGGTTCCCCCAGAAAACTTGCTAAGCCTGGTGGTAGGGCTGCTAGAGAAGCCTTCTCGCGGTCACCTCAGCTACGGCGCCCGCGGGGGGTGTTGAGTCGGATTATGAGCTGGACACCATTGTTTCTTATACTCTAAACATGTTGCACTTTGTTTAATATGCAGACCTAACTTTTTTTATATGATAATGGGTTAAATAGAAACTTTAATATCTTTTTGAGTTGCACTGGTGACTTAACTTATAAGCCCTCTTTTTTATTTATTTTTATCACGTTGGAGTTGCTAGTTTTTTTTTTTTGAACTTTTATTAGAACAAGTACCTTGACAATGTCTCACACAGCATGTCATACAATATTACAAGTGAAAATAAAATAAAAATAAAATACAAATGGCAGAAGAGTTATCCCAATGGGTTCACATAGTTTCACATTCAGTTCAGCTTGTCCAGTCAAATGTCAACAGAATGTTCATTTTAACAGATACATTATCACAGGTGTCCACTTTGCAAAGTAAATGTCCATCCGGAGTCGGAGGCTTGCAGTTAAACTTTCCATGCAATTCACAGCCTGGAGCCTCTGGGCCCAGTGGTCTACGGTAGGTGGGTGTGACTTGAGACAATTTACTGTGATCATTTTGTGGGCAATTAGCATCATAACTCTGATCATATAAATTCGTTTTTCCCTAGCCCCCTTGAAGGTGTAGTTCCCAAAATCAGCTGTTGTGGGTCAATCAAGCTGTCTAAGTTCAAGATCTCCCGTATCTCCCTCATCACCTCCTCCCAGAACTTCTGTAATTTAGGGCAATCCCAGAAAATGTGAGAGAAGTCGCCTATCAGACCACAATCTCTCCAGCAGAGAGGGGAATACTTCTTGTCATACTTTGCTATTACTATGGGTGTTTTAAAATATCTCATTGTTACCTTCCAACTAAATTCTCTCCAGGTTGGACTACTTAAACATTTGTGCCAGGACACCCAAGAGCTTTCCCATTCATAATCTGTAATAATGGTGTTAGCCTCCAATTCCCATTTACCTTTTATATCCAATGTGTCAATAGCTGTATCCATATGAATTCTTGTGTATAAACAGGATATTATATGTTTTGTTTGAATTCAATACTCAGCCATCTCCACCCAGTACTATTCAAAATTGCCTGGTGTTTCCCTAATTTTGTCCCACTCCTTGTGTGTGGTCAAATAGTGCCGAAGTTGGAAATATCGGAACAGATCCTTAGCTTCAATACCATACTTTGCCTGAAGTTGTGCGAAAGCCCTGAGAGTCGTTCCTTCAAATAATGGACTTATTGTTGTCAGACCCTTCTCCGCCCATTTACTAAAACCACTGTCTAATTTAGCAGGCAGAAAATCACTTAGAGCAGCTATTTTTGTTGCCCTAGATACAGATAACGGTAGGTTTAATACCTGTCTTATTTTCTTCCAAACCTTTAATGTATACTTAACCCATTCATTTTGTACCCTGAGTTTACGCCATTCATTTGTCGTCTGAAAGAGGAGTGCTGAGAGTGATGTGTTTACTGAACTTTGCTCTATATGTACCCATTTTGTATCCATATCCAATCTCATCCAGGAAACCAGTACTCTAAGTTGTGCTGCCCAGTAATAACTTCTGAAATGAGGCAAAGATAAGCCGCCCTACTCTTTATGTGAGCAAAAAACTTTGAGTCTCACTCTAGGCCTCTTGTTCTGCCATATGAATCGGGAAACCAGCCTATCTAATAGCTAAAAGTAGATACCGGGACAGCAATAGGAGTTGCTAGTTTAAACCTACAGTTTTGCACTTTAATATTTGAGCCTTTGTTTACATTTTGTTTTGTGCTGCATTATACAATGACATACAGTTTGTTGTTATCAAAATAAAATTAACTGAATTGAAATGGTCAATTTGATTTTTTTGGAGGAAAATTAATCGTTGAGATTAATCGACTAATCGATAAAATAGTCGTCAGATTAATCGATAGAAAAAAAGTCGTTAGTGGCAGCCCTACTTAATATTAAAAAAAATTCAAGTTTGCTGTGAACATAGCAGTCAGGCCTCTTATTTCAGAAACAATGAACCGTAACAGTTTGGTTACGGTAAGCCTACTACTTCTTTGCTTTCAGCCAGCTACTCAAACAGACAAGCAACAAAATAACAAACAAACAAAACACACAGGCAAGTGTCGGCCTACTTTGAAATAAATCAAACACAGAACTTTGTGGGGCTATTTGAGTCCTCCCCATATTTGTGGAAAATGTATGAAATAAGAAGTACCCTATTTTTAAATAAATAAAACCATATAGCTGCAGCCTAATAGTGTAACGGACTAGGTTTATGTTTGGTTTTGACTTATGTTCAGTAAAACACTGTGTTGAAGGAGAGTTCTGATGTCTGAGGGTCAGTGAAGGGGATGTATGTTCAGTAAAACACTGTGTTGAAGGAGCGTTCTGATGTCTGATGGTCAGTGAATGGGTCGGGGTGGGACATGTGACTGTTTGGACCAATAGGATGGGGTTGCTTGGGGATCGGGGCTCAATGAGGAAGTGAAGTGTTGATGTGTGCGAGTGACGGATTTTTTTTTTTTTTTTTTTTTTTTAAAAAAACAAACAAGCGACGCTTAGCCTGGCGGGGGGGGGGGGAAAAGCCTGGCGGCCCATAATCGTAATCCATGGTGTTGCCACAGCTGTGGCCCTGCATCTGCAGGCGATAAGGCACAGAAACTCCAGGGAAGGGGTCAAGTTAGTAACATGTACTGATGAGATGAGTTACTTTGATGTGATAAGTATGGAGAAGAGGAAGGAGAAGCTGGAAAGAGAAGCTCCGTGTGTCATGTGTCATAAATTCCCTTTGCGTCTTAGCGTCATCAGGGGTTTTTGCCTTTTAAACAATGATACAATGATTAGGGTTGGGTACCGAGAACCGGTTCCAATATGGAACCGGTTCCTATCCAGACCGAAATGCAACAGAGATTTCGGTGCCTCATTTCGGTGCCTGAGCCAATCGAAGACTGAGGTCTCCGCTCCTCCCGCCTCCTCACACTTCCACTCCTTCCTTCACGGGAAGCGGCGGGCCCGCCGGGCGCGGGAGCCCGGGGACAGACTCTTGTCCCCGGGCTCCCGCGTGTGTCCGGGCTTCCGTGCAGGTGGGGGGGGAGTATCTCCTCGTGAGCCCTCTCCCCGGCTCTAGCTGGCCCCCCCTCCCCCCCGCCGGGCGCATTTCCTCCGTGGCGGTGCTCCAGGACCGGCTCCGGGTCGGCTTGGAAAGGCTCGGGGCAGGAGGAACGAAGACCACGCCGAGACAGGTTTCACAAAAGCGTCCGCAGTTTAGGGGGACGAAGGCGGGGGGCCGAAGCCCCCCTGCGACAGCCCCAGCCGCGGAGAAACGGGGGTCTCCGGGTGATGGAAAAGCGAACCTCAGTCTTCATTTGGCTCAGGCACTGAAGTCAGAGTCACGAGTCAGAGTGTGTGTGTTTTGTATTTATTTTTATTTATTTAAGTATAGTGTAAACTTTTGTTAACAGTTCGTATGTTATTCATAGTTTTAAGTTAAAAAGGGTTTTGTATTTATTTATATTTATAATCTGCTTTAAACAGTTAATATATTTGGCAATAAAAAAAGCCTTTCTTAGTCAAGCATCGTTTTGTGCACTTTTTTGAAAAAAGTATCGGTTCAGGCACCGTTTAGGCACCGGTATCGTTTTAAAAGTATCGGTTAGGAACCGGTATCGGATAAAAACCAAACGATACCCATCCCTAACAATGATACAGGCCGAACTTGAGGCTACACTGAGGTTCAAGGTAAATCTGACTGGCTACTGGTTTATATGGCAGTACGATGAAAACCATGTGGCCCACTCAGTAGATCACACATCAATACCTCTATGCCTTTTTAAACTAAACGCTTCCTATTTTGGAACATAGGACAAGTTACTTTCTGCCGCTCTAATTAGCTCTAATTATAAGCTTTATCAAAAAGGAAGGTTTTAAGCCTACTCTTGAACGAACAGAGAGTGTCTGCTTCCCGAACTGAAAGTGAGCGATTATTCCACAGGAGTGGGGCTTGATGGCTAAAAGCTTTGGCTCCTACTCTACCTTTAGAGACTTTAGGGACGACAAGTAGGCCTGAATTCTGGGATCGGAGTGCTCTAGTAGGTTGATATGGTACTAACATCTCTTTAAGGTAAAAAGGTGCCATATTATTAAGGGCCTTGAAGGTGAGGAGGAGAATTTTAAATTCTATTCTTGATTTAACAGGAAGCCAGTGTAGCAATGCTAATACTGGAGAAATGTGCTCTCTTTTCCTGGTTCTGCGGCATTTTGGACAAGCTGCAGAGTCTTTAACGACTTACTGCTGGAGCCTGATAATAGTGAATTACAATAGTCCAGTCTCGATGTAACAAAGGCGTGGACAAGTTTTTCTGCATCTTTTTGCGAAAGGACATGTCTGATTTTTGAGATATTACGCAAGTAAAAAAAGGCGGTCCTAGAAATTACTTTTAAGTGACTATTAAAGGACAAATCAGGATCGAAGATCACTCCCAAGTTCCTGACTGTTTCATTGGAAGCAAGGGCAATGTCGTCTAGCACAGCTATATCATTAGATAATGTCTCTCTAAGGTGTTTAGGGCCAAGTATTATAACCTCCGTTTTATCTGAGTTTAATAAGAGAAAATTGCGGGTCATCCAGGTTTTTATGTCCTCGAGACATGCTCGAAGTTTAGTTAATTGATTACTTTGATCAGGTTTTATTGACAAATATAACTGGGTGTCATCTGCATAGCAGTGAAAATTTACCGAGTGTGTCCTGATAATGTTTCCTAGTGGAAGCATATATAATGAGAATAAAATTGGGCCGAGCACAGAGCCCTGTGGAACACCATGGTTAACTTTGGTGTGCACAGATGACTCATCATTCATTTGTACGAATTGGGAGCGATCAGAAAAATAAGATTTAAACCAGTTTAGGGCGGTTCCATTAATGTTAATTAACTGTTTTAGTCTCTGTAATAAAATGTGATGGTCAATTGTGTTGAATGCTGCACTGAGATCTAACAGAACAAGGACAGACACAAATCCCTGATCTGAAGCTATTAGAAGGTAGGGATGGGTATCGTTTGGTTTTTATTCGATACTGGTTCCTAACCGATGCTTTTAAAAAGATACCGGTGCCTAAACGGTGCCTGAACCGCTACTTTATTCAAAAAAGTGCACAAAGATGCTTTTTTTATTTTTTATTGCCAAATATATTAACTGTTTAAGGTAGATTTTAAATATAAATAAATACAAAACCCTTTTTAACTTAAAACTATGAATAACATACGAACTTTTAACAAAAGTTTACACTATACTTAAAAAAATAAAAAAATAAATACAAAACACACACACTCTGACTCGTGACTCTGACTTCGGTGCCTGAGCCAAATGAAGACTGAGGGTCGCTTTCCCGTCACTCGGAGACCCCCGTGTGTCCGCGGCTGGGGCTGTCGCAGGCAGGCTTCGGCCCGCCTTCGTCCCCTAAAATGCGGTCGCTTTTATGAAACATTTCTCGGCGTGGTCTTCGTTCCTCCCGCCCCGAGCCTTTCCAAGCCGACCCGGAGCCGGTCGCGGCGCACCGCCACGGAGGAAATTTTTTCCTGTTAACAAAAATGACAGGGAAAATAACAGCAACAAAAACATCAACAAACGAAACTACAGTCTTCTTCGGACTAAATAATTGTGATTAAAAAAAGACGTTTGTCAGGCAATAGGATAACATTACGCTTTTAAACTCGTTAAAAAAAAGTTTAAACCATATTTTTGTAAAGGATTCTAGAATCTTGCGCACAGGTATATAGTAAGCTAGCCAACAGGCTATCTTACCGAGGCGAGTCTGCATCGTCTAAGTTACGTTGGTCCATGTTCTGTCGCTATTGCACATGCGCTACTTTCAGAGATAGGAAGGAAGCGAGATGGCTCACTCCTCAGCTACTTCCATCAGCACCTCCGATAAAACGACGTTTAGTTCAGCTGTGCGGTACGAGAAACACGCGCTATGACGTAACCAACGATTCATCGACGAGAAAATTCGTCGGCGACTATTTTTGTCATCGATTTTTGTCGACGACGTCGACTAATCGTTGCACCCCTAATAGACAACGAGTTCTGTACATCCAGTCGAAGGTGGAAAACACGCCGGTGTTTACCTGTTGTACCTGGAACAAGGAGGCGTCGAAGGAAAGGAGTGTCGCGGGCCGGCGTTCTAGTCTGGCTGAGGAAATTGGCATACAGGCCTCCAGTATTCAAGGATTCTTCTGGCTAATGTTCAGTCTCTGGATAATAAGCTGGACGTACTTCGGAGCACGATGGTTTTTCAACGGGACATTGCTTTTGTAATGTTATGGTTTTCACAGAGACTTGGCTCAACCCCTCGATCCCGGTCCCCGCCATTGTTCCCGAGAGGGTCTCCATTCACCGCCAGGACCGGACAACAAACTCGTGAAAGAGCAAGGGAGGAAGTGTCTGCTGCATGGTGAACAATATGTGGTCCTCAGATGTGGATATTATTTCTTCGGGCTGTTCTCCGGACCTGGAGCACCTCATGATCAGATAACGAACTATATCCCAAGGCAGTTTATATTGGTCGTTATAACAGCGGTATATATATTCCGCCACTTGCGACACTTATCAGCCCCTGGTCGAGCTGCATGCGTTTATCGACAGGACAGAGACCTCACGGCTGGACGCTCCGTTTATTGTGGCTGGTGATTTTACAAAGGCGAAGCTGAGGAAAGTCCTGCCGTGATATCCTTAAACACATCAGCTGTCCTACGCATGGTGAGAACACATTGGACCATTTTTGTACTCCCTTCCGGGATGCATACAGGGCCCTCCATCACCCCCCATTCAGCAAATCAATTCACGTCTCAGTTCTGCTACTGCCTTCTCATAGGCAAAAACTCAAATGTGACAGAGCGGTGGGTCGACCAATCAGACTTGGCTCTAAAGGACTGCTTCAGCACTACCGAGTGGTGTGTGTTCCAGAGCAACAACATCAACACGCGGTTATCTGCTACATCAGCAAATGCATCGAGGACGTCGTACAAAGGGTTACTGCACGGACATTCCCAAACCAGAAGCCCTGGATTAATGGTGACGTCCATGCCAAACTTAAAGCACAGACTAATGCATGTAGGTGGGTTTTTGGGTCATTGACTCAGGGCCCACTGCACACGCATAAGGTCTTACAATCGCTCTGAGGATTTGATCCCTGTACCTTACAGCAGTCATGGTACCATTGGCTATGACATGGAGGTTTGCCTCCCCAGAACATCACTGATATACCGCCACATCACATGTGCTCACTAGGGTTGGGTACCGAGAACCGGTTCCAATACAACCGGTACCTACCCAGACCGAAATGCAACGCAGATTTCGGTGCTTCATTTCGGTGCCTGAGCCAATTGAAGACTGAGGTCTCCACTCCTCCCGCCTCCTCACACTTCCACTCCTTCCTTCCAGGAAGAGGCGCCTCCCGCGGCTGCTGGTGGAAAAACTCTTGTCTCCGCGCTGCCCGCGTGCGTCAGGGCTCCCGTGCAGGTGTGGGAGGATCTCCTCGCGAGACCTCTCCCCGGCGCTGGCTGGCCCCCGCCGGGCGCATTACCTCCGTGGTGGGGCTCCACTGCCTACTCCGGGTCGGCTTGGAAAGGCTGGGGGGCGGGAGGAACGAAGACCACGCCGAGAAAGGTTTACAAAAGCGTCTGCATTTTGGGTGGATGAAGGCGGGTCGAAGCCTGCCTGCGACAGCCCCAGTCGCGGAGACACGGGGGTCTCTGAGTGATGGAAAAGCCACCCTCAGTCTTCAATTGGCTCAGGCACCGAAGTCAGAGTCACGAGTCAGAGTGTGTGTGTTTTGTATTCATTTTTATTTATAATCTAGTTTAAACAGTTCATATATTTGGCAATAAAAAAAGCCTTTCTTAAATGTCGTCAAGCACAGGTCTGTAATTGTTAGCTGTCTTGGTGCCCTGACTCCTATCAACCGATACCTACTGTATGCTGTGTCATAAACATTCACACACACTCATACTGTGGTTAAGTGTGGGTGACACTGTTGCTTCCAGGCAGCACACGTCACCCAAGGAACGTAGTATATTTTTGTGTGTTCGTGTGTGTGCACACACACCATTCACTTGCTCTCCCTCCGTGTCTTCTTCTATCTTGCTCTGTTTCATTGTGTGTGTGTGTGAGTGTGTGTGTATGACTGCTCATTATTCACTTCCTCTCCCTCCTTGTTTCCTATCTTGCTCTATGTGTTTGTGTGTGTGTGCCAACCAACCAACCAGGTTGCTGTCATGGTGCCACAGAAGCTACAGGCCTCGTTGATCACAAGGCCCAAGAGTTACCATAGCAACGGCAGTGGCAGCAGACAGGGCAGTGTGTGTCTATGTATGTCAAAAGAGGACTCTTTCTCTCTCTCTCTCTCTCCCTGTCTCTCTTTGTGTGTGCGTGTGTTTGCCGTGTGGTGGGCAGAAGGCAGTGAACTCAGCAGGTCTCTTGCTGGGCATGAGCTCTCTGGGCAACATGAGGAATATGAACAAGAAGGAGAAAATAATTATTTGTTGATTAAAATGTTTCTATCTCTCATATTTCTTTAAAAATGTATAATAATTCAGGTTTGTGGTTTATGGATGTACAACTAAAAAAGAAACCGACATGTTAAGGACCCAGCATGTTTACGTAAAATAAAAATAAAAACACCTCACTCACCTGAGTTTGCGCTTAGTTATTATAGGGACAATAACATTTTGGCCATTTCAATGAAGATTCTTAAGTCGTGTCCTGTTTTCTGTTGTCATATCATGTCCCAGAGTAGCATTTGATCAGGCTGACTGTTGTATTGATCCCAGAAACAGCTGTTTAGCTCTGGGGGTGTGTGCAGCTTGCTTTCAAGATAGGATTCATAATAGCTGAAGCTGCGTAGTCTCTTTAGTCTGAGAAAAAAGGCATTTCCTTTGCTGGTGGGAGATGTTCTACTACAGGGGTGTCCAAACTTTTTATCCCAAGGGTCACATACAGAAAAATAATACAAAGGTCTGGGCCACTCACGTCGCCACGCCCCCCTGCCTTGGAGCGGGGCGCCTTAATCGCTTTGCTCAGGGCGTGGGGGCTTGACAGCATTCTGAGGGCCAGCTGGTAGGTCAGGGGTGAGTTGGGTAAACTGAGTAGTGCAACACAGTGGGCCATAGTCCATTACATTACATTTCATTTCATTAGCTGACGCTTTTATCCAAAGCGACTTACAAGAAGTGCATTCAACCCCCGAGGGGTACAAACCCAGAACAACAAGAATCAATAAAGTAAAAGTGTCATTTAAATGCTACTAAATTGTTAGGTTTTTTTTAAATTTTTTGATGCGGGCCAATTAAAAATGGATGGTGGGCCGCATTTGGCCCGCGGGCCGGAGTTGGGACACCCCTGTTCTACTACTCTGAATTTGCAAGCAGCTTTGGAGCCGTTCCCTCAAAACTCAGGCTCTGCTGTCATCATACATTTATTTTGAAACCTGACCAATACAAACAACATATGGACAAATAATGCTCCTTTTTGCAAGCTAAGCAAGCCATGGCCTTGTTTTTTTCTCTGAGAAGAATCTAAGGTCATGTAAGCTCAGCTGTTAGGTGTGTTGGCTTTTAGATGCCCTGGTGTGTGTGTGGTCTCTGTAGTTAACCATTAGCCTGATTTTCATTTCACAGCCAAACATTTTTTTTTTTTTTTTTAGAACTTTATTGAAGAGAAACACAAACATTCCTTGATAACATCACAAATTATATACGACAGACTGATTAGTGAAGAAAGAAATAAAGAAATAAGTGGACAGTTAAGACATTCCATCGTACCACAGGATTCCCCTCAGTTAGAGACGTATCCTGCAATAGGTAGCCACCTCCTCACAAAAACATCAGACCTTAATTGTAATTGAGCAGTTAAAGCCTCTATTCCATACACCTCCCTTAGCTTCTGTTTCCACTGTGCCACTGTAGGTGGCTGTGGATTCAACCATTTTATTGTCACCATTTTCCTAGCAGCCATCAAGAGTATATGTAACAAGTGCTCTTGGTCTCTTGTGTACATCCCTTCAGGAGTTAGATCAAAAAGAAACTGACTTGGGGTGAATAGTATATTAATTCCCAAAACTTTATCTATCTCGCTCTTTATCCCCTTCCAGAGAGGAAGCATCATTGGGCAATCCCAAAATATGTGTGAGTGGTCGCCAACCATTCCACATCGTCTCCAGCAGTATATTGCCGCTGGATTATCTGCAAATTTAGAGACCACGGAGGGCGTCTTAAAGAACCTAGTCTTCATCTTCCAATCAAACTCCTTCCACATGTTACTATTGATACCTTTATGACATCCAATGCACATTGTTTCCCACTCCCCATCCTCAATTATAATATTTAACTCCAGCTCCCATTTGTTTTTAATATAAAAAGTGTTGTCTGATGTATCCAGTAACAGATTTCTGTATATATGGGAAACATGCTTTTTACTGGGTAAGTGATGTTTAGTTATATTAATAAAGTAAATTTCCATGTTCGTTGGAGCATTTTTGATTATATTCCAATCTGTATGGTTTGTAATGTAATTTTTTATCTGAAAATACCGGAACATATCACTTTAGGGTAAAAGGAATTTGTCTTGTAGATAGGAGTATGGCTGTATACCGGTGTCACACAGCAACTGGTCAATAACCCTCAGGTTTCTGCCTGCCCACCTCTGAAAAGTGATATCTGTTGTTTAGGGGGAGAAATCTGGGTTTCCATTATTTTGCATAGCCCTTGAGAGGGCAACTGATCCTCTAATTTTCTTCTGGACTGCCGACCATACTTTCAAGGTGTGTTTTACCCATACATTTTTTACTTCAAATTTCTTCTGCGACTGCTTGTTTAGAAACACTAACCTGGATGAAGGTATTGTTGGCACTGAGCTTAGCTCTATGTTCACCCATCCCGATTCTAAGTCATTGTTAATCCAAGCTACCACTGCTGTTAGTTGTGCTGCCCAGAAATAGTATTTTAAATTAGGGAGGCTGAGTCTACCCCTGTCCTTCCCAAGAGTGAGCGTTTCAAGTCTCACTCTTGGTCTCTTATTTTGCCATATGAATTTAGATATGAGCTTGTCCAGCATATTGAGGCTGATGTTGGGATCCCGATTGGGAGAGACTGAAACAAAAACAAAATTCTGGGAAGTAGATTCATTTTAACAGCTTCTACTCTACCCAGAAGGGATAATGGTAGCACATCCCATCTTGCCAATTCATTTAGAAATGTCCCAAATATTTGTTTATAATTTGCCTGGTATAGCATACTCATACCTGGGGAGTGAGTATGATCCCTAAATATCTGAATCCCTGTTTAGATCTGCGGAAGACAGCCAAACATTTTAAGCCGATACACCGTCATAAGTCACAGAAGCTAGATTTCCCCATTTCTTGTTGCCAGTAGGAATGAATTTGGTCCTGGTGAAAAAGTATTGCTAAGCCAGAATAAAGAGGCAGACGGTAGGGGTGGGCGATGTAGATTAAAATTATATCAAGATATTTAAAGGAAATTTCTGACGATATAGGAAAAAATACTGAACGTTTTATCTGTGATGCAGCTTGCAGGCAGCAGCGCCGGCTTTTAGTCTCTCTTTCTCACGCACGTACATACACACACCCTCTCTCTCAGTCTCTTCGGGGTTATAAGTGGGAGTTATAATAGATTGTGATTGGTTCTTACTTGACATTTGAGAAAAGTAACAGACATTTCTCATAAAAATACATTACAAGCTTTTTAATGGTAAATTAAACTTACACATAGCAATGTGCAGACGATGGGCAAAGCATGAAAGTAGGGCTGCTCAATTCATCGAAATATAATCGTGATTACGATTATTGGGTCAAACGATCTCCAAACTACTATAATCGAATTGAAACGATTATTTGGCATTTTTTTCTAAAGAGACGCGCATGCGCAATTCGGTCCCTCCCCTAAAGCATTCAACGCGGCCCCGCTGACTGGCACTCGCTCTCAAGTAGCTGTGAAGTGAAGGAGGCGAGTTGTGTGTTTGGTGACCGGAGGTATTTAAAAAACAGCGCGAGTGAAAATGGCAGAGGGAGGGCAGCCCCGTCTGATCGACTCTTCGAATCCGACGAGCAGCAGCACACAGTGTAGCGGCCGCGCGGTGCGCAGCGTCCGCTCTACAGCGTGCAGCCGCCCGGCTGTTCACACCGGACCCGCGCGGGTCAGCTCGCGATTCTACCCTTTTTGTTGTATGGAACCGGGCACCGATATCCTGCATGGTTTCACGGAGGAATAAGACACGCAGCCGTAATCGGTGTTTACCGGAACCGGAAGTGACTGGTACTTCCGGTTAGTCATTTAAAAAAATAAGGGCACATATTAATAATCGTTTGAATAATCGGGATTTTGTTTTTGTCCAAAATAATCGTGATTATGATTTTTTCCATAATCGAGCAGCCCTACATGAAAGTGTTGTCCAGTTATTTAGAGCAGGGGTCTTCAACGTTTTTCAGGCCAAGGACCCCGAAACTGATGGAGGGATGTAGCAGGGACCCCCTACTATATACATTGTATAAAATTGTGTTTTATATTAAACTGGACCTAGTGCCATGTATAAACATAGCTACCCTGTTATTGTGCATTCAATACTAAGCTATTCAAATAAAACAAAGATTAATAAATTCAAGTTTTTATTTTAAACGTGTGCAAGGTACAGGAGCTGCAGTGTGTGCATTGCTGACTGAAACATAACGTCTTCTGCGTCCATTTATCCGTTCGCTACAATATGTTGGATTCATATTAATGTGTGTTTAATGACATTTAAATTTGTGGAAAAACAATTGGTTGGACCATAAATTACAAATTAAAAAAATATAAAATTGTCTAATCAACGAAAGATTTCACGACCCCCTGCAGTACCTCCACGCACGCCCAAGTGGTCGCTGACCCCCTGTTGAAGACCTCTGTTTTAGAGGAAACGCCTGAAATGGTACTAAAGCATTTACAAGTCACTCAAAACAACTTTTACTCGTCCAATAAAATGAAAAGCAGTCAACTTCTCTGTCAACACTGCTGTCGACAACTTTATGCTAATTTGACCTTAAAAGACTAACCTAGTTTAACAAATTTAATGTTGTTCTTTTACTATTTTCAGTGAATAGGTGTTTTTTGTCTCATTGTTTGAAAGAGTTGTCACTGTTGTAACCTCTCTGAACACATTCAAATGATTTAAATGAACTTGATGGCCTCTCCTCATCACAGCAGAAAAGAGTGACGGAACATGTGACTTACAGTGCAAATGATTCAGCTTGCTGAGGGAATAATGGCACTGCAGATGCCAGACTTGTTTTGACAAGTGGATTACTGTTATGATAACATCAGACTGGTGCTTGGACGCAATCTGTTCTTTAGCCAGTGCAAGAGTCTGTACACTGTGTCTTGGAGTCTCACAGAATTCACTGAGAAACTAGACCTGTACACTGAATAGTTTTGAAGCCTGTTAAGAGAAAGCATTCATGTGGATGTTGTAACCTCTGAGAATATCTTGTGAATATTGCAGAGGTATCATGACTCCAGAAGAGTCAAAGAGGCAATCCGCTAAGACACTGATTCTCAAACTATGGTACGCGTACCAAAAGTGATACGCACATTATAATATTATTGTAAAAACAAATGGACGGTTAAAAAAAAAATACAATCTTGGCTCCTTTTCTTCTAGTAAACCGAGTGCAAGTGCTAGTAGCTACGTTAGCAGCGCCAGTGAAGTCTCCACAGCCCCTGCTAGCAGGTAACAGCGCAAACCAGTAAGGAGATATGACGCTGGTTACCTCAAATTTGGATTCAGTAGGAGTGGGAAGCAGGATGAGCCCAGGCCACAGTGTTTGGTATGTGGCGATGTTCTCAGCAATGAATCCATTGCATTAGGGCTGCACGATATTACGAAAACATGCGATAAAGTTGTTTGATATTGGGATGACGATATGACTTGTGATAAATAAATATAAAAAGTCCCTGGCTACGGACGCGGAGATGACGGACAGCTCCACAGCCGGGACAAGGTGCGCAGCCCGGCAGCAGCGCCACCACCAGGTTGTGGCAGTAACCAGGGTATTTTCATACATGTTTAGGAACAGGTTTTAGTGGCTCTGTTAGTAGTTTACATCATCTCTTGTGTCTGTTATTCACGCTGTACTGTAACAGTTGGTTGTCCTTTCAATTGATAATCACATTTGAAAGTGAATTATAGCATTCAGTAAGCACCCAATTTGTGGAAATGTAAACAGAATTTATTGAAATGTAAATAGTGTGTTAATGTAGGTTAACTCTGAAAAATCGTCGACATGAAGTGACATTTGTACATGAAAGGATAAAATAATGAACAAGAGAGGGAGGGAGGTTTTGCCAGATCAGCTCTGATGAGTGTGTGCAAGTGTGAGTATCACAGGACAAAACAACACAGTTATTCAGAGTTTCCACAAAGAAACCGTCATGCCCTACACACTTTACAAATAAAACCAGGCATTCACTCAGTATGTGACAGACTGACTGGAGTCTGTCCTGTGCTGCCCCCTGCTGGTGAATACTTACTACATACTACAATAGACAGAGTGCTGCTCAATCAATGAGTCTGCAACTCCTTAAACATTCTGTTTAAAAACTAAAACATGATTTCCTACTTAGAAAACTAGTAAAATTTAGTAGCTGCTCTGGAGCTTTTAGTAATATCACAGGGTTGTCATGAGTATTGTTATCATGGAACTGTAGAATTCTTTTGAAAAAAAGCGTTTTCCCCCAGAGATATTTTGACTGGTCATGGAAAAGCACAAGTGTCACTGATGACGTTGATGTGGTTTTACTCAAGCAAATCATATAAGTGCATAAAATTGCATTAGGGGAAAACCTTGTTGTTTTCAATAATAATTTTATATAAAAAAAATGTTTATAGATTGTTGGCTTAATCAATATAGAATAATATACAGATACATTTTATTCCTTTAGTAGTAGCACTACTTTCGATTTTATTATACCAAATACTATTTAAATAGCCCCGATAAATTACACAAGGTCAGGTTTTTTAATGTGGATTATTTTATTTTGGAATGACCTCTCTTGAGCTGCTCTCAGACATGTACTGAACTCTGTAGATCCTCCGTTTTTTTCTCTGGAGGTGGTTTTTCTGGCTCCCTCTCTGAGGTTGATGACCCTTCTATCATGCAACAGAAAACTAATATCTCCCTGTGAAAAAGCTGTAACACAGACATACAAGACAAGACATGACCTGCGGGGAAAGACTTTTCAAGTTCTAACCACCACCCCTCCCTCCTTTTCTCTGCAGCTGAGCTGGAGTTTGTTCAGATCGTCATCATTATCCTGGTGATGACAGTGATGGTTGTGGTGATCATCTGCCTGCTCAACCACTACAAGCTTTCCACCTGGTCTTTAATTACAAGGCAGAGCCAGTCCCACAGGCAGAACCATACCCTTCAGCAGGTCAGTCTGTCTTTCTGCGTGTGCGTGCGTGCGTGTGTGTGAGAAAGTGAACGAGACAGAAAATAAATGTTTGTATCAGGTTGTATTTATCTGCTCTGGCCAGGGTTCCAGACTTACATTTTACATTGCTTGCACTGGTCATAGCCAAGCTCTGTCAGACCTTGATCTTTAATTCACTTCAGTGTTGTCTATACAGCAGCACCACTGCAACCTGGCATGGCAACACACATATTACATAATACTTACCAACTTGCACATACACACACTGCAAGATTGCACCCCCTGAAATTCAGCTAATTACCCCACATCTCCTCTTTTTAATCTTTTTAGTCACTCTCTGTTGTGTGCCAACTTGTAAAAATGTATCAGACTAAAGCAGCCTCTAATAGCTCAGTTAATTACTGACAGAACTGGTAAAACTGTACAACTTTTCTATGGTCCAAACATGAATGAAAATACTCTCCCTCGGGCTGTGGAGCTGTCCGTGCGTCCGTAGCCAGGTGAAATTTTTTCAATAAAAACATATTCATAATGCATTACATTTTTTTCAGTGTCTGCATTAGCTACTCACTGTATGAGGTCTATAATAGCAGCAATTTTTAGCATTTGTTTATTTATCGCAAGGAGTATCGTCATTTCAACATTCAACAACGTTATTGCATGTTTTCCTAATATGGTGCCAGCCCTAATGTAGATGAAAAAAGACTGCTACTATTTCATCCTTGTATTTCTTTGTTGTACTCTTTATTTTGCCCAATATTTAGGGAGCTGTTTGTCCTCATTCCCAAAATTGACAGGATTTTCGTTTGAATCCACTAGGCGTCTTAAGTGTGGCTGTAACTGTCAGCACAACCAGCCAGTTTATGCATACTGTTTATTCTGCTATTTTGGGTTCGGTTTATTTTGTCGTTATGTGCAGCTAGGCTTTGGGGTATTTTCAGTTTTATTTTATTGTCTTTACACGTAGCGACTCCCCTCGCATTAATACCTGCAGCAAAGGAGCGGACGGTTTTAATCGACACACCAGATCCCTCGTTCCGTTCCGCCCCAGTGCAATAAAATACCGGCCGTACAGCCCGGCGCAGATCAGGAGCGGAAACCAAACCGGACGCCAGCCTTGCGGCACTTCTCGGACCTCAGAACCATCCAAACTACAATAGCTTAACACCCCTCGCCAAGCGGAACGAGGTAAGGAAGCTGGTCCAATTTACTTTGCTGCGGGTGGTGCGGAAGGGAGTCGCTATGTCACGTTAACGAGTCGGATGTGTCTCACGTGGCGATTTGTTTGTTCATTGTATTTTAAACGTTAGTGTTTGGTTTTAATGATTAAAATCTTTGTTACTTGTAAACTGTCATTACAGTTTTACGGTGCTACTACGGCAGGCCAGATACAAAAATAAAGAGCCGTGTACATCAGTCAAGAGACTCAGAAGTTTGTATGGAGAAGCGGGGGGGCCGTTACAGTGGCTGTTTCATCATTTGTGTTCTAATTAAGTTGTTATTTTTTCTTCTTCCCCCCCTTTTTGGTAAGAGAGACAGATTGTAGCATCAGCTTAATGGGTCACACTCAAAAATCATACCAGACATAACATGTAAGAAATCTATAGTTAATGTTGATTTTAATATATTGTCAAATAAAAAGTAGACTGTTCAAAAAGATGACTTTGTCAACATTAGAAAATAAAGATGCACTTACTTAACCCCTGAAGCTCACACATCTTCTTCAGACAGGTGCATAAACATATTCAAACCACTTGGGAAACTTTAAAACCTTAGCCTTTGTCCTTGTTTCGTCTTAATGTTTAGGAGGGGTGTCTGTGGCCTTCAGCAACTCGATCGCAACAAGGTGCCTCCGAGGTAAGACCACCATCACCCTGACATCTACAAAACCCTCTTAATCATAGAGAATAGCCATCCCAGCAGGGCTATAGATATGTTTGATATTTACAACCATGGTGACTCTGAGAGCCCTGAACTGTTGCTCTCAAGACTGTACTTAGATTCAGATATATACAGCACAATGACAGCTGTATTTAGAGACATGTTATTAGGTGTTAAGGAGGGCTGACATGACAAGCAGCCTGATAAGTGGAGTCATTTGTTTAATCTCAGTAATGACGAATGTAGCAGTAGGTAAGGGGTTGATGACGTTTCAAGTGTTACTATTACCCCTTTCCTTCACATGTGC
The DNA here is from genome assembly GCF_963576545.1 of Limanda limanda. Classification (NCBI taxonomy): domain Eukaryota; kingdom Metazoa; phylum Chordata; class Actinopteri; order Pleuronectiformes; family Pleuronectidae; genus Limanda; species Limanda limanda. The sequence goes on from NC_083646.1 coordinate 28,725,462, forward strand.
CTTTTCTGTTTCCTCTCGGGCTTCAACATGTAGGATTTTCTGTTCTGCCAAGGGTAATTTATGTTACTTCCTGCTGAATCTGATTTGGTTTCAGAGGCCTCACTGTTCTATTAATTGTAACAAAACAATTACTACGTATAATTTTTAAGACCTTAAAATGTTAAGTGCTTTGAAATAATGTATTTTATGATTTGGCGCTATACAAATAAAATTGAATTGAATTAAATACATTTAAATATTAAACATTGTACAGCTTTTGTAAGTCGTTTGTTTAAATGATAACTTTCTTCATGTAGCACATTAAACTTTGTTTGACATACAACGGCATTGTTGAAAGTATAGGCTATGAAGATTGCAAATAATATTAATGAAACAAAGGGAGAAGAGCTGAATCCAATCAGTGATCTCTTTTTTTGTAGTGTAGATGCTCTTTATTAAAATATATCTGTCTCTTCTCAGGTCTTCTTTGTTTTGTCAGTTTGTTTTTCTTAGTGCTCACTATTTGTAGAATCACTCAGCGCTGACAGGAAAACTCTTGGGGAGCAGTGTTAATATTTGATCATCCAGAAATTAGAGCTTCTATGTTGCACTGGGTATAGCTGGCAATTCAATCCAAAAACAAAATCACAATTTGGCAAGACTTGTGAATACATAACCACAAACAAATGCCAGTACACTCACTGTGACTGTTAGTTTGATGGTGTCCATGCCAGATGGAGGAGGTTACTATTACCAGTGGGCAGAGACACGCCGGGAAAAAGTGGAATACAGAGTTCAAAGAACACATTTCCACAAAAACAGTGTGTTTGAATATTTTATTTATTCATTCACTGTAAGTAAACTGTAATGTCTTGAAAGGCCTATTATGCTCATTTTTGTTCATCATTTTAATTAGGGGCACTACTTGAAAAGGTTTACAGGCTCCAATGTCCAGAAAACGCTTTAGTTTTTTTTTATTCTATTATTTACTCTCTCTTGCGGGAAACTCACTCATTATCTACTCACCACTATGCTGATGGAATTTTAAGTGAAGTGTTTTAGTCCAGCGGTAAACGGCTTTGCAGCAAATTCAAATACAATTGAAGTAACTGTAAAAAAAAACAAAATAAATTGCCTCCATACTGCTACTGTGGTGTCATCCAAGTGTCTGTAAGCCCTGACATTAAAATGCGACTGAAAACAGGGTCATTTACACCAGTTGTCCCCAACCTTTTTTGAGCTACATGTTGGATGTCAAACAATATTTTCACGGACTGCATTTAAGATGTGGCTACGGAGCCTCACTACGGAGGCCCTCTGGTACGGCCTCTGGGGACATCGGTAGATTTTTTTTTAATTCAACGAAATTAACGAATTGTTAATACCAGCAAGACGGAGACAGAGGGATACCAAAGCTCCATTACGCACACGCTGCCCTTCTGTGTGCTTTGGAGAGATTTTTTATTTTATTTAAAATAAAAAATTAATTTGTAATTAAAAAAAATTCCACTGATGTCACTACAGATATGATGTCGGAAATGGCAACAGAGTTATTAGTGCTGTTGTGGCGATCTCAGGGTATTCTACCGTGACTTGATCCAGAACAATGAAAAATGACCGGATAATAAGTAAAACAGAAAACATTTAAGATGTTTATTCTTTCTGTGCGGCCCGGTACCAAATGACCCATGGCCCGGGGGTTGGGGACCACTGATTGACACCATGTCTGTAGTCTAAATGGCAAGTAGTGATGCTAGCAGAAGTAGCGATGTTAGAGGAAGTAGCAATGCTAGCGCAAACCCAGCACGTTCCCTTGGGCGAGAGCTCGTGTGTGCCTGCGGTATGTGCGTGCAAACATGAACGCAGCTTCAGAAGAGGACACAGAGGACATATAGGTTACGGACACTTAGTGAAACCACAGGAGCAGAATGTAGGCATTTTCATGACATGTAGTAAAATAAATAAATGTGGGGGCAGAGAGACGGAGAGGGGAGAAGTGCTCAGTGCATGATGGGAGTTCCCCCAGCAGTCACACCTACAGCAGCATAACTAAGGGATGGTTCAGGTATCACCTGATCCAGCCCTAACTATAGGCTTTATCAAAAAGGAACATTTTTTAAGTTTGACCTTAAATACAGAGATGGTGTCTGCTTCCGAACCCAGATTGGGAGCTGGTTCCACAGGAGAAGGCTCTTCCTCCCATTCTACTCTTACAGACCCTAGGAACCACAAGGGAGCCTGTGTTTTGGGAGTGAAGGGATCTATTTGGAAAATACGGTATTATGAGCTATTTGATATATGAAGGGGCTTGATTGTTAAGGTCTTTATGTGTGAGGATCAGGATCTTGAATTCTATTCTGAATTTTACAGGGAGCCAATGCAGAGAAGCTAAGACAGCAGTAAATATGATCCCTACTTTTAGTTACTGTCAGCAGTCCTGCTGCAGCACTGTTTACCAGCTTGAGGCTTCATAGATATGTACAGCTGGGTGTCATCTGCATAAGAATGGAAGTGTATGTGGTTCTTTATGATGATGTTGCCTAAATGGAGAATATATAGGGGTGAAGAGTATCGGTCCAAGAACAGAATCTTATGGAACTCCCTTACTAACTTGTATATGCATGGAGGAGTCATTGTTAACATTAAAAAATTGAAATCTATCTGATAACTATGATTTTCAACAGTCTAGTGCCGTTCCTTTAATCTCCACATGTTGTTCCAGTCTCTTTAAAATAATCATTTGATCTATGGTGATAAATGAGGCATAACATCCTACAGGATGAGTATAGGGACAAGTCCATTATCTGAGGCTATGAAAAGGTTATTAGTAACAGTGCTGTGTCTGTGCTGCGATGGATACTAAATCCTGACTGAAGTCTTCCAACAAACCATTACTATCTAAGTAATCAAACAGCTGGTTAGCAACAGCTTTTTCAAGGATTTTGGAAATGAAGGGCAGGTTTGATAATGGGTTTATAATTAGCTAAAACCTCTGTATCAAGATTTGGCTTTTTAAAATGTTTAAATGTTGGGAGTGTTTACATTAAATTCATTGTTTTACACAGGCAAAACCTAATTTAACAGCATTTTTGTGTAGTGATTGTGTTCAGTGACATACAGTTCTATCTATGGATATAAAAAAAAAGGTTTAACAGGTTGCTTTATAAACTCAAAACTGTTTTTTTCATTTTTCTCATCTCTCTCCTCCCTCCTCCTTTTACCTTTCTTCTTCATCCTTTCTGCATTGTTCTTTCTCTCACTTTCCCAGGTATTATACACTCCCCAGGCCAGGGATCGCTTCATTGCTCCCTCCTTTATGCAGCGTGACCGCTTCAGCCTCTCTCAGACCACCTATCCCTACTTGCAGCACCAGATTGACCTTCCGCCCACCATATCGCTGTCGGATGGCGAGGAGCCCCCGCCATATCAAGGGCCCTGCACCCTGCAGCTCCGCGACTCTGAGCAGCAGATGGAGCTCAACCGCGAGTCAGTGAGGGCGCCACCCAACAGGACCATCTTCCACAGTGACTTGATCGACATGGGAGGAGGTGGGAGTCTGGGTGGCATTGTGGTAGGAGGGATAGGCATGGGAGGTGGTGGTCCGAGGCCGCCCAGCAGTAATATGGGCTTCAGCGCAGCCAACTCAAGCAACCACGGATGCTTGGAGGGCCCCCCACCGGCATACAGTGAGGTGATGTGCCACTACCCCGGCTCTGCATTCTTTCCACACCAGCTCATCAATAACCCGAGGGTAGGGGGTGCAGGGACCAGGACAATCCCGCAGCAGAGCCAATCAGAAAGCACATTAGTACCTACAAAGGCCAAGGATGGCCAGCCGGAGGACCTGGTGTGACTAAAAGGCTAGCAAAGCAGGCTTGGCCACCAACCCCAGACTGAGAAATGTCTCTCCACTTCACCCCTGATGATCAATAAGTGTTCTTGCTCTCTGTCTCTCTGATGTCCTCCTTCCACACACTCATGCACAAACAAATATTAACCTTAGCTAAAACTAAACAAGGAATGTGAGGAACAAAGACTTGATTCAGGATATATGCACTGCGTGAAGACTTTCTTAAGAAAAAAACATATAAGAAAGAGATATACTGCTAGCATATATTGAAACCATTTGCTTTATTTGTCCCCTCGGTGATGGATCAATCTTTGGGAACTGAATATTATGATTTTCATTTTTGTTTTCTATTTTTTATTTTGATTCTTTTCGTTCCTTTTTTTCCGGACCTGTGCACAAAGCGAGAACTGAGGTGAGAATTAAGGACATGAAGAGAACACAACAAAACCTGAGCCTCACAAACCCAAATCTTAGTGCCAAGGTTCATGAGGAAACAAAACAAAGGGTGGAAATTACTCATTATGACATTTCTATGACGAGCAAGAAAAGTTGCACTATCCTTTTGCTGTTAAAGAGAAGATGGTATGTGATGATAATTATTCTGATGTTTTGTTTAGTTTTATTTTTGTTTTCCTGGGGTTTATTTTTGTCCTTTACATGGATGGACTGACTGAACTTAAGCTCCAAAGGAGCAAACAACTAAAACCAACAACAAGTATTATAAGCTTAAATCCTTCCTTTGAAAACCACAAGAAATGCTTGTACCCAGCCACTGTCGGCTGACACCACAGGCACAGCAAGACTTAGTAAGAGAATAACCTTGTACTGCTTCATGTCTTAGTAAACTTCAGCCTCATGGGGATGGAATCTGCTGTGTAACCAGCTGCTGGCTGGACAAAACATCTCTAAATCCTCTTGTGGTTTGTTACAGGATTTGATGATGGCTTTCCAAAGCCAGAGTAAACTATTAGAATGATGAGAGCTGCTTGGTGAGACCCATACCATCAAGTGGTTAATCCAGCCAGCTGGTTGGATATCAACCTAACCTTAAACAGCTGAACTCGATAACAAAATATCTATATTTATCCATGTGCAGAAAAGGTGTGTGAAAATGATGACGAAGCCCTTTAAAGTAGACCGGAGTGGAGACCTTGTTTGTCAGTGTGCTTTTGCTGTCTTCTCTCTGTGTGCGAGACGTGTGTGCGTGCAGCACTGTCCTTGTTAACCATTATTATTAATTAAGCTATTAATTAGAATTCAGTTGAGTGTCTCTTTAAAAAAATCACAGATGCACTATGGTTATTAACATAGGGTGGAAGTGACCTCAGGGATAACACTCAAACAAAGGGCACGCAGTCCTCCCACAGGCTCCATTAAAGCTGCACAGTGAAAACAATGTGAACTGAGCAATGTACAAACTGAACAACTTCTGTATGCTGGCTGTGGCTATCAACCTCAGGACCATTGATTCTTACTGCAGACTTTAATGTTATTAAGTTGTTATCCATTCACTAAAACAGATGGGTTACCAATCTGATTCCCACAAATACAACCAACTTCTTTCATGTCATTGATTGAGCAAACCCCTTCTGAAAATGAAGACTTTGATAGATGGTGGAAGGCCCAAGGAAACTGGAGCTGTTTTTAAAGTCAAGAACACATTTTAGGGGCTCACCAAAACTGGGTTTTAGCTCCACATAAGCCCATCTGCAGTTTTAAGAAGACTTTTTTCAGAGGCAGCTTACACATGTTGTAATTTAGACTAGTGAATAGGCCTATTTGGGTGTCTATTTATGGTAATCAATGGTGTTACCAAGTGCAGGACTGTCACTGATGTGTTTTAAATAGTTCTTCAAACAACAGTGGAGGCCAGTGAAAAAAAGGGGATGAGACACTTGTTGATTGGTTTTGATGTTTGTTGTGTTTTTAACGGATATGCTGACCATTACAAAAGCCTAAAATATCACCAGATTTCTCCTTTGTTTGTATTATTGGTGTTATACAAAAATCACACTTTTTATATTACTTCAGATATCATTTGAATTTAATACTGACATTATCTTGATATATGATTAGTAGAGACTAAAGAGAGTATATTAATGCAGCAGACAAGAACAGCACATATCTCTTATGTTCTGTCATCATCTCTCTGTGTGTGTGTGTGTGGGTGTGTGTGTGTGTGTTAACTTACTACATCACTGCTGCTATCGTTGTTGCTGCTACTGCTACCATTGTTGCTACCGCTGTTTCTTATGTCCCTTCTCAAGTTCCCTCGCCTATAATTGAAAGGAGAGAAATTTGACTGTCTGCAGTGACATGCGCAAGTATTGAGGGAAAACATGGTCTGTTTTTACCTGTCAGAAGATTTTGTTACACAGAAAGGTCTGGGGGAAAATACTGTCCCAACACAAGCCCTTTGTCTATACAGACCTTCTTTCTTTCCTCACTTTTCTTCCTTCATTCTGTTTTCTCTGCTTGTTCTGTCTGCACAGTCATAGCTTGTAAATGTAGTTCTAAAGATACATTTTATGCTTTTTACATGGAGGTTTGCATGTGACTATTATGTGAGTAAATAAGGTGCCAGACTACACCTTGGTGAAAATGCTGGTGGAATCCTTATAGGTGCTTAATGTGAGGGTTGTCTGGCCGACTGGAACAGAAACATGTGAGGGAGAGTTGGTTAAAGGGGACATATTATGAAAATTCCACTTTTGTAGTGCTTCTACACGTTAATATGGGTAGCTGGCATGTCCCCAAAACTCTGGAAAAAAACAACTTCCGCAATTTGTTATGGTTCCTCTATGTCAGAAACGAAACGCTTGAGTGCGTGCAATGGGATTACGACCGAAAAGTACGTCATTGTCGAACCATGCCCATGTAGGGAGTCTCGCTACATGGCCTTGGACCGCCCCCCACCATCATCTCACCGGCTCCGGGGAGAGACGGCCCGGCTCGTCAACATCGTCTCTCCCCGGGGAGCATTAGCATTAGCTCCGGAGGTCCGTCGGCCGGGGCGACAGCCGTCTCGGGGAGCTCCATCGTCTCACCGGCTCTGAGTGATGGAAAAGCGACCCTCAGACAGGCGTAGCTCCGGGAGAAACCTGGGGCTTCCTGCGGCGCACACCAACAGACTTTTGCCAATTCTTTCCGGTACATTGCCTTCAAATATGAATTCAATCCATTTCGCCCTTGTGTCTTCTGAGGCTGGGACGTTACGTACAGATCTCTCTAAACAGGTCAATCTGAGGAGGGCTGTTTGAGACAGGGTAAAAAGGGTTCTGTTTTAAATGATCCTTGTGGTATTTTGACTAAAAAATGTTTCAGACATTTCATTAAGACCCCAATGAACCATATAAACTGTGGTAAAATGGGCATAATATGTCCCCTTTAAGATTGCCTTAAAAAGATAATTTCCATCTCTTTGCAAAGTATAGTTCCAGTGCTGACACGCTTTCCTGGAGTGTGGATGACTCTTCTTACCACAGGACCAGCACTCTCTCTGTCTGTCTGTGTCTGTGTGTGTGTCTGTCTGTCTGTGTGTGTGTGTGTGCGTGCGTGCGTGCGTGCGTGCGTGCGTGCGTGCGTGCGTGCGTGCGTATGCTTGTGTGTGTGTGTGTGTTCACTAACAATATTTACAAGTCGTGTTTCCATTGTGCCAGACAGGAGTGGTGGTTCCCAGTGAAGCAGCTTAAGCCATTTCATTCAGTAACAGGCCATGTGTGGAGCAGGCATTGGAACCCACTTTACTCAAAAAGCTCCCACCGTCATTGTGCCTCACTGCTAACGGTGCTATTTCACTAGTCTGTCTTTCTGTTATTTTTAAGGTGCTGAATATAACTTGAATATATTATGCACATATCCTACCCAATGGGTAGAAATCACAATTTTTTTTGTGAATGATGTTATATAATGTAAAGACAATAAAATAATTTTAAGAAGGAAGCATCAAATTTGTATATGCCTACAGTAAAAAAAAAAAGAAGAACTTTGTCTTTTTTAATGAGAAAACATGGGTTGCAAGTTATGCTTAGAATATGGATATCACCCAAATAAAAAATAATATTTTGCTATAAATGATAATGTGTTGTGATAAGGATAACTTCTGGTTTGAGCAAGTTGTTGAGAAATATATATATATTTTAAATTTCTCTTCTGAGAACAAGCAGTCACAATAAAACTAGAAAAAACACACTAGAACTGCTATAGATGTAGCTGAATGTTGGGCTATACATATAGCATTTCAGATGTTCGGAATTGGAATGGTTAATGTTTTATTACATGATTACTGAACAGAAAGGAACATTTTTTATTTCCCACTCTTTTTTGTGTGGTCAAGATTAGACATTTGCACCGGTGTGGTGCTACATTGGTTTCTACATTGCAATATTATATTTGGCACATTATATTGAAACAAGGGTGATGTTTAATCTGCAGTCATTTATTTACAGTATGTACTGAAAAGAACGTCACTGTAGAGTAACAGCAGAGCATGTTCATTCTTGCCTATAGACGATGTACAGTGGAGCAAAATAGTATTGAGTCAGCCACCAATTGTGCAAGTTTTCCCACTTAAATAGATGAGAGAGGCCTGTAATTTTCATCATAGGTATACCTCAACTATGAGAGACAAAATGAAAAAAGAAAAATCCAAAATCAAAATTTATTTGCAAATTATGGTGGAAAATAGGTATTTGGTCAATAACAAAAGTTCATCTCAATACTTTGTTATATACCCTTTGTTGGCAATGACAGAGGTCAAACGTTTTCTGTAAGTCTTCACAAGCTTTTCACAAACTGTTGCTGGTATTTTGGCCCATTCCTCCATGCAGATCTCCTCTAGAGCATTGATGTTTTGGGGCTGTCGCTGGGCAACACTGACTTTCAACTCCCTCCGCAGATTTTCTATGGGGTTGAGATCTGGAGACTGGCTAGGCCACTCCAGGACCTTGAAATGCTTCTTACGAAGCCACTCATCGTTGCCCGGGCTGCGTTTGGGATCATTGTCATGCTGAAAGACCCAGCCACGTTTCATCTTCAATGCCCTTGCTGATGGAAGGAGGTTTTCACTCAAAATCTCACGATACATGGCCCCATTCATTCTTTCCTTTACATGGATCTGTCGTCCTGGTCCCCTTGCAGAAAAACAGCCCCAAAGCATGATGTTTCCACCCCCATGCTTCACAGTAGGTATGGTGTTCTTTGGATGCAACTCGGCATTCTTTCTCCTCCAAACACGACGAGTTGAGTTTTTACCAAAAAGTTCTATTTTGGTTTCATCTGACCATATGACATTCTCCCAATCCTCTTCTAAATCATCCATATGCTCTCTAGCAAACTTCAGACGGGCCTGGACATGTACTGGCTTAAGCAGGGGGACACGTCTGGCACTGCAGGATTTGAGTCCCTGGCGGCGTAGTGTGTTACTGATGGTAGCCTTTGTTACTTTGGTCCCAGCTCTCTGCAGGTCATTCACTAGGTCCCCCCGTGTGGTTCTGGGATTTTTGTTCACCATTCCTGTGATCATTTTGACCCCACGGGGTGAGACCGGGGTGAGACCTTGCGTGGAAAAATGGTATGTCTTCCATTTTCTAATAATTGCTCCCACAGTTGATTTCTTCACACCAAGCTGCTTACCTATTGCAGATTCAGTCTTCCCAGCCTGGTGCAGGTCTACAATTTTGTTTCTGGTGTCCTTTGACAGCTCTTTGGTCTTGGCCATAGTGGAGTTTGGAGTGTGACTGTTTGAGGTTGTGGACAGGTGTCTTTTATACTGATAACGTGTTCAAACAGGTGCCATTAATACAGGTAACGAGTGGAGGACAGAGGAGCCTCTTGAAGAAGTTACAGGTCTGTGAGAGCCAGAAATCTTGCTTGTTTGTAGGTGACCAAATACTTATTTTACCAAGGAATTTACCAATTAATTCATTAAAAATCCTACAATGTGATTTCCTGGATTCTGTCCCCCCATTCTGTCTCTCATAGTTGAATTGTACCTATGATGAAAATTACAGGCATCTCTCATCTTTTTAAGTGGGAGAACTTGCACAATTGGTGGCTGACTAAATACTTTTTTGCCCCACTGTATATGGCAACACGCCATTTCCTCTTCAAAGCAACAAATGAGGGGCAGTAAAAGACCAGTTTTTTTCAGTTTCCTGCATTAGCCTGAAGAACTAGCCTGGGCTCTGACTGATAATTATTTCAATTATGCCCCTGCAATGTGCTCCCACTTTCTACTTGCAAGAAGTCTTTACTCAAATGCCTGCAAGTAGCTGTTTTTACTGTTTCAGATAACAATAACAATTATAATAGCAATGATAGCATCTCAACCGTTTGGTATCACTGTGTCTTGACAGTTACCATAGGACTGCTTCCATCATTGGTTTTATAACATCAGTTTGCTTTATTTGCAAATATTTATTATTCTCATTCTCCCCTTCTCCCTCTGTGCTCAGCCACAGAAATAAAGTTGTGTTTTTGCCTGTTTGTATTTAAGCAATTGTGATGTAATTGTTATTGTAATACTTTTACAGAAAAAAAATCTAAAAATCTAAAAATGTTGCTCTAAGTGCTGTTGTAGTCAACGTTTTTTTGCTTGTATTTATGCTGTAGTGAAACTGCAGCGTAATGAATAAAACTTAAAAAGTTATTATTCTGCTGGTCTCCCTGTTTATTTTTCCCCTTAGCCCTATATGGATACAGGTTTTTGGAATGTGATCACTGGAGTCAGGGTAAGCGGTTGTGCCACTCAGCTCTTGATCTCTCCTCTGATGCAGACAGATAACATGAAAGGCAGATCAGCAACTTATCTGGGTAGTAAGCCTGGTTTCTGTGTTGTTTGATGATGCAGGTTGTGGACATGATATATAAAGCAAGGAGGGGAATTAGATTTCCACTCTCAGAGTAAGAAAGTCATTGGAGGGGCTTAAAATCACAGAGAGATTGTCAGAGATTAACGGTCTTCTGTAAAGGCCACTATTTAAACTGAAGATGTTATCAAAAACTCCTTAGCTTGGGGCAGGACCTGGATCTAGACTGCTCAGAATCAGGAGGCATTAAGAAATTTGGGGTTGACACCTTTTCACACAGTAGAACTGTTAATCGTTTTTCATATAAAGAAGGCATCACATAGGATTCAACCAAGCCATAGTATAATTATAAAAATAATAGTTATTCTCTAATTAGAGAGATGACTATGACTAAAATAACAGAGCATAAAAGAGTTCACAAATAGTTCAAACATGAAGTATGAAAATTTTTCGAAATTGCTCTTTTCTCCACTCTTTTCCACCCATCTCTCCTCTCATCCACATTTTTCTCTGCTTGCCCCAACCAGTCGAGGGACATGTCTGCCCTCCGTGAGTCTGCTTCTGATAGAGGTTTCTTCCAGTTAACGAGGGAGTTTTTTCTCTCGACAGGTGAAAGAGTGCTGCTTATTGTGGGAACAGTTGGGTTTCTTTATACATTTTAAGGTCTTGACCTTCTATCTAAAGTGCCTTGAGATTATTAATATTATGATATGGCAAAATACAAATAAAATTGAATTGAATTAATGTAAAAGAATTGATGTGGTACATTAAATGTCACTTAACTGCGAAGTACTATTTAGTGCTTTAAGTGTAGCACTAATCAATTAAATTAAATTTACATTCATAAAAGCAGGTGGAAAAAAGCTCTCCTCAAGACTTGTTTTATGTGGGTCAAATAACATGTCCTGGTCAAACATAACTACAAGGTTCCTCACAGTAGAGCTGGGGCGTATTTGTCTTTCAAGATAGCACTGAACATCCTGCTTACAGCCATCAAAAATCTGCAGACTGTGTCATCGTGGCTGGGAAATTTAACCATGCAAATCTTAAAACTGTCCTCCCTTAATTCTACCAGCATGTTACATGTCCTAAGAGGGGTCAAAATACATTGGATCATGTATACAGCAACATCAGGGAAGGATACAAAGTCTCCACCCATCCTCACTTAGGCCAGTCTGACCACCTTTCCCTTTTTCTAACCCCGACATATAGGCCTCTCATTAGGAAAACTTTGCCTAGTGTGAGGAGCATAAAGATTTACTTGAGTAGATTTTTCATATATCTGTACTTTACTTGAGTATTTATTTTCCTGACACTTTTTACTTTTACTCGCTACATTTGAACAGACATTTTTCTACTTTCTACTTCTTATATTGTCAAAACTGGCTTGTTACTTGAGCAGCGGAGGTTGGCGCAACGCTCGCCTTTATGCACGGCGCACCTTTCTCTCGCTCACTCGCATGTCCCCTGCCTCGGGAGATGTGCAGGCCTGGCGGCTTGTTTGCCGTCGGGGGGGTAGCACGGGACCCTAAGTGTCCGGAGGTTGGTCGGGTTGCCTTGGTCAACTGGGGTCGAGCAGGCTGTACCGGTAATGATCCCTCCACAGGTTCACCTTCAGAAACTTTGTCACGAGTTTTACTTTGTTACTAAGTTTGATAGTCTTCACGGCGCTCCGCCAGGAACGATCCGAGGACCTCACTAAACTATCTAATGGGTATAAGCGATGTGTGTACAAAGGGCAGGGACTTTATCAATGCGAGCACACTCCCCAGACTGTGTGCAGTGATTTTTACTTCTCTGTACCAGCACTGTGCAGGTTGTGTGCCTAGAACTTGTTTCCTTTTTCTGAGTCATCATTGTGTTTCATTCCTGCTACTGATTAGAAAGTGAAAGGTCCATGTTTAGTGGTTACACTGTGGTCTATTAGTGTTCTTAGGCAGATACAAGAGGCACTATTTTGTTGAATTGGGTATTTGTTGTCCCTAGAAGTTCAGATGCACTAGGCCATTACTATTTGAACCTCAGCATCTGGGGTTCAAAAATTTTAAAATTATAAATTATATGTATATTTTTGTTATAATTTTTTAGTCAGTAGAAATAATGCCTGAAGAGAACAATTTTGGGTTGTTTTGTGTCTGTTTATGCCTACTTTTGATACTAAAGTACATTTCAACACCAGATACTTTTGATACTTAAGTACATTTAATATGAGCTACTTTAAGACTTTTACTCAAGTAATTTTCTTATAGGTGACTTTTACCGGAATCTCTTTCAGGTTAGATATCTGTACTTTTCTCAAGTATTGCTTTCAAGTACTTTATACTCCACTGCTTCCATCCAACTCCAAGACTGTTTCGAGTGCACTCACTGGGATATATTTGCACAACAGGATGGGGCAGACTACACATCCACTGTCTGTTTACATACAGACCTGTATTGATAACATCGTTGTCAACAAACAGATCAGATGTTATCGGATCAACAAACCATGGATGACCAGGGATGTCAAGCTGCTGCTGAGAGACTGTGATTCAACCCTTAGGTCTGGGGACAAGGAACTTTACAGCGTTGCCAGATCCAACTTAAAGGAAGGCATCAAAGAGGCCAAAACAGCATATGGGAGGAAGATTGAGGGACACTTCAGTGAGAGGGACCCCCAGCGTGTCTGGCAGGGCATTCAGCATCTGACAAACTCAAGGGCAACAAGGACCCAACTACCAGCACCAGCAGCGACTTGCTTGCTGAGAAGCTCAACCACTTCTTTGCCCGTTTTGAGGTGACTTAGTCAAAGACCGGGCCGGCACCACTACCATCCACAAACAACCTGCATGGCACTTACTGTAAATACCAAAGATGTCAGAAGAGTTCTCCGTGGTGTGAACCCCAGGAAGGCTGCTGGCCCTGACTGCATACCAGGGAGGGTACTCAGGGACTCTGCGGACCAGCTGTCAGAGGTATTTAGCAACATCTTTTACCTCTCTCTATCAACTTGCACAGTCCCCAAATGTTTAAAATCTGCCACCATTGTGCCTGTACCCAAGAAACCATCTATCAACTGCCTGAATGACTACAGACCTGTGGCTCTTACCTCTACAGTAATTAAGTGCTTTCACTGCATGAAAAAAAGAATTTGTGTCAGTTAGTGCCCCTCCAAATTTCGGTGGAATTTCAGGTAAACGACTGTTCACAGGAATCTGCAGGCAGCACAGAAAACTGCCGGCAATTGACGCGGGGTTTCAGTTTCTGGCAGTTTTACAAGCCTGAGAATGTTGGCATGTGACCCCCCTGCTCTAGGCCTAGGGGGGGCTTTCACATGTAAATGACAATGCTGTGAGCTTTATAAATGCAAATCAGGATAGTTTCACTCAGTGTACACCAGGCTTAAAATTGAAATAAAATCTGAAATTGTAGCTTATATATCCCACACCTTTAATCACAACTATATGATCCACACACAGGACTAGAATCAAGTATTACCACACAGTGCATCAAGAAAGTATTCACAGCACTAACCCTAACCCTAACACTTTTTCCATAATTAGGGCCCAAGCACTGAATGGTGAGAGGCCCTATTGAAATTGTGATGATTATTATTATTATTATTTTTCCGACAAAAGGATGGGCTTTTTGAGGGCTCAAAAAGTTTTAAAAAGTTTTAAAACTTTGCAATAAATTAGAAAGTGGTGAAAATGTACGTATTCTGGAGTAATTGGAAATGGGGGTGGCAAAATGGCTCAACAGCGCCCCCTGGAACCAAGCCCCTAGGTTTCCACATAACCGATTTTCACCAAAATCGGGCCAGAGGTGTATCGTGACTAATCATGAAAAAAAGTCACAAGGATCATTATGAAAAATGCAACAGGAAGCTTGCCATTTTGGATTTAGTGGCCATTTTGGCGATTTTTACTTTGATGTACTTGTCCCAGGCCTTTCATCTGATCAACTTCAAATTCAGATGAGTGTCATCACAACAAGATGGAGATAAGAACTGACTTATCTCCATCTTCAATCGATTTTTCGTCACACAATGTGACCGTGGCATGGCGTCAAAGTTTGATTAAACGCCATCAAAACGTACTTGTCCCAGGGCTTTCATCAGATCAACTTCAAATTAAGATGAGTGTCATCACAACAAGATGGAGATAAAAACTGACCGTGGCGTGGCGTCAAATTTCCTCAACTCGCCGTGAAACACGAAATTGCTGTTACTTCAGTGTTCATGGTTCTATCTCACTCAAACTACATCTGTGTATCACCAGCCCCCCCCCCCCCCGAAGATATTCATATGGTTTTAAGGCCGCGTGACTGTGGCGTTGAAGTTTGATTCAACGCCATCAAAACACGGGGTTCTGTATCTCGGACATATATTGTCCAATCGAGTCCAAACTAGACATGTAAGACTAGAGTCCTGGCCTGATGACATCTACACAGAAATTATGACTTGAAATCACAGCACCCCCTGGTGGCTACAGGAAGTGACATGTTTTATACTTTGATTAACTGCTCCTGGCTGCTTTACAATATACAGCTCAAAAGAGCTCAGTCAAGTCACTGGATCATGGTCAGAATTGTGACTTTTCCTCAAATCTTGTAAACATTGATGTGCGGCGAAGGATAGTCCTTCGCCAAAGGACACGATGTTGTCATAACTCCACTCTGCATTGTCCTATCACTACCAAACTTCTGTCACCTGATCAGAGTCCAAGCCTGAACAGCTCTATGTGTCAATATTCCCTGAGTGTCATAGCGCCACCTACTGATTCGCCATTTAACAGGAAGTACTTTGTTAATCCACTCTGCATTATCCAACCGGCTCCGAACTACTGACCTAAGATCACAATCCTGATCTGAACAACTCCATATTTAAATATTAGTTCAGGGTCATATTAACATTGTCCAATTGACACAAAATTGCTCACGCTACATCAGAGCGCCTACTTGAACAGATCTTTTTGTCTATGAGTAATAATATTGATGGCGCCACCTACTGGCAACAGGAAGTAAGCTTTGTTTTACAACTATCATTCGACTTACATAAAATGTTCACAGTGTGATGTGCTATTTGATAGCGTGGACTGTAAAGAGCAATTAGCAGGCAAGAATCGACATTGCGTGACGGACGCAGGCAGTGAAGCGTTTATCCTTACCGCAGTGCGCAACACGTATGCAACGCGGAGACGTGCGCTTGGTTATCGATCGCTCTCTCGACCGACCACATCAGGCTTCAAAGTGCGGGCGCTCGGGCCCGCAAGTGCTACAACGTAGCCCTTGTTTTGTAATGTTAATGCCTTATTCCAAAGTGGATTAAATTCATTGTTTTTATCAAAAGTCTATACACAATACCCCATAATGATAAACTGAAAAAAGTGTTTTAGACATTTTTGCAAATTTATTACTAATAAAAAACGTACATAAGTATTCACAGCCTTTGCTCAATACTTTGTTGAAGCATCTTTGGCAGCAATTACAGCCTCAAGTCTTTTTGAGTATGATGCTACAAGATTGGCACACCTATTTTTTGGCAGTTTTGCCCATCCTTCTTTGCAGGACCTCTCAAGCTCCATCAGATTGGATGGGGAGCGTCGGAGCACAGCCATTTTTCAATCTCTCTAGAGATGATCAATCGGATTCAAGTCTGGGCTCTTGCTGGGCCACTCATGGACATTCACAGAGTTATCCCGAAGCCACTCCTTTGTTGGTTGTTGTCCTGTTGGAAGATGAACCTTCGCCCCAGTCTGAGGTCCAGAACGCTCTGGAGCAGGTTTTCGTCAAGGATGTCTCTGTACATTGCTGCATTCATCGTTCCCTCAATCCTGACTAGTCTCCCAATTCCTTCTGCTGAAAAACACCCCCACAGCAAGATGCTGGCCAGGTGATGAGCGGTGCCTGGTTTCCTCCAGACATGATGCTTGGCATTCAGATGGTTGTCCTTCTGGAAGTTTCTCCTCTCTTCACAGTGCAACGCTGGAGCTCTGTCAGAGTGACCATCGGGTTCTTGGTCACCTCCCTGACTTAGGCCCTTCTCCCCTGATCGCTCAGTTCGGGTCGGGCGGCCAGCTCTAGGAAGAGTGCTGGTAGTTCCAAGTCATATAAATTCACACGTTCCCAGAGAATTCGGCCGAGGAGGTGGAGTTGCTGCTATTTTTAACTCAGGTCTATCAATTAATCCTAAACCTAAACAGAGAGCAGACAGAAAATGTCTGCTGTCTGGCATCAATGCTACAGAAAGTGGAATCAAACCCAGTACACAGTTGCACAGATAAAGGTCAACAGGAGGTGAAATCACCAAGTAAGGGCATGCACTTTGAGGTTGCACAGTGCACAGCAAATAGTCAAACAGTAGTAAAAAATTCATCACAGTAGTAAGACATTGATCAGTGGAATTTTCCATTACAGTTCATACAATTTTGAGTTCATAATAAGGATCATCATGATGAATCTGACTAGTTTTTGAATAAACATGTGAAAATGTTTTTACCTTGTATTACTTTTTTTCTCTTTTGCCTAGCTGTACATTAGAACCTGCACCTCTATTTCCTACCACAGCACCATCCAGATCCCATTCACCTCCTAGACCAAGTTACCAACCCTCATCTCCCCCACACTCACACTCCAAACAGAGCTTTCCACCAAAGTCTCCAGGTAAGACCCTGTAAATCAGGGGTCTCAAACTCGCGGCCCGCGGGCCAATTGCGGCCCGCGGGACGATATTTTGTGGCCCCCGCCTTAATATGAAAGTTTAATGTTAGTGCGGCCCGCACAAACATTGTAGCAGCTCCGCTGTTAGCTGCTGTGTGGGACAATGTTATGATGTTCTGGTTTCCTACTGTGTGCCTGACCAGTGAACGCAGCATGTAAGTGAGTGACATGGGGGGCGGGGTCGTGTGTGTGTGTGTACGTGTGAGAGTGAGTGAGAGAGAGAGCCGGGAGAGAAAAGAGTGGCTTTGGATGTGCGGTGCAGGAGGGTGAAATTCATAGTTTTCTGCCCTCTTTCGCGCAGGTCATGATGTATCCAGTGCTTCATTTATAAATCACAAGGTGCCGGAACGCTAAGTACATATCACAGCGCAGGTACGACGAGCACAGGTCCCGGAACGCACATAAAACGCCGCTTAAAACAGCACACACATGCCACTTACAATGCAGTGGGACTTTTTTAGGCTATACTGCAGTGACGGTATCAGTCTTTATGTCAGTGATTAATAAAGTGGCGTCTTGAGCAAAGGCGACTTCTGAACGGAACACACACACATACACACACACACACACAATTTGTTAAATTGAAGGCAAATTCAAGGGACACCACGGCTCCTTTACGCACACGCTGCGCTGTGAGGTTTTGGGAGCTTCTTTACGCAGACAGATTATTCTAAACCGCAGCAGTTTATAACACGTCATTGAGCTAATATCTACATTTTACAGTCTGGGCTGTTTTACATTATTATTTACACCTGATATGTGTGGATGAATTTTAATGATTTAAATTCCCTCATCCTCTGGTGGTGACATTTACGCACCGAGCCACGGACTGTACATGACGATGTGCTAGTTATTTTGGTTCATCTTAGAAGTCTGCATTTGTTATTATTTTATGAAATTGTGATGCTGTTGTTAAGAAAGCTTTATATATAATTTATTAGATTATCTTGTTATTGCGTGGCCACAAATTAGTAATTCATCCACCGATGTCAACAGGGGCTCCGTAATTTTCTAGTGATTACATTATATTGTTATATTTTATTTTAATCATTTCTTAAAAAACTTTTTTTAATGTTCATATTTTTTTCGATACGAGAGGTACCGGATCTGCTCAAATAAGTCCCAGAACGCAGGCAAGCCAACACGCCGGCACAAAGTAAGCACAAAAATGTATAGAAAAATGTGAGGCTACAGGAGGAATTTGATCATAGATTTGCAGACTTCAAGACGCACAGAGCGACTTTTACAAAAATTTTGCGGATCCCTTCTCCTTTGATGTGCAAGATGCCCCTCCTGTGCTTCAAATGGAGCTCATTGGCCTGCAGTGCAACTCTGACCTCAAAGCCAAGTTCAGGGAGGTGAGTGGAAAGGAAGACAAGCTGGGGCAATTTTTGTGAGAATTGAACCCCAGCTTCCTTGAGCTTTCCCGAATGTTCAAGCGGACCATGTGCCTTTTTTGGAGCACATATTTGTGTGAAAAGCTCTTCTCCACCTTGAACTTCAATAAGTCCAGGTACAGGTCCAGGCTTACTGATGATCATCTTCAAGCCATACTGAGGGTCTCAACTGCTTCCTCCCTCAAGCCAAATGTGGCTCAGCTATGTGAGAGGAAGCGCTGCCAGGTCTCTGGCAGCAAGGCAAGAGAAGCCATGTTTACAAGAACTGTTCGTGTTCTTCAATATTCTATTCATGTTCAGAAGAACCCATTGAAGTTAAATAACTGTTAGTAATGACATTAGAGAAGTTTGGATTTTTTTAGCAAAGTTTTTTTTTTGTGGAATACCTGATGCGGCCCAGCCTCACCCAGATACTGCCTCCAGCGGCCCCCAGGTAATTTGAGTTTGAGACCCCTGGTCTAGTCGGATCATACTGGCTCATAGTGTGTCTTACTACGTCATGGACAGGCAGCTGGAAAACAACACGAGTAACATGAGTTTATTATTAATAAACGAAAATAGCCGCGCTGCATCACCGTTGGAAGATCCACAGCAAAAAAACACCAAAACAATTCATAAACAGTTACTTACATTCAATGGCTTAATTTTCTGCACTTTAAATCCGGACTTTCAGCGTCTCAGCCTAACGCCTCTTTGTTTGTGTGTGTGTGTGGGGGGGGGGGACTCAGGCTGTGAAAACATACAGAAAAAAGTCACGTTGATGAAAAAACTTAACGAGAACAAACTGTTACATCTAAGTAATTCATACATATTTACACATGCACTAGATCCGCTCCAGCACTCGATGCTGTATTCGTATTTTAGCAACTTTCTCGCTATCCGAAAGTGGCGGACATGCTTTCAGATGTACCAGTTAGCTTCGTAGTTAGCATGGCGGCTCCGTTTAGCTCTCACCTTAACTCAGGGACTGTGCTCCCGTCTTCTCCGCCTTGACTCGTCCACACAGGGCGCGCGGATCTGCTTCCCACGCACTCATCTTCTCCTCCAGGGAACAGCGTCGTGTCGACTTCAGCAAGTTATTTACTCCGAAGACAGAGTCACTCGTACGGAACAAGCTAAACACGAGCCGGAGTTACATGTCAGCGACACTCGACGCTGCACGGCGTCTACGAGGCTGTTTTGAAAGTAGTGGTGAAAAGGTAGCATTTATAATTCATGGAAAACAGCTTAGTTTGCCATTGACATGTGAATTTGATGCCAGTATTTTGGGAGGACAGATATTTTTATGGAAAGCCAGTAGAAGTTTGGAGCTTACAGGACACAGATGATCATACCCAGCATCATTTCTTTGCTGGTAGAGGTGTGGTTAACAAATCCTCTGTGCATTTAACCAGCACAATTGAAAAAGTGACTGTAATCATGCCACTCTGTACAGTGGTTGAGATTCAGGATTGTTTTGGATGACAATAAAAATTTGAAATAAAGTGCATTGTTTAATTTGACAGCATTGACCTTTGTCAAGATGCCAGATAGTTTAGTATACTCTTAGAAAAAGGTGTTATCTGCTCTGAGGGGAACTATCCTGATTTGCATTTGTGAAGCTCAGAGCATTGTCATTTGCATGTGAAAGCGTCCTCTAGGCGTAGGAGTAGGGGGGTCACCTCACAACAGCTCTCAGGCTTGACAACTGCAGAGTTTCCTTTGCTGCCTGCAGATACGTGTGAAAGTCGTTAACCGAAGGATGTGCCAACACTTTCCTGGGACACAGATTGACACAAACGCTTGTTTTCATGTAGTGCATGCCGGATGTACAGATAAAGCGTGAATATCACTCACTCGTTTAGCTGTAGCCAAAGCCAATAACAGAGCCACCTTCAGGGATAACGTTTTCATGTCGACGTTATCCAGTGGTTCAAAAGGATGACTAGAGAGGGCACCAAGCACCACTGCTGGATCCCAAGATGGTGACATAGTTTTAGAGATGGGCAGCAACCTCCGTGCACCCTTCATAAAACGACAAACCAGGGGGTGTAGGCCCACTGGTTTTCCATCAAATCCAACATGGCAAGCGGAAATAGCTGCCAAGTAAACTTTGACAGTAGAAAATGCCCTCTTTTGATCAATCAAGTCCTGCAGGGAGGACAGGATAGTACCAACTGGACACTGAAAAGGGATTTCCTGTGCAGAAGCACACAAATCCTCAAACAATTTCCACTTACAGTCATAGAGAGACCTAGTGGATGATGCTCTGGCATTCTGAATCGTGTTAACAACATTCTGGCTCAGGTTAAACCACTCACGTGCCAAGCCCACAGGGCGAGGCGCTCCGGATGAGGGTGAAATATCTGCCAGCGCGCGCCTGGGAGAGCAGGTCCCTGCGCAGCGGGAGAGGCTACGGGTGACCGTAGAGGAGCTGCCTCACTTCCGCCAGCCAGTGCATGGACGGCAAGTGAGGAGCGATCAAAATTAGTGACAGACGATTCTCCCGCACCCTGAGCAGTGTCGGGGGAATCAAAGCCAGAGGTGGAAACGCGTAAAGCGGGACGCGCGGCCACTCGTGAGCGAACGCATCCAGCCCCAGCGGTGCGCTCCGGTCGTGCAGGGAGAAGAACAGTGGGCACTGTGTGTTCGCCCCCGACGCAAACAGATCCACTGTTGCGCGGCCGAAAAGTGACCGAATCTTCTCTACTACAGACGGGAGAAGCTTCCACTCCGCGTAGAGAGGATTTACCCTGGACAAGAGGTCCGCACCCACATTCTGAATTCCGGGAACGTGGGTTGCTCTCACTGAGAGGAGATGCACCTCGCCCCATAATATCAGTCTGCGTGCAAGAGTGTGTAACTGTAGAGAACGTAGACCCCCCTGGCGATTGATATACGCCACCGTGGTCGTATTGTCCGTCCTCACTAACACATGATGTCCCCGGAGAAACGGCAGAAAATGTTTCAGCGTCAGAAACACTGCCATCAACTCCAGATAATTTATATGGGCATGTTTGAGATCTGTGCTCCACATCCCATTCGCGGATCTGCCTTCGAACACACCTCCCCAGCCTGACAGACTGGCGTCCGTTGTCACCACTTTTCTGGCAGATATTGCGCCCATGCGCACACCTGCTGTCAACAGAGACAGCTGTTGCTATGGTCGCAGCGCGCTGACGCAGGACGCGCAAACCGTGACACTGCGGCGTCTGTGTCGCACAGGATCCAGTCTGAGAGAAGCCACCCAGCGCTGGAAATCTCTCATGTACAGTCTGCCCAGCCTCACCACCAAGATGGTTGAGGCCATCAATCCCAGTAACCGGAGACACAGTCCATACGTGACCCGACGTGTTACGGCAAAATGAGAGAGAGTGGACCTGAAAGTGTTTACTCTCTCGGCTGACAGGCGAGCCGTGTAGGTCAGTGAATTTAACGTGAGACCCAGAAAGGCAATGTCCTGGCTCGGTGTTAACACGCTCTTTTCCCTGTTCACCACAAACCCCAGATCGGCTAGGTGTGCCAGCACAATGCCTGTGTGCGCCGCCGCCTCTTGCTCTGAGCGCGCCAGCAGCAGCCAGTCGTCCAGATAAGTGGCAACGCTATAGCCCTGCTCCCTGAGGGGGGCTATAGCGGCATCGACACATTTCACAAACACCCTCGGGCTCAGTGACATGCCGAATGGCAGGAATAGGTACTCGCACACTGTGTCCTGAAAAGCGAACCTCAGATATCTCCTGTTCGGAGGATAAATGGGAATGTGAAAATATGCATCTTTCAGATCGATTGATGTGAACCAGTCAAACGTATCAGCGTTGAATGTGTCAGCATGCGAAACTTGTATCTCCTGAGATACGAGTTCAGAATGCGAAGGTCCAGGATGGGACGTAAGCAACTCCCCCCTTTCTTAAGGACCAGGAAATACCTCGAATAAAAACCTTCCAGTCTCTGCTGGCGTGGCACTATTCGTATGGCACTTTTGTTTAATAGAGCTGATATTTCTTCCCGTAACACCCGGGCCGACTCTCCGTGCGCACGGGAAGCGATGAGGCCGCGGAAGCGGGGGGGCATCGTGGCGAATTGAAGCCTGTAGCCTTTGGCCAGTGTTTTCAATATCTACTCTGACGCTGTGCATGCTTTCCAACTCTCTAACCTCAAAGTTAGGGGGGAGTGAAGCTCTGTCTGACACAGACGATCTCTGGGGGCCCGCACGAGCTGCACACCTCCGATTATCACCGCGCATGCGCGGTCTGATAGGCTCGAGATGAGCGGAACGGGACGTTTCACCACAGGTGGGACGCTGCTTCCCCCTTGTGGTGTTAAGGGGGACAACGGTGTGCTTTGCACGTTGTGTGTCGTTTTTGAGTCTTTTTGTATTTGTAACCCTGCTCCCTCGGCTGTGTGCCTGGATGCGTCAGTGAAAAACTTTTTATTGACACAAACTGTGTGTGAGTGCTTGTGAGACATTGGTGTGGTGTTGAACAATCCCACATCTGAAACATGTCTCTTCTCCTCTTTAATGGGACGCACGAACTGAGCTCTGGGCCCACGCGTCGCCGAGAGGGATGGGTGGCACTGGGTAATTTCTCCCCTAACACACGGGATAGCTGGGCTGCCAGGGAACAGGGATCGGCTGGCAGCTCTGCTCGCGGTGGGGTTGACCGCTAAGTCGCCTTCTTCTTCCGCCTGGCCTGCTGACTGGGTGACAGTTGAGCAGCCTGGGTCGACGGGGAGAAGAAGGGCTTCCTCGGCCAAGCGGGCTTGGTGTCCGGGGGGCCGTTGGTGTTCGCACCCGGTTGAGCCCTGGGGCGCTTCGGGATGCGGAAAGCAGGGGGAGCGCTCCTAGAGGCCACCTGAGCGAAAGTCTGCCGGGGGGCCGGGTGCGCGGCAGCAGGTGCTTTCCTCGGAAGGCAGAGCTGCAGAGCCTCATCTTCCTTTTTCTTCGCCTCGCAGCGCTTTTGCATTGAAGCGAGAGCGGAGCCGAAGACACCCTCGGAGACAATAGGCATGTCCAGGATGTCCTCCTTTTCTCTATCGGACAGATTGGTCGGATTCAGCCATCTCGTCCTCTCCTGTAACACCAACATCGACATGCACTTCCCCGCCGCCTGTACAGCGCATCGCTGTACGCGCAGGCAGATATCCGCAATTGTGGTGATCTCATCCCATGCGGAACATTCAGGCTCAAAAAGCTCCGCTTGGTAAGCTGACAACATGGAGGTGACGTTGAGAGCCCTCACTGTCAAAGCCGCTGCTTTATAAGCTCGCTCAGTCATGGCAGACTGGAGGCGATCGGCTTTAGTGGGGAGTGTGGGGGCCCTGGACGAGGCAGCTGACAGCCGTGGATGGAGGTGAGCTGCCACCATGGGCTCCATGGGAGGCATGCGGGCCATGGCATGTTTATCCATCCCTTCAACATCCAGGGAAGACGCACCTTGAATGGTGGCTTTGCTGGAGTAAGGGTTTTGCTTCCATGAGGCGGTAACTTCCTCCAGGAGTTCCGGGAACACCGGGAGAAGTTGTCTCGCAGCCCTCTTCGCTTGGGGTGATTTCTTCCCCTCGTAGCGGGACCTTGGGGCCTCCGCCACGACAGCGGGCCATGGAATCTTCGGTCTCTCTGCGGCGCGCTTACACACATCGTGCATATCGCCGCTAAGCTGGGGCGTAATTACCCCAGCCGAGCCCTTTGCAGGGCTTGGAGAGCTGAGAGCCTGTGCCGGTGGAACGAAGCAGGATTTAAAATCCTCGTCGTCACCATCCGACACCAGACAATCCTCGCAGTCGGACTCATCCTCCTCCTCATAATCCAACATGAGAGGTGGCTCCGTTAGCGGGTCCAGCAAATCCAGCGTGGAGCCCCAGTGCCGAATCTCTGGTTTGGGAGTGTCCTCCTCGGCTACACCGGGTTGGGGTTTCTCGGTGGTGGCCGTGGATAGGATCGGGTCCCCCTCAGAGAGGCTAGCTTGGCGTGCTAGCCATCGATGGAGGCTCTTCGCTGTGAAGCGGGAGCAGTCGGCGCACGAGCCCGGGTTGCTGATGGCGGCGCGGGCATGTTCCAGCCCGAGACACGCCGAGCAGACCTGGTGAGTGTCCGTTCTCGACATTTTATTTCCACAGGTGCACAGGCGATTGGCATCGCCTAGGTTCGGGGTGGAATGAAGCTTTGCAGCTTGCTCCATTTAGCTTGGTGTGCTAAAGGGTAGCGAATTATCTGGAGTGATAATCCCTGTTAGCTAGCTAGCTCCGGTAGCAGGCAGTGCGGTGACCACAGGCTCCCGGTGCCGTTTAGCTATTTAAATTTGAAAAACTACCTATGGTGAAGGCAGTCGGGTCGACGTTGCTACCACTAGCGTCCGGCGTAGGAGGTGTTAGCTCCGGTCTATGGACAGCAGCTAGTTAGCATCGACGTCGATTAGAAAATGCTTGTTCGTGAAGCGAGAAGAGTTGTTTGAATGACGTGTGACGCCGCGTCCACCGTATTTAAGGTGCGGCACCTTGAAGCGGACGTCACGACTGCCAGCCTATCAGGGCTGGCGAATTGTTATAGTGCTTCTGTGAATACGCGCGAGGGGCGTATCCCATAGTGAGACATCGAAACGAATGCTAAGAAAGAGAACTGACTTAGTTTGAATTATAATTCTTATTTAGAATTTTTGCCTACCTTTTGGAGGGTTAAATGATAAATTTGCAATGACTTGACTTAAAGCTTTTTGATTTCTGACTGGCCTTAGGTTTGACGGAAGAGAATGTGGATTCCCAGTGTCCCAGGAAGCCCTACACCAGTTCGATGACTAACTGCCAGCTCCGCGCAGTCTGTGTGGTGATGTTGATCTCCAAAGTCATTTTGCAGACTTGGAGAGACAAAGTGGGCTTGCTCTACCAGTCAACTGCTGTTGTGAATTACATATCACTTAAGAATATGTCTGGACTTTAGAATCTTCAGCTCCTGGTTCTGCAACATAATTTGACTGGTACACGTGTTATGTAAATAAATTATTATAAAAATTAACTAACATCCAACAGCCTTGTGTATTTGTTCTGTTATGTCAGTTTTTTGTAAATATTAGGGTTCAACACAATGAATATACCACACATGGAAAACCCTGTGGTCTTTAAAGAAAACTGTAACATGTAAAAATAAAACAGTTCTTCAAGATGTTGAACAGTGAAACAGTACACTCAAAATGTTTAACCTGAATGTGCCTTGTTTAATGAAATGGCTTGAAACTTTGTTTACTAACAAATTGCAGGCTAAAAACTCAGACTAATATGAACATGTCTGCATTGCTTCAATGGACAGAACATAAATGAAACATTTGCAGCATTTGAATATAATAGTTAAACATTAACTTTGGTGAACCACGGTTTGGGCTTTAAGGAAGCCCAAACCCAGGGGCATTTTGTATTCCAAAATCCATGGTTTCTTTAAAGTCTTCATAGCTTTGTAAGATCGGAATCTTAATTGTATTTGAGCATATGTTCGCCAGAGGAAAGCGTGAGGTCTTTTGAAAAAGTATCTGTGGCTGTGGCTGTATAGTTGCAGGAGGAACTTCCCTCAGCCCGGTCCCAAACATAAGGACATCCTCCAAAGATGGGCCTTGCCTCTTTTTCTGGCGGGGAGGGGGTATGTTAGGCATTTGTTTTTTTAAGAATAGATTGTGGCAGAAAACGATTGCTGCATTTAAAGTTTTATATCTCACTGTTTAATGCATTGATGATTCTGCACATCTTATAATTTTGAGAGTTAATACCTTCGACGTAGAGCAGATAATCTCGCGAGTAGCCCAGTACTCTGGCCTCCTCCTTGGTGCTACCAGGTAGACTGAACTCCACGTGGAAGATGTTTTCCAAAGCATCAGCAGTCAGTTTGTCTCAGTGTAGCAGATGAATGAAAAGAACAATGAAGGATGCTGTTCCAGGGCGTTGACAAAATCCAGCGTCGCTAGTCTCCCTTGAACCTACAACACATACAGAATTATTTTTTTATTTCCAGTACAATGTACAAGGAATTTGTTCCACAGAATAGACCGAATATGTTATACCTCTGGATCGAATGATGGTTCCGGTAGATGAAATACCACTGAATGTAATCCTCTACAACTTTCTTCTGATCCTCCAGTATCCTCATGAAGCGAAAGCAGCCTGCTGTCTGAAGCATGCTGGAGTAATTTTCTGTGAGACCCCGGAGTTCCCTCAGTGATGTAGTAATCTAGCCTGACGTTGTCATACTCAATTCTAGTCAGAATATGAGTCTGAGACCGCTCCATTGGGCTGTGATTATGGGGCGTGTTTCAAACGAACCAGGAAAAAAAATGCCTCTTCGTTCAATTGGATAGACCTACAACCAATCAGAGCAACGTAGTGTGTGACGTATGTTTAGCGACATTGTGAGTTATTGACTAAGTCAGACAGTCAAGACTTTCTCTTACCATAAAAAAACAACACAGCGCGTTTCCTCATTGAGATCTTTATTACAAGATGAACAACTCTTGTGGCAGTTAAACGGAATCCGGTCAATGGTCACACTTGTAAATAAGCGCTGTTGCAGCTAAGCCCCGCTGAGAGAGCAGCTAGCCGCTGAGAGCTAGCTCTGTTTGACGGCTCTCGACCTCTCAGTCCGATTGTTGTCACGCCCTCACTTTCGGAACTCCTCACCCAGACCCGGGTCTGTCCGGGTTGCCTTCCCGTGGACTGACAGTCCGTGTGCGGACATGAAGCCGAGCAGCGGAGGCTTAGCTCCGGGCTGCTGCTTCCAGCTGCTAACGTCTTCGCTGTGCTGCGTTCAGGGCAACCTCGTTCAGGGAAACCTCCTGCCACATAGCGAACATGCAATAGTTTTATCGATGAAAAAATAATGTCCACCTCGTCGTGCACGCCAAGTTGCATCGCCATGCCTTGATCGCGTTTCTCTGTTCCTCTTTCAAAATTAATGCGCTATCGATGTCTTCTAAAACAGACTCAATGGCAGCATCTACACATCTCAGCTCTCCAGCTTAATACTTAAGTCTATTCAAAATAGACTTAAGTATTTTTGATTTAGAGTCCCTCTCCACATGTTATCCTCTATTAAAGTACTGTCAAACAAACTATTTTTCAGCCACGGAGGTATCAATTTATATTTTATATATAGTTTTGTTTCGGTTTAATGATTTCTTGAAATTGCTTAACCAAGAGGGCCTTCTTCACTTCATCATCCTCAATTCGAGCCTCAATTGCCTTTACTTTACCAATGAGGTACAGGAAGAAGTTTGGGGATAGACAACGAGGCCCTGGACCGCCATTGACACAGGAGATTGCAATCATTCTTCCAATGTGGAAGTATTCATCATCTTCGACAGCTAGAAAATACCAATATTGCAATGTTGGACAAATTACTTTGCAACATTATAAAAATTTGACAAATAAGGATTACCTTTACTATCAAATGCAAGGTATTTTGCACTGTCTTTGCCGTCAAATATTCTTCTTGTCTTGATGGAGTCCATCAAAAGGGTAAGAAATTCTCGAGTGGGCCCACCGGTGTCCACAGCGTCTTCCGTAAACCCAACATCATCGGTGAATTTCACCATCATGCTGTAGCTAGGGTCATATGTGGATCGCTTGAACCCTCTTAAGGCACCATCCCAGACATTGGCCCGGTTAATGTTAAATCTGCTAAAGGAGGTAGTGTTAAGCTTCTGAGACAGATTTAAGACCACGTCTGCAGCTGTCAGTCCATCACTGTAGAATAAGAAAACAGTCAGTTAAAGGCAAGAACATATGAAGACCGTCTCTTCTTAGTTGTGTGGATCATTTAAACTACAACTAAAACTTAGTTTTAGTTTTTTATGGGCTTTTTATAGTGAGTAAGCTATCCGACATTACTTGAAAATGATAAGCTGAAGTCTGACATCACAATCTTCACTTGTAATAGGTTGTTCTGCATGACCATGTTCTTACCTGCAACAGTCACTGAGACAGAGAGAGAGAACAATAAACATTACTTATGACAATGCAGTAAATAATATACAAGCAGCTTCGAAGGATAATGTTACCTTTAGACACAATTTTACATGACCTATGGTCTTCACCTGCACTTGTTGACGCTTTACAAGCGTTCTCAATAAAGCTTACATCTCGCCCACGGGAACAGCAAAATCTTGGGTTCTGGATTGAGTTGTCCAATGATATGCCACAGATAGGACAAAACGTTTTTATCTGAAAAATAATGGGTTAAAGTTAGCATGTTACATTGTCTTCTGCTGTTCTGTATACATTTTAAAATATTTATGCTGTCAAACTGCATCTTAATTTGCTTACGTTTTGTTTTAACCATTAATTAAACGATTTAGAATTTATTTTTGTCCTTAAACGTTACTTGATAACAGTACTGAAAGTACTGCTGCTAGCAGAGCTAGCGTTTTTCACAATTAATTGTGTGTATTTCGTATTTTTTAATCGGCAGTCTAATAATAAGCAGAACGTCAACGCTCGGTCAACAGTATACATCTGCAGTAATAAAGTGATTATTTATGAAAATAAACCAAAACAACTTACAGTTTAGTTAAGTTTCCAGTATTGGATGGTAACCGGCTTAAGAAACTCCAACACCTGCGGCAACAAGATCCGGTCGTGTCCGTCACTTTTAGGTGTCCTCTGGAAACACTTCCGTTATCGTTTCTTCTATATGCAGCGCGTTTCTGTACTTGGTGCGCGTTCGGGTATTTGCTGCGCGTTCGTGTATTTGCTGCGAGTTTCTGTAATGTGTTGTGTGGTGTTGTGAAATTGATGAAGACGTATTCTTACGTTGCTGGTGTTTTGACAACTTGCATGTGTTTTCTTAAGTTGCTGTGCGTTGAGCTTTCAGGGCCAGCTGCCATTATTATCACGATCAGCCAGCAAGATACAGAATCTGCCATAATGGATCCACTGATACGCGATCCACAGATCGTAATCCATGATGTGGCCACAGCTGCGGCCCTGGATCAGCGGACGATAAGGCAAAGGGACTCCGGGGAAGAAGTCAAGTCAGTAACATGTAGTCATGAGATATTTCTTTGATGTGTTAACGATTGAGAAGAGGAAGGAGAAGCTGGAAAGAGAAGCTCCGTGTGTCATGTGTCCCTCAACCTTCTAATCCTATGGCAGCATTACTAAGAGCAAGTCTAAGACAAGCCTGTACCAGCTCTATCTATATTAGATGTACTGGAGGTACATTTCAAAGGTCTATTTTGCCCAAGTTCCTTTCCAACATATTTCTAAATTTATTACAAAAGTGATTTGCCAAATAATACAAATCAATAACAAATTTGCTCTGGGGTAATAAACCGGTGCACATGCAGAAAAAAATCTTGCAGTTTCCAAAACGTGTTGGGGGCATCGCCCTGCCCAATCTTTTACTCTATAACTCTATAGCCTGCCCCGTACCAGCCTGCTTCAAGACCTCCACCGTCATCCCTGTCCCCAAAAAAACTAAGATCACGGGACTAAATGATCACAAGCTCTCCCAGCTGAGTGTGCCTGACTCCACCTGCAGGTGGATCACAGACTTCCTGTCTGACAGGAGGCAACACGTGAGGCTGGGGAAGCATGTCTCCGACTCCAGGGCTATAAGCACCGGTTCCCCTCAGGGCTGTGTTCTTACCCCTCTACTCTTCTCCCTGTATACAAACAGCTGCACCTCCAGTCACCAGTCCGTCAAACTCCTTAAGTTTGCAGACGACACCACCCTCATTGGGCTCATCTCTGGTGGGGATGAGTCCGCCTACAGGTGGGAGATTGACCATCTGGTTAACTGGTGTGGTCAGAACAAACTGGAGCTCAATGCCCTGAAAACAGTGGAGATGGTTGTTGACTTCAGAAGGAACCCAGCCCCCCCCACCAACATCACCCTGAGAGACGCCCCAGTCGTCACTTCGGAGTCCTACCCCTCAGCCACAGCCGTCCCTGTGGCTGAGGGGTAGAGTGGTTGTCCTCCAACCTGAAGGTCGGCAGTTCGATCCCCAGTCTGACCCATCTTAATGCCGAAGTGTCCTTGGGCAAGATGCTGAACCCCGGATGGCCCCCCATAGGATAACAAAGTGCTGCGACTGTATGAATGTGTGTGTGAATGGGTGGACGTAAAACTGTACTGTAAAGCGCTTTGAGTGGTAAAAAAAGACTAGAAAAGCGCTATATGAATACAAAACCATTTACCATTCCTGGGCACCATCATCTTCCAGGACCTCAAGTGGGAGCTGAACATCAACTCCCTCACCAAAAAGGCTCAACAGAGGATGTACTTCCTGCGGCAGCTGAAGAAGTTCAACCTGCCAAAGACAATGATGGTGGACTTCTACACCTGCATCATCGAGTCCATCACCATCTGGTTCGCTGCTGCCACCGCAAACGACAAAGGCAGACTGCAGCGTATCATCCGTTCTGCTGAGAAGGTGATTGGCCGCAATCTGCCATCTCTACAGGACCTGTTTGCGTCGATGACCTTGAGGCGTGCAGGCAAGATTGTGGCCGATCCTTCTCACCCGGGTCACAAACTCTTCGAGCTTCTTTCCCCCGACAGGAGGCTGCGGGGCCAACAGGACTAAAACCGCCCGCCACAAGACCAGCTTCTTCCCGGCTGCAGTGGGCCTTATCAACAAGGCCCGGGACCCCCACCTGACTTGGACTCTTATCCCGCACCCACGTCTCAATTCTGTGTTACATTAACACACATAACAAAACAGTATATTGCATATTGCACATCCACATTTCTCTCCTGTTTTGCATTTTACTTTTTATTTAACTTTTTATATCTTGTATATATCTGTTTTGCATTTTACTCTTTATTTAACTTTTTATATCTTGTATGTATTTGTTTTATTTTATATACAGTTATTTCTTTCTTATGTGAAGTACTTATTGTGTTTTTATGCTTTATGTTAAATGTATGCACCTATTTACCAAAGAAAATTCCAGGTAGGTGTAAACCTACTTGGCAATAAATCCTTTCTGATTCTGATTCTAATATTCAAAACTCCTATACTGGATGGACAAATCTACTGCCGATCAGCCTAAACTTCAGGTACCAACATCCCACCTCTTTCATTTTTTTCAAAATCCGAATCTCCCCCCAAAAACATTAATTGACAATCTTTTCACAGTGGATCCCAACCAGAGAGGGAATATGACCTATATTTGCTATCAGTTCAGTCTTTCCCCCTCAAAGTAGGGAGGCATGGGAACAAGATCTGGGGCTAAACATAGAGGATGGCCGGAGGGGCAAGATTCATGAGCTAGTACATAACTCCTCCATCTGTACCCAGCATGGACTGATTCAATGCAAACTCATACAGACTTTATTTCACTAATGAGAGATTGTCTAAATGTCAAGGGGTTGGGGAAAGAGCAACAAAAAATTTGAGCATTGTTTTTCGATCTTTATCTTGTAGCTTGTTCTGTGGATACCTTGTAATATGCATGCTCAATAAAATATATTTATTGTCCAACTGTCACCGCTTGTCTTTTACTGAGGCTACCAACATCCCACCAAATTTACCATTAAACTGTAAATTGGCTTTGGGCACATCTAGCTGGTAAGCGAATGACATTGGTGTCTTGCATGCGGTTGCTCCCTTGCTTCCATCCCGCTTCCATCTCTAGGTCTTTGTCCTACTGTTTCTTTCATTGTGCGATGCTACGCCTGATAATGCTGTATACAACAGTACTAGACAACAAGACAAAAACAACTGACTGTCAACAACTCTTCTTGGTTGTGAGATTTACAATCATTATTCCAAGACTCTTCGAAAAGTGGGTGTATAATGGATAAGTTCCAGTTTATTGTGTATTTAGAGATTTTAGAGAAGGTGTTAATGAGTGTAAAGGTTGATTTAAGCAGGGGTAAACGGTCTTGTAAATATAGCATCCGCATTAAGACTGATTCTATGTTGAAGGTTTGTGGTGTGTACAGGTGCATCTCAATAAATTAGAATATCATGGAAAGGTTTGTTTGTTTCGATAATTCTATTCAAAAGGTAAAACTCATATTATATAGATTCATTACACACAGGGTAAAATATTTCAAGCGTTTATTTCTTTTAATTTGGATGATTATGGCTTATGAAAACCCCAAATTCAGTATCTCAGAAAATTTGAATATTGTGAAAAAGTTCAATATTGTAGACTCACAATGTCCCACTCTAATCAATTGATTAACTCAAAACACCTGCAACGGTTCCCTGAGCCTTTAAATCAGGGCTCTTCAGTTGGCGGCCCTCAAGCTGCTTTGGACTGGCTCCCGGAGTGTGCTCAAAAAGTACTTGTACTTTCTTGATTCTTGTTGTTCTGGGTCTGTACCCTCGGGGTTGAATGCACTTATTGTAAGTCGCTTTGGATAAAAGCGTAAGCTAAATGTAATGTAATGTAATGATCTGGTAGCCTCATTCAGTTTGTGATAGGGATGCACCGATATGGAAATTCTTGGCTGTTACCGATACCGATGTTTAAAACAACAATCTAGCCGGTAGCCGATATTTTTTTATTTTGTTTTTGTTGTTATTCATTCACCCTTTTGTGCCAGGAAAATAATTAAATCATTATTTAAAAAGCACCATTTTAAATGATTTCAGCCCTTTATCACTCTTATCTTTTAATGAGCACAAATTCAATCAGATTTATGAAACAATCTTGGTTTAACTACACTTTATTTAATATAACCTTCTGTTACAGAAGACATCCAGCTAAATAGCCTTTAAAACGTTCAATCACAAGTGCACAGTCTCTCTGTTGCAAACAGATGCGGTCAGTGTCTTGTCACAGTATCATGGTCAGTAACTCACAGTAACTGCACATACTCGAGATGCAGCTGACGCCACATGCAAAAGTAACTGCGTCCAAACTATGGCTAATTGTACACTCTCACATGCAGTTGGTGGCGGTATGCACCCGTTTAAGCCAAGTTAACAGGTACTGCATGTTTTGGCTGGACATATATTATGAGGGACAACAAATGACCAATCAAATTTTCCCCTTCGCGCTCTAGAGTGCATCATGATGACCGTTCCGACTCGTATCTTTCAAGCTGCGCTAACGAGACAAAAACGTCTCTCTCCACCTTAAAAAAAAAGAAAAGTTGACTCAAAAAATATTCAGTTCAAAAATGAATGGACAGGGAAATACGTATTTATAACTTTGGATAGTAGGAACCGGTATGGAAGGCATTTGAAGACGGCGCATGCTAACTTGACTGATGTCACTTTCCCACTGGGCTCTGCTGCTCGGAAGCAGAAGATAACGAGCCTCAAATCTTGTTATGAGCGAAGATGTCAAACTTTATTTTGGGCCTCTACGGATCAAGAGAGAGCAACGGTGGCAATGTACGACTGGCATGGATATTGGCTTAAAATAAAAGCAGTTTACAGACTCCAAGATGGTCAAGGAGTGTATGCTAGCATCCATTGAGGAGGTGGTAGCAGATGAGAAAACACGAAAAAGCGTTATCGATTCCATCCTGCAAGTTCCAATATCTGACTCGTCAAATATGAGGAGAGTGGAGTCCCTTGCATAAGCACAATTAAAGCTTTCAGGCAATCCAATTTCTCAAAGTACGTGCCTCTGCAAAGAGTGGAATGTTGTTGGAGCAGATTTAGCTCTGTAGCTCTGAATGTTGTTGGGAATCATGTAATGTTCAGTTATGTTGTTTTATCATTTTTAAATGCACTTAACATTGTGGACCATTTTTTGTGACATTGCATGTCTGTGATGGACAATCCTCGTGGCCAGAGTTTTCCTATCTTTTCAATTCAGACTCTGAATCTTACTGTAGCAATCAATGACAGTGTATAAAATAGCTTTTGGACAATCTGAGGAGGGCCGAAGTGATGTCTCTGGCCGTGGATGAGTCCGATAACAGTGATGTTGCACAGCTGTGCCTCTATGTGCAATTTTTTGATGGGGAATGTTTTCATGAGGATCTGCTTGGACTAATTCCCATGGAGGGACATACTACCGGTGAGATTCTTTTCAAATTTTATCCGGTCAACTTCCAGTTTACAGCACTGCCTTTTAGCTATTAGCTGACATGTCTGCTCAATATAAAGATTTGCTCATTCACAATGACATTAGATGGCTTAGCAAAGGAAATGCATTGAAACGTTTTTGTGAGTTAAGATAGGAAATTCCACCATTTGAACCAACTCAACTTGAAGTTGCAGGGCAGGGATAAAACAGCTGCAGAGTTTGTGGAGGAGCTTCATGCTTTTCAAAGGAAGCTCTCCCTTTTCTGTGTTACTCTGTTCTGTTGCCTACAAATTACAGAAATGATGTCAGGCTCCATTGACTCGTTGAAAAACAACTTTGCCTCAAGGTTTCATGATTTTAGCATCCCCATTGGAATTATGACATTTGTAAAGGATCCTTTCTCTGTGAACGTTCAATCTGGCTTTGCATTGAAAGGAAAGGAGCTTTTATCCTCTGTGGATGAGGGGTCTTTACAACTGGAAACCATTGACATTCAGTTGTCAGGTGACTTGCAACAGTCATGGCAGCAGGCAGGTTTTGAAAAAATATGGACCCATGAAGTCAGCTGTGAGAAATTTCCACACTCAAGGGATCTTGCACTTATTAAAACTCACAATCACATATCCCTTACTGACCAGCATTTACATGACTGCATGCGCGTTGCCCTGACAACTTATAAACCTGACTTCACTGCTCTTGCCAAGTCAAAAATAGGCAAATTACATGCTAATTAATAAGCATGTTAGTCAAGCAAGCAATTAAGGTTCATATTTGTAACAGTATGATGTAATTAGGATGTTATTCACCTCATTAATTGTCATGTATTTCAATTCAGAGGTCTACTATGCAGTTTTGTTTTGTATTTGTTTGTGGACTTGGACGTTGTTTGTAAATAAATGAATGAAATTCTAAACAACTGATACAGTTCACCTGAACTGAGTGATGAAATTTGAAACACTTTTCCTTGATAGAATACCATGCACTTATAAATTTATTCAATTTTATTCAGTTCCATGCAATACACTTTGTTGGTGGAGATACATATGATTCTGCCTGTCACGCAAATCAGTTTAATCTTAAATATTGAGGATAACGACCAGTAAAGTTGTGTTGGTACAAGTATGTACAATGAAGTGCATGTTTTTGTTAGTTAATTGTATTTCTCCCATGTCTGTTAATATGGCTTGGTTATTGCTCACCTGGTTTGATTTTTGAATCCTTGGGCCTATGCTGCCTCTTGGGCAGATGTTGTTAAGCTCTTACAAAATAGAATATATTGACTCCTTCAGTATGTTTTTGTAATTTCATTATTTGTTGCTCTGATTACTCATATCCTCCGGCCCCTTTGCCTCAGTTTCAAGAACCGGCCCCAGCTCCAAACTAATTGAAGAGCCCTGCTTTAAATGGTCTCTAAGGCTGGTTCAGTAGGAAACACAATCATGGGGAAGGCTGCTGACTTAACAGTTGTCCAGAAGACAGTCATTGACACCCTCCACAAGGAGGGTAAGCCACAAAAGGTCATTGCTAAAGACGCTGGCTGTTCACAGAGTGCTGTATCCAAGCATATTCATAAAGGTTGAATGGAAAGAAAAAGTGAGGTAGAAAAAGGTGCACAAGCAACAGGGATAACCGCGGCTTTGACAGCATTGTTAATCAAGAATTTGGGGGAGATTCACAAGGAGTGGACTGAGGCTGGAGTCAGTGCACTAAGAGCAACCATGCACAGACGTATCCAGGACATGGGCTACAACTGTCGTATTCCTTGTGTCAAGCCAATCCTGAATCAGAGACAACGTCAGAAGCGTCTTACCTGGGCTAAGGAGAAAAAGGACTGGAATGTTGCTCAGTGTTCCAAAGTCCTCTTTTCAGATGAAAGTAAATTTTACATTTCATTTGGAAATCAAGGTCCAAGAGTCTGGAGAAAGAGTGGAAAGGCACATAGATCGGCCAGCAAACTCGCCTGACCTGAACCCCAGAGAATCTATGGGGTATCGTTAAGAGGAAGATGAGAGACACCAGACCCAACAATGCAGACGAGCTGGAGGCCGCTATTAAAGCAACCTGGGCTTCCATAACACCTCAGCAGTGCCACAGGCTGATCGCCTCCATGCCACGCCGCATTGATGCAGTAATTCATGCAAAATGAGCCCGACCAAGTATTGTGTGCTTATATATGAAAATACTTTCAGTAGGCTGACAGTTTTATTGGTCTTATGTAATATTCTAATTTTCTGAGATACAGAATTTGTGTTTTCATTAGCTGTAAGCCATAATAATCTAAATTAAAAGAAATAAACGCTTGAAATATTTCAATATGTGTAATGAATCTATATGTTTCACTTTTTTAATTGAATTATCATCATAAATTAACTTTTCCATGATATTCTAATTTATTGAGATGCACCTGTATACCTTTGATGCTGTTGCTATGGTATTTGGCTGCAGCAAGTGGCTCTATGAAGAGAGCAAACAATAATGGAGTGGACATCCTTGCCAGGTGCCCTGGGGAAGTGTGCAATCCTTTGTGGTGACCGTGACTATGGGTGAGATCTATAGTGTCCTTAGCGAGTAGATGAATGACTCCCCAAGCCAAATTTGTTGAGTGTATTAGGTTGATCAAATGCTTTTAAAGCGCCCACTTATACATAGTTTTGACTAGAGTTTGTTGTGAAAGGTTGACGAGATTAAATAGCCTGCATATGTTATGTTAACCGTGTCTTTTGGGATGTATTAAAATGGAAATTATTGTTTACAAGTACAAATGATTATTGTTTGATATTTAAAACATTACAGCCTCAAACATTCTCGATAATAAATTAAAATTTCAAATTTGCATTGGCAAAAATGCATAATTTCTACACAAAGTTCTGAAGCTTCTTTGTCAAAGCCAGGATATGGTAATGGTCTATATTTATATAGCGCTTTTCTAGTCTTGAAGACCACTCAAAGCACTTTGCAGTATCGTTTATTGCCTTGCACAGTGCACACACACCTTAATACAGTGCCACCCCATATATTCATACACTCACTTTACAATGAGCACTTGCCACATGGCACTTGTGAATAATATCACTATTCTAATTACACCATTCTTGACAACAAATAAGGATTCAGACACAAAGGAACAAAATTATCTCAATATGTTTGAGAAGCATTTTCCACCTTCAAGTGGCAAGTGTCTCCTGGATCTGTACAGCAGGAGATTATATGGCTCCGTCAGAGCCACATGACAAGATGTCCTGTCATTTTACTCTCTCAAAGTCAAACACACAAAAAACATTATCAAATGTTTGATGGAAGCTACCAGAAGGTTGTTCAATATTATGCAACATTTTTATCAAACATGAAATAGTGGATTTTTTTTCATTTCATTAAATATATTTAATTAGCAGTTATCAACAAGGTAATATACCAAGTGTTACCTGGATCCCTTTTATCAAATTATGCTGCATCATTTGAAAATAACTCGAGCTCCATCATCCATCTTAATATACGGCCTATGGAGAGACCCTGTCAGATGGCAATATGTGGATGTCCGAGGGTCCCTGATTGCACCAAGTTCAGTTGGAGGAATCTTGCACAAAACTATACTCTCATGACTGATT
Source organism: Limanda limanda (assembly GCF_963576545.1). Taxonomy (NCBI): domain Eukaryota; kingdom Metazoa; phylum Chordata; class Actinopteri; order Pleuronectiformes; family Pleuronectidae; genus Limanda; species Limanda limanda. The sequence goes on from NC_083646.1 coordinate 28,763,755, forward strand.
CAAAAACAAAGGGCATGACATTTTTCCTTATGTGAAATTGTTTACATTAAGTCATTTGTCTCTGAAAGTTGCTTTTAAAAATGAAATCAAACAGACAGACCACACCAGTTGTTTTCCCAGTGCTGAGAAACGGCTGCATACTGCGGATGAACTCCAGACATCTGTCAACTCTGCTCTCGATGCTTTTAGTAAACAATAAATTTTCACTTAAGTAGAGCCCGACCGATTTATCAGTGGACCAATAAAAATGAGCCTTTCACATACTTATCATCATCAGTGTTTGTCTGCTGATTAATGCGGGGAAATGTTGCATTTATGATCACATTTATAAGTAAAAAAAGATTCGTCTATTATCAAATTTATGGTAAAAATGTAAAATACGAAGTCCATTTCTTTGTCATAAGTGTTGAAAAACGACATCTTAGGAATGACAGACATCTGTTGATACACTGACATTGACCCCAAAAATCCTCATTGGTCAGGCTCTACACTTCCTTGACTAACCTATTGTAATGACAAGTCTTTCAGTCCTCGTCTTTCTCCTCATCCCCTCCAAATGAGAGAAGACTGTTATTCTTTATTTTCTTTCCAGACTTCATCTCCTTCTCTCCTTCATCACTCTTTTTCTTCTTGCTGGAGCTGGCAGTGAGCCCCTGGAATTTGTCCGAGGACGAGCGCTTGGCTGGTTTCTTAAAAAAGATTTTAGCGCCAGGAGGAGGTCCATCGTCTGCAGAAAAGAAAGATGAGAGATTCATTAAGTTTGTACAAAACAAAGACACCCAGCACCACCTAGCCTGGGGCAGACACCGAGGCAGTCATGCAAAGCTCCACAAAGTCCACTTACAGTGTTCATTTTGGGTCCCTTCAAACATGTTTTGGACCATACAAAAGTTGTTTTTAACAATTTTGATCACCTCTGTCAGTAATTTACTACTCCTATCTGTGTCTTTATTGTTCCTGCTGCGCACTGCCGAATGGAGTGCGCCACACCATCCCATACATTGTCAAATGTTTCATATTGTGTTGCTTTTACCCAGTATCTGATGACACCGTTTGTTTGACACAGCGTGACAGACATACAGAGAGAGGAGAGAGAGTGCAGTTAGCGTTCCCTGAAGTTCCAGGACTGTCATACAGAAGCTATGCATTTCTTTTTTAGTAATCAACCACTTACTGTGATCAATTTGGCCCGGGACAAAGGTGATCACTGGAAGCCATTAACAATGCACTAGAATTTCATCTGAAAATTTCCTCCTGTCAGCCTCTGTTTGAAGCACTAGCTTTTAGCGCCTCTCTTTTTAAGGGCTCTTTTTAACGAGCTCTGATCTCCTGTGTGTGTCTCTGAGCGAGTGAGTGAGTGGGGGCGGAGCCCCGGGGCTTGAGTGTGTGCGCGTCTGCGCGACGTGCACAACACTGCACAGGGAGCCGCTGAAGCCACGGGCTTCCGACCACTGGCTACGGCGAAAGAGCGATTTGTTTACTGCTGCGCCGCTAAAGAGATGCAGACGTCAAAACATTAGTTTGGCTATAATATTACTTCAACCTCACATTTCCTCCTCCCGGTCGCGCGCCCCACACAGTTTGAGAATCACTGATGTAAGCACACAGTAAGAATACAAAGTTTCTCTCTGGTCACATCACACAATGATCAGCACCGCTGCGCTGCTTCATGATCAGAGCAGAAGCTGCAGTTGTTTTGATGCTCTACATCTAACCTCACTGTAACCCCACTTTACGTCTCTGACCACTGCTTTATCTGTTACTCTCTCCCACTCTAACAATCTGACAACGCTACCACATCAACAGACTCTGTACCTGTCCGCCGCAACATTTTCTCCTTCTGGCCTCCTCTGTTTTTTCAGCCGTCCCTTCATCTGACTCTCTCACTCATGCATCCTTAGGCCGGCCACACACCAGACGCGTTAGCGTCGCGTTGGCGTCGCGTAGGCGTCGCATAAGCGCACCGCCAAGCCTTAAATAACAGCTGGCTCCCATCCACTCCCATGTTAATCCCTTGTGCCGGCCACACCGGACGCTGAAGTGCAGCGCTGCACCAAACTGCCTCGCGTCGTGCAGCGATCGTTTCGGCGTCGAGTCTATTTTTTGCGCTTGACGCGAGCTAACGCTCCGGGAAACACAGTGAAAAATGATTTTAAACGATATTGGGGACATATTTTATATGATATAAATGATAAAATATGCATCCCATAGTTTGTATTCCCCTTCTGTTGTCCTGGAGTTTTAATTTTACCAATTTTACCAATCACATTATTAAATGTCCCCCTCTGCCCCTCCATACAGACACACAAGCAGTCATAAAGATAGAAAGAGAGAGGGGGTGTGTGTGTGTGTGTGTCTACGTACTCTCCACATAGGCTTGAGTGGAGAATACGTAATTTACCCTCTACACCCGACATTGAACGGAGCAAACAGCGGAGAAGTTCTTGAAGATGGATGACATTAAATTAATAATTGAAGTGGAGAAGTAGTACAGTGTGCTGTACGATCCTCGGCCGTGTTGTTTAAAGACAACATTAAAAAGGACAAATGCTGGGACACCGTTTCAGTTAATGACAAATATCAGCTGTATGTGTGATCACGGAGAGGAATCGCAGGATGACCGCCACAGAGTTCAGCCTGTCCGGTGTGCAGCCTGGCCCCGGCGTGCTAGGGATCTACGTGACGCTTACGCGACGCTTACGCGACGCTTACGCGACGCTTACGCGTCCGGTGTGACAGCCTAGCGTTTACGCGACGCTCACGCGTCTGGTGTGAAGCCGGCGTTACTCTGCCACAGACACTCTCCTCTCTTCTCTGTCCTACTCTTTTGATTCCCTCTCTCCTCTTATTTCAGGATAGGTGCGTAGTCTCCCAAGCTCTGTGCTTGTCTGACTGCACAAAAACAGCGCTACTATGCAAGCATCAGAAAGAAAATTGTGAAAATCTAAACACCCTGATCACATGCTCACTTTTCGAATTTCTTCTCTCCTCCTCCTCTGTCTCCATTTTCTGCAGCCAAAAGCTATTTTTACCAAATAAAAATTCAATCCTCATTTTCGAACCCCAAAAAACTGTTCTCCATCTTTTCCAACCTCCTTGACCCCCCACTCTCCCTCCTCCTTCCACCAAGCCACTTTGTCAATGTGACAGTGGTGCATGCCACAGGGCTAATTATCTGGTCAGTTAAGTAGCAGAGGGGGTTGTTAATCAGTTTCAGCTGCATTGGTGTTGATGGAATTAACAACAGGTGCACTAGAGGGGCAACAATGAGACGACCCCCAAAATAGGAGTGGTTTTGCATGTGGAGGCCATTTCAAGTTTCTCCCTCTTGATCACTTCGACTGGTTTTCCATTAGTGTTGGCTTTAGTGTTAGCTATAGTCATTATCTCTACTGGGAGCATGAGGCGATTTCTTAACCCTACAGAAGTTGCACAGATTGTCCAACTCCTCCAGGATGGCACATCCATGCGTGCCGTTGCAAGGAGATTTGATGCGTCTCCCAGCATAATCTCCAGAACATGGAGGAGATTCCAGGAGACAGGCAGTTACTCTAGGAGAGCTGGACAGGGCCGTAGAAGGTCCTCAAGCCATCAGCAGGACCGATATCTGCTGCTTTGTGCAAGGAGGAACAGGTTGAGCACTGCCCGAGCCCTACAGAATGACCTCCAGCAGGCCACTGGTGTGAATGTCTCTGCCCAAACAGTCAGAAAAAGATTTCATTTTACAGATCTCGAGAAAGTATCTCGAGATACTTTCTCCTTTTTTTTTTTTTTTCACCCATCATTTTTTTCCCCACGTGTCCCCTGGGGGCCTCCGTATTTTAGTTAGTTTCTAATGGTTATTTTAGTGTATGAAACTTGTTTAGTAATATGCAACTTTTCTTTTGTAGATAACTGTGACCCGTTACAGAAAATTAAGTTAAACTGTTTCACTAAGCCTGAGTCAAGTGAAGTGAACGAAGAAAGTAGCAGTGCACGTCACACAGGCAACTCCACTCTTTCTGTCCTCTCGTGTCAACATGTGTGTTTGTGCGCATGTTCCTGTGTGTAGTCCTACTCTCCGCTGCTGATACGCCGCGCAGCGCCAATAATATCACATACTTTTGCTGTTATCAGCCTGCAGTAAAAACTGCATTAAATCATTTTTTTCAAGCATATACTTACTTGTTGCTCCAACATTAACTGCAACAGTGTCCCAACGTTTGTATTTTTGCCTCATATGTGCTGAGGATCATACAGCTCACTTTACTTCTCCACTTCAATTATTAATTTAATGTCATCCATCTTCAAGAACTTCTCCACTTGTCGCTCCGTTCAATGTCGGGTGTGGAGGGTAAATTACGTATTCTCCACTCAAGCCGATGTGGAGACTACGTATTCGTAATGGTGTCTCAAATACACCTTTTTTTTTTACCTTTTACTAATCTGGATGTTTCACTGAAGAAAGAAGCAGTGTTATTGTTTCCAAGGACATTGGGAATATTTTCAGCTGTTTTTTTTAAAAATTTTTACACAATTTATCATACATGATATTTAACGGCCTGGCTGAAAACACAGCATTGTGTAAAACACAGGCTGTCTAAAGTGATTACTCGTTACTTTATAAGATTTAGTCTTTAGAAGAAAAACAAACTTTTAATCGCGATTAATCTAGATTAATGAATTTCAAAATGTGAGATTAATTAGTTAATTTTTTTTAATCTATTGACAGCCCTACATTTTTTTAAATTTAAATTCAATTTCCCTGTTTTCTGTGAACCAAGAACAGGCCAAGTGCTGATACTAAAAATAAATTTAAAATCAAGTATCAATTTTTTCTGTTAACAAAAGGACAGGGAAAGTATCAGCAATAAAAACATCAACAAACGAAACTACAGTCTTCTTCGGACTTCATAATTGTGATTAAAAATGACGTTTGTCAGGCAATAGGATAACCTTACACTTTTAAACCTGCTTAAAAAACAGTTTAATCCATATTTTTGTAATGGATTTTAGAAACCTGCGCACATTTTTATACGTTTATATAGCAAGCTAGATACAGGCTCTTACCGAGGCGCGTCTTCATCGTCTACATTACGATGTCAAACGTGTCTCCTCTTCAAATGCTCGTGTCCTGCTTCCATGTAGAGCAGGTCCACCTTACAAATATTGCAGATAGTTTTTTTCGGGCTATGTTAACAGTGAAGTTCTCCCATACTTTTGACTTTCTGGTACGCGATGGAACGGACGCCGCCATTGGTCTATGTTTTGAAGGTATTGCACATGCGTGACTTTCAGAGATAGGAAGGGAGCGAGATGGCTCACTCCTCAGCTACTTCCATCAGCACCTCCAGTAAAACAACGTAACCAACGAATCATCGACGATTAATATGTTGGTGACTATTTTTGTCATAGATTTTTGTCCACTACTTTGATTAATCGTTGCACCCCTAATATCTATAGGAAACCATTTCTAACATGCGACTTGTAATCGTTTTCATTACAACAATCAGTCTTACAGAGTTCAAGTGTGATGTTCCTGATCCTTAATTTCCAGATCAGCAAACAAATAGGCTATTAAAACTTTAAAGATTTTTAATTGTACAGGATATGATTTATATGTTTATTGTACAACACCCCTAGCTTGTTTGTGTGTTTGTTTGTTAATGTAACCAACCCCATGTTGTTTCTTGTTCTGTTCCTCTTTTAAAATAAAATAATATTTAGGAAAAAAAGCAATAAAGAAAGAAAATACAGGCCAAATATTTATTTAAAAATAACAAAAAACTTAATTCACCTGGCCAACTTTCATTTCCAAGGGTTTGGAGGTAAGAATAACACTGACCTACTCTGGGTTAATTAGCCGACAGGTATGTGTCCACAAAGCAAGAGCAGCTTCAAAACTAATAGAAGAGAATAAAAACAACCCCAGGTTTCTCTTCAGCACTGTAGCCAGGCTGACAGAGAGTCACACCTCCACCGAACCCAGTATTCCTCAATCCCTAAATAGCAATATCTTTATGACCTTTTTTAATGATAAAATTCTAACTATTAGAAATAAAATCAACCATCTCCTGCCCTCAATTGGCACTAATACCCTCCCAACAACAGAGATCTCAGAAACGGCTGAGAATCCTTCCCATTATTTAGACAGCTTCTCTCTGATCAGAAGCTGTCCCCCTCTCGCTCCACCGCTCTCTCCTGCTCCGAGTGTCTCATGTTTACTTACTCCTCCGCCTCCATTAACAGTAGTGGTAAATGTAATAAATGTAGTATGTTGGTAGACATGGAGGCGAGGCTTAGCAACTTAGAAGCTCGGCTCCTCAGCTTAGAACCCCCGTTAGCTATAGTTAGCCGGCCCGTGCTAGCCGCAGCGAAGCCACCTAGCTTAGCTTCAGCTAGCAGTCCCTCGACTTGCCCCGGGCAGCGAGGAGCCCAGGGTGGCTGGGTGACGGTCCGGAGGGGGCATAGTACCACCCAAAGAAAGCCCACGATTAAAGACCCACCAGCTCACGTCTCAAATAGATTTTCTCCAATCAGCGACGCACCCGCTGAGAATCAAACTCTGGTTATTGGCGACTCGGTTCTCAGAAACGTGAGATTAGCGACACCAGCGGCCATAGTCAATTGTATCCCGGGGGCCAGAGCCGGCGACATCCAATCCAAATTGAAGCTGCTGGCTAAAACTAAACGTAAATACAGTAAAATCGTAATTCACGTCGGCAGCAACGACTCCCGGCTTCGTATGTCGGAGGTCACTAAAGTTAATGTTGAGTCTGTGTGTGCTTTTGCTAAAACGATGTCGGACACAGTAGTTTTCTCTGGCCCTCTCCCTAACACTACAGGTGATGACATGTTTAGTCGCATGTTTTCTTTTAATCGCTGGCTGTCGAGGTGGTGTCCTGTAAACGGTGTGGGCTTTATAGATAATTGGCAAACTTTTTGGAGGAAACCTGGTCTTGTTAGGAGAGACGGCGTTCATCCCACTTGGGATGGAGCAGCTCTCTTATCTAAGAATATTACTAAGTCTATCACATGACAACCCAGAGTTGGGACCAGGAAGCAGAGCTGCAGTGCTAAACACTTCTCTGCGCTCCCTCTGGATCAGTCACCCAACCGCATAGAGACTGTCTCTGTCTACCGTCCGATTCAATTATTTAAATTAAACAATAACAGAGCGAGAACTCACAATAATCTTATACAAATTAACACAACCTCTGGAACAACACAGGAAACTAAGACTTTCAAATGTGGTCTTTTAAACATTAGATCACTGTCCTCAAAGGCTATTTTAGTTAATGAACTAGTCTCAGACTACAATATAGATGTAATGTCCCTTACTGAGACGTGGCTGCATCCTGATGAATATGTCAGTTTAAATGAATCTACTCCCCCCAGTCATATAAATTCACACGTTCCCAGGGAACTCGGGCGAGGAGTTGGAGTTGGTGCTATTTTTAACTCCAGTCTATCAATTAATCCTAAACCTAAATTTAGCTACAACTCATTTGAATGTCTTGTTCTTAATCTTCCACGTCAATCCAGGAAACACCAACAGCCAATCATATTTGCTGTAGTTTATCGTGCTCCTGGGGCTTATACTGAATTTCTAACAGAATTCCCTGAGTTTTTATCAAACCTAGTCCTAAAGACAGATAAAATTATTATTGTTGGTGACTTTAATATTCATGTTGACAATAATAAAGATAGCCTGAGCGTAGCATTTATTTCAATACTAGACTCAATTGGTTTTAGTCAGTGTGTGCATCAACCTACTCATTGTTGTAACCACACACTTGACCTTGTGTTATCATACGGTGTCAAAATTGAACATTTAACAGTACTTCCGCGCAATCCAGTACTATCAGACCATAATTTAATAAGCTTCGATTTTTCACTATCTGAATATATTCCACTAATAAAAAACTCATTTTCTAGATGTCTACCTGATAGTGCTGTAGCTAAATTTAAGGAAATAATTCCGATTACATTTAAACCCATATTATCCGTCGACATAAACAACAAATTCTTTAAAAACCCGAGCTCTATTGAGATTGACCACCTCGTAGAAAGCTCTGCAGACTCATTACGATTAACATTAGACTCAATAGCGCCTCTAAAAAAGGCTCCGTGGTATAATTCCAAGACACATGAGTTGAAACAAATATCAAGAAAATTAGAAAGGAAGTGGCGCTCCAGCAACAGTGTTGAAAATCTCCTAGACTGGAAGAGTAGTGTTACAGAATATAAAAAGGCTCTCCACAAAGCAAGAGCTGCCTATTACTCAAAACTAATAGAAGAGAATAAAAACAACCCCAGGTTTCTCTTCAGCACTGTAGCCAGGCTGACAGAGAGTCACACCTCCACCGAACCCAGTATTCCTCGATCCCTAAATAGCAATATCTTTATGACCTTTTTTAATGATAAAATTCTAACTATTAGAAATAAAATCAATCATCTCCTGCCCTCAATTGGCACTAATACCCTCCCAACAATAGAGATCTCAGAAACGGCTGAGAATCCTTCCCATTATTTAGACAGCTTCTCTCTGATCACCCGTGATCAGTTTACCAAAATAGTCTCAGGTTCTAAACCAACAACCTGTATTTTAGATCCGATTCCAACTAAATTACTTAAAGAAATTCTGCCCCTAATAGATAATTCGTTACTTAACACAATCAATCTGTCATTATCATCAGGTTATGTACCACAGTCTTTTAAAATAGCTGTAATCAAACCCCTACTCAAAAAACCCACCCTAGACCCAGAGGTTTTAGCAAATTACAGGCCAATATCTAATCTCCCCTTCCTATCTAAAATCTTAGAAAAAGTTGAAGCCAATCAGCTGTGTGAGTTTCTCCAGGAAAATAATATATATGAAGACTTTCAGTCTGGGTTTAGAACCAATCATAGCACAGAGACAGCCCTGGCAAAAGTCACTAATGACCTTCTAATAGCTTCAGATCAGGGACTTGTGTCTGTCCTCGTTCTGTTAGATCTCAGTGCAGCATTCGACACAATTGACCATCAAATTTTATTAGAGAGACTAAAACAGTTAATTAACATTAAAGGAACGGCCTTAAACTGGTTTAAATCTTATTTTGCTGATCGCTCCCAATTCGTTCAAATCAATGATGAGTCATCGGTGCGCACCAAAGTTAACCATGGTGTCCCACAGGGGTCTGTGCTCGGCCCAATTTTATTCTCATTATATATGCTTCCACTAGGAAACATTATCAGGACACACTCGGTAAATTTTCACTGTTATGCGGATGACACCCAGTTATATTTGTCAATAAAACCTGATCAAAGTAATCAATTAACTAAACTTTGAGCATGTCTCAAGGACATAAAAACCTGGATGACCCGCAATTTTCTCTTATTAAACTCAGATAAAACAGAGGTTATAATACTCGGCCCTAAACACCTTAGAGATACATTATCTAATGATATAGCTGCGCTAGATGACATTGCCCTTGCTTCCAATGACAGTCAGGAACTTGGGAGTGATCTTCGATCCTGATTTGTCCTTTAATAGTCACTTAAAAGTAATTTCTAGGACCGCGTTTTTCCACTTGCGTAATATCTCAAAAATCAGACATGTCCTTTCGCAAAAAGATGCAGAAAAACTAGTCCACGCCTTTGTTACATCGAGACTGGACTATTGTAATTCATTATTATCAGGCTCCAGCAGCAAGTCGTTAAAGACTCTGCAGCTGGTCCAAAATGCCGCAGCACGTGTCCTGACGAGAACTAAGAAAAGAGAGCACATTTCTCCAGTATTAGCATCGCTACACTGGCTTCCTGTTAAATCTAGAATAGAATTTAAAATTCTCCTCCTCACCTTCAAGGCCCTTAATGATATGGCACCTCTTTACCTTAAAGAGATGTTAGTTCCATATCAACCTACTAGAGCACTCCGATCCCAGAACTCAGGTTTACTTGTTGTCCCTAAAGTCTCTAAAAGTAGAGTAGGAGCCAGAGCTTTTAGCCATCAAGCCCCACTGCTGTGGAATAATCTCTCACTTTCAGTTAGGGAGGCAGACACGCTCTGTTCGTTTAAAAGTAGACTCAAAACCTTCCTTTTTTATAAAGCTTATAGTTAGAGCTAATTTGTGCGATGTTCCAAATTTGATTAAATGGCAAAAACCCCTGATGATGCTAAGACGCACAGGGAATTTATGACACAAGACACACGGAGCTTCTCTTACCTGCTTCTCCTTCCTTTTCTCCATATTTATCACATCAAGATAATTCTTATCTGATCAGTACATGTTACTAACTTGACCCCTTTTCCCGGAGTTTCTGTGCCTTAGCGCCCGCGGATGCAGGGCCACAGCTGTGGCCGCACCATGGATTATGATTGTGGATCGCGTGTCGGAGGTCGCAATGGTGGATCCAGTTCGGTGGATTCTGTATCGTGCCAGCTGATCGTCGTTGTAATGGAGGATCCTTTGTCGAGTTGGCATCGGATGATGAGGGACCACGACCGAGGCGGCAGCTGATAATGGATTCTAACTGGCGGCGGTGGACAATGACTGTGGATTATAGTGGATCCCATCCTGATGCTGGATCGTGGTCTTGCTGCTGGCCAGAGACTGTGATTGCAGCGGGACTGCCTGACACATAGTATTGAAAAATGTTTAGCCTAATGGATGCTGCTAAAAATCCTGATGATGTTTTCTTACACCTGACATCTATTGCACTTCTGTCCGTCCTGAGAGAGGGATCCCTCACATGTGGCTCTCTCTGAGGTTTCTACATATTTTTACCTGTGAAAAGGGTTTTTAGTAGTTTTTCCTTACTCTTGTTGAGGGTTAAGGACAGAGGATGTCACACAATGTTAAAGCCCCATGAGACGAATTGTTATTTGTGAATGTGGGCTATACAAATAAAACTTGATTGATTGATTGATTGATTGATCACCCGTGATCAGTTTAGCAAAAATAATCTCAGGGTCTAAACCAGGGGTCTCAAACTCGCGGCCCGCGGGCCAATTGCGGCCCGCGGGACGATATTTTGTGGCCCCCACCTTAATATGAAAGTTTAATGTTAGTGCGGCCCGCACAAACATTGTAGCAGCTCCGCTGTTAGCTGCTGTGTGGGACAATGTTATGATGTTCTGGTTTCCTACTGTGTGCCTGACCAGTGAACGCAGCATGTAAGTGAGTGACATGGGGGGCGGGGTCGTGTGTGTGTGTGTACGTGTGAGAGTGAGTGAGAGAGAGAGCCGGGAGAGAAAAGAGTGGCTTTGGATGTGCGGTGCAGGAGGGTGAAATTCATAGTTTTCTGCCCTCTTTCGCGCAGGTCATGATGTATCCAGTGCTTCATTTATAAATCACAAGGTGCCGGAACGCTAAGTACATATCACAGCGCAGGTACGACGAGCACAGGTCCCGGAACGCACATAAAACGCCGCTTAAAACAGCACACACATGCCACTTACAATGCAGTGGGACTTTTTTAGGCTATACTGCAGTGACGGTATCAGTCTTTATGTCAGTGATTAATAAAGTGGCGTCTTGAGCAAAGGCGACTTCTGAACGGAACACACACACATACACACACACACACACAATTTGTTAAATTGAAGGCAAATTCAAGGGACACCACGGCTCCTTTACGCACACGCTGCGCTGTGAGGTTTTGGGAGCTTCTTTACGCAGACAGATTATTCTAAACCGCAGCAGTTTATAACACGTCATTGAGCTAATATCTACATTTTACAGTCTGGGCTGTTTTACATTATTATTTACACCTGATATGTGTGGATGAATTTTAATGATTTAAATTCCCTCACCCTCTGGTGGTGACATTTACGCACCGAGCCACGGACTGTACATGACGATGTGCTAGTTATTTTGGTTCATCTTAGAAGTCTGCATTTGTTATTATTTTATGAAATTGTGATGTTGTTGTTAAGAAAGCTTTATATATAATTTATTAGATTATCTTGTTATTGCGTGGCCACAAATTAGTAATTCATCCACCGATGTCAACAGGGGCTCCGTAATTTTCTAGTGATTACATTATATTGTTATATTTTATTTTAATCATTTCTTAAAAAACTTTTTTTAATGTTCATATTTTTTTCGATACGAGAGGTACCGGATCTGCTCAAATAAGTCCCAGAACGCAGGCAAGCCAACACGCCGGCACAAAGTAAGCACAAAAATGTATAGAAAAATGTGAGGCTACAGGAGGAATTTGATCATAGATTTGCAGACTTCAAGACGCACAGAGCGACTTTTACAAAAATTTTGCGGATCCCTTCTCCTTTGATGTGCAAGATGCCCCTCCTGTGCTTCAAATGGAGCTCATTGGCCTGCAGTGCAACTCTGACCTCAAAGCCAAGTTCAGGGAGGTGAGTGGAAAGGAAGACAAGCTGGGGCAATTTTTGTGAGAATTGAACCCCAGCTTCCTTGAGCTTTCCCGAATGTTCAAGCGGACCATGTGCCTTTTTTGGAGCACATATTTGTGTGAAAAGCTCTTCTCCACCTTGAACTTCAATAAGTCCAGGTACAGGTCCAGGCTTACTGATGATCATCTTCAAGCCATACTGAGGGTCTCAACTGCTTCCTCCCTCAAGCCAAATGTGGCTCAGCTATGTGAGAGGAAGCGCTGCCAGGTCTCTGGCAGCAAGGCAAGAGAAGCCATGTTTACAAGAACTGTTCGTGTTCTTCAATATTCTATTCATGTTCAGAAGAACCCATTGAAGTTAAATAACTGTTAGTAATGTTGGGCAAGGCCCAGTGATCCGACTTAGAACAAAGGGTCGTAAAACCTTAGGCCAGGCTCGGGTAACCCCTTACATTTAAAAATCCAGCATGGGCCCTTATCTCCATGTGGCAAAAGATCACGTCCTGGTCCCCCACGGTAAGCCCGCCCCTGGGGGCCAAATCCTGACAACTCAATTGGCTGGAGGGCCACACTGACCCCTGACCCCTCCTCCCAGGGGGGAGTCACCTGAGACATGACTTAAAAGGGCTGAACTCACAGACTTCTCCCTCTCTTCACTCAGATGCCCAAGCAACAACAGAACCCCTCCGGGGTTCTACTAGTTAACTCGGTATTTTTAAGAGACTCTCTTTGTCCTCCTCTTTTCCACGCTGCTCAAGTTGTTTTCTGACCTCAAGAGGTCTAACCACACGACTCAGTAACTAAGGAGGCGATTAGACATCGAAACAGGAAGTGCCCCGCTGGACGGACTCCGACACTTCTATAGACTTTCCTTTTTCCAACAATCTACAAACGGCTTCAAACCAGCCGTCCCCTGCAGAAGCGCGACGTTCATCCCGCTGAGGAGTAAGAGGCAATCCACTCCGTTCCTGTAAAACAGCACGTTCTCCGCTGTTACAGGAGAAGACGAAGTTTCATTCCGTCAAGGCAGCACGAATAATTCGCTTCCTTTTCCGGTCCAGCGGCCGAGCCAGGAGCTCCGCTCGTGAGAGAGACTACGTGATTCACTGGCCCCCGACACATTCGCGCCGAGGTGCAGACACACCGCGAGGGTGGTACAGTAAGAGACTTGATTATCTGGGCAGATGTTAGTTTTGATACGTAGCATATTATTTAATATTTGATTGTATTTGTTGCGAGACCGCTGAGTCTCATTGTTTTAGCCGGCTACGACGAGCCGCTACTTCCGGTTCATTTCCGGGTTTTGTGTTAGTGCTTGAGGCCGCGAGGAAAGCCTCCGCCCGCACTGTTAACGTCTGTGTGAGTCTGCAGTGATTTCACCGATCAGAACCTCGGCCCACAACGCTCGCTTGAGGGCTGAGGGGTGAATCACAGTTAACTCATCTCAGGCGTGTATTTTTAAGAGCTTCTTTGAACTCTCCTTACATGTTTTCTCATGTTTTTTCTCTCTCTCTCTCTCTCTCTCCTTCTAAACCGACCTATACACACTTCTGACCTGTATTTATAATACAGGTCATGTCACATAGTTAAATCTATGCTTAGAGAGGCTGAACACATCTGGAAACCATTCGGCCCCAAAGCCAAGCAGAGATAAGAATTCTCTTTGTCTAAAATTTCCTTTGTGTAATTCATGTGACGACCACCAGTGTGCGCTCCGGCCACATGGTGTCATTAACATATTCTCCATTTTGGGGAACGTTAAGTTAGTCCCACCATTTTGAGTCTATTATTGCCACGCCTCCGCTCTCTCTCTCTTCCCATCCTGGCTCTAAATTCGTAACGGCTCCGCCATCTTGTTTTGTAGTCAATCCGCCATTTTGAGAGTTTTTAGGCCTTGATTCCACGAATCATGATCGGCCTCCATCTTAGATGTGATGTCACTACGCGTCATCGCCACCCCCCTTCTTTTTCTCTCTCTCTCGCACACACACACACACACACACACACACACACACACATTGATAGACACAGACAGACACACACACACAGAGACACATAGATGGACCAGAGGTTACATGCGTGTTCTAAATTGTGATAAGCTGCTGTTGTTATCTTTGAAATATGGGAGTTTGTTAAGATGATGAATCATTAAATAACACTAACTTTATTTCACACACACACACATAGACACACACACACACACAGAGAGACACTTTGACACAGACACACACACACATAGAGACAGACATACATAGGTAGACCGCAGGTTGTCCATGTATTTTCTGAATTGTGATAAGTGCTGCTGCTGTGTTTACCTTTGAAATATTGGAGCTTGTTAAAATGATAAATCATTGAATAACATTATAACTTTATTTCCCCTTTTTAATAAATACTTTTGTAATTAAAGTATCTGTAGTCTGTGATTATTTGTGCATATGTATGTGATTGCAGCTGGATTATGATCGCCTGTGCTCGAACTTAGAAGCCTTCACTGTTTATTAAGTAATCGTTAATATTAAAATATTGACATTATTAATGTGACATTTATCATTATGAGACTGATAATTATAGCTTGACATCGTTGGCCCCTGGGAAACCAGGGTGGTGCCCCCCCTTTCTCAATTATTAATATAGATAGTATTATTCTTAAATTGATAATTTTATTGTGTTGGACTAATTATTTTCATTATTCTTGGTTGATAACCTTATCATTGTTAATTGATAGCTTGTACTTTCTAATTGATCATTCCTATTTTCTCATTAGTGGTTTTATTGTTATTTGATTACTGATCATCTTCAATTAATAATTTAATTATTTTTGATAGATAATTTTTATTATTTTTAATAATCATATTTCATGATTATTATTAATTAGCCAACGTCAAGTCTACTCCTATTGCACAACAGTAATGACATTAAAGAAGTTTGGATTTTTTTAGCAAAGTTTTTTTTTTGTGGAATACCTGATGCGGCCCAGCCTCACCCAGATACTGCCTCCAGCGGCCCCCAGGTAATTTGAGTTTGAGACCCCTGGTCTAAACCAACAACCTGTATCTTAGATCCTATTACTACAAAATTACTTAAAGAAATTCTGCCTCTAATAGATAGTTTGTTACTTAACACAATTAATCTGTCATTATCATCAGGTTATGTACCACAGTCTTTTAAAATAGCTGTAATCAAACCCCTTCTCAAAAAAAACCACCCTAGACCCAGAGGTTTTAGCAAATTACAGGCCAATATCTAATCTCCCCTTCCTGTCTAAAATCTTAGCAAAAGTTGTAGCCAATCAGCTGTGTGAGTTTCTCCAGGAAAATAATATATATGAGGACTTTCAGTCTGGGTTTAGAACCAATCACAGCACAGAGACAGCCTTGGCAAAAGTCACTAATGACCTTCTAATAGCTTCAGATCAGGGACTTGTGTCTGTCCTCGTTCTGTTAGATCACAGTGCAGCATTCGACACAATTGACCATCACATTTTATTACAGAGACTAAAACAGTTAATAAACATTAATGGAACCGCCCTAAACTGGTTTAAATCTTATTTTTCTGATCGCTCCCAATTCGTACAAATTAATGATGAGTCATCTTGTGGTGAACCCTCTGTATTTACTCTGGTGAAGTCTTCTCTTGATTGTTGACTTTGACCTCCTGGAGAGTGTTATTGATCTGGCCAACTGTTGTGAAGGGGTTTTTCTTCACCAGGGAAACAATTATTCTGTCATCCACCACAGTTGTTTTCCATGGTCTTCCGGGTCTTTTGGTGTTGCTGAGCTCACCAGTGCGTTCTTTCTTTTTAAGAATGTACCAAACTGTTGATTTGGCCACACCTAATGTTTTTGCTATGTCTCTGATAGGTTTGTTTTCATTTTTCAGCCTAATGATGGCTTGCTTCACTGATAGTGACAGTTCTTTGGACTTCGAATTGAGAGTTGACAGTAACAGATTCCAAAGACAAATACCACAATTGAAATAAACTCTAGACCTTTTATCTGCTCCTTGTCAATGTCAAACGAGAAAATAACACACACCTGCCCATGGAACAGCTGTGCAGCCAATTGTCCAATTACTTTTGGTCCCTTAAAGAGGGGGGGGCCACATATAACATTTGTTGTAATTCCTACACCGTTCACCTGATTTGAATGTAAATACCCTCAAATTAAAGCTGAAAGTCTGCACTTAAAGCACATCTTGATTGTTTCATTCAAAATTCATCGTGGTGGTGTACAGAGCCAAAATGATGAAAATTGTGTCAATGTCCAAATATTTTTGGACCTAACTGTATATCCAATCACACAATTCTTCATGTTCTCTTGCTCCTTCATTCTTACCATTATCTGCACTACCACCACCAGCATGCATTTCAGCGTTGATCTTCTTCACCTCCTCTGCCGTCAGGTCTCCACCCTTAAGGACCACAACTTGAGGTAGCTCATCCTCTCGATCGCTTCCACTATCATCATCCAGTACTGGCATCACGTCACGCTGAGAAGAGGAAATGGGAACACGGACAAATACGTTTTTCTTAAACCATTTCTACCAGAAATCTCAGAAGTTTCTTGTTCATAGGAAGAACTACAATCTATTATTACAAAGATGCTGTTGCATAATAACTGTGGTCTTGATATTAAGTAGAAAAAAATAGTAAGAATCAGTGTAAATTAGGGCTGAACGATTAATTGCATTTGCGATAAAATCTCGTTTTTCTAACCGCAACGTGTGCGATTACAACGTGGGAAAGAGAGTAGGCACTGGGCTGCTGTCCTCACCCGCAACCAGAATGCCGCGGGACGACGAAACTCCTCTGATCGAGAAGATAGCGAAGCAGGCCTGCATCAACTACAGGGGCCTCAAGTCTTCAGCCAACGTGGCGGACACACAGAGAGCTCATCTCGCTGGTGACCACGGTGCGGGCGGCGGACCTGAAAATCGCTCCCCGGAAAAGAAAGCAGAGCTCCAGAGCCCCCAGGTCACCTACATGCAGGGACGGAGATGTTCAGCATGGGGGTGTTCCTGCTGAGGCCTGGCGCCTCCATACCGCTGCACGACCACCAGGACATGAATGGGATGCTCAAGGTCTTTACACCGCCGCATGTCTGCTGTGTTGTGGCTCCACACACACTCTGTCTGTTAGTTGACTTGTGTTCGAAAGGGTTAAAAACCAAAGTCTGAGGAGTGGCACCATTTCATTAGCTTCAGGAAACTGTTCATGGGTGGATGACATGATGCATGATTTTTCTGTAATTAAGTGTGAATGTTTATTTAGATGCATTTAACCACTTAAACAACACATGGATGTGATGCATATTATGGTACTTTGTTTGAAACTTATGATTTTGTATGAAATATGTTATGTTTTGATTATATTTTAAGGTTAATACGCAAAATGTCCTGCGGTGTGACCGTAACATAGGTGAAGCATTAAACTTACATATTAACAAAATAAACCAGAAATATCTGGAGCAGGTAACAACTGCCTTGGCATTTTATTGTATATAATGACTTTATTAATATTAAGTTTTAATATGCACAAAACTAGTATATTAGTATACAGCAAAATAACTTTCGTAACACAAATGCTGTCCTGTGGTGTGACATGGAAAATCAGATTTTTGAAACGGCAGTTACATGGACAACTAAAGGGGCCCTTGTGATGTGACGTCCCGTCACACCACAATGAAATTATAGAAAAAAATCCACAGAACACTAGCAGTTTAAAAAAAATCAGCATTTGAACATTATAATTTCATACAACTGTAATCCTTGTTAGAACTTTATTAAAAAAATACTGTTTCACCCTTATTTATCAACTACCCACATACATGCAGTTGTACTGTTTGACTTTGTGACCCGTTTATTTCTCCGTTTTTTATTTATAACTTTATTTACTTTGATTTTACAAAATATTTTCTAAGTAGTAGAGGCAAATTCTATGTTTCAGTTGTGTGAAATGTTGCTGACTTGGGAGCAGTAAGACACCTATAATTTTAAATTATTTTTTTCTTAAGATTGTAAATTTTGCACACAGTGTTTAAAAAGTGCATGCCTTGTGTTTATACTTACAATAACTTTGTTTAAATTACTTAAATGCACAGTGGCAAAGCCACCGATTTGTTCTTCTTGTTTCTGTAATGAGCCGTTATAAATAAAAATGTAAAATGTGGGAAAGAATATTTTACACTAACTGTATCTAATATTGGGTTGGTCATATTCAAATCATTCAGTACGTTTTGTTGGGAAAAAAAGAGAATAAAATAAAAAAAACACATTAAATCACAATATTGGCAAAATCGAAATTAGATTATTTCCCCAAATCGTCCAGTGTATCATTCGTTCTTTTCATATTAAAATTATAAATTTAGTCATTATTTCGTTATTCATTTTTGAATCTGACACCAAAAAATTTATAACGGTTTATTTTTTGTAGTATAGATCTTTTCGTTCAGATCAAAAATAGGAAAATTCTAAAAAGGGGTCATGGGCCGACTTTGAATTTGATATTTAACTTGTATAATTTGTGTGACCCGGAAGTCAGTATCTTCTTGTGTTGCACGAGATAAACTGAACATAAACAAATTTGCAGTGATTGAATCACTCTCATATTGGCCTCGACATTTGCTGATTTAATTATGGAGTTGTTGGAAACTGGCAAGATGCATTCAGAGCTTTTCACCACACTGCAGCAGATGGGTATCCAGCAATGCTCTGAAATGAGTGTTAGAAGATTCTGCGTTAAGCACGACTTTAAGCGAAAAAGATGACACATAACTGTAGCGGGCTGTGATCGGATCCATCGATGAGGTAAGTTTTAATTCATGTTTTAAAATGTTATGTCTATCTTGGCTATATTTGTCTTGACCGAAACAGAAATTTTTTTCAAGCAAGAAACTATTTAGGTTCACAAAATAACGTCTGAAGAAATGATCTGTGCGCCTTCACCAGACTAGTGTAAATTGTCAATTGACGTACATTCATGCATAGTGTCTTTCCAAATTAAAGCACATCTGTGTTAAAGGACCCATCCTATGCCCATTTTACCACAGTTGATATGGTTCCTTGGGGTCTTGATGAAATGTCAGCTAACGCTAGCCGGCTCCCCAGGCTCCACCGGCCCGGCCCCCCGGGCTCCACCGGTCGCTTGCGAGCTAACAGTAGCCGGGAAAGTGGGGAGCCGGGCTCTCTCTCTCTCTCTCCCCGGAGCCGGTGAGATAATGGTGGGGGGTGGTCCAAGGCCATGTAACGAGACTCCCTACATGGGCATGGTATGACTATGACGTATTTTTCGCTCGTAATCCCATTCGACGCCATCTAGCGTATCGTTTCTGACATGGAGGAACCACAACAAATCGCGGGAGTTGTTTTTTTCCAGAGTTTTTGGGACGGTAGACATGCCAGATACCCACATTAATGTGTAGAAGCACTAAAAAAGTGGAATTTTCATAATATGGGCCCTTTAATGGTAAATAAAGCAAAAGCAATATCCTATAACAAATACATCAATGCAAATAAAAATGACACATATGAAACACTGTTGTGGGGTCATTTACACTTAGATTTAATTATTTACTTAATAGTTAATGTATTAAAAGTTAAATAATATTTAAAACATGTAGAACAGTGATTTTCAACTGGTGGGTCGGGACTCAGAGGGCGTTTTCAGTGGGTCGTGGGCCTTTGCCTGGGCAAAAGAAAATGTTAAGAAAAAAAATCATGTGCCTTTATTTTGAAGGGGATTTTTTATGCAGCGGAGTGAAGTCTATTCACACTCCTTAACAGTATTTGTTAAGTGTGTAGTGTTCTCAGCTAATGCTACATAATTTGGGTCTTTTTGAAACTACTTCTCAGTAGATGGACTTTTTTATCTCTCGTTTGTGCATGAAAGCAATGTTGAGTCTGTTAAAAAAGGCTTTGTCTAAATAAAGATCGATACTTCATTAAAAAATGTCTTTTAATAAACTTTGCTGCATATTTGGGTACTATTGGGTAAAATTGATTATGTTCCGTATCGCGATATTTTGCACATGCGATTATATCGATACTGTAGCACAAAGTATTACAATTTTTTTTTTTTTTAAATAATTTATTTACAATTATATATGTAAAAGCCCGTGGCTGGCAAAGCATGACGAGGAGAGTTTCAGAGTTTAAAAAGATACCTAGTGTGTCTGCTGAAAGGGTGTTCTCCACTGCAGGAGATATAGTAACGGCCCAGAGGAGCACTTGACATCTGAGCATGTTGACTAACTCCTTTTTCTGAACAAAGATGCCAATATTCCCAAATGAATTTATCATTCATGACCTTGCATGAATTTATCAGTCATGACCTTGCAGCCAACTGGACTGGACTCTAGTAGTACACATTTGTTTATTTTTCTAAATTTGATTGAAGCTCTAAGTTACTTATTTATATGATTATTCACAGATTTATGTTACTCTATTATGTCTGCTTTATGTTACTGTATTGTATTTAAATAATTTTAATTTATGTGCTGGGAGCTCAGCGTTCACGTGAGGTCTCCTATTCAGAAAATAATTACAAAGGTCCTGTTTCCTGAATGTTCAAGGGCAAAGTTTTTGCACTACCCTTTCTTAGTTTTTGCACTTCAGTTAATGTGTAGAAGACAGTGTTGTTCACAGAATTAAATGTGACATTTGAAGTGAGTTGAGCAGTCTTATTTTGCTCATTTTTTGTAATGCCTTTGAATAATATGGGGGACATGAATCGCAATATATTGCAGAATCGAATCACAATACTTGCAGTATCGCAATATGTTAAGAATCGCAATACTATTGAAATCGTGGCCCAAATATCGCAATACTGTTGAATCGTCACATTTTTGCCAATTCCCACCCCTACTATTGATACAAAGACAAAGAAAAATCTAGTTTTTGTCCATTTTAAACCAAGTTTAGCTTTTTCTGTGAACCAAGAACAGGCCTAGTGCTGATACTAAAAATAAATTAAAAATCAAGTATCCATTTTTGCTGTTGACATAAGGACAGGGAAAGTATCAGCAATAAAAACATCAACAAACGAAACTACAGTCTTCTTTGGACTGTTGTCCCTCGTCAATGCTGCATGATGCTTCATCTCCTCATCACTAGTTACTATACCCTCGTTAAAAACCGGTTCAGCCACCTTAGCTTTACTGAATGAGAAACAGATGCTTAACATGTCGAATGCTAAATATGTGTTGTTTCAAACTATTTCATCAGCAGCTTATATTTAGATCTGATACACTACAATAGGCTAACGTTTTCGGCAGCTAACTGCTAGCTGACACAACAAACAGTCAGCTAAAGAAACCAAACCACCAAATACCTTTGTATCGACGGTCGGTCCGTCTCTGTATCCAACATCATTTTTAAACTTCCTCAGAAAGGAGGGTTCCGCTGGTTTCACCCACGACACGCCACTGACCTTTTTTTTATTCATTGGAAAACCGTAAGTTCCACTACTACAAATGAGTTAACAGATATTGATCAGTCTTTCCGGGTGGAGGCTAAGCGTGTGTGCTGTAATCCAGGAAGATTTCTGTGACGCGCGTATCGAGGCTTATGTTGATGACGAATGTGGTGACGTTCAAAGTCTCGCGAGCCGGCCGTACCACGTGACTTACTAGGGAAATGGTTCGCGATATGAAAAATAAGGGGCAGCGAAACGCAATGGACCCCCCCCCCCTCACATTTTGTGGACTTGGGACTTTATTGCGCGTTTGTTGCAAAGAAAAAGAAACCGTCTGAATCCCAGCACTTTGGAAAAGTGGTAATTTTTTTAATGAAAATTAATAAAATGTCCATATTTTACGTGTTAAATGTCACATCACCAACCTCTTCCATTTGTTTCCACTTTCCCTTTTGACCCCGCCATTGTATCATAAAGACACCATATTAATGAGTTCATAATTTATGTATTGGCATCACATACATCACACATTAATTTATTCAATTCGAAGCTATGGTGTCATTATAATCACTCTGCTTGTTTTACATTTATTGTCCACTTGATGGCGAAGTAGAGCAAATTAAGCACCATGAAGCTTCGGCCCATGAGTGAACCAATTGAATGGAAAGCGTCAATACTGCATGATGCTTCATCTCACCATTACTAATAACAGATGCTGTGTTCAAAATCCCGAGTGATTCACCAACCACTACTTCACTAGAGAGCTCATCGGCAAAAAGATAAAACGTTTTCAGGCCTTTCACTACTCGATGCACTTAATCCGCGCCGGCCATTGTTGTCGCAGAATTGTGACGTACAATCAAGCCGGTGTTCCAGTTTAACTGGTGCTCATGGCAACTGGTGATATGTTCGTATGTCTTTATTCCAGATGTTGCTGGTCAGTTGCAGACTCAGTCACAGATTCGTCATTTTCACAAAGCGCCTGTGTGTGACAGTGATCTAATTAACCCTTCACGAGTTAATGTAAAGTGTCCGAGGTATCATCAAGTTGAGACAACAATAAAGAACAGGTCGAACTTTTATATACTGATCTGGTGTCTGAGGTGGGGGCACAACAGCAGAATACTTTGCTGAAGGAATAAAGATAAAAGTAGTCGTTTAGACATGTAGATTGTATAATAGATGAAAACAGTTTGGGGGAAGATTAACATCTTCAGAGAACTTGTGAAAACATCATACTGTCTGGTGGCTCAGGTGTAGAGAGGCTGGTCTGAGTGTAATAACATGTATTCTCCTTATAATAGACTGTATAATAAAGGAAACGTTTGAGGCATAGTAATACTTAAGATAAGACTTGGGAAACATCTTACTGTGTGGTAGCTAAGGTGTTTGAGGGGCAGAGAAGGATGTCGATTCCTGAAAATATCAATGGTTCAATAAGAACAAATTTACTATTTACTTTCTCTTTTACTTTCTTTTCCATTTACATGCTCAAAAACACATAAGGGCCACAGTGTAGACATTGTTACCGAGAAAATAACACATGTTAAACAGTCTCTGACAGTACTCCCACTTTTCTGGGGACAGTAGAGGGGCTGAGCCCAAAATACAACAATACACTTTATTTGTACACATTCACATGGATTGATAAACTAATATTTCTGAGAGTTTATTAATCTAAGCCAAGAAATAGATTCTATACATCATCAAAAATCATATATGAATCAAAAGGTGCCATGGGAAAAAAAAACAATATGCTGGTACAATATTATGCCAGTAATATCAGATACAGAACAGTACAGAGATTGATGTCATTCAACTTCACTATGCTTTCATCCCTATTCTCTTAGCAGGTCCTTCTGTTGTCCCCCCACGAGACTCAGACCAGCCCCTAGTACACCTGAGCCACCGCAGAGTAATATGTTTCCATAAGTCTGTTTTTAAACCTATAATATGTTAGATTTCAACATTAAAAATTTTAATAATTACTTAATCTACATACATGTGTTTTTGATTTGTATATCTACATTATTTGAATTTTTCCAACAGATCTCCAACCAAGAGAAAATAGAGAAATCCCAAATTGAATTCAAGTAACGGGGCTTTTGCACGCACCTGTTGCTAAAAGTTTGAGTTTGATATGTGAGAAAGGAAGTCGTTGCAGGTAGCTAAACATGACGTTAATAAAATGTTAACTAGTTTGAGATGACTTCAGCTTGAGGCACTTAAGCTAGATTTGGTTGTTGTTTTACAACAAAGACAAAAACACCACTTCCACCAAAATTACATACATGTTGCCAATTATGGTTTTGTTCTTTTCATCCTTATTCCCTCAGCTAAGCCTTCTGCTGTTGTGCCCCCACTGGCTAGGACACCAGATCCGGATATAATAAGTTGGACCTGGATAGGGACAGAGCACCAAGCTCTGGGACTGTGGCCTAGGATCCACCATATACTCAAGCCAGGTTGAGAAGTTCTCGACATATCTGTTACAGACAGACAGACAGATTGTCATCAGGCCGGAAACCAATACTGCTTTGGCTTGTCGTTTCGAAACCCTTTCAAGATTTTTACACCATCTTTATTTTTTACCCATATGATTTATATTGTTGTCTCAATGTGATGTTGCCTCAGACACATTACATTAACTCTTGAAGGTTTTTTTGTTTGATGTTTATTTCAAAGGCACCTTCATTAAATCACCGCACTTCACACACAAGTGCTTTGTGAAAATGACGAATCTGCCACAGAGTCTGCAACCGACCAGCAACATCTGGAATAAACATAGCACCAGTTGCCATGATCACCAGTTAAACTGGAACACCGGCCTGTGAAGATCCTCAAAATAATTGTTTATGTTTATTATACATTTGGTATCAATACTTTAGCAAGTGAAACACATTGAATGGCCATGTTTAAATGTCAAAATAACCGTGTCTACCGTAGCTTGTGCTGTGATGCGCTCTTAATACATATGTTATCACCACAACTCGTGCAGGTCATAGAAAACACACGCCATCAGATATATTCGGGATGTACCCCATAGAAACTGACTGTACAAGACTGAAAAGATTGTTCAAATTGGTCTGTGAAAATAAAGCGAAATATTAACCTGTATGTATTTATCCTGTCTTCAATTAACATATTTTTGATTAGAGTAAGGAGTAGATGAATCGCCAGGGAGAGAGGGCTGATATGTACTACTCTCTCTAAACTAGCAAGTCAAGTTGTAAGAGAAAAGATGAAGATAATGTAGTTTTATTTTTATATACATATAAATACACATACATCATCTGAAATCATTCATGGTCAGACTACATCCCCTCCTGGGGAAACAGACATTGCACAATTGCGTTTTCAGTCTATGGGCAGAAGAGATGATATGGAAATACACATTGCAGCAGTTATTTCAACTTTAAAACACTGATATTATCATCTTAGGTGTACCAATGCCTCAAATTAAATTCCGGAAAGGTGTAAAATATGGGCACTTTAAATGTAATTTATCTCTTTATCCCTTTTTTATTTACAGGGAGAAACAACTTAAGACTTTGACCCCACAAATTGTATGTGTCTCTCCACCTCTTGTAAGTTAATGTTTTTGTCAACCTCTTAACTTTTCTGTTGTTCTTTTTGCTTTAATTCTAATGTATATATTTTAAACGTACAATATACTGTATAAAAGGACAGCAACACTGTACAACCCAAACTCAAAACGAGAGAGTTGTCTCTCCCACCACTCACAGGTTGGGGACACCGAACCAAGAGTGAAAAACGAGCTCATTATACTTTGACATTGATTGTAGATGAGTCCTACACTTTGAACTAATCAGCTAAAGTAACTGTAATGTACAACATATAATGTGTTTTTCTCACTTAGTGCCCACTGCTCCGAAAATACACACCCTGGGGTTGGATTACAGTGACTGCCAGCTTTACTACTTTGCAGACCCTGTTAACAATTAAACAGATAATGTAAGTCATTTTATGTTTGTTTTGGGATGGTAGCCTACTGTCCTTTCATATTGCTGTCCAATGCAGACCTCAGTCATAAAGTCTTCACTCTGGTAACCGGTGAGGACAGTGAGCTGCTCAGGGGGCAGCGAGCGGAGACACTAACGGACATCTTCTGCATCGGAAAGTCAATTTCAAAAGGGAAAATGCTTTCTTTAGTGTTGCTAGAGGAGGAGCCAAGATTTCAATTTACCATGTAAAGTCTGGATTATAGTGTCATACGTGTCGCTCACAGATAATGTAGTAGGCGTGCCGTGTAGTGGGTGTCGCTTTGACTGTCCGTAAGGCACGGAAGTCACTCAACACAGAAACTCTAACGCCACAAGCGTTTCGGCGGTGTAATTGCAGCGCGACTCACATTCCTACCCACAACTATGGATTATCGGCTCCCTGTGCGTACCTACGACGTAGCTTCTAGGCTGAAGCATGAATTGGGCACTATGCTCCGTTTCATAAACCTCAAAGCTCGGAATTCCCGACCCACGAGTCGGAAGTTGCAACTGGAACGCCCCCTCAAGTCGAAATCTCGACTCGGAAGGTCCGACGAACCTCACTACCCCCGACTTCGAAATGCAAGATGGCCCTTCCGTATACCAACAGTAGTGAAAGCTGTAGTTTTTACTGTGTCGTACGCATAGTACAGTCCAGTCTTTAGACGTTTTACTACGGCGTTGCGACGGCCGAGCTTAATGGAACACGGCCCTAGTAATTGAAGGTTTGGGTTTTGTCGTCACTGTATTGCTCGTAACTGTTGACGTTCATTTAGCAGATGTTTCTTCTAAATACTACTGGAAACAAACCAGGGACTATAGCCTCCAATTCAAAAGAGACACTCATTATACCCACGTCAAGTATGCTTTCGTGGTCTGTTTGCGCGTTGTTAGCGGGGTTTTTGAGTGCGGCCGCGTCTCTGTCTGCAAAGCTGTCCCTTGGTGCAGACTACATAAGAGATGTGTGTAAGTTAACTATGGAAAAATACGGTGGAACTACAGATTGTGACTGGGTAAGTAACAGTTCCATGTTTTGTCCCTTTCTCAACATTGTACTTTATTTTAAAGAAGACGGGATATGAGGAATAGTCAATGCATGTTAAATTTATATCAGAAGGCCACTGAGAAAAACATGATGTAATTAAATGTATGTATGGCCTTTTGAAAAAAGGGTTAGGGTTATAGGGTTAGGGTTAACCCATATAACTGGATAAGAACACAAACCAATAAAACTAGGAAAGCACAAAAATGTATTTCTTCAAATTGCTGTTAAAATGCAGCCCCTGTTCATAAGAACCTCATGTCTTATAGCCCCTAAAAGGTACTTTGGAAGGTAAAACGGACTAGGTGAGCTATAATCTGTCAAATTAATGAAATAGAGCCATGTTAAAGCAGAAAAAACACTTAAAGTTAAAGCCCAGGATATGCAAATACTTTTTGTCGAGAGGAAAAGGTATTTAAAAAAAAGGGGGATACCAGACATCCAACTCTCCTCCTACAGAGAGGATTGGCTATTAATTTGAGCCCAGAGCAGGTATAGATAATGCAGAGTCATAAGGATTATGGTAAAAAAAGATGAAATCTTAATTTCATGTGACCCATCCTTAAATCTGGTTAGTTACCTCGTGGTTTACAAATATTGCGTATTAGACATAGCAAATATGTAAACATGGTAGACAATACTACAGTGTTGCCTACAATCACCATTTTTGACTATGCAATTAAATTCTATGACCTTAATTGTGATCATTCGGTCAGGATAAAATTGAAATGTTTTCAATTTTATAGATACCTTTGTTATTATATGATAGTAATTTTGTATTCTAAATCTACTTGTAGCATCTGTTTGAGGAGGCTTAAAAAGGCAAGTGTGTCCTCATATAAAGTGGTGTGAGTATTTGGCCATGTCTTCACAATGTCAATGAGAATGGTAAACTGAAGAACGGAATCACAAATTCTCGCTCAACTGATTGGTTATGGAGTTTGTTGCACTACTCTCTATGTAGCCTGTATTACCTGAAGAGGTGCACTTATTTATTTATATTCCATCACTGAATAGTGAAGTCTTTGACATTGTAAAAATGGTATTCAGTATGAACTCATGAAGTTAGCAAGGACCATCAAGCTAATCCAGCATCCTCATAATGTTTTTTAAAATGTCCTTATGTTTGCAACATGATCAATGGGAGTATTCAATTTTCAGAAGTGTTCAAGGTACAAGAAGGCCATAACAAAGCCTAGAGCTCACATGTAAGAATCACCTTTCCTCAGATTATTCCTCAGCCATTTTCAGTTTCTAAAAATATTAATGAGGATGTTCAGTCTTTCTTTGCTTTATGGAAAATGTCACATTAACATAGTTAGTTCCATCACAGCACATTGTACCTCTAAAGGAATAACACCAGGGCTAGTTATAACACATCTAATAACTCACATGTAAGAATCCCCTTACCTGAGATAAATCTGCCATTTTAGTTTTTTTTTTTAAAGTACTGATGATGTTCATTCTACTTCCCTGCTTTATGGAAAAAAGGCCAAGTTTACAAATTTAGTTCCGTCACAGCACATTGTAACTCTGAAGGAATAACACCAGGGCCAGTAAAGACAGAAACCATCCCTCATTTCAGGTAGACACCAATAGGGAAACACTGTGCAAACTCTGTAAAAAAAATCTAACCAATCAGAAAGTACACCTTCATCCTCTGTCTTCAGGTCCTGCAGCTTGCGTTTTTTCTGAGATTTTAAAGAAAGGATTCAATATGTAATAACTACATTTTTCGGCATCATAGATCAGTAGCCAATATAGCTTCAAACCACACAAAGCATTGAACAGCAAGATTGGTTTGTGTCCTTTGTAAAACCTTCCAATACACATAATCATAATAACTTTTGCCTGTTCTTTTTTATTTCAGTACTTCTAGATGTTTATTATTTTGTTTTCCTCTGTACATGTATATCATTTAGTTATTTTTTAAATTTCATGTTACATATCTTTCAGTACACCAATATATATTATTATGGAACAAATAAATTTACAGAAGTGGGCACAGATTGATTACAGCAGCTATTTTGACAACTTGTCAGATCTGAACCACACTGAACATCTGTAGCTGACCCCTGCTGTCCTTTTTTCCATGTTTGTGTTTACAGCTCCACGCCCCCCTGCGGCTGCTGTGTGGAGCTCTGCTGTTCACCTGCAACACTGTCATGTGGACGTTCTTCTCTAAGGCTCTCCGACACTGCTCCTCTACAGCCAGAGCTACAGTGATTACCACTGCGTCCAATTTCATCTCCTCAGTAAGCTCTCTTATAATATAATACATAAGGTTTTAGTGAAAGTGTTTAGGTTTGGGCCTCATCGCCATTTCACAATTCTCTTTGCTTTGTGTCTTCAGGCCCTCCTGGGAAGGCTGATTTTTGGAGAGACACATGCTGTTCTATGGTGGACAGGCATCTCTGTCACTCTGTGTGGACTGTTGCTGCTTCATGTATCCACACCTCAGTCTCCCCCAGAGGGGGAGGGAAAAAAGAAAGAGTAATGTCAGTAATTTTACTTGTCCCATTTGTGTGGCCTCTGCTCTTCATTTACGGTCACAACAACCTTTGGTCAACCAAGATGTTTAGAATATATTGTTAGCTCATAGTGGTGACTTTGTCACTGAATTGAGATTATAGCAGGTTTTGGATTAATAAAAAGAATCGTAATTTTTTAACTAGTAATATATTCTCTGACTCTTTACTATCATCACAACAGAAGTGACCGTGTACCTAATCTCTATAAAGAGGTCATGCATGTGACTTAGCAGAATATGTAGGCCAGGGAGAACATTTGGGGGCCAGAGGCCTTCTGGTTTTCTTTTCAAGTTAAAATTTTTAAATATTTTATTTTAAAGCTTTTTTGGGGTTGGTGACAAAAAACATAAAGACAGTTGACAGACTTTAGCATTTAAACATGGAAAACATGGAAAACATACATAAAACAAAGGAATAAAATATTAAAATAAATCAAAATAACAGATGCCTTGCAGATATGATTTCATACTTCCTACATCCATACTTGGATGAAAGGTGAGGACATTGAATTTCATTCCTTCCTTCAAAACTAGTATTTTGGTAACAATTATCCCCAACATCAGGGATTGTTGCATACAATGCGTGGGCGGCTGTGGCTGAGGGGTAGAGTGGTCGTCCTCCAACCTGAAGGTAGGCGGTTCGATCCCCAGCCTGAACCATCTGCATGCCGAAGTGTCCTTGGGCAAGATGCTGAACCCTCAATAGCCCCCAATAGAATAACAAAGTGCTGCAAGTAGATGCACTGTATGAACGTGTGTGTGAATAGGTGAATGTGAAACTGTACTGTAAAGCGCTTTGAGTGGTCTTCATCAGACTAGAAAAGCGCTATATAAATACAAGTCCATTTACCATTTACCATACAATGCCTATGAAAAGTATTCACCCCCTTGGATGGTTCACCCTTTTGTTAATGTATGAACATGAAATCATGGTCAATATAATTTTGATTTTTTGACAAGAATTTGCAAAAAAAGCTTCTTTCATATCAAAGTG
This sequence comes from Limanda limanda, assembly GCF_963576545.1. Taxonomy (NCBI): domain Eukaryota; kingdom Metazoa; phylum Chordata; class Actinopteri; order Pleuronectiformes; family Pleuronectidae; genus Limanda; species Limanda limanda. The sequence goes on from NC_083646.1 coordinate 28,794,073, forward strand.
AAAACAGATTTTTACAAACTAACGTCAATAAATACAAAATATATAGTGTAAAATAAGTGTTTGCATAAATATTCTCCCCCTCTAAAGTGACTGACCTAATTCAACAGACGTCCAGCTAGTTGATGCCAGCAGTGTCACAATTATTGAAATGGAGATCGCCTGAGTGCAGTTGAAATGTGTCAAGTGATTGCAGAATAAAAACACCTGTGTCTGGGAGGTCCAGTATCAGGTTCATCAGTATTCCTGCTACAATTGCAAAATAAAGACAAAAGAACAATTGAAGCAACTCAGAGAAATGATCATTGAAAAGTATGAGTCAGGAGATGGCTACAAAAATATTTCCAACTCACTGGACATCCCACAGAGTTCAGTTAAATCCATCTTTAAAAAATCGAAGAAGTATGGCACTTGTTTAAATCTGCCTAGAGCTGGCCGTCCTCATAAACTGAGTGACCGGGCAAGGTCTCTTCAGTTTCTTTTCAACTACAAAATAGTTTTCCACCATACGTTTTTTCCACTACATGACATATTCAACATATAAACATTTAACTGTTGTGAAGGATCATTTTCACTATGTATTCTGCTGTAAACTGCACACAAAGGCAGGAAATAGGCGAGACCTTGAATATCTACTACTCTAATTTGTTCCGCAACCGCAGCCAGTGAGACACAGACGTTACCTTCTGTAGTGACAATTTTGCTAGAGATATGATTCTAAGGTTTTTATCTGCTTGAATATTTCCATGATTATTCACGCTATCAACGGAATGAGACCACCATTTAAAAGAACATAAAATAGTACACATACATTGGAAGGTGATGGCTTAATATCCGAATTAGAAAATACATTAACAATATCAGTTAAATAAAATTTCCTTTTGCAACTGAAGTTTTGCCTAATTCAGTCTTCCAATGGTTTAATTAGCCGTATATTAGTTGTGGCCTGCTATCAGAAGTACCTGCTGTCCTGGTGGGAAGGATCTCTGCCTTGTCATATCAGGTTTGCTGTCCCCGTCTTCACTGAGACCTGGCTGCATCCTGAAGAATATGTCAGCCTAAATTAATATACTCCACCCAGTCATGTAAACAGTGATATTCCTCGAGAATCTGGCCGAGGAGGAGGAGCTGCTACTATTTGTAAATCTAGTTTATCAATTAATCTGAAACCTAAACTAAATCTAATTTGAAAGTCATGCTCTTAATCTGCCACACACACCCAGCCAATCCTATTTTCTATCTATTACAGATAAAGTTATTATTATTACAGATAAAGTCATGAATATACAGACTTTAATATTCATGTTGATACTGATGATAGCATTAGTTCTGCATTAATTTCAATATTAGACTCAATTGGTTTCAGTCAATGTGGTGTACACCAACCCAGTTATGATTTTTTTAACCACACACTTGACCTTGTCACATGGTGTCAAAATTTAACATCTATCCACATAAACCAATTCGATCAGACCATAATTTGTTAAATTTAAATAAATTTGAATAGATTTAACTTTATTCATCCCCGAAGGGAAATTAAGTTGTCATAGCAGCCGGTATATTTGAATACAATAAAATACAATACAATACAATAAAATTAAAAATATTGAGGTAGAAAGAATAAAAAAACAGAAGCACAAGATAAAATACAATAAAATAGCTAGATAAGGTGCAGTGGCAAGATGATGGTAATAGTACTGATGATATGATGGTAATGGTATTGTTAGAATACAATAAAATAGGTAGATAAGGTGCATTGGCAAGATGATGGTAAAAGTACTGATGATATGATGGTAATGGTATTGTTAGACAGTATATAAGAATAGTACAGTATATATAGTATATAATATAACATAATATATATTTATATATGATAGTAATTATACCAATATAAAAGCAGTATATGGTAATAATAGCATCAACAGTATATATAATAATAATAGTAATGGTGATATAATAATAGTAATTATAACATGTACACATGTATAAATATGTGTATATAGACTTATGTAAACAAGAATATACAGAGAGTATGATATGATATATAGTAGAGGTATGAATATGAATATAAGTATTTGACTATACAATAGGTAATATAATATACTATGAGTCTAAGAATATGTAGACAGAGTGTGCAAAAGACAATATTATTGTATAAAATGATATATAATATCAATATGGTGTATATGAACACATATCACATATGATGTGAAGTAAGTGTATATGGAGCGGAGTGTTGTACAGGTACACAGTGCAAGGAGACAGGTTTAGTGCAGTTCTGTGATGGTGGCTCTGACAGAGGTAGAGGAGTTGAACAGTCTTATTGCGGTTGGGAGGAACGATTTCCTGTATCGTTCCTTAGAGCAGCGGGGTTGAATGAGTCTGTGGCTGAAGCTGCTCCTTAGCTTGTCCAGTGTTTTGTGGAGGGGGTGAGTGGGATTGTCCATGATTGCCAGCAGTTTTGCCAGCATCCTGTCCTCCACCACCTCCTCCAGGGTGACAAGCTTAGAGCCAACCACAGACTCTGCTTTCCTTATTAGTTTTCTCAGTCTGTTGGCGTCCTTTGCCTTGATGCCCGCACCCCAGGACACCACAGCAAAGAAGATGGTGCTCGCCACAACAGACTGATAGAACATCTGCAGCATCTTGTTGCAGACGTGGAAGGACCTGAGCCTCCTCAGGAAGTAAAGCCGGCTCAGGCCCTTCTTGTAGACGGCCTGTGTGTTGGTGGACCAGTCCAGTTTATTGTCCAGAGGCTGATATATGCTACTCCGTTTTTTATGACACGGACAGAAACGGACAGAGAAACGCCCACTCCGAGCACCTCTGAGAGCTTTTCGTGCACCTCTGATTTTTCTAACTGTCCGAGTTTATTTCGGAGACCCCACGGACAGCCCTTGGCTGTGATTGGTCCGCGAACAACATAATTTCCGTACGACGTCATTTCCGGATTTCACATCTCCGGACATCAAACTTCTGCTTCACAATAAACGCAAACACAACTACGATTCTACGATTAATGTGACGTGTGTGTTAAGCCAGCGGAGTTGTCCGGCTGACGGTGGCTCGTTAGAGCACTGAAGGCATGTGTGCACGGTCACATACGGTTTTAACGAGCTTTCAAAACGGCGCTAGCAGGCTAGCAACCATGCTGACTGCGGTGGTAACAGTGCATAAACCCGCTGTCACGACTTTAATTCCACTTCTATCATGACACTGTTTCTATAATACCGTCAGGTTAGAAGCAAACACTGGGTAGTAGTTAGTGTCGGGAGTCCCTGCTGACTGTGTGTGGTAGCTGGGGGGGAAGCTAGCTAGCTCCGTGTAGCCTCAAGCAGATTCAAGCTGTGGAATCAGCAACACAGTTGGGAAACAAGACCGGGGAACCGCTGCGCTAAGAAACGATAACATCAGCATTTTGACCCGCTGGGTGTCACTTTATTTAGTTCTGTTAGTTGCCATGGTTCAGTGTGTGGGAGGCAAGCCGACAGAGGTAAATAAACACACGTACACTTCTTCTTCCCAGAAATGGGGTAGGCTTCTCTGAGCTCGTCTTCCGTTGCGCCACCTATGGGTTTGGCGGTGAATTGTTTTCAAACGGACTTTCGTCGTAGAAGCAAAAATCAAAAAGACTCTCTGGTCTCCGTGCGTCCCTCTCCGCCACACGGATACGTAGAAGCATAATGGAGCCTTAATTTGTGATTTACACAATAAGAGATGCAAATCAAAAACTATTTATAAAGATCACACATTACATTTACTGCATGTGTAACATGATTTTGGTCCAGCCATGATTTGGTGGTCATATCTGGGTTAATTGTGTAACTAGCTAAGTTAGACAAAAATTCTTTAATTAAAAAACTGAGGTATGAACAGAACCAAGAATTTGGAGAATCTTTTAATGCCTACTTTGGGAATTACATCTAGTGGTAATTGGTAACCTCAATTGTGCAGAAGACCTTCAAACGTACAAGGGTTATTCAACATCTCTTATATTAAAAAAAAGAGCACTATTTAATTTATCTAAGCTCATGGTCTAAAGCACATTGGGGTTGGTGCTATCAGTCATGTTCAAATCCAGGCAAATCCAAATCAAATCCACGCAACCAGGCACATTGTTCAAAAGCATTGTAGTTTTCCTATGAAATCATTGGTGAGTTGCAGACACTGTCATGTCATTAGGCATCAGCAGATTGCCATAAGGTCATAATAGACAATTTACCAGATAAATGAGAATGCTTTGGAAGAGGAATAGGGTGCACTTTGTGCACAAACAGCTTATGTGTGTGTGTGTGTGTGTGTTTGTGTGTGTAACAAGCAGAGTGTGCATGGCACACAATGTGTTTCTGGCTATGCCACTAAATATTAATATTCTGAAAAAGTGGATCTGGATAAGAATTGGTTGGTCAATTGTGCAAATACTGCAATTGCTGCTGCCTAAAAATAGTAATACAAATGCACCAACAGGGTGTCTGACCACACTTGATTGTAAGACTAACACACCCATGGTAATTTGACAAGACAGATTTAATAAGAACTTCCAATTAAGACAAATATATGATTAAACCCACCAAGTCATACAACACAGTTAGGTAAAATAATGTAAACATTATCAAACATCAAGCACCCATTAAAAATGTAAACGCTCTGAGCCAGCAGCCACTTTCTAGCTCACTCAATTACAGAGGAATCACTTCAAGCTGAAGACAATTACCCTCCATTTTCCACAGGAGTGATAAAAAGGACAATGGAAACTCAGACACATACGTATGCCAGTTGAGTTCAGAAGTTGACCAATATGCAAAGTATGTCACAATTAAAAAAAAATTCATGAAAGACGATAAGGCACAAGGTGAATACAAATCCTCAGAGACAATGAAGCAGAGTTGTGAAAAGACATTCTCAGACATGACCTCCGAAGGAACTCCAGATGATTGGGTCTTGCTCAAGAGGTTTCCTATCACAAATGAACAACACTGCAGGAGATTCTCTGCTCAGGTGCGTTCACAACAGCGACAAATCCCATGGAGTGTTCAGATGAGGGGTGGTGCAGCAGGCGGGAAGTAACATCTCAAATTTGCTGCGGAGGTAGAATCAACACACCAGCATAGGTCCATATCACCAAAAACTTTCTTGACCTCTTCATCTGTGTCTTCTATGTGTATGGCTCCACTTTGTCATGGTGAGATTTTTTTTTTCTTTTCTTTCTTTCCTTTTTGTCACATCTGTCACGTGTTAGAAGCATCATCAACCTCTCAGTCGCTTAGGTATTGGTCTCCTGTTGTGCTCCAACTTTATACAGGGTGGCCAGACAGAGAAAGTCTGTAGAAACTCCAGAGGCTCTCGCTTGGACATTTGCGTTCACCCACTGGAGTTGAGTACAGGTTTACTGTGCGAGTGATGTTCTCCTAAGAGCCTCTCTGTTTTATTATATATGGACTGGAGGTCTGGCAGCAGGAATTTACTGATCATTGGATTCGCTCTTATGGTGTGTGAAGGTACAGTGCATTTAGAAAAGTTCACACACAAATTATTTTTAACACATTATATCAGATATAATATATATTTATATACATGTATATGTAAATGTTAAATTCCAGAAAGGTGGTCTCTACATTAGAAAATGTTGGAAACCAAGAGATCTTCATGTGCCAATGGAGCAGCTCTTTCAGACTGAGATTTTTTTTTCTCCAGTCCTAGTTGAGCGATATCTCTATGACGTCCTCCTTGATTATTTCCCCTTGTGTGGTGGTGTTGTGCTCTAGAGGACTCTTCTTGCAGCTCAGCCCTGTGAAGGGGCTGCACCAGGAAAGGGAGAACGTGCCTCCAAAAGCCATTTGCATGGCATCCCAGCACGGCACCTTCACCCACTTCCCTGTCTCGCCCTTCAGACGCTCAATTGCCTGGAGAAGACACAATGAGTCAGAGGTGAAAGGAGCTGCGTCACAAGGACTGACTGTGAACCTTCTACATATAATCATTCACACATGGGACACAGATGACGGTACTAAAAAAACTGCAGCAAACGATCATGGTTTAGCTTTGTGGGCTAGCTTCTCAGACACACGTTAAACTAACCAGACTAAAAATAGCATTGATAATTAAATTATTGAACAGGCAACAATACTCATTTGCTGTATGTATGTTTAAAACAAATTGTTCCTGAGTTTGTTCCTTCTTTCCATTTTGGCCAACAGCAATCCTGTCCTAGAGTGACTATACTGCAAAAAATGATGAACAAAATCTGTAGTCCTCTTAATTTTTTCCAGGTCCACTAAAAGTATGCATTACGAAAATAATTGAAACAATATTTTTGATCTAATAAGGGTGCTAGATGGTGGGTGAAGGGATCATTACAGATGTTGCAATTAAGGGAATATGAATGTCTGACTTCCCAATCGAGAATTATTTTACCAGACTGAATTCAGTTGTTTTCTAAGAAACATGCCCAAGATTTATTTAAAGCACAAAACTGCTCACGTGCAAATTGAAAATAAGTAATAATTGGAATAAGAAACCATACAAAATATTTAAAAAACAGCAGAGGCGTCACAGAGCTCACTCATTCATACATATGTTTAGTTGAATCTAAAACTGCAAAAAAAAGAGAAAGGAAATAAGAAGTGCACTTTGACCTCATGATTGAAATCAGCATACTTGTGATGTGTTTAGCTTGATGGGATGACAAACATGATCTCTGATCCAAGCTTACCTCTGTCAATGTTTAAAGAGCTGTCTGCTTCAGAAAGCTTTTGGCAGAGTGCGTTATCAACCAAAGCAAATGCATGAGGGTGGAGAGAACATTAGGAGAAAAGGGTCAGATTACAAACAGTGCAGTGGGAGGAGGATAAAAGACAGCAGTGAAATTTAACGATGCAGGGTGAGTATAGGAGTGTGTGAGGGGGAATGTAAAAATAAAATGTTCTAAACATTATTTAAATATTGAAAAACACAGTTGTCCAGGGTCAAAGTGAAACTGTTACAAATAAAGTGGGCAAACATAGTTATTGTATTGCAACTGATAAATATTGATTATCTGTGCCTGTGCTGAAAATATTTCCAGAATATTTGGACAGAATTCAAATAAAATACAGAGAGCAGTTCACATAGGTGAACATTTTAAATGAAACAGTGTGCCGATTTTAGTATTAGTGTACATGTGAACTGTGAATGTCAAAAGTCAATACATTTTTGAAGGCATTTTTGAAGGCTTTGAGATCCATTAAAATCCAGATGCTGCTTAATATGCTCTATGCAGAAGTTCACATTTTTTTTTACACAGATTCTCTTTAACAGGATTTTAAACTTTTCTCCAGTAGAGATAATTGTATAACCAAGACTTATTGTTATCAATCATTGAATAGAATTGGTTTTAGTGCAGTAGGCCAAGCTTTTCTCCAAAAAAAAGGAGAAAACAGAGATAATCTGTGTTACTGCAGGAAGATAAGCTTTTCTACGAAAATACAAAAAAGGGGAGAATACAGATACTAAAAGTTGACATTTGAATTTTGCACACACAAAGCCATTAGATATCCCAGATTAACAGTGCAACAATGAATCAACAAAATAAGGCAAGAGCAAACCAAGCTGGCAAACTGATTTTGTTTGGAGGGAAGAAAAATAAAAATAAAAACTTTTTATCATCAATCAAAATGATTTACAGCTGTGGATGAGGAGGTGGATCAGGGACACCTCCAGCTGTGCCTGGTGGGTATTTGACAACTCTGACAGAGGGAGACAGAGACAGGAATGCTGCACACAGGATCGTGGTCCTCTGAAAGCGAAAATAACAGAGAGAATAGCCCCACAGAAAAGCAGGGGGGAGTGTAAACGTATGTGTCCATCATTAAAGAGATCTTTAAGCTGTGTGCAGTGTGCTCCGTACTGAGACAACTGACCATGCTAACCTCTTGGGTACAGCAGCCTTCTACGTTGTTTTTTTTCATTAGTAGAGTCAGACCTATTTTGTAATTGCTGTGATTTCTAGATTGAGATGCATCCATCTGAAGTGTGGCATAAAATTTAGAGATCATTCTGATGATTATTTATGCAGATGTGACCTATCTATATTAAATACAGTTTCTTCAACCTCTGTTAATGATGTTTCTGAAATGCAACAGATGGAAACATGAAGACCTTGATGAAGACGTCAAGACAGTTTTTGGCAATGTCAGTTGAAGCTGGTGTCGATGTGTAAACAAAGGCATCTGATCTCTGAAGCAGAATTCATTGCATCCTTTAGCCTGCTGCACCACCCCTCACCTGTATCATGCAAACGATTGGTTCCTGTGTTGAACGTTTCTAAGCAGAGCATCTCCCACTGTGATGTGCATGTGTGAAAGGAGAACTCAGGGGACCCAATTGTCTTAAAAAAGACTTTTGTAACGTGTGCTGAGTCTCAGCTCTGAGTTGTTGACGTTATGCAGTTTTTCCATGTACAGAGAACACAGCCCATCAATCTCTAACTGCGTAGCCACACTCACTTAACTGAAACAAGGCCTGAACAGGAAGTGCAGTCCCTGAAACAAACACAGCAAACTCCTGAAATTTGAAGTTTCTTTGCTTAATGACAGCTGTAGTTGAAAACTGTTTTTTGAACATTGTAAATACTCAGTCAGTGTAAGAATGGGATTTCTGAGCACAGAGGTCCTGTTCACACCTAGTATTAACACCCATCCTGAGAGATTCAATCACAAGTAGAGAGCATTAAGTATGTGTCAAAATTTACATAAAATGCATCCTAAATATGTCTCCTGTGACCACTTGCAATCAGATCTCACTTTGCCACTCTAAATGCGAATAATTACATATTACAATTTTTTTTTTAATATGCAGATGTGACTGTGCTTTTTTTGAGTTGGTGTGAGCTAGCAAGCAAGAGGTAGGGAGAGAGGAGTCCAGAGGGGTTGAATTAATGTCATGTAGCTGTGAGTAGTTTATCAATTTAAGGAAAACACCAATCATTATGTTGTGAAAAGGGTTGATATTTGTGCTGTGGCTACCAACAAAATATGGGCACTGAGATGTGTAAACATGTTAGATTCTTTATTAAATGTTTAATTCATTGTGAAACTATGGTAGGTAAGATGAGTATGCAGCCCTTCCTTTCGGGCCCAGATTGCATTTGCATTCACTTAGCAAAAATCTGATCACATGCTTCCCGGACCATCTCCGGATTTGGCTTGAGTGATCAGATCTCAGGACGCATTTGGGTGTGTTCAGACCTGCGCTTAACTCTTATGATCAGATCAGATGTTGATAACATTTCTGAAGAGGACCAGAGTGAAAACGAGAGAGGCACAACATCAAGATGATGTTCAAGCTGTTTTTGTATGGTAAAATTGTTGCATTTGATTGTTGCTTTGAAAAATTCACCAAAATTAGAAATTCTTTACCATTTACCTTGAGTTGTATATAGTTTGCAATGTTTCTAAACTCGAAAAAAAAAAGCTTTATTGTATGTATTGCCAGAAGCAATGTCCTGTTTGTTCTATTTTTCTCCTGTGGGAGTAAATTTGATACATTTGGGTATAATAAAAAAATTTAAAAAAGATTCGTTGCAACCCTCAGGAATTTTTTTTTCTATTGTACTGGGATGGCAGTAGAAATGTCATTCCATGTCTTAAAACTTCAGTACCTAAATCTCAAACTATTTGAGTGACAAGAAATCAATAGGGAAAGGTGGTTAAATGACTTCTCGTAAATTAGCTGAAATAAAATCTTAAAGGGGACACATTATGAAAATTTATTTGGGTATCTGGCATGTCTACCGTCCCAAAAACTCTGGAAAAAAAACAACTCCCGCGATTTGTTATGGTTTCTCTATGTCAGAAACGTCATGCTTGAGTGACTGCGAATAAGCTTCCGTGTGCCTCCCTCGTCACAGGCCCAATGGGAGTCCCTTACATGGCCAGTGAGGAGGGAGGCATACGGAAGCCCCTTCACCCCCACCTCAAAACATGTCAATCTGAGGAGGGCTGTTTTAGACAGGGTAAAAAGGGTGCTGTTTTAAATGATCCTTGTGGTATTTTGACCAAAATATGTTACAGACATTTCATTAAGACCCCAAGGAACCATATCGACTGTGGTAAAATGGGCACAATATGTCCCCTTTAAGGAAAAACAAGACAAGACACAGTGAGAAAATGGGCTTCTGATACAACACAGAGAAGGTCAGACAAAAACAGATTCATCATAGTTTGAAACAGGATACACAAACTGAAAGTTTCCTTTTCTCTGCGACTCATCACAAAATTGAATGTATAGCGCACTTGGTTTGGCAACATGAAAAGAGATGAGAAGCTGTCCATGATACAGAGTGTAAATCGTGTTCAGCATTGGGAGCAACAAAATGGCAAACGTCTGCTCTGTGGGGTTGGACCGGGCATCCCAATTTGTTTCCGACCCAGCTGCCCTGTTCCCTGCGCTGAGCTCTCACACCACATACTGGTATGTCTCAGCCTTCCCATGGTCAGGGGTGGAGAAGGGACTAAACCACAATAAGGAGAAAGGGTGTCCGAACACCGCCCTCATGTTCATCCATTTAGTTTTTTTAGCCCATCTTCTCTCTTCCTTTTTCAACTGCTCTATACCCTGAAAACGAAAGATAACCAAACTTCAGTAGGTGTGCTTTTGAGACCTTGTCAATAACTCAAAATGAAAATATCAATTCATTCAAACTGCTAAATATGAGGAAAGGTTTACCATCTGTGCCAAAAGCCAAGTAATTCAGGCTTCAAGTTATCTACTTCTGTTGTCTAAAGGGGTTGGTTATGTCTCAGGAGGTCGAGCAGGTCATCCACTAACCAGAAGATCCCTGTATCCCCCATTCTGTGTGCCTTGGTCTAGCTTCTGAACCTCAAATTGTCTCTGACGGCTGTACTGGGAGTGTATGATTGATGTATGATAGTCCTGCACATACTGTAGATGCACTGTGTGAATGTGTTTAAATGGGTTGATGTCAAAACTGTACTGTAAAGAGCTTTGAGTGGTCATGAATACTAGAAAAATACAGACCATTTCCCATTACCATTTGTGACAATGTTGATATGGTCTTTACATGATATTCACGGAATGCTTCATTTATATTCTGGTTGCAAAGCATAGTTTGATTACGACTCATGTCATCATATATCTGACATTACACCGCGTTCCACATTATTATGCAAATTGGATTTAAGGGTCATAAACATTCATTTTTTAGTTTTTGAATTAAACTCATGGATGGTATTGTGTTTCAGGGCTATTTGGATGATTGAAATCAATCTCAGACACCTGTGATAATTAGTTTGCCAGGTGAGCCCAATCAAAGGAAAACTACTTAAGAAGGATGTTCCACATTATTAAGCAAGCTACATGTTTCAGGAATTATGGGGAAGAAAAAGGATCCCTCTGCTGCTGAAAAGCAGCAAATAGTGCAATACCTTGGTCAAGGTATCACAACATTGGATATTTCCAATAGAATTGTGCGTGATCATCGGACGGTGAAGAAATTTGTCACTGATTCACAGCACAAGCGGGTTCGTTCAGACAAAGGCAAAATAAGGAAGATTTCTGCCAAACAAATGCGTAGGGTTAGACACTAAAATGCCATTGAATAGCAGCAAACAGGTGTTTGAAGCCGCTGGTGCCTCTGGAGTCTCGCAAACTTCAAGATGTAGGATGCTCAAGAGGTTTACAAGTGTCCTTAAACCTGTTATTCGGACACCCCTAAACCAAGCTCACAAGCAAAAAAGGTTGTACTGGGCTCAGGACTACATGAAGACTAACTTCCAAACTGTTTTGTTTACGGATGAGTGCCGTGCAAGCCTTGATGGTCCTGAAGGATGCAGTAGAGGATGGTTGGTGAATGGCCACCATGTCCCAACAAGGCTGAGACGTCAACAAGGAGGTGGAGTCATGTTTTGGGCCGGAATCATGGGGAGAGAGCTGGTAGGCCCCTTCAGGGTCCCTGACGGTGTGAAAATGACCTCGGCAAAGTACGTAGAGTTTCTGACTGACACTTTCTTCCGTGATACAAAAAGAAGAACCGTGCCTTCCGAAGCCAAATCATATTCATGCATGACAATGCACCATCTCATGCTGCAAAGAATACCTCTGGGGCATTGGCTGCTATGGGCATAAAAGGAGAGAAACTCATGGTGTGGCCCCCATCTTCCCCTGACCTTAACCCTATTGAGAACCTTTGGAGCATCATCAAGCAAAATATCTATGCGGGTGGAAGGCAGTTCACATCCAAGCAGGTGCTCTGGGAGGCTATTATGGCATCCTGCAAAGACATTAAAGCAGAAACTATCAAAGAACTCACAAGTTCAATGGATGCAAGAATTGTGAAGGTGATATCAAAGAAGGGGTCCTATGTTAACATGTAACTTGACCTAAGATGTTTTTGATTAAAACTTTTTTTGATTTCATTAAATATGACCTCTTAATGCTGCAAATTCAACAAATGACAATTTTTAGTTCTTTACAACCTATAAAATATCTTGAAACTCTGAAACTCAGAATAATAATTTGGAACACTGCATTTTGAGTTTTTTATTTAAAAAAAAATACTGTTATCATTGGGAGGTTTGTTCAATAAAATTTGAATTATACTCTAACAGTTGATGACTTGAAAACTATACTGACTGGCTGTGCATTACTATTTAGGAAAATCTGAGCAAAGTGTAATTTTCATAATAATGTGGAACGCGGTGTACACTGGAACCCAGGAGATGCATAATCAAGCAGTTGATAGCTGCCGTATGTGAACATCACAGACTGCTGTGAAAAATCCTAAAGGCCATTATATTGTGATTAAGATAAGGGCTCCAGACTAAAATTTTACTCTGATTGCACTGGTGCACCAGCACATCATTTAAGTGCACCTATGATTTTTCACTGTTACTTTTGGCACCGCAACAATACACCTATTATACCTTTTCTTGACAGTTCCCAAATACATTAGTAATTTCTCAACTACGGCTGGGTATCGGCAGTGATTTCCCAAACTGATTCAATTCCTATTCACAAGGTCTTGATTTTATTTGATTTTCAATTCGTTCAATATATCGATTCAGTTCAGGATATTTCATTATAAAATACCAATTTTGCTTGGATAGGACAGATCTCAGAGAACATAAGCTGTCAATTGTGCAAGGAAACCTCTCACTTCCTGCATTGTTAAAAATAATAAAGGTTCCATCTGTAAAATTGAGTGATATCTAGTGGTTGCATGTTGCACTAGAATGCCTCTCACCCCCTAAACATGAAATAGAACCTGTGGTATCCTTCAGTTGTTATAAAAACTCAAAAGGTGTTTACTTTGTCCAGTCTGGTAATTAAATATAAAGGGAACATTCTATGGTAAAGAAAACAACAATTTGTACAGTTTAGATGAAACACACTAGTGTTTATTTTAAATTCAATTTCTGCCAATAGATACCTTTCACCTAAATTTACAAACTGGACCTTTAAGGCAGGCCTGTTGCACACAACAGTTTTTGTTGGACAATATATTGACCCATATTCTGCCCTGATCTTAAGGTGCTTATCGTTTTGCATTGGCGGCCGTGATGGAAACACTGTATTCGGTTTAGCTGCCACTGTTCGACACATACTGCCTCATTCATGTCAACAACCTCTACTCTCTCATACCTGCTTCACTTTTTGTTTGTCTGTGTCAGTGAGTGTGACTCATTGACCCAGTAGTATAAAAGCATATACTACTACCCCTCTCTTTTTATCTTTATGACTGCTTGTGTGTCTGTAGTGGAGGGGCAGAGGGGGACATTTAATAATGTGATTGGTAAAATTGGTAAAATTAAAACTCCAGGACAACAGAAGGGGAATACAAACTATGGGATGCATATTTGATCATTTATATCATATAAAATATGTCATCAATATCGCTTAAAAATCATTTTTCACTGTGTTTCCTGGTGCGATACGCTCGCGTCAAGCGCAAAAATTAGACTCGACGCCGAAACGATCGCTGCACGGCGCTAGGCAGCCTTGGCGCAGCGCGGGACCCGCACAAAGGATTAACATGGGAGTGGATGGGAGCCAGCTGTTATTTAAGGCTTGGCGCTGCGCTTACGCGTAAGACATATCAATAAAACTGATATTACGCGAAATGGGAGAGTATCTGTGAAAAAGTAAATGCTGTGGGTAAAACAAACAGAAAAACCGATAAGAGAAAATGGCAGGAAATACGAAGAAGAACAGAAGAAAAAAATATCTCATAATAAAACCTCTGCAAATATAACAGGTTGAGGGCCGGTGGAAGAGATGCTTCTGACCAATATAAAGCAGCAGGTGCAGTTACACTTTCTGAAAAAAAACATTCTCTCAGTCTTTTTCCATGCCATCTCCTCCTTACCACAATAACTGCATACCATGATTCCAATACAGTATAACAAGCTGTATGAGAAGCACGGGGAAGTCCTGCACTGCATTAAATTAGTATTTTCTGCTCGTATGGTTGCATAAAGCTTAGTGTGGAAGAGCTCCATGTTCCTGTAAGACTAATTTCACAACCATTTTTTTGAAACCATATATACCTTTATCACTGGTCTTACCATCCCAAACCACACATTCAACATTCAAGTTTCTATTCACACATTTTAAATCAAAGTAAAAAAGTGTTTTCTCAGACTAGCTCCATACTAATACGTTTTTCTTTTTAAAACAGCGTCTTAAAACTGAATCAATGTCTGTCCAAAACAAATGATTTGGCTTTGAATCAAATGTAAATGTAAGCGCAAGTGGGTCCAACTGCTGGGTAACTCTGCTTGACGCATTTAAGATGGTGCCATTGCGCCTACTGCAGGGTTGTCAAGTGGGAGACACTATTCACTTGCTCCTTTAATCTCGGAATATCTCGAGGTGAAAGCTCAGCAGCAGGGATGTCTCACTACCACTCACTGCAGCTGGCCCTAGAATCCATCTCTGCACCACACCATATCCTTCCTTTGTAGCCCCTTGTTCTGCCTCCTTCGCAAAGTCTTTGAGACCCTTCTTCAGCTTGTAGCCTCTGACCCCAATAGACATAAGGAACCGCTGGGTGGAGGATCCAGTGTATCCTGTACAGCTGATTTCCACTCGATAAGTGTATGCCCTCCATCCTGCTTGTGAGCATACAGTTGCCAGCTCTGTATACTTTTTCCTCTCAAAGGCAACTTCCATACCATCGTCCCATGGAACCGACAGTTCAGCAATGATGACTGTCCCACTGGGGGGTAGACGATAGCACAATGTCCTGTCAAAGGGAAGGGAAGTTTCAACTGGTGGTCGAGGTCAGGTCTCATGTTCCACTCCCCTCCAGGAGACAGGAGAGACCACTCCCTTGTCCTGCTGCTGTAAATCTTGCCCACTTGCCTTACAAACTACATCAACAACAAATCACTGCACCTTAGTACCGCACATGCCCAAATAACTTATTGTTCCATTTCCTAAAACATTTGTCTCTTATTTTTATTTTTTATTTGTAGTTTTCGCTATTTGTTAATATTTGCTCTTTTGCCAATATCAGTTAGTGCTTTTTTTACTTGTATATATTGTTCTTTTATTTCCTATGCACCAACTACACCATGTAAATTTCCTGTATGTGAAAATATACTTGGCCAACAAAAGAATTCTGATTCTGAACTGTTGAGAGGCTAGCCCGGATTGCTTCCAGTTTGCGTATCTCAAGGATTTCAGGGAGCTTCATGTGCCCTGTGTAAGCGTATCCTTGTAGCCAGACAGGATGTGCTGGAAGCTCAGGTTCTGGAATTTGCAGAATTGACAGAAAAGTGTGGATGACAGGCATACACATAGCAACACTGATGTGTTTTCAAACAAAAACGTAGTTGTGTGGATGTACCCTCAGGCTACACAGGGAGAAACGTCACTTGGCTGCAACGGTCTAAATTAGATGTGGAAGGTCAACGATATTAATCTTTATACAACAGGGGGTGAAAATAGCAGGGAGAACATCTGAAAAGTAGCAGGATGTTGTTGGAAAAAATGGATAGGAGGGGAATGTTGGACACTAAACAGGTCACTTACGGTCTCATCGGTACAGATGGAATGGACTTGGGTGCCGAACATCACAGAGGTGAAGATGAGGAATAGGAGACCCTCAAAGCACAAGAGTATGAGGAGGATGACTGTTGCAGGGGGAGAGAAGGAACTGCACTCTGGGGGGATGGAGGGACAAGGAGAAAGAGAAGTGAAAAGGCAAAAAAGATGATCATATGAAGAACAGCTACACTTACAAAAAACTACAGTTACTTTAATGTTGAACTATGTTTCACTAAATAAAGGAGGCTAAGCTAATAAACTATTCAGTCTACAGCCACAGGCAGTGATGTACTGATTATTGAGATTTAGGATGAATTTTTAAGCAGATAGTAAAAACTTGTAGCTACAGGTTTAAGTACAACTATAATACTATATTTTATCACCACTTTACAGTCAGTCACGTCTGCTGCATTGTGCAAGTCCCTTATACACATATAGGTTTTGTCAATTTATTGACTCATCATAAAAAATCAACTACACCTGATTTTCAATGTGATCTGCTGTTTTATTTCATTACGAACAAAGTAGAGAGAGTATTCATATTTATGATGCAGTCAATCAAAATTGGAACTGCTGCTCACACTGCTTGATAGTCCGTAACAGAAACATCCAATTAACTAATTAAAGTTATAAATCCTGACCATGGACTGTATATAAAGATGGAGGAAAGGTATCCTCTTCTTCCCTCTCTCAAGAAATGAAGCCAAAATATCCCAGGCATGAATTCTGCCATCTTGCAGCAAAGACGTTATTTGGAGACAGAATCTGCAAAGTAGTAAGGGCTGGAGCGATAAAACGATAAAGATAATTATCACAATATAACTTTTTCCAGATAGAAATATAATACATGATCCATAAGTCATTCCATCAATGTTTTGACAGACAACGCAAACAGTACAGACGTCTACTTGGTGTTTCTTTTATTCACGCTAGTGTTAAGGATATACACATTTAAACCTGCTACACAACACATACATAACATGTCTCCAGGACATCAGGGTTAAACTAACCAGAACGATCCGGATTTAATGATCTGAAATCATAATAACTGAAAACATGTGATTATCAGTTCTTGTGTGAAGATGGATGGATGGACTAAGGGACAGACAGACAGACAGAAGATAAGTTCTTCATCAGATTATGAGGCAACGCTGTGTTTTAACATAATTGTTGCAGAAGAAGCGACGTCCCGTTTATCCAGGAACATAAATATGAATTCTGTGGCTTTTTATAAATGTGATTATCTGTTTCTGTGTGAAGAGGGACAGAGATGAGCAGACACACACACTATAATAATAATAATAATAATGTTTATTCAACTATTAAAACAAATATAAGTTTTCCATTCTACTTTCAAAGGGAAGGCAGGGTGAATCAATAACTTTCTGAACCGAAAACGTTATTTAAAAAATGTGTTAGGCATGATTTTGATGATTGTTTGGATTTTGGTTGCATTTACATGTTGAGGTGGACATGGAGGAAGATTCTGGTTTGATGTACAAATGTTTATTTTTCTATGATATATAGTTTTTCTATGACAATGGTTATTGTATATATCACATTGTGAGGCCTGATCATATTCATTATGACAGGGGTTCTCAAACTTTTGCAAGCTGGGCCCCCCCAAGGCTGGTTAGGGGTAGTTGGGGCGCCCGCATCCTCCCACCGCCCGCGACCACCGCCCTCATCTACACCACCATAAATAGATAGATAGATAGATAGATATAGATAGATAGCATATTGTTATTGATAGGCCTGACACGTCAAGGTAAGGCTATTGTTATTGTTGAGCCCATACGGACAATTATTATTACTATTTTACTATTTATTATTATTATTGTTAACAGCCTCGTCGTGGTCTTGTGAGTGTGTTTGTATGTGTTGCTATGAGCGACTTGCACACGAATAATGAATAAGGCTGTGCTAGGCAATGGTTCCTAACAAAACGAACGGTACACAATTTAGACAGGGACAGCACAGAATAATTCAAGTGCATGTGTCTTATTTTTTGCAACACGGTGGATGATTGAAGATGTAAAGGTAGGTGTTAAGGAGAAACGGGCTAGCTGCAGTTGGAAGAAGTTAGCTAGCTAGAAGGCTAGCTCTTGGGGCTACGAGCTTTCTAAAAAGACTGTGGAGCATATTACTCCTTAGATTAGGCTACGAATAGGCCTACTGCAAGTGCAGGAAGGTATGACTTAGCAAGGAGTGAGTCTTTAAAAAGACTGTGTTTATAAAGCAATGAATATTTTAATGATAGAGGAAACAAGAGCAATCGCACAAACTATGCAGGGTGACGTCTCAGTGAGGGTGAGCGGTTCCTTTTTCTTGGAAGCGTACGTGCAACTCGTGTTCAAATGATAACACTACTCTTTTGATTGGTGGATCAGGAACAAAACAGTATTCGATTTGTTTGTGTCAGTCCAGCCCCTTGCATTTCGCCACTGAGGGAGCTTTCACTAATCAGTGACAGGTCAGCGGTCTTTTTTCTTTCTTTTTTTTTCTCCGTCTGTGACATCGCGTCCCCCCTGTAGAGTGTACGCCCCCCACTTTGAGAACCACTGCATTATGATAATGATACTTTATATCTTCATTTACTGGTAATTTTGAACTTGCCATGAATGAATCAATTCAGTTTCACCTGAGAACTTCAACTGAAAAAATGTGATTGGGTGGCTGACCTGTGTAGGTCTAGTACCAAAACGATGCAGCATAATAAATAACTGATTTCAAGTTGGAGCTCTTTTCACAGTTTTTGATCTACTTGTCCCTCTCCTACGCACTTGTTCTGCCAAATGTAGGTGTAAAGCATTCTTTAGTTTTAAAGATATCTCAAACTAAAATAAACCTTGCCAATTATTTTAAATGTTACTTATATTCATTTGTATTACAATAAAAGTGTCAGAGAATAGTTACAGTGAAATACAATATCAATCCAGGACTCAAAATTGTGACATCTTTTTTGACAGTGAAGGAAATTATAGCTTATAGAGCTTAAAAAACACTCACTTGTCCAATCATCTTCAAAGCAATAGAGGAAATGGAAGACCACCATGACCAGAGCATGGAGAGAGATGAGTGCAATATACATCTGGGTTAAAAGACAAGAAAAGAAAAGACACAATGAAGGACATTTCACCACATACACTGCATACAAAGTGGTAACCACTGAGGAATCCCACTCGTGATAAATAAAGCTTATCTTATCTTCCAACTTAAGATGCTGAAAGTTGGTATTTTACTGAGTGAGACTCCTTGTCAGCATGAACTTACTGTGAAAAGCACAAAGTACTTTTGGTTGTTCTTCCCAACACAGTTATTGACCCAGGGGCAGTGATGGTCCATCTTCCGTATACAGCGTTTGCAAACACTGTGAGAGAGTTACACGTAAAGGGGGAAAAGTAATTAATCAAAATAAAAGGCAAACTGTGAATTACAATGTTAGTAGAGAGTGAAAGTAACATGATTGTGGCAAGCAATTTTCTTAGGTTGAAATTTCTGATAACGGTTTGCACTGTACAAAAACACTGCAGCTGTAAACATAGGACAGGGTGTGTGAACATCAAATACTGCAATGAGCATATTACATCACATTTGCCCTACCTGCAGTGGTGTGCACGGTCAGGCTTGATGCTGCTGCACTTTGGACATTTGTAGACCACCTGACCTGGTTTCAACTGAAGGCTTTCTATGTATTCCTTAGTAGCATTCCCTTTAGGTACGGCCCCCTTCCAGGAAACATCACCACAGAGAAGACTTGAGCTTAATTTTTGATAATTAGTCAAAATAATTTGCAAATAAGGCTAAACATACTTTAATATTTAGATTTTGCATTGCCTATCTATACACAAATTCTTGAACATTTGTTCGACATACATCATTACTGACATGTTTTGCCCGATTGAAGATGATATAAATGGTAAAATGGTAAATGGTTTTGTATTTATATAGCGCTTTTCTAGTCTTGATGACCACTCAAAGCGCTTTACAGTACAGTTTTACATTCACCCATACACACACACATTCGTACAGTGCATCTATTAGCAGCACTTTTGTTGTTCTATGAGGGCCAATTCAGGATTCAGCATCTTGCCCAAGGACACTTCCGCATGCAGATGGGACAGACTGGGGATCGAACTACCGACCTTCAGGTTGGAGGACGACCTCAGCCACAGTCACCCCGTATATGTGATATACATAAATATATATATAAGCATATAAGCATGCATGTTGAGACAAGTCAGTTATTAGACATGCACATCCTCATGAATACTTTCTCTGCATTCCATGTAAATGCAAGAACAAAAATATGATGGCTCACGAGTTATCTCGTGTTTGTTATCACACAGAGAGCTCTATAAACTCTTTGCATTTCTTCTTTTGCTGTATTTAAGTATCCAAATAATTAACTGTGAAGAAAGTTCAGTTCAGTTCGTTTCTCTCTCTCTCTGGACACACAAGTAAATGCAGTCTGGGTAAAAACAACAGACTTTGTAAACTTAGTAAATGTATCTGGCACTGGAAGAGCTGGTGTCACTTTGTCTGGTTTGACGCAGTTGGCGCAGTGCACAATGATAGACGCTAAAAGATTTAAAAAATAAAAAATAAAAACTTTCACGGCCCAAACCTGTATGAAAAGACCTAAAATTAACACCATTGGTGGACTTAGTGGAGCTGTGCATGGCTCTGTGGTGTCTGACTTGGACCTGGTGGCGCTGCAGCCGGGCTGTGCACTTTCTCCCGGCTAT
Source organism: Limanda limanda (assembly GCF_963576545.1). Lineage (NCBI taxonomy): Eukaryota > Metazoa > Chordata > Actinopteri > Pleuronectiformes > Pleuronectidae > Limanda > Limanda limanda. Next base: position 28,814,865 of record NC_083646.1, read on the forward strand.
GGAGCTGTCCGTGGTGTCTGCATCCGTAGCCAGGGACTGCAAGTCATATCGTCATTTCAATATTGAACAAAGTAATCGCATACGACATGTTTTCCTAATATCGTGTAGCCCTAACCCGAATTGTCCCTCATAGAAAATAAGTGCTGCTAATAGATGCACTGTATGAATGTGTGTTTGAATGGCAAACTGTGCCGTAAAGACTACAAAAGCCCTATATAAATACAAACCATTTAACCGTTGTATCTTTGCAAACGTGCAGGGCAGCAACAGATTCTAACACAACACGTTTGTAATATAATTACAGACAAATTTTGTTGTTTTTACCCAGTATGGATTTACAGGCGTGTTGGATGAGAGATCAAAAGAGAGCAAGTGGAGTCAGATGGGATTCGATAAATTTATGAATGCACGCAGCAATGAATAAAAAAACAACTGACAATGGACTCAGTCTTTATAGACTTTATATTAGAGACATTATATTCGGCCAATTTCCCAACCCTAATAGCTCAGAGGGTGAGTAAATAACATGATCGCAGTAACCCTGAACATCTCCCTAAAACCTTATTAAAAAAAATAGTGTTACATCACATAAAAAGAATCATTGAATATCCAACTAAAAAAAATCTTATTTGGGTACAGCCCCAGATATTAACACCCCGAAAAAGCTCAGCTTACAGGGTCAGTGCACATGGCCCTGAGGTGTGAGGCCAGGGCAAGGAAGGCCAGTGTGTTGAACAAGGTCCCATTCATAATGCAGTAAGTCAGACTCTTGGAGGGAAGCAGCATTACAAACAGCACCACAAACTCGGCATACAACACCAGCAGCCAGGTGATGACCGCGCACACAATGCCGCAGGCATCCCAGATGAACCACATGGCAGAGGCAGAGGAGGAAGTGATAACATCTTTGGAAATGGGGATGCGCTGCTCAGCCTGTAGGCAGTTTACTCCTGCCCTATCCCCGGCATGCCCACGCCCATGCTCTACGTCCCTGTATCTGTGCACTGGGCTCTTCATCCTTCATCTAAGCTGCCTGCTGCTGCCGGACACACTGGGTCTTCAGACCCCAGTCACCGCATGCTGATGGTGAAGAGCAGGAGGGTCCACAATTTGTGTCTCTAGTGAATTTCTAAGGGGGAAAAAACATATTATGAATCCACATGCATTGGTTCTATTAAATCTGAGGGATTGAAAATTCGCTACTGTTGGATGTATGGTACAAAAAACACATACTAGCAATAGACACAAATGAAAGATGCTGCAGAACTGAAACAATTAATTGCTTAATCTATTGACGTATAAACAATGGTCATCCATTTTGTTAATCAAACATGTAAGATTCTGTAGTTTCAGCTTCTCAACTGTGAGTATTTACTGAATATATTAAGCATTGTAACTGTTGAGCAATTTGATGATATTAGGTTGGGATTAAGAAAAATTGTGATGGGCACTTTTTTGACAGAAAATTCATTGAAAATAGAGATGAATGTATGAATAAATCTATTTGTATACGGTATAGTTATGTTCTCCCCATTACTGTGTGGGTCCTCTCTCTGTATACTGGCATCCCCCCACGGTCCAAAGATACACAGGACCTAAATTGCCAGAAGGCGTGAAATTGTGTCTGAATGGTTGCAAAACATTTTTTTTTTTTTAAACATAACTGTACACTAGGAACAACTGTTTGTAAATTTACAGTCCTGGACACCTGTACAACATGCAGAGCTTGAAGCAATGATGTGTGCTAATGCTAAACCTGTAATGAAGTACTTATGGCACACTGCACAGCAGATTTGTGGATGACAAACCCATGTGATGTGGTGACATGCTGAATAGAACTGAACCTTCCATGAAAACTCACTAATTAAACTTTCTCCCATTGAGCACTAAATATATGAAACCTCAATCATCCCTGCAACTCTAAAGACATTTTCAGAACACACCTGCCGGCCTCCAGTCTTTCTCTGCTGTTTGCCTTTCACGCATGCACAACAGAGCGGGAGATCCTCTACAGGATTTTTCAGGTAAGGGGTGGTGCAACAGGCAGATGCAGGAAGTAATATATTAATTCCGCTGCGGAACCCTGATATAATAGCTTTCTCATTTTTTTTTATCTTTACGCATGAACCGTCATCAACTTCCCTACTCACTCAGGGAGAATCCTGCGCTGGATCTCCTGCTGTTTACTCACTCCTGACGTTCTACAGACTTTATGTTGAGGATTTTTTTACGATCCTGTCCATTCTTCACACACTCCCTACTCTCCAAGAAGTGCCCACGGTCAGGTTATAGATAATGGACCAACCAACAGTGCACTGTAGTGTCTACGCTTAGGGACTTTCGTATCTAATTCAGATGCGCCAGACAGAGAGGCACCAACATCCACTCTTACCAACTTCACCTCTTTTGCATATTCCACCAGTGGCAAGATTTAAGGACACAATGTGATTTAGGAATGCATGCTTTTGACTTAACTATCCAATAGGATGAGAACACCTACAGATAACATAGAGAGTGACAGCAATTCTAGCCAAACATGAATGTGCTGTTGGAATGGGTGATGCAAATAGAGGAAGATATATGTGGATGCTGTGGGAGACATCGTCAGACAATTGCTTATGTTACTCTGTTGGCGTTTGTATATTGTTTCACCTTCTGGTCTCCTTGATGCATCAAGTCTACATTAAAATCTTATGCATAATACATCATATACATATCTTACTTTTGTCATTGTTGCGAGGTAAACAGGCATCCTTGTCTTAGGCTAGATAAAGTAATAATTTAGTGGCTAACAATAATTGATAAGACAGTTTTCAGGCCTACATATCAACTGAAACCTGATACACACACACACACACTAATCAACACACAGTACATTTTAGCTAATGCTCGTGCTTTTAAAACGTGTCAGGGTAAGCATTTCCTGACTTGGTCACATATTCCTGTCGGTATGCTTACTTTAAACTGTGAAGCGATAGACTACCGGGACTGTTCGGCTGCCTTCACTGGAGATGAATGATCATTATTTACCGCTGAATCTCATCTGAACGATGAGCCAGGAAGAGCACCTTCAAGCCGATCCCTCTGCAGCTGTTCTGTGACACCTCCTCAACATGCTCCTCCCGCCCTTCACAAACAACACGACGTGGCATATATGATATAGTGTTTGCAGCCGTGGTAGCGCACGGTTCTCCGCGTATGGTGAACTGGTTGCGCACGGAGGTTGTGGAATTCGCGCATGCGTAGAGAAACCAAGACCTATAAAGCCGCCTCCGTTTCAGACGTACGCATGCGCCACCACTTTGACATACTCGGGGAACCAACTCTTCCATGGCTTCCAACATTATGAGAAAAAAAACAAATAAATATAAATAAATGTAAATAAAATATATACAAACATATATATATATTAATACATAATTTTTTTGTTCTTTTCTCCTATAAAAAGCTTGTGACTTGATTATTTATAAAAATGCCAGCCGTAAGCCAACATAATAAACATAAATCTAAAACAGCTGTATCTCTAAACACATACAGCGTATGTGTGTAGCCTTCTTGTTGTTATCACTTTTTTCACCCTGTCCTCAAAGTGTTCTGTTTAACTATATAGAGAATAAAAACAGTGATTAGGATAAAACACATAATATCAACTTCAAGCCCGACATTGAGGAAAAAGACAAACAGTATGTAAGAGAAAATTACAATGTCTTACAAAAGTTTGGGAACCTCTTACAGTTAGTAATGTGAGTAGGATATGAACTGAGTTTCCAAAGGCCTATAATTTATGTTTTTTTTTAACATTTTAAGCATGAGTAGTGTATTGTTTTTTGTACTATTTTGTGTACGAGTGAAAGGAGAGAGCACTGTGCAAAGTTCAGACAGCCAATAAGATTTTAACTTTTTGTCAGTTTATAATGTGAATTGAGGTCACAATTGTGGATGCCTGGACCATCAATTCAGAGTAGCTCTGCCTCTTCAGGGGTCAGACACAACTAATATTCTTTATAGATTAACCAAACATTCAGATAGTGATCTCATTAAATAGAGGTAGTGCAGACATTTCAGAGAAGCCATAAGGAGTTACCCACACACATTAAGGCACTGTTAAACAAAGCTTACTTAGATTACAGTAGAGGACTTTTATTGTGTTCCCATAACATGAGCCTTACTCCTAAACCAAAAATAATAATAATTAATATTCTGCTTTACGCACAAACTATACATACACAACACATTGACAATGCATTGCTTCGATTTGTTTGACCAAGACGGTTGTCTTTTTACCAGAAGTTTGGTGGTTCAATCCCAATCTTACTCATTCCAAATGCAAAAGTGTCCTTGGGCAAGATACTGAACCTCGAACTGCCCCATTTACCTTTTATTTCTTTAAGCTTTCTTCCCTATTTTGTGCAGCTGATAAAAACTTAATATTTGGATTGCACTTTAATAACTCGTTAAAAAATTGCCACCCGTTGCTCCTCCAAGAAGGAAACACATTAGTAGATATTGTGGCTTCAATCATTCAGCAGCTGAATCTTTCAAATTTGATTTATATGTTGCTCTTACAGATAATTGAAAAATACAATTGAAGATGTTGCGTTGGAATTGTTTGGAACATTGTAATTCACAAGCAAAACAGCAGAGGGCATACTTGACTTTACTGTTAGTTCCAATGAAATTGACAGACATGTTGAATAAAATGATCAGATTTTAACTAGGTGCTTAGTTGAAGGAAATCATGTAAAAACATATACTCATACACTATTGCAATATTCTTAACCCTCAAGCTCACTATTTTTTAAAGCTGCTTTCAAACATATTTTTCTCCACATTTATTCATAACACAGAACAATACTGATCTTGTAATGAATTACATTAATTTAAAGCAGATATCTCCCTATATATATGACCTTTATCCTACACTTACTTGATTTCCAAGATTAGTATTCATGATGCATGTCTGTATCTATTTAAGAAAGCAACATATTAAAGATGTTTCCGTCATCTGTTTAAGAAAACAACAGTTGAAAACGCCATCAAACTGTTTCATCTAATATAGCAAAAGTTGTAAAGGCCAATAGATTAGTTGATGGAACCTGCTCCATAACCTGTAAACCACAGCTGCAGATATATAGACATAAATTGTGATATATATATTGTGATGCTCTTTGTCAGATCTCCTGAATACACTTAGGGCCTGATCTATTAAAGGTTGTGCATTTAAAAAAGTGGGCAAACTTGATCTCACCTGCAAAAAAACATGCAAGTCTATCTACAAATGGTGTGCACTGAGGATTGCGTGGAGAATAACAGGCACTGTCAATTTAGTACGTTTGCCTTAAAGGTGGCTGCTAATCGTGATAGCGTTGTGCACAGATGGCTGAAGTTATTTTGGTGAGAGGAGATTGCATGGAAGAACAGTTTTTTTCAGAAAGTGAACTGCACCTGCTGCTCAATATTGGTCAGAGGCATCTCTTTCACCAGCCCCCAACCTGTCTTATTTGCAGAGGTTTTATAGCAATCTTTTCTTGTATTCTCCTTCTTATGTCCTGCCAGCTTCTCTTAATTTCGTACGTTGTTCTTTGGTTTTACCTATAGCATTTACTTTCTGACATAAAGTCTCCCATATTGTGTTTGAGTTATATTAATATTATATATATATAATATACGTTTGTTTGCCTCTTGTACTAACACAGTGATTCTCAAACTGTTTGGCGCTGAGGCATAACAGGTGGGGTGTGTGACCGGAAGGGGGAAATGTGAGGTGGAACTAATGTTATAGCCGAGATAATGTTTTGACGTCCGCATTTCTTTATTAATGGCGAAACAGATCATTCTTTCTCCGTAGCCAGGGGTCGGCAACCCGCGACTCTGAAGCCCCATGTGTCTCTGACGCCCCTCTACAGTGGCTTATTGTACAGTGTTTTGCATGTCGCGCATATTTTTCACGAACAGTGAACTTTACAAATCCATTTTCATATGTTGAACGTGAAAGTCAGGGAACTAGGGGTGCAACGATTAATCGACAAAAATCTATGAAAAAAATAAACGCTGACGAATTTAATTGTCGATGATTCGTTGGTTACATAATAGCCCGTGTTTTTCGTGCCGTGCAGCTGAACTAAAAGGCGGATCTGCTTTGCATGGAAGCACGACACGAGCATTTGAAGAGGAGGCATGTTTGACGTAATTACATCGTATTACAAAAAATATAGTTTAAACATTTTTTTTATGAGTGTAAAGCGTAATGTTATCCTATTGCCTGACAAACGTCTTTGTTAATCACAATTATGCAGTCCGAAGAAGGCTGTAGTTTTGTTTGTTGATGTTTTTATTGCTGATACTTTCCCTGCCCTTTTGTTAACAGAAAAAATGGATACTTGATTTTTTATTTATTTTTAGTATCAGCACTTCGCCTGTCCTTGGGTCACAGGAAAAAGGGAAACTTGAATTAAATAAATTTTGTTATATTAGCAAAAACTTTAACTTTTGAACTTTTCTTTGTTTTTGTATCAATAGCAAAGTTTATTAAAAGACATTTTTTAATGAAGTATCAATCTTTATTGTCTTTATTTTCAGTCATCACATGTAACTAAGCTAAATTTAAAAGCTGTTGGCTAAATAAGAGCAATTGAGAATTTGTCTCATTCAGAATCCGATTAGTTGGTTAATCGTTCAAATAATCTATAGATTAATCGACTATCAGAATAGTTGTTAGTTGTAGCCCTATAGGGAACGCCAGGTTAATTGTTAAATCATCATCGTATCATGCCAGCATGAAATACCAGGAGCGGGCAAGTGTGTGTGTGTGCACTCAGACAGCGCGCACACACACACAGGCCCTGGGGTACCGCCCCGCCCCCACTCACTTGCTCTTCGGTTCAAAGTGAATGCGGTAGGACATGAGGAGAGGCCAGTGTGTATTTTATGTCTGAAAACTCTATGAGACCCAATAAATTAAGAAGACACTTACAAACATTACACCCCAGTCATTTGCATGTGTTCGTTTTGGTCGAGCTTTATCTTCTTTGAAATAAAGTGATCATATTATTTTTGAAAGTAGAGACTGATGGAGGAATGTAGTGATAAATGTCACAAAAAGTACTTCAATTAAGTTGGGTTTAAGCAAAGTTATTGCACTATTTTTTGAAAAATGCGACAAATGTCACAAAAGGTTTTTTTATTTTCACATCAGAAATTCCTGAAAGTAATGTGAATTTAATGTTCATGTGTATGTTATGTAAATACACATGTTAAACTTGATCCATTTTGTCATCATTTTGTTGGGGTAGGGGAGCGGGTGGGGCATGAAAAATATTCTAGCTCCAAAGTGGGGCATGCCAGAAAAAGTTTGAGAACCACTGATATAGGCAGAAGAAATTAATGGCAGATGTTCCGTGGTAAATATGTATACTGTAAGGGTTATTTTTGACGATGTGTGTAAAGTTAATGTCAAAATATAAAATGTTTGTTTGTTCATAAAGTAAGAAAGGAAAAATAAAAATAATGATTTGTGGTAATCAAAAACAAGATATGTAATAAATACCTGGAATATCGGTTTCCCATGAACAGGGGCTGTTGGCATCTGTCCCAATATGGATGAAGGACCAGAACCCAGGGGTGCTGCTGTTTTCGACCTCACTGCCAACAGAGACCCTAAACAGGAAATGGCATGGAGACCGGAGCAAGAGTCTGTGTGGAGACCGTTGCATCGGTCGACATCCCAGCCAACTGACCTGGAACCCGCAGATTTATATAGAATCGGTCAGTGTATGGGGGTGCGTTAAAACGGACAGGGATAAATGACTTGTGCGCTGCAATCAGCGGTGAAGCAAGGTTGTCCAACACTGCAGACAGGGAGGAGGAACAAGCGGCGCCTTCCCTGGAGGCACGCGAATTTGGTACCCAAATTACACTACATGGAAGATTTTCTCAATCCACCTTTAGCATCCAAAATCTGATAGAGAGAGAAAAGGTTCCACTGATGTCATATCACAAAGTAACACTGCTTTCTGTGCCCTATCTTCTTAAATGTTGTGCTCGATCGACTGACAATGTTTGCACTTAAATTTGCTCTGCTTCTGCTCAAACTATGTGCTTGCACTCACATATATTGTTGGTCACACGAAATTTCCTGTGCTCAATGCTTCAGCCGCACTCTGGCTCCTTTCTGCACGCTCGTGAATCGTCTGCTATCAGATTTCTCCTCTGGTCTTGGATTCTTTTGTAGAACAACCCTGTCAATATTCCCCAATTGGAATGTGTGGAAGCGTATAAAAACCTTGGGACTATTGTTGACTCCAAACTAAACTTTGAAGCAAACATTGAAGCTTTGTGCAAAAAGGGTCACCAGCGTTTGTACTGTTAAAGTAAAATGTTCTATTCTAATATTGACAAACCCATGCTGACACTATTTTATCATCCTTTTATATTTTCTTTGGTGTCATGGTTTGTGACCCCGTATTTAAGGGACAGAAACAGACCGAGTCAGATGGTGAAATGATCCAGTCGGCTGATTGGTGAGCGTCACATGAGTCTAGAGTCCCTGTACACCAGACAGCTACAGAGGATAACCAGCTCCCTTACGGTTGTTGACTCGCATCCTCTACATGGAGGATTTCAACTTCTACCCTCTGGTCTAAGGTTAACAGCCCAAAGGGGTTAAACAAAACGCAACAGAAAGAGTTTTGTTCCCTCTGCAATTCTTCACTTGAACGTGTTATAGCCAAATTTGTACTTTTGTCCCTAACCAGTTTCTATTGATAGCATTGCATTTTAACACTTTTTGTCATGGTTGTTGTGGTCTTGTCTTCTGTCTGTGTGTTAGAATTTTGTACTGTTTTGGATGGATGCTTCCTCTTTTTATTGCAGCAAAACAAATCTATCTATGGATACAAATAAAGTAACCATAACCATAACCTTAATTTAGCAATGCCCATTTACCAGAAAAAATATACAAATTTAAATCTATGCGTAGGCCCAATTCCATTTCACCCCTTGTTTTCGAGGGTTCTCTTGAAGAAGACTCACAAGGAGTAGTGGTTGAAATCTTCCCCTATGAATTGGGACAGCCCTTCAAGAAGTACATACTCAGTAGTCATAGAGGAACCCTGAGACGTCATCAGTAGTCGTTGATTTAAACAGACGAGACAGTTTTGCCGGGGATGTCATTGTTATAACATTGTTGATCTTAAATAAACCAATGCTCTTGTTTGCAGTTACTAAAGTGAATGGGGGGGGGGACATGAAATTATTTGAAAATACGTGACTATCGTGCAATAGAAAGATCGCTAGCATGGTCATGATCTTTTGTTCAAAGGTTGATGTGAAAAAAGTGACCATAATACTTTGAAATTATATTTAACTAAGATATTACAATCATGCAATCATGATGGTAATTTTAAAATCCTTATTAAAGGAGAAAATACAACATCTTTGGTTCTCTCTCCTGTTGGAGATAAAATGTCTAAGACTAGGCCAGATGTTAAGACTTGACTTCTTATCCAACACGTATATTCTATTGTTACTGGAGCCTTCAATTGTTGATCAAAAGGAAAAAAGATGGTCAGAGTTCAATACAGTAGAATTTATTCTTTCACAAGCAATAAACACGAGCAGGCTCCGTAACCTAACTAAAGAATGACCTTCAGATTGTGTATGTTCACTGTCTGTTCGAGTGGTTGTTTTCCCACCTCCTTCCTGGTTAAAAGCTTCTGATTCGTCCCAGATCTAACGGTTGCATTACTATCTTTTTTGATTTTGGCTCTAAATCAGAGTTTTTTGTATCTGTGTTATCAATCACTGGTTATCTGTCTGTGGAAGTGAGGGGGATGGGAGAGCACCCTCACCTGCACCGCAGAGGATCAATCAGCGAAGGTGAGAGCTGTTAGCTGATTGGTCCTCGTGCTTAAAAGGCAGCGTCTGCGCTGCCTCACGGGAATGACTCTGGAACTCAGACACTAGACAGACGCCCAGACACTGAGCGAAGGACTAAGCTGCAAGGCTAGTTGCTTAAGTTTAAATTTATTTAGGTTTATTCTTGTGTGTCTGATTCAATAAAACATGCTTAAAAGCAACATATCTGTCTCTGGCTGTGATTTGGGAGAGCCCCTTGGGAAGGTCTACTGCCCCACTGTCCAACTCTGACACCTATAATAAGTCTCAGTCAAAAGAGGCTTTTGAACTGAGCCTTTGATCGATAAAACTTCATGGTCCTTTCCAATGCCAGACATAGGTTCGTCAGAGCAACCAGCTGAGCTGGAGTTTTCTTATCTACCTCTTAACAGTCGGGTGAAATTCGCCTAAAATGCCTGTGTCACGACCCGGCTCATGGTCGGACAAATAAAAGGAACTGCGCAGGTAAAAGTAACAAAAGGATAATTTATTTCCCTAACACAAGGGACCAAAGTGACGGCAAAGCAAACCAAGAGAACACAATAGAAAACGAGGGGCTGCGGCGGAGCGGAACACCGCTCTCCCTCCGGAGCCAGGCGATGTCAGATAGAGCCTGAGGCAGGAGGAAGGACCAGCTTAACACAGGTTTGGGAATTGGCCACGCCCACCAGCTCATCACCTGCAGCTTGACAAAGCAGAGGCCACCATACACGCATACACACATCCACAAGCAGGAGGCCGTCACACCCCTCTCCCTGAAAAACGGGGCCCAACCCCGAACTCGACAATGGCTCCCTCATTATTAAACCAAAACCAATTTTTTTTTTTTTTTTTACTTTGCTCATATATAGGCTACACATTCTACCTACTATAAAGTTTATTTTCTTCACAAATATATACATTCTACTTACTTTGAAGATTTTTTTTTTTTTTTTTTTTTTACACGTATAGAGTTTACGATGTTTAAGGCACACACACAAGGGCACACACATCCGAGGACAGGAACACCAGCTGCTGTTGAGAACCACACAGCTCACTACGCGCATCTTCCACACCCCCACCTCAGCAACCTGGTACCAGTGGGAAGCAATTTAAGAGGGAAGGATGACAGAAGACGGAACAGGAGCGCAACAGGACAACATCATAACAGCAATAAAGTCTTAGCTCAAACCTCAATCCTGAGGAACGCGAGACAGTGCGTCGGCTACGACGTTTTCCGCACCCTTTATGTGTCTAATATCAAGCCATTGCTCGCACAAAAGATCCAGAGGGCCGCGCACAGTGTGCCCAAACACCAAATCGTTGGGACTGAACCCTGTGCTCTCTTGGGACACCTCCCTCGCCGCTAACAGTAACCAGGGCAACCCCTCCTCCCAGTCTCCGTCCAGTTTCACACAATATGTACGTAACAACGACTTCAGAGACTGGTGAAAACGCTCCAGGGCCCCCTGACTCTGAGCGTGATATGCCGATGCTTTATTGTGTTTAACCCCCAACTGTTTCAAAACTTGTGAAAACAGGTGAGAGGTGAAGTTTGATCCGCGGTCAGTTTGAATCACCTTCGGGATACCGAATATAGCAATGAACTGTGTCAGGGCGCGCACCACAGAACGCGCTGTGATCGTGCGTAAAGGATACGCTGCCGGATAACGGGTGGTTTGACACATGACAGTAAGCAAATAAAACAGCACCCGACTTGGAACGTGGCAACGGACCCACACAGTCTATAATAAGGTGTTCAAATGGCTGACCCACAGCTGGAATCGGAAACAGAGGAGCTGGTTTAATCACCTGATTTGGCTTCCCCGCAAGTTGACAGGTATGACAGGTTTTCAGATACTCAGACACATCCCTCTTTAATTTAGGCCAAAAAAAATGTTTCAGCACTCGGTTGTATGTTTTTCTCACCCCCCAGTGACCCGAGTCATCATGGGCCCGGCGAAGCACCGTCTCCCGGAGCTTCGAAGGCAGGACAATCTGGAGGACGGGATCCCCTACAAAATCGTCCCCGTGAGGCACCCATTTTCTCATGAGCAATCCCTTCAACAGAAAGTAACAGTGAGAGTCGTTCTTTACCTCCGACGCAGGCAACACCATGTCAAACAGTCCCTTCAGGGACGCGTCGGCTCGCTGTTCACTCTCCAACTCTTCCTGCGTAACTGAAAGGGAAACATCAGTCAGGGAGAAACACCACCCATCTACTGCCTCACCATCACCCACGCCACGCTCAGGCGGCTCTGGTGGAGAATGTTGGGACATAGACCGCTTCACCGCACACGCTGTGAACACTTCGGGGAAACTTATTTCATCCTCATCAGGCTGCTTCCTCACCAGGGGAACTGAGGAAACCACTGGAGACGGGGCCACATCACCCCACACACGCTCACCTGCAGCACCGTTACCCAGGATCAGAGTGACCCCCTCAACAGGCAGCGCCGGCCTCACACCCACAGCTATCTCGCCCTGGAAGAGATCAGAGTGTAATGTGATTTTGTGCAGAGGGACTTGCAAAACATTCATTTCCATACCTACAACAGGCACCCAACAACCTGTGTGAGTCTCAGCGGAAAAAGGCAGCACAGAAGCCTGAATGAAGGAATCAAAGGCCGCTGTGTCGCGCAGTATATTAACTGGCACCTTCAACCTGCCCCCCACCAGAGAAACATGGCCACCAGAAATGAACGGCAGAAAAGACGCCAACCCCACAGACACGGATTCACCCCGAGCTGGCACACCCACCTCACTCACCACTGGTGCGCGAGGCAACGAGACAGCGCAGCAAGCACCTTTTGGCTGCGCCATGGGACCCCCCTGGGGAACCCTGGGTTTAAGTGCGTAACAATCAGCTCTGAAATGACCTCTTTTATGACAATAACTGCAGGTTTTTTCAAAACCCCTCGAGTTACGTTCCCTGGCGTCGGATTTACCTGAACGACCAACATAACTCCCCAGAGCTGCCTCAGCACGCTCTGCAAACAGTCCACCACGGCTGCCACTATGCGCGCGCCACTCACCAAAAGAGCGTTTATGCGTCAACACATAGTCATCTGCCACTGAAGCAGCTTCAGACACACGTCTTACCTTGAGATCGTTAATGTGTTGTGCAATGTTTTCAGGTATGGAATTTTTGAACTGCTCCAACACAATTAACTCGGACAAATCCTCAAACGTCTCCACTTTTAACGCGGCACACCAACGCGCAAAATGACCCGCCAGGTCACGAGCAAACTCGAGGTGCGTCTGCTTCTCCACTCTCTTCCATGAACGAAAGCGCTGACGATAAGCCTCCGGCACGAGCTCGTACACTTTCAATACGGCAGACTTTACACACTCATAATCTTGGCCATCAGCCACCGACAGAGCAGAATACGCCTCCTGCGCACGGCCAGTCAGTGCGCACTGGAGCATCACCGTGCGGGCTGACTCAGGCCACTTCCGTGACTCAGCCATACGTTCAAACAAAGAAAAAAACGACTCTGGATCCCGCTCATTAAACTTCGGAAGTAACCGCAGATTGCCAAGCACATCAAAACACTCACCTCCGCCCCCGGGACGAACGGAGGAACTCTCCTGCGTTCCCGAGGCGGCTCCACCCGAAAATCCAGCCCTCAGCAACTCCAGCCGAGACTGCTCTACCGACAGCTTCGCTTGCTCCGTCTGGTAGCGGAGTTTTTCCACTGCAATCTGCTTCTCTATTTCAACTGACTTCAACGTCTTAGCATGCTCCAACTGCAACACCAGTAACTCTTTCTGCTGCTCAAACGTGAGGTCACTCGCGCTCGCAGCCAGTGGAGCCAAACTCTCCACCCTGGCCTGGGGAGGACGCGCAGCACCCGACAATATACCCAACTCGCATAATGCAGCAAACAAAACATTCTGAATTGTCGCGTCTTTCACTCTTCTATCTGGGATATCGATACGATAATGCTCCGCTATTTTAAACAATTGTTCCCGGGTGCACTTATCCAGCAACTCCTCCGACGGAGCCTGAACAAAAAACGCCACATCCGCCATACTCTACACACAGTAATACAAAACTCCAGGACACTTACTTTTGCTGCTACTTACCAGGTAACTCCCAAACAAGGAGCTACGAAAAAACACAAGCCGAGACACCCCAACCCCTAACTACCTACCACAATACTTACTAAACCTCACGTAGTCTTCGTCGGCTTGCCGAGCTCGAAGTGACACCAACCGCAGGAAATTACATCTGACCGAGACTGGCCAGCTGCAACAACCCAAAGCCAGCGCACTCCCTCCTCAGGGTTACCGACCAAAACAAAAAAGGCAAAATAATAAAGTGGCGAGATCTGCTCACCCGGCGGCTAACTGATCAGGATGCCCGGACAAAACAATTATCTTCAAGCAGCAACAAAAGCCAAGTGACCCAGAGAAACAACACAACCATGGCCCAAAATTTACCTACGCAGTTCACAGCTAAACCGTGGCGTACAAACCACACACACAAGCCCTCGCGACTTCCGGGTTCCCACGCCACTCAATAGTAACGCCGCCAAAACGGTTCCATTCACAAACTCCCGTGAGTTCATTCACAACTCTGGCTTACTAGCGCACACGGACAACGAGACGAGCCCCCACATTTGTCACGACCCGGCTCATGGTCGGACAAATAAAAGGAACTGCGCAGGTAAAAGTAACAAAAGGATAATTTATTTCCCTAACACAAGGGACCAAAGTGACGGCAAAGCAAACCAAGAGAACACAATAGAAAACGAGGGGCTGCGGCGGAGCGGAACACCGCTCTCCCTCCGGAGCCAGGCGATGTCAGGAAGAGCCTGAGGCAGGAGGAAGGACCAGCTTAACACAGGTTTGGGAATTGGCCACGCCCACCAGCTCATCACCTGCAGCTTGACAAAGCAGAGGCCACCATACACGCATACACACATCCACAGGCAGGAGGCCGTCACACCTGTCTAAGGCATACCCAAAGTAAATTGAAAGCTGTTCTTGAACCATTTGGAATACATGCATGGTTTTGGTCTCTTTTGAAAGGTAACATTCTGATCTGATAACAACGCTTGACACTTAACAGTCTGACGGCCTACCTGGCAAGAAGTTAATATGTCATATCGATACTTGTTAGCTCACCACTACTCTAGGTCTAGCCTCATTATCCAGTCTAGTGTAGTCAAACTATTGCACCTGTTTTATTTGGCATGGTCTCAGGCTGATGATAGCATGGTTTCCTCATCCTACTGCTGTCCTTGTTTAACTTGGTCCCATCACTCCAACCCCTCCTTCCCTGTTTGAGCTGAATCTCCTCCCAGGCTGCCTGCAGGTCCTTTTTTTTTTTTTTTTTTTCCACTTTATTTATTGGTTTTCACAATTGAAAATGAAACCTCATACATACAGACGTAGATGAACAAATTTTCCTCCCGCCCCCCACCCCAGGGGACAAACAGAAAAGAAAAAATTAAATAATAATAATTGAAAAAATATATATATATACATAGACATCATTGTCATCAATAAAACAAAACAAAAAAAAACAGACAAAACATAAGGTGTGTGTGTGAGAGAACATTCATGTGGTTTTCAGTAATTATAAATAACAATATATACTGTACATGACATATAGGACAAAACTTCACACTTGTTCAAGCAGGTATGTAATAAAAGGTTGCCATATCCTGCTGAAGTTAGGACGTCGCAGAGCCAGTCTGATCTTTTCTAGCTTCAAGAGTTGCAGCGTATCTCTAACACAATGTTTATAGGAGGGTTGGGCAGCCTGTTTCCAATTAAGTAAAATTATTCTTCTCGCTAAGAGGGTGACAAAAGCAATGCGATCAGATTGTGCCCTAGGAAGATGGTCATCCTCACATTGAATACCAAATATACCTGTGAGCGGGTTCGGCTCTATTGGGCTTTCAAATATCTTGGATAGGGCATCAAATATAGAGGACCAGTAACCCGAGAGTCTCGGACAAGATCAGAACGTATGAGCTAATGTTGCAGGTGAAAAATTGCATCTATTACATGAATCATCAATTGTTGGAAACATCTTCACGATTCTAGCTTTAGACTAGGGATGCACCGATCCGATATTTGTATCGGTATCGGTACCGATATTGAAGAAATTTCTAGATCGGGTATCGGTGACAATGGGCCGATCCATATCGGCTGATCTATTCAGTGTAATTCTATGCTGTGCGCTGTGAGTGACGTCATACGCAAGCAACACGCCGTGCGGAGCCGACAGTGTCCGGCGCCTCTCCCCCGGTTCCCGATGCGAGCCGAGCCGCCGGCTGCTGGTGCTGCTGCCCCGGGACCGGGACCCGGGACCCGGAACTTTGCCCACTCCGCCCGCCGCCGCCGCTAGCTTCCCCCGGGCGGCTGTGAACCCCGGTCCGAGTTCACCAACTTTGCAGCTCCGCCGGTTCCGTTCAAACTGAGCAGGGCGGGAGATCCGGACGGGACCCGTCCGGCACCGGGCCGGCGGAGGGACCGGGAGCCGGACCGGATCCCGGTCCGGCTCCCGGTCCGGCTCCTGGTCCGGCTCCCGGTCCGGGTCCCGGTCCGGCTCCCGGTACCTCCGCCGGCCCGGTGCCGGACGGGTCCCGTCCGGATCTCCCGCCCTGCTCAGTTTGAACGGAACCGGCGGAGCTGCAAAGCTGGTGAACTCGCCCGCGGGTGACTTAGAACTGGTGCGGACCAGGGGAATCCGACTGTTTAATTAGTATCGGTATCGGATCGGTATCGGCCGATACTAAACCTCAGATATCGGTATCGGAGGTGAAAAAAGCGGATCGGTGCATCCCTACTTTAGACAAGTGCAGTCTGTGTGCTACTTTGAATTGAAGTAGGCCATGTCTGGCACAGATTGATGAGGAGTGTATCCTTGTAAATATATCTGATCATTCAGTATCTGTGATTTGTAAATTCCGATCAGCCTGCCATGCTTCTCTCAATGCATCAAGAGATGCCGTCTGTAAAGATGAAAGGTTCATATACATAATGCATATTATGCCTTTATTAGATGGAGCTGTTGGGAACAGAGTATCCATGGGCTGTTGTTCAACGTTAAATGAGACAATACCTTTCTCCCGCCAGACTAAGAAAGAGTCATGCTCAAGTGAGGGGGGAAACTGATGATTTGCCATAATTGGGGCACAAAGCGAGCTAGCCTGCCAACCGAAGTGTTTTCGCACCTGAGCCCATATACGCAGAGAATGATAGACAAGGAGGGGAATAGAAGCACGGCGTGGTGTGATAGGCATTGCTGAATACAACAAGGCTGGGAGGGATAATGGGAGGCTCGCATCAGCCTCCATTTGGACCCAGGCAGGGGCTTTGTTGTTAGCATAGGTTTGAAGCCAGTAAGCCAAGGCTCTCAGGTTTCTTATTCCAAATGAAGTCAGAGATGATCTTATTGAGATTGAGATTATTAGGTTAATTCTGCAAGCTAATGAGATAGGAAGAGAAAACCATTTGTCGAAGGCCATCTTGGTGCGTTCTAAAAGTGGATTAAAATTAAGTTTAAAGAGATCTGAGATTTTCCGAGTTACAACTATACCCAAGTAAGTGAATTTATCATTAGTCACATTAAAAGGATAGGAATTAAAAGAGAGTGATTGTGCAGCAGAGTTGACAGGAAAAAGCTCACTGTTTGAAGCATTAATCTTATACCCAGAAAGCTCGGTAAAACGATCCAGTGTAGTCATAATGTGCGATAAAGTATTCTGGGGATCGCTAATATATAACAATAAATCATCAGCATATAATGATAGCTTATGTTCTTTTCCACTTCTTAATATGCCGCAAATCTCAGGTGAGGAGCGCAGTGATGTTGCCAGAGGTTCGGGGGAAAATGGGCATCCTTGTCTCGTGCCATGTTGCAACGGAAAATATTGGGAGTCCATAGTGCGTACTGACGACATTGGGGATTTATATAACAATTTTAACCATGATATGAATTTTGGACCAAATTTAAATCTATCTACCTGAAAAAGGTAGCCCCATTTGACCCTATCGAACGCTTTTTCAGTATCCAGAGAGATAATTACATCGGGTAATGGCTGATTGGGATCCGCATTCTGCATGATATTTAAAAGCTGATGAATATTAAAAAAAGAGGCGTTTTTTTTTAAAACCAGTTTGATCTGGAGAGATAATCGAAGGTAGGGTAGCTTCTAGGCGGTGAGCCAAGACTTTGGCTAACAATTTGCAGTCCACATTCAGGAGATATATTGGACGGTAAGACCCACAGCTAAGGGGATCCTTATCCTTTTTCAATATAACTGAGATGAGAGCCTGAGAGAGTGTGGGTGTAAGTTGGCCCTCGACAAAGGATTCCTCAAAAAGAGTAAGTAAAATGGCAGCAACTTATCTCCAAATCTTTTAAAGAATTCGACCGTGAAACCATCAGGTCCTGGAGCTTTAGCATTCTGCATACTGTAAAGAGCTGATCTAGTTTCCTCCAAAGACAGAGGTTCTTCCAATTGCTCCATTAATGATTCACTTATTTGAGGCTAATCCATGCTCTGAAAAAACTACTCTAGCCTAGAAGGGTTGTGGATCACCTCAGAGGTGTAAAGGGAGGAATAAAATGCTTTAAACTCATTACGTATCTCCTGCTCGTCATTAGAGATCTGACCGTCATGTTTATGGATATTTGTGATCAGGGTAGAGGCTGTGAACTGCCTAATCTGTTGAGCAAGAGTCTTGCCTGCCTTATCTGAGTGTTCATACAGATTAGAGCGAGATTGAAGCTGTAGTTGCTCTGTATAATAGGTGGTCATCAAGTCGAACTCTGTCTGCAGAGCTGACCTCTCCTTTAAAAGCTCAGGCACGTGCACAGATAGACCCCTAGTAGAGCTCAAGCACCAGCCCTTTTGCCCTGGATGAGAAAAGTGCCCTTCTGCTGGAGTCCAAATTTTTCCTCATTCATCAATATTTAAGAATAAAAATTACTCTCTCTGTCATCAATTCCCCCCAATGTGTTTTGATATCTGACAGGGCATTTATTTGAGTTCTTGTGAGAATTTCGCCCCGACATGCTCCGCTGCGCTCACAAGGCCCCCCCCCCTCTCTCTCCCTCCTCCTCCTCCTCCTCATGCAGCTGAGCGCCAGACGGCTGCAGCCACTTCTCCTCTGACCCGCAGCATCACACAAACAGGTAATGACGCTGCGTGTGCAATCCCCCAAAGTTGTTTGGTGATATATTAACCACAACATTAGCGCCGCTGAAAACATTACGTCGCAACTGGTCCGACGTTTCATAAAAAATAAACTAACAAAAAACTCACGAAATCCGTGATTTCAAAGCCTTTCCAGCTATTTACTGACGTTTGTCATGTTTAATGAAGAGAGAGAGGGAGAGAGATACAGGCAGACAGACAGACAGACAGACAGACAGACAGACAGACAGACAGACAGACAGACAGATAGACAGGCAGACAGAGAGGCAGACAGGCAGGCAGGCAGAGAATTTAAAGGCAGTTTTACTGTTCTACAAATTAAAAAAGTTCACTAGTTTTGTTTCATTTAAAATCGTAATTATTGAAATGAAAGGTAGGTCTTAAGTTGAGCTACGTGAGGTATATATTGTGGTATATTATTAGTGTAATGCTGCTTATACTTCAACTCTGTCAGAAAACAGTAAACAAAAATGTGTGTGTACTGTGTTGTCAGCTGTATAAAGATTATGTACGTCACTCTTGATTATTATGCACAAAATTTATTTATCTCATTTAAAAAATTTGCAGCATAATGCCAAGAAAAGACAGACTCCAAAAGCAGAAGGACAGGGAACTTTATATTGGATCAGGCCATCAACTAGTAAAACAAATGAGGGAGAATCAGTAAGTTTTTATTTATTAATCATCATTATTATTTTTAATTTCATAAATAATTTTGGCGATGGGTTCCCTTTTTTGGGGTTTGAGCACCTGCCCCCCAAAATGTCTGTGCATGTGCCTGGTCCAGCTGATGAATTTGGTCTGTAAGATCTTTAAGGCACTGTTTTCTATTCCTGCCCTCCCAGGTGGTGTATGAAATAATCTCTCCTCTCAAAAAAGCTTTAAGCGATTCCCAAAGAGTGGACTTGCTAACATCTGGTGTATCATTCATGGATAAGAAAAAATCTATTTGTGTGTTTCTATGGTTAACGAACTCTTCATTAGCGAGTGAAGTATTGCTAAAGCGCCATGGGCGCCGAGTTACTTTCTTAGGGAAGGATATTTGCAAAACTACAGGCCCATGATCAGAAACCACGATACTTTCATACCTGCAATCTCTGACTGAGGTCAGCAACTGGCTATCAATTAAAAAATAATCAATGCACGAGTAGGAATGATGCACAGCGGAGAAAAATTAATAACGTCTTAGATCAGGGTACAGGAAACGCCAGGGATCAATCATATTGTATACTTGAAGGAAGGAAGTAATAATCTTCGCTGATCTTGTTATATTGTAGGGAGAGCTAGAGGAACGGTCTAAAACTGGATGTAATATACAATTAAAGTCACCCCCTAGAATAAGCCTGTGTGTGTTTAAGTTGGGTAATGAGTAGAGATGAGCCGGATACTCGGCTAAAACGAGTATCCGGTACGGATAAAGCACTTTTGCCGATTACGAGTATAATACGAGTAATCGGAGTCATTATCTGTGCTCGGACTGAATGAAAATCCTCACACAGCGTCACAGCGCTCCTCCCTTCACACACGGCTCTGCTCAATCACTCACAGAACAGCTCTCAGGTCCACTGCGCATCGGGACTGTTCCATAGGCTCAGTCAAGGAAGCAGAAATGATTCGTTCATTTCCCGACTGGGTCTTCGGGTACGAGTCTTTGGAAAAATGTTCACGAGACCTGCAATGGCTCAGTAGAGGAGCGCTGGAGATGCGAGGGACGTTCACTGTCTCCCGGAGAAATGAACACTCTGTGTTTTTAGTATAGAAAGACGTGAATCATATTTGTCAAGTCATAATGACTGGTTTTGTTATTTTCACTTTACATTTACACTTACTTTACAGTAAAGTAAACCTCTATTAAATACAGTACAACATGACAGTTTGTATGGTTTGAAATTGTCATTTATTATCACACTGGCATTTAATTATCACGGCAAACAATTACACTGCACTAAACTTTAAGTGTTAATGTAAAGTGAAAATAACAAAACCAGTCTGTATGACTTGTGAACGAACATAATTCACGTCTTTGTATACTAAAAACACAGAGTGTTCATTTCTCCGGGAGACAGTGAACGTCCCTCGCATCTCACTCACACACACACACACACACACACACACACACACACACACCTGGTGCGGAAATAAATTTAAAAAAAATAAGAAAGTTATGTTGAACCAGCCCACTTCCGGGTTAAATCACACCCACTTCCGGGTTAGGCCCACTCCGAGTACGGATACGGATAATTCATATGGTTAACAGATACAGATAATGCTGTACTCGCTCATCCCTAGTAATGAGGATAAAAAAGGCTTCAGAAATTGTGCATCATCTCCGTTTTGCGCATATACATTAGCCAAAATTATAGGTATATTATACAGGGTACCTGTGACCACAACATATCTCCCTCTGTGGTCTGCAGTGACAGTCTGCACAATAAAAGGAGTATTCTTATTAACAAGAATTGCAGCTCCCCTAGACTTGCTTTGATAATTGGAGTGATATAATTGCCCCACCCACCCTTTACATAATCTGTTATGATCAGAGGACGTGAGATGGATTTCTTGAAGGAAAGCGATATTAACATCAAGACTTCTCAAATGGGATAAAACTCTATTACGTTTGATAAGTTGATTAACTCCCTTGGTGTTCCAACTAATACAGTTCACAGTTATATCATCATTACTCCTGGTCAGCACTGAATTAACCATAATCAGAGGTAGACACGAATTTGACTGCTTTTAAAGCATCCACAGGATATCGCTGACACTGCCACACATCCATTAATACAAAATAATAAGTTATACATACAGACAGAAAAAACGTTATGCCACCTTCCCCAAATGACCTCTCCCCAAACGAGAGGTAAGAAGCCCCATACACATTTGGTACTCTTCCATTGAGCTATCATACGCAGAGAAAAAACAACAACAAAAAACACACTGCTCCTTAGAGTGTTATATGTTTCAGTAGTCACAACTAAAGAAAAACTAATATCCCTGCCTTCAATATCCAGATATAAACATGGAGAACCACTCATCATAATAAAGGGAACTAAATAGGCTACACAAATAAAATATGTGGTCTCCTTTGAGGATATTATGAGTTTATGAGCTGTATATCAAAATGTAAACAAATGAACATATTACCGGTACTGTACCTCAGCTGAGCCTAGGATCAACTTAAATCAGCTCAGGGCAGCAAAAATATACATGAAGAAAGTTTACAGTACCAGTGGGAGAGAATCGCTTATAGCATGAGACACCGGTAAAGTTTACCTATGTCTCAGAGGAGGAATGGCTCCATTTGGCGAGAAAATCTTCCACCTCTGCGTAGGGTTGGGTACCGAGAACCGGTTCCAATATGGAACCGGTTCCAATACAACCGGTACCTACCCGGACCGAAATGCAACGGAGATTTCGGTGCCTCATTTCGGTGCCTGAGCCAATTGAAGACTGAGGTCTCCGCTCGTCCCGCCTCCTCACACTTCCACTCCTTCCTTCACGGATGTCGGCCGCGGCTGCCGGTAGACTCTTGTCTCCGCGCCCCGCGTGCGTCAGGGCTCCCGTGCAGGTGTGGGGGTGGGGGATCTCCTCGTGAGACCTCTCCCCGGCGCTGGCTGCCCCCCCCCCCGCCGGGCGCATTTCCTCCTTGGCGGTGCTCCGGGACCGGCTCCGGCTCCGGGACCGGCTCGGGCGGGAGGAACGAAGACCACGCCGAGAAATGTTTCATAAAAACGACCGCATTTTAGGGGGACGAAGGCGGGCCGAAGCCTGCCTGCGACAGCCCCAGCCACGGAGACACGGGGGTCTCTGAGTGATGGAAAAGCGACCCTCAGTCTTCATTTGGCTCAGGCACCGAAGTCAGAGTCACGAGTCAGAGTGTGTGTGTTTTGTATTTATTTTTATTTATTTAAGTATAGTGTTAACTTTTGTTAACAGTTCGTATGTTATTCATAGTTTTAAGTTCAAAAGGGTTTTGTATTTATTTATATTTATAATCTACTTTATACAGTTAATATATTTGGCAATAAAAAAGCCTTTCTTAGTCAAGTATCGTTTTGTGCACTTTTTTGAAAAAAGTATCGGTTCAGGCACCGTTTAGGCACCGGTATCGTTTTAAAAGTATCGGTTAGGAACCGGTATCGGATAAAAACCGAACGATACCCATCCCTACCTCTGCGGGTACCTTGAAGGAGTGTGAGACGCCGTCACACGTGAGACGCAGGTCGGATGGGTGGAACATGCCATACCTGATGCTTGCCTGTCTGAGCTTCGCCTTGACCGGGTTAAAAGCTGCTCTGCGGCGGCTGAGCTCGGCGCTCATATCCGGGAGTATGTGGACCCTCACCTCTCTGAATTTAAGTTCGCCCTTGTTTCTGGATAACTGCAGGATCTTTTTCCTTATCCGAGTAGTAGTGCGGCCGCACAATCATGGGTCTGGGGCGGTCGCCGGGTTTGGGTTTCTGAGCCAAAGTTCTGTCACCTAAGTGGTTAGCAAGCACCTTCTAGTAGCTAATATACACGGGAGAAAAAGGACAGACTACCATCGTCTCTTTGGTCTGAGAATTCACGTGACTGTTTATTCTGCGCATGCGCACAACAGCATCCCAGTGGGCTTTGCGGTCATCTACCTTCTCATGGGGAGGTGGCAGTGGCCCCAGTTTGCCCAGGGAGTGGCTTTCGTCCGCTTTTGCTTTCTGGGTCGCTTGCTCTGCAGCACTGGTTGAGGTTAAACCAGGCCTTCTTACATTCAACTTTCAAGGTCATAGGTGTTGCTAAAATGACCTTGTAGGGACCCTCTCGTCTGGGTTGGTCCCACTTTCTTCTGAACACTTTGACATTTACCATCTCTCCAGGACATATCTGTTGTAATGTCTCTGGGATGGCAGCATCTTCCTCTATATTAGAAGGAAGGAGGAATCTCTATAGCATTCCTCCTATTCGTTGGATCATGTCCATATTGTCAATCATTAGATGCCAAAAAGGGCAATCTGGGGTTGGGATATGTGCGATTGGGGCTGATAAGGATTTCCGTGTATTGTCACACACATACGTCACATTCACTCAATGTTCTTTCTACTGTGGATACAAGAACAGGTGACCACCAAACAGCTTGGAGCGGCTCAATAGTGAAGATGCTTAATGAAAAGCCAAAACAGTTGCTTCTAAACCCTGTTAGCAAGGTGGCAGTACTGATTCGATATCCTCTAATTTTGTGCTGTAATAGGCTAGTGGTTGCTTACCTGTTGGCGTTTCCTGCATTAATACTGGCTTGTGTATCCCAACCTTTTTGCGAGAATCAATTGAAATGTTTTAGAATAATCTGGGTTTCCATGTGCTTGGGCAGATTGCATGTCTCCTTTCAGTGCTTGGAAGGTTTCCTCTGGATTGGTGTCACATGACATCTTTTGGAGGACATGGCAAGGAGTTTAGCGGCAGTATTTTGGACCATTAGTAAATGATCAAAGAAAGCTTTGCTGTTATAGGTGAAAGGTGAGTGATGTAATGGAAAATTCCACTGATCAATGTCTTACTACTGTTATGAATGTCTTACTGCTGTTTTGACTGGTTTCTGTGCATATAGCGGATGCAACCTCAAACTTCATGCCCTTACTTGGTAATTTCACCTCCTGCTGACCTTTATCTGTGTGCTGGGTTTGATTCATCTTTCTGTACTAGTGCTGCCAGATTCTGTCTTGTTTCCTGTTTAGCACATTATGTAAATTGTATTTCTCAGCTGGTTAAAACAAGAGTGAATCAGACATTTGACATGTTGGTCCAGAGTCGGGGCCTGGCCCATAGTGACACTTAGATTTCTTATGAAGTGTTTAACCATCGAGGTAAGAGACCCAAGACCATCCATTATTTTTGGGACAAGACTAGGAGGGGCAGAAATGAGACGTTATGTTTTATCTGCATTTTACTACAAGAAATGATCTGTCCTCCAGTTCTTCTGAGGTCCTTTCTGTGTTACTTTTTATGATTTAAACATAAAAAATAGATAAACAACAGCGCCCAGCAGCTACGAATAGCTGATAAAGGAGAACTATTAACAGGCTGCTCGGGGCTGGCCCCTATCACATATAACGAAAAAAGGGGTGAAATAAATGTAATTGTAAGGGTTGGGTACTCTGCATAAAGGACACAGAAATAAAAGAAATACCTACAAAGGATTCCATTCCATTCCATTCCGCAGGAAAAGAGAAAGCTCAGTGCCTCTAATCACATCCCCATAAAATTGTGCTTTCAATTGAAAGCATCTTGTCATTTTCCATCACAGTTTGGTTCTTTTATTTAATATTTTCTCTTGATTATGTAGCTTTCTTTGTCAGCTGTGCTGACCTATGAAGAGCGGGCTCTAGGTTCGACGATATGGGCTTTTACAATAAGCAGTGTCTTAAATAGAAGTACTATGAAGGCCTCACTTAGTATCTCACGTGCAACTTTTTAAAGTTAGAATTTGGGAATTTAAATGTACATGTTATGACACATGATTCTGGAGCAGAAAATATTTGTAAAAATGTCATGTCAGTTGAATCGACCGTCTATTCATCACTTTAATAGAGCTATAGAAAGTCCAACTTACTGAACTGGAATTCAATAAGGATATTCAATATGATCCCTGTCTTCCTTAACCAGAAGTGCTGTTGTTATAACATGGAAAACTTCCTTTGAAAATGGAAATAAAATAATTTTTGATGAACAGTGGTTTTGAGTTTCTTCCAAGTCTTCTTTTTTAATTAACAGATCTACAGCTTGGAAGTACTCTTGAACTTGAAAGGCCTGATTAATTAATTCACTACCTTTCAGTTAATATATTTTTTGATGGCATTGTCACTGATCCTCAAAGTTACATTTTGCAAAAGCAGATGGTCAGTGGAAGAGGTTCCTTTGTACCTATAAGAAGTTGGATTGCATTCAAAATCCTTTGGGGGAATTTCAGGCCCAGGAATTTAAAAGGATGAGTTTTAAAATAAATGAGGTCACACAGGTTTGAAGCATCCATAGGTTCAGAGAGTGAGTTACATTAACAAAAGACTTATTTGATTTATTTAATACAATATATTCAATGCAGCTCAATGAAGCCTAAATTTTACCAACACCCAACTCCAATATAAGCAAACACTCAGGCAGGGGAATTAAGGGAAATGAAAGCAGGGCTGGGGCTTAGTATAGCGGCAGGAAACCGAAAAGAGGGAAGGGTCCATAACTAACCACCCTATTTATTATTATTGTTAGCAGCCTCGTCGTGGTCTTATGAGTGTTTGGATGTGTGGCTGTGAGCGACTTGCACACGAATAATGAATAAGGCTGTGCTAGGCAATGGTTCCTAACAAAACGAACAGTACACAATGTAGACAGGTACAGCACAGAATAGTATTCAAGTGCTGTTGTTTTATTTGTTGCAACACGGTGGATGATTGAAGATGTAAAGGTAGGTGTTGAGAAAAGGGCTAGCTGCAGTTGGAAGAAGTTAGCTAGCTAGAAGGATAGCTATTGGGGCTACGACCTTTCTAAGAAGACTGTGGAGCAATTTACTCCTTAGATTAGGCTACGAATAGGCCTACTGCAAGTGCAGGAAGGTATTACTAAGGAAGAAGTGAGTCTTTAAAAAGACTGTTTATAAAGCAATGAATATCTGAATGATAGAGGAAACAAGAGCAATCGCACAAACTCTGCAGGGTGTTGTCTCAGTGAGGGTGAGCGCTGACCATGCCTGCGATTACTTTTATACACGGAAGCGTACGTGCAACTCGCGTTCAAATGATAACACTCCTCTTTTGATTGGTGGATCAGGAACGAAACAGTATTTGATTTGTTTGTGTCAGTCCAGCCCCTTGCATTTTGCCACTGAGGGACCTTTCACTAACCAGTGACAGGTCAGCTGTCTTTTTTTTTCTTTTACATTTTTTTAAAAATGTTTATTTATTTATTTATTCTTACTCTTGACATCGCGCCCCCCCCCCCCCGGTGAGTGTTCGCGCCCCCCACTTTGAGAACCACTGATCTAAGAGAAGTCTTTCTGCTGACACCAAAACACTGCTTCACATAAAGCATATCAGCTGTGACAAAGTCCCAAACATTTGTCCTCCCAAACTGCTAGGAACAACTCATATAGCACCATATTCACATGTCCATGGCATACTAAGCTGTTGACTCTGCAAATTGCCTCAAAATTCGGACTTAAATTGTCCTATTGTTGTTATCAAACGTTCCCAGTATTCCATTAAAACACTCAACACTTTTATCCAAAGCGACTTACAAGTGTATTTAATTATGAGGGTACAACAGAGCAAGAATCATGTAAGTACATTAACTTAATACCAGAAAGAAAACACTGGTCCATATAAATGGAAAGTACAATTTAAAAACTGTTATAACCGCTGCTTCAAAAGTGAAAAGGTCTTTTGTAAAGTTTTACCCCGAAAACGTCACACTCAGATCGTGAATACGTGCATTCATGAAGATGCTATGTTAGTCATTAACGTCATTGTGTTAGAGGGCTCATCCAGTCACAGCCTCATGTAGTGGAAGATGTGTATACTTTCTGCTGTCCGGATGTCGATGGGGAGCTCATTCCACCATTTAGGAGCGAGGACAGCGAACAGTCATGATTTTGATGAGTGTTTAGCTCGCAGTGAGGGAGCAACAAGCCGATTGGCAGAAGCAGAGCGGATTGAACTGGCTGGGGTGTAACGTTTGACCATGTCCTGGATGTAGACTGGACCTGATCCGTTAGCAGCACGGTACTGTTGCGGGTGGAAATCAAAGGCAGGAGGCGTCGTTCTCAAGTTAAAATTAAGCAGGTTTATTCAGAGGTCACAGGTCAGGAAACTGCTGTGTCCAGCAAATTATCATTCATGGACCACTGATCCTACACAGTAAACTGCAAAGGAAAAATGGCGCTGAGACAGAGTGCACACAAAGCTTATATATTGATACTGGGCATGACAGAGGTTCTTCTTGGATTGGGATTGGTCGGAGCACAAGGCAGTCCTGCCTTCCTGGCTCGTTGGGTCCTCATCCTGGCGTCGCGTGTTGATGATGATGATATGCATGCCACTGTTGTGGCCACCAGAGGTCATAAGCATTTTGCCTGAGTGTGTGCTCATTACATGTGTGAAGTGAAGTGAAACCAGAGGTCATAGTGTCCCGGGCTCAAAGCATTCTAAGACTGGTAATTTCACAGGAGAGAGGACATCTCAGAATTTAATATAATGAAGTGATTCATGAAAGCACTGTGAGAGAAAGCCTCCCCTACGTCTAATCTGCTGTGTGGTAGACTCCCTGTTTGATACGGAGCATGAGAATGTTCAATCTTGCAACTAGCTGGAGATATGTGTGTGTGTATCTGAAGTTGAGAAGCAGAAGATGAATGTATGTGTGTTTACGCTCAAAGGACATTATATGTATCTGACTACACGTTAAAGTATGTGCATATGTGTGAACAGTGGTGTATTGTCAATAGTACACAATAACTAATGACTTGAAATGGATGCAGGCAGCCACCGGTAACCAGTGAAGGGAGCGAGTAGGGGTGTAACCATTAATCGGCGTCATTGACAAATCGATGACAAAAATAGTCGACGACGAATTAACTCGTCGATGATTCGTTGGTTACGTCATAGCGCTTGTTTCTCGTGCCGTGCAGCTGAACTAAACGTCGTTTTACCGGAGGTGCTGATGGAAGTAGCTGAGTAATGAGCCATCTCGCTCCCTCCCTATCTCTGAAAGGGAGAACTTCACCCTTAACGTGGCCCAAAAAAAAATACTTGCAATATGTGTGCGGCGGACCGCTCTTTCCATGTAAGCATGACACGAGCATTTGTTTGTTGTCTTTATTTTCATTCATCACATGCCTCGAACAACCTCAAGCTAAATTTTAAAGCTGTTTGCTAAATAAGAGCAATTGAGAATTTGTGTCATTCATTATCCGATTAATCGTTTCAATAATCAATGACTATCAGAATAGTCGTTAGTTGCAGCCCTAGAGCGGAGTAGTGTGTCAATTTAGGTAGGTAAGGGCCTGGAACAGAACCTGCGCCGCCTTCTGATTCCGAAGGGGTTGTATTCTCCTGATGTTGTACAGCATGAATCTACAGGAAAGTGTTGTTACAGTAATGTTCCTAGCAGTCTGAGTGGGGGTTAACACGAAGTTGTCAAAGTTAATAGTAAGGTCATAGGTGGGAGAGTCTTTCCCTGTAAGGAAAAACTGGTCAGTCTTGTCAAGGTTAATTTTCAGGTGGTGTACAGACATCCCCTGAGAGACGTCAGACAGACAGGCAGAGATTCGTGCTGCTACCTGTGTTTCAGTTTGGGGAAAAGAGAGGATTAGTTGGGTGTCACCAGCATAGCTATAATAGGAAAAACCATGTGAGTGAATGACAGAGCTGAGAGAGTTGGTGTACAGAGAGAAGAGAAGGGGACCTTGAGCGACGCCAGTAGTGAGAGGACAAGGTTCAGACACAGATCCTCTCCAAGTAACCCGGTAAGTGCGGCCATTGAGGTAGGATGAGAGCAGGGACAGAGGAGAGCCTGAGACACCCAAGCCCTGAAGGCAGGAAATAAGGATCTGGTGGTTCTGTGTCAAATGCAGCAGACAGGTCTAGAAGGATAAGGACAGATGAGAGAGAGGCTGCTTTAGCAGTGTGAAATTGCTCAGAGACAGCAAGGAGGGCAGTCTCAGTTGAGTGGCCTGCCTTGAATCCAGACTGTTGAGGGTCAAGAAGGTTGTTGTGGTGGAGATAGGAGGAGAGTTGATTAAAGATAGTGCGCTTGAGAGTTTTGGAAATAAAGGGATGAAGAGAGACAGGTCTGTGGTTATTTACTTCAGAAGGGTCGAGGGTGGGTTTCTTCAGGAGAGGATATACTCTTGCCTCTTTCAGAGCGTTAGGTAAACAGCCAGTTGACAGGGAAGTGTTGATAAGATGGGTGAGAAAAGGAAGAAGGTCAGGAGCGATAGCCTGGAGAATGGGATGGGGTCAAGGGGGCAGGTGGTCGGGCGGGCAGAGGTTAACAAGGTAAGTACTTGATTGGGAGACAGGGGTGTGAAAACGGAAAGCGGAGGGGATGAAGATGAAGTTGATGGAAATGTAGTTGTAGAAGGAGAATTAGAAAATGAGGAGTGTATGTCCTCTATCTTTTTTTGTAAAGTAGTTGACAAAGTGGCTTGGTAGAAAGGAGGAGGGGGACTGGGGGAGTCAAGGAGGTTGGAAAAGATGGAGAAGAGTTTTTTGGGGTTAAAAAATTAGGATTGAATTGTAGTTTGGTCAAAAATGCTCTTGGCTGTGGAAATAGGAGCAGAACAAGAGGAGAGAAGAGACTGATAAGTGAGCAGGTTGTCCGGGTGTTTAGACTTTCGCCATTTCCTTTCTGATGCTCGCATAGTGGCTCTGTCTGCACGCACCAAGTCAGACAACCACAGAGCTGGGGAGGACTTGCGGACCTGTCGTAACGTAAGAGGACAGAGATAGTCAAGAGAGGAGAACAAAGTAGAAAGGAAAATGTCCATGGCTGAGTTAGTATGCATGAGTGAGAGTCAGTGGAAGGGAGGGCTGATAAAACAGAGGAGGCGGGAGAGAGGGAACGAATATTGCTACAGACAGGTACAGAGTCTGTTGATGTGGTAGGGTTGTCAGTTTGAGATATTGGAAGAGAGTAAGATATAAAGAAGTGGTCAGAGACATGAAATGGGGTTACAGTGAGGTTAGATGTTGAAAAGTTTCTGGTGAAATATAGTCAAGGTGGTTACCGGCTTTGTGAGTAGAAGGGGAAGGACTGAGTGAGAGAGCAAAAATAGACAGTAAAAGTAATAGGTCGGATGACTTCTCTGTTTGGATGTTAAAGTCACCCAGAAGGATAAGTGGATGGTCATTTTCTGGGAAGTTTGACAGGAGGACGTCTCATTCCTCCAAGAAAACTCCAAAAGAACCTGGTGGACAGTAGAGAACAACGATAGTTAATTGAACCGGATGAGTAACTGTCACAGCATGAAATTCAAAAGACGTTGGAGTAAAAAGCGGCAGTGGGTAGAGAGAAAAACTCAGTTTGCGGGAGATGAGTAAACCTGTACCGCCACCCCTACCAGTGGGTCTGGGTGTGTGGGTGAAAGAGAAGGCAGAGGAGAGAGCAGCTGGGGTGGATGTGTTGTCTGGTGTGATCCAAGTCTCAGTGAGAGCAAGGAAGTAAAGAGATTGCTCTGTAGCAAAGCCAGAGATGAAGTCTGTCTTGCGGGTAGCTGACTGGCAGTTCCATAAGCCCCCTGTAACAAGGTGTTTGGTATGTGTGGAACGGGTGGGATAGATAAGAGCGGAAAGGTTATGGTATGGTGTGAACGAGTGCAAGGCCTAAAGTATCTACATTTGAAATGCGCACGGAAAGTATACACATATTCAAATAAAAGGAAACAGCCGCTTAATACCCAGCCTCCGCCGAATACTCCAACGAAAGACTCCTTTGTCTTTACCCTCCGAGTTGTATGAAGACGATGAGTCTTCACAGACGCTGAAGCTAATGCTTCAAAAGATTCCTGGTTTTTAAACCAGAGTTGATGATGGTTGGCTACAGCTGTGCTGACCACACCCCCTGCTCATGAGTCAATCAGGCACAAGGTGGTAATTGCCCAGCAATAGAAACTCAGCAGAGTTCAACAAAAGAGAAACTTGTCACTTTACTCACTGATCAGGTGAGTTTCACAAAATCTCCTAATTTGTCAAACACTGATAATGGACAATGTCTATTTACCTCAAAAGGTAGAAAGTAATAAAGAAATTAGTCCTTTACAGAATTGGAATAAAGATCAAGCACTTTAACCTTAGCTCGTTCCCTTTTAACTCTCAACCACTTAAGTGAAACTATAAACAAAATCCTAGCTCATACAATTCAAGGTAAGACCAAACAGTACAACCTATCAATCTAGTTAACCTAAGACAGCGGATACAATTTTAATCTAGCAGAGAAGCTTGTTAAAGAATATACTTTGCCTAAATCCAAGTAGTCCAGTAGTATGAAACTCCAGAAGTCCAATGCACACTCGTGTTAGCGTGTTAACAACTGTGGTATTATCGAGAAAGTTGTAAAAAGAAAAAGAGAGCATCGAGTGCTTGAGCAAAACTAGTGCATGTTTAAATATGTACGGACTGCTTAAACTCAAGAGTTTGTCTTGTTAAGTTTTTTCATAAACGTGACTTTTTGTCCGGTTGTATTTTATAGGAAACTGCCCGTCTCTTCACATCTCTGACGCAAATAGCCGGCGCCACGAACTGGAGCAAGGATAAATTTAAAGAAGAGAAGCGCTGTGCTGTATAAAATACATTCTCTACGTTAACATTATCTGATCCATTTCATCATTGTGTTTTCACAGCCTGAGCCACAAGGAGGCAGTCACTGCACATTAGGCCGAGACTCTAGCTGCAAATCCGGATTTGCAGTGTGGAAAATTATGCCATTGTATATAAGTAACTGTTAAGTAATTGTGTGTTTTTACTGTTGATCTTCCAACGGTGATGTAGCAAGGCTTTATCCATGTATTAGGGCCCGAGCACCGAATGGTGAGAGGCCCTATTGAAACTAGGGATGCACAGATCCGATATTTGTATCGGTATCGGTACCGATATTGAAGAAATTTCTAGATCGGGTATCGGTGACAATGGGCCGATCCATATCGGCTGATCTATTCAGTGTAATTCTATGCTGTGCGCTGTGAGTGACGTCATACGCAAGCAACACGCCGTGCGGAGCCGACAGTGTCCGGCGCCTCTCCCCGCGGCCCCGGTGCGAGCCGAGCCGCCTCCACCGGGGCCGCGGGGCTCCCCGGAGCCGGGCTGCCGGCTGCTGGTGCCCCGGGACGGGGACCCAGACCGGGAGCCGGAACTTTGCCCACTCCGCCCGCCGCCGCCGCTAGCTTCCCCGGGGCGGCTGTGAACCCCGGTCCGGGTCCCGGTCCAGCTCCCGCTCCCGCTCCGGCTCCGGCTCCCGGTGCCGCTCCCTGTCCAGCTACCGGTCCCGCTCCAGCTCCCGGTCCGGCTCCCGGTCCCTCCGCCGGCCCGGTGCCGGACGGGTCCCGGTCCGGATCTCCCGCCCTGCTCAGTTTGAACGGAACCGGCGGAGCTGCAAAGTTGGTGAACTCGCCCGCGGGTGACTTAGAACTGGTGCGGACCAGGGGAATCCGACTGTTTAATTAGTATCGGATCGGTATCGGCCGATACTAAACCTCAGATATCGGTATCGGAGGTGAAAAAAGCGGATCGGTGCATCCCTAATTGAAACTGTAGGCATTATTCTTTTTCATCTTAGGGCAGAGCACCGAACCGGTGGGAGGCCTTATTAAATTGTAAGGATTATTCTTATTAGGGCCCGAGCACCGAATGGTGAGAGGCCCTATTGAAATTGTAAGGATTCTTCTTATTATTATTGTGACTAAACTGAATTGGCTTTAACATGCTGAACTTCTTACCAAACTTTGCAGAAAATTAGAAAGTGGTGAAAATGTACGTATTCTGGAGTAATTTGAAAAGGGCGTGGCAAAATGGCTCAACACCACCACCTGGAACACAACCCCTAGGTTTCCATATAACCGATATTCACCAAAATCCGAACATAGGTGTATCTTGACCAATCATAAAAAAAGTCTCAGGGAGCATTATGAAAAACGCAACAGGAAGCCCGACATTTTCCATTTAGTGGTCCACATTTTTACTTTGAAGAACTTGTCCCAGGGCTTTCATCAGATCAACTTCAAATTGAGATGAGTGGGGGGGGCGTGTCGGAGCAATGAGGAGATAGGACGCGTCGCTCTGTAGCTCCTACAGATTTCACGTTTTAATTACATTTAAAACAAAACCTGTGTTACCTCCGACCCAACGGTTACCGTACTTTTCATCCTAAACTCTCCCACTGCACAGCGAAAAATGCCGACGCGAGCGGGGAAGTCCTGGGAAACACAGAAGGAAGATGAAGGCTCGACTGAAGCACCGGTCCAGAGTGAGGGACGGGACCCGGCGCCGAGCACGCCGAACACGGACATCCAGGCTGTGCTGGCCGCCATAGCATCACTGCAAGCGGAGTTGTCCCAAGCTAAGTCGGACATTTGCGACAAGATTCAGGAGAAGATTGCTGTTGTGAGTACGGCTTTGAGATCTGAAATCGCAGCTCTGAAAGCAGAGAGTGACGCCGCGTCTTTTGTGGTAAATGGCCGACTAGACTCCCAAAGTGAGACGCTGAAAAGTTTAGATGCTAATGCTACTTCTGATACTGTTGTGGACCTCGAAGCTACAGTAAAGCAGCTACACAGCCAAGTTGAACAACTGTCAGAGAAGTGTTTGGACCTGGAGGGACGATCCAAGCGTCAGAATTTGAGAATCACGGGAGTGAAAGAAATGGCGGAAGGGGGCCAGAAACACAGTGATTTCGTGGCCCAGTTGCTTGTGGAGGTTTTACAGCTGGATGAAAAACCAGTGATCGACCGAGCCCACAGAGCCCTGAGACAGCGTCCCAGGGACAACGAGCCACCTCGGCACCTGATTCTATGGGTGCACTACTGTCACGCGCTGGAGAGCATGCTGAAGAAGGTCATGAAGTCCAAAAGTCTCACATTTCGAGGGAAGAGAATCCAAGTCTTCAGAGACTTTCCACCCACTGTAGTTAAACGCAGAGCGGCCTTCACTCCGGCCAGGAAGTTGCTGCGAGACCAGCCTGGAGTTAAATTTGGTCTCCTATACCCAGCCAAGTTGAGAGTGACACATAATGGTAAAGAGACCACGTTCACAGACCCTGAAGAGGCCCGTCTGTATGCTGAACGCCACTTCGGTCAGGGTCGTACCTGAGGTGCACATCTAAGAGCAAGGCCCAGTCACTTCTGACAGAGACTGGAGGTAAATGACAACTGGACCAGAGGTATTGTTAATAAACACCTATGGACAATTACATGAAAATAACATAGCCACAACCATGGTAATAATATTACTTTGAGAGAATGGTCACTGAATTTGAGAGTATTAGGAACACAATGATGCCTTGATATTACAATCAGTATCATTATTTCTGCCTGCTATAGGCCTGGATTTCGGTTCCCCCTCCTCCCTATTATAATGTGAAATATTTGTATTTAAAAATTGTCATTTAGTTTACTTATTTATTTGATTTCTGCCTGCATGTCTGCTAGAATTCATATTTCATTTGGTAGTTTAAACAATTTAATTTTTGAACTATCACATTATTTCCTTGGATGTTATTGCACAGCAGAGACAGCATGGCTTTAAATCACTCAGAGGAGGGGACACCTTGTTAATCCTAGGGGTTTATGAATAAGTGTAAGCCCCAGAGTTTTGTGTTCTGTGTTTATTTCAATAAGGTCTGCTAAGACGTGGAAGTTTACATTTCTTTTCAATGCTGTTAATGGGGGATATTTAATCTCTTTTGTAACTGAATAGGTTTTGTTGGGATTTTAACAACCGTGTGTGAGTAAGATGCGAGGGAAGTTCGCTGTCTCCCGGAGAGATGAGCACTCTGTGTTTTTGGTGTGGAAAGACGTGAATTGTATTCGTTCGCAAGTCATACAGACTGGTTTTGTTATTTTCACTTTACATTAACACTTAAAGTTTAGTGCAGTGTAATTGTTTGCCGTGATAATTAAATGCCAGTGTGATAATAAATGACAATTTCAAACCATACAAACTGTCATGTTGTACTGTATTTAATAGAGGTTTACTTTATTGTAAAGTAGGTGTGAATGTAAAGTGAAAATAACGGGGCCAGTCATTGTGACTTGTGGACGGATGTGGTTCGCGTCTTTCTGTGCTGGAAACACGGAGTGTTCATTTCTCCGGGAGACAGTGAACGTCCCTCGCTACATCTGCAGCGCTCCTCTACTGAGCCAATGCAGGTCTCGTGAAAAATTTTCCAAAGACTCGTACCCGAAGACCCAGTCGGGAAATGAACGAATCATTTCTGCTTCCTTGACTGAGCCTATGGAACAGTCCCGATGCGCAGTGAACCTGAGTGACTGAGAGACAGAGAGCTGTTCTGTGAGTGAGTGAGCAGAGCCGTGTGTGAATGGGAGGAGCGCTGTGACGCTGTGTGAGGATTTTCATTCAGTCCGAGCACAGATAAAGAGGTTTGGGTGATTGCTGGCTCCTTACCTGCGTAAAATATCATTGTACGCGGACGATATTTTGTTATTTGCCATGCAGCCTAGGATTACAATTCCTTCAATTTTGAAAACTTTTCAACTGTTTGGTAGTTTCTCGGGGTACAAGATTAACTGGGGCAAAAGCGAGCTACTACCAGTAGTAGCATCAGACAGTTTAGCTTATTTGGGAATAGTAATTACCAAGAAGTATAATGATCTTTACAAGGCCAACTTCAACCCCCTGTTAAATAAGTTAGCAAACAATATACAATTTTGGAAAACACTCCCCATTTCTCTGCTAGGCAGAGTGAATGCTATTAAGATGATTTTTCTCCCTCAGCTACTTTATCTTTTTCAAAACCTACCTATTTACCTTGCTAAATCTTTTTTCATTAAATTGGACTCAATCATTCTCCCCTTTGTATGGAATTACAAGTCTCATAGAATGAAGAAGGACCATCTTTGTAAACACAAAACTAATGGGGGGCTAGCACTGCCTAATTTTATTTTATATTACTGGGCCACTGGGATACGCTCTATGGCATATTGGTTAGATGACAACCCAATACCCTACCATGGGCTAGAGATGGAACGGGAAGACTGTCTAC
This sequence comes from Limanda limanda, assembly GCF_963576545.1. Taxonomy (NCBI): domain Eukaryota; kingdom Metazoa; phylum Chordata; class Actinopteri; order Pleuronectiformes; family Pleuronectidae; genus Limanda; species Limanda limanda. The sequence goes on from NC_083646.1 coordinate 28,851,653, forward strand.
CTTATTCTATTAGAGCTGTTGTACTATCTCCCGTCCCAGTCAATAGATTTTGTTTTAAACATAACCCTGTAATTTATGCTTTAATTAAGATTTGGAAACAACTGAAGAATCATTTCAAACTTAAGGCAGTTTCATTACTGCTACCTATAACTGCAAACCCCTCTTTTACTCCCTCGGCTCTAGATGAGGCCTTTTCCACCTGGAAACAATTGGGGATTCGTCGTGTTGGTAACCTATACATAGAGGGGACTTTTGCCTCTTTCCAGCAACTCCAAGAAAGGTTTAATTTACCGAGGAATCAGTTTTTCAGATATCTTCAGATAAGGAATTATGTCAGAACACACCTCCCTAATTTCGAGAAGTTAAACCCCGACAAGATAGAGAGTTTATTTAATATGTTCCCCAATCCATGCTACATAGTCTCGCAACTATATGAGATACTACAAAACTTGTGCCTTCCTAAGATGGACAGAATAAAAGAGGAGTGGGAAAGAGAGCTCGGAGCCCTGATACCTCCCAATGTGTGGGAGGAGAGTTTGGAGCACATCCATGAATGTTCTATAAACGCCCGACACTGTTTGATTCAATTTAAAATAGTGCACAGACTTCACTACTCCAAAACGAAGCTGCATAAAATATTTCCTGAAGTCTCTCCTTTGTGTGAGAAATGTGACTCCATGGAGGGTACTCTATCTCATAGTTTCGCTCTCTGCCCCAATCTTCAGAACTATTGGCATGAAATATTTGATTTCTTTTCGTTGATTTTGGGGATCCAACTAGATCCAGATCCTACCTTAATAATTCTGGGAACATCTGAGGGGCTAAGGAAGCTAAATAGTGCACAAAAGCACCTTCTGACATATGGCCTTATAACAGCAAAAAAACTGATCCTACTTAACTGGAAGAAGAGAGAGGTCCCTTCATTTAAGCATTGGTTGACTGATTTGACAGACACCTTACATTTGGAGAGAATTCGATTTATTCTAAAAGACAAGTTGAGGGACTTTGATAAAATCTGGCAACCTTTGGTCTCTCATCTCGAAAGAGAATCTGATTGAGTCCCTAGTTGGATGCACTCCTTAGGGGGGGCGGGGGGGGGGGGGGGGTGAGGGAGGGTACACACTGTTGTCTTTTTTCTTTTCTTTTTTGTCCTGTCCTTTGTCATTAGTCTTTTTTGTCAGGGATTACTTTTTCACCTTCTGTAAAAAACAAAGGAAACATAACTGTCGACTGTTAATTTCTCTGTTATGCGATTGGTTTCCCAATAAACATATTTGAAACATAAAAAACCGTGTGAGGTTCTGTATCTCGGGACATAAACGGTCCAATCGAGTCCTAACCCTCTCTAACAGAGAAGAATCGAATCACAGCGCCCCCTGGTGGCAACAGGAAATGCCTTTTTTGTTTTTTGTTTGTGTAAAAATCGAAAGGGACATGTGTCTTTTCAGAACAAAGAAATAAGTCTCTTGGTTAGATCTGCTAGACCAAACAGGAAGCCCGCCATTAATGCTTTTATTTTTACTTTGACGTACTTTGCCCAGGGCTTTCATCAGATCGACTTCCAATTGAGATGACGTTGACCTTGGCGTGGCGTCAAAGTTTGATTAATAGACATCAAAACACAAGGTTCTGTATATCATACATGGTCCAATCGAGTCCAAACTAGACATGTAAGACAAGAGTCCCGGCCTGATGACATCTATACGGAAATTGTGACTTGAAATCACAGCGCCCCCTGGTGGCTACAGGAAGTGACATGTTTTATACTTTGATAATCTGCTCCTGGCTGCTTTACAATATACAGCTCAAATGAGCTCAGTCAAGTCATTGGATCACGGGCAGAATTGTGACATACCGTGTCAAACCGTGTAAACATTGATGGGCGGCGAAGGACCCGATGTTGTCATAACTCCAGTGTGCATTGTCCTATAACTACCAAACTTCTGTCTCCTGATTAGAGTCCAAGCCTGAACAGCTCTATGTGTCAATATTTCCTCAGTGTCATAGCGCCACCTACTGATTCGCCATGAAACAGAAAGTACTTTGTTAATCCACTCTGCATTATCCAACCGACTCCGAACTACTGACCTATGATCACAATCCTGACCTGAACAGCTCCATATATAAATATTAATTCAGGGTCATAGCGCCACCTACTGATTCGCCATGAAACAGGAAGTATTTTGTTAATCCACTTTGCATTATCCAACCGACTCCGAACTACTGACCTATGATCACAAGCCTGACCCGAACAGCTCCATATATAAATATTTGTTCAGGGTCATAGCGCCACCTACTGATCAGTGTGAAAATTAAGTTGTGGTAACATTGTCAGATTGACACAAAATTGCTCACGCTACATCAGAGGGCCTACTTGAACAGATCTATATGTCTGTATGTAATAATATTGATGGCGCCACCTACTGGCAACAGGAAGTAAGCTTTTTTTTACAACTATCATTCAATTTACATAAAATGTTCACAGTTTGATGTGCAATTGATAGCGTGGACCGTAGTGAGCAATTATCAGGCAAGGATTGACATCGCATGACAGACGCAGGAAGTGAAGTGTTTATCCGTGCCGCAGTGCGCAAAATGCATGCAAGGCGGAGACGTGCGCTTGATCATCGATCGCTCTCTCCACCGATCGCAACAGGCTTCAACATGCTGGTGCTCGGGCCCGCCCGTGCTACAACGTAGCCCTAGTTAATAATAAACTCATGTTACTTATGTTGTTTTCCAGCTGCTTGTAAGACATACTAAGACTTACTATGGGCCAGTATGAAGGAACTTCCGGTACATCTTATCGGACCTTGCAGCAGAATCGAGAAGTTCAGGAGTCGACAGAGAAGAAAGAGGGTAAGATGAGATTCATTACATCATTTTACAGTAACATGTATAGGTATATATTGTCATTAAACTGCTGATTGACCTGATGGTGTTTGCAGCTGATTGAAGAAGGACAGATGAGATGGATCCATCCTTCCACAGCCAGGAGCTCACTGACCTGTGTGCCACACTTCAAAAAAGACTAGAAGCTACATTGAATCTCACAGCTACACAACACAGACGTCTATACACTAATGTTGCACGGTGTATCGGTACTAGAAAGGTACCCTTACGTTAAAAACGATAATGATTTTGCATATTTTTAGTACTGGTACTTCATTAAAATAGCAAGCAATCAGAGCGCACTTACTATTCCGCTCCCTGTCACGCTGCCTGCACGCATTGACTGCAAGGGAGGGTATTGCCCAGCTCTCACACATGCAACAGGCAGCCCTCACTCACAGTGAGTGATCTCAGGGGAGACATGGCCTCATGCGCAGGAGCTCTTGCCGACCGTCCTCTGCTTGTTGAAAGTGATTCTCTCAAACTGTGTGGGGCGCACGACCGGGAGGGGGCAATGTGAGGTGGAACTGACGTTATAGCAGAGCTTATGTTTTGACGTCCGCATCTCTTTAACGGCGGAACACTCAAACAAGTCGTTCTTTCGCCGTAGCCAGGGGTTGGCGACCCGCAGTTGTGAAGCCGCATGAGGCTCTTCCGCCCCTCTGCAGTGGCTTCCTGTACAGTGTTCATATGTTGAACGGGAACTTAAGGGAACGTCACGTTAATGCGTCAAATCAGCATTGTATCAGGCCAGCATGAAAAAAACAGGAGCGGGCGCGTGTGTGTGTTTGCACGAGAGCCCGCGCCCATACAGTACACACACACACAGGCCCTGGGGCCCCGCCCCAACTCACTCGCTCAGGTGGCATGTTTTTCATTGTTGTTTTCAATAAAGGGGAGAAATTGTCCTTTAATTATGTGTCCATCTTTAATGTACCCAACCCACACAGCTTTAGGTTTTTTCACCTCAAACAAACATTTGTAAAATTATGTAACTCATACTTATGGAAATAACTATGTAGTCATATAGTCAGATACGGACAATAGGCCTACATAGCCGTGTATAACCACCAAGAACTTATGACACAGAGGCAGCAAAGACACATTTCAAGCTTCACCTGATTAGTTTTTCACTGGCTAGGCCAGTTGTGTTTTTACACTATTTGCGCTGTGTGTAAATAAAGCTTTGACTCAACATATACCTTGTAAATGTTTTTTCCCCCTCTACAATATGTTCAACATATAACATCAAGCATCACAAGAAGGAATGATATTCTTCAGCAACTGCAGTGCTTTTGGTAAAGGCTTACTAAAAATTGATATATATGTAAATACATTATTAGTACTAACAACTATGTGTTAATTACTATTATTATTATTTTGTGTGGGAGGGTTTTTTCCCACGTATATGTTTTATTAGAACCGAGGGTGACCAATAGCAACAGATCTACCAGCCAATCAAGAGTGACTTTTCGTTTCAAAGGTCTGTGGTTTCATCTAACGGTGAATTGAGCTAAGTTCTCACAAGCAATTTTGATTAATATGCTAATTAGATCACACCTTGGCTCCCCAGCGGCACTTCCCCCTCCCCAGCCCCTCCACTGCTACCAGGAGTATGTTTCTGCCAATTTGTGTGAAAATTCAACTTTTCTTGCAGTGAACCTCAATGATATCCGTCAAGCCCAAAATCAACTCAATTTAAATCCTATACAGTCTGAAATTCCATTCAAATGATACACTGCTGTGGTCTGGTCCATGCTAGTGAAAGCTGCGCTGTGCTAAGAAACGATAACATCAGCATCTTGACCTGCTGGGTGTCACTTTATTTAGTTCTGTTAGTTGCCATGGTTCAGTGTGTGGGAGGCAAGCCACAGAGATAAATAAACACACGTGGACTTCTTCTTCCCAAAATTGGGGTAGGCTTCTCTGAGATCGTCTTCCGTTGCGCCACCTATGGGTTTGGCGGTGAATTTTTTCAACGTACAGTGGTCGGAGAGGTAAAAATCAAAAAGACTCTTCGCCCTCCGTGGAGCCCTCTCCGAGAAACGGATACGTAGAAGCATACTGGAGCCTTAACTCTGCTGTGTATTGTTCTGCATCTGGGTCCCATATATACGTATACCATTACACACATGGTTAGAAGATACATAATTTACTTCACGGAAATGTTCGTATTTACAAAGCCTGCCTGAGGTAGATTGAAAACATTTGCTGTGGACATACTTACTGAAGCATGAATGACCACATACAGGAGGAATTACTGTTTGCTGAATACTGCACCACTTTTAACCAATCCATGTTTGATATATCCAGGTATGAGGTAATTCAATAAATAAAATTAAATATATAAATAATTTGATTGCATTAATCATCATTGCATGTCTTTTAAAGCTGCTGCTTATTTTAAATATTGTCTTTCAACTGTGGTCGCACATGGGTCCTAAGAAATGCAATTTTGTTCCACTGTATGATTTACAGATGAATGACATGAACTTGAAAACAAACAAAATTAGGTAACTGTCTAAACAGAGAGAGAGAATAAACGAGAGAGATAGGGAGGGTCAGTCAGTGCACTGACTATCCTTGTGCTGTCTTCATTACAGACACAGTGACAAACAGGAAAAACACTGAAATGGACTAAAAAACATGTATCATAGCCTTGGTAAGGCAGCATTTCAAGGCTACAAAAACAAACTCATTTCCCTCCTATATAAACACAATCAACTGCCCAAACACCTCTTGGAAGATGCATTCACTTCAGCACTAATACCAGTACTTTGTGTTTGGATGTTCTTCAAAATGACAAAACATCTTCTGAAAAACGTTTTAAACTAGAAGGTTGTTTCAGCAAGTGGCTGTGAAGAAAGGAACAAGTAAGGCTCTTACATGATTCTTCATTTAATTCAAGCTTTTACATATATAATGTCTTACCATGAATTCAATGGGGAAACTAAATTTTGAGCTATGTTTTGTCTATGGCTATATAGGAGTTAATTACTGTTACAGTGCATTTACTGTTGCTGTTTTTAAAGCTTAATGTACTTTTAAAATAATCAGATTGCCATATGGTTAATCTGGAAGAGGAAAACAGACAAATCAAGGATGCGTTTTAGAAAATTACATTAAGATGTGGGGCTACTGAGTAAGACAGCAAGCCAAGGCTATATGGACAGGTCTTATGTTACCAGTATACTGTCTAGAATACTGGTAACTTTAGCCCTGTCCATTATGATTCCTTCTCTCATTTTGTAAAGTCCTGGCTGATTAATTTGGCTCAGATAATTTTTCAATAGGAGCTCACTGTTGAGGGCTTGTGGCTCAACTAAGCATCTGTGCAAAAAGGTATCATCATTTTAAAAAGGAAACAGGAAAAAGTATAGACAACATAGCTTGTTTTATGCTATAGCTTAGTGCTATAAATGCAGCCTCATTGGACATCAAACAGTGCAAAACAGAAACTGTAATGTAGGGAAAGAAATGCAGAGATGTTTCACAATAAAGGACTTGGACAGATAGGTGTTTTGGTATGGAGAAAAGGGATGGACAGAGAGAAATAGAGAGAGGCCTGGAGAGGAAAGAAATGTTTGCATAAGCAACTTGTGAGATGAAAGCAAGAGTGAATTGATTATGGATAATGTCTATATTTCATGTCATGTTTATGGCTGCGACCAATTGGGTTAGGGCATCTCTCTGCAGTGTAGGTTCAAGATTTGGCTGTAGTTCCACTGAAGGAAAATATTAATGCTGCTTTATAAAATTTTATCTAAAACAACATTGTTTTTTCCAATGTCGTGGTTTCAGTTTAGAGAATGCGCTCTATTGCTCTTGTGTGTGCAATGCAAACATACCCAGTTTGGTGGGGGAAAACTCTTTGACTGGCATCTAAACTCATCCAAACCCATTGGGACAGTGAAAGCCAACACCAAGCAAGCAAAGAAGCCTAACTCCAGAATTCAACTTTGTCAGTAACATTTGAAAAAACAGATAAGGAGTACACAGGTTTGAAACATGTCTCTCAGGCCCTCTCAGAGCTACTTCTGTCAGCTGCTGTGTCAACTGAGAACAACATCATTAACACCTGTGAGGAAAGAATTCTAAAAGTGCTATTACCACAGATTAACCCCATTACCCCAATTTGAACAATCACCACATCTTGCTCTACAGTGAGGTCTTGCCTTAAACCATGGTCAGATAGTGTATAAATGGTTTGGTTTTGGTTTTGTATTTATAAAGCGCTTTTCTGGTCTTGACCTTGACCACTCGAAGCGCTTTACAGTACAGTTTTTTTTATATAGTACTTTTTGTATAGTATCCACTATTTAATTCAAATACCATAGCCATTATATATAAGAAAAATGCGTATTTGACTTTCTAGATTTAATTTGGGTAAGGCTTTATCCATTTCATCAATTGACCCAATGCACCCATACCACCACCAGTGGAAATAAGTGCATTCAGTCATTATGTTTTCAATAAAGCCCTGAGAGACTGTGGACATTGCAGATACCAGTATGGACCGGTCTTGTCACAGCATCCTCAGGGTAGTTGTTGCTTTTCACGTTGTAATAATCAAAAGCTGAGAGATGGGTTGGACTTTCTGCTGGAAGTCATGGATCACACATGCTGTTTCTAGTCTGCAGGAGTCATTACTACGGTCAAGCCATATTGTTTGTATATCTGTAGTCAAACCAGCACACGCCTTACAAAATTTGGTGTGCGCTCGTATTCAGACCTTTACGGAAACAACTTTAATTTCTCTCACTCTGTAAAGACTCCTGAAGTCCAGACTCCTGCACACCACTCATTTTGTGTTTTTAGCTTCCACAACAACAACACAATCATCTTCTCGTCCTTAATGTCTGATTGTCTCTGATATTCGCGATTGCATTCAATCTCTTGTATGAATGTTTTTGTGAATGGGTGAATGTAAAACTGTACTGTAAAGCGCTTTGAGTGGTCATCAAGACTAGAAAAGTGCTATATACATATGTAGGATTTTTCTTTTGTACTTACATAACATACAAACATAAATTTGTTAAATATATGTATATATTTGTCTGTTGTGTGTATTGTATTTGCAAAAAAAGGATCAGTTTTGTTAAGGTCTTTTTTGTATTTGCAAATGCTGTGTTTGCAAGTTAATGGTAGGAAATTTGTAAAGAATTAATTTGTTTTTACCAGAATCTAGGTCCATAGTTTCTTTACTGAGGGGCCTATGAAAGTATTATCAAAGCTACGTAACATTACGACAAATACACTGCTCAAAAAAATTAAAGGAACACTTTTTTATCAGGGTATGGCATGAATTCAATTGCACTTTTTTGATAATTATCTGGTCAGTTAAGTAGCATAGGGGGTTGTTAATCAGTTTCAGCTGCATTGGTGTTGATGGAATTAACAACAGGTGCACTAGAGGGGCAACAATGAGACGACCCCCAAAATAGGAGTGGTTTTGCATGTGGAGGCCATTTCAAGTTTCTCCCTCTTGATCACTTTGACTGGTTTTCCATTAGTGTTGGCTTTAGCTAGAGTCATTATCTCTACTGGGAGCATGAGGCGATTTCTTAACCCTACAGAAGTTGTACAGATTGTCCAACTCCTCCAGGATGGCACATCCATGCATGCCGTTGCAAGGAGATTTGATGTGTCTCCCAGCATAATCTCCAGAACATGGAGGAGATTCCAGGAGACAGGCAGTTACTCTAGGAGAGCTGGACAGGGCCGTAGAAGGTCCTCAAGCCATCAGCAGGACCGATATCTGCTGCTTTGTGCAAGGAGGAACAAGTTGAGCACTGCCCGAGCCCTACAGAATGACCTCAAGCAGGCCACTGGTGTGAATGTCTCTGCCCAAACAGTCAAAAACAGACTTCATGAGGGTGGCCTCAGGGCGCGACATCCTGTAGTGTGCCCTGTGCTCACTGCCCAGCACCGTGGAGCTCGATTGGCATTTGCTATAGAACACCAGAATTGGCATGTCCGCCACTGGCGCCCTGTGCTTTTCACAGATGAGAGCAGGTTCACCCTGAGCACCTGTGATAGACGTGAAAGGGTCTGGAGAAGCCAAGGAGAACGCTATGCTGCCTGCAACATCGTTCAGCATGACCGGTTTGGTGGTGGGTCAGTGATGGTCTGGGGAGGCATATCCATGGAGGGACGCACAGACCTCTACAGGCTAGAGAACGGCAGTCTTACTGCCATTAGGTATCGGGATGAAATCCTTGTCGGTCAGGTCAGACCCTACCCTGGTGCAGTAGGTCCTGGGTTCCTCCTGATGCACGATAATGCCCGGCCTCATGTGGCAAGGGTATGCAGGCAGTACCTGGAGGATGAAGAAATTGATGCAATTGAATGGCCCTCACGATCACCTGACCTAAACCCGATAGAACAGCTCTTGGACATTATGTTTCGGTCCATCAGACGCCGCCAGGTTGCTCCTCAGACTTTACAGGAGCTCACTGATGCCCTTAGACAGATCTGGGAGGACATCCCACAAGACACCATCCGTTGTCTCATTAGGAGCATGCCGCGACGTTGTCAAGCATGCATACAAGCACGTGGGGGCCACACAAGATATTGAGAAGCATTTTGAGTTGCAGAAATTGAATTTTGGCAAAATGGACAAGCCTGCCACATCAAATCAAATCAAATCAAATCAAATCAAAGTTTATTGTCACATGCAACAATGACAGCGTCATTGGAGCAGTGAAATTCTTGGGACATGGCAGGCAGCATCTATGCAGGCAGCATCTACACAGTAGACGGGCTTTACAAAAATTAAAAAAAAGAATTGACATACAACATATAACGTATAACATATTAAAATGAAGCAGAAAAATATTTAAATGAAGCAGATGTTTACCGGGTGGAGTGGGGAATATTAAATTAAAACAAAAAAAAATATGAATATATATGTAGTAAGTACGTGATCTTTTGACCTGGCAGGCAAGGGCTTTACAAAATAAAAATAACATAACATATAACATATAACATATAACATATAACATAGACATATAACATATAACATAGCAAACCAAAAAGAAGCAGCAGTTTACCAACAGTTGAAGCGGGGGGAATATTAAATAAAATAATATGAATATATGTGTAGAAAGTGTATTTGTATGGTGGTGGAGCAGAATGTACATTATAACTGTTCAGAGGGTCAGTGTTGCTGATTAAGAAGCCTTACGGCCTGGGGGAAGAAGCTGTTTTTAAGTCTGGTGGTCCGTGCTCGGATGCTCCGATAGCGTCTCCCAGACGGCAGCAGTGTTAGAAGTCCTTGATGATTTTCCGTGCTTTTCTCAGGCATCTTGTGCTGTACATGCCTTGCACAGAAGGGAGATGGCAGCCAGTGATCCGCTCTGCTGTCTTCACCACCCTCTGCAGGGCCTTGCGATCAGCAGCAGAGCAGCTACCAAACCAGGCAGTAGTGCAGCCTGTGAGGATGCTCTCGATGGTGCACCTGTAAAAGTTTGTCAGGGTTTTTCCAGCCATGCCAAACTTCTTGAGTCTCCTCAGGAAGTAGAGGCGCTTTTGTGCAGTTTTGACCACCGAGTCCGCTTGTTTGGACCAGGTCATGTCATCCGTGATGAACACACCGAGGAACTTGAACTCGGAGACTTTTTCCATTCTCGATGTGTACGGGATTGTGACCCCCCCCCCTCTGCAGCTTCCTGAAGTCCACGATCATCTCCTTGGTCTTGCAGACGTTGAGAGACAGGTTGTTCTCTTGGCACCATGTAACCAAGCCACTGACCTCATCTCTATAGGCGGTCTCATCGTTGTTGGAGATGAGGCCCAGGATGGTGGTGTCGTCTGCAAATTTGATGATGATGTTAGAACTGTGTGTTGATACACAGTCCTGCGTGTACAGGGAGTACAGGAGGGGGCTGAGCACGCAGCCCTGAGGGGCCCCGGTGCTCAGGGTCAGTGAGGAGGATGTGTGCTTGCCCATTCTCACCACCTGGGGTCTGCTCGTCAGGAAGTCCAAGATCCAGTTACACAGGGGGGTTTTAGGACCCAGGCTCCTGAGCTTGGGGACGAGTTAGGCAGGAACAATCTTGTTGAACGCTGAGCTGTAATCCACGAACAGCATCCTCACATACGTGTTTGCCTTTTCCAGGTGGGAGAGGGTGGTGTGTGTTGTCAGGGCGATAGCATCATCCGTGGACCTGTTTGTACGGTAAGCAAACTGCAGGGGGTCAAGGGTGTTCGGAAGGGTCGAGCAGATGTGGGTTTTGACCAGCGGCTCGAAGCACTTCATGATGGTGGAGGTCAGTGCTACAGGGCGGTAGTCGTTTAAACAGGTGATGGATGGTTTCTTCGGTATGGGGATGATGGTGGCCTGCTTGAAGCAGGTGGGGACTGTTTGCAGATGGAGGGAGAGGTTGAATATGGAGGTGAAGACCTCTGCTAGCTGTTCAGCACCACCTGAGGACACGGCATGGAACTCCATCGGGCCCAGATGACTTTCGGGGCTTCACTCTTTGAAGCTCTCGCCTGACGTCAGCCACGGTCAGGGACAGAGTGCAGTCAACGTCTCGATCCTCGGCCAGTCTCGCGGATGGAAGGGTGTTGGTTGCATCAAACCGTGCGTAGAAGGTGTTGAGGTCATCAGGTAGAGAGGCGGCGGGCTGATCATCACTGCTATTTCTCCATTTATAGCCTGTGATGTGTCGCAGGCCACCCCACAAGCGTCGGGGGTTAGAGCTGAGGTAATTGGATTCCAGCTTGTCCCTGTAGTCTCTTTTTCCATCTCTGATGGCCATCCGCAGGTCCCATATGGACTTCCTCAAGGCCTCTGGGTCACCGGAGTTAAAGGCAGAGGTCCGTGCTCTTAACTTAGCACGAACATTACCATTTACCCAGGGCTTCTGGTTAGGGAAAGTCCTGACACTGACCCTAGGGACGACATCATCGATGCATTTGGAGATATATGAAGAGACAGTGTCTGTGTATTCGTTGATGTCCCCATCCGCTGCAACACAGAACATCTGCCAATCTGTTGTTTCAAAGCAGTCCTGGAGAGTGCAGATGGCTTCAGCACTCCAGCGTTGAACTGCCCAAAAAAAACGGTTTTTCCTGTTTTAGCCGCTGTCTGTAGGTTGGGATGAGCATAATGGAGGTGTGATCCGACTTCCCAAAAGCCGGGCGGGGGAGGGGTTTGTAACTATTCCGTAGTTGTGTGTAACAATGATCAAGAGTCTGGTCACCCCGGGTGGGAAAGTTAATGTGTTGCAGATATTTTGGCAAAACTTTCCTCATATTAGCCCTATTGAAGTCACCAACAACAATAGAGACTGCCTCAGGGTGTGCATCCTCAAGTCCATTAATTACTCCGTACAGATCGTCTAATGCGCACGTTTTGTCGGCCTGCGGGGGAATGTAAACAGCTGTGATGATGACGGAGCTGAATTCACGGGGCAGGTAGAAGGGGCGCACTTTTATCGCTAGCAGCTCCAGTGAGCAGCGTGTAGAAAGCACAGCAACATCCGAGCCCCAGCGAGAGTTCACCATCAAGCACACCCCTCCACCTCTGCTCTTACCCGACTCGGAGGTTCTGTCCTGCCGGTAGATGGAAAAGCCGGCCGGAGTAACGGCCGCGTCAGGCACCATGGGATCCAGCCAGGTCTCCATGAGCGCCAGCACACAGCAGTTCGCGATGTCCCGCTGGAAGTTAATCCGTGCGTGTAGCTCGTCCATTTTATTGTCCAGGGATTGAACAATCGCGAGCAGAATGCTCGGCAGCGGGGGATTGCAGCATCTCGTCCGAGATCTGCACAGGATACCGGCGCGCTTCCCTCGCTTCTTTCTCCTCCGTCGGCGTATTGGTAAACACAGCGGCGGTAGAACAAAGGGGCCGCAGTGATCTTTCCTGCCCGTTTTCTGACTCTGGAGGTATACAGTTCTTGGATGGTGGGAAGGTTGGCACCGATGATCTTTCCTGCAGACCTGACTGTCCATTTGAGTCTATTTTTTTCCAATTCGGTGGCCGATCCAAACCAGACAGTTATGGATGTGCAGAGAACAGACTCGATGAGCATAATGGAGGTGTGATCCGACTTCCCAAAAGCCGGGCGGGGGAGGGGTTTGTAACTATTCCGTAGTTGTGTGTAACAATGATCCATGCAGAGAAGCTGCTGATCCTGTAAAACAGAGATTGTGGATCCCAGAAACCTGAAGGATTCCACATCCAAAACAGTACTGTTGAATATGGTGAGGGGGTGCAGTGCTGGGGGGCTCCTCCTGAAGTCCACTGTCATCTTCACGGTTTTGAGCGTGTTCAGCTCCAGGTTGTTGCGATCCGCATCACAGGACCAGCTGTCCAACTTCCCCTTATATGCAGACTCATCATTATCCCTGATGAGGCCGATGACTGATGTGTCGTCTGCAAATTTTAGGATTTTAACAGATGGGTCTCCTGAGATGCAGTTGTTTGTGTAGAGAGAGAAGAGCAGTGGGGAGAGCACACATCCCTGAGGTGCACCAGTGCTGACTGACCGGGTGCTGGATGTGTTAGGCATGTTCGTTTATTCTTTAAGAGAAGATGAGCCGAACTCGGTTTCGTTCAAACAAGTATTTATTTAGAAAGCAATGAACAGGTTAATCATCAGCAATGCAATGGGCTTCCATAAACTAGTGGTATCAGAGTGCCACTAACATCCGGCGCCTGTCCATTTTATAACAGTAGGTCTTCGTTCCTCCCTCCGCGGAAGTGCGCAGGAGCAGGCCATTCTCCTGGCATTTGAATACGGAAGTAGCAAGGAGCCACTCCCAAGGCCTTGACACAGCTGAGCCCATGAGGGCCAAACTGTTGTCCATTTGAGCAAAGAATATTATGTTTTCTGCTTCATCAAAACAATCCTGACACTGTAAACACTCGGATCCTCGAAACCAAAGCAACGAAACAGAATTAAGTCAACAAAGTCACTTTGTCCGACCTCCAGAACTTATCAGACAGCTGCTCGAAATCTATGTGAGTTTAATGAACCTAAGGGAATTAGGCTTTAATACAAAAATTAGAAATGAGAACAAGTGAAACATTCATTCTTAACTACCACTAGCGGTTATTAAAATCATTTGTATGAAGGCATAATATCTAGCTAAAACTACTCATATCTTTATTGTCAAGAGTACAAATATAATTTGAAATGCTTCTATCTTTATTTGTTTAGAATTCTGTCAGCACAACCTATAGTTAAAAATATTGAAATCCTCAAAGATGTTATTTCACCCAGCCTCACCTGCTGCTTCCTGTCTATCAGAAAGTTTGTGATCCACTGACGGGTGGAGGCAGGCACAGTGAGCTGGGTGAGTTTGGTGAGGAGGACTTCTGGGATGATGGTGTTTAACGCCGAGCTGAAGTCCACAAACAGCATCCTTGCATAGGTCCCTGGGGAGTCGAGGTGTTGCAGGATGTATTACAACCCCATGTTGACTGCATCATCCACTGACCTGTTTGCCCGGTAGGCAAACTGCAGGGGGTCCAGCAAGGGGGCCTGTGATGCACTTCAGATGGGTCAACACCAGTTTTTCGAAGGATTTCATGACCACAGACGTCAGGGCGACGGGCCTGTAGTCATTCAGTACAGTGATGCAGTGTTTCTTAGGGACTGTGATGATGGTGGACCGTTTGAAGCAGGAGGGGACTTCACGCAGCTCCAGAGATCTGTTGAAGATCCGTGTGAAGATGGGGGCCAGCTGATCTGCACAGGCTTTCAGACAGGAGGGTGACACCCTGTCTGGGCCTGATGCCTTCCTTGTCTTCCGTCTCTGAAAGAGCTGGCACACATCCTCTTCAAAGACCGTCAGTGCAGGTGGGGAGTCAGGGGGGAGGGGGGAGGTGATAAAAGGGGGTGCAGATGATTGTGTGGAGTCTGACTTGGAGTCAGACTCCAAGTCAGAGTCTGACTGCAAAACCTGCAGTTTTACTGCAAAACCTGCAGTAAAACACATTCAGATGCTCAGCCAGTTTGGGGTTCTCCATGGGGTGGGGGGAGGTTTTCCTGTAGTTGGTGATGTCCTGCAGGCCTCTCCACACTGATGCAGGGTCGTTAGCTGAAAACCTGTTTTTCAGCTTTTCAGAGTAGCTTCTCTTTGCTCCTCTGATCCCCTTAAGGCTGATATATACTTCTCCGTTTTTACTGACACGGACTGAAACGGAAAGAGAAACGCCCACTCCGAGCGCCTCGGAGAGCTTTTCGTGCACCTCTGATTTTTCTAACTATTCGTCAGTGTTGCCACAGTTACTTTGAAAAAGTAACTTAGTTACTTTACAGATTACTTGATTTTAAAAGTAACTTAGTTATTTTACAGATTACTTGATTTTAAATGTAACTAAGTTAGATTACAAGTTACTTTATTAGTTACATTCAGCAGCTGACGACAACAGCCCCGCCGCCTCAACATAAAAATGACACCGGTTTTGCCAACACTCACTTTATTAGAAGTGCATTTTTAACAGTACTGTACACAACAACAACGTATAATGTATCTCCTGACATTTTAAGTTGAACTTAAAAACTATTTCCTGAAAAAATACATGTTTTTATAAAAATAAAATAAAGACAGTCTTTCTTGACTTCACTTAACATAAATACTTGTTTTTATAAAAAATAAAAGAATGACAATCTTTCTTGACCTGACATATTTAACTGTTAACACTGTAATGGAAAAACGTACTACTTATGATCTACATTGTTTATAAATGTAACTTTTCAACATGTTCTATGAACATTGTACCTGTTGTTCACAGCATTAGAGAAGCAAGGAGTGGTTTTACAAAAAGCTGTTCTGTGAGGCAGCCCGGCATTGACAGTAGTAGGGATCTTGTTTATTATGGCACGAAACGAGGGCAATTCAACTTAATTGTCGCATAGGCTACATGACCTCACTCCCAGAGACGCAAGAAGAAAATCAAATATATTGTAACGGACTGGGTTTATGTTTGGATTTGACGTATGTTCAGTAAAACACTTTGTTGAAGGAGCGTTCCGATATCCTGAGGGTCAGTGAAGGTCGGGGTGGGACATGTGACTGTTTAGACCAATAGGATGGCGTTGTTGGGAATGTCAGGCCCTCATTGGCTGCTTGTGTTGGGGATCGGGGGGGCAATGAGGAAGTGAAGTGTTGTTGATGTGTGCGAGTGACAGATTAAGAGAGAGAAGTGCACATGTTCAAGTAGATAGTAACGCACAGTGACTTGGAGGAGTAACTTTAATCTGATTACTGGTTTGGAAATAGTAACGCGTTAGATTACTCGTTACTGAAAAAAGGGGTCAGATAAGAGTAACGAGTTACTAAGTAGCGCGTTACCGGCATCACTGCTATTCGTGGGCATTTCGGAGAGTCTAGGGACAGCCCTTGGCTTTGATTGGTCCGCTAACGACAGCATTTCGGAACGACATCATTTCCGGACCTCAAACTTCCTGTTTCTTTCCCTAAATCACAATAAACCCAAACACAACTACGATTAATGTGACAAGTGTGTTAAGCCAGCGGAGTTGTCCGGCTGACGGTGGCTGGTTAGAGTACTAACGGCATGTGTGTACAGTCACATACGGTTATAATGCCCCGTCATAACGGCGCTAGCGTGCTAGCCCCCATGCTAACTGCGGTGGTAACAGCGCAAAAACCCGCTGTCACGACTTTAATTCCACTGCTCTATCATGACACTGTTTCTCAAATACCGTCAGTTAAGAACAAACACTGGGCAGTAGTTAGTATCGGCAGTCCATGCTGACTGTGTGTGGAAGCTGGTGGGAAGCTAGCTGCCTTTATGTAGCTTCAAGCTGCGGAATTAGCAACACAGTTCGGAAACGAGACCGGCGAACCGCTGCGGTGTGTTTCTGGCCTGGTTTGTAGAGGATCCTGTCCCCACTCCTGAAGACCTCCTCCTTAGCTTGACCAAGCCGCTTGAGCTTTGCTGTGAACCAAGGTTTATTGTTATTAAAGATGCAGTACGTTTTGGTGGGTACGCACATGCCTTCACAAAAACTGATATATGACGTCACAGTGTCAGTGATTTGTCCAGTGATGTAGATGCAGCCTCAAAAACACTCCAGTCAGTGCAGTCAAAGCAGGCCTGTAGCTCCAGCTTTGACTCTTTGGTCCATTTCCTCACAGTTTTCACCCCAGGCTTTGCAGATTTTAGTTTCTGCCTGTAGCTTGGGAGGAGAGTCCCAAAGCTGCACGGGGAACAGAGCGGATTGCATTCTTAAGTGTTGTATAGCAGTGGTCCAGTGTGTTTTTGTCCCTGGTGGGACACTTGTGATGCCTGTATTTTGGCAGTTCGCGGCTGAGATTTGCTTGGTTGAAATCCCCAAGGATAATCAGAACAGAGTCCGGGTATTTTTGCTCCGTGCCGGTTATCTGGTCAGCCAGGTGCCGCTGTGCTTCGCTAACACAGGCTTGAGGTGGTATGTACACACCGACCAGAATAAAGGAGGAAAACTCACGCGGCGGTGGGCACGCACCATCGTAACTTTTTTATGCAATTCAATATATCTCAGAAACATTTTAAAAAAGAAAAAAAAAGACCACCGACCTGTCACTGGTTAGTGAAAGCTCCCTCAGTGGCGAAATGCAAGGTGTTGGACTGACATAAACAAATCAAATACTGTTTCGTTCCTGATCCACCAATCCAAAGAGGAGTGTTACCATTTGAACGCGAGTTGCACGTACGCTTCCGTGTATAAAAGTAACTGCAGGCATGGTCAGCGCTCACCCTCACTGAGACGACACCCTGCAGTGTTTGTGCGATAGCTCTTGTTTCCTCTATCATTCAGATATTCATTGCTTTATAAACAGTCTTTTTAAAGACTCACTCCTTCCTTAGTAATACCTTCCTGCACTTGCAGCCGGCCTATTCATAGCCTAATCTACGGAGTAATTTCTTAGAAAGCTCGTAGCCCAAAGAGCTATCCTTCTAGCTAGCTAACTTTTTCCAACTGCAGCTAGCCCTTTTCTCCTTAACACCTACCTTTACATCTTCAATCATCCACAAGTTGCAACAAATAAAATACCAGCACTTGAGTTCTATTCTGTGCTGTCCCTGTCTACATTGTGTACTGTTCGTTTTGTTAGGAATCATTGCCTAGCACAGCCTTATTCATTATTCGTGTGCAAGTCGTTCACAGCCACACAGCCACACATACAAACACACTCACAAGACTACGACGAGGCTGCTAACAATAATAATAATAAATAGTAAAATGGTAATAATAATTGTCTGTATGGGCCCAGCAATAGCAATAGACTAACCTTGACATGTCAGGCCTATCAATAACAATATGCTCTCTCTCTCTCTATCTATCTATGGTGGTTTAGTTGAGGGCGGCGGGGGGGGGCCCAACTACCCCTAAGAACCACTGCTTTAGAGGCTTCTTAATTGCTCAGCTCGTTTTAATGCATCACCGTGTCTCACAACAAGCGTCACTCCATATGTCACTCACATGCGTCTGCAACTACCGTATAACCCACAGTATATGCGCAAGCGCATTAAACTACCGTATGTTACATCTCCACCTCTTTTGAGTGTTATGTCGATAACATCATAGGAACACTTTAACTGAAAATAGCTATTCAGACAGCACATAGCACAAACCAAGATTAACTTAAATGGAGACATTTCAACATACACTGATCTCTGACTGACAGGAACAGTCTCTAACATTGTGGCTCCGTCAGAGTGTGTGCCTGTCCCTTTGACCTCCCTGTGTGCTGCTGGGGTGGGCTGGGGAACCGGCCCTGGTTGGAGCACACAGCTCTGCTCCATGCTGCGTCCTGATGACAAAGGATCTCTGGGTGGTGCTCTCGCTTGAGATCACCGCTGGCAAAGACCATGACTTTTCGTGGTCCAACTGGGAGAATACTACACATCCTGGTCGCAGGGCAGGTAAGGGCCTGGCTCCATGACAGCGGTTGAAGCAGTGAGCCTGTTAAGCCTTTTCCCTCCTGTCCCTCTCTTTCACAGCTGTCATGCTGGGCCATTTGGGTAGGAGATTTTTCTCCAGAGCGGGGAGTGTGGTTCTGATTTTCCTCCCCATCAACAGCTCGGCTGGACTGAAGCCTGTGGTGGAGCAGGGAGTGGACCTATAGCTCATCAGAGCCATCACAGGATCTTCTTGCTTGAGAATTTTCTTCGCTGTCTGCACGGCTCTCTCTGCGTGCCCATTGCTCTGTGGATGGTGAGGGCTGGATATACAGTGCTTGAAGTCGAGCTGCCTTACGCACTCCTTGAACTTCGCACTTGAAAATTGAGGTCCACTATCGCTCACCACCTCATCTGGAATGCCAAACCTGGCGAAGACCGCTTTCAGTCTTTGGATAACTTGTGCACTCGTTGTCGAGGGCAGCTGCAGTATCTCTAGGAACCTGGAGTAATAATCTTAGATTACCAGGTAGTTGTGGTGGTTGTGCTCACAAAGGTCCATTGCAATTCTCTTCCAGGGTCGCTCCAGAAGCGGTGTGGAGATGAGAGGTTCCTTTTGTTGTGTTCTTTTCAGTTCACAGCACACCTGACATGACGTCACAAGCTTGTTTATCTCCGTAGAGCAGGGGTTCTCAAACTTTTTCAAGCTGGTTAGGGGTAGTTGGGGCCCCCCACCCCACCCCCCGCCCGCCACCGCCGCCCTCAAACTGCATAGATAGATAGCATATTATTATTGATAGGCCTGACATGTCAAGGTTAGGCTATTGTTAGGCCCATAAAGACAATTATTTTTATACCTTTTTTAACTATTTATTATTATTATTGTTATTATTATTATGATTTTGATCAGTAGTAGTAGGCCTGTTAATAGGCTATTAATATTAGCAGCTATCTGAGCCTGCATACTGTCTTATTATAATAATTCATCATTATTATCACCATCATTATATTATTATTATTATCATAATAATAAGTGTTATTATTGCTATCATTAGGATACTGTTATTATTATGGGCCTTTTGTGATCTTTAAAAAACATTTTACAGGTCTGTCAATGTGAGACATGAGCCTGCTTTGCCTTGCAAAGGTCCTCAAATCTTGGACAATGTTTGACAAACATATCCTCAGGTCATCCTCGATCTGTGCGCGGTTGCGATATTTAGTTTTGAGCGCAGTCAGTCTTGAAAAGACTACTGTCACTCTTCAGCTCAATAAGCTGCCCTTGCATGTCTACTTACAGCTCGTCTGCTGAGCAGAGAAATGGATCCCGAACCCAGGCGAATGAACGGTAGTCCTCTTTGAAATAGGACCCAAACTGATTCTTCAGCGCTAAAAGGTGATCAGCAGCTGATTGGAGGAGAGAGGAGAAATCAGTGCCACGTGCATCGGCAATGAAGTCTGCAAGGCTGGGAAACATGTCGCAGTTTCCAGAACTGATGCGACCATGCCAGAGAGCAATTTTTTGAGTGAAGGCATTCACTCTATCAGCGAGGAGCAGAACGTTAGATTCGCGGCCTTGCAAAGACCGGTTAAGTAGGGTGACCAGATTTGAGTTTGTAAAAAAGAGGACACTTCGTCGCGGGGGGGGGGGGGGGGGGTTGGCGTGGGGAGGTGTAGTGTATAGCATGCCGCACCATGACCATGTGAATGCATACAAATGTCACAAATGAAATGACAAAAATGATACAAATTACTATATGAACATCTATTTATTGAACTTTAACAAAATTGCAAAGTGCAAATGTAAAACAAATCTTTTTTGTGGCATTTAAATGTGTCAATAATGATAACAAATAAAACATTCTAAATAATAAATTCTTTATATGGCCACATATTAAAATAAGAAAATTAAGAAACTTTTCAGTCCTCCTCATATATTAAAGCAATAATGATAACAAATACAATATTCCAAATAATAAATTACTTATATGGCCACATATTAAAATAAGAAAATTAAGACACTTTTCAGTCCTCCTCATGTGGTTGGTCATATTTCTCTGAAGACTGAATCTTACCCAGGAGTTGCCTTTTAATTTCAATTAATTTACTTTGCAGACCACCATTCTTCCAATCAAAATATTGAATGAGCAAAGGGAATATTTTCTCAGCTCCATGATTGCTGCCATCAGTAGACACGCCACAGTACGGGATTTCTTCGAGTGCTTTCAGAGCAACTTCGACAGAATGTGGGGCTATCACGGCATTAACAAGGGCTTCTGTCTTTTTTGAGCTGTCACCGAATCTGGGAAAATCTTTCTTAGCAAACCAGATGTGCAGTCCATTGATCTGTAGCTGTTGTGATGCTTTATTGTGTGAAAAGCGAGGGTACCCTCTGCAGCCGTAAAAGAAGTGTCGGTTTTACTCACAAAAAAGTCTGTCACTTTACTCAACGAGCTCTCTCCTCTTGCTGCAGTTTTGTGTTTTGCAGAGTGTACGTGAGCTTCCAAATCGCTGCCACCTTTATTTGCCACTGACACGTAAGTGCCTGCTCTGCATGTCATGCACTCAGCTTCCGAAGCATCACGGCCGAGGCGAAAACATGGGTATTTTTTTTTTAGTTCGTCCGTGAACTTACATTTACGTTTAGGCATGGCTGCAGATGTAATGTGCTGTTGTAAACAGCGCACGGAGTGGAAGCGGCAAGGTGCTCAATGTTGCCAGATTGGAAATGGCAAAGTAACGTTCCAAAGGCTCAAAATAGTCGTATTTGGAGGATAATTATCGTGGCTCTGGCAACCCTGAGATCGGTCGCCCAATGACAGACTCTCTCTACAGTCAGCTCGCGCAAGAAGGTGGAACGTAAGGGTGGTACCATTTCCAGAACTTGGAAGGCCGAAATAACTAGTAGGCTATGTGAAAGACCCAGAAACACAAATATGCGACGAGGCAAAAAAAAATAATTTTTTGGGTCTCGAAAAGAGGACATGTCCGGGGAAAAGAGGACATCTGGTCACCCTAGGTTAAGGCCATTCAGCCGGTCAAAAATATCCACCAAATAGGAGAGAGAGGCAAGCCACATGGCATCATCCAGGTGCTTTGCCAGATCTGTTTGACTTTCAGTCAAAAACAACTTTACCTCCTCTCGCAGCTCATACAGCCGTTGTAACACCCGCCCCCTGGAGAGCCAGCGAAATTCATTGTGCAGCAACAGCTGTTCGTGCCCTGACCCCATCTGGGTATTGCGCTGAGTTTAGCAGCTGCACTCTCTCCTATCATTATCGCGCGGCCGGTAAAATCAGTGTTTCAGCAATTGTATGGGGTTTGCCAAGCTTAGCAATTCTATGAGCAACTACATACGATGCCTCCAGACCCTGCTTGGAGACAGTGCTAAGCTTGGAGATGGTGGTTTGTTGTTGCTGGAGGCCATCACGTTTACGTTTAAAGAAGTCCACAGGCTTCTCTTTTCAGTCCGGGTGTTTGCTGTCGAGGTGCCTTTTTAATTTGCATGGCTTCATGCTGTCATTTGCCAGCACCTCGGCACACAAAACAAACTGAGGACGTTGCTCAGTCGTGCCAGTGACGGTGAAACCAAACTGCAAATAGCTCTCGTCATATTTGCGAAGCTTTGGCTTCTTCGCAACTGGCGCACCGGTTGCCTGACTTTACCGAATCAGAAACTTTTCCATGGTTGTGTTTGTTTGCTGATACAGTGTATGTGATGTTAATAAAGTTGTAATTGCAACGTCGTGGTCTTGTGAGTGTGTTTGTATGTGTGGCTGTGAGCAACTTGCACACGAATAATGAATAAGGCTGTTCTAGGCAATGGTTCCTAACAAAACGAACAGTACACAATGTAGACAGAGGCAGCACAGAATGGAAAGGAAGGAGTGAGTCTTTAAAAAGACTGTTTATAAAGCAATGAATATGTGAATAATAGAGGGAACAAGATCAATCGCACAAGCTCTGCAGGGTATCGTCTCAGTGAGGGTGAGCGCTGACCATGCCTGCAGTTACTTTTATACTCGGAAGCGTACGTGCAACTCGCGTTCAAATGATAACACTCCTCTTTTGATTGGTGGATCAGGAACGAAACATTATTTGATTTGTTTGTGTCAGTCCAGCCCCTTGCATTTCGCCACTAAGGGAGCTTTCACTAACCAGTGACAGGTCGTTTTTTTTTTTTTTTTTACCTCTGACATCGCGCCCCCCCTGGAGAGTGTCCGCGCCCCCCACTTTGAGAACCACTGCCGTAGAGAGTCCAGGCCACCACACAGATGAGCACGCGCTCTCCCTACATATGACTAGGCCCTGGTGCCCTTCGTGAATTTCCTGAAGGATCTCACCTCTCATTGGCACGACAATCCTGCTTCCTCTGAGGACCAGGTCATTGTGTTCTGATAGCTCTGATTTCACTTGGACGTACTCTCTCGCGTCCATGGGCACATTGCTTAGGTGTGTAGGCCATCCTTTCTTTATGAGCTTCACAACTGACTGCAGTTCGGCATCGGCTGCTGTCGCCATTCTGATTTCATCCATCTTGCTTGTAGACGCAGGGATCCCCTCTCCTACACTATCCGCGTAGTATGCCAGCTCATTGTGTGTGTCTGTCTCTGCGCATGTGCTGGCCAGTGGACTGCGGGACAGGGTGTCCGTGATGACCAGAGTTTTCCCTGGTGCATAGTCTACCACTGGATTCTATCTCATGAGCCTCATGAGAAGACGCTGGCATCGTATAGGTACATTGTCCAGACTGCGGCGGATTCCCAGTATCCTTCTCAACTCTTGCACGTCTGCTGGTGGTGACAGCTGCCGAATAGCTTTCACTTTGTCGGGGTCAGGCCAAATCCCGGACCGGTCAATGAGATGCCTGAGGAACCGCAGCTTACTCTGCCTGATGGAGCACTTTCACGATTGAGATTCAGACCAGCTGTCTCAATGCGCTGCATTACCTTCTCCAGGTGACCGTCATGCTCCTCCTTAGTGGCCCCATAGACCAGAATGTTGTCCATGAAGACCTCAACACCCTCAAGCCCCTGCAGGGTCTCCATCATCTTCCTCTGTAAGATTTCCGGTGCGCTTGTTATTCTGAACGGTAGCCGCTTGAAGTTGAGTCTGCCAAATGGTGTAATGAAGGTGGTGAGCTTACAGCTGTCTGGGTGCAACGGTATCTGGAAGAACCCATTGCTCTGGCGACCCGCCTGCTTTACACACAGCCCCAAGAAAGTATGACTGCTGCTGCTCCGTTTGCTCTGTAACCTCACTACTGCCTGCCTGCTCCTACACACTCTACTCCAATGTCCAACTTTGTTGCATGGAGAGGCGGTGGACTAGTGGCAGAAACTTGGACTATGGGCAGAAAAGGTCTCTGGTTCGTCTCTGGTTCGACTCCAAGGAGAAACAACAAAAAGACGAACCTGGATTGATCTGTCAAACATCCAAGAGGATTCTCCCTACCCTGTCTAGTGCCCCCTAGTGCCACCTTACTCCCCCAACATCTGCTCCCGGGCGCCGTACATGGCTGCCCACTGCTCTGTGTGTGTGTCCTGCACCAGATGGGTTAAAAGCAGAGGTTAAATTTCCCTCCTTGCATGAGTGTGCTTGTGCATGTCTGAGCATGTGTTTGGGACAAATAGATGTATCTTAATGTATTGCGTGTAGATTTTCTGGCCGGGCAATTTTCATCTTTACTGAGCCACGTTTTCCCACACAGTCCACATTGCCCTTTATTTCCCCATTTTGGCTTACCGTAGTGGTTGGGGTATTTGCTGCGCTCGTGAGTGACTTCTTGTATCACCCCTGTTGTCTCTCCTTGCATGATGACTTGCAAAGCAACCTCTTCCGACTGCCTGACTGTCTCTATGGTCAGCGCTAGTGTGAGGTCCTTCTTCAGCTATAACTTCCGTGAGACTTCTTTGTTGTGGATATTCTCATCTCTGTTCCCGCCGAATTCTCAATGCCCTGAAAAAAGTTTCAGCTTTCTCTCCCAGTCTTTGCACGCGCAGATGGAAACATGCACGTTCGTGTATTTCATTCCTTCTCAGCACAAAGTAATCATCGAACAGTCCAAGCACCCTAACATAATCACCTCTATGTCCATCTTCTGTGAATGCAAATGAACGGAAGAAGTTCTCCGACTCACTTCCCATAGCGTATATCAGGCTGCTCACTTGCACGGCGCCACCTTCTTTGTCCAGCTTGGTGGCGATTATGAATCTCACAAAAGGCTGCTTCCACTCCGGCCATTCTCCTGGTTTATCAAAGGAAAAGTTTGTCGTGGCAGCGAACTTTGGCATGACTTCGTTTTCACTTCTGACACCATGTAGATCAATGCCATAGAGGCATTGATCATAGTTGCTCAGCTCGCTTGTTGTGAGACACGGTGATGCATTAAAGCGTCACTCCATATGTTACTCACATGCGTCTGCAACTACCGTATAACCAACAGTATATGCGGAGGCGCATTAAGCTACCGTATATGACAATGAATACATTGCATTTTTAACCACAACACAGCATGACAGTTCCACAAAATTCTGCATTAACAACTTTAATAACATTTCACATATATATTTATATATAAAATCCTATTAAATTTAAATATATATATATATACAAATATATTTATGTTACTTTTAGATGTCCATTCACCCATTCTAACAGCACATCCATGAATGGCTAGAATTGCTGTCACTCTTTGTATTACACCTAGCCATTAAAATGCATTGGTTGGTCCTTTATCCATAACCTGACCTTTGTTACTGCTCAAAGAGAGAATGGAGAATCTTTGGAATTTAGCACTATTCTCCTGTACAGATATCACATAATACAACATTATATACATAATATTACATTACATTTCATTAAGCTGACGCTTTTATCCGAAGCGACTTACAACAAGTGCATTCAACCCTGAGGGTACAGACCCAGGACAACAAGAATCAAGAAAGCACAATTTCTTCAAAATAAAGCAAAACTACAAAGTGCTATAAGTAAGTGCCATTTAAGTGCTACTCAATTGTTAGTTTCAATAATTGTTAGTATTTTTTTATTTTTTTTTATTCAAGGTATTGTCGGAAGAGGTATGTTTTTAGTTTGCGGCGGAAGATGTGTAAACTTTCTGATGTCCGGTCGTCGATTGGGAGCTCATTCCACCATTTAGGAGCCAGGACAGCAAACAGTCGTGATTTTGATGAGTGTTTAGCTCGCAGTGAGGGAGCAACAAGCCGATTGGTCGAAGCAGAGCGGAGTGAACGTGCTGGGGTGTAACGTTTGACCATGTCCTGGATATAGACTGGACCTGATCCATTCCGGATGCGGGCAGCCACTGGTAGCCAGTGAAGGGAGCGGAAGAGCGGAGTAGTGTGAGTGAATTTAGGTTAGTTAAAAACCAGTCGGACTGCTCCATTTTGGATGAGCTACAAGGGTCAGATGGCAGTAGCAGGTAGACCTGCCCAGAGGGAGTTACAGTAGTCTAGGCGAGAGATGACCAGAACCTGGACCAGAACCTGCACCGCCTTCTGAGTGAGAAGGGGGCGTATTCTCTGGATGTTGTACAGCATGAATCTACAGGAGCGTGTTGTTACAGTAATTTTGGCAGTAAGGGAGAGTTGGTTATCGAGTGTGTCGTCGCTGTGTACTTACAGAGTCTCTGGGTTACTGCCGGACACGTCACCAATCTTCTTGGATCATGTCAAGGAGAAGCCCAGAGTCACAAATTACAACACATGTCGACTTCATAACATGGGTAGAATTTCTCTCTTGGAGGATTTCTTCGACTGAAATGATCAGTGTTTGGTACCTAAAGTGTTCACAGTAAAATCAAGGAATAATTGCATTTTGTTGACTTTAATGTCAATATTAAGTAGTATAAGTGAAATGTCAATAGTTTGAAGAAACTGGATGAAGCCTGAAAGGAGGGAAGGTTTGAGTCCGTCAATGGGAGAAGTGCACTTGAAGCCCAATCTTTTGGGGATTTTTGTATATCCATAAATGGACTTGTTATCTTCCGATTTAAATGTTAACCTTTGAGATGTGGCAGCACTACCTTCATGTAAACTCCGGAGCGCAAGTTCAACAGGTGCTTTCCTCTAGGGAAAAGAAGCGGTTGAACTCCTGCCAGAGGTGTGAAAACAACAAAGTAGCACCTGTAGGTCAACTGTGGGTGAGCCTGCAGGTGCGCCTTCCTCTCAGACATGCAGAACCCAGTTGCAGAATACATGTTATATTTTTCCATTAACATTATCATTCCATTAATGCAATGATAGCAGTTTGACCATTGTCTAGCAGGCTTCTGCCCTATTAGGCAATACTAAAGGTTACATTAGTTCACTGCACATCCTGTATGTGTGTGCGTTAATGCAGCATATATGAGCGCACAAGCAAATGACATTTTGATATAATCACAACAAGTGTCACACCCAGGTTCCTAGCAGTCTGAGAGAGAGCAGGGAGAGAGCAGAGCCTGAGACACACAGGTCCTGAATGGAGGAAATAAGGATCTGGTGGTTCACAGTGTCAAATGCAGCAGAGAGGTCTAGAAGGATAAGGACAGAGGAGAGAGCGGCTGCTCTAGCAGTGTGAAGTTGCTCAGAGACAGCAAGGAGGGCAGTCTCAGTTGAGTGACCTGCCTAGAACCCAGACTAGTGAGGCTCAAGAAGGTTATTGTGGTTAAGATCGGAGGAGAGTTGATTAAAGATAGTGTGCTTCAGAGTTTTGGAAACAAAGGGAAGAAGAGAGACAGGTAAATAACTATAGAGTTATTTACTTCAAAAGGGTCGAGGGTGGGTTTCTTCAGGGGAGGACTTACTCTTGACTCCTTCAGAGAATTAGGGAAACAGACAGTTGACAGGGAAGAGTTGATAAGATGGGTGAGAAAAGGAAGAAGGTCAGGAGCGATAGACTGGAGAATATGAGAGGGGAAGGGGGCAGGTTGTCAGGCTGGCAGAGGTTACCAAGGGTAAGGGAAAGAGGAAAGCGAAGGTGATGAAGTTGATGGAAGTGTAGTTATAAAAGGAGAATTAGAAAATGAGGAGTGTATGTCCTCTATCTTTTTTGTAATGTAGTTGACAAAGTGGCTTGGTAGAAGGGAGGAGGGGGACTGGGGGGTCAAGGAGGTTGGAAAAGATGGAGAAGAGATTTTTGGGGTTAGAAAATGAGGATTGAATTGCAGTTTGGTAAAACGTGCTTTTGGCTTTGGAGAAAGAGGCAGAAAAGAGGAGAGAATAGACTGATAAGCGATCAGGTCGTCCAAGTGTTTAGATTTCCGCCATTTCCTTACTGATGCTCGCATAGTGGCTCTGTCGGCACGCACCAAGTCAGACAACCACGGAACTGGGGAGGACTTGCGGACCTGTCGTGACGTAAGAGGACAGAGAGAGTCAAGAGAGGAGGACAGATTAGAAAGGAGAATGTTTGTGGCAGAGTTAGGATGCATCAGTGAGAATGTTGCGACGGACAGGTACAGAGTCTGTTGATGTGGTAGCTTGAGATAAAGAATTGGTCAGAGACATACATTTATTTATTTGTCCCAAACGGAAGCACAGACATGCACAAGCACACTCATGCAATTGTAGGAGAATGTAACCTCTACTTTTAACCCATCTGGTGTAGGACACACAGAGCAGTGAGCAGCCATGTGCGGCGGCCGGGGAGCAGATGTTGGGGGAGTAAGGTGCCTTGCTCAGGGGCACTAGACAGGGTAGGGAGAATCCTCTTGGATTTTTGGACGGATCAATCCAGGTTTGTCTTTTTGTTTTTTCTCCGTGGAGTCGAACCAGAGACTAACCAGAGACCTTTTCTGCCCATAGTCCAAGTTCGCCTCTCCACATGAAGTGATGTTACAGTGTGGTCAGATGTTGAACAGTTTCTGGTGAAAATATAGTCAAGGTGGTTACCTGCTTTATGAGTAGGAGGGGAAGGACTGAGTGAGAGAGCAAAAGAAGACAGTAAAAGTAAAAGGTCAGATGATTTCTCTAGAGAACAACAATAGTTAAATGTACCGGATGAGTAACTGTCACAGCATGAAATTCAAAAGAGACGTTGGGGTAAAAAGTCGAAGTGGGTAGAGAGAAAAACTCCATTTGCGGGAGATGAGTAAACCTGTGCCACCACCCCTACCAGTGTGTGTGTGGGTGAAATATATAATATTATAGTGGTATATACAGTCATTTAATGTGAGAATGGTAAAAAATTCCTCAATACTGCTCACCTTGCTTTATTGCAGTTACCTGTGTATTCACTCACTTATTCACTTAATAAGGCTGGGATATTTGACAAGATAATGACATCTCTTAAGTGAAAGTTCAGAGGAAGATTTAGCTGGTTTACTGTCAATATCAATCCTGAAAGCTTGGTTATTTCTTCTGGTAGCAATATGCAAAATAGCCATCTAAAATCAACATTCAAGCTACTTCCACAATCACATTAACTGATAATGTTGCATTAGCTTACCTTCTTTACCTTCTTATCTGTTGATAAAGTTTGTTCTTGTTGTTGATGAAGACCGTAGTACAGTACATTACTAAAGGCTCCATTATGCTTCTACGTATCCGTTTCGCGGAGAGGGACGCACGGAGACCAGAGAGTCTTTTTGATTTTTGCTTCTACGACGACAGTCCGTCTGAAAACAATTCACCGCCAAACCCATAGGTGGCGCAACGGAAGATGAGCTCAGAGAAGCCTACCCCATTTCTGGGAAGAAGAAGTCCACTTGTGTTTATTTACCTCTGTCGGCTTGCCTCCCACACACTGAACCATGGCAACTAACAGAACTAAATAAAGTGACACCCAGCGGGTCAAAATGCTGATGTTATCGTTTCTTAGCGCAGCGGTTCCCCGGTCTTGTTTCCCAACTGTGTTGCTGATTCCACAGCTTGAATCTGCTTGAGGCTACACGGAGCTAGCTAGCTTCCCCCCCAGCTTCCACACACAGTCAGCAGGGACTCCTGACACTAACTACTGCCCAGTGTTTGCTTCTAACCTGACGGTATTGTAGAAACAGTGTCATGATAGCAGTGGAATTAAAGTCATGACAGCGGGTTTTTGCAGTGTTACCACCGCAGTTAGCATGGTGGCTAGCCCGCTAGCCTAGCCCGCTAGAGCCGTTTTGAAAGCTCGTTATAACGGTATGTGACCGTGCACACATGCCGTCAGTGCTCTAACGAGCCACCGTCAGCCGGACAACTCTGCTGGCTTAACACACACGTCACATTAATCGTATAATCATAGTTGTGTTTGGGTTTGTTATGAGGGAAAGAAGCAGGAAGTTTGAGGTCCGGAAATTACGTTGTACGGAAATGACGTTGTACGGAAATGATGTCGTTAGCGGACCAATCACAGCCAAGGGCTGTGCGTGGGGTCTCCGAAATAAACACGGACAGTTAGAAAAATCAGAGGTGCACGAAAAGCTGTCAGAGGGCATTCCACGGCGGATAGGCCGGTCCTATCTGTCCGTGTCCGAAAAAACGGAGTAGATAAAATCAGCCTTAAAAGGTAACAGCAGAAGAGCCCCTCACACTATATCAGCAAGAGGTATTTTGGGGAGCTACTAAATGTTTATGAGTCCTTGTATCTATTTTTGGTTCATGGTTGAAAAATGGAAAAGATTTGATCTCAATAATTTTTTTAATTTAATTTTTAATTTTTATTTGGTTTTATTTTCGTCTTCATTGTAATAAATGTTGTAACTAATACAGTTTCCTTAAGGTTTTCACTTACACACATTGATTTGAAGATTAAAAGAAGATTGTATATTGGGAAATTCAAATTGTATTTCTGAGCTAATTCTTGATCTAATTAACTCTCCTCAATATCCTGACAGCTCTGGAACGTTTCCCTCTAAAAGAACTATGAACACGACCCCAGTATTCCAGACAGACTGCCCTGAAGTGAAAGTCCCAGTCCTTCTCTTCCTTACCATGGGATTAGTGAGCCTGGGTGAGAACTTTCTGGTTGTGTTAGCCGTCATACGAAATAGGGATCTTCACTCGCCCATGTACTGCTTCATCTGCAGCCTGGCAGCGTTCAACACCATCGCCAGCCTTACCAAAACCTGGGAGACCTTGATGATTGTGTTGGCCGACGTGGGGCAGCTGGAGAAAAGAGGCTCCTCTGAGACAAAGTTGGACGATGTGATGGACTCCCTGCTGTGTATGTCATTCGTTGGCTCCATCTCAAGTTTCCTGGCCATTGCTGTGGACCGGTATGTGGGTAGGGCTGGGATATGCACACCAAAGTGTTATAGAAGAATGTTTGATACTTTAAGACCAGTAGTGGTATGAATATAATCAACAAGAACAGTAATAATTAGGGCCCAAGCACTGACAATGCAAAAGCCCTATAGAACCTGATGACATTTATATAATTTTTCAGGCAAATTACTTTTGTTTTTCAAGGCCTAGACATGCTCAAAAACTCACCAAATTTTACAGAAAATTTAAAAGTGGTGAAAATTGACATATTCTGGAGTAATTTGAAATAAGCATGGTTAAATGGCTGAACAGTACCACCTAGAACTCGGCCCCTGAGTTTGCTTTCAATGATTTCCACATGTATCATGACGGGGTGAACAAAAAAGTCTCAAGGAGCATTATGAAATACAGGAAGTCGGACCTTTTGGATTTAGTGGCCATTATGGCCATTTATACATGTTTTTTAACCAAATCCTCCTAGAGCTTTCATCAGATCAAATTCAAATACGGTGAGTGTTATCTAAAAAAAATGGGGATTAACACTACCTTGATTTTTGAGTTTTCGTCACACAGTGTGACAGTGGCGTGGCGCCAAATATTGATTACTTGCCATCAAAACACAAGGTTGTTGTATCACAGACATACATGGTCCAATCTAATCCAAACTGGATATGTATGACAAGAGTCACGGCCTGATGACATCTACACAGGAATCATGACTTAAAATCACAGGGTGCACTGGTGTCAACAGGAAATGTCTTGTTTTTGGCACGTCTTAGACTTTGATGTATTCCAAATTTCAGCAAGTCGGACATTTTGAATTGACTGGCCATTTTAGACCATTTCCACATGTTGTATTTGAACAAACAACTCCTAGAGCTTTCATCAGATCAACTTTAACTTCAATGATTGTCACCTCAACAGCATTGAGATTAAAAATGATTCAAAGTTTTAGTGTATGTCACATTTCACGATGTGACCGTGGCGTCAAAGTTTGGTGATTCACCAAAAAAAAGGGATTTGTGATAACTCCTCTTTGCATAATCCAATCAGACACAAAAATCTTTTACACGATTACAGTCCCGCCCTGATCAGAACAATATGTCAATATTGATTCATGATTACTGCTGGCGACAGGAAGTGACATACTTTTATACTTTGATGCACTGCTCTTGGCTGCTTTACAATATACAGCTCAAATGAGCTTATACAAGTCATACGTCCATGGTCAGAATTGTGACATTTCCTCAAAAATTTATGTTTAGGGAAGGTTGATCCTTTGCCACTCCACTATGCATTTTCCAAACACGTACAAAATCTGTCACATAATCGGATTCCGGGCATGAACAGCTCCATGTGTCAATTTTTATTCTGGGTCAAAGCGCCATCTACTGATTCACTGTGAAAAACAAGGTTTGTTTGAAACTCCACTGTGCATTTTCCAATCAGCCCAAAATTCTGTCACATGATCAGAGTCCAGGCATGAACAGCTCTATATGTCAATTTTAACTCAGGGTCATAGCACCACCTACTGATTCACTGTAAAACAGGAATTTTCTTTAAATCCACGGTGTATTGTCCAATCGGCCCCAAAATTCTGTCACATGATCAGAGTCTGGGCCTGAACAGATATATTAGTCTGTATGTAGGGATAGTGATAGCGCCACACACTAGCACAAGTAAGCCTGGTTTTACAACTTTAATTAGATTTACATAACATTTTCACCGTGGGGTCTGTACTGGACCATAATGCATGATTAGTGGGCGTGGGTAGGCGTTGCGAGATGGACACAGGAAGTGGAGCGTTTATTATTCCCGGGGTGCTCAAAACGGGCTCGCTCAGTGATGCTTCGCAGCCCTATTTTCAATCATGATGCTTTAAACTGTGTAAATCAAAGAGAATATGGATTAATTGACTGTTAAGGAAACCAGAATGAATGTGGTCCTACTGTCTATTTTGGTCCCTGAAAATAGTTAACCTTTGCTTCTATTATTTTTTTTTTTACATAAACATTAATTCATAACATCAGGTCTATGTAAAAGGCATTTTTTAGCAGAAAACAGTTCTATATATCAGCTTAAAAGAAAAAAAAAAAGTCTGTTTTGTGTTTTCATTTTTCTTCCACTACAACACATGGCCACAAAAGTCAGTTACTGAAGGTTTAAAGCTTCCACATGACACTCAATGTAACAATCATGATTTAGGAAGACTTAAATCTTTGTTTTCATTTTCAGTTACATCACCATCTTCCATGCACTGCAATATCACAACATTATGACAATGCAACGCACCAGGGCAGTCTTGGGTGTCATCTGGACAATGTGTGGGGTTTCAGCCGTACTCATGGTGAGGTTCTTTGCCGCCAAGTTCACCATGATCTGCTTTGTCGTCTTCTTCGTCGTCTCCTTGGTGATTATCTGCTTCCTCTATGTCTACATGTTCATGCTGGCTCGCATCCATGCCCTGAAGATTGCAGCTCTGCCCACCAGTGGCGTGGGGAAGCGTCGTTGGAGGTGCTGCAGCATGAGAGGGGCACTGACTCTCACAATCCTGTTTGGGACATTCATAGTGTGTTGGGCGCCGTTTTTTGTCCACCTTATCATCATCATGGTGTGCCCGACGAACCCATACTGCGAGTGCTACCGATCACTATTCCAGCTGCACATGGTGCTGGTGATGAGTCACGCCCTGATTGACCCAGGCATCTATGCCTTCCGCAGTGCAGAGCTCAGACAAACCTTCAGGAAGATGCTGCTTTGTTCAAATTGGAAGCCATGCTCATAGAGAACATTTGTCTCTGTTCTCTATGTTGTCTGTACATGCAGATCACTTTATGTTAACTGTTTTGTATGTATTTATATAACATAACATGTCGTTTATTATCCAAAGCAACTTACAATTAGTGTATATGTGTAAAATATATCTAACACAGTGAATGTAAAGTATACAAATATACTAAATGTACATATTCAAGCAACATTTACAACTAAACAATGTCAGTTTGTTCCAAAAGTCATCTCATTGTCCTGTTTTTGTGTATGCATTAAAATGCTTTTGACCAGTCTGAAAATACAAATAATACAAATGACTTGCTTTTCTTTGCAATAACTTATATATATATATATATAAATATATATATATATAAATATATATATATATATATAAAAACACTGCAAAAATGGAACATAGTGTAAATAGTGACCACACAGCAGTGATACAATGTATACCAAAAAAGAGTTTAATGATAAAGTTCAGTCTAGCTTCTCAGTTGAGTCAGGAACCAGACCCACACACACATAGCACTACATCTATTTATACATTCACTTTGTTAAATTCCAAGTGTAAACTTGACATCTTTACTTACATTAGTTTAACATAGTGTGGGCGGGAAGGCAGCACAAGGGGTTAGGGTTAGATACAGAATACAACAGATTTAATTGATAGCAAAGAAGACAGAGCAAGTGACTACATTCACATTCTGCTGGGCTTCTGAGCTTTGGCAGATGTCAGGAATGTTATTGTAAAAAAAATGTTGCATTTGTGGTGCAGAGGGATGGGGGTAGGTTACAGCAGCAGCAGAAAATAAAAGTTAAAAAAAACAGCCATCAACAGTTGAAGCTATCAAAATGTTCAGCCATAACCTACTTTATTTCCCTACAAACAAATAACAAATTAGGTGACATACTGTACATCTGAGGCTATGGACAAATAATGTGTGACTTGTTTCTCAGGTTGCATCAACTCTACGTTGACCAACCAGGCTGTTGTCCCTCTGAGCTTTGTACTGGTGCTCTAATTCCCATATATAGCTACTTTTAAAATCTGTAGAGTTCACACATTAAAGACATGATAAAAAAATGTTTGAAACTAAATTGTTGTTGACTCATGCCTTTGCGATCCGAGCTATACCAATGCTCCAAAGCTTCACTGGGTAGCCTTCATGTGTAATCATTGTTAAAACACAGTTTATGAGTACTTCTATCCAACAATGTCCAAGGTTTTCTTATGATAGTGGGAAAAAAATACAAATTAAAGGACAAGCCAATATAAAGCGTCTGAGGAGTTCGGTCAACATGTGTGCCTTATAAATGGGGGCATTGTCATCCGGCTTCTCCACTCTTTTTTCAGGTTAATATGTCACCTGTCTGTATATATACAGTGGGGTCCAAACAGTTGACCCCAGTATATAAAGATTCTTGAAAAATCATAACCAATCACTGAATTTTAAACAAAAGTTAAAACACAAGAATAAAGCTAGAATGAAAAGCAGAGCATATATATATTTATTTTTCATAACCTCCTTGGAGGGCCATACTAAATTATTTTTTCTCATTAACAAATAGGTCACACCAGGGCTCCAGACTAACTTTTTACATTGGTTGCAAGTGTGGACCAAGTTTTTTTTGGAATCCACCTATTAAACCTTTTCTTGACAGTTTCCATATATGGTATTTGACTTAATTAAGACTGGGTGTCGCCACTGATTTCCCAAATCGATTCGATTCAATATCGATTCAGTTCAAAATATTTCATTGTGCAATACCAAGTTTGGCTGGATATGTACAAGGAAACTTCTATTTGGTGCATTATTACAAATATTAAGGTAGGCCTGTCACAATAACACATTTTTTTGGACATTATATTGTCCAAGAAAATGTTTTGATTAATTATTGTCATACATTTTAAGCCATTTTGTGCCACTGATAATGCAGAAGCACAATCATGCAAGCTGGCTACACCCTTAAACAGAGCACTTAACTTAATTCTTAAGAATATTCAGTTTGACATTTCAATTAGAATAAAATATATTAAACTATCCTAAATACATACTTTAAAACATAGGATAAACCACACATAACCAAAACAATAAATAAAAATGGACTCTCTGGCTCTGTTAACAAAAATGGCTTTGAAGAAATAATTGGCACCGGATATACAGTACCAGTCAAAAGTTTGGACACACCTTCTCATTCAATGGTTTTCCCTCTTTTTTTTTACTTTCTACATTGCAAATTAATATTGAAGACATCAAAACTATGAAGGAACACATGGAATTATGTGGTAAACAAAAAAGTGTTAAACAAACCAGAATATGTTTTTTATTTATAAATGTTTGATTCTTCAGCTTTGCACACTCTTGGCCTTCTTTCAATCAGCTTCATGCGGTAGTCACCTGGAATTGTTTTCAATTAACAGGTTTGCCATGTCAAGAGTTAATTTGTGGAATTTCTTGCCTTCTTGATGTGTTTGAGACCATCAGTTGTGTTGTGCAGAGTAAGGGTTGGTGCACAGCTCTATACAGTGAATAGGCCTATTCGACTACAGTTCTAATCCATATTATGGCAAGAAACACTCAACTAAGTAAAGAGAAACGACATTCCATCATTAATTGAATACAGGAATGTCAGTAAATCTGGGAAATTTAAAGAACTTTGAATGTTATCTCAAGTTCAGTTGCTAAAACCATCAAACGCTATGATGAAACTGTCTCTCATGAGGATCGCCCCAGGACAGGAAGACCAAGAATTACCTCTGATGCTAAACAAACCAGAATATGTTTTATATATTAGATTCTTCGAAGTAGCCACCTTGTGCTTCGATGTTCGAAGTGTTCCCAGAGGTGCTGAGCACTTGTTGGCTGCTTTGCCTTCACTCTGTGGTCCAACTCATCCCAGACCATCTCATTTAGGTTTAGGTCGGGTGGTTGTGGAGGCCAAGTCATCTGATGCAGCACTCCATCACTCTCCTTCTTGGTCAAATAGCCCTTACATAGCCTTGAGGTGTGTTTGGGGTCATTGTCCTGTTGAAATACAAATGCTGGTCCCACTAAGCGCAAACAAGATGGGATGGCATGTCTCTGCAGAATGCTGTGGTAGCCATGCTGGTTAAATATGCCTTGAATTTTGAATAAATCACCAACAGTATCAGCAGCAAAGCACCCCCACACCATCACACCTCCTCCTCCATGCTTCACGGTGGGAACCACACATGAAGAGACCATCCGCTCACCTTTTGTGCGTCTTACAAAGACATGGCGGTTGGTACCAAAAATCTCAAATTTTGAGTCATCAGACCAAAGTACAGATTTCCACTGCTTTAATATCCTTTCCTTGTGTTTCTTGGCCCGAGCAAGTCTCTTCTTCTTGTTTTTCTTCCTCAGTAGTGTTTGCTACTTTGCAGCAATTCAACATGAAGGCCTGATTCACGCAGTCTCCCCTGGACAGCTGATGTTGAGATGTGTCTGCTACTTGAACTCTATGAAGCATTTATGATGCCTCTAATCTGAGGTGCTGTTAATTTGTGGTTTCTGAGGCTGGTAACTCTAATGAACTTATCCTCGGCAGCAGAAGTAATTCTTGGTCTTCCTGTCCTGGGGCGATCCTCATGAGAGCCAGTTTCATCATAGCGTTTGATGGTTTTACGCACTGATTTTGAGGATACATTCAAAGTTTTTTAAATTTCCCATATTTACTGACCTTCCTGTATTAAAGTTATGATGGAATGTCGTTTCTCTATACTTAGTTGAGTGGTTCTTGCCATAATATGGAATAGAACTGTAGTCGAATAGGCCTATTCACTGTATAGAGCTGTGCACCAACCCTGCCTCTGCACAACACAACTGATGGTCTCAAACACATTAAGAAGGCAAGAAATTCCACAAATTAACTCTTGACAAGGCAAAGCTGTTAATTGAAAACGATTCCAGGTGACTACCGCATGATGCTGATTGAGAGAAGGCCAAGACTGTGCAAAGCTGAAGAATCTAAAATATATAAATATAAAACATATTCTGGTTTTTGTATCACTTTTTTGTTTACCACATAATTCCGTGTGTTCCTTCATAATTATGATGTATTCAATATTAATTTGCAATGTAGAAAGAAGGAAAAATAAAGAAAAAACCCATTAGTGAGAAGGTGTGTCCAAACTTTTGACTGGTACTGTATGTTACCAGTTTGGTAACAGGATAACTATGATTAACATGAGCATAAGTTTAAGTTAGTATTTCATCGTATCCAAATGGCATAAAAATTTGAATTTTCTCAATCAGACAAAATAACTATAACAATCATACAACAAAAAGATACATTACCTGATCGCGATGCATCCTGCTAACAGCTGTGTGTCTTTTTTTCATTCATTCCAAAATAAATGCATATGATGGGTGCACAAAGCGGGCGGCTCTGGCTCAGGGGTTATATCAGTCATCCTCTAACCAGAATGTCTGAACCCCAAATTGCCCTTTCTCATAGAGAAAAGTCCTACTCATAGATGCACGGTGTGAATATGTATGTGAATGGATGAATGTAAAAGCTGTACTGTGAAGCACTTTCAGTGGGCATCACAATAGCGCTATAAAAATAAAAAACATTTACCGAGGTTTATTAACAGGAGACAGCGGAAACAGTACCGCTTTTGTCTAGGGGCACCAAAATCAACAAAATCAAAAAATTCTTTGTTGGAGCCGAAATGAAAATTTCCATGTAGCTGCTTTAAATTACATACCTGATTAAGAAGCCTTTCTTTCAGTGACGGTGAATTAGTTATTAGTTAAATTGATTTCTACATAATGTGAACATCCTCTTTCCCGTTCCATAAGGGTTAGGAAAAAAAATGTTTTAACTTTGTACTGTTTTTGCTGAAAAGTGCAATTAACTTTTTTGTTGTTGACAGAATCTCCCTAACTTAAGGTACAGTGTCAGTTTCAGTCAGTGCATCTTACCCATCTTGTCACTGGTGCTCTCAGTCTGTGTCTCTTAGTACTTTAGAGTGCAGATGCTGCTGCATGCGTTCCTCAGGCTGCAACAGCAGATTATCTCTTTAAAAGTTTTCCTCATCTCCTGACTTCTGAAGGCATAAATGAGTGGGTCAATCACAGAATTGCACATGATAAGTATGAGGTACATGTTGAAGTGGGACATGAAGCACACACAGTAGAGGTTACGCGGACAGGAGATCATTAGGATCAGGTGGAGAAAGAAGGGTGCCCAGCAGACAATGAAGATCCCCAACAGTATGGTCAGTGTGATGGCCCCCTTCATGCTGGCCCGCTGGTGGATGGAGTTGTAGCCAGGCAGGGCGGCGATGCGCTTCACGTGCGAGCGGGCCAGCATGAACATGTGGCTGTAGAGGGAGGCCATGATGAGTAGCATTGCAAAGAACATGGAGACCAGGCAGACGATGACGGGGGTGGAGTCTGAGTAGATGATGAAGATGATACCACAGCCTGTGCAGAAGGTCCATATTCCCCCGATGATGCAGCCAGCTCTCTTCACTGTCATTATGTTGTGGTACCTCAGTGCATAGAAGATAGTGACGTACCTGCAGATATTAACATTGATATTGATAATATTGATATCTGAAGTGACCTATAATTTAAAAGCATCTTTAACAAGCCACTGAAGAATTACAGAAACCAATTGACATAGATGAATAGACCTTTGACATGTCTAGAGAACTGAAATGTTAATCTTGTGGACAATAACACTGCTTTATTATTTGCTTTTAATTATTGTTTTTTGTCACCTTTCTGCATAAATATCTCAAATTCTATAACAACTGTCAGATATAGAAAGCAGAAACTTTCTCTGTAATGGTTAAATTAAGGAGTGAATCTCTCAAAAGACATTGCAGGAAGGCTAAGCGAAAATTTAAGAACAACAAAAACAGTGTTTCACTTGCCTCTCTAAAAAACCTGATGCCTATCAGTGTACTTTTAAAGAGGCAAGGATGAATCATTTATCCAGCCAAATAGGGTTATAATCCCAGAAATATTTAAAAAACTTTTAATTCATCCACCTGTCAAACAGACTGCATTGCCACTTCATTTTTAAAATCTGTATTTCCGATGGATTCCAATTGTTTTAACCCAACATGTTTCTTTTATAAAAAAGCAATTAAATCAAATCCCAATCTGGCTTTCGTTTTCAACATAGCACATAGCTCTAGTTAATCACACACAGGCTGTTTCTCAATTTTAATCCTTTTATCCTCAATGACTTCAGCTCTGCCTTTGATACAGTTGACCATAATATCTTGATCAGCTGTCTGAAGAATGTTGTTGGTATCATGGCCATGGCACTGGATTGGTTTGTCTTCTATCTGTCTATTTGGTACATTTTAGTTTATCTTATCTTGCTTTTTATGTTAAAATTACATTTTTTGATTCTGGAAATTCTGTTATATTGTAAATTACTTTATCACTTTGTTTTTGAAAGTTGCTATATAAGTAAAATGTATTATCATTATAATAAGCTGTAGTCACTGAAGACATAATATTCAGCTTAATTTTTTAATAAAGTTAAGTAGAGGTTCAATAACATAAAATCTACATTTGGGATAGGAAACCAAAAACAAGGGTTGCTACTCTTCCAAAATAGACAGATAAGATACATGATTGGCACAGCTGATTATTCAGATGGAGCTGGCCAAAGGGGTGCAATGATAACCCGGCATACAAGAACCAATTAACAGGATTTCCTTTGCCTCCACATTCTCAGAGAGATGTGCTTATCTTCAGGAGATATCACAGACTAAGACCGTAAAACCTACTTTCCACTCTATACTGAAAACCAACCCATTTTATTGAGTGTCTGAAACAAACAGAGAATACAGTTCAACCTTACTGTAACTTGTTAAATATTGTTTTCCAATGGATTTCAATCTGAAAAAATCTCTCCACTGTTCAATGACAAAGAACGTTTAATTTAGAATCTTGAGGTCTGAGATATTTATCTTACTTGCAACTATATTGTGCTTTGAGTGTTCATCAAGACTAGAAAAAGCACTTTATAAATACAAACCATTTACCATTTCCATCAATGATTCCCTACAACCTATACTTAACTGAATTCACCATATTTTTTACATTTGACTATCTCTCATTTTAAGTTTATCTTTCAAATTCGTTTTTTTGCTTTGTTTTTCAGATAGCCAAATCAACATCCTGCTAATCCAAAGAATATTGCATCAAGTTTTTGTATTGTTTATCTATTTTTAAATATTTTATTGCCGAATCACCAACGCCAGTTTTTTCTACAGTTTGTATTAAGAAGTCAAGCATAAAAATGTATTAATCATCCCTGGTCAAGAAGCCAACCTGTTACTAATTCGCGGACTGCAAGCCTGCACCAAATCTCTTTCAGTCGAGAGATGCGCAGGCGAGCCCTCACTCACATCAAGTTGAGACCCCCCCCCCGCAGAACTCCCTGCTGAACAACTGAGGTGATCTCAAAGACACACCATCTAGACCCGATGTGATGTTACCAGCTGCTGAACCATGGTCTGAGTTCCAGCCAAGAAGTTAACAGCAGCACTCATTCAACTAGGCTCCGTCCAATCATCTGATTCTGTACTAATGATTGAGTTTATGTTGTTACTAGAAGTATAATCTCTATTATCACATTCAGCATATTTCTTGTTTTATTATCCTTGTTTATATTCCATTCCCAGTAGATATTAGTAAGTCAATGTCATACTTTCGTATCTGCTTGATGCAGTGTTATTTTAACATAGAGAACGGATATCTAGTGAATCGTGAATTTATGACTGCTCATTCATTCAATTAATATCATCATAACATTTTATTTGTAAAGCCCATATTAGGGTTGTCAAAAAAACCAATACTCACATATTAATCAATTGACACAAAGGCCCAATCCCATTTCACCCCTTAGCCCCTTCCTCTTCATTTTGCACATTCACGTGTAGGGGTAGTCTTTCCCAATAACTGTTTGGACGGAGGGGTAGAGCCAAGGCGTATGGCTTTATACCCCTCCAAACGGAGATTTTTTCAGACCCTCACTTCAAACGGAGGTGTACCCAGAATGCCTTGCGAATCACCAGCAAGCTGGGAGAAAGACCCACAAGGATTTTAAAATTATGATATTGTTTGTGATATCTTTGTTTAAAATCATTTTAATGCATTATTACTTTTTTCACAATAACCCCCAAAAAATAGATCTCGAATGCTTTAGCGTTAGCATACCAACATTAGCATGCACGCAATCTTTTTTTTTTACATGATTATCCCGAATTTTACATAATGTTATGTCGCATTGCCCCTCTTTGAAGACAAACGATGCACTTGATTGAACCCGTGTATGGCAGTGATGTTACTGAATTACCCCTCAAAATACAAAGCAACGTGGCAGGGTTGCCTACAGACCACAGCTAGCAGCCTGAAGCTGTGTGCTTTTGATTCATACATGTATGAGGCAGAGCATCCAAACTTTTCAATTTCTATTGAAAATGCAATTGATTCACCTGCATTAGCACAGATGTTATTTGAATATTAAAGGTTTGACACTTTAATAACTGCAAACAATAGCATTGGTTTATTTAAGATCTCAACAATGTTATTACAGTGACATCCCTGTCAAAACTGTCTCTTCTGTTTAAATCAACGACTTCTGATGTGTGACGATTACTAATCATGTCACGGCTTCCTGAAGGGTTGTCCCAATTCGTACGTGAAGATTTACGGGTAGGGGTAGGGTCAAGGGGTGAAATGGGATTGGGCAAAAACTTCACACAGCAATGCTGCAGACATGCAGGCACACTGCCAGCTGTCCCTCAGACACTGCCGCCACGCACCCCCCGCACTGAGCGAAGCTTCTGGCATACTGACAACAATCCGCCCCGGTCATCAGTCACAACGCGGCCGTGGTTACCGACATGAACGTAATTTACCTGCATTTGATTGATTTTGCCAATAGTAGTGAATTAGAAGTGAGGCGGTATACCTCACGTTTAGTGAGTGGCCCAGTCCTTCATATATTTTTCTGCATGTGGCCCTTGGGAAAAAAACTTGGGACACCCCTGCGTTCACGTTAGCCATTTAACTATTAGCAATTGGCCGATCACCACATTAGCAGTCGTTTAAACTATCATTAAGCTAGCGGATAGCAGCTATGGATAATAATAAAACAACTAACGTAAATGTGGAAGCTAGGCCTCAAACTTTATCAGTCCTGACCATCTGTAACATTAATAGACATTGTTAATTTAACCGGATAACCCAATTGTTTGTGTCTTAAAAGTGTCATGATTCTCTTTAAGTCCCAGATTGAAGCTGAGAAGAGTCGACCAGGAACTGGACAAAAACAGTGATGTTGATGATATTGTCTGTATTTTTCTAAACTTTAGTAGAAAAATTGTTATGCCTCGAATTTTTTTGTAATTTTTCCTCCTTTCATATTGAAAGCTTGTATTTTCCTGGAAATTGGTATAGAGTTTGAAATCGTGAGAACCCAACCCTATATTCATTATTCCCAACTTGTCTCATTTGGCTTAACAAGGTGCAACATCCCCTGTCCTTTACCTCTTATCAAATTATTTAAATTTGCTCTGAGAAGAGTTGGTGCCCCTTTTCATAGCAAGTGCATCAGCCCGCGTTGTCCTCCAGGTGGGCTGTTTAAGCCGATTAGCGTAGAATATTGTTATTTATAGAACTGCGTCGTACAGCTAGGTACTGAAGCAACATATCGTTAGAAAGCTATTCTTTTGATTCGACTGATGTAAACCATTTCAAGATCTGATCACCACAGCTGGTACAATCAACGTCTCAGTCAGACCGGAAATAAAATCAAAACAATCACAAAGTCGATGTCACTCACCTAAGAAGCGTCATACTAAGATCGATAACATCCCAACAAAAACGGTCTTGGTAGATTGCAAAAGGTCCAGACGATCCAATCAAGTGACATAATCAGTCCAAAACACACTATTACATCAAAGAATAGCCACAGTCAGCTGTTGCGTAATCTCAGAGCAGCCAGCAGCTCCGTGTAAACTTTGATTTACTTTCATTTGTAACTTTTGTTCGTATGTAAACAAAGCCGGTATCTTGCTATCAAAATGGTGGCTAGCAGCTCCTATTGGGTTAAGTGAGCTGTCAATCCAAACTTGACCCAATCGGAGCTGGCATGGGATGTTCACAGCCTACAATAGCCAACGAGGCACCTTGTTGACGGACAGAGCTTGCCCCTCTTCTGACGTGTAAAGACTCAGCCAATTGCAACCGATTGCTCTGATGACTGGCCTATCGTGCATGCAGATGTTCTTTTTCACGGGAAAAATATAAGGAGACACCAAGCAAGTCACTGTGCAACAGTGTCCAACTGGTCCCAGAGCATCGTGCGTCTGTGTTTCGTCCCCGGTCGTGACTGCTACATGTTGCTAAAAATATGAAAGATGTTTATTTGTATAAATTTTAAACCATATGACCGGTTTTGTCTCCTTTATATAAAAGTATGAAATTTGCCTTTTTAGCCTGGTTGGTTACCATGGTTACAAA
The DNA here is from genome assembly GCF_963576545.1 of Limanda limanda. NCBI lineage: Eukaryota > Metazoa > Chordata > Actinopteri > Pleuronectiformes > Pleuronectidae > Limanda > Limanda limanda. The sequence goes on from NC_083646.1 coordinate 28,895,899, forward strand.
GGGTCCTTTGGAGTCTCCAAAAGGCCTTTGTGGAAAACACCTAGACATGCACTTAGGAAAAAATCTGTAAAATATTAATTTTCTGTGGTATCGTTATCAAATTTGAACCTAGGCTAGTCAAGGCTTCTTGCTGGGCTCCCACTGTGTTTTCAGCTCATAAGTCCCAGCTAGAGTCATCTGCAGGCATCTGTTCACCAAAAAATATTCAGGCTGAAAAAAAAACCTTCTACTTCACTGGGTTCCAACTGCTATCACTCAATGCCAGTAGCACTTAGAGTGATTCTGAGTCACTCTAAGTGGGGGGAGTTCAGAATGATACCTTTCAAAATAGACCAAGACCATGCATGTACTCCAAATGGTTCAAGAACAGCTTACAATTTACTTTGGGTATTCCTCAGACAGGCGTTTTAGGTGAATCTCACCCGCCTCTTAAAAGGTTAAAGCAGCGGTCCCCAACCATTTTGTGCTACGGACCGGTTGGATGTCAGACAATATTTTCACGTACCGGCCTTTAAGGTGTGGCTACGGTGCCTCACTACGGAGGCCCTCTGGTACGGCCTCTGGTGACATCGGTAGGGATGGGTATCGTTTGGTTTTTATCCGATACCGGTTCCTAACCGATACTTTTAAAACGATACCGGTGCCTAAACGGTGCCTGAACCGTTACTTTTTTCAAAAAAGTGCACAAAACGAGGCTTGACTAAGAAAGGCTTTTTTATTGCCAAATATATTAACTGTTTAAAGTAGATTATAAATATAAATAAATACAAAACCCTTTTTAACTTAAAACTATGAATAACATACGAACTGTTAACAAAAGTTTACACTATACTTAAATAAATAAAAATAAATACAAAACACACACACTCTGACACGTGACTCTGACTTCGGTGCCTGAGCCAAATGAAGACTGAGGGTCGCTTTCCTGTCACGCGGAGACCCCCGTGTCTCCGCGGCGGGGGCTGTCGCAGGGGGGCTTCGGCCCCCCGCCTTCGCCCCCCTAAAATGCAAACGCTTTTATGAAACATTTCTCGGCGTGGTCTTCGCTCCTCCCGCCCCGAGCCTTTCCAAGCCGACCCGGAGCCGGTCGTGGCGCACCGCCACGGAGGAAATGCGCACGGCGGGGGCCAGCCGGCGCCGGGGAGAGGTCTCACGAGGAGATCCTCCCCCCCCCCACCACCACCTGCACGGGAGCCCTGACGCACACGGGGCGCGGGCAGCGCGGGGACAAGATTTTGTCCACCGGCAGCCGCGCCTGTGGGGGCCCAGCGGCCGGCGGGAGCCGCCGCTTCCCGTGAAGGAAGGAGAGGAAGTGTGAGGAGGCGGGACGAGCGGAGACCTCAGTCTTCCATTGGCTCAGGCACCGAAATGAAGCACCGAAATCTCCGTTGCATTTCGGTCCGGGTAGGTACCGGTTGTATTGGAACCGGTTCCATATTGGACATCGGTAGATTTTTTTTTATTCAACGAAATTAACAAATTGTTAATACGCGGCCTCAAATTAATTATTGCTGTTTTTTTGGTTATTTAAATTAAAAATGATTTTGTTAATTTAAAAAAATTCCACCGATGTCCCTACAGATATGATGTTGGAAATGGCAACTTTTAGTGCTGTTGTGGCGATCTCAGGGTATTCTGCCGTGAATTTAATCCAGAACACAAGCAGAGTTGTTTTCTCGAACATACTTTTAAGGCCGCCGTCATTTGCGATCTCCACCAGCTGATCTTCTTCTTACACAAACATGCTGGATTCACCTTGTTTGTTGACAAATGGTTCCGACAAATGCCGTGTGGGTTTGTGTTCAGCGAAAAAGTCACGTGACCGACACAAGCGTCTTGACATGCGTAAAGCATGAGTCATAATTGAGAGGATCCGGTCATTTTTCAAAATAAAACGCCGTTCAGAATCAGATAATAAATAAAACGGAAATAATGTTGTTTAAGTTGTTTAGTCTTTCTGTGCGCCCCCGTACCAAATGACCCACGGCCCGGTACCGGTCCCCGGCACAGGGGTTGGGGACCGCTGTCTTAAAGTACTCAGGAAGGTATGTGGCTCACTTACGCTCACATGTGTATCATGAAGAGACACAGAAAAGATCATCTTCCCACTCTTCGCCAAACCTAACAGAAAGTTAGTCATTTTTGATTGAACATTCATATTAGGCATGATTTTGGGCGTTTTCACACATACAGGTATATTGTCCAAACAGCGTCACACTTCACATGTACAACAAAGGTCCTTCTGTGAACAGATCTTATGATAATATTTAATAATAGTCAAAGCACCCTCAAGCTGTAAAAAGAATTGTCATGGTTTACATTTTGGTGTCCTGCGACTAGCCCGTTTACCTGATACATGTGTAACTTGGTCGGAAGAGACTAACGAGTTGATGAGCCGATTGATGAGTTTTTGTCAGGGGGCGTGTCCATTGCAATTTGGATGTCTCTGCATGAACCTTCAGGTAGGCCTTACATGTCAAGGTTAGGCTATTGTTATTGTTAGGCCCATACAGACAATCATTATTACTATTTTATCACTAGGCATTTCTGATATTCTCCTCCCCCTCCCCCTGACCTCTCTCCGCACTGCTCTACGAACTAAAAATTATGGATTTGATCAGTTGGTCTCTCAACACAATTGACACCATCTTCTCGACGAGAAACTCAGGTTTGGGGGAACCTGTCTGTCCTGCCGGGACGTTCGCAGCTGGTTACTCGAGGGACGCGTGGGAGAAGTGGCGTGTCGTGTGCCTAGCTGCCCTTTCCGTGGAGGACGTTGAAGACATCTACCTATTCGGAACCATGATTACAGGCTTTCTGCTGATTGGATTAAGCGCTGCCCTGGTTTATCGATAAATAAATGAAACGGTGACAGCTGTCAAAAGCCCCCTAAAGCTGCCCATGATGATTGATGCGCTGGGCAGAGCTGTTGGCACTCAGACCGCGGCTTTTAACCGCTAGATAGATAACAACATGGAGAAGCTCATGGCTCTGCAAAGGAAATTGGATCGATTCGGAGACCTGTTGGAAAAATTGGAGAAAGTGAAGAAAGAGTAGACGCTCAAATTGGAATGCGGCTACTTGGAATTCCAAACACTCCCAATCTTATCTGCTTTCGGCCCCCCCCAGCCAGCACGGGCCTGGCCAAGGTCGTTGCTGGAACAACAACTCCCCTGAAGAGCGCTGCAGTGAGACTCTCTTACATTCCCTTCCCCCTTCCCACAGACACCTGTGGATTGTTGTCCCTGTCTAGGACCTTATCAAGGCTGTCTCCATGGCAACGACAATCTTGCGAACTGAGAATCTGTCTGATGTGGCCTAGGGGAAGGCGACAACCCAGGCCTACTTATACACAAACTTTACATACATACACACGTACATACTACACACAGATATACACCCCCCACAACCCCCATCCCACGCCTTCGTCTGCTTCGTACCCCCAGTGTGACAGGCGGGTCTGTGACCAGCAGAGGTGTAAAAAGTACTGAAATATTGTACTCAAGTAAAAGTACCTTTACTTTGATGAAATTTTACTTAAGTACAAGTAAAAGTACCCATCTAAAAATCTACTCAAGTAAAAGTAAAAAGTAGTTCATTTAAAATGTACTTTAAGTAAAAGTTACTTAGTTTCTTCCAACAACTTGATGGGGGTCGCTCCTATACAGTGCAAAAAAAGGACAAGGGGTCATAAATCCTATCCAACAACAGTTATTTTTAATTAAAGGAGAATCTTTACAAATATAAGTGCAATGACATTAAACATGTCAAACATTAAACATTTAACATGTCAACACAACATTTAAGAAATTTTGGGAGGACATGTCAAGTTCAGTTCATTTCATAGTTTTAAGGTGGAAAGTGAGAATGAAAGACTTAACTTGTTTTTTGGAGAAAACTTTATCCATCCATATATATCAATCATGTTTTTTTTTTAAATTTTATTATTGCTAATTTTGTGTGTTTATTTATTCATACTCTGCACACAAAAGGCACAACAAATCAAAGTTTTGATACATTTATTTTGAAATGGTTTCTCTTTTAGTTTGAAGAGGCACTTCCTGAAAAATACGGAAAAGATCGCTACTGGCAGGTGTGCCTGGCTGTTGGAATGGACGCGTTCACTGTCTACCACTGCAGTGAGAATTGCCTTGCGCCTTGAACTATGTTTTTTTTTTACTCAGTAACGGATGTCATTTCCAATGTAGCGAAGTACAATACTTTAGTCAGAATCTACTTAAGTAAAAGTAAAATTACCCATTTCAAAAACTACTCAAAAAATTACAAAGTACACAAAAAAACTACTCAATTACAGTAACTTGAGTAAATGTAATTCGTTACTTTACACCTCTGGTGACCAGCGCCTATGGCTGCAGGACCGGATGGCTGCTTATCAGGCTGGCTTACCTCCATCCCCACACTGGCTGGGTTCAGAACACCCAGTCACTGGCTTACCTCCATCCCCCCTTCCCGTTGCAAGTCATGTTCAAAATGTATGTGCTGTGCTGTATGTGCTGAGGTGTTTTTTTCCTGTTCCCACACTGTACTCCTCTAGGAGCATAGTCTGGGGGTTGTTTTTTTTCTCTCCTCTCTCCCCTCATGTTATGCTGTAATCTTTCTGTAACCATTCTGGCATTTCATTGCCTCTGTTCTTGTACTCTGCTATATGACAATAAATTTGACTTTGACTTTGATATTCGGCGTGACACAGTGTCATTTGACATAGGTATTGCGTTAAGTTTAGCAGCTGCACTCTCTACTATCACTATTCTACACATGTCTTGCGCGGCCGGCAAAATCAGTGTTTCTGCAATTGTATGGGGTTTGCTAAGCTTAGCAATTCTATGAGCAACTACATACGATGCCTCCAGACACTGCTTGGAGATGGTGGCTTGTTGTTGCTGGAGGCCATCAGGTTTAAGTTTAAAGAAGTCCATAGGCTTCTCTTTCAAGTCAGGGTGTTTGGTGTCGAGGGGCCTTTTTAATTTGCACGGCTTCATGCTGTCATTTGCCAGCACCTCAGCACACAAAACACACTGAGGACATTGCTCAGTTATGAATCGAAATTGTCCATAGTACAGTTTGTGTGAAGTTAATAAAGTTTTAATTGCAACGTTGTGGTCTCGTGAGTGTGTTTGTATGTGTGGCTGTGAGCACACGAATAATGAATAAGGCTGTGCTAGGAAATGGTTCCAAACAAAACTAACAGTACACAATGTAGACAGGGACAGCACAGAATAGTATTCAAGTGCTGGTGTTTTATTTGTTGCAACACGGTGGATGATTGAAGATGTAAAGGTAGGTGTTAAGGAGAAAATGGCTAGCTGCAGTTGGAAGACGTTAGCTAGAAGGCTAGCTCTTGGGGCTACGAGCTTTCTAAAAAGACTGTAGAGCAAATTACTCCTTAGATTAGGCTACGAATAGGCCTACTGCACGTGCAGGAAGGTATTACTAAGGAAGGAGTGAGTCTTTTAAAAGACTGTTTATATTAATTTTTTTTTTTTTCTCCGTCTGTGACATCGCGCCCCCCCTGGAGAGTGTTCGCGCCCCCCACTTTGAGAACCACTGATCTACAGAAACCTTGTTACTACTTTTACTTCCTCTAGAATAGGTTTGATCGTCTTTTGGTGCTCCGCCAGGGCAGTGACCGGCTCCGGCAGGGCTGAGCACATTCCCAATCCATTAATTCCCTGTGGACAATAAACAAGGTGCTCATGCAGGACCTCGGTTCAGTTCAGTCTTTATTATTCTGTCTTAAATTTGGCATCATGTATAATTTAAAAAAATGTCTTTTGACTTTTGTACTTTTCATTTCAGAGCCTTTACTTAGATACTTTTTCTTGAGTAAAGGAGTTGTATCTGAACTTCTACTAAGGTAAAACATTTTTTTACTTTTGCCACCTCTTGACCTTCAATAGATGTAACTTTATCTGTTTAACCATCTATATTATCTGTATCCGTACTCGGACGTGGGCTTAAACCGGAAACGGGCGAAACCTTACCAAAAGTTGGTATTTTAAGCCTAACATGGATATGGGTTGATCATAAGTTGCAATATTTACTTGTTTATTAGACAATTTTTTACAGAACAGCCTTAGAATTGAGCTTCAGGTCAATGTTATTTTTTCACAAGATTAGGAGAACTATTCAGAACAAGTTTTTTATAAACTTCATTGAATAAACTCCAGTGAATCAATGAACACATCACATGCAGTATTAAGAAGTATTAAGTAAAATGCAGGTTTTCATACTCAACTCAACGAGTTTCATACTTACGACCTGTTAAAGTAAAACACAATGTTAATTATGTGGGGTCTGTGTGTGGTGTGGCTGTGACAACAATATTGTGTTGTGTGGCGCTGCTGGTCTAGCAGCAGTGAACTTTTTATATGCTCTGTGTAGGGGAGGAGCTCTGTGTGTTGCTGGCCTATAATGGAATGATGTGGACACAGCTATCCAAAGGGGATTTTCATTCATCACGAGTACACATTTTACAGGGTTAGGGTTAGGAAAATTGGCACATTCATTGGTAATGATGTAAAAGTAATGCCCAACAAATATGACCCCAATGGGTCTATTGCCAATGGTGGCGCTATTACATTTGACAGGCCACCTTCCTCACACAGTGAGTGTGATTAACTTAAAATTTAGCATACATTCCTAATCAAGATGTGCTAAAAAAAAAACTTTTTAACCATAACTGTCTACCGTGATGGATTTTTTTATAATTTGCTAAACATTAGCAAAAGCATTGTGAGACTGAGATGCACATTTCTATTGGAATTGAGCGGGATTGGTCAAAATTGCTTTTAGCCAAGGGCGGGGCTTAGCGGGAAATTGGCTCTTTTAATATATGTCCAATCATCATGAAACTAATTAAATATGTTTATATTGTATTGGAAAATAGAAGTGATAACGCATTTTGAATTATGCACAGGAAGCAACAAAAATACCCAAAACATGTACAGCAGGAACCAAAATCTAAAGTGCAACATTGATCAGAGGGTGGCTGGAGGAACACAATGGTATATTTTTGCTAAAAGGACAAACACTGCATGCTGCTATCTGTTTAAATTTGTTCACTTGATTTGTCACTCTGATAAATCGTGTTTTGTTCTAACAATTTGTTGTCAAATGTGCATTAAGGCTTAATTCCCATATGATTACCTGAGAAAATGTGAAATTTATGTAACAGGTGCACTTTTGAACACACAGAACGACTCTTGCAGGTTTCCAGTGTTGTTACAAAGTGGTGTTAAGTCTTTACAATGAGCAGGACACACACACCCGAAAAACATTTAATTTTGTCCTACCATCAAATCTAATCAGAACTAGGGCTACGTTGTAACACTGGTGGGCCCTAGCACCCGCAGGTTGAAGCCTTTATCGGTCGGTGGAGAGAATGATCGCTGACCAAGCGCACGTCTCCGCGTTGCATGCGTGTTGTGCACTGCGGCAAGGATAAATGCTTCACTTCCTGTGTCCGTCACGCGATGTCGATCATGGCCTGCTAATTGCTCATTACGGTTTAAGCTATCAAATAGCATATCACACTGTGAAAATTTAATGTCAACCGAATGATAGTTGTAAAACAAAGCTTACTTCCTGTTGCCAGTAGGTGGTGCAATCACTATTATTACGTACAGATATACAGATCTGTTCAAGTAGGCGCTCTGATGTAGCATGAGCAAGTAAGTGGCGCTATGTCATAATTTCTGTGTAAATGTCATCAGGCCGGGACTGTTGTCTTACATGTCTAGTTTGGACTCGATTGGACAATATATGTCTGAGATCCAGAACCTTGTGATTTGATGGCGTTTAATCAAACTTCGACGCCACGCCACGGTCACACGGCCTTAAAACAATATGAATATCTTCAGGGAGGGGGGGCTGTTGATACACACATGTAGTTTGAGTGAGATAGAACCATGAACACTGAAGTTACAGCAATTTCGTGTGTCACGGCGAGTTGATGAACTTTGATGCCACGCCATTAATATGCCGTTTGACGAAAAGTCACAGTAATCTTATTCCTACATTATCAATTTCTTGAGACCAATTTGATGAACCATTTGGTGCTTGGGCCCTAATTAAAGTAAATAAGCTGCAAATAAAGAAGGTGGGATAGTAAGAATGAGCATAAGCATATGTTTTTACAATATTATCTGCCACTGCAAGCATTTAACAGCCAGTTGTTGTTGTTGTTGTGTTTTGTTTGCTTTCATAATTTTTTTTTCTGTTTGTGTATCAAATTGCTTTAGTTGTATATTTGTTTTGGGAAGGGGAGGGGGTGGGGGGCTGTATTGTGTATCCTCACCATTTGGCTGTCTGATATGTTATCATCTCATTTCTTATCTATGAGGACTATTGTACAGTCTTGTACAGTCTTGTTTTGAAATTTCTACAAATAAATCATACATAATAAAAAAAAATAGCTGCAAATGTCAACAGCATTCCAACGGGTGCCCCTAAATTATTTTTCCACATTCACACACTTTTAATATGCATTGTCCTCCGCAAACCACAGAAAACCATTCTTCCAATTGTTTTCAGAAGCTGAGTACTTCTTCTCATGAACTGAATGTACAAAACTAGTGGAACACCCCTTTAAAACCGGAGGATTATATTGTAGTTAGATATTTTGGTAGAGATGTTCTTGATATCCAGGGGAATTCTAGTGTTACAATTCAATCTTAAATGTACATGGTTTAAAGAAATCATCAAGTAATTATACATTTATTTAACTCATTTAAAGATGAATCTGAAATTTTTGTAATCCTCAGTTTAAAGCCTGTCCACTGATTAAAAGGACAGATTTGATTACGGAGCATTTTGCAACATCATTCAAATATTGGATTTTACAGAAATAGTAGCAGTTGTGCAATGCATTTGTGTTCCTGGTGATTAGTGCAAAATTTCAGTATACTCTCTTAAAATAAACTTTGTTCTAAGCAATTGTTATACAACGGGAGAACTGAAGACCCAGTTTATGCTGAACACCAGTATGCACAGTTGGTAGCTAATTACATTGCACAACCTCTATTATTAGAGAAGCTCATTTAAGTCATTTTTTTCAAATTCTTTACACATTTACTGGATTAAAAGCACAACCTTGTGCCATGTTTCAGGACAAAGTAGAGCAATTCAGTTATGCACTGTGCTTTTCATTAAAGATTATATAACACACAAAAGCCTTGGAGAGGATCTCTTGCAGAAATAATAAGAGAAAAGTATTAGTGTGTATGCATTAACTGAGGTGACCTGGATTTTATAACAATACTAACACCAATAATGATTAAATAACTAAATCTATACTTTATACATTAGAGTTTACGTGCTTTCCAATTGTATTCTTTAATTGTATTATGTTACACAAATATTTCAAAATGAAGATGGCAGTGATATCTACCGCATACATCCTTCCATACACACCTCTCTCCCTCCCTCCCTGATTACCTGTCCACAGCGATGGCCAGTAAGCTGCACATCGACGCAACAACAGAGATGCAGATCATGGAGTCAAACACATTGTCCATCTGCCGGATGAAGTGGTCTTCCACCACCAGCTGTCTGTTGTTCAGAAGGTAAATGATGATGGTCTCCCAGGCATTGGACACACTCACCAGCATGTCTGCTACTGCCAAACTGCAACAACCACACAGGGTTACATCAAACTTTGATCACAGAGATAGATGTTCACAAGTCTGTACATGTGCTTTCTCCCTGTGAATGCAAGATTCTGCATGGTGGTCCTCGCCCTCCCCCTGTGAAATTACACAATTATGTAGGGTATATTACTCAACATATGAGATGCAGTATTTTTTTGTCCAACATAGAATCTTGCTCTGATGCAACAGTGTAAACAATGAAGTGATCGATCCATTTAATCACCTATCTTTTCACCCATCCATCCATCCGTCCCTCCATCCATTTGACTGTGCATCCATCTCCACTTATCCAGGGTCAGGTTTTGGTGGTAGCAGGCTAAGCTGGGTATTCTAAACATCCCCCCCGCTGCACTATCTAGCTCTAACTCAACTATAATCCATCCAAATCCAGATGAAATATATGATCTTTCAGCAAGTTCTGGGTCTACCCTGGATTCTCCACCCAGTAACATAAATTTATGCTGGAACCTCCTCAACTGGCTCCTCTCAATCACTCAAAACCCAAAGGGTTTACTTTCTTAGGTGACTCAGATGAAAATTAGAGAAAGATAAAGAGATAGAAGGTGATAAAGAGGAGAAATGAAAAGCAGGTTGAATTGGACTAACATTAAGTCCCTGTTATGTTCAACACAAATATAAACTGACTCACCTCATTGCAATAAAAGAGTATAATGTATCCATTACTACAGAGATATACAGTGGGTACGGAGAGCATTCAGACCCCTTTAAATGTTTCACTCTTTGTTTCATTGCAGCTATTTGCTAAAATCAAAAAAGTTCATTTTATTTCTCAATGTACACTCAGCACCCCATCTTGACAGAAAAAAACTGAAATGTAGCAATTTTTGCAAATTTATTAAAAAAGAAAAACTGAAATATCACATGGTCATAAGTATTCAGACCCTTTGTCTAGATAAGACCTTACAGCTCACAGTGCATGTCAGAGCAAATGAGAATCATGAGGTCGAAGGAACTGCCCAAGGAGCTCAGAGACAGAATTGTGGCAAGGCACAGATCTGGCCAAGGTTACAAAATAATTTCTGCAGCACTCAAGGTTCCTAAAAGCACAGTGGCCTCCATAATCCTTAAATAGAAGAAGTTTGGGATGACCAGAACTCTTCCTAGACCTGGCCGTCCAGCCAAACTGAGCAATCGTGGGAGAAGAGCCTTGGTAAGAGAGGTAAAGAAGAACCCAAAGATCACTGTGGCTGAGCTCCAGAGATGCAGTAGGGAGATGGGAGAAAGTTCCACAAAGTCAACTATCACTGCAGCCCTCCACCAGTCAGGGCTTTATGGCAGAGTGGCCCGATGGAAGCCTCTCCTCAGTGCAAGACATACAGTATGAAAGCCCGCATAAAACACATGAATGACTCCCAGACTATGAGAAATTCTCTGGTCTCTGGTCTGATGAGACCAAGATTGAACTTGTTGGCGTTAATTCTAAGCAGTAAGTGTGGAGAGCACCAGGCACTGCTCATCACCTGCCCAATACAATTGGACGACTGGTTGCAATTGAAGGAAAGATGAATGCGGCCAAGTACAGAGATATCCTGGAAGAAAACCTCTTCCAGAGTGCTCTGGACATCAGACTGGGCCGAAGGTTCACCTTCCAACAAGACAATGACCCTAGGCACACAGCTAAAATAACAAAGGAGTGGCTTCGGAGTGGCTTCAACTCTGTGACCATTCTTGACTGGCCCAGCCAGAACCCTGACCTAAACCCAATTGAGCATCTCTGGAGAGACCTGAAAATGGCTGTCCACCAACATTCACCATACAACCTGACGGAACTGGAGAGGATCTGCAAAGAAGAATGGCAGAGGATCCCCAAATCCAGGTGTGAAAAACTTGTTGCATCATTCCCAAGAAGACTCATGGCTGTACTAGCTCAAAAGGGTGCTTCTACTCAATACTGAGCAAAGGGTCTGAATACTTATGACCATGTGATATTTCAGTTTTTCTATTTTAATAAATTTGCAAAAATTTCTACATTTCTGTTTTTTTCTGTCAAGATGGGGTGTCGAGTGTTCAATAATGAGAAATAAAATGAACTTTTTTGATTTTAGCAAATGGCTGCAATGAAACAAAGAGTGAAAAATTTAAAGGGGTCTGAACACTTTCCGTACCCACTGTACATGTATATCATCACAGTGAAAACTGAGGCTCCATTGAATCACCAATTAACATAATACAACATATTAAATTAAATAATTATCATCTTGTAATATAGTTGTATAAAACTTGCCTATTATTATGTACTGTTTGAGACACATTTCATTGATTCAAATTCAAACACAATTTTTTTTAATATAATCTTACACAATTTAAGTTACAGAGAAAGGTAGACAGTGAAAACAGAGGGAGCAAGATGATAAATAAGAAGGAAATTAATTATGTAAAGTGAAGAGACTGTGAAACACACATAAATGCATCTCCCTTCTAAAAAATAAAAAAATGTTCTATGGACTTCTGCCCCATAGAGGGCAACTTAATGTGAATTTAAAGTTGACTTAATAACTACATATGAAAATTAAATTTTTTCACTAAAACTGCAACCTTTGAGAACTCAGCTCTATCATCACTGGTTTTGGTGCCAATATTTTATGTTGCATGTTTAACTCACCTGCAGACAAAGAAGTACATGGGTGAGTGGAGGTTCTTGTTCTTTACTATGGCTGTGATAACGAGGATATTCTCCAGCAGGGAGATAATACCCAGGATTAGAAAGACCTGAGGAAGAAAAAACACAATGCAACAATGAGAATAGTAAACATTAACAGATTGTGTAGCAGAAGTGTAGCAGTAGTGCTTTTCAACCTGAGAGCTGGGGTCACCATCAGGGTCACAAGAAAAGAAAGGGAAAAGAAAAAATATAGGGGAGAAAAAGAATAAAAACATGCTACTATGGAGAGTATTATTTTTTAATTCTTCCTGAGATGTACTGGAGTGTTTTACCTTATACCTGAACTAATTTAAATTATTCAAATCAATCTGAGAAGGGAAATGTTGCTCTTTTGTTACACTGCTTCCAGGTAACAGACACATTGAACATGCAAGGTGGGATCACAAGAAAGAATTGCTTGGCTATAATGGGTAACAAGTCAAAAACAAACAAAAAACAGTTGATGAGAGTATTAAAGTAATAGCTGTAGCAGAAAAGCAAAAGTAATAGTAACAGTTAAAGTGCTAGCGTGTACGATTTTGGTGAAAGGGATGTACTTGCAGAAATTGAATATAAAATCACCCCAGTTATGTTGTCAATAATGTGTAATCATCTAAAGTGTATGAATTGTTGTCTCCTTTACCCTAGAATTATATTTAAACACTTCAAATGCACATTGGGCTAGCGGATCCTCTCTGCGGATGGCTACCACAGGTTTTCTTTCATGTTTGTAATGGGAGGAGGTATTCTTCTGCAACATACAACTTCACCACTAGATGAAGTTACATGTCACTAAATTTCACACACTAATTGACTGAAGCATATAATATAATGCAGTGGTTCTCAACTGGTCTGGCTTCAGGACCCACCATTACCCCTTGATGGCAAGCCGCGACCCAAATTCGAGGACAATGTTCAACTACTCAAATTTATTGAGCAAAAAGATGGTGCAGTTTGAACCTTAGATAGTACAGAATATCACAGAATGCCAAGACATAAAAAAACAAGTTTAATGATAAACCAAAACGACAAGCAGGTGGCGATGCTAGAGAGGGAAATATTCCATTTTACACTCAATTAGTTGCATTTTAATTAAAAAACAAAAGGGCCATCTTAAGGACACAATGTAATACAACATACATAACAATTCAGTAACTTCAGCCTTTTTTAACACACTCAACAATGCTTTCATGCACAAACGAGAAATAAAAAGTCCAACTACTGAAAAGTAGTTTCAAAGAGACTGATTCTATTCACACACTACTCACACTCCAAAAAAATACTATTGTAAGCTATTTTATTCAGTGGCTTTATTATGGAAGGTTGATGTGTAGTTCCTGTTATAAGCAGGGTGTTGGTTGGGACTCTTGTTTTGAAGCAATTCTAACAGAAGGGGGTGCTGTCGAGAGTAAAGTTTGGAGGTGTGAAGGAAAATAAACGGGTGTGATGACCCGATTCAATAACCATCTCTTGTATTCTTTTTCGGCTGAGGCCTGACAGTATAAAGGAACAAAACGCTCGGCTACGCTATTAAGGAGTGTGAGTAGATAGCACTCCGCTGCATAGAAAATCCCCTTAAAAATAAAAGCAAAGGATTGTTTTCTTAACATTTTTTTTTGCCCAAAGTGGGAATTACTGATATAATGGAGTGCTGTAGGGTACAGATTATTTTAAGTATAATTATTAAAATGAATGTACAAAAAACATTCTTTACCAAACAAAAATACACACCTCTACAGCAATGTGGACCTGCTCGCATGCTGCAGGTTTAGAGGTGCTCCTCTCGTCTGATAGCAGGGGAGGGGGCAGGGTGTAGTTTTGGTGATAGTAAGTGTATGCCCATGTGGAGTTACCCATCACCACCTCCTCCTGAACGAAAAGCTCATGAGACTCATCCATCTTTACTGTGGCTCTGGTCCAGGTCACTGCTATTCTATTTTGAAAGCCATTTTTCAAGCAGGCTGCAAAGAGAAACAAATGTCAAAGTTAGTGGCATCATAGTTCAAATAATCAGAATCTGAATCAGAATTCTTTTATTTGCCAGGTATGTTTGCACATATAGGAAATTGACTTGGTGTCATTGGTGCACTGAACATAAAACAACAATATAAGAAAAACAACAATATATAAGAAATAGAATAAAATAAAATAGAATAAAGTATATACATATATACAGTAACAGAGTTATGGGCACGTGCTGTGCGAAGGTGCAGAGATTGGTGATAGTGCCAGTAATATATAAGTTATAAATTATAAATTATGTGCAGGGGGGGGGGCTGGTGGAGTCAGTGTGGTGCAGAGTCAGTGTGGTGCAGGGGGCTTGTTTGTGAGCCCCACTGCCACGGGGAAAAAACTGTTCAGATGGCGAGACGTTTTGGTCCTGATAGCCCGGAACCTTTTTCCGGAGGGAAGTCTCTGGAACAGGTGGTGACCGGGATGTGAAGGATCAGCAATGATCTTGCCTGCCCTCTTACTGGTCCTGGAGTGGAAAACAGGTGTAGGAGAGCCGGCAGGTCACAGCCGATCTCAGCTGACCTTATGATCCGCTGCAGTCTGCCCTTGTCCTTGGCAGTGGAGGCAGCGAACCAGACCGTAATTGATGCGGTGAGGATGGACTCGATGATGGCTGTGTAAAACTGAACCATCACTTTCCGCGGCATGTTGAATTTCCTCAGTTGCCGCAGGAAGAACATCCTCTGCTGGGCCTTTTTGATGATGGAGGTGATGTTCTCTGCCCACCTCAGGTCCTGTGCAATGATGGTCCCCAGGAATCTGAAGGACTCCACTGTTTTAACTGGGGAGTCGCACAGGCTGAGGGGGGCGGTTTGGGCTGGGCTCCTCCTGAAGTCTGCTACCATCTCTACAGTTTTTAAAGCGTTCAGCTCCAGGTGGTTCTGGCTGCACCAGGAAGCCAGGCTGTTAACTTCCTCTCTGTAGGCGGCTTTGTCCCCATTGGTGATTAATCCGATGAGGGTCGTGTCGTCAGCAAACTTCAGGAGTTTGACAGAGGGATGGCTGGAGGTGCAGTTGTTGGTGTAGAGGGAGAAGAGAAGAGGGGAGAGCACACAACCTTGTGGGGCTCCAGTGCTGATGGACCGGGACTCAGAGACAAGCTTGCCCAGCCTCACGCGCTGCTTCCTGTCAGTCAGGAAGTTAGAGATCCACCTGCAGGTGGGCTCAGGCACGCTCAGCTGTGTCAGCTTGTCACGGAGAAGAGTTGGGGCGATGGTATTGAATGCGGAGCTGAAGTCCACAAACAGGATCCTGGCGTAGGTGCTGGGGGAGTCGAGGTGCTGGAGGATGAAGTGGAGTCCCATGTTGACTGCGTCGTCTACGGACCTGTTGGCTCTGTAGGCAAACTGCAGTGGGTCGATGAGGTGGTTGGTTATTGTCTTGATGTGGGTCAGCACGAGGCGCTCAAAGGTCTTCATTACTACAGAGGTCAGGGCGACAGGTCTGTAGTCATTAAGGCCTGTGATCCTCTGCTTCTTGGGAACGGGGATGATGGTGGATGTTTTGAGGAAGGCGGGTACAACACATTCAGCCAGTGAGGTGTTGAAGATGTCCGTGAACACTGGCGAAAGCTGGTCTGCACAGTGCCTCAGTGTGGAGGGGGAGACAGCGTCGGGTCCAGGTGCCTTGCGGGGGTTCAGTTTCTTTAGAAGCTTGTTTACATCTCTCTCCTGAATTGAGAGAGGTGTGATGGGGGGGAGGGGGCAGTCAGGGGCCATATTGTGGGGGGGGGGTTGAGTCTATGTCCAGGCTTGGGTGAAGAGGTGTAATAGCTATGTGGGGGGGCTGGGAATATGGGTTAGAACTGGTCCATTGTCTTTCAAATCTACAGTAAAAGTCATTCAGTTCGTTTGCAAGTTTCAGGTCTTCCACAGAGTGGGGGGATTTGGTTTTGCAGCCGGTGATCACCCGCAGCCCCTTCCAGACTGACGAGGAGTCGTTGGCTGCAAACTGTTGTTCCAGCTTCTTTGAATACTGTCGTTTGGCCTCCTTAATCTCCTTGCCAAACGAGTATTTTGCCAGTCTGAAACTATCCATGTCCCCACTCTTGAAGGCTGCCTCCTTCTCCAAACGAAGCTGTTTGAGTTTTGCAGTGAACCAGGGCTTGTCGTTGTTATAGCTCACCCTGGTGCTTGTTGGAATACATCTGTCTTCACAGAAGCTGATGTATGACGTCACAGCATCTGTGTATTCGTCAAGGCTGTTGGAAGCAGTTCTAAAAATGTCCCAGTCAGTGTTATCCAGGCAGTCACGCAGCTCCTCCACAGCTTCTCTGTTGCTCCAGTTCTTTGATCTCAGCACAGCAGGTTTAGAAAGTTTGAGTTTCTGCCTGTAAACTGGGATCAGGTGAATGAGAGCGTGGTCGGACAGGCTCCCCCCTGGTCGGGCATTTGATCAACTGTTTGTATTTTGGGAGTTCCTGAGATAAGTTCCCCTTATTAAAGTCCCCGAGGACAATAACAGGGGAATAAGTGTTCTCTCTCCTCCTCTCCACCCCCAGTACCTGCTCGACGAGTTGTCGTTGTGCCTCGTGCACGTCAGCTTGCGGGGGGATGTACAGGCCGGCCAGGATGAAAGAGGTGAATTCACGGGGAGAGTAGAACGGTCTGCAGGTGATGAAAAAAGTTTCCAGGTCCGGAGAACAGGACTGTAAAATCACTTTCACGTCGCTGCACCAGCCGTGGTTTATATAAAAACAAATCCCTCCGCCTTTTGCCTTGCGTGAGAGGATCGGGTCGCGGTCCGCGCGTAACAGCTGGAAGCCGGTCAGCTGTGCGGCGGAGTCCGGTGTGGCTTCGGTCAGCCATGATTCCGTGAAACACAAGACAGAAGTAAGGGAAAAGTCTCTATTTGTCCGGATGAGGAGGCGCAGTTCGTCCATCTTATTGCACAGCGAGCGGACATTGGAGAGGAGGATGCTCGGGAGAGGTGAGCGTAACCACCGCTCCCTGAAGCGCAGCAGGGCCCCAGCGCGCTTCCCTCGTCGTCTCCGCCGGAGTCTCGCTGCGTGTCCGAGGACCACCGCACCTTTGATGAGTAAGTCCACTAAATCCACGGAAGAGGCAATAAAGTTGGGACATAAATCGGATGGTGTTGTGTCCCTGATGGAAAGAAGCTCGTCCATCGTGAAAGTAATCCAAGTAGGGTCGCAGTAAACAGAATTTAATACTAAAAACAAACACAAAAGTGCGCACCAACACACCGAGGCGACCGTTCGTGGCGCCATCTTGATGTAATGGTTTTCATGTGGAATGTGTGATCTGAGTTTTGACTCAAAAGCTCCGATATTATGTTTTTGTCCCTCCCCACTTAAGATGTCAACCAAGTTCAATACAACATGAAAGCTTCACTCACTAATTACTTACAAAAATACTTCTAAGTTGTCATGGTGAACTTGTGTCTTGTGCCCCTCTAGGGTCACATAAAGTGACTCTTTGGACTTGTGTGATTCTTATCATTTCCTGTTTTATTTTGATATCACTTACTTTAGGAACTCTTGGTTATTTTGCTTGCTATCTTAGTTTTGTTTCCTGTCTTTTGTGATTGTCTGCCCCACCCTGATGTGTTTCACCAGTGTTTTTATCCCTGCAAAATACACAAGGGGGTTGTGTATTAAATCTCGTCTGTGTCCCAAGTCAGGGGGCAGAGGCCATGTTCTACTCCAACCACGAAGGCTGAACAGTCTATGGACGATCTCCTTTAACAGATTGTTTGTTATTATGAGATCTATCTAGGTTGATTCAAACTGACTGCTCTTCTTCAGTCGTGTAGAACTATGGATCAATCCTCTCTTTTGTTTTACTGTCAGTGCATAATCAGACAGATTTATTTCCATAAATCCAGTCCAAGTTATATAAATGGTTCCTAATATTTAAGTGTATAATCAAGTGACAATGCCCTTATCATTATTTATTTTGGGTGGCTGTAGGGCATTAATGGCCTTTACAAGATTGTTCAAAACGGAACAGCAGTGAGAAGAATTTAGTCTCAGCTGATCAAACATGATGACATCAAAGATGTGTTTTGACCATTCCGATATGGTTATGAAAGAAAAGGGTTAAAAAGGCCCTGACACCACTATGGAAAGTGAGAGGGACACAAAAAAGCATCAGTGTTGAGGACCAACAACTGATAATAATGAGTGTTAACACTCCCCTGCAGGCAAATGCCTGCCATCAAACCCACCCCTACCAAACTAAACTCATGATCAGGCTAATGAACACACACTCCAGTGATCTCAAATGACTATATTCTAGTTGCATTTGTAATTGCATATCATTTTACAAAATTGAGACATTTCAAGGATGAGGTGGATAAAAAGTGTCTATTGGATGGAATTGGAAAAGTAATTAGAAAAAAACCACTGACAACAAAATGAAACCATTCAATCAAAGTGAAATCATTATACCCACCAGCCTAAATTAAAATGCTGATTATGTTTAAGTAGACAGGGATAATCTTAAACTGTTCAAAAACGGTCACTCTGTTATTATGAGTTTCTTTCGATAAAGAATTTTCTTTCAATAAATATTTCTAAACAGTCTATGATAACAGCAGAACTTCATCCAAATTCTTGCCGGTGTGAGGATTGTGTTTTGATGTTGTGTTGTTTTTGTTGGGTCTCCGCTTTCCCTTCTGTTTTCTCCTTGAGTGTTGTGTGTGGCAGGGGGCGTGGCCTGCTCCCAATCATCTAATCACCTCCTCCATAAATGCCTGGCTTGCTCACCACTTCAGTGCCAGATTATTCCGTCTACTCCGGTAGCTGTTACGCTGCAGTAATCTCGACCCGCTTGTCTTTTGGATGTCTACTAATCCTTTTGCTTCCTTCAACCCAGAACCTTGGTGTGCCTTCCCGCTCGGCTCCTCATCCTCGTCTCGTCCAGGATCGCCAAGCCAGCCAACACCCTGCTGCCCCAGCCTGCATCCTCTCCTGCAAATAAACTCTGTTCATTTCACTACTAACATCTCGTTCGTGTCTGCTTTGGGGTCCAAACCTAACTCAAACCTTAACAGCCGGAATGCCATTGGCTTTGCAGTTTGAAGTAACAAGCGTATCACTCTAAGCTATCCAATAGAAAACTCCTATAAACTATTTACTTGTGCCAAACTCTTGAAACAGTTGAGTAACGAAGAAAGAGTAGTTCAACCTGAAAGAAAATAGTTCAGAAGAGGTTTTTGTCTCAATCTTGACTAAAACTAAAATTGCTTCTCCAGATTTAAAAACTCTTGATGGCCACAGCTTATATAAGGCTCAAACTACATACATAAAACAAAGAAGATGTCCCCTGAAAAGACTCCAGTGCTTCAGCTCTGCTGTGGTTTACTTTAAAAAATCCTGCATTCTTTCAGTGACCATAGTAAGGGTCTGGATAGCACACTGTATCTGTATATAAAATATACAGTACCTATACCTGTACATTGGGGAAACAAAACAACCACTACATATGCAGATGGGGCAACACGGGAGAGACAGTTCCTCTGGCCAGAACTCAGCAGTTCACTTACACCTCAAAGACAAGGTACACTCTTTTGAGGATGTTAATGTGCGGAATTTGGCCAAAGGGGACAGATTTCTTGAAAGAGGAGTGAAAGATACTTTTGAATTTTTTCACCACTAAATATAAGACACCTACAATGTGGTCCTAATTTATCTCCCCAGACAGGTCAACATCCAACCATACCCCAACTCCAGTGACCCTAATGACTCACACAATAGCAGGGTGGGTGTATAACTTACAGGTATCAACAGCCATTCACACCTTGATTTAGTGGACCCCAATGAGCCACAACCAATTTAACAGATCAACTCTTAACAAAGGTACAGACTCACAGAGGTTAAATGCCTAAAACCTCCCATTAGTCAGTTAGAAATGAAGAAGCCTCTTGGATGAGTGGTGAAACATCTTCAAGAAAAAGAGCATATACAGCACCCATAAATAATAAATCAATAAGAACACATTAGCAATAAAACAAAGACTTGGTATAAAAGTATAAAACTATTAAAATGTATAAAACTCGGCCCACTGTCAGAGCTCTTAAAAATACACAGAGAAGAACTGGACAGCCATGAGAAGCGGATAACCGAGGCCGAGCAGAGGATTTCAGCGCTGGAGGACGTCACTGACCCGGTGGACGGAAAGTTGAAAGCTCTGGAGAAGTTGGTGTGTGAATTAAGCGACCTCCGACGACCTGGAGAACAGAGGACGAGGCAAAAACATCCATATCATCGGACTCCCAGAGGAGGCTGAAGGAGATGAGCCGACTCAGTTCTTTGAGGCTTGGCTCCCTAAAATCCTTCACATTGAAACGAAGTCGGGCCGCGTGAAGTTGGAGAGAGCAAACCGCTCGCTGGCCCCGAAGCCCCCCTCCACCCAGAGACCCGGTCGGTGCTGGTCAGGTTCCACAACTATCAGGATAAACAGCGTGTGATGAATGCGTCGTGGGAGATGGGAAGGAGAAATCAAGCGCTGAAACATGAGGACGCGACGGTGATGATATTTCAGGCCTTTTCAGCTTCCGTTCTCCGCAGGAGAAAGGGATACGATGGAGTGAAGAAACAGCTGAGAGCGCTCGGTGCTGATTACAGGCAGGTGTAACCCGCATCACTGAGTCACCTGTCGCGGATCCACCAAGATGTTTCACGACCCAGCCGCGGTGGAGAAATACATCCAGTCACTGAAGGATGCCCCCTGTGATGATGATGTGTGAACATTAATCTAAGTTTTCATGCTGAGCAGCGGATCTGTCAGACCTTTAGTAAGGTTTGCAGTTGGATATGTATTACACTTGATTTGGAGCACTGATGATGTCTTTTAGCTTTGTAGGATCACTATAAGCAATGCCTCCGGATTTCCCGGATAGATATCTTTCTTTTGTTGCTAGAGAAGCCTTTCGCTCGAGCTCCTCCAAGTTTAGGAGAAGGACAGTGTGTACATTATGCCAGTGTTAGGCAGAGGGTGCCTTAGATGCACTATTTTTTGTTATAACCTTTATAATGTTCTGTTTTTGGTTTTGTTCTGTTCGGCTCACATCATTATGGATTACATTACAGGCAATGTGTTCAGGCAATATATTAGTCCATAGCCCATGATCACGTCAGCTTTGAAGCTATGCACTTGGAACGTAAACGGTGTTCATACACCTGTCAAACGGAAAAAGGTTCTAATTTATCTTAAAAAGGAATGCCTTGACATAGCGCTATTGCATGAGACACATTTAAACGACAGTGAACATCTGAAATTACAACAAGGAGGTTTTGGACAGGTTTATTTTTCATCTTTAACTTCAAGGAGTCGAGGCGTGGCCATTTTAATCCAGAGGAATGTACCATTTAAACTTCTAGACTGTACAAAAGACACAGCAGGTTGTTACGTGATTGTGAGAGGCATGCTACATGGGGAAGAAATTGCTATAATGAATATTTACAACCCACCTGGATATCCAAGTGACCTTCTTACTTCTTCTTTCTCTAAAGTGATAGATCTTAATGTCAGAAACACGTTTATTGGCGATTTTAATTGCCATTCAAATCCTATCATGGACAAATCTCCACCTGGTAAATTATCTCTTTTACCTCAAGCCAAAACGATCTCAGCACTTTGTGAGGACCTAGACTATGCAGATGTGTGGAGAGCCCAACATATTGCTGAGAAAGAATATACCTTTTTCTCAAATGTTCACAAATCCTATACCAGGATCGACTATTTCTTTCTCCCGAGAACTCTACTGCTGTCAGTTATCTCCAGCTCTATAGGAAATATAGTTATTTCTGATCATGCTGCTGTGTTCATACAATATAATTTAGAGAACCCAGTCAACCAAACCAGACATTGGAAGTTCAACCCTTCTATCCTAACAGACAGCAAGTTCTTATCTTATTTTAGAGAACAATTTCAGTCATTTTTTTCTGTTAATTCAGCCTCCACTAATGACTCCTCATTGTTGTGGGAAACTTCTAAAGCTTTCTCCAGAGGTATTATTATATCCTATATGTCCACTAGGAGGCGAAGGCAGGATGGACAAAGAAAAATCTTAGAGTCCAAACTTAAACATGCTAAGAAAGAATATGTCAAAAACTCATCTGTACAGAAACTTAAGGAGATTTCTGCACTTCGGTGTGCTTTAAATTTACTATGGACAAAAGATGCAGAAGGTAAAATCAGACTTGCCAAACAAAAAATGTACGAACATGGAGATAAAGCTGGGAAATATCTGTCATATTTGACGAAGAAGAAGGCTGACTCCCGAGTTATCTCTTCAATCATAGACAGTCGGGGTAAAAAGACATTTAACACTGTAGCCATTAATGATGCATTTAGAACTTACTATGAAAGTTTGTATAAATCTGAACTACAAACTGATACAACTGAAAAAATATCAGTTTTTAAGATAAATTAGAACCTTTCTCCTCTCTTAACCTTCCTAGTATAGCTTATCTGAGGACCAGAAAGCATCTCTTGAAGCTCCTATATCTAAGGAGGTACTCATTAGTCTGGTAAAGCCCCAGGTCCAGACGGATTCAGTAGTGAATTCTACAAAGACTTCTCTGATTTACTGATTGACCCACTTCTAAATATGTTTAATGACTCTTTTAAGAGAGGCGTTTTGCCACAGTCTCTGAGAGAAGCGCACATCTCTCTAATTTTAAAAAATGGTAAAATCCCCGGAGACTGTGTGTCATACAGGCCTATCTCCTTATTGAATACTGATCTGAAACTCCTCTCCAAAATACTAGCAACAAGACTAGAAGGCCTACTCCCTATTCTTATGAATGATGACCAAACTGGATTCATTAAAGGTCCTAATTCATACAATAATATGCGCAGATTATTAAACACAATTCAGGTTTTTCAACAGCAGTCTTTGAATGGTGTAGTGCTTTCTCTGGACGCTGAGAAGGCGTTCGATCGCGTAAAGATGCCATACCTGTTTTTTACACTACACAAATTTGGCCCGAGTGAAAATTTTATAAACTGGATAAAGTTACTTTATACAAATCCCCTGTCTGCAGTGCTTACCAATGGGTTGCAATCTTCTAACTTTCAAATTTTTAGAGGTACAAGGCAAGGGTGTCCTCTGTCACGCCTGCTCTTTGCCTTAGCAATTGAGCCACTTGCTGAGGCTATCAGGATAAATGAAAACATACATGGTCTCACCTTGGCCACTAGACAACACAAGATTACTCTTTATGCTGACAACGTCTTAATTGTTTTGACGGAACCTGAGGTATCTGTTCCAACCCTTATTGAGACCATTAATATGTTCAGTACTTTTTCTGGTTACAGAATACATTTTAATAAATCAGAAGTGATGCCATTAGGCTGTCTGAAACAGATACCTAAAACCCCATCTCCCTTCCCGTTTAAATGGTCGCCAGAAGGTTTTGTCTATTTGGGAATACGTGTAACACCCTCGTTTGAACAGCTATACAAAGCAAATTTCCCACCCATATTTGAGCGTATAAGGCTAGACCTAGAAAGATGGAATAACCTCCCAATTTCCTGGTTAGGCCGTTTCGCACTTCTAAAAATGAACGTTCTCCCTAGGTTACTTTACCCCATACAAATGATCCCAGTCATGTTCCTCCATAAGACTATCAAACAGTTAAATAGTTGGTTTAGCTCCTTTATATGGTCTAAGAAAAAAGCACGCCTGAAAATAGCTACGCTAGGTCTTCCATCCTCAGAGGGGGATCTCAATCTCCTGGACATTATTTCAGCTTAGTGTTCATTTGCGTATCATAGCTGACTGGCTGCATAATAAGTCCACGTCTCTCTGGTTGGATGTAGAAAGTTCAATGTCTAAACACCCTTTAGTTAATCTTCTGTTTATTAGGAAAAATAAATTTTTGAAGTCTGCTTGTACTAACCCTATTACAATCTCCACAGTTAAGGCATGGTATGCCATTAGAAAATTAGAGGGCAGATCTCGATTCACATCTGTATTCACTCCAAAATGTGACAATCCTGACTTTCCCCCTGGACTAATGGACTAGGGGGGAAGTCAGGACTTTCGGATTTGGGAAAATAAAACAATATCTACTTTACACAAACTATTGGAAGGCTCTACCATGATGTCTTTTAGTCAGTTGAAAACGGAATAGGATATTCCAAAACAGGATTTCTTTCGAAATCTGCAAAAATGTGGCAGTTCGATTAGCCTATTCTATAATATCCTTAAGGAATATAACATCACAAACACCTCCTCTCTGAAGGGCTTATGGGAAAGGGAACTTAATGTTAGGATAACAGATGATGACTGGAATGATGCTTGGAAAAATGCTAAAATACTGAATGTCTGTAACCGAGTGAGAGCTATGCAACTGAAGCTCCTACACAGGGTTCATATCTCTCCCTCTCAAAGTCAAAAATACAACCCTAATACATCTCCACTGTGCCCCAAGTGTAAGATAGAATCTGGTGGTCTGACACATTGTTTGTGGGATTGTAGAAAAATACAGCAGTTTTGGCAGGTCATAGGGCAGGAAATTAATAAGATTCTGTCTATTAACAGTAATAATTACCCTTTATACCTGCTACTTGGTATATCTGACATGTCCATCACTGACAAATTTAAAAGAAGACTTTATCAGACACTTGCTTTTTGTACTAGAAAGTGTATTCTTTTGAATTGGATCACAGATAAAGCTCCATCTAAGGCTCAGTGGCAAAGGGTTGTATTTGAATATGTTGTGTTGGACCATTTGACATGTAAACTTCACAGCAATGATGATGCCTTTCTTAAAACATGGGAACCCTTTCTGTCATATGTTGGTCTGAATGTTTCCTCCATTCTCACAAGAGGGTTTGTATCATAGCTCAGAATGCTCTGCCTCAAAAGAGGCACACTGTTTTACCATTTAATTGATTTACTTTTATTTCTGTATACTTTTATTTTACTTATCTGTTTTAAATTTTTTCTTACTTGTATAGGACGTGACCCCTGAATCTTTTGCCTGTATGGATTTGAATATGTGTGTGAGCCAAATGTTTGTCTTGTTTTTGTTTTGTTTTGTGTTGTATTACCTGTTGGAAAACTAATAAACATTTATGTAAAAAAAAAAAAAAAAAAGAAAAAAAAAGAAATCCACTGACAGCCACTGACATCAAGCTGGTGGGATTATTGACCAAAGGCCCTGCTGGTCACCAGAGGGCGATAGAGATGATTGGCTTAATGTCACTTTAATGTGGGGTTGTTATGTCAGCCATCATAATTCTATGATACCGCAAAATAAATGTGTGTAACATAAGCTAAAGTTAGGTAGCTAATGCACAATTTTTGGTTTAGTTTTTAATTTAATGTAGGCCTTTGGCTTACTTGACATGAAACAACAAAATGATGCAGAAGACTCCCTTTTTCAAATTCTACTGGTAACTCTGACTCCACTATTAAAAAAAAAGAACTTTTATTATTCTGCTGCATTAGACACACTTTTACAGTGGTCACAGGAAATGGAAATGCTACCTGAGGAAAAAAAGGAAATATCTAATGATTAAATGCACCATAATGAAAATCGAGATGGTTTGAATTTGAGCTAGTGGAAGATAAATAGAAGATCACTTTGAATGTTATTCTCTTAGTATATAATTGGAGGTTAAATTCAAATTATAAAGCTTTATATTTATTTTTACACCTTTTAAAAGAGGACCTTTTTCCGAACAGTAGAATTTGAAAGTAAAATCTATTGACGTATTATTTTTTTCTGACTCTAATAATAAACTTTAATTGACATTAACCAGATTTTTGCATTTTATTGATTGTAACATTTTATTCTCATGCTGAATGCCTGTCATCAGCGCCTGCATCCTCTTGCTCTGATCTGCATGGACTGCATGAACTGTGAACAACACTGAGATCTCAGTTTGCAGTTGATCCCATGATGTGACTGACTCCAATGAGAATGACATGGATGATAGCAAAAAGGGAAGGTCATGGGTAATTAAAGCTTGCCATTGGTAATCTATCAAAGACATTGGATTCTATTGATTGAGTGTATGGTCTTAATCGCATTGGTACAAGTGCATTTCGGGCATGTCCAGACGCACTTTTTCTAGTTTAATGCTAGGGACAAAAGGGTTGTTTTTAGTCTCTTATTCGTGTTTGTGTTTTGGGTGTAACATGCAATAAACCTCCCACAGTGCTATAAGCCCCTTTAAAAGATAGGTACACTTCCACCTTGGTGGATTGACAGTATAAAGGCTCCATTATGCTTCTACGTATCCGTGTGGCGGAGAGGGACGGACGGAGACCACGGACTCTTTTTGATTTTTGCTTTTCCGACGACAGTCCGTCTGAAAAACAATTCACCGCCAAACAGTAGGTGGCGCAACGGAAGACAAGCTCAGAGAAGCCTACCCCATTTCTGGGAAGAAGAAGTCCACGTGTGTTTATTTACCTCTGTCGGCTTACACACTGAACCATGGCAACTAACAGAACTAAATAAAGTGACACCCAGCGGGTCAAAATGCTGATGTTATCGTTTTTCTTAGCGCAGTGGTTCCCCGGTCTTGTTTCCCAACTGTGTTGCTGATTCCACAGCTTGAATCTGCTTGAGGCTACACGGAGCTAGCTAGCTTCCCCCCCAGCTTCCACACACAGTCAGCAGGGACTCCCGACACTAACTACTACCCAGTGTTTGCTTCTAACCTGACGGTATTATAGAAACAGTGTCATGATTAGGGATGGGTATCGTTTGGTTTTTATCCGATACCGGTTCCTAACCGATACTTTTAAAAAACCCTAAAATGCGGTCGCTTTTATGAAACATTTCTCGGCGTGGTCTTCGTTCCTTCCGCCGCGGAGGAAATGCGCCCGGCGGGGGGGCAGCCAGCGCCGGGGAGAGGTCTCACGAGGAGATCCTCCCCCCCCCACACACCTGCACGGAAGCCCTGACGCACGCGAGGCGCGGGCAGCGCGGAGACAAGAGTCTGTCCACCGGCCCGGCAGGAGCCGCCGCTTCCCGTGAAGGAAAGAGCGAAAGTGTGAGGAGGCGGGACGAGCGGAGACCTCAGTCTTCAATTGGCTCAGGCACCGAAATGAGGCACCGAAATCTCCGTTGCATTTCGGTCCGGGTAGGTACCGGTTGTATTGGAACCAGTTCCATATTGGAACCGGTTCTCGGTACCCAACCCTAGTCATGATAGAAGTGGAATTAAAGTGGTGACAGCCGGTTTTTGCACCGTTACCACCCCAGTTAGCATGGTGGCTAGCCCGCTAGCCTAGCCCGCTAGCGCCGTTATGAAAGCTCGTTATAACCGTATGTGACCGTGCACACATGCCGTCAGTGCTCTAACGAGCCACCGTCAGCCGGACAACTCCGCTGGCTAAACACACACGTCACATTAATCGTAGAATCATAGTTGTGTTTGGGTTTGTTGTGATAGGAAGCAGGAAGTTTGAGGTCCGGAAATGACGTCGTACAGAAATGACGTCGTACGGAAATGATGACGTTCGCGGACCAATCACAGCCAAGGGCTGTCCGTAGGCTATCCGAAATATCCACGGATAGTTAGAAAAATCAGAGGTGCATGAAAAGCTGTCCGAGGCGCTCGGAGAGGGCGTTCCACGGCAGATAGGGCGGTCCTATCTGTCCGTTTTAGAAAAAATTGAGAAGCATAAAGGAGCCTTAAGGATGCATTTTAAAGATCGTAAGAGATAACACTTCTCTACAATGCAAACAAAAAAGATCTGGCACAAAGTGTCAAAATTCATGTGTGTGTTACAGAGTAAATGGTCTGCATTTATAAAATGCTTTTCTGGTCTTGATAATCACTTGATGCACTTTACAGTACAGTTCTGCCATTCACCAATTAACACACAGTTCATGTATGTGCAACACTTTCTCTATCATACATCAGTCCCACAGGGTTCAGTATATTGCTCAAAGACACGCAGAATGGAAGAGACGGGGACCAAACTGCCAGCATCCTGGTTAGTAAATGATCCTTTCTGTCACCTGAGCCACTGATCTGTCTTCTAAAACTTAGCCCTGCTGTAGGCATTTTTTGTACCTGCTTAAGTTGTATGTTGTAGGCACATTGTGCACTTACCTGAGTTCATACTGCTTTGATAATGTGCCTTTAATGAGCCTCCCACACCTCGTTTTAGGACTAGCTTGCATTACATTTCACCTCCAACTCCTGGGTATAAGATAGGGCCTGTTAGTCTTTAATGGTAAACAGCATTAACACAAGTTACAACCATATATTAATTTTTGTCCACAGTGAAACACGATGAAACATTTGTGTATATATATATATATATATATAAACACACACTATGGACTAATACATAGCGCTTGGTAGATAATGGACTGCAAAAAATACAAACCATTTAGGTTTGTATTGTTTGCTTTTGAACCTTCCTTACAGAGCCAAAGTCACTCTCATAGGATATTAATTTCGAAATTTAATTGCAAGTTAGTTGTTTGATTTATATTCTGGGGCAATTAAGTTTCTGATATAAAACAACATCAATAACACCAAATATACAAAGCTTAACATTGATGAGAGACGTGCAGAACTTGTCATAACACAAACACAATATGAATACAAGATATGTTTCCCAGGAGCCAAGACTATTGAGTCAGTCAGTGAAAAGACATTTTCTCTCAAACTGAGTAGTGCCCACTGCTGCTGCACTACAGAGGCGAATCTTTGTAGGAAACATTTATTTTCTCCAGACCATTATTACAGCTTTTATAATTGACAAAAAGAGAGCATTTCCTGTCAATGACAGTGGCATCTGTTAAGTCTTCTCATTGCTTATCAATCAGGATTATTTTTTCTCTGCTTTTGTGACACATTGAGCTGAAATGTAACGTCCCTCTCCTCAGTTCTTAGCCAAAATACTGCTAATGCACAGTTTTACTTGGCAAGATGTAATAAGACTGAACAGCATCTGAACCTCCCTTTGTTTGTGCTTCCATAGGAAATGGATCAAGGGTGGGAAGTCTGTCCTGCACATTTCAAGACAAATCATAGCCAAAGCAAAGAGAATGAAAGCATATAACCATTGGCCCCCTTTTCAATGGACACTGTTGGGATCTGTAGAATGAGGTACTGACACAACATTACAAGCAAAATACATTTGCAACAAATCCATCATGAGAGACAAGATATTAAAAAAAAAATTACTCACCTCTCAGTGGAGCTGTGACTTAAATCGTTTCCACAAGTGGCTCAGATGGAATGGATAATGGTTCTGTGGAACACCAGACCTGTAGATTTACTCATCGTGATGCTGAGCTGTAAAAAGGGAGGGGAGAGAGAGAGAGAGAGAGAGAGAGAGAAAAAAGGGTTAACTCCCTCCCACTCCCTTCTTTAGATCTGACAGTATGGACACGACATGCAGCTATTTGCACCTTGCTCATCTGGTTAAAAGAAGCAGCAGCCGGAAGCACACAGGCTTTTCCACTTTAAAAATATTCTGTCTGTAAGGAGGAGCTCCATCTTAAAATAATTTCTCCTATGTCTGACTTGGTGCAGAGATCCAGGCTGCAATATTTAATGAGATAAACCACGACGCAAGTGAACCTGTGTGTGTGTGAGCTTATAGTGGTAGCTTGTACTAAGAGACACAATCTGTGCAAGCTATTATTAATAGACAGTTCATGACATTGTGCAGTCAAACGGCAACAGAGCAGCATATGACAACTCACATTATTTAGCAGCATTATCACTGGTGCCAGGCACTTATTAGTCGAAGAGTAACAAAGCTAAACTGCGAAATGCAGGACTTAACGCGCCCGTGTTATCTTTAGGTATAGTAGGTCTTACAAAATAAATTACTAAGACATAATGCTATTGTTACTGTGGGTTCAGCGGTATTTACAGCTAATCAGGAAGCCTCTTGGTAGGTGGCATAACATTTCTGGCATGTGCTTGGCCAGTCCCAAAAGAGTGTGCACTGCATGAAAAGAAGAGTTTGTGTCAGTAAGTGTCGCAGAAAATTTTGGGAGAATTTTCAGACACACCTGCCTTCCATCAAATCATTAGTCCCCCAGTATATCTACCTGCCTGTTTCCTTTGTTCCCTGCCAGATCATTTAGTGTGTTTCTAACTAGCTTTCCAGCGTATCCCTGTTTTGCTTGATCTTCACCTTGACCTGCTTTCTCGTCCCTGGATTCCCTTTTGCCTGCTACAAAAAAGATTAGTTTGTTACCTGACAGACTGCCTGGCTTCTGACCCCTGTTTTTTTATTAAACCAAGAACTTTGCTTAAATCCAAGACTGCTTCATTGTCGTGCTTTTGGGTTCACGCCTGCCATGGGCTCCAGTATGCTACACCGAATCCGTTACAGGCGGACGGATCCGACGGACTCTTTTTTCATTTATGCTTCTCCGACGCTGTGGTACTGAAAACAATTTACCGCCAGAACAGTAGGTGGCGCAACGGAAGACGAGCTTAGAGAAGCTACCTCATGAGTTCTCAAAAGAAGTCCACGTTGTTTATTAACCTCCTCCCAGCTTTCCTCACACACAGTGCACTTTATATAATATAACAACATAACATCAAATAATACTCCTGATACTTTATTTTCACAATATGAACATTAAATATACACATTTTGCATTAAGGTACTTAGTATTTGGATCATGTTATTCCGGACGGAAACAAAATCGAAAATAATAATAAAAACCCTTAATACTGTAAAAATTGTCCTTCCAAAGCAAACTATTGCAGTGGCCCACACACTGGCACCAACTTTCACTGAACGAAAGCATTTGCATCTCCGGTTGCAGCCTTTCTTGCAAGAACACTGGGTCAGTTCCTGACAGCTGGCCGCAATAAGTGGAAGCGTGGTCCAACAGATCTGCCACATGTCTCCCTTCCGATTCCATCCCCAGTCGGCAGGACTGATGACTTCTGGATTGGTTACTGTTGCTTGATCTTATATGATACCAGCCTTGTAAGCAACGCGTTTTGCGTGTTCCATGAGGGCTGCAGTGGTTGGTGGGATCTCATCATAGGACCTCTGCTTACGGGCAAAGAGATTCAGCCTTGCCTCGTCAACACCGGTGGCTGCACTTGATCTGTCATACATTACGACAACAAAGTTCTCCAGCTTCATCAGGTCATCTTCAGAAACCTCTGTTGGACAGTTGCTGAGTTTTGTAAAGGTTTCAGAAACCTCATCACAGACTTCCCAAGTCAGCCATGCAGATTTCTTTCCCTTCCCATGGAAAGACGAGATCGCATCACAGCCTGTGAATGCATGGAAATACAGGATCCCACTGGCTTTCTCAGGTCCTATTGCAGAAACTACCTCATGGATTGGTATCCATCGAGCATTGGCTCCCTGCCCAAAGACAATCCACATTTTTTGAAGACCAAGCCTCTGCAGGGATGGCAGCTTAGACACTGCTATGACGAGCACATCAGTGTCATTGGCTTTGATGACAAGTGACTTGCTACCCTCTGCAGTTGCATCTCTTCCATGTACAAATATACGAGTATCAGCTTCTTCATGACAGCATGGGGCCACAGCATCAAGGGATTTGTTCTTTTTGCTGATGACATCTTCTCCTTTCACGATGACCATACTTGTGGTTCCAGCCTGACATATTTTCTCTGGTTTTAGATTTCAGACTAGACCTCTTGTACACATCAAAGATGACCTTGACTCACTTGAATTTGGTGCCAAAGGATTCCACTTTTTGAAGGATGTCTTCTTTTGCATAGTCATCAAAAGTTTTTAGGCTGCGTGGAGGCTGCGAATTGATGAGCGCTGATCCATCAAAGATGATGATGTCTCCCTCTGGCAATGTCACCAGTGCCTGATGAATTTCAGATAGCTGTGACTTCTGGCACGTACGAAGTCTGCCGTTGTCACTGATAGATGCAGGTGCTGACTGGTTCTCATACTTGAAGAATTCTTGCAAGTCAAACTGTCTATTTTGGCAGGAGATGCCTCTGTCTGTTTGACAGAGGCAACACTTGGTCCAGTCGGTCTGCCATGATGCAGTCTAACATTTGGTGTTTGAAACCATTCTGATGACCGGTGTAAAACTGACGGCGGTAGATCTGATCTGATTTATTTGCCTCTGACCACACCCAGACCATTACAGCCAGTACACTAAACACCTTTGAGTTTCCTAGAGTGGACGGGGAGCTGGTGGAGAATCTAGCCAATCCAGTTTCAGCAGCTGAGATTATGAGTGCTGTTGGTACTTTACAGAGTGGCAAGTCGCTGGGCCCAGATGGATTTACAGTAGAATTTTATAAGTAATTTACCCCACTTGTCTCCACAGTCTTTTGCGATGTGTATAATGAGGCCCTGTCTCTTGGCCAGCTTCCTCCAACCCTGACAAATGCCACAATTACTCTTCTCTTAAAAAAAGATAAAGATCCTTTACTTTGCAGTAGTTTAAGACCTATATCTCTGTTGAATGTGGATTACAAAATTCTTGCTAAGATTTTAGCCCTCCGTCTTCAGGGGATGCTTCCACAGATCATCTCATCAGATCAAACTGGCTTCATGCTGGGGAGGCACTCATTCCAAAACACCAGAAGACTGTTTAACATACTGAACATGCCCAGCTCCAGGACCCCAGAGGTAGTTGTGTCGCTGGACGCTGAAAAAGCTTTTGATAGGGTGGAGTGGCACTTTCTATTTGAGGTGATGGAGAGGTTTGGCCTAGGTTCAGGTTTTATTTCATGGGTGAAATTGATATACTCCACACCAGTAGCTTCTGCTCAAACAAACAGTACAGTATCACCCCCCTTCCAGCTCCACCGCGGCACAAGGCAGGGGTGTCCACTATACCCTTTTTTATTTGCCATAGCCATTGAGCCCTTGGCCATCTGGCTGAGATCTGAAAAGGGACACACTTTGTCCCGTATTACTGTGAGATTTAAAAAATGGTCAGTATAATGCCAATGGAAAATGAATAACAGGGCGCTTTAAATGAAAATTTACGGTAAACTTGTTCCTGGGCAATGTCCTGCTCTGGGATCAATGAGCTGACAGCATATTCACACACAAGTACCATGATACAGAATACGCTCATCCCATTGGTCGACGAGGTACTGTTGCTCGCGGAGAAGATAGACGAAGATAAGTAAGTATAAGGAGATGATAGTGGAAGACAACAAAGCAGCATGGGTGACAGTGACACAGACGCCGACACTGCTTTACGGGGCGGTACAGCTTCGAGCAGTAATACGACTCGTACTCCTCCGAGAAAAAAGCAGAAAAGGATGCAAAAATACCGGGAGGAATGGGAAAAAGCAAACACCAGGGTGGAAAATGTGCGCAAAAATATCTATAAAGCGCACTGCAGGGTGTGCCGGCACACTAAAAACTAAAACTAAAAATGTTCAGGGTGGATGTTCTGCTTTCTTTCTATTGTTTTATTTTAATGTATACAGTTTTAAGTTAAGCAAGACAGGTTTCTGTTTAAGAAAGATTATTTTTTTATTCAGTTAATTTTGTTTATTATTAAAGTGAATTACTGGATAAAAATTTGTTTTCCATGTGTTCATGTCACTCAAAAATATGCATCTAATTCAAAAAGGGGCTAAAAAAATTCACCACGCCAGGAAGGGTGAAGGATATCGGGTCGGCTGGCCCTGCCAATGAGGTGTCCCCTATTTATTTTTCAGGGAGTTGGCAACCCTAGCCTGACATGTCAAGGTTGGGCTATTGTTATTGTTAGGCCCATACAGACAATTATTATTATATTATACAGTGTGTGTGAAGTTAATAAAGTTCTAATTGCAACATCGTGGTCTTGTGAGTGTGTTTGTATGTGTGGCTGTGAGCCACTTGCACACTAATAATGAATAAGGCTGTGCTAGGCAAGACGAACAGTACACAATGTAGACAGGGACAGCACAGAATAGTATTCAAGTGCTGGTGTTTTATTTGTTGCAACACGGTTGATGATTGAAGATGTAAAGGTAGGTGTGAAGGAGAAAAGGGCTAGCTACAGTTGGAAGAAGTAAGCTAGCTAGAAGGCTAGCTCTTGGGGCTACGAGCTTTCTAAAAAGACTGTGGAGCAAATTACTACTTAGATTAGGCTACGAATAGGCCTACTGCAAGTGCAGGAAGGTATTACTAAGGAAGGAGTGAGTCTTTATAAAGACTGTTTATAAAGCAAAGAATATCTGAATGATACAGGAAACAAGAGCAATCGCACAAACTCTGCAGGGTGTCGTCTCAGTGAGGGTGAGCGCTGACCATACCTGCGGTGACTTTTATACTGGGAAGCGTACGTGCAACTCACGTTCAAATGATAACACTCCTCTTTTGATTGGTGGATCAGAAACGAAACAGTATTTGATTTGTTTGTGTCAGTCCCACCCCTTGCATTTCGCCACTGAGGGAGCTTTCACTAACCAGTGACAGGTCGGCGGTCATTTTTTTTCTGAGGAAATTTGACAAAATCTGGAACCCCTTGTTGTTCATTATAGACTCATTAGATATTACACCTGAGGAGTCAGATATCTGAGTTCTGATGATGTACCACTAAAACTTAAATTCCCAAAATGTTAGTTTTTCTTTAATTTACTCTCTGTGTGTTTTTTTTCTCTTTTTTTCTCTCTTTTCCCTTCACCTAGAGACAGGCAGGGCTGCAACCTCTACAGGGGAAGGAGGTGTGGGTGGGTGGTCACTGTAATTTGTAAAATTTGGAAAATGTGAGCATTGTACAGTATCTCTTTTATGTCCTCATTTTGTATTGTCGATGCTCAATAAACATACTATAAAAAAAAGAATACAAAGTATGGGGTAGTTGGCATTTATCTTGCACAGCAGTCACAACAATTAACTTGGGACTTTGGCATAAAACAGCACAGATGATAATGTTATAATAAGGCAAAACAGGTAAGTCAGGTCAGTTTTACAATTATTATCACCCTAGTCGACCCATTTAGTCACATTAGTTTACTAGATAAGTAGTTGTGGCCAGAGCTTTGGATGTTTCTTCTCTAAAAATGCAGGAATAAACTGCAGTTTCATGGTAGGACAGATCGCACTATTAAGGCTGCTTTTCGAACTGCTTATCATTAGTTAAAGTTTTGTCTCTGTTGCACTCTTTGATGTGTGTTAGGACTTTCGCTTTGGGAATCAGTAACACCAAATTAAAGAATGGCTGCCTTTGATGGAAATTATGTCACGTTGTAAGTTTATAATTTCCCGTGATAAAAAAAAAATGTGACTTTTTGTGATCTTCTCAGGGTTGATTTATATTGCTGTATCATCACAGTTCATCAGGAGTAAACCTTTGCCTGTTTACACTGTAGTCTGGTGGAGTTTCATGGTGGAGAGTGTTTGAAGAGTCTTTGTAAAAGACAAACTCTTGTTTTGTCTTTTTTCTGTCCTTTTGCTCTTTAAGTTCTTGCACCTCATTTATCAGAGTAGCTGAGTATTGTTCAGCTTGTCTCCAGTGGATCCAGTAGAGAGCATAGGTATGGCCACACGCTCTAGCTCCAGCTTGGACAGATTGACTCGCCAGCCTGCTGTCAAACTTTCCCCTGCAGTTATTTGCCCGGTACAGGAGTAGAGTGGGGCAGGTGGTGGGCTATGATTGTGTGAAATCAGCCTCCAGGATGAACAGTGCGGCGTTGATCTTTGTGCACAACACCAACTATAAGAAACTGGCTGCTGGAGGGCGGAGTTAAGCTGTAGGAGAGCCATCCGGACGTGACCTACAGGATATATAGGAGGTATTGCCGGCTGCCAGTTCCCTCTGCCTGTTTGAAAAGGTCAAACCATCTCTTGGTTTGGCTGACGTTTGGTTCCAAGCAAGACCTGTCCCACCAATCCACAAACTCCTGTAGAACTTGGGTCTCATTTATAACCGTTTCGTACACACAAAACGTGGCCTGCAACGTGCGTATGCCACTTCTCACGAAAACGTTGGGATTTATAAAAACAAACTTGACGGGAAAATGTGCGCATTTCCACGCAAATTTGACCCATAAGTACGAACGTTTTGGAGACGGGAAAGTGGCGATGCAGACGTGAGGTGGTGAACCGACGCCAGATTATTGACTCAGTTCATCATTTACATTAAAACAAACAGCTTTAGTTTTGCTCGCGCAACATATCTGTTCCACACAAACCTTTTAATTGAAAAATATATAAAACAACTTACAGCAAATCACATTCAGATTCCATTAAACAGCGGAGTTGCAGAGCCGAGTCATTAACAGTTTTTAATATTATCTTCTAACACTGTGCGCGTATCGTCAAATCACTGCAGTGAACGCCATCAGGCGCACACTCCAATCCCAGAGTCGAGGTTTGGATCAACTGATGTGAGGTAATCGGTCCGGTTGCTCTAAATAAATAAATACTTTTGTGGCACCGGTGCGTGATCGATGCACGGAATTGGAAGGATGAGAAGAATGCGAGGGTTCAGCGAAGTCGGATCAGCTAATATAGATTCTAGTGATCTGTGATCTTTGTGGTGAACTGAGTACTGTATCACACAGATCGGCCAACAGAACCAAACCATTCACGTACAAATATGAGCATATAATAATAATTCTGTAAAATTATACAGATTGAGGACATCACAGCTGTCTCTGAATTTAATAATCCTGCAGTTTTGGATGATTAAAATACGAACATAAGATACAAAAAGGTCCCTCAAATTCTGAGGCTGTGTTTTTTTTGCCTCAACCTTTGAATTGGATCTTTTTTTATATCAGGCTCAATTCTTTCTATCATCCTCTCTCTCACTCACTGTATTATCCAAAGCCGCAGCAGAATATCTGTATTTTCTTTATTATTGACAGCACTGCTTACCCATAAAATAGCTCTTCACCTCCCCCTCATTAATAAACACCACGATGTCAGTGTCAGTGTAACAGCCTTATTCCAAAATGGATTAAATCATTTTTTTCCCTCAAAATTCTACACACAATACCCCATAATGACAAAGTGGAAAAGATTTTTTAAGATATTTTTGCAAATTCTGCAGACAGAAAAATGTCTGCAGAATTAAAGGTCCCAATGAGCTGGAGTTGGCCAAAAGCGACCTGAAGGACTCTCAGACCAAGGGAAACAAAATTCTCTGGTCTGATGAAACAAAGATTGAACTCTTTGGCCTGAATGCCAAGCAGCATGTCTGGAGGAAACCAGTCACCGCTTATCACCTGGCCAATACATCATTACAGTGAAGCATGGAGGCGGCAGTATCATGCTGTGGGGGTGTTTTTCAGCGGCAGGAACTGGGAGACAAGTCAGGATCAAGGGAAAGATGAATGCCGCAATGTACAGGGACATCCTTGACGAAAACCTGCTCCAGAGCGCTCTTGACCTCAGACTGGGGCAAAGGTTCATCTTCCAACAGGACAACCACCCTAAGCACACAGTCAAGATAACAAAGGAGTGGCAACTCTGTCAATGTCCTTGAGTGGCCAAGCCAGACCCCAGACT
Organism: Limanda limanda; assembly: GCF_963576545.1. Lineage (NCBI taxonomy): Eukaryota > Metazoa > Chordata > Actinopteri > Pleuronectiformes > Pleuronectidae > Limanda > Limanda limanda. Next base: position 28,933,630 of record NC_083646.1, read on the forward strand.
TGAACCGATTGATCATCTCTGGAGAGATCTGAAAATGGCTGTGCACCGACACTCCCCATCCAACCTGATGGAGCTTGAGATGCCTGCAAAGAAGGATGGGTAAAAATAGGTGTGCCAAGCTTGTAGCTTCATACTCAAAAAGACTTGAGTGCTGTAATTGCTGCCAAAGGTGCTTCAACAAAGTATTGAGCAAAGGCTGTGAATACTTATGTACATGTGATTTTTTCGTTGTTTTTTTTTATGAATTTGCAAAAATTTCAAAAAACTTCTTTTCACTTTGTCATTATGGGGAATTGTGTGTAGACTTTTGAGAAAGAATATGAATTTAATTAATTTTGTAATAAGGTTGTAACATAACAAAATGTGGAAAAAGTGAAGCGCTGTGAATACTTTACGGATCCACTGTATGTTCTCACACACTAACAATATTGACTTATACTATGTGTCCACTTTTTCATCTGGTTCTTTCTGCTCAATCTCTTTCCCCTCTCCATCTTCCTTTGCCCTCTTTGCCCTGACAATAATACATAAATATAATGTATGGAAATACAAAACAACATATAATGTGATATTAAATGAAGCCAACACACAGAGCATTTATAATATAAATATATGTAAGAAGTGTCTGGGAAGAATCCACATTAGCTGACAGTTTATCATTACACTGCTTAGTATTGTAAAAATTATTGTGATATCCACTGCAAAGAATGTAGGGACAACAGTAGCTAACGTTTCTTTATAATAATGTGGTCTTGACTACCGGTCCACTTTCTTACCTGGTTCAAGCTCTCTTTTTCTCTGTCCATTCTGCTCTCTTTCCATTCTCCCTTCCTCCTCTTTGCTCTGACAATAACACATAAACATATTGCATGGAAATAGAAAAAAATATATACCAGTAGTCTGGTCATGAATAAAGCAGACACAATATTTATGAAGTAAATAAATGTAAGAAGACATTGGGGAGAAGCCAAAGTGTATATTAACATAAAATCATTGATAAGTCCACTGTAATGACTGTAGGTAAAACAATGGCTAACAGGGATTTATAACTGTGTGGTCTTGACTATATGTTCACCTGGCTATGCTCTCTTTTTCTCTGTCCATTCATAACCCATATCCATCTCTGTCTCTCTATCATCCTCTGTCCCTCTTTGTACTATCAACCATATGGGAGACATAAGAACCAAAGAATTTACAGTATGATATGAGGTATGAAGATGTGAATCTATGTGAATCTTCTGCATTCTAATTAAGTATTGGGTTGCTGTGCTCAATGCAACAGGTAACATCATTTTGACCTTAATTTTTCACCTGAACCTGGCTGTTTTCTTAAAAAAAAACATGTGGGTATCCATCTATGAAAAAACAGACTTTTTTTTAGGGTCATATTAATACCATTTTTTGGTTAAAGGCTATTTCCCACAGCTTACCTCTTTACTGCCTTAGCAAGTTCATGTTGCATTTTTAACAAAACAGAAAGATGCGTAAAGATTTGATGCTTCAGTTAACTGCCGATAAATGTACTTCATATTTGTATAGGGTTTTTAGATCCATATAAATGGTTGATTACTATATCCATGATCACTATAAGCGGTTTACACTGTATTTGAGATATTAGTAGGATTTTCATACCTGCTAATATTATGAAGTAATAAACAAATTGAGGTAACTTGTGCAAGATCAAAGAGCACAACAACGTGGGTTGTTGTGGTCTTGGCATAGGCCAAGACACAACAATGAAGGAGCCTCCTTTTACCAAGTCCAAAGTAAGCACTGAATCAGATTTCTACAACTAGATTGTTATGTTTAATTACAATGTGGTATTGAAAAGGAAAAACATGGAACATACTTTCTTTATAAATTATACTTAAGCAGCCTGAAGATGTTACTATCTATTATCAGCAGTGCAAGACTGGACAAAAGTTGCTGCGGTACCGTCGGCCAGACGGCAGCAGACAAAACAATTTATGGCTGGGCTGATAAGGTTCTATGATGATCCGGTTGGCCTTCTTCCTACACTGATGGGTGAAGAGGTCCTCCATGGATGGTAGCGGTATCCTGGTGATGTGTTGGGCATGTGACGTTATGTCATTTTAGTTGGTAGATTTCGGTCTCTTGGTGTTTTCTGTTTCCTGTTTTATTTTGTAGTCTCATTTCCTTGTGTGTTTTCAGCTTCTCGTGTGTGTTCACTTCCTGTCTTGGTGATTGTCTTCCCCAGTCCTCATGTGTTGCACCTGTGGCTAATTACCCCTGCCTTCCCTGTGTCTCTTTATAAGCCTCTGTGTTCCACTTTGTCCTTTGTCGGTTCGTACACGTTGTCATATAAGGTTTGTCGTGTCTCGTCGTCCTGATCTTCCGTGTTCCTCGTGCACCTTACCGCTCAGCTTCTGCTCCTCTGTTTCGGCAGAGTAGGCACCTGTGTTTTTCGTCCTCGTGATTTTGACTCTCCAGTAGTCACCTGTTAGTGTTTATGTTTTGTTTTTGTCTAGTTTGAGTTGCTCTTTATATCAAAATTATATTTTCTATTAAACCTCTGCATCCTGGGTTCATCTCCTTCCACAAACCCTGACAGAACGAACCGACCAAAATATGGACTCAGCAGAGGTACGTTTTTTTTCAAGAAAGAGTTTATTATTTTGATTGTCTGGTGGAGGAGCTGTCGGTACCGGGACTCCCAAATAAAGCAGAGACCCTGGAGGCGATCTTGGTCATGGAGGCATGGCTTAAGGATCGCCCCTGGGTGAGCCACTACATCCTGTACCTCGTGGAGGTGCAGGAGAGGTTGAGGAAGATGCGCAGCACCTTCCGACGTCAGAGGTCCTCACAGCGCCATTTATACGTTATTCAATGTCTTAATATCCAAAGACTATAGATAATAATATGAAATAATACGATGCTGAGGTCAGCTGGGCAGCCATATAATACAATCTTAGATTGGGAAGCTGAAGCCCCCCTCTCATACAGAAAATACAATAGCTTAAGGCTGAGTCCAGCTTTCACGTGAATTGACTGAATTATTTGTTAAGTTTGTCATAGAATATGTTTATAAGCGCCAGTGGAATTGTTTGGAAAAAATATATCCATTTTCGTAAAATAGTCATTTTGGAAAAGCCCTTTTAATGCTCATGTTAATGATGATGCATTTCTCAATTTCTTAATTACAATTTTTTTATTTTCACCTGGCCTCACAACTGAGATTTGTCCAAAATAGATTAAAGATGGTCACTTCTTTTGTTACATTTTAGAAAGTATGGGTCTACATGGAAGTTAATATTATAGTAACAAATGTAAGTCTTTTAATTGTACACATAAATACTTTGGACTTAGCCGCTGTTGCTAATAACCTTGACTAATATATTTGTGGGTTTTTTGTTACTCATTTTGCTTGTGTGTTTATTCTGTGTCTTTATATAAAGTCTATGGTCACGACAGAGCAATGAGTTCCTTCCAAAGTCCAACAAACCATACTTAGTTCTAACGTTCTTTCTTCCTTCTGGTTTCCTTGAATGTAAGTGCTCTTTGTACCAGCTATATTTAAATGTGACAGTCAGGTTTTCCAGTAAATTATGGCATAGCCCAGTGGACGCAAATATTCTTGAGATGGAAATGTGCTCTTGTCTTGTGACTGAATATAGTCCATAAACATAAACTGTATTTTCCCAAAGCAAAGCCCTGCAGTATCGCACAATTATTTGTAAGCCCCTTGACGATACTCTTTTGTTTCACTGAACAATACGTTTTTATTTACTCTTAACAGCTATCTCTACACTAAATTTAACTTCTCTAAACACAATCCTATGCACTCTCAGTGGTGGCCCAGAGGCAACATAGGGGGTACCACAAAATTAGGGAAGGGTACCAGCACCCTCTATTAAATTAGCTAAATTATTATCAATTAAATTGGATTTGTATAGCCCACTTTATATAAAAATAAAGGACATAAATATATATAACATATATTTCATATTTGTAAATGCTGAATAAAAGTTTACAGCGGGAGAAGAGGGGCTGCTACACACTTAAAAATCAACTACACAAAGAAAACTGCTTCTTGTTCAAAAGGTGTGGTAACACTTTAGAAAGGTCGAAGATGACAATGTTTGTTGCCACAAGTGCTTTTACTAATGAGGGCAGAAACACAGCAATGGACCTAAAGCAAGAACTCAGAATCAGAATCAGAAGTATTTTATTGCCAAGTACGTTCACACATACAAGGAATTTGCTCTGGTAATTGGTGCAAACAATGAACATAGAACATAAAGACGCAATAAATACAGCATGCATGGAGAGCAATAAAAAATGGGAAACCAGTATATATTTACTCACTGTTTACTTCTAATTTACTCACTTTTTATCAATATTTATACAAAGTAACATTTATTTTGAGAAACATTTCTGAATAAAAATATATAAAAAATATAAAAAGTGAAGTAAAAAGTGAAATGCTAAATGCAAAACAGTTAACAGTGTCATATTGCAATATGCAATGTAATGCAGTATAATATAATATGATATGATATAATGAGTTAATTTAACACATCCTAGAGGTGTGGGGGTGGAATAAAAGTCCGAGTCAGGTGGGGGTCCCGGGCCTTGTTGATAAGGCCCACTGCAGTCGGGAAGAAGCTGGTCTTGTGGCGGGAGGTTTTGGTCCTGATGGCCCGCAGCCTCCTGCCCGAGGGAAGAACCTCAAAGGAAAAGTCCCCCATTCAATTTTTTACTAAAAAGTAAATTTGAGAGATAATGTGTGACAGCTTTTCTGTGACGTTTCTGTTTTTCTCATTTCCTTGTTTTGTCTCCCCTCTGCAGGTGTGTGCCAGCTCCTTCTGATGACTCAGCGATGGTGCAGCCACGGACCGCTCACCACCTCACCTGCAGATCATTCGGCAGGATATCTACCCTGGTCGTTCTCAACGCTATAGTCAGTGGCGTTTCTACATAAGATGGCGCTGGTGTGCAGAAAGCTAAATACTGCATATCTGAACTTTGTGGCAAAAATATATTTTATTTTATTTTATATGCAAAGAAGCGTGAATGTGTGTGTGAATAAACAAGACTCACAAGCATTATAGTCTTGTTTTGGAGTCATTTGATTCGTGTGTGTTTCTGTCTGTGTGCTTGCTTTGTGAAACGCTTCCCTCTTGCCGTCCGTCTCTGCTCCGGGCTTTGTGAAACGCTTTTCGCTTGCCGTACTTCTCAGCTCTGGGCACAACAGGGCAAGCGGCAGACCAGTGCCATGGGAGCACCAATCAGCGTGAACCACACAGGCCACTGTTAACATTGGAAGGTAGTGATTATTTAGATGGGCCCTACGACGTCTCCCAGAGAGCTACTCGACTCCAGCGTCAGCGTCACCCGGAAACAGGCTGACGCTCCGGTTCCGCGTCACCTGAGCTCACAGGCTACCCCCGTCAGTGGACACCACCCGAGTCTGTGGAGAGGTTCACTCACATCGGATGAATAATACGTTTTGAAGTTCTGCTTGTTCTCCTGGCAGAGAGGCTAAAGACGTGTGAGCTCCCGTTTCTGAGGTTTGTCAAGTTTAGTATTGTATTTATCTGTAACGTAGTGCTTCGCAGGTACCTGTACCTGGTTGTTAGCCTAGCTTAGCTAGCCCGCAGGCTAGCAGCAGTAATAGCGATGCTAACGGGACTGTAGGCTACGGAGTTATTGACCCGACATGAAGCCACATGATCCGGGCCACCCAGCAGAGAGAAGCGTTAGTTTATGAGGATGAGTGTGTTTGGAGAATAAGCTCCCCCACGTAAGATATCTAATTGAATGTGAAGTTATTTCACTCGCCAACCCATTTGACTTGACTACGTACCACAGATTATTTTTCTGCAGAAACAGATTTACTGTGATCAACTGAAACGTGAGTGTAACAAGATCGCTCTGTCACCGGGGTTCTTAGTCAGGACTCAGGGGGACCACAGGTAAGTGTCTCAGTAGCTTCTTTATTCTTCAGACACTTCACACACAAATCTCACAAGCATACATAGATCACAGGTAGCTTTGCACTGAGCGTCCCTCGTCCGGGCGTGGACTGGCTTCTGTGAGGCTTGTCCCGAGCCCCAGCTCGCTACTGCTGATAAGGGGAGAGAGTCTTTAGTGGAACTGAAACACCTGAGTACAATTAGACTCCCTCCCAGGCACCGATCCCAGCACCCCATCTCCACTCCCTCCCTCCTGTAGCTGACGCTGACCATCCCCCACTACCACAGTGAGTATTTATAGTAGTACTATATTCAGTTTTTTACATGGTTAATCTTACCCACCACCTATTTCCTAAACTGAAATGATTATAATCTGATGAACTTTGAAGTAATAAACTTATTTTTACAATGTAAAAGTCTGTTAAGGAGTTAACATGGCAAGTGTATGACTTTCTATATCTGTTTATTTGTGTTGACTGATCCTCTAGGATGTCCAACATGAGACAACTGGAATCCAACCAGACTGAACACTGAGTCATCACTTCAACACTGACTCCAGGTACAGACATATTTTCATCACTTACAAACAGTCAAAGTAAAGTATTGTACATAATACATAATGTATTAAATAATATATGCAATACTAATCATGTGGAAGAACTCCATACATTACATTCATTGTCTTGGTAGTGCACAGTTTAATCCAAAACCATATTCAAAATCAGTAGTTGAATATCCACAGAAAATAAGGATACAAGCTTTGTTCATAAGTAACACTTCCTCTACAATAATGCCATACTTTTATGTTTCCTATCATTTTATTAGGTACGGACGAGCCTGAAGGACACAGCTGTGCTGACCGTGATTAGTCTTTTATGGCAAAGAAGAAAAATAAAACACTGGGTTCTTATCTAAAGTGTATCAAATCAGAAAGCAAAAGATAAACATTGTTCTAATAAGTGTTCATTTGAATATATAATATATAATGAATATATAAATTAACTATATTATCCATGACACTTAGCAATGATTGCCAAAACAGTTGCAGGTAATCTGCACAACTGGTGCAGGTCATCCTCATGTTGACCAGCCTGAAGCTTCCGATCTCCACCATGTTGCTGCTGAGGACATCAGGGGCTGCAGTGCATCATCTAATGAAAAGAAGAAACTCACTTTAAAAGAATGTTTTGTGTTGTGTATGTTCCAGCAAAGACTGGTTCTTACAGTTTATTCTATGTTCAGCAGGTGGAAGCACTACAGATTTAAGACAGAACCGATGTACTGGGCTCTGGGTTTGTACCCTTATGGTTGAATGCACATATTGTAAGTCGCTTTGGATAAAAGAATCAGCTAAATGAAATGTAATGTACTGAAAGAAACAAAACATTGTACAAATAGATAAAATGTATTTGTACCTCATCTTTAATATTCAAGGTGATAATCTCCCACAGAGCTGTTGAAAACAGTCCACATCAAGTCTCTACTTCTCTCAGAGAGAAATCATAATTATATAATAAATAGAACTGTTTACAACACTGGTGTGTGGAGATTATAATCTTATCTCAACTGTCTAATTTACATGTAGCGTATTGATATTAACTTAATTTATTATGATTAAAATCAAGACGCAACCAAACACACGACTCTAGTAATGAAGTTAATTTGCTTCAATCTGTTCATTACACATTAAATAAACGTTAACCTTTTTAACAATTACATATTAAAAACCACTTGAGGCATGTACGCATATGATTATTATAATTGATAAAGCAAAAGTTTTTTTTGTGTAGTTTCAAGGTTACTTACCTCTAGTGAGTTCGTTGTGAAGATCAGGACCATCCTGAAGCAGCAACACTGCAGCGCTAGCCGGTTAGCAGCCACGTCGGGTAGCATGCAGCCTCCTTTCAGTGTTCACTCAGCCGATGGGTGACGTCAAGTATCCTACGTTGATTATATATAGTCTATGGCTTTAATTCATAAAGGCAACATCTTTGTGTTGCGCTTACTGCTGGCACTCAAAATGCAGCCCACAATATATCTTAATGGTCTATATAGGCCTACTGCTTATAATAATCAGCTACCTCTATTTTTGTGACGGTGACATGACGTCATACAAAATTGCCCCACCAGAAATTTCAGGCCAAAATCGCCACTGGCTATAGTGGTAGTCACTCTTTCTTGGCCGCTCTGTATTGTGTATTCATTGTTATGTCCTTTTGTCACTCGATCCCATTACTGCCCGTTTTTTTCCTTGTGTCTCCAGGATTTGGTCGCGAGTGGTGTTGCTTTTCAGGGATCTAACAAGACAGGCTTGCCTTCAGCGACAGCACGTTCATTAATCTGCCGCTTGTGGCACTCACAGACTTCTGCGAAGAGTATCACATAAGAGGGGCGGAGACGGCCCTCTTATGTGATACTCTCCATTGGCCTCTGTGATTCGACTCAGACCCCCTAAGGAAGCCCCCTGTGACACCGCTCACAGGGTTGTCTTTGGTGCGGGCGTCCGAATGACTCACAGCCTGTCCCTGGTAATCTTTGACTAGAAGAAGACTGTACAGAAAACTCTCGCCTAAAAACCCCTCTTAACAGCTATAAAAAGGCCTATACGTACCTGGGGAGAGGTCCCTACAGCACTTCTCTACCCTGAGATGAGGTGTGTTTGTGCCCTAAGGTCGTCAGTAATTACACCGTGGTGTGGATGCGCTGGGAGCCTGTGTCCTCTGTTTGAAGAAAAACTATGCCTTGGTGCCTGGGGCGTTGCCACAGAAAACTAACCCTAACTCTAAGCAGGAACAGCCTTGTGTTAAAACCACAACGTTTTCGTTGAGAGGTGCGACGACAGAGGAACGTTAGGGGAACTCCAGTTAAAGAACTAGTTAGATATTGTTTTTAATCATTGGGCATATGACCTATGTACAAACTTCTTTTTGAACTCTAGATCAGGGGTTCCCAAAGTGGGGGTCGCGAGACACAGAGGCGGGGTCGCGAAATGCATTCCAAAAATACAATTATTTTTTTTTTTTATAAAAAAAAAAAATAATAATAATTTTTTGTAAGAGTCACTAAATAAAATAGCTTACACATCAGTTTTTTTCTTTTTTCTCCCCTTTTCTTCCTCCACAAAAAAAACAATTCCTTTTTTTATCTTACGACATAGGTTAGAGACAGTTCAATTTACAGCAGCACCAGTCACACGGTAGCTGGCCAAAACTCTTTTGGAAAGCAGCTGAAAATTATTGACAGTCACAATGAAACGTTGGTTAATACCAACCAAATCGAGGAGGCCACAGGAACAGGACAGGCTAGCGGAGAAGGAGAGGCTACCTGAGCAGACATGCACAAGCATGCACGCACGCACGCACAGTGCATGTGCGTGGCTGTGCGCAACATTATAAACCACCTCCAGTGTCGTTGGGGGTCCCCAGTCTCTGGCACCGTTATTTTGGGGGTTGCAGGCTGAAAAGTTTGGGAACCCCTGCTCTAGATGACAATGAGCCCCGTCCCTTTCTTATGATGTTGCAGCTGAGAGGTAAAAGTTTTTTCATGGGCTTTAAGTAGGGGTGTAACGATTCATCCACTAAATCGATTAATCGATTTATATTCCTGCGATCCAACTGAATCGATCTGTGCTCAGCAAATCCGCATTCCGGACGACATATATCGATTAAAAATCGATCGAAATGGTACATCATCGATTTGTATCGATACTTGGAAACTGCACATTGGATTTAAGCACAAAAACTGTATGGATGTGTGTTTGTTTGTGTGTTTTTTAGCACTTTAGACACGTTAAACGTTACTCGATTAAGTCTGCCTGTCTGTGACTTCATCGGTACGCACCGGCAGCCGCGCGGAACTCAGAACAACAACAAAACACAGCATGGCGGATGGCGGAGGAGACGGCGAGCAAGAAATTTACAAGCCAACTTATCAATCCAGTGTGTGGAAACATTTTGGCTTTTGCAAACACGGAGGTGTTCTAAATAAGTCGGTCGCTGTTTGTAGACTACCACGGAAACACAACGAATCTTTCCAGCCATCTACTAAGGCGCCATGGGATTAAACAAAACTCCGACAGTCCAGGCACCTCTAGCAGCGTTACCGCTGCAGCAGCAGCAGAAGGTAACTCCAACTCTGCAGAAACCTCAGGCCTCGACTGAAAATGCCATGAAGTGGTGGAGATCAAGGAGAAAGAGCTACCAATACTTTCAACACTTTCTAAACGGTACCTCTGTATCCCAGGCACCAGTGTGCCAGCAGAGCGAGTTTTTAGTACTGCTGGGGATATAGTAAACGCACAGAGAAGTGTTCTGCGACCAGATCATGTTGATCAGCTGATATTTTTGAAAAATATCTGTAGAGTCATTGAAGAGTAGTTGGTTACACCTGATCTTTTGTTAAATATTAGTGCACTGCTGTTTGTTTATTAAAATCAGAGTAGTAGCAGGTTCAACCACTGCTCATTTAACCTGAAAGAAGTTGGTTGCACTTTATTATTGTACTCTTTTTATGTTGAAAACCTCTGCAACAGCAGAAGTAGCAGGTAAACCCACTGTTAATTCAACCTGAAGAATGTTGGTTGCACTTTATTTTTGGTATTACTATTGTACTCTTTTTATGTTGAAAAGAACAGCAGAAGTAGCAGGTGGTTGCACTTTATTGTGTAATGTTTACATTCAAAATGGTTGCACTTCATTCAAATAAAAGGTATAATAAAAACATTTGCCATTTATTGTTGTTTGCTTGTTTATAATATCCATAATTAATTTAAACCTGATTTTCTTACAAGAAACAACAGGGATCTCGGAAACTTTGCCTGCACTGTCCAGTAAAGTTACTGAATCGATTTCAAGTCACTGAATCGAAATGGCGCTCCAACAACTGTGTGGAAAATCACCTCGCCTTGAAAAATAGTGTTAAAGAGTATAAGAAGGCCCTCCACAAAGCAAGAGCTGCTTACTACAACACATTAATAGAAAAAACATAAAAACAACCCCAGGTTTCACTTCAGCACTGTAGCCAGGCTGACAGAGAGTCACACCTCCACTGAACTCAGTATTGCTCGAACCCTGAATAGCAATATCTTGACGACCTTCTTTAATGATAAAATTCTAACTATTAGAAATAAAATCAACCTTCTCCTGATCAAGAACAGAAATCTCAGAAACAGCTGAGAATCTTAACAATTATTTAGATAGCTTCTCTCTGATCACCCTTGATCAGCTGACCAAAATAATACTAGTTATTACTCGGGAGTGATCTGACATGATCTGACATGTCCTTTCTCAAAAAGATGCAGAAGAACTAGTCCACGCCTTTGTTACATCCAAACTTGATTATAGTTATTCCTTATTATCAGGCTTCAGCAGTAAGTCATTAAAGACTCTGCAGCTTGTCAAAAATGCTGCACATGTATCCTGACAAGAGCCAGGAAAAGAGACCACATTTCTCCTGTATTAGCTTCGCTACACTGGCTTCGAATTAAATCTAGAATAGTATTTAAAATTCTCTTACTCACCTTCAAGACCCTTAATAATATAGTACCATATCAACCCACTAGAGCACTGCGCTCCCAGAATTCAGGCTTACTAAAGTCTCTAAAAGTAGAGTAGGAGCCAGAACTTTCAGCTAGCAAGCTCCTCCCCTGTGGAATCATCTCCCACTTTCAGTTCGGGAGGAAGACACCATCTGTACGTTAAAGATCACCCTTGGCTAATCACCCTTGCTTTATGATAAGGCTTATAGTTAGAGCCGGTCCAAGCTTGTCTTATACTTGCTCTTAGTTATGCTGCTATAGGTCTAGAACAGGGGTGCCCACACTTTATAGGCTTGTGAGCTACTCTCGAAATGACCAGCTCAACAAGATCTACCCCCCCCCCCCCCGTGCACGTACCCCCTCTTTTTTCGCGCCAGGAAACACACTGAAAAATGATTTTAAACGATATAGATAACATATTTTATATGATATATATGATTAAATATGCATCCCATAGTTTGTATTCCCCTTCTGTTGTTCTGGAGATTTAATTTTACCAATTTTACCAATCACATTATTAAATGTCCCCCTCTGCGCACAAGCAGTCATATAGATAAAAAGAGAGAGAGGGGGGGGCTACGTATTCTCCACATAGGTTTGAGTGGAGAATACGTAATTTACCCTCCACACCCGACATAGCAAACAGTGGAGAAGTTCTTGAAGATGGATGACATTAAATTAATAATTTAAGTGGAGAAGTACAGTGAGCTGTATGATCCTCCAGAGGTGGGACCAAGTCATTTTCTGGCAAGTCCCAAGTAAGTCTCAAGTCTTTGCCCTCAAGTCCCAGGTCAAGTCCCAAGTCAAGACAGGCAAGTCCCGAGTCAAGTCCAAAGTCAAGACTGACAAGTCTCAAGTCAAGTCCAAGTCTTGCAGTTTGAGTTTCGAGTCCTTTTGATTGCAGAGTAATAATATATTTATACAGATCTTGTATGCTTTTAAAAACTGTATTTATTTATTAAAACAAGTGCAATTGAAATTTTGGTCCACCTTTAGAGCACTAGTCTACAAACTTCTTGTTGAGCAGAGCTCATTCGGGTTCACTTTGCAGTGAACAGCGATCCAGCACAGCTGAAGAGTCACCTGCAGGCGGCCGAGGCAGGTAGGCCAGTCGGCTATTGAGTTTCAGGCAGTGTTGTCCATGAACGAGTTAAAAAGAACGCGTTCATTTTTATGAGAACGTTGAACTAAACGCAACTTAATGACAAATAATGAATTTGAACGGTAAACACGTTCATATTATCTGAGGTCAAGCTAAAACGTTACGTAATGTTTTCCTTCTCCTGAGGAGAGACGCTGTCTAAAACGAATGCTTGCACCATGTCGTTGTGATCGTTGTTGTGTTTATTTGAAATGAAATGCAGTCTTACAGGGCAAAATACCGTCCGAAAGTTGCAATTCCGTTTTTCAACTTTTTTTTGTTGAGGGGGGGGGGGGGGCTCTTGCATATAGCACCAAATGTGCTAGGGCCGCCCCTGTGTAGCGCAGTGATTCTCCCACCGGTGCGGCGCGGAGGCATAACAGGCGCGGGACCAGGAGGAGAGAATGCGAGGCGGATCTAATATTATAGCGAACTAATGTTTTGACGTCCGCATCTCTTTAACGGCGGAGCAGTAAACAAATCGCTCTTTTGCCGTCATCCACTCTATGCAGCTCTAGGGATTAGCGCTTCGGCGGCGCTTCGGCGGCGCTTCCGCGTCCGGTTTGAACCCGGCGTGACGAGCAGTCTGCCCCGGTTGACGTTCGCAACATCGTCCAGGGCGGGGGGCGTGGCAGTGGCGGCGGCGGCAGGGGCGGCGGCGGCAGGGGCGGCGGCGGCAAAAAAAAAAGAAAAGTGGGTACGTGCGCCGGAGCGTCCACGTGACTGCCTCTTGTCCAGTTGTGCGATCGACCCACACTGCCTTCGCGATCGACCGGTCGATCGACGTATTGGGCACCCCTGGTCTAGAATGTCAGGGTACACATGACACAGGGAGCTTCTCTTCCCAGCTTCTACTTCCTCTTCTCCCTCCTTATCACATCAAATAAATGAATACCTCATCAATACACGTTACTGACTTGACTTCTTCCCCGGAGTCCCTTTGCCTTATCGTCCGCAGATCCAGGGCCGCAGCTACTGCCACATCGTTAATTACAATGGTGGATTGCTTATCAGAGAGCGTGATCGTAATGGTGGATCCTGTATGGTGGATTCTGTATCGGGCTAGCTGATCGTGATAATCCTGATGGCGGAAGTAGACAATGACTGTGGACTGTAGTGGCATCAGATCTTGATGGTGGATCATAAGCGTGGTGGCTGCTGACCATGGACTATGATTACAACTAAACTGCTTGATATACAATATTTCTCTTCAGATACTCGAGCATTACAGACAATAATCCATCAATTCATTGACCTTCAGTTATGCTTCAAAATGTTTACCCTTTTCAATGCTGCTAAAACCTTTATCTTGATGATGTTCTCCTTAACACTTGACATATATTGCACTTCTGTCCGTCCTGGGAGAGGGATCCCTCACATGTGGCTCTCTCTGAGGTTTCTACGTTCTTTTTACCCTGTTAAAAGGGTTTTGTAGTAGTTTTTCCTTACTCTTGTTGAGGGTTAAGGGCAGAGGATTTCACACCATGTTCAAGCCCTATGAGACAAATTGTGATTTGGGAATATGGACTATACAAATAAAATTTGATTGATTGATTGATTGTATGATCAAAAAGGAGGAGTGTAATGGAAACTTATCACTGTATTGATACTGCTTATGTAACTGCCAAAACTGCCCTTTAATAACAGGGTTATCAGAGCTCAAGCTCTAGCTATCGTACTCGTCTCCTCCAGTTCAACCTTGTCGCACCCCCTCAGAATGTTTGTTATCTCCTGGGATTTCACTCCTGGGATTCCAGATTTCACCTTCTTCAAGACCTAGGATCCCGCTTAGATGCATAAATGAGCATGCCTGCAAAATGCTCGCCTTCGCATAGTGTATGGTTGTCTGACCCTCTTCGCAAATAAATTACACAGAAAGACTATTATTCCCAGTACTCTTTATTTCAGAAGCCTCACCAGGTCAAATTTACATCACAGATGTCATCCTGACATCATATAGTATAGTAATGCATTGACTTCTAGAACCCAGAAATCAAGACACAAGTTGAGAAAGATAAAACAATCATTTATCATTATGTAGTAGAAAGAACATCCTTATGTTTCATTATAAAATGGCATTACGACAGTACTTGAAAGCATAATTTACAGCAGTCACACATGTTGGCCTTGGGTCACTGGCTCATTATCCGTGTCCCAAAACAGGAGCTGCATCGTCATTCCTGTACTGGTGTGAAAGCTCACAGGCCTCAGCATCCCACGGTCCATTTTGTCCTTATATCTCACTAGAATTAAGTCGCATTCATGCAGTCCATGTCAACTTATGAATCTGGAAAATATCATGTGACATCATGGTATTTGACAGATATTTGCCTTTAGGTGGTCATGAGTTACTGGTAAGTATATCACATGAACTGAACCAATGAGAAAGCTGCTGCATGATATAAGTAATGGAAAACCAAGGCAACCTTACTATTGTAATCTATATCAAGTACAGCTTCAAATCTGGACACGTTTTTGATCCCTGGTACTGACCAATATTAGCTATTTGAAAGTAAACGTAGGTCAAACTCACCCAGGATGAGGCTGAACATACTGAGGAGCCTGAGGCGTGACAAATAGATTGTTACATGTCGCATCAATTTCCAAGAGGCTTTCAAAGCGACCAGCTATTAACATGACTTTATATGTATACAATAATTCATTCATTGTGGGCCACTAAGCCGTAAACAAAAAAACATGAGACGTAAAAACGTTATGTTGATACATTAAATGGCAAATCCTCCTACTATCACTGGTAATGTTAGAAGTTTATCTTCCAGTCACACAGACTTTTAAATCAAGGTGATAAGTCTAACAGTGGCAGCTTCTGTAAATTCTAGACTAGATGATGTGTAGGAAACCAGAGTAATGACGTGTTAACGTGCCTGGCATCACCAGATCCATTAGCAGGTCTAGTACCTCTTAGTTCCTTTTTTGATTTTCAATTAACTGTTGCAGAACAGACCTTAAACTAATCAGAGCAATTAAATGTGTGACAAAGGCCAGAGCGACAGAAAAATGTTAACAGACTAAAATAACCAGCAGTTATCTCTTATTTTTTATGAGAAAATACACTGTCTCTTGCTTCAGCTGTGCTCCCACTCGGTGCTTCTCTGGCCCTGTTTTACCAATTTAAGAAAAGATAGAGACAAGCATGCAACATTGCAGTAGTTGTTTGCAAAGGTAAAGTTAGGAACATGACTAATATAAATTAATATGAATATAAGATGTGCAGTCAATATGAATATGAAAATAAGATATACAAAATATATTCTACAGGGACTAAAGGGCTCATTGTTTTGAGAGTTCACCTTTTGACAGAGGTGATAAGTTGTGCAGTTCTAATGCTGTGGGCAGGAAAGATTTCCTATATCTGTCCTTGCAGCATGGGAATTGAAACAGTCTGTTGGAGAAAGTGCCCTGCTGTCTGTCCACAAGGTGGTGGAGAGGGTGCTTGTGATTGTCCATGATGGATAACAGTTTGTTCAGTATTCTCCTCTCCATCACCACTTCAAAAGAGTCCGGTTTGCAGCCAATGACGGAACCAGCCTTCTTAATGAGTTTGTTAAGTCTGTTGGTGTCACCATCTAATGCTGCTCCCCCAGCAGACCACACCAAAGTCCATTGTCGATGTGGATTGCTTGTAATCCTCCACTGTGCCAACATCCTCTCCCAGAATACAAAGTAACCCCTTCTTCGACGTGATAAAACAGAAAAAACATAACATGCCTCCATCCTGCGGTGTCATCCATGCAGTTTTACAGTGTCTGTGAGAATGTGAATGGGCTTCCAAGGAGGATATCAGAGGACATTTACACTAAAGACACAGTGTAAATTACACCGTTTTTATTCAAAGATAAATGCACATCTAGTGCTAGATGCTCCTGTGGTAGCCTTCAGTTGTCATACAAACTCAAAAGGTGTTAAGTTTGTCCAGTTTGGACTACTGTAAAAAACATGGCATCACAACTGTAGAGGGGACTGATGTAAGTATTTAGATATAAATGTCTCATTCTAATGGTCTGTAAAGTGTATGGTTTGTATTTATATAGCACTTTTCGAGTCCTGATTGCCACTCAAAGTGCTTTATAGTACAGTTTGTACATTCCACCATACATTCATACAATGCTTATATGTGCAGCACTGTTCTATATGAGAAGGGGCAATTTGGGATTCAGTATCTTGCTCATGGACACGGCATTCGGAATGATGAGGACTGGGATCAATCCGCCACCTTCTGGTTAGAGAAAGCCTGCTTTAACCCTTGAGCCACAGATGCCCCCTTTATTCTAGGTTAAAGAAGACAATTTGTATAATTTAGATAATTACACACATGTGAAAAAACCTCTAGGATTATTTAATATTTAATTTCTGCCAATAGATTGCTTCACCTAAAACTTTCAAACTGTACCTTTTATACCAGGCCGGAACAGGGTATTCATCAATATGATGCCTGAAAGAGACATCATTTAAGATATATGTGGCTGGCCCAACCAGTTTCAGGATGGATGGAAACCTGTGTAAATTGGAAGGAGGGGCAGATCCATCTCTGAGATTGACTACATGTGCTTTCTTATTGGTCTGGTCTGGTTTACACACTACAGTGCCTCTCCCTGGTTCAGAAGCCCCACAGTTTGTTATTGTAATTGATGACACTTCTACCTATAGGTTCCCTCATCAGAGAACTGCCAGGACTCATAAGTTTGCACAAGAAAGTTTCTTTATTTTTGTCTTTTTAGATACACATAAACACACTCTTTTCCTCCACTGTCCTTTGGCCATCTTTAGCCTCGTTAACCAGGAGAATCTCTGGCTTTATGTTAATCCCAGCAGCCCTGCACACTACTGCTGATAAAGGGGAGGAAGTGATAAGTCAATGCAGAACAAAAACTCTCACTCATGCAGCCAATGTCGTCCAAACCCCACTACTACAGTAATAAATCATCAACAGTGATAGGTGAAGCAACTAACAAATAATCCAAGTTGAATTTAAAAGAAATAAAGGTCAGCATGATTAGAAAACATGTTTGTTTAACTTTTTACTGTGTTCATGATTTGTCAATATGAACTATATCCTCTTGTGCTATGAACAAACACTGAATTTTCTGAAAGTTCAGAGTTCACAAGATGTGAGGTAAAAAATTTTTTTGCGTGATGTTTTACATTTGAATGTGTTTAAATGGGTACCACTTTATTGAGGGCACTGACAAATAGCAGTGCAGGGGATGAAGGCTTGGAATTGAACAGGACTTGGCAACTGTTCAGCAGGCGTAAGAAAGAGCTCGGGAGCAGACAGATGAGCCAGGGGTTAAGTGAAGCTGGAGCTGGAGACCGATGGAGATGAATTCCTTATGGAGAGGTGATAGTCAGAAAGCCAAGCAGACAAACATGCAAATTGAGGCGAGCCTGAAGCTCAAGGAAATGAATCTAATCCTGAGGAAATTACATCCGGATAAATCGGAGCAAGATTTTCAAAGCAGCAGGGAGCACTTGGTAGCAAACTGGCTGAAGCAATGATACAGTGGGTGAAGAACTGGAGTAGATGCAATGCAGGGCTTGTGAGTTGCGATATGGCTGGTAGACAGATAGGGGAATAAGACACAGGGGGAAAGAGAAAAAGAGCACTAGAAATCATCTACTTAAAGCGGAAGTTCACATTATCTACTGACCACAAGGGGTGGGTGAAGTGTTTGAGCGCAAAACACTTCTTGAGTTAAACTTTGTTGCAAGCAGAATGCAATACAATTGAGGTCAATGGTGAGTCCTTCTTCAGACGTAATAAAACAAAAACGTAACATGCCTCTATATTGCTTGTGTGGTGTCATCCAAGTGCCCAGACATTCATATTTTGAATCAAAATGAGGTCATTTACACTGTGTTTTAAGCCTAAAAGTCCACCAGAAGTTGCTAAGCCACGACTGCATACCTGTTCATGGTACTAACAACATTGTGAAGTTTGCAGATGACACAACGGTGATTGGCCTCATCAGCAACAACGATGAGTCTGCCTACAGAGAAGAGGTCCAGCACCTGGCAGAGTGGTGCACCGACAACAACCTGGCCCTCAACACAAATAAGACCAAAGAGCTCATTGTGGACCTCAGGAAGAAAGGTGGCACACACACCCCCATCCAAATCAACGGGACGGAGGTTGAGCGTGTCACCAGCTTCAAGTTCCTGGGTGTCCACATCTCTGATGACCTCTCTTGGACCCTCAACACCTCAACCCTGATCAAGAAATCACACCAGCGTCTTTTCTTCCTGAGGAGGCTGAAGAAGGCCCATCTGTCTCCTCAGATTCTGGTGAATTTCTACCGTTGCACCATCGAGAGCATCCTCACCAACTGCATCTCGGTGTGGTATGGCAGCTGCACTGTTGCGGACCGGAAATCACTGCAGAGGGTGGTGAAAACTGCTCAACGCATCACCGGTTCCACACTCCCCACCATCGAAGCTGTCCAGAGGAAGAGATGTCTGCGGAGGGCCCGCAGCATCACCAAGGACAGCTCTCACCCCAGCCACAGACTGTTTGCCCTCCTTCCTTCTGGGAGGCGTTACAGGGTCTTCCGTTCCCGTACCAGCAGGTTCAAGAACAGCTTCATCCCTGCGGCTGTCACCCTGCTGAACTCTGCACAACAGCCGCACACTGCATAGCAGCCGCCCCCCACACACACCCCCCCACACACACACACCTTCTCCACTGACTATACTTCCCCCCTCCACCCTGGCTTGGACTGCCACACCCCCTCCTCCAACCACTGAACATTTGAACATTCGTACATTGCACTGACTGTTAGTTTGTTTTTTTATACTGTATTATCCTGCTTATAGTGTATTCATATTTATATATATTTATATTAGCTCATAGTGTATTCATTCCTTATATCTTTCAATTCCTGTTAATTCCTGTTAATACTGTTATATTCCATATATATTTCTACTGTACAGATCCTATTTATTACATTTTTTACTTTAATATGCACAATACTCTGCATTAATATGCACAATACTCTGCACTTTGCAGTATTGTGCTTCCTCGTCGGAAGATATCAGCGGACAGAGTTAATCTGTCACTTCATGCCTCTGGCTGCTGCACCCAGCGTAACGTTTCACTAAACCACATGATGTAGCCTCTGTAATGGGCTTTAGTTTTACACACTGTCGTGCGCCTTGACCATACGTATTTGGTGCACTTGTGACAGAGAGTGCCTGACGCTGTTAACAGAGAGATATCGAGATGTGCACTTTTATGTGCACTTGCTCAGATCTTGATGACGCAAATCTTGGTTGACTGACTGAGTTGATAACCAACGTTGTGTCACCGCTTAGCCTGATTGCGATTGTTAGATTAAGTTCTCCCAGATATCAGAAATATATCCTGGGTATGTTGAACTTGTTTTGTAGTACAGGCCCCTGGAGCTTCTCACAGTGAGGATCTTCCAGGTGGATTATCAATAATAGCAAATATGGCAATAAACATTCCCACTCAAGCTACATCAACAAACAGTTTACAGCTCGCCCAGATGGCGTGATAGTCATGGGAGGGGACTTCAATCATGCAGATCTCAAACTGGTCATACTCACATGTCCTAAACATTACCTCATTGCTATGCATCCTGCAAACAGCTGTGGCTCTTTTTTCACTTATCCCAAAACAAATAAACATACTGGCTAGACTAAGAGAGACAGTGGAAATACTACCGCTTTTGTCTACAAAGGTGCCAAATCCTTGAGAGAACTTGGTGAGTATGGGTTTATCATCATGAGGAACACTTTATTACAAACAGTCATTTGATCCATGGTTAATATAAAAGTTTAAACATGTCAGGTTTTGATAACAGGTGTTTCATAAATGTAAATAAACACACTGTGTGGACTCAACCTGTAGAGATGTGGAATAAAATTCAAATATGTAACAAAAATGCTATGTGATGTGTCCTCTGGTTAGATTTGCCTGTTTGTATGGTGACCTGAGCTTCTGCCTCTTGAAGCAGGGATGATGTGTGCTTGGATTTCAGATGCTGGTAAGTACAAACAGTGCCTGGAAATGTGTGGACAGGAATACAGAGGGAATATGTCTGCACTGGGTCAGGGAGGCTTAGTGGTGAGAGTCTCCTTCTCAGCTGAAGGACTCCATCAACCAGTATCTGCTGTGTTGAGGATCCATAAACATGATCCTGAATCCTAATTAGCTTCAGGATGATCTTAAAGCCAAAATTAATCATACTTTCTAATGAAAGAAATTATAAGAATAAACCACAACATTAATTTCACTTGGAAAAAAATCAGACTTTGACATATTTATACGATAGTGTTGAGACATTTAAAACAGATCTTTTTCCCTATTATACAAGACCTGGTAAAGAAGAGTCCAGTATCAATAATGTAAATATACAACCTTCTCGAGGATTTTAGACAGGAAAAAGAGTTTGGATATTAGTCTGGTGTTGGCTTTAACCTCCGGGTCCAGAGTGAGTTTTTGCAGAAGGGGTTTGATTACAGCTAGCTTAAAGGACTGTGGTACATATCCTGATGATAATGATAGATTGATTGTATTCAGTAAAGTACTATTATTTAGGGTCAGAAGTTACTTTCTTTGAATAACTCTGTAGGATTGGGATCTACGATAGTAGAATAAGAGAATATGGGTATCGAGTTTTAAATGATGCTGACAATCATAAGCGAAGAGGGAAAAAGAGGAAGAGAAACTAGGCAAACTAGAATAGGCAAATTAGGCCCTGAGGTTTGAATGTATAGATGGATAAAGGAATTTTTGATCAATAGATTAATACAAGTCAGAACTGATTGAAAATGGCATACCTGAAGGCAGTATAGTAAGTCCTTCATCATTTTCAATAATGATGTGATTATGGAAATAGAAAATGGGATTGGATTCTCACTGTTTGCAGATGATGGAGCAATCTGGAAGAGGGGAAGAAATCTGGAATTCAAAGATAAAGTATGAAAACTGCAGAGAGTAATTATTAAGTTAGAAGTGTGGTCATATAAATGGGGTTTAGAATTATTAGTGGATAAGACAAAAATAATGTTCTTTACAAGGAAAGTAATGTAATGGATAAAATTATGGATAAATCAAAGAAAATGTAAAATATATAAGGTGCTTCGTGTGAAGTGAATGGGGGGCAGATAGATCAGCTTTGAAGGCCATTTGACAGGGGATTAATTAGATCAGCCTTACATTATGGTTGTATGGTATATGGATTAGCAGCAATGAGATTGTGTATTGGTGCTTTTAAAATAACCCCAACACCAGCATTACAGGTAAAATTGGGAGAATTGCCTCTAGATACGATAAGAAGTCAGCATGCATTAAATTACTTGGCTACTTTACAGGGATGAAGTAAAGAATATGCAACACAAGACAGTTCAAAACCTTATTGGGAAAAGGAGAGGAGAGACACAAAAAGCTCTGGATGGAGAGCACCACAAAGAGCAACAGAACTAAACAGAATAGAATTAAACTTCAGTCCAACAGCACCATTACCAGCAAAAGCAATGTGGATACTTCCTGATGCTAATTTAGATTTCACACTATTAAAAAAGGGTAGAGGGGCTATTTTTTATTAGCATACAATACAGGCACATATTGTAAGTAACTACAGTTATATCCATTTTTTACAGATGCATCAAATAATGTATTCAATAATGTGGGAATAGCAATTATAATTCCAGACTTTCATATTAAAATAACGAAAAAGATCAGTGAGGGGTTATTGGTATTTTACAAGATATTTTATTCATGCCTCTGACGCAAAACCAGATCGGGATAAAAAAAAAAGGTGGTGACAGTAAAACCTTGAATACATTTATTATAATATCGATAGCAATCACATATGATTTTTCATTGCCTGGTCTCTTAGGAAGAACAACAGGCAAGATTTACTGTGTTATTATCAAGTTCATAAGAGACACAGATTTGGCTAAAAGGATATTGTTTTTTCCTGCAGAATCTCATGCACACTCCAGTCCAGTTGATGGCGGTAATGCACCTTTAAGCTGGTTTGTCAAACGCCAATATACTCTGAAGAAGATGAGGAGTAGGAAGAAGTTGGTGCGACATGCCCGTGCTACTTCTGCGTTAAACGTCATCCATAAACATAGTGGGCTTACATCCCGGACACCCTCGCTTTAGGTCTTCGACGTTGTCTTGAGTTGAACACGTAACCTCCACTGTAAGTGTAGTTACCTGTCTGTGCTCTGCATTATTATGTTTAATTTATAAAGGTAAGAGTTATTTACTTGTATGTCTCCACTGTTGGTTAGCGGTGCAACCAGCTAGCAGCTAACAAGCTAACACCAGTCGTCAGAAGCCAAAGTTGGCAGCAGTTCAGACTGTACCCTTACCAATAGTCGTCTGCCAGTCAGTGTCTAAACCAGGTGCTCCGTCTGCTTTGATAAGTCTCATCACCTCCACAGAGAACCTGCCGTAGAAGGATGGCTTAAAAAAGCTGCTTTCTTGTCCTTCACAAAAACTGACCAAAGTCAACTAGCCTAAAATAGCCGCCTGTGTTAAGTTAACACGAGTTAAAATGTAAACTTCCGGTTGAAACTTCTATAATAAGTTGGGGAAATGTTCGGGCTCATTGCTTTCCACGGTAAAAATTGTATTATTATTATATTATTACTTTAGCAGAGAAATATGTAGAATTAAAATGTAGAGCGTTAATGAAGCTTTGACAACCTTTTGTTTTGCTGGAGATGCTGCATTTATGACTGCAGTAAACCTTTGTCCTATAATCCATGTCACCAATGATTAAAAAGGAGAACATTACAACTAATGCATAAAGGAATTAAGATCAAGGCTGTTGCTCTGTGTTGTGGGAAACTTGCCTGTATAATGGGGACACATTTACATAAGTGGATTCACTGTCATGTAGGGCTTGGTGTTGAAACACAAGTTGTCTATATACACATGTACAACTCCTGAAGGGATCAAATGTATATCTCTAGTAGTATTTACCGAGAAATATGATATACACTATAACCTGCTGGACTATATACTAGAGTATTTATAATGTTTAGATTACACACACTGGACGATTTGGCCAGAACTTCTGACCACGCACACCATTTGTAGGAAACAACATGAAATTTCTCACAAACCTTTTTCTACTCATTCATTCTTTTAATGGCGTTTGGCAAACTATTTTAAGTTTTAGTTATTTTCTCCTAACAAGACCAGGTTTCCTCCAAAAAGTTTGCCAATTATCTACAAAGTCCACACCATTTGCAGGACACCACCTCGACAGCCAGCGGTTAAAAGGTATTTATGTGGAGTAATAAGCAAGTTATTATACTTTAACACTATTTTTCCAGTGTTAACATGCTAACTTCAGCTTCAACGGAATATGTGGACATGTGCACCACTTGCTTTTCAGATTACTAAAACATTACAAACTTTACCTCAGATGATGGAAGCTAACTGTGGTAGCAGCTAGTTCTTAGTGCAGTCAGAGTTCAGTGAGGTCACTGTATATAATTTGAGTACACAAACTTACTTGACAACTTATTTTCTATGTGTATGGCATCACTTTTTCATCCTAAGATATGTTTTCTTTGTGTTTTTCTTTTCATTTTAACATCAGTTGCATGTTGAAGTGACATTAACCCCACCTAACTTGCTCACCCTTAATCCTGTGGACAATCTAGAGGTGTGCTCTCACGTCAGCTCATCCAGAGTTTCTTTGGGACTTTATACTAGGGGGCCAGGCGGAGAATTCAGATTCAGGAATGACATGACGGGAGCTGTAAAGCTGCCTACAGGTTTACCTGGGGGAGAAATATTTCAAGTTTAAACAACATGAGTGCATTCAACGCTAAGGCTAGATAATCCTTTCTTATCACTCTAAGTCCTAATTTTAAACTGCACTCAGCCCCATGTCACCACTTCCTACATTTTGCAGTGAGGTCGTACTGTGGCCAGAATGCCACCCAGTAATTACTCTGACAGAAGAGATTGCAGGTATTTTTGATGCGTTTCACTGACTGTGTGCTTGTAATTTCTAGAAAGATCAGTATGAAAGGTGCTGATTTAATAATGATTAATTGAAAGTGAAAATATTTGTTAGTTGCCACACTAGACTAAAATATAATCAATAGATCACCGCCTGTATTTGGAGTTGATACTGTATGTAAAGACGGTGTTTTTTTTTGTCTCACCCTACAGTCTGGGTGAACATCACAGCAGCAGAAAGGAGGAGGAGGAGAACAGAGGGAAGATCATGCAGCGTATTCTGACTCCTGGGACACTGTTGCGTATGGCAGCAGTGCGCCCACTGCTGGTTGACATCACCCTACCTAAGCCAGCAGTAGCATTGTGCTGCTGTGCTGTCCGTCTGATACCAATGCCATCTGCAGGCCAACACTGGCTCTCAACCTCAGCCTCCAGCAGGGAGGCACATCAGCCGAAACACCAGCCACCACAGGAGGAGCCTAAGTCCCAAAAGGTTCAGAGAGGGGAGGCTAGTCCTGATGCTGCAGAGGTGGATCCCCTGCAGGACAAGTCCATCGGCCTGTTCCAGAGGTTTAAGAGGACCTTCAAACAATATGGGAAGGTGATGATCCCTGTACATCTAGTGACGTCCTCGGTCTGGTTTGGAACCTTCTATTACGCTGCTATGAAGTGAGTTTACTTTTGTTCTTAGTTTCTGGCTTTGTGTTTGACAGGATTTTATTTGTAGGGTTTTGTTTGTAGGCCCCCCAGTTGCAGGATAATATAATATTGTTTAGAACACAGTATAGCATTAGTCAGAAGTATAAGTCCTGGTCAAAGTAATTGCCATCCCTGAATTTCAAGTTAATTATTAATTTGAAAAGTGAACAAACTTTGTCTAACCCCTACATATATATATATATTTTTTTATATTCTTTATTTTTTTACAGATGTTTTCAAAAACATACATCAATTGTCTATCAACCTTTTTCAAAATTAGGTAACCTTTTACATTTTGGGAGAGGTATAGTGTGTACATGTAGACAATAAGTACAGATAAAAAGAGAAAAAACAAATACATGAATAAAAACAACCCCAAAAAAACAACAATGTTAGGTGGTGACTTGATTTGATTGATTGATTGACTTGAGAGAGAATGGGATAGAGGTCGATGAGGCTTGCTAAATCAAGTCAACATTACAGGGTCATTAATTCAGTACCTCCACAAAATCTGGCCTTAAGGGTTTTACTTATCTCACCCATTATTTCCATAATGGAATGAACTCAGTTTTCCGAAGACAAAGGAAAAAGTATCCTTTCCATAACATAAATGTAATTTGCTAAATCTATCCACTCCTGTATCGTGGGGGGCGCAGGAAGCAGCCAGCACCTTGTGAGCGCTTTTTAAAAAGCTGTTATTAGTATGCCAATCATATATTTATCTAGGCGCCTTGTTTGGAAATCAACTTTTCCTAAAAATAATGTTGTAAACTGCAGGGGCAGGTCAGTATTAAGAATGCCTTTTAATGCTTTATGAACCTCTGCCCAGAAAGGTGTTATCACTGGAAAATCCCAGAATACATGCCAGTGATTTGCTTCCCGAGACCCACATTGTCTCGAGCTGGTGGGCTCCCCTCCAGCAAAACATGCTTTCTGCTTTGGTGTAATAAAGAAACGAATAATACACTTCCACCCAAATTCCCGCCACACGTTAGAGTTGGTGCATTCGCACTTGAA
Organism: Limanda limanda; assembly: GCF_963576545.1. NCBI lineage: Eukaryota > Metazoa > Chordata > Actinopteri > Pleuronectiformes > Pleuronectidae > Limanda > Limanda limanda. Next base: position 28,959,933 of record NC_083646.1, read on the forward strand.
TGTAAGCCAAATTTATCTTACATTTAATTTGCCCCACCTTATAGTTTAATGTCGCATCCCCCTCCACAGTACCCACATAAGCGTCACTCGAGGCAACAACAGCCAGCACACATTCACACTTGGACCAAATTACTGGCATATATGCAAAGAACTGTGCTGGAAATAATCACACACTTCTGCACTGACTCTGAATGAGTCCACACTATTGTGAAAATGCTTGCTATTAATAGTCAATAAAAACATTCCAGCTGATCTTCTCCATGCTAACTTCTTCCGAAGGCTAACAACATCTGCTCACACCATCGCAAGGTAAATGGTGTCACAAAACCTGACTCTTTAGGGTTAGGGTTAGAACACCAACTGGTCTGAATTCTTACACAGTGATGCCTTTTGGCCTCCGAAATGCCATGAAACGTGTTATTGGTGATTTGTTGGGGTGTGCAGAGGATGATCTGATGGTTTACTCAGACACAGGTGAATGTCACCTAGAGCGTTTGTGCTTTTCACCCACTTGGCTTAGACAAGGCTCACTGTTAACCTCGCTAAGTGTGAGTTTGCAAGGTCAACTGTGACCTAGCTCAGCCTAGTGGATTGGCAAGGCATAGTGCCTCAATGCAAAATTACAGGGTTTGCAGCAGTTTAATCTTGACAACCAAAAAAAAGCTAATGAGCTTTCTCTGCCTCGTTGGCTACATTTCAGCGGTTTTGGCCCCGCTTGCTGAAGGGAAAGGCACAATATCTCTGGTCCCTCAGTTAATAATGAAAGGAAATTTCAAAGTTTTCAGTTACAAAGTGTTTTTTTGGAGAGTGTTGGGGTTGCCATCATTAAGAGTTTGAATAACTGGGCACCAATATCCTGGTTTCACGGAGGAATAAGACACGCAGCCGTCATCGGTGTTTACCTGAACCGTCATTTAAAGAATAAAGCATAGACTTCAGAATAAGGGCCCATAATAATCATTTGAATAATCGTGATTTCGATGTTGTCCAAAGTAATCGTGATTATGATTTCGAGCAGCCCTAGGACATAGTGTTGCACGGTGTACCGGTACTAGAAAGGTACCGCTGTACCCTTACGTTAAAAACGATACGGTTTAGCATATTTTTAGTACCAGTACTTTATTATAATAGCAGGCAAAGAGAGCGCACTCTCTGCTCCGCTCCCTGTCCCGCTGCCTGCATGCATTGACTGCGAGGGGCGGGGCTACCCAGCTCTCACACATGCAACAGGCAGTCCTCTCAACGGGCGGAGACATGACATGTCTCCGCCCGGTTGCGCCACACAGTTTGAGAGAGAATCACTTTCAACAAACCGAGGACGTTCGGCTTGGCCATGGCTCCCTGAGATCACTCGCTGTGAGTGAAGCTGCCTGTTGCATGTGTGAGAGCTGGATAGCCCCGCCCCTCGCAGTCAATGCATGCAGGCAGCGGGACAGGGAGCGGAGCAGAGAGTGCGCTCTGACTGCTGCTATTTTAATAAAGTACCGGTACTAAAAATATGCTAAACCGTATCGTTTTTAACGTAAGGGTACCGCGGTACCTTTCTAGTACCGGTACACCGTGCAACACTAGCGCACACTTTGCAGCTCATTCTGAATGAGGAGCTTCTTTCACAACGTTGTGTTGGCCCAATCCCATTTCACCCCTTGGCCCTACCCCTAACACTTGTTTTTGAGGATTATCTTGCGCTTGAATAGGAATCACAAGAGGAAGTGGTTGAAATATTTCCCTACGAATTGGGACAGCCCTTCAAGAAGCCGTTAAATCATCTGTAGTCGTCGAGGAAACTCAACACGTCATCAGTAGTCGTCGATGTTAACAGACAAAGACAATTTTTCATGTCATTGTAATAACATTGTATAGATCTTAAATAGCCAAATGATATTGTTTGCAGTTACCAAAGTGACAAACCTATAACAATCCAAATAAAATTGATTGTAATGCAGGTGAATCAATAACATTTGAAATTGATAAGCTTGGCTGTGTTTTGCTTTTTAACTGTTAGGGTTCGAGGCCTGAAGAGTCAGAACTAGAGATGAGCCGGATATTCGGCTGAAACGAGTATCCGGTACGGATAAAGCACTTTTGCCGAGCACGAGTATTATACGAGTAATACTCGTCAATATCTGTGCTCGGACTGAATGAAAATCCTCACACAGCGTCACAGCGCTCCTCCCCTTCACACACCGCTCTGCTCACTCGCTCACAGAACAGCTCTCTGTCTCTCAGTCACTCAGGTTCGCGGGTCCTTTCCGTTAATGTTTAGGGTTTCTTCAGCTTGAAGTTTGTTTTTATTTCAGTTTGTACTTACTTATTAACCAGTAGAGTTCTGTTAAACTTGGGTTCGTTCAGACGTGGTGCTGGTAGAAAGCGACTCGCATGTCGGAGATTTTTTTTTTTTTTTCCGCTGCAACGCTCTTGTTCACATGAATGTGATTATACCGTGTTTGTTTTAATTATCCTCATCCGAAGCAGGAGAGACCCGCGTCACCTGTCAATCTTGTCCCCGGGAAATAGCAAACAGCATCGGACAAAGTCTCCCCGCCCCCCTGTCTCTCTCTTACTCACTCATACACACACACTCACACACACACACACACACACCTGGTGTGGAAATAAATTTAAAAAAAATAAAAATAAAAAAAATCATAAAAAAAATTCAAAGTTAAAAAAGAAAGTTATGTTGAACCAGCCCACTTCCGGGTTAAATCACACCCACTTCCGGGTTAGGCCCCACCCACTCCGAGTACAGATACGGATAATTCATATTGTTAACAGATACAGATACAGATAATGCTGTACTCGCTCATCCCTAGTCAGAACCCTATTCTTTTTTTACTGCGGTTTGTTATTTTTTAATTCTTAGTCCGAGCTTCGGCTCAAATTCCTGTGAGCTGGAATGAGCTAGTAACAGAAAACTTGGCACATGAACTTGCATTGATGTGCATCAACTTTCTGTGAAACATGAGCTCAATCGGCCTGATGGTAGCACTGTAATTAGCCCTTAAAAAGACAAATTTTGACAGGCCCCTCAAACCCTGTGTCAAAAAATTCAACACACAAGTCCAGCTCAATGAGTCCTACAAAAAAGCCTCTTGCACCATAAAAGTCCAAGAGACAGTGATAAATGCGTGCGTGTGGGTGTGCCCGCCCAGACATCAGCTACTTCTTATTTGATACATTTCCCACAAATATGGGGAGGACTCAAATAGGCCTGCATAGTTCTGTGTTTAATTTATTTCAAAGTAGGCCTATGCCAGTGTATTTCCTTCTGCTCTTCATAAGAGTTTGGTGTTTTCCTTTTCTGTAACAGGTCAAAATACCAATAAAATGTCAACAGTTTTCTTGTCATTCTATAATTTTATAAATGCAACAAACTATAGTTTTATATATAGTACAACTATATATAAAACGTTATAAGCTGTGTTATAAAGTATGTTTTGCAGCTGCAGACACATTTTATTGGGGAAGAGGGGGCAAAATGGCTCTTTTGATAGTAAAGGTTGCCTACACCTGTCCCAGTGTGTAGCCTGGCATGCTTCCCCCGCTTCTGTTTCCTCTCCCTCTGCCTGAACATTGGCTTTTCCAGTCCGAATGCCATAAATATTTGCTATGACCGAGCGGATAATCCATCCCGACCACAGACATTGACAATAGTAGTATAGAAAACGCAATTGTCTCAATTGCTGTTGTAGGACATAAAGACTGTTAATATATTTTTTCCCTTTACATTTGTTTCCCCTCAGAGGTGTGAATGTTGTGCCATTCTTGGAGATAATGGGTCTACCGGAGACATTAGTGGGCCTTTTGAAAAACTCTTCGAGTGGCTACGCTCTGACTGCATATGCCATGTACAAGGTAATTTGATGTTTTTTTTTATAGTTTTTGAACGTTTTGGTTCATTCCTTCATTGATCATTTTTAATCTGTTTTAAAACAAGCTCATTGTCAGGTTTTCTTAAATGTTCCCAATGCTGATTTACATGCGTCTCTTATAAGGGCTGCACGATATATAAAAAAAAAAATTGTCAACGCGATATCAACATGTCTTTTGTGATATACGCATCACAACAGACTGCTTGTCCTGCGATAAATGGTGTTCCATGTGGCATGCATTCATGTTCTACATGTCTATATTATACACTGCTCGGGAAAATTGAGGGAAGACTTAATAATAACACCAAATCAGTTCAACTTTATCAGTCTGTCCATTTAGGGAGCACAAGTGATTATAAATCAATTCACCTTCTTTGGTGCAAATGAAAATGAAAACAGGTGCAATGGAGAGGCTAAAGCAATACAACCCCCAAAAAGGGAGTGGTTTTGCATGTGGTGGACACAAATATTTTTTCTCTCCTTATCCTTCCTGACTGATTCTTCTCTAGTTTTGTGTTCTGCTAGTGTTGTCGTTACTACTGGTAGCATGAGGCGGTACCTGCAGCCCAAGTAGGTTGCACAGGTAGTCCAGCTCCTCCAGGATGGCATATCCATACGTGTGGTCGCAAGAAAGTTTGCTGTGTCTCCCGGCTCAGTCTCATGTCTCAGAGCATGGAGGTGATACCAGGAGACTAGCCATTACACAATGAGAGCTGGACAGGGCTGTAGAAGGCCATCAACCTAGCAGCAGGACTGGTATCTACTCCTTTGTGCGATGAGGAACAGGAGGAGCACTGACAGGCCCTCTAAAATGACCTCCAGCAGGCTACTGGTGTGCATGTTTCTGACCAATCTGGCAGAAACATGCACACCAGTTGTGCTCACCATATTTCATGAGAGTGGCATGAGGGTCTGACGTCCTCTAGTTGGACTTGTGCTCACAGCTCAGCCCTGTATAGCTTGATTGGCATTTGCCAGAGTACACCAGCATTGGTAGGTCCGCCACTGTTGCCTGATACCTTCAAAGATGAGAGCAGGTTCACACTCAGCACATGTGACTGGCGTTAAAGAGTCTGGAGGCGCTTCACCAAGGGTTTCACCACAACATAACTTCCAGATCAAACAAATCATACAAATTAACTATCAAAATGGGTTTGGCCCCTGACCCCTTTTTTAATCTAAGTCTAATATCGTGCAGCCCTTTCTTCCATCCTTAGCATCGATTTAATAAGGCATATGCAGTATAGTGATTTTATGAGGGATGGATTCAGGGATTCCTTGTGTTCCTTGTCTTTGTTTTCTTACAGATTTCCACTCCTGCTAGATATACAGTAACTCTGGGTGGCACATCACTATCAATTCAGTATCTCCGCAAACACGGCTACTTGTCCACGCCACCACCTGTAAAAGAATACATCCAGGACAAAATGGAGGAGACAAAAGAGAAATTTACAGAAAAGATGGAGGAGACGAAGGAGAGACTGTCAGAGAAAATGGAGGTTACAAAGGAACGGATCTCTGAGAAAATGGAAGAGACTAAGGACAAGCTTTCTGAGAAGCTGCAAGAAACCAAAGACAGAGTCTCTGAGGGAAAATCATTTTTTAGAAAGAAAAATGATTAGCGAAACACATTGACAGGTTGACAATTCCTCACTTCTGAGACTGGGAGGAACAGAGAGAGACATTGCACTGTCTTAGGTCAGAAATCACCTCAAGTAGTTAGCTTTCACTTGTTGTCTGTTTTAATTGTCAGATTCCTTTCTTATTGTCTAAACCCTGCGACTGCTAGTGTTGACAAGACAGCAGCTTTGTCTCTCTGATTTTACACAGGCTCAAGTTATCTGGACTTCAACTCTCTGCTGGCTGTTTCATGAAGAGGCATGCGCATATTGCGCATGTCCTCCGCAGGACATGTCTGAAAATGTCTTATGAGAGAGAGAGAGAGCAGTCCTAATGCATCTGGGTGTTGAGAAAATAAAGGTTGAAGTTTGTGGTTACTTATGTGTCCTAGTCCATCAAAGTCTTTCAGAAGAAACTTTTAAAACCTTATTTTTTTTCTCATGAAATGAGAAAGAAATAGTTTTCTGATGTATTTTTGTCTCATAGCCAAAACGATTATTTTCCTGTCTGTATCACTTTATGTTGTGGATGAAAGTCCATTCATTTTTTGGAGACTGCTTTTGAGGCAGAAATTGTCACAGTGCATGTCAGTTTACATGTGATGAGTTATTGGTCCGGTAAATTGAGTCATGTAAACATGGTGGGTCTAGTATTGTAGATGCAGTCATATGTATGAACACAGGAAGTACTGTGAATTACAGGGATATAAGAAAGTGGTTACATCGTCCTCCCTGCCGGCTATCTCAGCTGGCAGGCTGGACACTGTAACCACTCTCCTTGCTTTTCTAGTAAATAGAAAATGTTGTCTGAATTTCAAACAGATAGTGGTTCAAACTACAGATGAATAAAATAAATTGCAAATCAACAGTTTGTTGGCTTTATTTATAAGAATTAAGACTGTGCATTCAGATGGAGCCTATTGTTGGGACCTGGTATTTGGGGAACCGAAGTCGGGCCTACATGTGTAGTTAAAAGCCTAAAGGCCGAAATATGCTACTCCGACTCCGTTGCGCGCAGGGGGACGCACAGATCCCACGGAATATTTTTCATTCATGGTTCTCCGACGGCTGGGTGCTGAAAACAATTCACTGCCAGAACAGTAGGTGGCGCAACGGAAGACAAGCTTAGAGAAGCCTACCTCATTGCATGTAGAAGAAGTCCACATTCTAGGCTCTCAGAAATGCCCACGGATAGTTAGAAAAATCACAGGTACACAATGAGCTCTCCCAGGTGCTCGGAGAGGGCGTTCCTCTGTCCGTGTCAGTCAAAACGGAGTAGCATATATTGGCCTTAGAGCCGCATGGAAACCAGAGTCTCCCAGGGTGCCTCAACGTCACACAGAGATGTGAAATCCCACCAGGGGCACAACTCCTATTGGTCACTTTGGGCCCCATGACCTGTGAGGTCACTGGGCCAATATAAGGCCTGTTCCCCCTTTCTTCAATCTCTTTCCATCCACCTCTTCGAGAGGAGCTCACCGCTCTTTTCTACGCCACCCTCGAAAGGAGAAGGCTGTCCAGCTTCTGATTCCTCTCTGAGAGGTGCTCAAAGGTGCAGCTTCCAGCTCACCTCAACAAGGAAACCTCCTTCAATCCAAGCTCTACCAACCTTGAAGCAGCGACGCGATGTCCTGCAGGAGAACTTCAAACAGTAACTGAGCAACAGGACCACAAAGGCAGGAGCCACAAAACCAGCAAGACGACCTCAAAGAACTTCGAACAGCACAGCAACCCTTTTTCCACTTTCCATGGACGGGTAACACATCTGGGCTTAATAATTGTACTAGGCTTAGCAAAGACTGTTTATTCAATTCCGTGTGATGTTTAAAAGTTTGATTTGTGTTGTGATATTTTGGAGTAAATGTTAGTTATGTTATGCTCTTCACAGTCTTTCTTTGCATTTCACTCTAAACTCTTTCTCTAACTTGGCACCGACACAGACACGCGCATATCGCAGCAGCTATCTCTCTGACTCTCGCTACCTGTCGTAAACATTCCAAAGGGAGGGCTCCGTAATCTCTGGAGTGGCCAGCCGCCATTTTGGAATCACTCAGACACACACACACGCATACTCACATACATATCCTTATTTAGTATGTTCCCCGTTAGTAATTTGTGTTTTTATACTTTATTATGTTCATAACAAATGTTTTCCTTTCACAAATGTTTTTTTATTAATGTTGCATAAGTGAATTTTGCCAACCACTGGGAAGAACTCTATATCCATCAGTTTAGCTAACTATCTATATGGTAATCTTGGTTATAGTTATAAATTTAATTGTTAATCAGAGGTCCAAATTTGTAGTTAGTACTTTTATGAGACTTGGTGCCCTGAGGCAACTTGAATCAATTGAAGTTATTTAATATTAGTATTTTAAATATTCAACATTTTATTTTTATAATCAAATTTATTGAATGCCGAAAGGCACACCATTTTATGGTATCATGTTAAATGCATTACTGCATAACACTATCAGGGTTTCCCCCAGAAAACTTAGCCTAAGTCTGGTGGTAGGGCTGCTAGAAGGCACCCGCGGGGGGGGGGGGGGGGGGGGGTGTTGAGTCTTATACTCTAAACATGTTGCACTTTGTTTAATATGCACACCTAACTTTTTTATTTTGATAAGGGGTTAAATAGATACTTTGATATCTTTTTGAGTTGCACTGCTGACTTAACTTATAAGCCCTCTTTTTTATTTATTTTTATAACGTTGGAGTTGCTAGTTTAAACCTACAGTTTTGCACTTTAATATTTGAGCCTTTGTTTACATTTTGTTTTGTGCTGCATTATATGGTGACATACAGTTTGTTGTTATCAAAATAAAATTAACTGAATTGAAATGGTCAATTTGATTTTTTGGGAGGAAAATTAATCGTTTAGATTAATCGATAAAATAGTCGTCAGATTAATCGATAGAAAAATAGTCGTTAGTGGCAGCCCTACTTAATATTAAAAAAAATTCAAGTTTGCTGTGAACATAGCAGTCAGGCCTCTTATTTCAGAAACAATGAACCGTAACAGTTTGGTTACCAATAAAAGATAAGCGTACTACTTCTTTGCTTTCAGCCAGCTACTCAAACAGACAAGCAACAAAATAACAAACAAACAAAATACACAGGCAAGTGTCGGCCTACTTTGAAATAAATTAAACACAGAACTTTGTAGGGCTATTTGAGTCCTCCTCATATTTGTGGAAAATGTATGAAATAAGAAGTACCCTATTTTTAAATAAATAAAACCAAATAGCTGCAGCCTAATCGTGTAACGGACTAGGTTTATGTTTATGTTCGGTTTTGACTTATGTTCAGTAAAACACTGTGTTGAAGGAGCGTTCTGATGTCTGAGGATCATTGAAGGCGACGTATGTTCAGTAAAACACTGTGTTAAAGGAGCATTCTGTTGTCCGAGGGTCAGTGAAGGCGTCTGGGTGGGACATGTGACTGTTTGGACCAATAGGATGGTTGCTTGGGGATCGGGGCCATGTCTGTGATCGGGGCTCAATGAGGAAGTGAAGTGTTGTTGATGTGCGCGAGTGACGGATTTTTTTTTTTTTTTTAAATAAAAAAACCATGCGACGCTTAGCCTGGCGGGGGGGGGGAGTAAGTCCCGCCAGGCCTATACAGCACTGGGGGAAACCCTGCACTATGTTGCTTCGCAGGTTGTCACGGTTGTTAATTTCAGCAATTATTACACTTTAGGACTGAGACTCGAGATAATTCACTGCAGTAACAACCTCAACCTTGCGGACCAAAGCTGTACAATTTGGTTCACTCTGACTAGGCTCTTCAAACTCGATCATTGCAACACTAACACTAAGAATCATTACATCAATTACACAAAGCTTTTAAGCATCTTTCAGCTTATTGATTTTTTTGTTTGGTGCATTCTAACCAATCTTATCAGTGTTATTTCCAATGGCAGTGGTGTGCCAAATGTTTTAATCCACAATACTTTTCCTGCCCAGCACCACACAGAAGACAGACACAGAAACTAGGTGGTGAACATAGTATTGATACTTTTTACAGGGGTAGATAGACAAAAACAGAGCTAAAATGAATGAATATTAGACTTTCATTCAGCAGTTGGTCAGAAACATGACTCTAGTGAATGCTAATATTGTCATGTGTTTGCTGTATGTGTAATACAACTATTAGCAATATCACCTTTACTAGGTCAAAGTTGAGTAATTTTTAGCTCATGGAATTGCTGCTAGGTAGCCAAGAGAAAGAAAAGTATTGCAATTACAACCCCTGTAAGAGAAACCTTGTTATTGAGAGCATTGCAGTTGCTCAAGTTGGATCTTATTTTATCTACCCTAAATATTGCCATTACTCAATACAATTAATTTGCATAGGCAATATTCACAAATCATAATTTGCCTCAAAGGACTTTTCAAAGCGGATATCATCCTCCCTAACCCTCCCCTAGAGAGGAAAAACTACCAAACCAGGATGGACGGAAGTGTAATATATGTTGCATGTAACAGAGAATGTCAAAAAAAAGTTTGAATGTTTGAAGTAGGGCTGCCGCGATTAGTCGATGTCATCGATGACGAGGCAATGAATGTGGGGGGCGGGCTCAGACACGGAAGTGAGGACCCAAAAAGAGATGTCAACATTAGTAGACAGTCTGTCTCACGCACATTATTAAGCGAACTCGACAGACTCGACGCCGAAACCATCTGTGCAGGGCGCGAGACGCATCGCAGCCCATGTGAACCGCACGAAGGTTTAACGGGGGTGGATAGGAGGCGCCTGGCTTTCTTTGGCGCTGCACGGTGCGGCGCTACGAAAATTAAATGAAATGGTCAATTTGATTTTTTTGGAGGAAAATTAATCGTTTAGATTAATCAACTAATCTGTAAAATAGTTGACAGATTAATTGATAGAAAAATAGTCGTAAGTGGCAGCCCTAGTTTTAAGTATTTATAAAAAAGAAAAGTCGGACAAAAGTGAAAGGAGGAGTAATGACGATGTCGGACACTAATTTTCTCTGGCCCTCTCCCTAACACAACAGGTGATGACATGTTGAGCCGCATTTTGTCATTTAACCACTGGCTGTCGAGGTGGTGTCCTGTAAATGGTGCGGGCTTTGTAGATAATTGGCAAACTTTTTAGAGGAAAGCTAGTCTTGTTAGTCGAGAAGGTGTTCATCCCAATTGGGATGGGGCATCTCTCTTATCTAAGAATATTACCCAGTCTATTAAATGACAACCCAGAGGTGGGACCAGGAAGCAGAGCTGCAGTGCTACACACTTCTCTGTGCTCCCTCTGGATCAGTCACACAACCACAAACCCATAGAGACTGTGTCTGTCCACCGTCCATTTTAATGATTTAAATCAACAATAACGAAGAATTCCACAAAAAAATCTAATACAAATTAACACAACCTCTGCAACAACTCAGGAAACAAAGATTTTTAAATATGGTCTTTTAACCCTTTGAAACACAAGCTATGCAAACCCCCTCTAAGGCACAACATGGGTCAAAAATGACCCGTATTGACTTTCAATGTTATTTCATGCACGGCTGAGTGTTTCTTTGCTATATTTTTGGAAATCTAATTATTTCATCATTTAATATTCAAAGTATTCAATAAATATCTTGTTTTTGATTACCTCAAATCATTATTTTCATTTTATCTTTCATAATTTATTAACTAAAATAGTTTTTGTATTTTTAAATCAAGTTTACACACATGGGTCAAAAATGACCCGATGGAGTTTAAATTGTAAATATCTTTGCAATAAATGTATTTCATCATTCAGAATTTCAGGAATTCCTCAATTAACTTGTTTTTGATCATCACAAATTCTTATTTTCATTTGTCCTTATTTACTTTTTTAATAAAAAACGTTTTTGTATCACTACCCTTCCATGGGTCAAAAATGACCCGTATTAATTTCACATGTTATTTCATGCATGGTTGTGCTTCTTTGCTATATCTTTAAAAATATATTCATTTAATCATTTAATATTTCAAAGTATTCATTAAAATATCTTGTTTTTGATTACCACAAATCATTATTTTCATTTTCTCTGTCTTAATTTTTGAACTAAAATAGTTTTTGTATTACTACATCAAGTTTACATACATGGGTCAAACATGACCCATGTATGCAAGTGTGAATTTGATAGGAACCTTTGATTTGTAAATGTTTGTAGTTAGGAACATGTTTACTGTGGACAACTTTTCACATGCCACACTTGCCACAACGTTTCACATGCCACACTTTAATTTTTGAACTAAAATAGTTTTTGTATTACTTCATCAAGTTACACACATGGGTCATTTTTGACCCATGTGTTTAAACTTGATGAAGTAATACAATTTTTATCCTTTTTTACCCATGTGTGTAAACTTGATGAAGTAATACAAAAACTATTTTAGTTCAAAAATTAATGTGTGGCATGTGAAAAGTTGTGGCAAGATAAAGAAGATAAAAAATGTATTTATTGTCCCTCACTGAGAAGTGGCTGCATCTCGATGAATATGTCAGCCTAAATTAATCTACTCTCCCCAGTCATATAAATTCACACGTTCCCCAAGACTTTGGCCTAGGAGGTGGAGTTGCTGCTATTTTTAACTCCAGTCTATCAATTAATCCTAAACCTAAACTCAGCTACAACTCATTTGAAAGTCTTGTTCTTAGTCTTCCACACCAATCCAAGAAATACCAACAGCTAATCATATTTGCTGTAGTTTACCGTGTTCCTGGGGCTTGGTCTGAATTTTTTAAGGAATTCCCTGAGTTTTTATCAAACTTAGTCCTAAAGACCGATAAAATTATTATTGTTGGACTTTAATATTCATGTTGACTAATAATGATAGCTTTAGCGTAACTTTTATTTCAATACCAGACTCAATTAGTTTCAGTCAGTGTGTACACCAACCTCATTGTTGTAACCACACACTTTTATCTTTGGTCTTATCATACGGTGTCAAAATTGAGCATCTAACAGTACATCTGCGCAATCCAATTTTATCAGACCATAATTTAATAACCTTTGATTTTTCATTATCAGAATATATGCCACTTTTCTAGATGTCTACCTGATCGTGCTGTAGCTAAATTAAAGGAAATGATTACGATTACATTTAAACCTGTATTATCCGTCGATATAAACAACAAATTCATTAAAAAACCCTAGCTCCACTGAGATTGACCATCTCGTCGATAGCTCTGAAGACACATTACGATTAACATTAGACTCAATAGCGCCTCTAAAGAAGAAACTGCACAGTAAATTAGCTCCGTGGTATAATTCCAAGACACATAAGTTGAAAAAAGTATCAAGAAAACTAGAAAGGAAGTTGCGCTCCAGCCACCATGTTGAAATTCTCCTAGACTGGAAGAATAGTGTTAAAGCATAGAAGAAGGCTCTCCACAAAGCAAGAGCTGCCTACTACTCGAAACTAATAGAAGAGAATAAAAACAACCCCAGGTTGCTCTTCAGCACTATAGCCAGGCTGTCGATGTTAGCAGTGCTAGCCGGCATTGCATTGTGTTCTAGTTTTTTCGTTTTACCAGTCCTAGATGCCATACTTGCGGGCACAATTTGTTCATGTACCGTTTGTTACTTATTCTGACAAAGTTGAGAAGATTTGATAATTAGTCAAGACATAAACTGCGTAATGGGAACTGGAAAAAACACCCCTACTCCATTCTCAAGCGAACCATAAGTCATTAACACATTTATTAAAACAAATGAAACCTATCCAGGCCGCCTCAGTCAAATTACTGAGTATGTGAAAATGGGATTCCCAGACAAAGGGAGCTATAGTAAAAGACAACTTGAGCAGTTAAAAGAGAGAGAGAAGAGGGAAAGACACAATGAGAGTACAACAAACACAGAACACACAAGACACTCAACAAGTACAGGCACAACAGTGTAGTTATACACTGTATCCCTGTCTTTCTGAGTACAAGAACAAAAGGAAAATGTAAGGTGAATCTGGCCCTGGACTCTGCTCCTCCTGCTCCTTCCTACGCTCCAGTACAAGTGCAACAACAACCTTAACCTCAACCAAATCAAGGAGGACAACCACCAGTCCTCCCACCTCCACAACCATTCAGCCAAGTGGAAGGAGACGCAAGTGATGAGCTGGACGAAATAGGTTCAGTAGGAGGACCACACCCTGATTCCACCATAAGCAGTAAGATGCAGAAGAATGACATGATGACTGCTAAACAGGTAACCTCTACTTTCCCTATGGTAGGAGTAGCTGGTGCTCAAGGAAGCTGGAATTCAGAATATAATAGAACCCATGGGGCATGTCTGTGATCCCTCCTCCAATAAATGTACAAAAGTGGAAACAGATTCAACAGTTTGACAGAGAATATTGTCCCACATTAGAAGAAATCAGGAGAATGTTGCAGAGACAGCTCAAAACTGATTTCCATAACAAGATGACTGAAAGAAGTAAATTATACCATCCAAAACAATGACAACTACATTAACAATTTAATCAATGCTACAAAAGCTGCTCACCAGTCAGAATGAATGTGCCATTACACCGCGTTCCACATTATTATGCAAATTGGATTTAAGGGTCATAAACATTCCTTTTTTAGTTTTTGATTTAAACTCATGGATGGTATTGTGTCTCAGGGCTATTTGGATGATTGAAATCAATGTCAGACACCTGTGATAATTAGTTTGCCAGGTGAGCCCAATCAAAGGAAAACTACTTAAAAAAGGATGTTCCACATTATTAAGCAAGCTACATGTTTTACGGCAAAATGGGGAAGAAAAAGGATCTCTCTGCTGCTGAAAAGCAGCAAATAGTGCAATACCTTGGTCAAGGTATCACAACATTGGATATTTCCAAAAGAATTGCGCGTGATCATCGGACGGTGAAGAAATTTGTCACTGATTCACAGCACAAACGGGTTCATTCAGACAAAGGCAAAATAAGGAAGATTTCTGCCAAACAAATGCGTAGGGTAAAGAGAGCAGCCACTAAAATGCCATTGAATAACAGCAAACAGGTGTTTGAAGCCGCTGGTGCCTCTAGAGTCTCGCGAACTTCAAGATGAAGGATGCTCAAGAGGTTTGCAAGTGTCCTTAAACCTGTTATTCGTTCCTCTAAACCAAGCTCACAAGCAAAAAAGGTTGCAGTGGGCTCAGGGCTTCATGAAGACTAAGTTCCAAACTGTTTTGTTTACGGATGAGTGCCATGCAACGCTTGATGGTCCTGATGGATGGAGTAGAGGATGGTTGGTGAATGGCCACCATGTCCCAACAAGGCTGAGACATCAACAAGGAGGTGGCAGAGTCATGTTTTGGGCCGGAATCATGGGGAGAGAGCTGGTCGGCCCCTTCAGGGTCCCTGACGGTGTGAAAATGACCTCGGCAAAGTAAGTAGAGTTTCTGACTGACCACTTTCTTCCGTGGTACAAAAAGAAGAACCGTGCCTTCCGAAGCAAAATCATATTCATGCATGACAATGCACCATCTCATGCTGCAAAGAATACCTCTGGGGCATTGGCTGGTATGGGCATAAAAGGAGAGAAACTCATGGTGTGGCCCCCATCTTCCCCTGACCTTAACCCTATTGAGAACCTTTGGAGCATCATCAAGCAAAATATCTATGTGGGTGGAAGGCAGTTCACATCCAAGCAGGTGCTCTGGGAGGCTATTATGGCATCCCGCAAAGACATTAAAGCAGAAACTATCAAAGAACTCACAAGTTCAATGGATGCAAGAATTGTGAAGGTGATATCAAAGAAGGGGTCCTATGTTGACATGTAACTTGACCTGTTAAGATGTTTTTGATCAAAACTTTTTTTTATTTCAGTAAATATGACCTCTTAATGCTGCAAATTCAACAAATGACAATTTTTAGTTCTTTACAACCTGTAAAATATCTTGAAACTCTGAAACTCAGAAACTGCATAATAATTTGGAACACTGCATTTTGAGTTTTTTATTTTTGAAAAAAATACTGTTATCATTGGGAGGTTTGTTCAATAAAATTTTAATTATACTCTAACAGTTGATGACTTGAAAATTATACTGACTGGACTTGCATTACTGTTTAGGAAAATCTGGCAAAGTGTAATCTGCATAATAATGTGGAACGCGGTGTATTTACCATTCCTGAATGGCAGAGGTCCCATCAAGATTATAGGCTAAACACAAATATGATTATGGATTGTTGAAACATGCAATGTCACAAGAGACTGATCCAAAATCGGTTTACAGACCATATCTGAAACAATATCCTCTTAAAAAAGAAGCCATGCAAACCATAACTGTAAGCAGCATAATCGTTTCATTTGATGACTCACCAGTGCGAGCCCCAATATTTCCTGAAAAAATCTGAGACGTAGGTCAACCTACTGAGTGGTGATTTATCCAAGATTCTCTTAACTTGTAATATGGCTGCAAGAACAAGACCCATCGCATCAAACTTTGATTTGTATTTTGAAGCAGGCGCAAAAAGTTTAACGTGTGATGAGCCACTGGGGAAGCCCCTGATCCGATATAAACGTTAAAATGTTAATTGGCCCAAATAAAAGCAATTCTCTATGACAGAGACCAAGCAAGAGACAGGGAGAAGTCTAGCTAGACAAAGAAGGTTCAGCAATACCGTTTTCTAACATTTAGGATACCTCTGATTCTAGAATTTTAGTTTACATTTATTTTCATCCGAATGACAGAGTACTGTACTTAATTATGCTAGAGTTTCTGAATTTTTAAGGCATCGTTGTAAGACACCTTCACTAGACATTTGCTCTTCCTCAAGCATTGACATGGAGTAATTTGCAAATAGAGCTGGAATTTCTGAGCAGCTTGACTCAAAAATGCTCAGAGTAAGTGGGCTTCCGGTTTACACCTGACATGGAGTAGCCGCAAGTCTGACACGCTCCGTATACTTTAACTTACTACTTTGAGTAGGACACACATTTTAACATTTTGGAGACATAACTCTGCAGCGCATATATTGTAGAATAACCTGTGCGGACTGTGGCGAGTAAAACTCGGACGAAATCGGTCAAACCCTTGTCGCAAAATGTAGCCAGCCCCTCACTCAAGCAAAAGCTCATGGCTAATGCTAGCGCTACCACCACCCACCACCCGGATCCCCCATCTCCGACGCAGCAACCCGAGGAGAGCGCTCTTTTCAAGCTGCTTAAAGCGGAGATTGTGACGTCTCGTCAACTATTGGGCGATACAATTAAACAAGAGATGGTGATTTTTTCGTGCTGAAATCAAACGAGACCTCGAGGCTCTCCGACAGGACACAAGAGCTGACATCGCCTCTCTCAAAACGGAGTTCAGAGCTGAAATGGCATCCTTCCGCTCCACACAGACGGAGACGGCGACCACTGTCCAGGAGATGGAGGGCGCGCTGAACCGCCACGACTCCAGCATCACCAGCATGGAGGGCCTCATGTCGGAGCTCAAGCTGGAGATGGGGAAACTAAAGGACCGGAATGATGACCTGGAGAACAGAAGCCGCCGTCAGAATCTGAGAATCATCGGGATCCCCGAGGGCGCAGAAAACGGCAAACCCACGGCATTCATGGCCTCATTTTTTACCGAGGTGTTGGGCGAGGAGATACCAAGCCCCCTGGTGCTCGACCGCGTGCACAGAACTTTGGCTCAGAAACCCAAACCCGGCGACCGGCCCAGACCCATGATTGTGCGGCTGCACTACTACTCGAATAAGGAAAAGATCCTGCAGTTATCCAGAAACCAGGGCGAACTTAAATTCAGAGAGGCGAGGGTCCACATATTCCCGGATATGAGCGCCGACCTCAGCCGCCGCAGAGCAGCTTTCAACCCGGTCAAGACGAAGCTCAGTCAGGCGGGCATCAAGTATGGCATGTTCCATCCAGCCGACCTGCGTTTCACGTGTGACGGCATCTCACACTCCTTCAAGATACCCGCAGAGGTGGAAGATTTTCTTGCCAAACGGAGCCATGCCTCCTCGGAGACATAGGTAAACTTTACCGGTGTCTCGTGCTATAAGCGGATTTCTACCACCGGTACTGTAAACTTTCTTCATGTATATTTTTGCTGCCCTGAGCTGATTGAAGTTGATCCTAGGCTCAGCTGAGGTACAGTACCGGTAATATGTTCATTTGTTTACATTTTGATATACAGCTCATAAACTCATAATATCCTAATTTCCAGGAGACCACAATATTTTATTTGTGTAGCCTATTTAGTCCCCTTTATTATGATGAGTGGTTCTCCATGTTTATATCTGGATATTTAAGGCAGGGATTTTTGTTTTTCTTTAGTTGTGACTACTGAAACATATAACACTCTAAGTAGCAGTGTGTTTTTTTGTTGTTATTTCTCTGCGTATGAGCGCGCAATGGAAGAGTACCAAGTGTGTATGGGGCTTCCTACCTCTCGTTTGGAAAGAGGTAATTTGGGGAAGGGGACATAACGTTTTGTCTGTCTGTATGTATAACTTATTATTTTGTATTAATGGATGTGTGGCAGTGTCAGCGATATCCTGTGGATGCTTTAAAAGCAGGCAAATTCTTGTCTACCTCTGATTCTGGTTAATTCAGTGCTCACCAGGAGTAATGATGATATTACTGTGAACTGTATTAGTTGGAACATCAAGGGAGTTAATCAAATTATCAAACGTAATAGAGTTTTATCCCATTTGAGAAGTCTTGATGTTAATATCGCTTTCCTTCAAGAAACCCATCTTATATCCTATGATCATAACAGATTATGTAAAGGGTGGGTTGGGCAATTATATCACTCCAATTATCAAAGCAAGTATAGGGGAGCTGCAATTCTTGTTAATAAGAATACTCCTTTTATTGTGCAGACTGTCACTGCAGACCACAGAGGGAGATATGTTGTGGTCACAGGCACCCTGTATAATATACCTATAATTTTGGCTAATGTATATGCACCAAATGGAGATGATGCACAATTCCTGAAGACTTTTTTATCCCCATTACCCAACTTAAACACTTACAAGCTTATTCTAGGGGGTGACTTTAATTGTATATTACATCCTGTCTTAGACCGCTCCTCTAGCTCCCTCACAATATAACAAGAACAACGAAGATTATTACTTCCTTCCTTCAAGTATACAATATGATTAACCCCTGGCGTTTCCTGTACCCTGATCTAAGATGTTATTCATTTTTCTCCCCTGTCCATCACTCTTACTCGCGCATTGATTATTCTTTAATTGATAGCCAGTTGCTGACCTCAGTCAGAGATTGCAGATATGAAAGTATCGTGGTTTCTGATCATGGGCCTGTAGTTTTGCAAATATCCTTCCCTAAGAAAGTAACTCGGCGCCCATGGCGCTTCAGCAATACTTCACTCACTAATGAAGAGTTTGTTACCATATAAACACACAAATAGATTTTTTCTTGTCCATGAATGATACACCAGATGTTAGCAAGTCCACTCTTTGGGAATCGCTTAAAGCTTTTTTGAGAGGATAGATTATTTCATACACCACCTGGGAGGGCAGGAATAGAAAACAGCGCCTTAAAGATCTTACAGACCAAATTCATCAGCTGGACTGTAAATATTCAACTGCTCCCACCCCTGAACTTTTTAAGGCGAGGTCAGCTCTGCAGACAGAGTTCGACTTGATGACCACCCATTATATAGAGCAACTACTGCTTCAATCTCGCTCTAATGTGTATGAACACTCAGATAAGGCAGGCAAGACTCTTGCTCAACAGATTAGGCAGTTCACAGCCTCTACCCTGATCACAAATATTCGTAAACATGACGGTCAGATCTCTAATGACGAGCAGGAGATAAATAATAAGTTTAAAGCACATCTGAGGTGATCCACAACCCTTCTAGGCTAGAGTCGTTTTTTCAGAGCATGGATTTGCCTCAAATAAGTGAATCATTTATGGAGCAATTGGAAGAACCTCTGTCTTTGGAGGAAACTAGATCAGCTCTTTACAGTATGCAGAATGCTAAAGCTCCAGGACCTGATGGTTTCACGGTCGAATTCTTAAAAAAATGTGGAGATAAACTGATGCCAATTTTACTCACTCTTTTTGAGGAATCCTTTGTCGAGGGCCAACTTCCACCCACACTCTCTCAGGCTTCTATCTCAGTTATATTGAAAAAGGGTAAGGATCCCCTTAGCTGTGGGTCTTATCGTCCAATATCACTCCTGAACGTGGACTGCAAATTGTTAGCCAAGGTCTTGGCTCACCGCCTAGAACAGACATGGGCAAAGTACGGCCCGCGGGCCGTATACGGCCCGTTGGGCTTTTTAATCCGGCCCGCCATACTTGTCCAAATAAAAAAATAATAATAATAAAAAAATATTAAAAAAATATATTTTTTTAATTTTTTTTTTGGAAACTAACAATTTTGTAGCACTTAAATGGCACGTACTTATAGAACTCTGTAGTTTTGCTTTATTTTTGAAGAAATCGTACTTTCTTGATTCTTGTTGTTCTGGGTTTGAACCCTTGGGGTTGAATGCACTTATTGTAAGTTGCTTTGGATAAAAGCGTCAGCTAAATTAAATTTGCCAGGGAGTGTGGTGTATAGGGCTCGAAAGGGCACATGATCTCCCTTCACTTTTTCCCTTTGCCCTGTGAGCCCTCCTGTAAAATGAGAGGATCAAGGAAACAAAAAGTGGACAATGAGTGCCGAGTGTTTAACACGGAGTCGACAACAAAATACTTTTTCACTGAAGTCCAATCGAAGGCTGTATGCCTGATATGCCGAGAAACTGTCGCAGTTTACAGAGAGTACAACATCAGCCGTCACGAAGTCAGTCAATGCAAGAACGGGTTGCTGCAGCTCAGAGGTTGGCGACTTATTTACAGTCTCAGCAACATTTTTTTTCACAGACAAACTGCGATTAAAGAGTATTCTACCAAGGCATGTTTTTTGGGGGGCATTCGAAATAGCAAAGGCTAGCAAGCCTTTTTCTGAAGGCGGGTTTTTGTTAAATGACCTTGCAAATAAGTGCTATGCTACTTGGTAAAGGCAAAATCCTTTCATGTAATGATTTTTAAATGTCATTTATATTAGTTCACAAAAACACTCCATCCATCTGTTCCTGGCCCGGCCCCTCTGTCAAATTTTGGAACCCATTGTGGCCCGCGAGTCAAAAAGTTTGCCCACCTCTGGCCTAGAAGCTACCCTACCTTCGATTATCTCTCCAGATGAAACTGGTTTTATAAAAAAACGCCTCTTTTTTTAATATTCGTCGCCTTTTAAATATCATGCAGAACGCAGATCCCAATCAGCCATTACTCGAAGTAATTATCTCTCTGGATGCTGAAAAAGCGTTCGATAGGGTTGAATGGGGCTACCTTTTTCAGTGTCTAGAGAGATTTAAATATGGTCCAAAATTCATATTATGGTTACAATTGTTATATAAATCCCCAATGTCGTCAGTACGCACCAATAATATTTTCCGTTGCAACGTGGCACGAGACAAGGATGCCCATTGTCCCCCCTCTTATTCGCGATAACTATTGAACCTCTCGCAACATCACTGCGCTCCTCACCTGAAATTCGCAGCATATTAAGGAATGGAAAAGAACATAAGCTATCATTATATGCTGATGATTTATTATTATATATTAGCGATCCCCAGAATACTTTATCGCACATTATGACTACACTGGATCGTTTTACCGAGCTTTCTGAGTATAAGATTAATGCTTCAAAAAGTGAGCTTTTTCCTGTCAGCTCTGCTGCACAATCACTTTCTTTTATTTCCTATCCTTTTAAGGTGACTACGGATAAATTCACATACTTAGGTATAGTTGCAACTCGGAAAATCTCAGATCTCTTTAAACTTAATTTTACTCCTCTTATAGAACGCACCAAGATGACCCTCGACAAATGGTGTTCTCTTTCTATCTCATTAGCTGGCAGAATTAACCTAATAAAAATGAACATATTACCCAAATTCTTATACCTGTTCCAAATTATACCAATCTTTATCAACAAATCTTTTTTTTCACATCTCAATAAGATCATCTCTGATTTCATTTGGAATAA
This sequence comes from Limanda limanda, assembly GCF_963576545.1. Lineage (NCBI taxonomy): Eukaryota > Metazoa > Chordata > Actinopteri > Pleuronectiformes > Pleuronectidae > Limanda > Limanda limanda. The sequence continues at coordinate 28,981,418 of NC_083646.1, forward strand.
GAAACCACCTCGTATTCGTAAGGAATTTTTACAAAGACCCAAATCGGTGGGTGGGATGGCTTTACCTCATTTCCAACTATACTATTGGGCAAGTAACTTGAGAGCCTTGGCTTACTGGCTTCAAACCTATGCTAACAACGAAGCCCCTGCCTGGGTCCAAATGGAGGCTGATGCAAGCCTCCCATTATCCCTCCCAGCCTTGTTGTATTCAGCAATGCCTATCACACCACGCCGTGCCTCTATTGCCCCCCTTGTCTATCATTCTTTGCGTATATGGGCTCAGGTGCGAAAACACTTCGGTTGGCAGACTAGCTCGCTTTGTGCCCCAATTGTGGCAAATCATCAGTTTCCCCCCTCACTTGAGCATGACTCTTTCATAGTCTGGCGTGAGAAAGGTATTGTCTCATTTAAAGATCTGTACATAGCAGGTATTTTTGCTTCATTTGACCAGCTAAGAGCTAAATTCGATTTACCAAAATCAAATTTTTTAAGATTTCTACAGGTCCGAGACTGGACTCGTAAACACACTAGATAATTTCCTGCAATCCCTGAACAACAGCCCATGGATACTCTGTTCCAGACAGCTCCATCTAATAAAGGCATAATATCCATTATGAATATGAAACTCTCATCTTTACAGACGACATCTCTTGATGCACTGAGAGAAGCATGGCAGGCTGATCTGAATTTACAAATCACAGATACTGAATGGTCAAATAGATTTACAAGGATACACTCCTCATCAATCTGTGCGAGACATGACACTTCAATTCAAAGTAGCACACAGACTGCACTTGTCTAAAGCTAGAATCGCGAAGATGTATCCAACAATTGATGATTCATGTAATAGATGCAATTTTTCACCTGCAACATTAGCTCATACGTTCTGGTCTTGTCCGAGACTCTCGGGTTACTGGTCCTCTATATTTGATGCCCTATCCAAGATATTTAAAAGGCCAATAGAGTCGAAACCGCTCACGGCTATATTTGGTATCCAATTTGAGGAAGACCACCTTCCTAGGGCACAATCTGATCGCATTGCTTTTGTCACCCTCCTAGCGAGAAGAAACTGGAAACAGGCTGCCCCGCCCTCCTATAAACATTGGGTTAGAGATACGCTGCAACTCTTGAAGCTAGAAAAGATCAGATTGGCTCTGCGACGTCCTAATGATAACTTCAGCAGGATATGGCAACCTTTTATTACATACCTGCTTGAACAAGTGTGAAGTTTTGTCCTATATGTCATGTACACTACAGTATATATTGTCATTTATCATTACTGAAAACCACATGAATGCTCTCTCACACACACCTTATGTTTTGTCTGTTGTTTTTTGTTTTATTGATGACAATGATGTCTATATATATATATATATATATATATATATATATATATATATATATATATATTTTTCCTTTTTTTTTTCTTTTAAATTATTATTATTTATTTCTTTTCTGTTTGTCCCCGGGGGGGGGGGGGGGGAACAATAAATAAAGTGGAAAAAAAATGCTCAGAGTAAGGCTTGAAGCAAATTAACATGATATATTTAAGTTCAGTGATTCACAACTGGTGGGTCAGTAACAGTATTACCTTGTGTCCCTAAGGTGCCATTTTGGTTTTTAATTAAAATGCAGCTTATTGAGTGTAAAGGGATAAGGTAATAAGAAGAACAGTTAATTTTGTATACTTGAATCTTTTTTAATTGCAATCTTTTTGTGTAACTTATTTTGAGTTTGTAGATAAAAGCTGCTACTCAAGACACTGAATAAGTTGTCATAGATTCAGTGAGTGAGTATTCTCAGCTAAAGCTACATAATTTTCGTTTTTTTAATCTACTTCTCAGTAGTTGGACTTTTTTTATTTCTGTCACACCGCGGTGAGATCATGTCTTGTTTTGTGTTTTTTGTCACGTCATTTCCGGTTTTATTTTGAAAAGTAACTCTCCTCTCGTTTCAGGTCACTTGCCCTTCCTCATGTGTCACCGGTCTGATCGTCTCCCCTGATTCCTGATTGTGTCCACCTGTTCCCTTTTCCCCCATGTGTTCATATAGTCTGCGTCTCCCTTTGTCTTGTGCCAGTGTGTCGTCGTTAGTCGTCATTCCAGCCCGTGCCAGAGTCATAGTCGTCGTTTTTGCTTAGCCTCGTGCTTATAGATTTACCTCATTGAGTGATTATTCTTTGTAGCCTTTTTTTTCAGTGTTTAGTCTTAGTTAGGTTATAGAATGAAGCTTTGATTTTCCTCCTTTTGGAGCGCTTTTGTTTCATTGCTATTTTTGTATTTTCAGTATTAAGAAAGCGTTTTCCTCTTTTGGAGCGACTTTATTTTTGTACTTTAGTTTCCTCTGTGTGGAGGTGTGAATAAAACATTCTCCGAACACATCCGCTCTGCGTCTGAGTCCTGCCTTTCGCCCGGCCTGACAGTACACACTGGCCAGTATGGACTCAGCAGAGGAACACCCGGTGGCGGCGATCCTGCAAGCCCAGGAATCACGGATTTCTCGTCAGGAAGAGTTCCAGGCAGCCATGGCAGCAAGCCTTAACTTCCTATCGGACCAAGTGCAGCGTCTCGTCGATCTTTCCGTTCCACCGCCAGATCCACCCACCGTGCCTGTGGTCCCAGCAGCCCCCATTCCAGCTCCGGCGGTGCCCGGCTTCGGACCAGTAATGAGACTGGCATCCCCAGAACGTTTTTCAGGAGAACCGGGTCAGTGTAAACCGTTTTTGATTGACTGCTCAATCCATTATGAACACACGCCACATGCCTTTCCCACAGACAGATCTAAGATTGCCTTCATGATCTCCCACCTGACGGGGAGAGCTCGGGCATGGGCCACAGCCGAGTGGGCGCGTGATTCTCCCCTCTGCAGCTCACTGGCAGAGTTTAAGGCAGCTCTCCAGAGAACTTTTGACCCGGTCTCATCCGCCCGTGAAAAAGCCCGGGAGCTGAGTGGAGTGAAGCAAGGCAACAACACGGTATGTGACTATGCCATCCATTTTCGCACCCTGGCGGCGGAGAGCGGATGGAACTCCACCGCACTTTTTGACATTTTTTTGAAAGGATTAGCTGTTCCCATCCGAGAGCTGTTGGTTCCCCTGGATCTTCCCTCCGACCTGGATTCGCTGATCGCGCTCGCCATCAGAACCGACAACCGGCTACGTGAGCTTCACCCTTCGGCACGGAGCAGACCGGGGGGCACGGGGAGGTTTCCCACAGCCTCCGCCTCGGAGATCCCGTTACCACCGGGATTACGTTCACACTCCCCCACGCCCAGAGGAGAGGAGCCCATGCAACTGGGGCGCGCACGACTCTCAGGGGAGGAACGAAAGCGGCGACAGCAGGAAGGTCGCTGTTTTTACTGTGGGGAGACGGGACATCTTGTTGTTGTCTGCCCAGCCAGACGGTCTACCAGGGTGAGTAACTCCAAGACCTCACGTCCCGCTCCCCGGAGCCTCACGAACGTTAAAATAATACACCACGCTGTCACTACAGAAATTAGAGTGCTCATAGACTCTGGGGCTGACGAGAGCTTTATGGACTGGGGGTTAGCCAAGAGACTCGGGCTGAAAACTGAACTTTTAGAGAGACCCATCAAAGCCAAGGATCTTAATGAAAATGACTTGTTTACCATCACTCATGCCACAGAGCCAGTAGAACTTCACCTTCACAACCATCAGGAATCCATGACATTTTTTTTGTTTAATTCATCTAGTCATGCTTTAATTTTGGGATTTCCATGGCTGCTTCGCCACAATCCTCACATTGATTGGAGATCTGGGGAAATTATGGGCTGGGGAAAAGACTGTGAGAGCCGATGTATTGATGCCAGGGAGGTAACCATGCTTAACATTGTCTCTGCTGATTCCCCTGCAGACCCTGAATATCCCGATTTAAGCTCCGTCCCTTCATGCTATCTTCACCTTAAAGAGGTATTCAACAAGTCCAAGGCGCAGTCACTCCCTCCACACCGTCCCTACGACTGCGTCATTGACCTCATTCCCGGCTCCACCATCCCCAGGGGACGCATATATTCAATCTCAGGACCAGAAAAAGAGGCCATGAGAGATTACATATACTCGTCACTGAAGGCAGGGCTAATACGTCCCTCCTCGTCTCCAGCAGGTGCCGGTTTCTTTTTTGTGGGAAAGAAAGATGGTTCATTACGGCCATGCATAGACTACAGCCCATTAAATGACATTACAATTAAAAACCGTTACCCTCTACCCCTCATGTCATCTGTTTTTGATCAAATACAGCAGGCCAAGATATTCACAAAGCTTGATTTACGCAATGCTTATTATTTGGTCAGAATAAAGGAGGGAGATGAATGGAAAACAGGGTTTAATACACCCAGCGGACACTACGAGTATTTGGTCATGCCCTTCGGACTCACTAACGCACCCGCGGTTTTTCAGGCCATGATCAATGACGTCCTTCGGGACTTTTTAGACCAGTTAGTTTACGTCTACATAGATGATATATTGATTTACTCCTCTGATTTGGAATCTCACCAGGCTCACGTGACCCAGGTTCTCCAAAGGCTCCTAGAGCATAAGCTTTTTGTCAAGGCTGAAAAAAGCGAATTTCACGCCGGCACCATCTCGTTCCTGGGCTTTATTGTGGCCCCTGGGAAAGTACAGATGGACCCGGCTAAGATAAGTGCTGTCGCTGATTGGCCCACACCCGATGGCCGCAAGAAGCTTCAGCAATTCCTCGGATTTGCTAACTTCTATAGGCGGTTCATCAGGGGCTTCAGCGCTATAGCTGCTCCGCTACATGCATTAACCTCTTCCAAGGTGCGTTTTCTTTGGTCTCCAGAGGCGCAGGCGGCTTTTCAGGAGCTTAAACGCCGCTTCACCACCGCTCCGATCCTCACCATGCCGGACCCGCAGCGGCAGTTTGTGGTGGAGGTAGACGCCTCCAACGAGGGGATCGGGGCCATCCTCTCTCAAAGATCGCAGCAGGACGGTAAGATTCACCCATGTGCTTATTTGTCCCGGCGGCTGTCAAAGGCGGAACGAAACTATGATGTCGGAAACAGGGAACTGCTCGCAGTCAAGGTGGCGTTAGAAGAGTGGCGTCATTGGTTAGAGGGGGCCAGCCAGCCGTTTCTAGTGTGGACGGATCACAAGAACTTGGAGTACATACGTCAAGCTAAGCGACTTAATTCTCGCCAGGCCAGGTGGGCGCTGTTTTTTAACCGCTTTTCTTTTTCCCTCTCTTACAGGCCGGGGTCCCGGAACGTCAAGCCGGATATTCTGTCTCGACTCTTTGACCCCGAGCCTGTTGCCAAGGTGCCTGAACCCCTCCTCCCACTGTCCTGTGTGGTTGGAGCTGTAACTTGGCAAATAGAAAAGGTGGTGAAGCTGGCCAACGGTGTAGCCCTGCCACCTAGTGGGTGCCCTGAAAATAAGTTGTATGTTCCGGCCGATCTGCGCTCACAGGTGATCCACTGGGCTCACACCTCGCCGCTTTTCTGTCATCCGGGAGTCAGGCGGACTATGTTCGCCATCTCCCGGAGGTTCTGGTGGCCATCTATGGAGCCGGAGGTCCGGGAGTACGTCGAGGCTTGCTCGGTCTGCGCCCGCAATAAATCCTCCACCGGATCTCGTATGGGACTGCTCCATCCACTTCCCATCCCCTCTCGGCCTTGGTCAGACATCTCCCTGGATTTCGTCACGGGGCTCCCAACCTCTCAAGGTAACACCACGGTCCTGACCGTGGTGGACCGTTTTTCCAAGATGGTTAGATTTATTGCCTTACCTAAACTCCCATCAGCCAGTGAAACAGCAGAAATCATGCTCAACCACATATTTAAAATCCATGGTTTTCCAAGAGACATTGTTTCCGACCGAGGGCCCCAGTTTGCCTCCAGATTCTGGAAGGAGTTCTGTAAGCTCATCGGAGCCAAAGTAAGCCTGACGTCGGGATACCATCCGGAGGCTAACGGCCAGACCGAGCGGCTCAACCAGCAGCTGGAGACCGGCCTCCGGTGTCTTGTGTCACAGAACCCCGCTACATGGAGCAAACACCTGGTCTGGGTGGAGTATGCACACAACACACTCCCCACATCTGCCACAGGATTCACCCCTTTTAAATGTGTGTTTGGCTACGAGCCCCCTCTCTTCGCAGACAATTAGCCGGAGGTTTCAGTTCCCTCTGCCCATGCCTTATTCCGCCGCTGCCGCCGCATCTGGGCAGCCGCAAGGCAGGTGCTCATCAGACAAGGAGATCGGATGAAAAGAGCGGCCGACCGCAGAAGGAGACCGGCGCCGGACTACCAGCCCGGCCAGAGAGTGTGGCTCTCTGCCAAAGACCTGAACCTCAAAGTGCCATCGAAGAAGCTAGCACCTCGGTTTGTGGGCCCTTTCCCCATCTCACAAATCATCAGTCCTGCTGCTGTACGCCTTCGCCTGCCCCGATCCCTGCGCGTCCACCCCACCTTCCACGTCAGCCAGGTCAAGCCCGTGAAAGACAGCCCCCTCGTTCCAGCAGTCAAACCCCCTCCGCCTCCTGAAATGGTGGACGGTGGTCCGGTCTATAAAGTCAAGCAGCTGCTGGCTGTACGGAGCCGGGGCCGGGGAAAGCAGTTTTTGGTAGACTGGGAGGGTTATGGTCCTGAAGAGAGACTGTGGGTTCCATCCCGACACATAGTGAACCAAACCCTCATTGAGGACTTCTACCGCGATCACCCGGAGCAACCTGGACCGTCAGGATGTCGGTCCTAGAGGGGGGGGCTCTGTCACACCGCGGTGAGATCATGTCTTGTTTTGTGTTTTTTGTCACGTCATTTCCGGTTTTATTTTGAAAAGTAACTCTCCTCTCGTTTCAGGTCACTTGCCCTTCCTCATGTGTCACCGGTCTGATCGTCTCCCCTGATTCCTGATTGTGTCCACCTGTTCCCTTTTCCCCCATGTGTTCATATAGTCTGCGTCTCCCTTTGTCTTGTGCCAGTGTGTCGTCGTTAGTCGTCATTCCAGCCCGTGCCAGAGTCATAGTCGTCGTTTTTGCTTAGCTTCGTGCTTATAGATTTACCTCATTGAGTGATTATTCTTTGTAGCCTTTTTTTTCAGTGTTTAGTCTTAGTTAGGTTATAGAATGAAGCTTTGATTTTCCTCCTTTTGGAGCGCTTTTGTTTCATTGCTATTTTTGTATTTTCAGTATTAAGAAAGCGTTTTCCTCTTTTGGAGCGACTTTATTTTTGTACTTTAGTTTCCTCTGTGTGGAGGTGTGAATAAAACATTCTCCGAACACATCCGCTCTGCGTCTGAGTCCTGCCTTTCGCCCGGCCTGACAATTTCATGTTTGTGCATGAAAAGAACTGTTGAGTCTGTTAAAAAGGCTGAAGTTACTGAATTGTTATGTATGTTGTATTACCTTTTGTCCTTAAGATGCACTTTTTGTTTTAATTAAAATGCAGCTAATTGAGGGTATAAGGGAATATTTCCCTGCTGGTTGTTTTGTTTTTCATTAAACTTGTTTTATTGTGTTGGCATACTGTGATATTCTGTACTATCATAGGTTCAAACTGCACCATCTTTTCATAAATAAATTTGAGAAGTGGAAATGTTCCTCGATTCAGGTCGCAGCTTGTCATCAAGGGGTGATGGTGGGTCCAGAAGTCAGACCAGTTGAGAACCACCAGAGTTTTAGTTGACTTTCTTATATTTGGCATTTCAATCAGGTAATTGTTTTCTGAAACCTAGTGGATTATATTACATGGACCAAAGAAAATCGCCTGGAAAGGGAAATCAACAAATGGCAGGAGGACCAAAACCTGGTCGCCTGCACCACATTTCGGTTGTACTCTGGGGTCAAACAGTTTTAAAAAAAAAATCTGAGAAGCCTGAAACTTTGTTTTTCCAGCCCACCAACCTAATCGGGTCTGTGTCTGAAACCATTAAAACATTAGTGAGTATTGTCATGGTAAACCTTCCTCCCAGTCTGCTTTTAGTTATGTGCAATTAGCAACAGCAATGATTTAAGATGTTGATGAAAGCACTCCAATTTTTGTTTACATTTCTCCTTATGTACAAACGTTTGTTCTTATGAACTAAACAGATGTTAATTGCATTCATACAAACCACTACAGTGAAAATGTGTATATAAAGTACATACTCAGCATTTTTTTTTTTTATACTTATTTATTCTCCTGTCTACCTCATTTTGACGTGCCTGTTTGCTGTAACAACTGAATTTCCCAGGTGTGTGGATTAATAAAGTTTTATTTGGTCTCATCTTAATTTAAATCACAGCTCAAATATCTGAAAATTTGTGATGTCACTGAAAACTCTGTGACGTTGCCTCTCCTGCAGCTTACAGGCCACAGTTCTCCATTTGTCCCTGTGTTTATAAGGCAATTTCCTTATGCCTGTCAACATAATGGCAGGCAGATCTAGAAATAGCCTTGTCCATGTATGCTGATGCAACTTTCAGCTCATTTCCAAAATGTTCTAACAGGAAAAGCTTGAGCTTTAACATATCCCCTCTCGGGATTTAAGTGCTGACAGCTTCTCACAAAAATACAGTCTGTCACTGTAGTGTCCAGTGTTCCTTTCTCAAAAGCCTTGATAAGCACATGAAAATTTTGTGGATCTCCATCACAAATTTGGATCTCTCTCTTTGGGAACGATGAGAGGCATTGTTGTTTACCAAAGAGTTTTGTTATTTTATTTAGCTTTTGCATAATGCTCAATGCTGTATTTTTCCTAATTTTGTGACCCAAAATTTGCATTGAATATGTCTCCGTATTGAGATTGGGTTTTCTGTTGCAGTGAGATTCTTTGAATAATGACATGGTGGATTAAGTCACATGGGCCCAGACAGAATGAACTGAGATATAATTTTCTCCTTGGGCCATGCTCCTGGATCCAAGTAGTCATGTTTAGTTTCCTTTAGGTTTTGTGAGAATTGTGGAATAATTGAATCAACATTTGGATTGAGAGTTTGTGCTTTTGATTTGATATGAGTTCATTGCATTTGAACACTTTGATATGGATTTCTTTCAATTTAGGTTGCAACACCAGCATTTGTTTGACTGATTTTCCTTCATGAATTTATTTCCGGTTGGATTTTCATTCCAAAACCTTTTGCATCAAAACAAATCCACAGACAGAGAAACATCCATTAAATGTTATTCCCACCACAGCACAGAAGATCAGCAGCAAACTCAGAGAAAGAGTGGTGATTCACATTTCCCCTTGATTCAGCGATCAGTGATTAATGTGCAGAGTGATTCAATCCTTAATCATTCCAGCAATTGTCCCCAATGAACCAACTATACAATATGCAGCAGGCATTTCTTCCATAAACTGCTTTATTTGCGCACATTCATCCGTAAGGTTACCTTATTGTGATTTACTTTAACTACTCAGTATCTGAAGGGTTTGACAGCCAGCGCTAACCTCTGTGATCTCACCCCGATGTTTTGCCTGATTATCGACATTCAATTGATATTTTATCCGTTACACTGTCTGATGCTTCTTTGATGCCTGTTTTTGTTGAAAAAAATATAGTGACTTCAAGAAAAAACGTGAGGTTGCACCTAATAATTTGAATGACGTGCTGATACAAAAATTCCTGCATTCCGAATGCGTTTCAACTTGTTTTGAAGAAACAATGATCAATTTATTCCACAACTTGCAACTTTTAGGAACATGACTTTCAGTTGAAATTTTATGATCAATTTATTTGATCATTGTGCGCACAAACTCATAGATCAAAGCAATCAAACAGAAAATAGCATAGTGTAAGGGTGCCATAGTGAAGTTTAGCGGTCAACAAAAAAACTGCATTCCCACTCACCCTCTGTCCTCCCCACACACTCAAAAAAGAATTACTCCTAAAACATTGACTATGTATTTCGTTTACATGTAAATTTTCCATGTAATTTGATTACATAAGAAGTGTAAAGAGATACATTTACGCAATGTTTTTCTATAATGGTCAATCAGTGTAAATACATTAAATAACAGATTTGATACAATTTTGTTGTAAATGTAAACTTCTACATAAACCTTGCGTGTTTATTTAGTTATTGCATGTAAAGTTAAGGGTAATTTCTACATTAAGAAAGTATTATACATAAAAGTAATGAATTTCAAATTGGTTATTCCATCTCCTGTAATAGATCACAAAGCAACACATACAAGCACAGTGTTGCAAACTTTATTGCCAGATCCATTTAAATACAAACATGGCCAATAGTAAAAAATGTTCCATCAGCAATTTAAGAGACACGGTATACGTCACCAATTCCCTGCCAATGCCAAGAAACATGGGCAATGGCAAAATTAAACACATTACCCAAACTACAAGGTGCATCAGGTTTTCCAGTGAACAGTAAACCGAAGATTACTTACAAAACTTAGGTAAGGAAATGTATAAACTGCATGGATTTGTATCTTTTTCTGACAAACATGAAACTTGCAAATGTTTAAAATTCCACAACTTGCAACTTTTAGGAACATGACTTTCAGTTGAAATTTTACAATCAGGAAAGGCTTTCGAGTACATTATAAAAATCTGGAATAAATGCACTAGGCCCAGTTATGTATTATACCCCAAATTTCACTGGAGAGGCACAGGCACAAGACTGAATTATCAATAGGATTCAACCAAAAACTAAACTAATAACACACCCTTTGGAAGAATCAGTTTTCGGGTTCCACTATGCTCCTCAAAACTAATTGGCAAAACAGAATCAAATAAGAAAACTACTTACCCTTTTAAACAAATTAACTACTGAGTCTTAATTTAAAGAACAAGCTCACTATGAGGGAGGCCAGTGTGAGCCCTGCTTATTGGCATCAGCATTCAAAATTGCACAATAAAGCAGAGGCATGTTAAAATATGCAACTGTCAGGAGGTTTTAGGGTGTGAAATAAAAGCTGTGATGACAAACTCATTGACAGATGACAAAATCTGTGGACATCCAATATAACTGTCTGCTTTACTCAATCTTGCTAAGCCCTTGTGCCTTCCGTTTCCAGACAGATTTTTGCTGAGGTATCTCAATTGTCACTTAGTAGCATTTTTAGTGATAATTCACGGACATTTTTACAAGATAAAAGTCCCAGTTTCTGCTTTATGTCATTGTTGAACAAACAACAATGATTCATCTAGCAGTCATCTCCATATGTAACAGATATTACGAAAAGAAATAAAAATCTTACAAAAAATAGCTGTTGCAGTGTTTGCTTAATTTTTATTTAAACACCTGGCCTATTGAGGGGGGCTCATTCCAGTAATTTACCAGGTCATCAAAATGGCACTGTCCTTTGGGGACAGTTTGTTGCCATCCAAGTTCATCAACACTTTCTGGAAGAACTCAAATGTGAATATGAGTTCCTTGGGATAGCTCAGGTTGAGTGTATAAATCAGTCCAAACAGCATGGCACAACCTTAGGAAATGCATCTCAGGTCACACAGCCTCAATACCCTCAATCACCACTTCAACGTCCTCTGGCTTGTCCTCTTCATCACCTGCTTTGCGAATCATGTAAAGCCCCATGGTGGTCTGCGCCAGTCTCTCTCTTAGGTTCCTCACCGTTGACATCCTGTTGGTGAAAAATAAATTTACAATTTTGAAATAAAGAAAACATTGCAAGTTTAATGCTGAAAGCTTGTAGTAAAGTGCCATTACTAACCAAGTTCTCTTCGATGACAGTGTTGCTTTGAGGTAGACACACAAACTAAGCAAACAGTCCTTGAGTTAATGTCCTCACTCTGCGAAAGAAGGCATATTTAATATCATGAGGGACCACTTTACATTGTTCATAACCCTCTTCTCACCCAAGTGGTTACTTTATTGACACGTAATGCACAAGGAATCCTTCTCTGTTTGACCTATAAGTTTTGATCAAATAGTACTTTAATATAAAAAAATGTCTAGGTTTTCAAAAATGTAAAAAACAGTTGTTTTTAGAAGGATTTTGCTTACTAAAATACATTACTTAAATAACGCAACAGCGTAATGCACTTGCCTTAGATGTCGGAGCCATGAGCAATCGGATCTTCCCTCCAGCAGCTCCTCCTCTATTGCTGAAGATCTTCAATTACTTAGCTGTTTATTTGTCAAGTTGTGCCAGGAACTAGTTTTCATTCACATAAATTCAGCATTTATCTATGAGAGAAACAGTGAAAGAAAAGAGATACACATCTAAACAAGATGGTTTTTTTTCCTGAGCTGAAAAAAGGACAAACAGAGACGCAATGGCGCTTGGTCACCATCTTTTTAACTCCCTTGGGGAGTTGAATTGCAACCAGGCTAAGTAGATAGAGCCCTCCATTCTTGAATGGGGAGTTGTCTTTATCTTATATTCTGGTGTCTGTATTTGCTGTCTGTATTTACGGACTCAGCCAAACTATTACCAACAACAGTATCACTCACTGAGTCCAGTACACATATACTATCAACACTGTAAGATTACAATTTTCTTACTTGCTGCAGCATGCTTTGTTGCCATAGAACCATATTCCATGGAGAGCCAACAGTCAGGTTTTCATTTCAACCAAATACAGTCCCTGACAAAAGTCTTGTCGCTTGGGTACAAGTTGACCTTAAGTGCCCCTCAAATATATTTGTAAATAAAATTTTTCTCCAAGAAATGGCTAATTTCAATCCCAACAGTTTTTGAAATAAAGTTTTGGTGCCAAACGAAACTGCTGAAAAGCATTCTAACGTTCACAGCTTGGTAAAGCCCACTGAGTCAGTTTTTGCAAAGACAAAAGTCTTGTCGCCTTGTCATATGATGCACCCAATGCTAGATTACAGCCTCACCTGTGATCAATAATTGATCAATCAATTAGTGGGTGTGTATAAAAAGAACCCCAGCACACCAGACCTTCACATCAACTGCAACTTGACCTCTGACAACATGCCTAAGATTCACCCTGAGACCAAAGCGTTGATTATCAAGAGGCTGAAGACCAGATACACTGCTGAGGTTGCTGACACCTTCAGTGTGTCTCAGCGTCAAGTACAAAGAATAAGAAAAAGATTTGAAGAGACTGGAGATGTTTTTGACAAGCCCAGGTCCGGCAAACCACGCAAGACAACTGCTCGGGAGGAACGTTTGTTGGCTCGAAAATCCAAGGCCAGCCCCTTTTCCACTGCAGCAGAGCTCCACCAGGCCTGGTCACCTCAAGTCCCTGTGTCAACCAGGACAGTATGTAGAATTCTGTCTCGAAATGTCCTCCATGGTCGAATCAGTGCCCAGAAACCAGCACTAAACAAAAGGCAATTAAAAAAACGTGTGGCATTTGCCAAGGCCCACAGCCTGCTAAAAGGATGGACGCTGGAAAAGTGGCAGAAGGTGAATTTCTCAGATGAATCTTTGGTTGAATTACATCACAGCCGCCGCAAATATTGCAGGAGACCTACTGGAGCCCGCATGGATCCGAGATTCACCCAGAAAACAGTTAAGTTTGGTGGCGGAAAAATCATGGTCTGGGGTTACATCCAGTATGGGGGTGTGCCAGAGATTTGCAGGGTGGAAGGCAATTTCAATAGCCTAAAATGTCAAGAAGTATTAGCTACCTCTTACATTCCCAACCATAAAAGGGGTCAAAAAAGCTCCATCGCATACTTCATCTCTACGTCAAAGTTCCTCAAGGCGAAGAAGATCAAGGTGCTCCAGGACTGGCCAGCCCAGTCACCAGACATGAACATCATTGAGCATGTCTGGGGTAGAATGAAAGAGGAAGCATGGAAGACGAAACCAAAGAATCTTGATGAACTCTGGGAGGCATATAAGACTGCTTTCTTTGCTATTCCTGAAGACTTCATCAATAAATTGTTGGAATCATTGTCGAACCGTATGGATGCAGTCCTTCAAGCTCATGGAAGTCATACAAGATATTAAATATGGATCTCACAGCACGACTACTTAATTCACTGATGTTATGCAACATATTTTTGTATTTGAAGTAAATTATTTGTTCAATTTTCACATTACTCTCTGTAGGCGACAAAACTTTTGTCTTGCCAAAATCTGACCTTTCTGTGCTCATTAAATGATCAATCTTTCTTCAATTAAGCAAAATTTATTTTAGTATATTTCGGAGGGTTTTAGCTTTCATATGAGCCATTTCTAAAACCAATGGATTAATTAAAAGTCAGGTTATAAGCTGTTGTTTCTACAAAATGGATAAGTGATAAGACTTTTGTCAGGGACTGTACTATAGCACCTTAATTCGTTGATTACCTTATCTTTAAGCAGAGAGGAGGAATCAGTGAAACCACCTGCCTTACAATCTGTTTGGAATGAAAATCTGCAGACTTTGCCCTGCTTATGAACCAGCTTGTGTCAGGCATGTAGTCGAGGTATGGAGATTTTTTTTAAACAAACATACCTGATTTTTACCTGAATCAATTATGTGGTGTTTTGCAGCCCAACACTTGGCCTGCCTGGACTAGCACCATTGTCGTTGAGCTAATCCCTACCTGTACAATCCATCAATACCAAAGTTGTTCAGCTACACAGAATCTGACCATTTAATTAACTGATAGAATGTCATAATGCTGATATGCCACCACTTTTAGAGATCAAAAATGTCTGATTGTAAAAGTGAGTAGAGTCTCCCTTTATAATAAATCTCGGACAAACATGTTCTCCAGAAATGCTATCCACATGAAAAACATTGGGAAAACAACAGTTTATAATGGATTTAGTGTACAATTCAAAAAATATATGGAATGACCTTTTCCCCAGGGGAGAAATTATATCAGTACACAAATATGGTAAGCAGTTATACATCTTAAGTTAACTTACAGAAACCCATCTGTTCATCCATTCTTCTACATGCATGTCTGTTCTTCCATTAATCATTACAAAAGAGCAGAATTTCCAGTACAGGTCTCATCCTCTAATGGGCTGTGCCCCTCCAGTTGAGATGTGCTCGATGAAATCTATCCCTCACAATTGTTCTGCCAAACCTTCCTCACCACCAGAGCCCTCTCTTCTCCCTCAGGCTGTGCAGCAGGGGCTGTTTGTAGGCAGCACCTGCTGTTTAAACAGGGAGATTTCATGTATTATGGTTATATTCTATTTTTAAATACTATACTATACTATTACTATAATATAATATCATGGCTGTAAGGCTGTTGTTCTTTGAGGTTGTATTAATGCCTGTGTTTGCATAGTGCGTGTGCGTGGATGTGTGCAACATTATATACCACATCCAGGAACAGTGGTGGTTGCCAGCGTTATTTTGGTGGTTGCGGGCTGAAAAGTTTGGGAACCCCTGGTCTAGATCAATTTTGCCCAAAGGCTCAAACCCTAATAGTCACAAATTGGAGCAAAAATAATAGGGTTCTGAGCGATGTTCTACTAACCAAGCTCAATAAGAATTAATTGCTTTAGAATAAAAAAGAATTTCAATAATCAAAAATTTTTAATTTTAACATAAGCAAGATAAGATTATTTAAAAGACAAATACCAAGGTGGTTAGCAACTCAGGTTCAGTAAAATCTTTGAATAATTAAAAAAATCCAAAGGTAACAAGTAATGGGCAGCAAGGATTGGTGTAATGTGATCGCTTCTCTTAGTCTGCTTTAATAGCCTAGCAGCAGCATTTGGAATTAATTTGAGTCTTTAAATGTTTTGGTTACTGATGCCAGAATAAAGTTCATTGCAATAGTGAGGCCTGGAAGAATAAAAGGATGGTTGACAGAGGACAGTCTGCAGAGGACAGGAAATACCAGTCTCAGACAAAGCATGAGTCTGCATCACTTTGGTCACCTGAGTGCAAATGACAAATCAGAGTCGAACATAACACATTGATGGTTTCTGATTTGGAGTAATTTTAGGTAAAAGAGAGGAACACATAAAGAGGGAGCATCTCCCAGCTTTAATAAAAAAGACCTATTGGACCAGATATAGGAAAACGAATGCAGTCTCACATCCCTTTTACCAACAACATTCTTCAGACTGCTGATCAAGACACTTTGGTCCCTTGTATCAAAGTCTTCTACAAGCAGTAAGGAATTGGTGATTTACAAGCCAGATTAAAAATTCTCAAAATTTAGATTGCTATTCATAAAAGAAACTAGTTTGGGAAAAACTTTTTTTTCTAGAACAGACGGGTCTTGTATGGAATCCCATTTCCGCCACAGTGATGAAGAAAATTACAGTGATGAAGAAAATTCATCACAGTGGATTATTATTATGAGATGGTATCTCATAATAATGATATACTAAGTCATACGACGTCATTTACACCATGTTTTAAGCCTAAATGTCCTCTGATATCTTCTGATGAGGTGCATTCAGGGACCGTCGGAAATGTTCACGTCCGCTGGTATAGACTCTTCTGGTTGACTTTTGGGCTTAAAACTGGGTGTAAATGACCTCGTTTCGAGTCAAATACAAACGTCGGGGCTTCCGGACACTTGGATGACACCACATGAGCAGTATGGAGGCATGTTGTGTTTTTTCTGTTTTATTACGTCTGAAGATAGGTAACTAAGCAGCTACACGCTTACCCCCTATTCTATAGTATTGTAACGTCCCCACCTCACAGACGACACGGAACTTATTCTCTGAATAATTACTTTATTACAGTTAACACGAGCATGTCCAACTTGTCGTTCCTACTCCGTCACTCCCACACCTAAACAACGTCCTCCTCACTTCACTTCCTCATTCACCCCTGACCCCCAACAAAACCAGCCAATGAGAGCCTGACTGCCACACAACCCCATCCCATTGGTCCAGAACAGTCATATGTCCCACCCCGACTCGTTACCTGCCCTCAGGACATCTCAAAACTCCTTCAACACGGTGTCTTACTGAACATACGTCATAACCAAAACATAAACATAAACCCAGTCCATTACAGCATAGACAATTTAAGAAAAATGAGAAAGAAGAATAGAAGAAATTATCAAACAATATTTAGGCACTATGGGATGAAAGGGAGCATAACAATTAATTTAATATGATGTTCACAATGTCAGAACTGAATAAGGGGTTGAAGAAAGCTGGAAAAACAACTCCAGGGAAAGATTAAGATACCTATATAGACAGTATTGTTATAATTTTATAATAAGGTATGCAGATATGGATCGTTGTTGGCCAAGTGAAAAGAAAAATATATTTTTCCAATGTGTAAACGAGGATAGATTCTAGTTTGGCAGAGTTTTATAGGCCAATAGCCCTAATGTCTAATATAGGAAAGATGATGGAGAAAAACATTAATAACAGATTATTTTACTATCTACAAATGAAAGGGAGTTAAAATGTTATGAGAGTGGATTTAGGAAAGGAATTAACTTGAAAGACATTAAAGATGTTTAGCGAATAAAAAATAAATAAGGGAGGCACAAAACAGTGGAGCATATATTTTAATTCTGTCCAAAATACCATCAAGAGAGATAAACATTTAAAATCTATCACCAAAAAGATAGTTTAACATTAGGTTTAAGAGAAATGTTGCTCAGGGATTCGTGTGATACATGATATACAGGGCGATATGCAGATGTCCAAAACCACAGGATTATACAATAGATTTTAGGCAACCATCCTGTGTGAAGCACAATTCTTTCCAGGCGGTGGCGGTAATGCACCAAAAAGTTGTTTGCCAACCGCCATTTAATATCTCAAGAAGAAGAAGTAGTCGAAGAAGAAGAAGAAAAACTCGAGAGAAGTTGCATTTGCGAAACAATGGAATAATTTAAACGTTTTACATCGTCTAGAGAGAGATAAAAAGAGAGGGTGGGTCCCTCGCATACCTTCTGTGATCAATCTCGTGATCTCTCGCTGCTGAGGGTCGTTGACAGGGCTGCACCAGGTGACTCGGATAATGACGCGCTAACTAGAGAACATGAACGAGCCTTTGCTGTTATCTCTGTTGTTATAAGGGATTAAAACCATTGTTTGCCATAAATTCGTCATCGGATTTATATTGTTGGATTAAGCACTGGTTGGACTACTGCCACAAATAATATTATTGTAATCCCTTATCCCCTATCATAGACAAAAGAAAAGGCTCGCTCTTGTAGGAAGGGCATTTATTCATGGTGAACTTGATAATATATTGTTACGTATATTTAACGCAGTTTAACGGAAAAGCGGGCAAGGGCATGTACGCTATCGCGCATGTTGAATAAACGGAGCCCTTTGGATAAAGTTTTCTGGCGGAAAAAACAGATCCTCTTAACTGCAATTACCGCAAACTGGCTGGCTTGACCGCAGTTGATAAATCGGACAGGTATCCCAGTACCACATTAACTTTAAAGCGGGGTAAGGTCAAGTTACAAGTTGACTCCCTAAGGTTAAAGCAGTTTAGTTCGCTGTTTAAATATCAAAAGCTAATAGGCGTCAGTCAGTGGAGAAGCTGTTTTCTTCAAGAACAAATGAGTACATCATTTTTTATATGTCATCTCTTTATTTCCCCTATGTCTTTTGTGTGGTGATCCTAGAGTGACTGAAAATCGTTTTTTCTAATAGTTATTTACTAGGCTGTGAGAGTAATGATGTTTACGGCAGAGGCTCAAACATTTTCTTTAAAGAAAATGTTAAAAAAAATGTTTTAAAGAAAGGAGCTCTACACTGAATAATTATACAGGTTGCTATTTATGGTGTTTTTGTCAGAATGAGGACCTCCTCGCTTCCTTCTCCTCCACATCCTACACCCCTTCTTATGTCCAGCTCTTCTCCAAGTGGCTGTGCAGAACTCGACCTGTCTGTCACACTCAGCCCCACCCCCAACACTGGCCAGTCAGAGATGAAGCCCAGCCCCCCAGGACATACCAGAGGAAAGAATAAGGAACAGGTGACAATTTTATCCTTTTGTCCTTATATCGCTCTTTTCAGACATGAACTGCAGGTATACTCTGGAGAATGGGCTATGGAGTTTACCTGCAGTTTGCTTTTCACACATGCATAACACAGTTCTCTGCACAGACACGTTTACAACAATAATAATAACAAATCCGTCGCATTATTCAGGCGAGAGGTGGAGCAGTGGGTGCAGCAGGCAGTGACAGCAAGTAACGTATTAACTACCTCTCACTTTGAATCATCAAAGACTTCTTCAGGCAGGGCTCACAACAACAACAAATACCATAATGAGAATGCAGTTTAATCCCACATTGCCTCTAATGCATTACTGAATGGCATCCTTTGAAGGCACAACAGTCTGTCTAAACAAAGCCAAACCGGCTTCTGTGCAGGTGTGACGGTCTGTGCTTGTACTGCTGCTCTTTTCACTCATCTCTCATGACTCAGGCTTGGTAGAACAATTAAACTTTATTCTTCGGTGTAGTGGAAACTGCATCTCTCTGACACGTGATCGTATAGATTTGCCTTAAACTACTATAAACAAACATACTCGGTGTAGTGGAAACTGCATCTCTCTGACACGTGATCGTATAGATTTGCCTTAAACTACTATAAACAAACATACCTGTAACCACAAATGGAACACAATCATCTATAAAAGAAAAGTTACAAAAAATGCATATTATTAAACACTAAATTAAC
This sequence comes from Limanda limanda, assembly GCF_963576545.1. Lineage (NCBI taxonomy): Eukaryota > Metazoa > Chordata > Actinopteri > Pleuronectiformes > Pleuronectidae > Limanda > Limanda limanda. The sequence goes on from NC_083646.1 coordinate 29,000,904, forward strand.
CATAATTAACTAAAACACTGACAGACAGAAGGGACACAACTTACTCGGTGTAGTGGAAACTGCATCTGAAGGAAAAAAGAAGTTTTCTCCCGCTAATCCCCACTAATCCCCGGAAGTTCCTGTTGTGGCCCTTCAAAATAAAATAAACACGGCAAAATAAAAGAAATACACAAAAAACAATGACTGCAGTTCCAAGTTGAACAGGATTTTAACAATTAACATATTTACCCCGTTACACAGGCATGGTCCAGCCTTCCTGTATCTCTAAGGGACAATTTCAAAAGGAGGGCAGACCCGTATTAGTAAGATCGATCAAGTTTTTGCACTAATCTGATTTATGTCCTTTTCTTTCTCTTATCAGTCTACTGTGAACTGTCATTTACTTGGAAGAGTTTGCCTCTTATTTTCTCTTCACCAATACTATATTGTACAATATATTTTGGGGATTTAATTTTGTACCATATTGGAAAAAAAGGAAGTGGATCAATAATCTGGCTTGAAAGTAGCTCCTTACGTCTGAATCTCCCCTTTCCCGTCTCCAAAATATCAGTATGCATTGGTAAAAATTTGCATGCAAGTGCACAAATTCTTACTTCAAGTTTAAAAAAAATTATATATCCTAACCTCTGAACGAGAAGTGACGAATAAACACAAAGTGGGGTCTGAAACATGCATACGTACACATATAGCCACATTCTCTGAGCTGTGTGGTAGCAAATGCGTCCTGGGCCACATTTGAAGGACTGCCTACTCAGCGGTGTAAATCAGGTTTATTTACACTTCTTAGTGCACATATGCTGATTTCTTTGTGGCCACTTTTTGAACACAAATGACATGATTATTTGCATATAAACTAGGCGATATCCAACAACTCTATGTATGTCTGTGAATAGATGTAATTTGAGTAGTCAAGTTGTGATCAGATCTCTCAGGATGCATTTTAATATCAGGTTTTAACAGGGCTGATGTTAACTCATTGGGAGGATATGGGCGTGCAGGTGTGTGTGTATGAAAAGGGAGTGTGTAGCAGCCCAGGCTGAGAGTAGTTGCATAGGGGCGGCTGTGGGTGAGGGGTAGAGTGGTCGTCCTCCAACCTGAAGGTCGGCGGTTCGATCTCCAGTCTGAACCATATGCATGCCGAAGTGTCCTTGGGCAAGATGCTGAACCCTCAATAGCCCCCCATAGAATAACCAAGTGCTGCAAGTAGATGCACTGTATGAATGTGTGTATGAATGTGTGTGTGGATGGGTGAATGTGAAACTGTACTGTAAAGCGCTTTGAGTGGTCATCATCAGACTATAAAAGCGCTATATAAATACAAAGCCATTTACCATTTATCATAATGGGCCATGCACTGTATTTCTCAGAGCAAGAGTGCAAATTTGTTGGTTCCAACAAATTTCAACAGTGAAATGTAGGGGTGTCACGATACCAAAAATTCAGTAGTCGGTGCCAATACCAGTAAAATAATACGATTCTCTATGCCAATTTCGATACCACGGTAAAAAAAAAGTGCATTATTTGGATGTTGTTAATGTCATATACGGTAGTTCCATGTGCTTGCGCTGCGCATATACTGAGGGTTATACGGTAGTTGCGGACGCATGTGAGTGACGCTTTGTTGTGAGACACGTTATGCATTAAATGATAATACCGCGGTCATCTGCCTCCCGCCGGGTTTACACCGGACGCTGAAGCGACGCATAAGCGCAGTGCCAAGCCTTAAATAACAGCTGGCTCCCATCCACTCCCATGCGCCGCTTCAGCTTCCGGTGTAAACAACCAAGCGACGCGGTAGGGATTAGCGCGGCGCGGCGGCGTTGCTTCTGTGTCCGGTGTAAACCCGGCGTCAAACCCAAAGTTCTTCCATACACGACTCTTTGTGCCTTTTTAATAAACAAGTAGAGGTGGGGCGAACGCTGCAGCCGCAGTTGCCGTCTTGGTTTTCTGAATGTAAACGTCGACTGGCGCAGCACTGATGCTAATGCTAAGTTGCTAACAGCTGCTGGCATCGAAGCTGACGGTGCCTACGGTGCTTCAAAAACTTGGGCATCGGCATCGTTTTGATATCTTAGTATCGAAAGGTATCGTAGGTATCGGTTCTCGTGACATCCCTAGTGAAATGGTACATTGTGGTACCAAAGGCTTGTTGACAATGCATTGCCTCGTGAATAAATTGAAAAAGTGTTTCCCTCACATGTGCTTACAAATTATAATTTCTTATATGATTGAGATGCAATGACACAAAAAAATAAGTGAAAACATTTAGGATACTTAAATTATAGCCTACACATGCACACCATTTGATACTGCCCGTTACTCATTAATTATGAATTAAGATACTTGCACTTTGGCATTGTACATGTATGATGCTACCGTGTTAAGTATTTATTTACAATATTTTCAGCAGCAACAATCAGGATAAAATACAAAAAATCCTATTAAGTGCTAATTATTATTTCTCATTACAATTTCTCTCAAAAGCTAAGCCACACTAAGTGAAAATGAGATCCAATTGATCTTTCTCACCTTATTGGATTCATACATTTTTTACCCCCTCTTTCTAAACAGTGAATGTCTGTGTGTGAGTGAGAAATAATATCATCCTGCAGTCCTGATGCATGTCTCTTCTTTTGTTCTTAAGGTGTGTTTTGGAGAGTCAGTGGTCGTCAGAGATGCCCCACAGACGCAGCCCATTAGAGGTCAGCTGTGGAGGAGAGGATGTTACCATGGTAATGTTAGAGGTAAAATTGACCCTGGGCGTGGCAAGAAAAAAGCCTTCGTCCTGCTCCAACATTGTGTGCAAGTACTGCTCTTTCAGGGCTTACTCGAGTCAAAAAAGGCACTCATTCACTGGGAAACAGGACAATTTTGTATCCAATCAGCCCCAAAATTCTGTCACATGATCAGAGTCTAGGCCTGAACAGCTATATATGTGATTAGTGGGCATGGTACGGCATTGCGTGACAGATACAAGAAGTGAAGCATTTCGCCCAGTCCACGACTACTGTCTCCAGCGGCCGCATCAGGTCCTGAGTGCCCTGGCCTTCTCACACATTACACATTGTTTGTATAATTTTACTTGATAGTATTGTTAAAGCTGGCCTTTATCTTGTTGCCATTAGTGCTTGAGACAAAACTAAAGTTGTGTATATATCTGTGCAATTCAAGTTTTTTGTTTATTGTTCTTTAGTAGCATACAAACATGACCCACATAAATACTAAAAGAAACAATATGTGCTTTGCTCGTCTATCTGCTCCCTGTAGACCAGACATGTAAACTCATCTTCCGGCCCGTGGTAGTTATATCCGTCCCACGATAAAATATCATATGTCCATCTTAACTGGCCCGCCGGTAAATAAGACGCAAACTTGCAATGCCCAGCTATACTTACACGAAGCGAACAAGTAATCCTCTCCACTCCACTCATTCGCAGAGTATTTGATGATATTAAATATTGAGGAAGGGCGGCTGTGGCTGGTCCTCCAGTGGTCATCCTCCAACCTGAAGGTCGGTGGTTCGATCCCCAGTCTGACCCATTTGCATGCCGAAGTGTCCTTGGGAAAGATGCTGAACCCTGAATGGCCCCCCCATGGAATAACAAAGTGCTGCGATTAGATCAGACATGGGCAAAGTACGGCCCGCGGGCCGTATACGGCCCGTTGGGCTTTTTAATCCGACCCGCCGAACTTGTCCAAATATGGCCCTCGAGTCAAAAAGTTTGCCCACCTCTGGATTAGATGCACTGTATGAATGTGTTTGTCAATGGGTGAATGTAAAACTGTACTGTAAAGCGCTTTGAGTGGTCATCAAGACTAGAAAAGCGCATATAAATACAAAACCATTTAAATGGTAAATGGATTTGTATTTATATAGCGCTTTTCTAGTCTGATGAAGACTCATAGATTTGAAGACTCAAACCATACAAACTGTCATGTTGTACTGTATTTAATAGAGGTTTACTTTACTGTAAAGTAAGTGTAAATGTAAAGTGAAAATAACAAAACCAGTCATTATGACTTGTGAACAAATATAATTCACATCTTTCTATACTAAAAACACAGAGTGTTCATTTCTCCGGGAGACAGTGAACGTCCCTCGCATCTCCAGCGCTCCTCTAATGAGCCATTGCAGGTCTCGTGAAAATTTTTCCAAAGACTCGTACCCGAAGACCCAGTCGGGAAATGAACGAATCATTTCTGCTTCCTTGACTGAGCCTATGGAACAGTCCCGATGCGCAGTGAACCTGAGTGACTGTGAGACAGAGAGCTGTTCTGTGAGTGAGAGAGCAGAGCCGTGTGTGACTGGAGGAGCGCTGTGACGCTGTGTGAGGATTTTCATTCAGTCCGAGCACAGATAATGACTCCGATTACTCGTATTATACTCGTAATCGGCAAAAGTGCTTTATCCGTATCCGGCTCATCTCTAGTTTCACCCACCTGAAAAAAAAACAACCTGCAATATTTGTAAGGCAGAACTTGCTTTCCATGGAAGCAGGACACAAACATTTGAAGAGGAAGCACGTTTGACATCGTCATGTAGCCCAAAAGTTGTGAGCAGGCAATTTATTGAAAACAACAATTTAACTGAAGTAGGCTGTTCATCAGCTGATCAAAAGTTTAAGACCACAGCTCAAAAAAAAAAAAAAAAAACTCCTAAAACAGAAATTAAAGTGTCAAAAACTGACTCAGTAATGAGTAGCTCCACCATTATTGTTGATCACTCCAAAAATTCGTTTTGGCATGCTTGATGCAAGTGTTTCCAAAAGGCTAGTGCGAATGTTGCGCCAAGTGGTGAAGATGGATTCACGAAGGGCATCCACTGTCTGGAACTGAAGTGCATTTTGTAAACTTCCCTTGCCATCCATCCCCAAATGTTCTCAATTGGATTAAGATCAGGGGAACACGCAGGATGGTCCAAAAGAGTGATGTTATTCTCCTGGAAAAAAGTCTTGGTCAGACGGGCATTGTCAATTGGAGCGTTTTCCTGCTGAAAAACCCAGTCGTTACCACACAGACGAGGGCCCTCAGTCATGAGGGATGCCCGCTGCAACATCTCCACATAGCCAGCTGCTGTTTGACGCCCCTGCACAACCTGGAGCTCCATTGTTCCATTGAAGGAAAAAGCACCCCAGATCATGATGGCGCCCCCTCCACTGTGCCGCCTAGAAAACATCTCAGGTGGCATCTCCTTGTCATGCCAGTAACGTTGGAAGCCATCAGGACCATCAAGGTTACATTTTTTCTCGTCAGAGAATAAAACTTTCTTCCACCTTTGAATGTCCCATGTTTGGTGCTCCCTTGCAAAGTCTAAACGGGCAATTTTGTGGCTTTGAAGGAGACGTGGCCTTTGAAGACGTTTCTTGTTTTTGAAGCCCTTCCTTCGCAGATGCCGTCTGATGGTTATTGGGCTGCAGTCAGCACCAGTAATGGCCTTAATTTGGGACAAGGATCGTTCTGTGTCTTGAAGGACAGCCATTCGGATCCTCAGGCTCAGTGCCGGTGAGATTTTTTTGTTCCATAACCCTGATGATCTTTTAAGAAATGCAAAATGACTGTCTTACTGCGTCCAACCTCAGCGGCGATGGCACGTTGTGAGAGGCCTTGTTTATGCAGTTCAACACAATGGGTTCTAAAATTTGACAGAGGGGCCGGGCCAGGAACAGATGAATGGAGTGTTTTAGTGAACTAATATAAATGACATGGAAAAATCATTACATGAAAGGATTTGGCCTTTACCAAGTAGCAAAGCACTTATTTGCAAGGCCATTTAACAAAAACTCGTCTTCAGAGAAAGGCTTGCTAGCCTTTGCTATTTCGAATGCCCCCCAAAAAACATGCCTTGGTAGATGACTCTTTGATCGCTGTTTGTCTGTGAAAAAAAAGTTTGCTGAGTCTGTAAATTACTCGCCAACCTCTGAGCTGCAGCCACCCGTTCTTGCGTTGACTGCTTGCTAGCGTAGTTAGCATGCTTCGTAGCAAAGTGACGGCTGATGTTGTACTCCATGAAAACTGCGACAGTTTCTCGACATATCAGGCATACAGCCTTCGATTGGACTTCAGTGAAAAAGTATTTTGTTGTCGACTCCGTGTTAAACACTCGGCACTCATTGTCCACTCTTTGTTTCCTTGATCCTCTAATTTTACAGAAGGGCTCACAGGGCAAAGGGAAAAGTGAAGGGAGATCATGTGCCTTTTCAAGCCCTATACACCACACTCCCGGGCAAATTTAATTTAGCTGACGCTTTTATCCAAAGCGACTTACAATAAGTGCATTCAATCCCGAGGGTTCAGACCCAGAACAACAAGAATCAAGAAAGTATGATTTCTTCAAAAATAAAGCAAAACTACAAAGTGCTATAAGTACGTGCCATTTAAGTGCTACTAAATTGTTAGTTTAAAAAAAAAAAAATGTTAAGATTAATTTTAAAAAAAATGTTTTAAAGTTATTTGGACAAGTTCGGCGGGCCGGATTAAAAAGCCCAACGGGCCGTACTTTGCCCATATCTGGTCTAGAAGGTCGATAACATCAACTGGCGGTATGCATTAATTAGTGCGGCAGAATGTAACTTGTCCTATGTTCTAAAAAGGGAAGCGTTTAGTAGGGATGAGCGAGTACAGCATTATCTGTATCTGTTAACCATATGAATTATCCGTATCCGTACTCGGAGTGGGCGGGGCCTAACCCGGAAGTGGGTGTGATTTAACCCGGAAGTGGGCTGGTTCAACATAACTTTCTTTTTTAACTTTGAAATTTTTTTATGATTTTTTTATTTTTTTTAAATTTATTTCCACACCAGGGGTGTGTGTGTGTGTGTGTGTGTGTGTGTGTGTGTGTGTGTGTACGTGTGCGTGTGTGTGTGTGTGTGTGTGTGAGTGAGATGTAGCGAGGGACGTTCTCTGTCTCCCGGAGAAATTAACACTCTGTGTTTTTAGTATAGAAAGACGTGAATTATATTCGTTCACAAGTCATACAGACTGGTTTTGTTATTTTCACTTTACATTAACACTTAAAGTTTAGTGCAGTGTAATTGTTTGCCGTGATAATTAAATGCCAGTGTTATAATAAATGACAATTTCAAACCATACAAACTGTCATGTTGTACTGTATTTAATAGAGGTTTACTTTACTGTAAAGTCAGTGTAAATGTAAAGTGAAAATAACAAAACCAGTCATTATGACTTGTGAACAAATATAATTCACGTCTTTCTATACTAAAAACACAGAGTGTTAATTTCTCCGGGAGACAGTGAACGTCCCTCGTACATCTCCAGCGCTCCTCTACTGAGCCAATGCAGGTCTCGTGAAAAATGTTCCAAAGACTCGTACCCGAAGACCCAGTCGGGAAATGAACGAATCATTTCTGCTTCCTTGACTGAGCCTATGGAACAGTCCCGATGCGCAGTGAACCTGAGTGACTGAGAGACAGAGAGCTGTTCTGTGAGTGAGTGAGCAGAGCCGTGTGTGACGGGAGGAGCGCTGTGACGCTGTGTGAGGATTTTTATTCAGTCCGATCACAGATAATGACTCCGATTACTCGTATTATACTCGTGATTGGCAAAAGTGCTTTATCCGTACCGGATACTCGTTTCAGCCGAGTATCCGGCTCATCTCTAGCGTTTAGTTTAAAAAGGCATAGAGGTATTGGTGTCCGATCTACTGAGTGGGCCACATGGCTGCAGCTGTAGCCATATCATGGATTACGATCTGTGGATCGCGTATCAGAGATCGTAATGGTGGTAACTTAAAATGAAAATAAATTAAAGTACAACTACATAAGAATAATTAGACCTTATTGGGCTGCAGGTACCGCCTCATGCTACCGGTAGTGTCAAGAACACTAGCAGAACACAAAACTAGAGAAGAATCAATCGGGATGGATAGGGAGAGAGCTATTGTCTGTGGCCACCACATAAACATTCCCTTTTAGGGGTTGTCTTGCTTTTGCCTCTACATTGTCACTTTAATTTGCACCAAAGCAGGTGAAATTGATTTACAATCACTTGTGCTTCCTAAATGGAAAGATGAGGTATCTGAAGTTTAACTGACTTGGTGTTATACTGTGACGATTAAGTTCTCTTAATTTTTTAGCAGATTTGTTGTGCTATACTTGAGGTAATGGATTATACTTAGAGAAAATGTCCCCAAGCAAAGCTCTGAAGCATAAATCTGTTAAATCCAAAAATGTGTAATGGAATAATAAGTTTTCATTTTGAACTGGAGGCAGTACTGTAATAATAGTAAATGCTCTTTACTCATATCAAGTAAGTATGGCTGATAGGACTTGATTTTTCAATCCCTGTGGTAATTGAAGGGCAGGTACATAATTTGGGTCATCAGGTGGGCACCCTACTTCATAGATGTTTCGTTGATGAGCCCACAAAATCTCAGGAGGGCTCAACAGGGATACCTGGCATCCCAGGTACACACACCTCAGTTGGGTACCCTCCTGTATTAATCTTGCAGCCCAGTTGTTGTGCTTCCATTTGATCCAAAGCCAATTGCTGCTTTTTTTCTGGTGTATTTCACAAGGATCTGGTTGCTTGATGGAGGGGGCGACCCCTCACACAGAAGGCTGTGTATTGATGTACCCACAAGTCCCCTGCGTTCCACTTCTCCAGGGAAAATATGGGTGTTCCAGCCATTCTGGGCAGCTTTAGTTGCTCATTCTGAATGCTTGGATTTTTTTCTCTCATAGGCTACCTCAAGACCATCTTACCATGTTACTGTCAATTCCACAATATATGCCAGCTTGGCTGTTGTGGACAATACAACCATGTCTGGTCAGAATGTTGTAACCATAATGTCTTGAGGGAACACAAGCTTATTTCAAAGTCCAGCTCCATCTTCCCATCTCTAGCAGACTTCAGAATGCTAGCATCCTTTGATATAATGTGATGCTCTGGTACAAATTGTGTGAAGTGCATATGTTATTATATTTCCTGATGATGTTTTTAGGAAAGACTTTGTGGTGGTTTGTCTCTGTTCCAATATTGCTGCCAACTGTCTTAGGCTTTTGAGATTAACAGCACACTGGGGGGGGGGGGGGGTGGAGGTCCTCGTCAGGTGGCGCCTCACGGAGTCGCTGGTGCGGGGGCTTTTTTTCCTTTTCTTGGGACCGCGGGTTGGTGTCCGTCGCCAGTGCGGAAGGCGGGCCGTTGGAGGGGACCGGGTACGGCGGCAGCGACTCTGGACGCGTGTCGGGCCCTTCTCGCGGATCACCTCAGCTACGGCGCCCGCTGGGGGAACCCTCCGTTCGCGCGGGGGGCCTCCCTCCAGCGGTGCGCCTCGGCTGGCGCCTAGCAGCTGACTTAATCTGGTGCGGACCAGGGGAATCCGACTGTTTAATTAGTATCGGTATCGGATCGGTATCGGCCGATACTAAACCTCAGATATCGGTATCGGTATCGGAGGTGAAAAAAGCGGATCGGTGCATCCCTAGTCAAGGTATACAAAAGTATGTTCCAAAAAGCAAATTTTCCAATATATATCCTTAAATAATGACAGACAGACATTCTTAAGCTCATATTCATCATAATTTAGACAAAATGATTCATCCTCTGAAGTCAGAAAAATTATTCAGAAAAGTGGTCCTCTATATGAAAGTAAGGTAACTTTCTATTAAGTTGGGCTTTTTGTCTTTCTTGGAGAATGTATTCTATTTATTTGTATTTTTCCTCCGAAATCAGACAGATTTCTGTGGTCATTGAATAATTGAACGATGAATTAAAAAAATTCTTCCTCTCTTCTGCTTGATACAAAGCCCTTAGGCAGTCAGTGGAGCCTACAGCTGAAACATCAAATCAGGAACTTGACTGCCTGGAGATGGTGGAGTTAAACACGACTCTGGCTCTGAAGGCAGAGTTTCATAGACTGCAGGTCAACACTGTTTATCACTTAATCATCACTGAGATCCTTCACATTTTGTTACTATAGTAACATGTTTCTTGACCTGCAGGCTGTGGAGTTTAATTTCCAGAACGCCATCCAAGAGACTGTGTATAGGTCAGAGAGGACTAAGAACTTGATCAACGCAAGAGCTACTAAAGGTAATACACATGACCACACAATGGATGCTTGTCATTTGCCTTATTTCATGTCTTCTTGTAGGGTTGGACAATGTGACTTCAGATCAATATCATGATTATTTCAAACTTTTACCTCGATAACGATTAATTAATGATTATTTTATGCCCCGGCTCCTGCCTTGACCAATGAGATAAGAGATGAGTGCCAGTATGTTAACTATCACAAACGTCAATATAGGGCACTCACCGGTGATGGGTAGCTAACAGTTAGCTAGCATGGCTGAGCTCCATAAAAGAAGGTGAACACATACAATTGCCATTCAGAATAAGAAGAGGAATTTATTTCCACCTTGGTGAAAGACAAAGGCGTATGTGTATAGGGGGTAAAATAAGTGTTGAACCATTTTTCTGAGTAAATATATTTCTAAAGGTGCTATTGACATGACATTTTCACCGGATGTCGATAACAGCCCAAGTTATGTTTGGTTTTCTTTGTTAAGAAAACCAAGCAAATGAGTTCAGAAATTAAGTTATGTGTAATACAATGGAATGACACAGAGAACAGGTATTTAACACATGAAGAAATGGAGGTGCAAAAAGGGATGGCAAGCCAAGACACCAGCTGAAATCTATCAGTAATTAGAAAGCAATCCTGCCCCGTCAGTGCAAAATAATATCAGCTGGTTTAGTCCCAACTAATGGCCTATAAAAATGTGTCTCATTACCAAGGTGTCACATGAAACATCTCATGATGGGTAAAAGCAAAGAGCTCTCTCAAGACCTTCGCAACTTTATTGTTGAAAAATATACTGATGGCATTGGTTACAGAAGGATTTCTAAACTTCTGAATGTTCCAGTGAGCACTGTTTGGGCCATAATCCAGAAGTGGAAAGAACATAATTTCACCATAAACCAGCCACGAAAAGGTGCTCCTCGCAGGATTTCTGACAAAGGAGTGAAAGGAATTATCAGAAGAGTTGTACAAGAGCCAAGGACCACTTGTCGAGGGCTTCAGAAAGACCTGGACTTAGCAGGTACAATTGTTTCAAGGAAAACAATAAGTAATGCACTCAGCCGCCGTGGCCTGAATGCCGATCACCATGCAAGACTTCATTGCTGAAGAACAAGCATGTTGAAGCTCGTTTAAAGTTTGCTGCACAACATTTGGACAAGCCTGTGAAATACTGGTAAAATATAGTCTGGTCAGATGAGACAAAAATTGAACTCTTTGGATGCACCATGATTGGAGGTCAAATGGCACTGCACATCACCCCAAAAACACCATACCAACAGTGAAGGTTGGAGGTGGGAACATCATGGTGTGGGGCTGTTTTTCACCTGCAAACTTCATATAATTGAAGGAAGGATGAATGGAAAATGGTGCAGAGACAGTCTTGTTAAAAATCTGCTGCCATCTACCAAGATGATGAAGATGAAACGAGGGTGGACATTTCAGCAAGACAATGATCCCAACCACAGAGCCAGGCAAACTTCAATTGGTTTCAGATAAAGAAAATAAAGCTGCTAGAATGGCCTAGCCAATCACCTGACTTGAATTCGATAGAAAATCTATGGAAAGAACTAAAGATCAGAGTTCATAGAAGAGGCCCACGGAACCGTCAAGATTTGAAGACTGTTTTGTGTGGAAGAATGGGCAAAAATCACACCTGAGCAATGCATGCGACTAGTTTCTTCATACAGGAGGGGTCTTGAAGCTGTCATTACCAACAAAGGCTTTTGTATAAGGTATTAAATACATTTCAGTAAGCGTGTTCAAAACTTTTTCCCTGTCATTCCATTTTATAACACATAACTTAATTTCGGAGCTAATTTGTTTTTAGTTTTCTTTGTATGTATGGATTACTTGGGGTGTCACCAACATCTGGTGAAAATTTCATGTCGATAGCATCTTTAGAAATATATTAACTGAGAAAAATGGTGAGGTGTTCAATACTTAAATTATTACCCGCTGTATGTTGTGCCATCAAACACAAGCATTGTCTAAAAGAGGAAATCTGGAGCGGGACCACAACAGCAACCACCAGAAATTCAAAGACTGCTACCCGCCGAAGAGCGAAATCCACACAAGGAAAGTTGACGTGCTGAAAACGGAGTTGAAAGGTCAGCAATCGCTTTTCACAAAACCTGCTACGCAAAACATAGGCTGCAACTGAAGTATAATTTTGTGTAAGTCACGTTTTGACTCAACACAAGAAGTCTACTACAGATGGCAATTTATTCAAGGAAGGAACAGCCATTACCGCAATGTAAAGAACTTCAAAAAAAAAGAAGACATCAATTGCACTCCGTCGCTTGGCCCTGCAACAGTGACAAGGAGGGTCGAGTCACTATCAGAGGACATGGATCAGCAAGTGTTAAAAGACTTGTCGTTCTGTTAATATTTTCACTGTAGTTCGATGAATCCCTGGATGTAATGGACACAGCTCAGTTTGTTGTAGTTGTCAGAATGGTTTTCCAGGATTCTACAACAAAGGAGGACTTACTCACACTTTTGCACTTAAAGGAGAGAACGAAAATTAAGTATATTTACAATGAGTTTACAAATATGCTTGTGAAAAAGACTTCCCCATAAACCGTTGGTAATTACTCCTGATGGGGTCCCCGCAATGTGCGCTTTGCACTCTGGTTTTGTAGCACTGTGCGGTAATAACCCTGATTTTCCTTACTTCGTGAATTATCTGAGTGATTAATTAGCCGGCCTTGACTGGAAAGGTCATTGACTTTTCTCATGTAATGACAATGGTGGTGAAACTTATTCACGATTCAAGCTAAATTCTCCTGCACTGCTTGTTCATGGCGTTTTTGCATGAGCTCGATGCAGCTTACGAAGACCTGCTCCTCCATGCTGATGTCTGATGGTTAATTCATGACAAAGTTGTGCAGCGATTTGTTGACTTGCTGCCTGAGATAATTACTTTTCTGTCGGGAAGGAATGATGAGCACCGGGAAATGTCGTGGTGCATGAAGAAAAAAAGCCTCCATCATAGCTCTCCATTAGTAGATTTTCATTTTATTTTTTACAAAAAGGTTGGCAGGTCATTCTCTCAGTGACAGCTTCAGATTGTTTTTTAGGGTGCTGATCCCCCTTCATTGTCCTGTATGAAGGGAGAGACAAGAAGAGAAATAGGGGATGTGGATATTTCAAGATTATTACACAAATTTATTATTGGGCTTGTTAACAAATTGTCATCAATTTTAATTGACTGAATTTATTAAGTAATTGGGCTTATTAAGAAATGAAAACTGCGTATATTTTTAACTCGCATGTAATGGGAAGAATGTTGCGCTTTGGTCTGAAAGACAGCTGGCAGGTCAGGAGTTAGTTTGGCGCCACCTAGTGTTTAAACTAAGAGGTGCAATACAGTGGGCCATAGTCCATTGTATTTTTAAGCTTTGATACGGGCCAATTAAAAATGGATGGCGGGCAGCACTTGGCCTGTGGGCCGTAGTTTGGACACCCCTGCTCTACATAGTCTAGTTTGATCGTCTTCTCGGCTCTCCACCAGGGCCGTGAGCAGCTCCAGCAGGGCCGATCCGAGGAACTCACTAAACCAGGGGTCACCAACCTTTTTAAGACTGAGAGCTACTTCGAAGGTACTGAGTAGTAGAAAGGGCTACTTGTTTGACACCTTTTAATATATATATTCGGGGTTGAATGCACTTATTGTAAGTCGCTTTGGATAAAAGCGTCAGCTAAATGAAATGTAATGTAATATATGTGAAGAGACTGTCTGATGTTGTCAATGTTAATTATTCCTCACCATTATAATTAACAATGATTTCCACAACAATGATGGTAAGAAACAGACATATTAAAACATGCAACATTAATTTCTTTTAATCTGTTTCAATTTTGCTTAAATTCAACTTGAAGTACTTTTGGTGACATTTATCACTACATTCCTCCATCAGTCTATACTTTTAAAATAGAGAAAAAATAAATTAAATTATAATTACTTTGTTACAACGATGATAAAGCTCAACCAAAAATAACACATTTTTTTGACTGGGGTGTAATGTTTCTAAGTTTCTTCTTAATTTGTTGGGCTGCCAGAGTTTTCAGACCTAAAATCCACACTGGTCTCTCCTCATGTCCTCCTTCATTCACTGTGAACCCAAGAGCAAGACAGGCTTCATCGTACTTTCTTTTCAACTTGGTTTTTGAACACTGTGTCTTGTTTTTCACTGACCGGCTGCTTCACGGGAACGAGCTCTGATCTCACTGTGTCTCTCCGAGCGAATGAGTGGGGGCGGAGCCCCGGGGCCTGTGTGTGTGTGCTGTCTGGTATCATGCTGGTCTGATACGATGATGATTTAACAAATTAACGTGAACGTGAGGCGCGCCACACAGTTTGAGAATCAGATGGCGGTTTGATTTTTTTTTTTTAATTTAAAATTTCATTTTTTTTAAATTAAAAAAAATATATATATATTTAAAAATTTTTATTAAGAGCATGCCTTGCGGGCGATTCGCGGGTCCCTGCGGGCGCCCAGGTGCCCACAGGCACCGCGTTGGCTACCCCTGCACTTAACCATCCAATGGGTAGTAGCAATGTGTGTACAAGGGGCAGTGACTTTATCAACGCGAGCACATTCCCCATCCATTTATTCCCTTTAGAATTATCCAGGTGCTCATGCAGGAGCTCGGTTCAGTTCAGTCTTTATTATTCTGAAATTTGGCCTGCAGCAAAACTAGACTGTTTCCAGTGATTTTTTCTTCTCTGTACTAGCCCTGTCCAGGTTGCTTTTGACTACTGATTTGAAAGTGAAGTGGTATTTACAGAATTATTTAGTGGTTATACTGTGGTCTATTAGTGTTCTTAGCCAGACACAAGAGGCACTTGTTTATTCTGTTGTGTTTGTTCTTTGCTGAAGTTCAGATGCACTTGTCCAATACTATTTGAACCTCAGCATCTGGGGTTCAAAATTTGTACAATTATACAGTATATGTATATTTTTGTTATAATTTTTCAGTCCCTTGAATTAAAGCCTGAATAGAAAAATGTTGGGTTGTTTTGTGTCTGTATAGGCCTACTATTAAATTTAATTTTGGTACTTGTACTTTTACTTTTGATACTTAGGTACATTTCAACACCAGATACTTTTCATATTTAAGTACATTAAATATGACCTACTTGAGTCCATGTCTTAAACTTTGACTCAAGTCATTTTCTTACAGGGAATTTTGCAAATTTTTTCCACTTTAAACCACTGTTATATCATCTGAGGGGTACCAATACCTCAAATTAAATCCCCGAAAGGTGTAAAATATGGGCCCTTTAAGTATAACATGTAAAAAAGAAAAACTAATTTTCAATCAAGAGAATTCACAAATATCCTCTTACTTGCTTAATTTTGTTTAAGTTCCTGCTGTTCCATGTTTCTTAAGGTTTCTCCACAACAGACAGGGAAAATGGTTAACATGGACAACAACTGGCTATGGCACACAATGAACTTCAGCAGCACTGAAAAAAGAAAAATAATACAAATTTTTGTCTGACACAATTTGGTGATGAACACAATCTTAAATTCATTAGAAAATAAAATCTTATTTGAGATTTCTGCTTTGACTCTTCTGACAGTTCCTCATCAGATATAATTTTGAACACTAGCAGTCTGTCAAAATTATGGTTTTACAACTTTAAAGGATTCCCTCAGTCCATGTATATTCTGCATTTAAGTTTAGTTTCTAATCTCTCTGTCTCTCTTCCCCTCTCTCTAGTGGTAAATGTCTCTCGATCTCAGCCTCTCTTCACCTCTCTGGTTAGTGTCAACGTTCAGAAGGATCAGCTGATCAGCCTGTTGCTTCAGGACAGGCTGGCAACCCGTCCTCTTTGCCATGACAACACAGCAGCAGATGGCCCCTCCCGCTTCCTCTTCTTGTCCTCTAACCTGCTCAGACAGAAGCCCTTCCCAACAGAGGAGGACAATGTAAAATTGAAGCCAAACCTATCATCACGATCCATCCATTCTGGATCCTTTGACCTCTGCAAAAGACAGAGACAATGGGAAGCCATTCCCTGACCAAGGAGAGCTCTGATCAGCTGGAGGTGGTGAAGTTCTTACTGTTTTGATTTTCTAATTAATATTATAATTACTTAAATATGTTTGATTTGAGTTAAGTTCTGTGCAATAAAACTTTTTAACAACACTCACACCTTCATTCTTTGATGTGCTGTGCTACAGGTCTTGCAATGAAGAGGTTCTGTGTAGATTTGGACCAAAATATGAAAGTTAAAGAGGACAGAGGAATAACTACTGACAATCAGACCATTATAATAAATAATATTAAAACTATATCCTTATACTATAGAAAAATGCCTGACACCTGTAAGCACTTATCATTGTAGCAAAATACCTAGAAATGTCCGGACATCGCAACGATCAGCATGACTATTTTCTGGATCGCTTAGAATGAGCCGGACACTTCTAGGCACTTATCATTAAACAAAAATGCCTAGAAATTTTTTGATGTGATAAGGATGGATAAGAGGAAGGAGAAGCTGGAAAGAGAAGCTCTGTGTGTCATGTTGCAAAAAAAGGCTTATCTCACCGTTTCCAGCGCTTTTTCAGCACTTTGAACATCAGTAGAAGAGGAACCAGTTAGTTGCCCCTTTTTCATTGGGGACTTGAAAAACTTCAATACCGTTTCCAGCGCTTTTTCAGCACTTTGAACATCAGTAGAAGAGTTAGGGTTAGGATGAGTTGAAATCCTTGTTTCACTATTAAAGGGATTCTTTAAATCAAAGTTTTGAAGTTTTGAAGTCCCCAATGAAAAAGGGGCAACTAACTGGTTTCTCATTTACTGATGTTAAAGTGCTGAAAAAGCGCTGCAAATGGTGACATAAGCCTTTTTTTGCAACAATGGTTAAAATCTTTACTTTTTCATCACATATAGGCCCAAGGGGCACCAAATTGCAGGAAACGGTGAGATAAGCCTTTTTTTGCAACAATGGTTTAAATCTGTACGTTTTCATCACAGATAGGCCCAAGGGGCACAAAAGCGCTGGAAACGGTGAGATAAGCCTTTTTTTGCAACAATGGTTCAATTCACATCAAAAGCGCAATGAAAAGAGCACTTGTTACATATATTCTTGATGACTGCTAGGAAAATGGTGACAATAAAATGGATGAATCCACAGCCACCTACAGTGGCACAGTGGAAACAGAAGCTGAGGGAGGTGTATGGAATGGAGGCTTTAACTGCTCAATTACAATTAAGGTCTGATGTTTTTGTGAGGCTACCTATTGCAGGATACCTCTCTAACTGAGGGGAATCCTGTGGTACGATGGAATGTCTTAACTGTCCATTTATTTATTTATTATTTTTCACTAATCAGTCTGTCATATATAATTTGTGGTGTTGTCAAGGAATGTTTGTGTTTCTCTTCAATAAAGTTCTAAAAAAAGAAAAAAGCGCAATGAAAAGTCTCTCTTCATATTTGCTCAAAGTGCTCAAAACTGCTGTAAACTGTGAGATATGCCTCATTTTGCAACAATTTTTAAGGTTTGGAGGTTTCATGGACTAAAGCTGAAAATCAGTGCTGTTTGGCTGCCATAATAGAAATAGGGTCACTCATCACCTTATTTTCTCAAAACGTCTTCAGTTTATTTACATGATACCTAACATTTAGACAGTGGATGTCTCCACTAAAACAGGATGAGTTGAAATCTTTGTTTAAACATTGAAGGAATTCTTTTTTGGGCAGCAATGGATAAAATCTTGACTTTTTCATCAAACATCAGCCCAAATGTCAGAAAAGCGCTGTAAAGGGGGAGATAAGCCTTTTTTTGGCAACAATGGTTAAAATCTTGACTTTTTCATCACAGATCAGCTCAAATGTCACAAAAGGACTGGAAACGGGGAGATAAGCCTTTTTTGGAAGCAATGGTTAACATCTTGACTTTTTTATCACATATCAGCCCAAGTGTCAGAAAAGCGCTGGAAACAGGGAGATAAGCCTTTTTTTGGAAGAAATGGTTAAAATCTTGACTTTTTCATCACACATCATCCCAAATGTCACTAAACAGCTGGAAACGGGGAGATAAGCCTTTTTTGGAAGCAATGGTTAACATCTTGACTTTTTCATCACATATCAGCTCAAGTGTCAGAAAAGCGCTGGAAACAGGGAGATAAGCCTTTTTTTGGAAAAAATGGTTAAAATCTTGACTTTTTCATCACACATCATCCCAAATGTCACTAAACAGCTGGAAACGGGGAGATAAGCCTTTTTTGGAAGCAATGGTTAACATCTTGACTTTTTCATCACATATCAGCCCAAGTGTCAGAAAAGCGCTGGAAACAGGGAGATAAGCCTTTTTTTGGAAGAAATGGTTAAAATTCTGACTTTTTCATCACACATCATCCCAAATGTCACTAAACAGCTGGAAACGGGGAGATAAGCCTTTTTTGGAAGCAATGGTTAACATCTTGACTTTTTCATCACATATCAGCCCAAGTGTCAGAAAAGCGCTGGAAACAGGGAGATAAGCCTTTTTTTGGAAGAAATGGTTAAAATCTTGACTTTTTCATCACACATCATCCCAAATGTCACTAAACAGCTGGAAACGGGGAGATAAGCCTTTTTTGGAAGCAATGGTTAACATTTCTGACTTTTTCATCACATATCAGCTCCAGTGTCAGAAAAGCGCTGGAAACAGGGAGATAAGCCCTTTTTTGGAAGAAATGGTTAAATTCTTGAATTTTTCATCACACATCATCCCAAATATCACTAAACAGCTGGAAACGGGGAGATAAGCCTTTTTTGGAAGCAATGGTTAACATTTTGACTTTTTCATCACATATCAGCTCCAGTGTCAGAAAAGCGCTGGAAACAGGGAGATATGCCTTTTTTTGGAAGAAATGGTTAAATTCTTGAATTTTTCATCACACATCATCCCAAATGTCACTAAACAAATGGAAACGGGGAGATAAGCCTTTTTTGGAGCAATGGTTAACATTTTGACTTTTTCATCACATATCAGCTCCAGTGTCAGAAAAGCGCTGGAAACAGGGAGATATCCCTTTTTTTGGAAGAAATGGTTAAATTCTTGAATTTTTCATCACACATCATCCCAAATGTCACTAAACAGCTGGAAACGGGGAGATAAGCCTTTTTTGGAAGCAATGGTTAACATTTCTGACTTTTTCATCACATATCAGCCCATGTGTCAGAAAAGTGCTGGAAACAGGGAGATAAGCCTTTTTTGGAAGAAATGGTTAAATTCTTGAATTTTTCATCACACATCATCCCAAATGTCACTAAACAGCTGGAAACGGGGAGATAAGCCTTTTTTGGAAGCAATGGTTAACATTTTGACTTTTTCACCACATATCAGCTCCAGTGTCAGAAAAGCGCTGGAAACAGGGAGATATGCCATTTTTTGGAAGAAATGGTTAAGTTCTTGAATTTTTCATCCCACATCATCCCAAATGTCACTAAACAGCTGGAAACGGGGAGATAAGCCTTTTTTGGAAGCATTGATTTAGATTTCTGACTTTTTCATCACATATCAGCTCCAGTGTCAGAAAAGCGCTGGAAACAGGGAGATCTGCCTTTTTTTGGAAGAAATGGTTAAAATTCTGACTTTTTCATCACACATCATCCCAAATGTCACTAAACAGCTGGAAACGGGGAGATAAGCCTTTTTTGGAAGCAATGGTTAACATCTTGACTTTTTCATCACATATCAGCCCAAGTGTCAGAAAAGCGCTGGAAACAGGGAGATAAGCCTTTTTTTGGAAGAAATGGTTAAAATCTTGACTTTTTCATCACACATCATCCCAAATGTCACTAAACAGCTGGAAACGGGGAGATAAGCCTTTTTTGGAAGCAATGGTTAACATTTCTGACTTTTTCATCACATATCAGCTCCAGTGTCAGAAAAGCGCTGGAAACAGGGAGATAAGCCCTTTTTTGGAAGAAATGGTTAAATTCTTGAATTTTTCATCACACATCATCCCAAATATCACTAAACAGCTGGAAACGGGGAGATAAGCCTTTTTTGGAAGCAATGGTTAACATTTTGACTTTTTCATCACATATCAGCTCCAGTGTCAGAAAAGCGCTGGAAACAGGGAGATATGCCTTTTTTTGGAAGAAATGGTTAAATTCTTGAATTTTTCATCACACATCATCCCAAATGTCACTAAACAAATGGAAACGGGGAGATAAGCCTTTTTTGGAGCAATGGTTAACATTTTGACTTTTTCATCACATATCAGCTCCAGTGTCAGAAAAGCGCTGGAAACAGGGAGATATCCCTTTTTTTGGAAGAAATGGTTAAATTCTTGAATTTTTCATCACACATCATCCCAAATGTCACTAAACAGCTGGAAACGGGGAGATAAGCCTTTTTTGGAAGCAATGGTTAACATTTCTGACTTTTTCATCACATATCAGCCCATGTGTCAGAAAAGTGCTGGAAACAGGGAGATAAGCCTTTTTTGGAAGAAATGGTTAAATTCTTGAATTTTTCATCACACATCATCCCAAATGTCACTAAACAGCTGGAAACGGGGAGATAAGCCTTTTTTGGAAGCAATGGTTAACATTTTGACTTTTTCACCACATATCAGCTCCAGTGTCAGAAAAGCGCTGGAAACAGGGAGATATGCCATTTTTTGGAAGAAATGGTTAAGTTCTTGAATTTTTCATCCCACATCATCCCAAATGTCACTAAACAGCTGGAAACGGGGAGATAAGCCTTTTTTGGAAGCATTGATTAAGATTTCTGACTATTTCATCACATGTCAGCCCAAGTGTCAGAAAAGCGCTGGAAACAGGGAGATAAGCCTTTTTTGGAAGAAATGGTTAAATTCTTGAATTTTTCATCACACATCATCCCAAATGTCACTAAACAGCTGGAAACGGGGAGATAAGCCTTTTTTGGAAGCATTGATTAAGATTTCTGACTTTTTCATCACATGTCAGCCCAAGTGTCAGAAAAGCGCTGGAAACAGTGTGATCTGCCTTTTTTTGGAAGAAAAGGTTAAATTCTTGAATTTTTCATCACACATCATCCCAAATGTCACTAAACAGCTGGAAACGGGGAGATAAGCCTTTTTTGGAAGCAATGGTTAACATTTTGACTTTTTCATCACATATCAGCTCCAGTGTCAGAAAAGCGCTGGAAACAGGGAGATCTGCCTTTTTTTGGAAGAAAAGGTTAAATTCTTGAATTTTTCATCACACATCATCCCAAATGTCACTAAACAGCTGGAAACGGGGAGATAAGCCTTTTTTGGAAGCATTGATTTAGATTTCTGACTTTTTCATCACATATCAGCTCCAGTGTCAGAAAAGCGCTGGAAACAGGGAGATCTGCCTTTTTTTGGAAGAAATGGTTAAATTCTTGAATTTTTCATCACACATCATCCCAAATGTCACTAAACAGCTGGAAACGGGGAGATAAGCCTTTTTTGGAAGCATTGATTTAGATTTCTGACTTTTTCATCACATATCAGCTCCAGTGTCAGAAAAGCGCTGGAAACAGGGAGATCTGCCTTTTTTTGGAAGAAATGGTTAAATTCTTGAATTTTTCATCACACATCATCCCAAATGTCATTAAACAGCTGGAAACGAGGAGATAAGCCTTTTTTGGAAGCATTGATTAAGATTTCTGACTTTTTCATCACATGTCAGCCCAAGTGTCAGAAAAGCGCTGGAAACAGGGAGATAAGCCTTTTTTGGAAGAAAAGGTTAAGTTCTTGAATTTTTCATCACACATCATCCCAAATGTCGCTTAACAGCTGGAAACGGGGAGATAAGCCTTTTTTGGAAGCCATGGTTTACATTTTGACTTTTTCATCACATATCAGCTCCAGTGTCAGAAAAGCGCTGGAAACAGGGAGATCTGCCTTTTTTTGGAAGAAATGGTTAAATTCCTGAATTTTTCATCACACATCATCCCAAATGTCACTAAACAGCTGGAAACGGGGAGATAAGCCTTTTTTGGAAGCATTGATTTAGATTTCTGACTTTTTCATCACATATCAGCTCCAGTGTCAGAAAAGCGCTGGAAACAGGGAGATCTGCCTTTTTTTGGAAGAAATGGTTAAATTCTTGAATTTTTCATCACACATCATCCCAAATGTCATTAAACAGCTGGAAACGAGGCGATAAGCCTTTTTTGGAAGCATTGATTAAGATTTCTGATTTTTCATCACATGTCAGCCCAAGTGTCAGAAAAGCGCTGGAAACAGGGAGATCTGCCTTTTTTTGGAAGAAAAGGTTATATTCTTGAATTTTTCATCACACATCATCCCAAAATGTCACTAAACAGCTGGAAACGGGGAGATAAGCCTTTTTTGGAAGCATTGATTAAGATTTCTGACTTTTTCATCACATGTCAGCCCAAGTGTCAGAAAAGCGCTGGAAACAGGGAGATAAGCCTTTTTTGGAAGAAATGGTTAAATTCTTGAATTTTTCATCACACATCATCCCAAATGTCACTAAACAGCTGGAAACGGGGAGATAAGCCTTTTTTGGAAGCATTGATTAAGATTTCTGACTTTTTCATCACATATCAGCTCCAGTGTCAGAAAAGCGCTGGAAACAGGGAGATCTGCCTTTTTTTGGAAGAAATGGTTAAATTCTTGAATTTTTCATCACACATCATCCCAAATGTCACTAAACAGCTGGAAACGGGGAGATAAGCCTTTTTTGGAAGCATTGATTAAGATTTCTGAATTTTTCATCACATGTCAGCCCAAGTGTCAAAAAAGCGCTCTAAACAGGGAGATAAGCCTTTTTTGGAAGAAATGGTTAAATTCTTGAATTTGTCATCACACATCATCCCAAATGTCACTAAACAGCTGGAAACGGGGAGATAAGCCTTTTTTGGAAGCATTGATTAAGATTTCTGACTTTTTCATCACATGTCAGCCCAAGTGTCAGAAAAGCGCTGGAAACAGGG